>NC_084460.1:123848068-125186068 GCF_027409185.1 Cynocephalus volans | reverse complement strand
AATAAATACAACTATTTCCTATGTGCTCCAGAGAGTATTAGGAAAAGAGAGCAAAAACAAAGTTTCTTTCATTCAGTTTACATACATTTTAGAAAATTATAGTCTAATTTTCCTTTTTAGTACTTTTAACTTTCCTGCATCTGATATACAAAATAGTTTTTCTAGGATCACACAAAAGAAGAGTAACTCAATTAGAAATCAAAAGGCTGGGTGAGTACTTACTAAGGTACTTTGAAAAGATTCATATTATCTTTTAATTCTATTTTTCCATGAACTTTTTGAGGTACCCTCATATACCGGCTCTATAGCTGAACTTGTGATGCGACCTTGGACCATTTTCTCCATTTTTTAAGTTTCGTGCACACATGTGCGTTTGTGCGTGTGTGAGAGAGTGTGAAAGAGAAATGTACATATTAAAACAGCACCGAAATTCCTTCCAGTTCAAAAATTCTGATTCAATCTTCTCACCTTGATTATTTCCACCAACTGATCCACACCACTGTCCCCTGGAAATATTGGTTGTCCTAGTAACAGCTCAGCCAACACACAGCCCGCAGACCATACATCTGAAAAGAAAACAAAGGCTTATTAATACTTTGTAGCTTGAGTTGAAAATGTTTGTATACATTTTCTAATTTTATTTTGATCTCAGAGTAAATATCACAAGTAAAAGACTGTATAATACAAAACAGAGAAAAAAGTCATAAAACTTCCCTAATGTATTTTTAAATTAAGCATTAAACTTACTAAAAAGAAAGCGCCAATACGAATATTCCAATAAAGTGTAAAGTCTATTATTATCAAACATCAGGTATTCAAGTCTTCAAATAACAAGACAGAGGATTATAGTACCAAAGCTACAGCATAACTATCTACTTATCATAGTTGAAAATATGTCAAATTGACACAATCTCTGCACATTAGTAGGTCCCTACAGATGAGCAGCAAGCAAAGGTTCAATCTCCCATAGACACTGAATTTTAAGCCAATGCAAACTCTGAGGAAAATTTTTAAGACTTCAAATGGTTGACTTTTATGTTATAATATGACTGAGAAAAATGCGGATAAATATAATGTCATTTTTAAGTGCCAAGAAATGGCAAAGATAGAAAACTACATTTTATTTCATAAATTATAAAAATAATTCACTTATAAGTCAAAGCAGAAACCTCAATCCTGAGAGACAACTTTGAAAAATAATTTAATTAATACATTTTAATAACTTAATAAATAAATTTAATTAATAAACTTTAAAAATAATTTAAAGCATACATGCTGACTTACCCAGGATTTATACCCTACTTTATATCTATTTTCCATGGATAATTAGTAATAGCACCCTTCTTCTCTCTCAAAAGTATTACCAGATTAGGAGATAAATTATACGGTCAACCCTATTTAAAGCCCACTATTAAGACTTCTTGCAAGGAAAAGCTGCTTTTCAGTTTCCAGATTTCTGAGATTCCTAGGTTTTTTATGTAGCAATACTTAAGTGCTTTAGGGAGATGAACATAAATCATTGCTGGGCTTTCCCATTGTCAGTAAGGAAGAAGAAAAACAGTGAATGGCATGCAGACAGCAAATAATTTAGGAGGTCTGATGTGGTAAAATGTACTATCAAAAAGGACTGGAAATCCTTGCTCCACTGACTAATTTTTACTGACCTAGAAAAATGTGTCATTTACACAGAATTAATTTAAGAAACTCAAGTTGTTTTATCCACTTCCAAGTGGTGATAACCAAGATACTCATTCTGCAAACATACACCAAGAGAGTCCTACTTGATATAATGGGAAATTGCTAAATGAAGCAAATATGAAAACCTGCTAGGGAATTCTTACTTCACTCAAAGCCAATAGTAATATTAACTCTTACAGTTAAGTGGCAATGATGTATCTCCTTATTACTGTAAATGCTTTATTTTGATCTAAGTTTAAAAATATCTCTTTTCCTAGCTAATTAGACAGAAAAGTAATATGCACTCATTTCTTCATAATACAGAACAATTCATCTCAAAGGACAAGGTTGGAAAAATTGCAGGGGAATAACTATGCCTTCATAAAAAAAACCATAACAGGAAATACTTTCTTAGGCAGGATTCAGCTACAAATATGGAAAACAAGGAGCAAAACACCAAGGAATCTTATTGTCTAGTGGTTATCAAAGATTAATAATCAAAAGAGTTAGGTGACAACTATAACAGTGGTCTTCAATTCATGTTAAATCAGTCAAATTACTAAGAATGAAGTATTTATCATTCACTTTCTGGGAGATACCAAAATCTCATCTGTTCTTACTTCACAGACCAAATGAATGAAATTCTCCAAATAGAAGAAAACGACTAAACAGAAGGTAGGACAAAGAAACACTTCGGCCAATTGAATTTTAATTATTTGGGATTTAAGCCAAAATAGCATTCTATTTCATACTTAACTCTAATTCATGGTAAAGTGATCTTTCAAGGCCATTTATTTTGCACACTTGCTTCACAGATAAATTCGGTATGATAAAGCTAAATGACCTGTCCAAGGTAAAGCTACTGAACCCATTCTCAATTCCCAATCAAGACACCACTGTCCTGAATAACTATCTCACTGTCACAGAATAACAGCTTCTTCGAAGTCCTGTAAGCTCAATTCCTTAGCTTTTTATTCTTAGCTTTTTGGTCCCATTTTGCCATTTCTTGATAAGGCAATACAATCATAGCCATCAGCTCTGGTTATATACAAATATGACACCCAGTAAGAACCTGCTACTCTTTCATTTCAAACATTATTGTTAAAAACGTTTTTTAAATGTACCTGTATTCGCACACTCCAAGTACCTTTTTTTTGGTCTGCTTACAAATCTTACAGAGCCTTAAGAGGCAAATATACCACGTCTAAAAAGGGAGGCTCAACAAGGCTCAAAAGGCCCCAGTTTATATAAATGCTCCTCAATGTGTCAGATGATAAGGATATGACATTTTTAGAAGAATCAAACTGCCTTTATTTTAGGTGACTCTGATACAACTCACCCTAGTATCTTATATATAGATAATCAGCATCATATTTATGAATAAAATATAAAGCAGTTGGAAAATCCAATTACATCCCCAAAGACAAAGGGCTGAAATTTGCACTTAAAGAGAGTCAAATTAACGAATACTGAAAAAAGAATGCCACCGTACATATGTATAGTACTTTTCACCAACATTTTATCAAGTCCTCACTGCCACTCAGAAAAGTAGGCAGAACTGTTAGTAACTCCACTTTAAAGCTCAGCTTAGTAGGAATAAATACAGAACTCAAATCTAGGTTGACTCCAAGCAAAATATTCCTTGTATTATTTCTCATCTATCCATTAACATATACCACATAACACAGGATGAGATTCTGAGCATTACATAAACACACACATTATTATACTCTCTATCTTCTAGTGCAGCAGGTCTCAAAGTGTGGTCTGCAGAGCCCTGGGTCCTCTGGACATTTTCAGAGGTCCTGGAGGGCAAAAATATTTTCATAAGAATACGCCTTTTTCACTGGGTTGAAATTTGTACTACAAAAGAAATGGTGGGTAAAACTGCTGGCTCCTTGGCATAAATCACAATGAGCTTTGGCATTTTGCCCTTTGCCAAAGTAAAAATGGTAATGTGTTTCTGTTTAGGAGTGATTGTTCACATCAGTAAATTTCTATTTGTAACAAAAAAAAAAAAACCAACCCAAAACTGTCCCAAATTCTGGTTGGTTTCTTATCTGCATGCTTTTGTTCTGTTTCTGAACTAAGAAATTCTCTTCAGAAACAATATATGAGTAAAATAATTTCGGCCTCCACCTGCATACCTAGCCTAAGGTTGCTCCTCAGGTTTCTTAGCTTCCTATTAAAGTCCAGCTGATCGTGCTCTCTCTTCACTCCTAGCTAGTGAGCTTTATAAAATGGGGGTAGAAAAGGAGGTCAATGAAGATTGAAGCTAATTATCTCTATTCAATTCCTTCTATTACTAAACATCTCTGGTAAAGAATTCTACAGAATCAGTGGGTTTAGCCAAACTACCTGACTTAAGCTGACTTAAAATTAAATAACCAATTGAGACAGCATGGTAGGAATGTCAACAATATGGTCATCATATTGCTTTCATTATTACATAATAAAATAACATTATTAATTAACAAATTCTCCAATTGGTAACCAAGCTCAGAAGTGGGTATTTCAGGAGAATTTAAAAAGAGAAAGTGAAGAAAGAGTATACTTAGGATTTACTAAAAACTTTAAGGTAAAAACAAATGTCTTACTCAAATGTAAAGGAATAGTTTTATAATTCTAATAGTCCAAGAAAACTAAAAAGAGAATAGTAAGTATATCTTAAATTCCAAAAGGTGAAATTTTAAAAATTCTATACATTTTTGCATCTCAATCTTTTAAGAGAGAACATTGTAGAGCACACTCATCCTTCTATGGAAGTGAAAGTATAGATCAGTACCACCAAATTACTAAACTCAAGATGTAATTAATAATTACAAGCATTTTATTCAGATTCAGTACTTACCTATACTAGAGGTATAATCAGTGGCTCCAAAGATCAACTCTGGTGCCCTATAGTACCGAGAACAGATATACGAAACATTGGGTTCTCCTCGGACCAGCTGCTTTGCACTGTTAACCAAAAAAAAAAAAAAAAAAAAAAAAAAAAAGGGCAGAAATTCTTTAAATCTAAACCTTAAAAGAACCTAGACTGCTATCAGTAACAATACCAAGATTGTCTAACATTCACATCATTCCAATCACACAACATACAAAAAAGAAAATATGAACCGTAACTATCTCCAACAGAAAAATTACAATTTTACCACAGAGCTCTGCAAAAAATCTGGTAATTTTTAAAGAAAGAATTTGTCAACTGTCACCTAAGGAAAAAGATACAAAAAAAAAATCACAAGTGGATAAATGTTAAACTTCTTCTGATCTTTTGTCCCCCAAATTCCACCTCTAAAATAGGAAGAAGAAAGGACAAAAAAGTAAGAGGTACTGCCCCCCACCAAAAAGCATATTCGATTATAAGAATGAATACTCCTCGCTCAATACATTTCTTTAAAAGGGTGACAAATTGGCTACTGTTTTACAGTTTGACTCTGACTCAGGGTGAATATCTCAAGGCTTACAGACCCAGTCTATTTTATTTTTCCACATTTTGGTCAATTTATTAACTGTCTAAATATTCTTTACCCAATAAACTGCAAAAAGACAGGCTTTCAGTTTTAGGGCAGAAATGATCCACAGCCTATAAATTCTAACTCTGCTGTGGTGAGTTTAATCACATGTTCTTTTATTCCCATTTTCTTTCTGAAATACTTTGTAGCATATATTTTAAACATCAAAGTAAATTATAATTAATTTTTTGAGATGTTTTCTTGGATAACCAGAAGACACATGAAATAAACTGCTGCAGAAGCTGATCTTTTTGACATATAATAATGACAAAGGTAAACACAGGAAATAAATACAAGCAACAAAATCAAAACAGTAAAAAAAGTGAAAAAGTAAGAAAATTTTGAGTTAAAGGTACAGGAAAGCCAGAGTAAAACAGATGAAAGTAGTCACAAGCATTTCAAAGTCTGGGCTTTCTTTTCTTCCACTTATATCTAGTCAATATGACTCCAACTTTAGCTTGTTTTTCCTTTATCACCAGTTAACTCTCTCCTCAAGTACTGACATATAACAACAATTTCAAAAATTAATAAATATTAATCCCTGTTTTCAGGCTGCATGTAAATTAAGACACTTAGTTTTAAGCATAATTGGTAAAAGACCTTTCTACTTTCTAAAGGGCATTTTTCAATTAAGATAGATTCCAATTACAGTCAGAAAATTCACTAAAAGACAAAATGGTAAAACTGGAAGCTTTGCAGCCTGTAGGTTTTTTCACTACTTCATGGAGCTGCTTCTTTCTCTTACATATGGGGCTGGTTGTAACTCCCTGCACAATATAGTGGTCACATACACCTCTGGTCCTTAGACAGCCCTACTAACCCTTCAGCTACTTCCAGGCCCTATTTTATCCAACAAAGAATTACTAAGAAGAGAGTAACACTGTTTTGTTCAAGTAACCACTGACACTACTTGCCCAAACCAATTTTATTAAAAACAAAAAGGCAGCTTTGTTATCAGAAGGTTTGTAAAAAGGAGCTATTACCATGCAAGTGAAATCCTATTCCTAATTTATTAGAACAAAGCTATTTTATGTCCTAAGAGAATGGCCAGTGCCAACAATATTTTGACACTATAGTGAGAAGAGAAACTCTACTAAACTTGGTGTCTCATAGTTTTTTTTAACAGTCTATACCAGTCATTCACTCTCGGTGGGAAAGATACCCCATAATAATAAAACTCATCTAATTTGGGCAGTTTTTCCTATAGATAATAAGTAGTAGTGCTTTGTTTTAAGTACCAAATAAGAATTTTGATTTAAAATCTTTCACTTTTTCTTATGGTTCAAGGAACAAAGTCACAACCTACAAAATGAGTTGGATCCTGTGAGAGCTGTCTGAAATTAGGAAACAGTATAATGGGGGATGGTCTGAAAAAGGACACACTTTTGAGACTAAAAAGAATTACTATCAAGAGACAGCCTGTTGAAAATATGTCCTATGTTAAACTCAGAATTTAAACTGTGGACTGATGTAAAAGTATTACAAAGAGGTAGGAATACAGATATCAGCAGGTGTGGGTCAATATGTAATCTATAGATGTAAGTTGAAAAATAAGAATTTGTGACAAGGATGAAAAATAATTAAGTTGGAGAGAATCCAAGTTATGTGGAAATGTCTTAGGAATAGAGAGGAGAGGGATTACTCCAGGTGATTACACTAGAGAGGAAATAGTAGAGTAACTGCATGAGTTACATGGGAATATACGCTTGACTGCATGTTGAAATGTCAGATCAGACAGGCACAAGATGCTATAAACTATGGAAGTAGAAAGGATGACATATTATTAAAAACCCACAGTCTGTGACCAAGGAACTAGTTTAAGAAAGCAGAAAGTTTGTTAGAATTTGCAGAAAAGAAGGGAAAATAAAAGATTAAATTATAGAGAAAAAGGAAACACTGCAACTTTATCTTTTACCTCATCCCTAAATTTTGAAATTAGTCTTGAAGTAAAAAGGATAATGTATAATTTTTAAAAAATTAGTTCTAACTGAAAAAAGAGTACATACACATAATATACATTTAAACAATACTAAAGTACAATCAATGAAAAAGTGAGTTTCCCAACTACACTGTATATTTTTCAAAGTTTCCCTTCTCAGGGACAATTAATGTGATGATTATGTATCATTCCAGGAACAAGCCATACACATACAAGCATAGATTTGAATATATATAGTCACACTCTGTGGTTTTTAAAACATAAAAGGTAGCATACTATACACATAGCCTTGACCTTGCTTTTAATATTTAATATATATTTTATCATTTAATATTTTCTAGAAATCATTCCCTTTCAGTTCATAGAAAGCTTCCTCATTCTTTTTCATGGCTGCATGTATTACATTATATGTGTATGTATAATAATTTATTTGGTCATTTTCCTACTAATGGTCATTTATAAACAATGCTATGATAAAAATCCCTGTATATACACTACTTTGTAAATGTGTATTTCTAAGAAAACAATTCCTAGAAGTTAAATTGTTGGATGAAAATGAATACACATTTATAATTCTGACAGAAATTACCAAAACTAACCTTACAATGAACAGCACTAGTTTATACTCCCTGAGTAAGAATTACAGTGTTTAGACCGACACCGTAAAAGGAATATACTCAAAAGAGCATATCGTGGGGGAGAGGGAGAGGAAGGAAAAAGAGAGAAGGGAAGGAAGGAAGGAAAGAAAATGGGGAAAGAAGGGAAATGGGAAGAAGAAAGAAGAAAGAAGGAAAGGAAGGATGAGAGAGTTAGCTTACCTTCCAAAGTCACAGAGTTTTAAGACAGCTGTATCAGGATCCAACAAGAGGTTCTGTGGTTTAATATCCCGATGGCAGATTCCAAAGGAATGGATATAGGCTAAACTTCGGAACAGCTGATACATATACAACTGGAATAAATAATAAAAATTAATCGAATACGTCCTATCCCAAGCAAATCAGAATCCTTAAGTGGTAAGTAAATTAACAGATTCTCAGAACAGTACAGGTGAAATGCTGGGGATTGTTAGCACTCAATCTTCCTTTAAGAAGTTTCATGTCATTTCTATATTAATTAGCTATTTCTAAATGAATTAGCTAATTAAAAGGTCATTAACCATATATAATAATCGCACCATTCTTTAATAACTTAAAAAAGGAAACTTTACAATGTGCTTTATAACTTTTTATTTTACTCACATCTCACCACAAGCTAAGATGGGCTTTTTATTTAAAACACATATGAAAAGCTAAGAGAGGTATCCCAAATCATATGACTAATAAGTAACAATGTTTGAACTAGAAACCAGGTCTTCCAATTTTTAAGTTCATCATTTTTTCTAGTATATCAGGCTGCTTAATGTAGAAGTATTTCCAGTGTCATCTTTAGAATCAATTTTTTTGAGATGACAGCCTCCAAGGTTACTGATAGAGAGGCCTAGGAAAACGCATAGATGGGCTGCGAAAATCTATAATCAATGACCTAACAAGACATCAGTAACCCTGATAGTAGCAGCATTTTTCCTGTTAATACCCTTCAGAAATAAGTACACTTTAAAATGCCATTTTTAAAAAGTTGCCTAGCTAACTGTTGACTTCGCCTTAAAAGAAGGTCTTTTCAATTTTATTACCAAAAAGATACATGGAGAAACTGGGTCTGCATGAAAGGACCAGACTTCTGAAAGGGGAAGAGAAGAACTTTCTGGAGACAGTCAGTATATCTTAAACCTCTGTTTTTCCCAAGGTCAGTGTTCTGATTCACTTTAAAATTTTTCTGATTACTCACCTTCTGACCTCTACCCCAAAGTTATATACCATGAAAAGAATTTTTGAAATGATTCAAACCAAGATAGCAATGTCTTGGTAAAAAAACAACAAAAAGATAGCTAAAGGTCAGATGAAACACTGACATATGGTACCATCTTTAGAGGTTATTGCTAAGGCTTAGGTTAATTAAAATTAACATGAACCCTACTTTCCTTCAAGAGGCATGATGAAAAAAACTTCAGACAGCTGAATTTCAGTACATCCTTAATGTTAATTTGAACTAAAACTGGAAAAGTTTACAGTTTCTTTAAAATGAAGCATGACGTAAAATGCATAGAAACTATCTTCAATAAGGTCTGCATTTTGCCCTGAAGCTAGAATTAAGGCATTTAGGTATCCATATAACTTTTTTAAAGCTTTGTAATTCTACTATTGTATCACTGTTCAATCTCCAAGTCCTGAAGCTTACTCTAAGAGTTTTCAACTCATTACCACTAACGAAATGATCTCCCATAAGAAACTGAGTTCACAGACATTAATTTACTAAAGAAGATATTCTACTATCTCTGTGTCAGGGTACTAAGGTCTAGGTCAGCAAGAATCGGTGAAAACAAAAGTTTTCTTTGTAAAAAGTGCTTAAGAGTTCAAACAAAGTTAATTTTAAGATGTCTTTTTACTTTATTCTTTCATCTGAAAGATCTACACTATTTCCGTTCTCTTCACTTTAGCTTCTGAAAAGTCAAAATCAAGAATGAAATATGCAATTTTATATCTTTTGGTTGTTATTTCACTTTGTAAAAGTATACTTATAAGAAAGCTGAGAGGCTTTCTATACAGCAAACACAATAACAAAAAAACAAACAAAACTTATCATGTGCCAGGCACTATTCTAAGTGCTTTACATGCATTATTTCATTTTTCCTTATAATACCCTATGTAAGTACTACTATTATTACTATTTTAAATATAAAGTAACTGAGGCACAGAGAGATTAAACAACTTGCCCATTACCACATATGTAATATTCTATAATCGCTTGGGTACTCCTCTGTTAATTATGATTTCTTTATTTTGCCATATTTTTATTCTATTAAATAAAGGTACAAAAATACAAGCACTAAATAGCTCGATAACTAAGTAAAAAACTATTCAACTCAAGTCCAATATTCTTTCCTCTGTGCCACAGCATCTGTTTAAAGCAAATAATAGAATAACAATTTTGTTTACGATTCACAAAAATACACCCAGCTCTCTTGTGTAATCACTCAGACCCTACCCTTACACGTCTTTTCCATTAAAAAAAATTTAAGTTCACAACATTTTACAAGTCATCTGCTTCAGCACTGCATTTTAAGCCCCATGTAGTTCTGCAAGATGTTCCTCAGAAAAGCAAAGGTGCTCAAAACTTTTTAATTTGTGTATTAACTATCATCAACTACAAAATGGCCAGTAGTAGAAAAGTGGTGAAGAAAGTGGTTCCAAGCAATACGATCACAGAACATAGTCAATTCCCCCAGAAAAAGTGAAAATTAAACAATCACAAAGAAACACAGTTGTTATTTTGGTAACATGTATGTCAAACAAGTCCTTGCTAGATGGTGAGGTCCATTAAGGCAAGAGTTACATGTATTTATTACTTTAATTTCCATCTCTCAGTCTAAGGCTTTTCATATCATAGGATCAAAATTAAACTATACAGAATGAATAAGTGAAGCAGATCAACTCATAACCCATTAATACCAGACACAGTTTTCTTCTTTTCAAATCCTTAAACACAAGAATAAATTTGTGTCCCCAAAGAATTATGCACAGAGTAAATAATTCTAACTCTGGGCCGACCCCGTGGCACACTCGGGAGAGTGCGGTGCGGCCGGTCACAAAAAGACAAAAATAAATAAATAAATAAAATAAAAAAATAATTCTAACTCTGAAAGAGCTGTGGTTAAATAAAAGAACCTTCCCTTTTCCTACATCTTTCTTTGTATGTGAACTTCAATATGTACAATAATTTTATTTTCTTTTTTAAAATATAGAATGCCAGAGATCTAGCCCAACTATACATGGGCAAAAATCCAAACAAACAAACAAACAAATAAATAAATAATGAAGGAAAAACAATACATGTATTAATAGGTCACTAACTAAATAAATTAGGATACAATCATATGATGGAGTAATATGTAACTATAAAAAAGTATGGCCACATACATACACAACTATACAGTAATTTCCAGGATATGGTTTTCATTTAAAAAAAAAAAATGGTAGAATGAAAAGTATACCTTATGTAACCGTTTATATAAAAAGGGGTAGAAAGAATAATTACACATTTGCATATTTTAAAAATGAGCCGATAAAGTATAAAAAATTTTTAAATACTTAACTCTGGTAGAGAGAAGGAACAGAGTTAAAGCTGAACTTCTATTATATACTTTGTTTAGTAGATTTTACCTCAGAACCATGTAAATATTTTATATTAATTTTCAAGTAAAGTAAAATTAATTTTAAAAAAATTTTAAACACAATCTATAAGAAAAGAAAATTGAAACAAACATTTCTGTTTTGCAAAGGTGCCATTGCTCTGTGCTGGCAATAATAAGAGCCACAGAGTAGGTAGACCCAAACCATCATTATTCTAAACTAAATAGCTCAAAGATTACTCTAGATTACTCAGTGTATCTCAAAGGCATACACTGCTGTGCTAGATATCTAGAATAGGATCTGTTATTCTGAAACTGTAATAAAGTACTACAGTAAATTTATAGTGGAAAACTTCAGGATGTTTTGGTTCCTACTATCATCAATTTAACCACAACCTCAACCAAGTTTTGCTAAGTCCAAATAAAATTATACTGGAATCATATTTTAATTTCTAGCACTGAATTCAACAGGAATCCTGGACTCCTTGCCCAAATGATCTAGCTACCCAAAGTCCCTAAAAAACTTCTATTATTAATGTTCCTGTTTTGGTACCCATTTTATTATTGTGTAATTTAAAGTAGTAACAATTAAGCAATACCCATTTTATTACTGTGAAATTTAAAGTTGTAACAATTAACAAAACTCTGAACATAAATCATTTAGAGTCAATGCCATTTTATTTTTTAGAGTCATTTCTTTAAAGGAAAATACAAAAAAAATTGCATTTAGATATCTGAACTTTCAAACTCAACACCTAGTTAATTTTCACTATACCACAGTTAATAACCCTTTGTGCATATCTAAAATTGCCAGAAGTTTAAACTTCAGCTACAGATGTGACAAATACACCTACATATGGCAATAAAACACTGAATTTACAATTTTATATGACGTACTTCTATTTTAGTCTATGGTACAATAAGGATATCAGAAATTAAATAAAAAGGTGCTATGGCTAGCAGAATTAAAATCCATAATTATCTGTGAAAAAAATTCACTGCAACTTACCAGAGAATCTTTAATATCTGAGTTTTGAAAGTTTAAAAGATGAAGGCTTCACATTTTGAAATGGTACAATAATTTAACCAAGCTTTAACAACACCTACTTTGCAGTCTTCCTCTGAATATTAAATGTAATAATAAAGTTAAAACATACCCAACTCTCCCTGGCTCATAATAAATATTTTCTAAAATGTGACCTTGTTCCATTTTTTACATACCTTGACATAGATCACAGGGAGTGTCTGTTTGGCTCGACTATAGTGTCTGGCAACTCTGTACACTGTTTCCGGAACATAGTCCAGCACCAGATTAAGATAGACCTCATCTTTCTGAAAGAGTTTATTAAAAAACAAAAAACAAAACTGATTAGAAACTGGTCTTTAAATATTCAAATTAGAGTAAATTCTCTACACATTCATTTATTTAGATTTTTAAAGAAAAGATTCATGTGTTCAATTTTAATTATACAAAATTACTTCAGAATGTAACCATAATAGTAAAACCAAGTCTACCATACCTTCTTACTAATAATTCCATGGGGAAAAACAGCCATTTCAATACTGTTAAGATTCTCAGTCATATTTAAATTATCATTTTGGTTACCATGCTTTTAGAGAATATCACCCATCATAAAATTTCATATTTTCTAGACTAAGAATCAATGCCCTCATATCTTATCAGAAAAGGTGGCATGACAGTAAGTAGAGCATTGAACGGAGAGCTAAGAAACATGAATTTATAGCCCTACCTCTGCTGTTAATTGGTGTGTGCAAGTCATTTAATTTCTCTAAGCTTCAGATTCTTCAACTATGATATGAAGATTGGACTAGATATTCTTCAAAATGTCTCTAACCTCCACACAAAAAGATCCTATGGTTACCTGATAGTCTACGATTAGTAGAACAAGCTCTTGTCTTCTATAATTAACTGAAATAAAAAGAATAATTTATAAGGCAGTGAATTACCATACTCAAGCTTATTACAGGTCATATGTTTAAATATCCATTCTCAGCAGCATAAAGACACCAAGCCAAGATCAGTGGAGAGAAATAAAGGAACTTCAACTAAGTACCACATAGTAAAGAGGAACAGAGCAGATACTGTTCATGTGAACAATATGAGGTTAACCCAAGCAGAAAACAAAGTTGAGAATTACTATGTTCAACTGTAGAATTGGCTAATGAGTGAGTAAAACTGTGGACAAACTTTCACAATCTCCCAATTTGAAATCATCTTACTACCACACTGAAGTGGAGAATTACAATTTTTTGCATTTATTGAGCATTTTCTAGATGTCAGTAGCCACTGCAGAGGAAGTAAGGATGGAGGTATAAAAAGAGATGACATCTAAATTGAGTATGAAAGAAGCATTTCAGGCAGAGTGAAAATTATATTCAAGATGTGTGGTCAAAGAATACAGTAGAGTTCAGGAAACAATATAGTGAGACATCATGCCATTGACCCTAACTAACTTTTCTGTATCCATCGCTCTTTAAGGTTCTCCTCTCTTCCCTCAATAGCCAGCTTAAATTCCATGGTCTATCATATCCTCATTCTCTAACACAGGGGTAGGCAAAAAACAGCCATGACCTGCTGCCTATTTTTACAAATAAAGTTTTAATGGAGCACAGCCATGCCCATTCGGTTAAGTACTGTCTATGGATGTTTTGGGACTACAATGGCAGAACTGAGGAGTTGTGACAGAGACCAGATACCCTGCAAAGCCAAAAATATTTAAGAAAAAGCTAGTGGTTTTTCTACAATCCTGGTTAAATCCAGCTTTCTGGCCAGTCCATGCCTGTACTCAAAGAGCTGAATATGTCTGCATAGAAGCCTACAATTGCTCTGATTGGTCTCAGGTTAAAGTCATCATCAAGAAATTCAACTGGTCCAGCAATAACTAGTCTATTCACTTTCCAAACTACTTCATTTCTCCTCATCTCCTCTTCAACCTCCAACCCTCCTTCTCTGTCCTCAACCTCAGCGAATGACCTTGGTTGCACCACTACATTTACCCACTTACCAGCATCTATCCTCATACACTTTTCCTTTAATTCTGAAAATTGAAATAACCTGCCCAGACTCTATTCCAAGGCAAACACTGGTACATGGAGGGGACGGGGGTGGGGATCCCATTCTGCTTTTCCTACTCAACATCATTGCTCCAGAATTTCCTGACTTTCTGCATTAATTATTCCCTATTGGTAGGAACATTACAATCAACACACAAACTTGCTATTATTCTTCCATTCTTTAAGAGAAAAAAACGCCAACTATCTCTAACCACACTAATTACCATCATATTTTATGGACCCCCTTTACAGCAAAACTCTTCAAAAGAGGTGTCTAAGCTGACTTTTTTCAATTCTTCTCTCCACTCATTCTCTCTAAAACTTACTCCAGAAGCAAGAGAGCACACTTGGGGTTCTAGGACAAAGAACTGAGGGCAGCCCCCTCTGCCCAGAAGCAAGCAAGAAACCACGCCTGGGGTCCCAGGGCAAGAAGCCAAGGGCAGCCCCATCCTCCCAGAAACAGGCAAGAGAGCACACCCAGGGTCCTGGGCAAGAGTGGAAGGTGGCACTCCTTGCTCAGAAGCAGGCAAGAGAATTAACTGAAAACACCATTTCCATGCAGGTGGCCCACCACAGCCACCACCATAGCTACAGCTGCCACAAAAGCAGGTCAATGCCACAGAAGTAGCCACAGCCACTGTGCAGGCGGCCTGCCAGGCACTCAACTACACTGACACCAGGAGAGTCACGAGCAGAGACTGGAAAAAGTAGAGGACGTCTCTCTCCTCAAAGGCCACTCCAGAGTAACAGAAGAAGCAACTGCTTGAACAGATGACCAGACATCAATGTAGAGATACTAAAAATATCAAAACCCAAGAAAATAATTACACCACCAAAAAAATATAGTAATTTTCAAATACCAGACGCTATAGAGCAAGAAACACTTGAAATGACTGAAAAGGAATTCTGAGCAACAATTGTAAGGAAATTCACTGAGATATGAGAAGACTCAGACAATATAACAAGAAAAAAAAATCCAGGATATGAAGGAGGAAATTTACAAAGAGATTAATAACTTTTCAAAGAATGTAGCAGAACTCAGAACTGAAAGATTCATTCAATGAAATAAAAAACACAACCAATATCTTAAGCAGTGGGCTAGAACAAGCAGAAGAAAGAACTTCTGATCTTTAAGATAGTCTTTTCAAAATAACCCAGGCAGACAAAAAAAAAAAAAAAAGAAAGAAAAAAAATTTTTTAAAAATGAAGAAAATCTAAGAGAGCTAACAGACAATCTTAAACACACATACATTCAAATCATGGGTGTTCCAGAAGGGGAGGAGAAAGAAAAAGGCATGGAAAACCTATTCAACGAAATAAAAACAGAAAACTTCCCAGGTATAAGGAGAGACATGGACCTTCAGATCCAGGAGGCTCAAAGATCCCCAAACAGATTCAACTCTAAAGGATTCCCTCCAAAACACATTATAGTCACACTGGAAAAGCTCAAAGACAAAGAGAGAATCTTAAAAGAAACAAGAGAAAAGCGTCAAATCACCTATAAGGGAGCCCCTATCAGACTAACAGCAGACTTCTCAACAGAAACTCTACAGGCCAGAAGAAAATGGGATGATATATTCAAAATACTAAAAGAAAAAAAGCTGCCAGCTGAGAATACTATACCCAACAAAGCTATCCTTCAGAAATGAGGGAAAAAGAGTGTATTTTCCAGGCAGACAAAAACCATGGGAATTCAACACACAACTAGCCCTACAAGAAATCCTCAAGGGAGAGCTGCATTGGAATCGAAAAAATAACCACTACCTTAGTATCATCCTTAATCCACTCCCAACCACTTGTTTTTCTCTCTCCCTCCCTCTTTCTCTCCCTCCCTCCTTCCCTCTCTCTCTCTCTCTCATCCACAACACATACACTCCCTAAATCTTTATGTCAAAAAAATACTAATGGTTCCACCTGTAAAACTTATCCAGATCCAATCACTACTTACCATTTTCACTGCTCCAACCCTGGTGTGAGCCACTGTCACCTCTCACCTGGATTATTGCTATACCCTCCTAAATGGTCTACCTGCTTCCACCCTTACCCTTTTATAGTCTAATATCAACAAAGTATACATTAGATTGTATCTCTTCCACTCCACCTCATTAAGAATAAAAGCTCATGAATGGTCTACAAGGTACTAACACACCCACTTCATTATTTCCCTATCCTGTAATTCCTCTACTCCACTACTCTCCTCACTGCTCACTTATCTCTAGCCACTCTAGCTTCCTGCTGCTTCTTAAACACATTTGGCAGGCTTTCACGTTAAGGGCCTCTATACCAATCAGGCCTTTAGCCTGGAATGTTTTTGCCCCAGACAGGCACATAGCTCAGTTGCCTCAACTCCTTCAAATCTTCGTTCAAGTGTTATCTTCTCAGGCGGCTTTCCCTAATCACCCCATATAAAACTGCAACCCATTCCTCCATGCTCACATTCCCCATCTGCCTTTCCTACTTTATTTTTTCCCACTTTCCATATAAGTGATACTTATTACTTTCTAACCATATAGTTTACTTTTAATTGTCTGCCTCACCCAACTAGGCAAGGCTTCACAAGGGCAAACATTTTTGTTTGTTTTGTATACTGCTCTATCTCCATCTAGAATAGTGTCTAGCATATAATAGACACTCAATAAAGATTTGCTGAATAAATTAAGCTCAGAGGCAATAGATATTTATTTTAAAATTAGGATTTAGATATTTATTTTTAAATTAGGATTATACATTTCACAATATATCGAAATACATTGTGCACTGTAAATATATACAATTTTTATTTGTCAATTTTATCTTAATAAAGCTGGGGGAAAATTAAAATTATAGACTGACAGGTCTATTTTAATTCAAACGGTATTATGAAAATGGGTAAGGAAAGGAGGGTTGAGAAGACGAGAATAAAAGCAGGGTAAGCAACTGGAAACCTCCTATAAAAATCCAAGACCTGGACCAGGGCATAAGGCAATAGGTACTCAAAAAAGAAAGATGGGGGGTGGGGGGGCATATACTGTCTAGTTGAACATTAGAATAATAGAGAACCTGAGAAATCAAGAAGTCCAGATTAATTTAACTGTCTCTAAACTTGGGAAACAAAATAGGTGATAAGACAGGGAAAGCAAAAAGAATAAAAAGGAAAAAAATCAGATAAACTTTTACTTAATGTGTCTCAGTATAATTTAGGAAGCTATGTTCCACAGGTGGTTGCACACACAAGTCAAGGTAAAACTCAGGAAACAAGAGTGGAGTACAGCTAGAGATTTAGGCAATTGCTGAAGCCATAAGAACAGACTCACCTATCTAAGAAGAGTGTGCAGAGTAGGAGAATAAGGAAAGGACTGACTATGGAACTCTGGTAAACACCGAACTTAAGAAGCAGATGACATTAGGAGACTTAGCAAACAAGAAGAAAGAACTCAGAGGCACAAGAAAGTAAGGAAAGAGTAGAATCGAGAGATCCAAAGCTGAAATTTCAATAAGGATACGATGTGGAACTGTGAAGAGTTTCAATGGCAGGAGGGATGAGGACTGAAAAGAGGTTGTTGGATCTACTATATCTTGGTTCAGTGATGCACTTAGAGCAGTTTCAAACCCCAGTGCCACTAGCAACAATGCTGCACTGGGTTCAAGAGTGAGAAGATGGCAGTGAGAAACAGAAGGCAGTTAATTTAGTTTGTTCTTACAAAATTTCTAGTGGTGAAAGTAAGCAAAGAGCTGGGAGCTGGTAACTCAAGGAGAGGCAAAGTCAAAGAAAAATTATTGCTATTCTTTTTGTTTGTATTTTTGATTGGCTAAGAGAGACCCGAATTTTTTAAAGGCTGAGTAGATAAGGATAGAATAAAGTTATAAGAAAGGAAAGAAAAGGGTAACTGATGAAACAAGATTCTAGAACATCAGGTGAAGAAGGAAACAAGAACAGAGAAGCAATAGAGTGTAGTAATTAAGAGGTGAGGTTAGTGTGAGTCACACAAAACTACACAGAAGTTCCAACTCTGTTACTATGTTATTTGACAATGAGCAAGTTACCTGACCTCTCTAAGCCTCAGTTTTCTCATCTGCAAAATAGTACTAATGATAGTATCTACTTTAAAAGAGTATCATGAGATTATAAGAAATAATATATAAAAAGCTGTTTAAGCTCATTACCTGGTACATAATAAAAACTCATAATTTAACTGTTATGCTTAAAAAAGGATGATTCCACATTTTTTTCTGTAAATCTAAAATAAGTGATTAGGCATGAGGGAAAAAGAAAAAATGTAA
Source organism: Cynocephalus volans (assembly GCF_027409185.1). Classification (NCBI taxonomy): domain Eukaryota; kingdom Metazoa; phylum Chordata; class Mammalia; order Dermoptera; family Cynocephalidae; genus Cynocephalus; species Cynocephalus volans. The sequence goes on along the minus strand of NC_084460.1, from coordinate 125,167,380 downwards.
GTTGAATGCTTATGTGTCTGGTGATCCTATTTCTTGTGAAATAAAAGGTAAGGTCATACGAAAAATGAGGATAGCAAGAGTAATGAAAGAGAGTAATGAAAGAGAAAGCTACAAGAAGAAAACTTCAGAAATCAAGATTCAGAGAAAAATCCATTCCAAGTGAAGGTGAGGTCTAGTCAAGAGGATAAATAAACAGAATGCTGAACTGGTGCAGAAGGGATTGCTGTATAAGTAGAATTCAAAGAATGGTCAGTCTCAGGTATTAGATCATTAACACAGCTGTCAAAGCTATCCTTTTTAAAAAAACTATTATTCATTTTTTAAATTCTTTAATTTTTATTTTTTATTTTACTTCTCAAAATACACTAGTTGATTTTCATGCCCTTTACCAGTTCCTCTCCACACCCCCCGACCCCATGTCATATCTGCTCACTTGACTTAAACAGTTCAAGGAATTTTTGTGGTTATTCTGTCTTCTTCCCCCCCCCCCCCCGCCTTTCTACTTGTTTTTGTGTTTATTTATTTATTTTTAGCTCCCACATAAAACTATTATTCAATTACAAGGTTTCTTGATTTTATTAATCCATTACAAGGCTTCTTGATTTTATTAATCTATTCGACAAAGTTAATCATGATATACTAATAAACAACTTGAACATGTGTATAGCACTAGATTACAGTTTACTTTATTTGCTAAACAATCACACTAAAAGCTAAAAATGTAAAAATTAAAAGATGAATGCCAAGTTCAATCAAGGTTTCTAGCTGCAAGAGTACAACCTCTGTCCTTCCCTTGTCCTAATCAATATTTTTATAAGTTACTTCATTTATTAGGAGTTGCAAAAGTAAATGCCTTCAACAGCTAAACAACAAATGTAAAGGTATGAAGGTATGAACTGTATAATGCAATAAGAGGCAATGGTTGGTAAGTCGGATAGTGCATGACTTAACTAAAAGCATTCTAATTTTAAAAAAATAATAATAACAGAATGTGCTGGCCAAATAAAATATACCAGGGGATAAATCTTCAGTCATTGTGATCTCTGGTTTCAACACAGCCACTTAAGATTGACACAAACCTAGGAAGAATGGCTTAAAATGATGCACTGAGTAAGAATTTAAAAGATTCCAAGGTGGAACAACAGACCAAACCCCCAAAATGAAATTTAACAAAAATAAATATTAAGCCCTATGATTAAAATCAAAGTATCTATCTATTATGTAGAATGACAGATCAGACAGAATCAGGATGAGACCTGACAGTAATTCATCTGGAAATTAAATGACAGGTATAATTGAACAGAACTCAAAAGGAATTAACATTGAGATGCAGCTAATGAAAAACATAATACAACAGTTGGTTACAGCAGAAGTACTGTGTTCAGATCAATAAGGATAATTTCACTAGATACAGTTCAGCCTCATTTGAAGTACTGATGATATCCCTCTTTAGACAGCATATTTTATTTATAACATTAACAAAGCAGAATACAACAAAGGAAACTTAACAAAACCAATGCTCTAATTTAATTTACTACAGTATGAGAAATATGGGGGCTCAAATAAATGCTCTTGTTAAATTTACAAATGTTCTAATGTAAATTAAATAGCCACAGAAATAACCCTGAGGGGAGAAGGGAGAGTGTCCATTCCTAGGAAACATCATATGTAAGGAAAGAGTCAAAATGATAGTTCTTAAATACCAAAAAGAAATTCACACCTTACCTACAAAATTAACAGATATCCTGTATGGCTCTAAAGAATATTATAAGTTTCCAGTGATTAACGGAATGAACAAACAAAATTTATTTGAACAGAAAGGCTTATCAACAGCTTTCATTTTGACTGGTCTTCATTTTCTAAGACACTGGGGATGTCTCATTGTACTTGAAAAGGTAGTGTGAACCACCATTTTCTTCATGGCTTTGTGTTTGTATTCAAATCAAATCCATCTTTCTTTTTAAAAATCAAATTAATACTAAAAACCAAAACAAAAAAGCAGTAATACTACTACTAATTATAATCTGAAATAAATGGGCTTAACAACATCGTGCTCTTTAAATGCTCTTGTTAAATTTACAAAAGTTCTAAATTAAGTTAAATAGCCACAGAAATAACTTCTGGTGGAAAGTGTCCATCTCTAGGAAACACGATACGTAGAGAAAATAGTAATATTTTCACTTTCCCAAAGTATAGTTTTGTTTGGAGGTTCCTGCAAAGTATAATTCAGGAGATTGGGGATGAGAGAAGAATATTTTGAGAAGAAAGAAGAACCAGGAGCCAGCATTTTTATTACTTATAATTTTCTGAAACATCTCAGGTCTACTGTTTTCTTAGGGTAATCTCTCTCTTTTGGATTATCAGAGAGAATGCCAGAATACTCACATATTAGCTGTAAATATAAAAAGCTAAATACAGAAATATAACACATAAAGAATATCATTTCAGATGCACATGCTGGAAACACTTAGTCCGCTAACATTACGAGTATTTGGATAAGGAGTCACTTCTACAAGTCCTTTGCTATTGTGGATCTTATTCAGAAACCTCCAAAGAATTACGTGATGCACAAATTAGGGGAGTATTTCTCTCAGTGGCTGAGTTTTTCTAGTTATCACTGTTATTGATAAACTATTTTCTAATCACTGATAACCACTCTTCTAAGAACTCGGCAAGAGCTGGGATAACTCTACCCTACATTTGGAAAACATACTATTATGATGTTCTCATCCCCAGATGACTTCTCTGAAGTCAAGGAAACAAAATGGCTTGAGGTTTTAAGTAGAATCAGTTTTAAGTAGAATCACGATATAATTCTAAAAATCTGATGGGATGCAAAGCAGCAATTCAGAGAACCCAGTAACAAGACATTCAATACAACATCAAGGTACCACAGGATTTTCCTCAGAATTGGGTTATAGAATTCCAACTGGCAAAAATCTTCAAAACAGTTATCTTTTCTCTGATTAGTATGCAAGGCTGGCTTGATAACGGGAATAATAACAACAGTAAGGGATGTGTGAATTAGGTTAGAGAGAAATATTTTTCTGCTCAGGAGGCTGAGGGAGGGAATGGGGAAGGGAGGTAAGTACCTAGCATACAAAAATGATTAAGACACTTCATCCTTATCTCATACCTTTAAACAAAACAAATACCAAAATTACTAAAGGTCTTCTTTTAAAAAACCTATCAATGTACTGGAAGAAAACCCGAGTGTGTCTCGGAGGGCAATACAGCTACAAGCCATTAAGGAAAATAATGCCAATTTGATTACATAAAAATGTAAAGCTTTAAACTACTTTTTTAAAAATGACACAAAGGAAGTCTGAAAAGTATGACAATTTGGCAAAAAAAAAATTTTTTTTTTTGCTACACATAACAAAGGACTTAATTGTTTTATTTAAAGTACAAATATGTCTTGGAAGTCATTCAGAAAAGACCAACATTCTAATAGAAAAAAATGGAAAGGGTCATACAGATGGTCATACAAATGGCCAACAAAAACGCAGAAATATGTTCAACCTCACTCATAATTAAATAAATGTAATAAAAATAACAATTAGCTACAACTTTTTCACCTAGCAAATTGGAAAACAAAATTCAATCTGAGATAATAAAGTACTGGAACAGGGTCACTGTCCAATATGCACCACGACATGACTGGTGAAAGCCCAAATTCATGCCACCTTTTGTGAAGGCAATGGGTAAATATATTCATCCAAAAGTGAAGACATACAAACCCACAACTTGACTCAGCAATGCCATTTCTAGGAATTAAGTCTATGAAAATAATTCTGTGAGTGCATGAGTGTACATGCACTTGTTCCCATACTTACGTAGACACAAAATGACTGAAGACTGGTGGAGAGCAACTTAAAATAATAATAATCTACATGCCATATCTTACAGTGCCAAAAAATAAAGACATGCTCAAAAACGAAATAAAACAAAATGCCTACATTAATGGGAGGTATGTTAAAGCAGCACAGGAGCTAACTGAAAGAGCTCCCAATGGACAAAGCTGGAACAATTTGATCAATAAAATAAATATGCATGAGTCCACAATGATATAAATGACTAAATAGATGAATAAATGGGGAAGAAGAGAAATGTCTCTTTTGCAGAAGAAATCCAAATAGTTTATGTAGCGACTCCACCATTAAGGACAAGGCGTATAAGTAGCTCTCTCCCTCCTTCTTAGATGTGGTCAGTGTATAATGACTTCGTTCCAAAGAATACACTATAGAAGGCAGGGAAGGGAGGGGGTAACTTTGCAGTAGAAAAAATTAGCAAGCACTATGACAGACAAGTAATGAAGGTCATTAACAGCAATCATAAATCATATTGATAGTATGTAACCTTGATATGATGTAATGAAAATGGCAGTTTACCTGTGTCGTCTTTTCCCCAATAACCTATAACCCCAGTTTTATCATGAAAAAAAATCAGACAAATTCCAATAGTGAGGCATCCTTCAAAATATCTGACCAGTACTCCCCCAAACTGTCACAATCATCAAAAACAAGGAAAGTCTGAGAAACTGCCACAGCCAAGAGGAGCCTAAGGAGACAAATAACTAAATGTAATGTTTGTATCCTAAATGTGGTATTCCTTCCTATACTTAGTCTTTGTAAATGTAATGTGGCATCCTGAATGAGATTATAAAACAAAAAAAGAAATCATTACATAAAAACTAAGGAAATCTGAATAAACTATGGGCTTCCGTTAATAATAGTGTATCAATATTGGTTCATACTAATATGTTAACAGGGAAAACTGGGCCCAGGGTCTATGGATATAGACATAAAAGACCTATTATTAAACTTTTGGGAAACAGGGGGAATGTGTTCTAAAACAATGTTATTACATTAACACATATGTGCTCATACATGCATACAATAAATTTACCTCTATAGAGAGTGGGATTAGGAGATTTAGGGATTAGGGTAAAGAAGACTACTTTAATCTGTTCCCCTTCTGTGTTATTTCAATTCTTTTATAATATGGATGTTCTTCTTTAGTGAAACTAAAATAACATAAAAATAAAGGTGGCAAACTGATATTCAAAGAAACTGCTAGATTAATGTTTCCAAGCAGATGACAGTTACCATCTCATTTGCCATCAGTAACAATTGTACTTCATGAGGAGGTCTTGATATCTCAATTCATCAAACTCAAGAGTTTTGCATTACCAATATATATTCATTCCCTAGATCACACTCCACTGAAAATGTTAGCATTTCATCAGTAAAAGTTTCATTCAGATAATCAATACAGCACTTTAATAGAAACCAACATAAGATTTTAAGGAAGATACAAAAATTGAGCTTACATAGGTAATCACTTTATTTCAGTGAATAAAATTCCCTGCTGTCCATGATTTTCACACAGTAAAGAAGACGGTGAGAGAGGAAAACAGAAAGGCAGAGGAACAGCATATTGTAAACTTGATCATGGTATTTCTATAACTTGGGATTTCATTTAATTAAAAAGTAATAACAACAACAAAATGCTTTTCATACAAGGAGGCTGACTTTGACCTAAATAATCATTTACGAACCCACTTCTACTTTCCTAGTCTCATCTCCCACTACCATCCCCACAACCCCATACTTAAAATACACCAGCAATTTCAGACTACTGTACTTGTATCTCCTCTACACACACTATGCTGTTAAACATAACCAAGCCTTTAAAACATTCTGTTGTTCTAACTTGGCACACACCTGTTCTACACTAAACAGTTCCTATTTGGCCTCCTAAACCATCAACAAACATCATCTCTTCTATGTAATTCCTTTGTTGGCTCCTATGGATAGTTTATCATTTTCTTCCATACTACTGTTCATAGTACAAATAATTATTACATCATGTATCATTCTGCAGTGTATTTCTTTTTTGGTCTTTCTCATCAACTACAAACTCATTTAGACAGGGACCCTAATCGCTTGTATCTAAACACTTTATACAGTGCCAGTAAACTAAAATAAAGTGACCTTTAAGAATTGAGAGAATGGGTACTTGGAAAGAACGCAGACTTTACAGTTGAAGAATCTATATTTGAAGTTGGCTCAAGTAGTTACTATGTAACACTGAGCTTTAATCCCACTAGACTCTGATTTTCTCAGTGATAAAACTTACAAAATAATACTGTCATCTACTTTGTGTCACTGTTATAATGATTAAATGAGAAAAATGCCTAAAATGCATTAGAAGTACCTTATTAGTCATATGATTTAAAAAGGAAAGTTAATATTTTTACTCACAATTTAAGACACTATATAATAATCTCTAAAGTTAATCAAAAGAATATCTAAGAAATTAAATCTGATAAAAGTTATTCATATATAGGACATTATATTTATTTGGTGTTTTTAAATATTTCTTTTGGTGTATGCTTTATAATGTATTAGTACAGTGGACTAACTTATTGTGCTTGCTTAAATTTTACTTTTGAGGTTCGTAATCAAGACAGAAAACCATCGGCATATACTCAATCATGACTTCTTAGACTAACCCACTACATCTCAGTATGCTCCCATTATAGTCAGAAGCCTGTATTTTATTCATCACTTCTACCCAGCATAACAATTTCCCTAAGCAGTAAATGAACAAAGTGTAGAAAATAATAGGGTATGGGGTGGGGGAGGAATGGGACTTTGGAATTGAAGAGTAAACATCTCAGGAGACTTTCTCCTAGCAAAACATAAATTTAACTGGTAATATGACTACAAAACAATCACTTAAAGTATATGGAAGTTGTTCTAAGGGCATACAGGAATGAAGAAACCATTAAGAAGACCTACTAAATCTTGGTAAGAACAGCGAAAGTAGTGACATTTGAGCAAAGACTTGCTCCCTTACCCCACCACTCTACCTACACACTGGGGAAGCTTCTACCAAGGTACTCTGCTTCAGACAGGTGAGGCCAAGAAGACAGGTAGCACCCTCACCCCTCAGCTCCCATTCTGGGTCTATGACATCACCCCAGGAGGGACAGGTGGTCACTGGCATTTTTCAGCTCACCCAGTCCCAAGCTGCACAACTTGACTATGTTGTCTTGGAGTACTGTGTCTCCCCCCTCCAGTCAGTCCCCACTAGTAAGACACATGCTATATATTCCAGGCATGGCAGGCTGGGGCCCTAATAGCGTCATCTTCAACTCACTCATAGAATAGAGCTCCCATGCCAGGAGGGGTGAGTTGTAAAGACCACAAGGCCTGCCACTGCCCCTCCACCAGTGCCCACTCATAAAGAGGGAGTGTCACTCTGGGAAAAGTGGGTCCTCAACCCCAGTCCTAGTGCAATGGAACAGAGGTTCTGTCCAGAAAGAAAGGCTGGCCATAAGCTCTGCTAAGGAGACTGACTTTACTTGCAAGAGAGAGAGGAGGACTCCATGCCCATGGGCATTTTCTAAAACAATGGAGAGAATTAAGGAGGCTGGTAAGTCCATGATAAAACCAAAAAGGCACAGCAACCAGATGTGTAATAGAGAGAACCAAAGAAATAGCCAGAAAGCCGACTCAGGCTCACAGTCAGCTCTGGAGATCAATAAGGTTGTGCATGGGTGCTTAGGGTGTACCTTCTCAGGGAGAATCTGAGCAGGCTGGGGAACACACTTGAAAGCATTTCCCAAGTTGCATAAAGACACATCCACATAGTACAGAAGTATTACTGGCACAAGGAGCTTACATACAACCCCTGACAAAACAATGACTGAACAATAAGCTACTCTAATCCAAGATCAATTCCCAAGAAGCCAGACGTAAAAGTAAAATCACACTCATCTTTGGCAGTCTGGGAGACTGTGAATGCACAAGGCTATGCTCTCTTGGAAGCAATCAGAGGGGAAACTCTAAGCTACTAACCAGTCCCTGGTTGAACATGTGGCAAAAAAATGTGAACTTCCTGAACTATAATAGCAGCCTCCAAGCCACACTCACATCCAACAGTGAAGAGTAAAAATCTAACTGGCTAAGAGAACTTAAGCACAACCTCTAACCAGTAAGTGGCATGAAAAGAAGAAGGATCTCAAATCAATAACCTTAACTTCCACCTTAAGAAAGTAGAAGAACAAAAATAAAAAGAGCAAACTAAAATTACAGCAAACAAAATGGAGGAAATAATAATAAAGATTAGAATAGAAAACAGAAAAACAATTGGGAAAAAAAGTATCAAAGAAACTAAAACTGAGATAAAACTGACTCACTGCAAAAAAAAGTCAACAAAATTGTCAAACTAGACTAGGCTGCTTTAGCTAGACTACTCAAGTAAAAAGAGAGAGAGAGAAAGAGAGAGCAAGAGCGCACACAAAGACTCAAATTATCAAAACCAGAAATGATAGAGGACATCACAAATGTCCTAACAGAAATAAAAAAGAATTTTAAAGAAAAAGTATGAATAACTGTATGCCAACAAATAAGGTAACAGATGAAATGAACAAATAACCAAAATGGACAAAAAAAGAAATAGAACATTTAAATAGGCCTATTACAAGTAAAGAAATTGAATCAGTAACTTAAAAATTTCCCACAAAAAATGTCCAGGTGTAGATTGCTTCACTGGAAATCTACTAAACTTTCAAAGCATAATTAATACTAATTCTTCACAAACTCTCCCAGAAAGTAGAAGAGGAGGGAACACTTCTCAACGTCATTCTAAGAGGACAACAGTACCCTGACACCAAAAATCAGACAAAGATACGACAAGAGAAACAAAACAAAACAAAGCACTGATCAATATCCGTTAAGAATACATATAAAAAATCCTCAGTGAAATCCAGCGATATATAAAAATGATTATACACAATGACCAAGTGGAATTAATTGCAGAAATGCAAGGTAGGTTTAACATTCAAAAATCAACTTACAGTCTATGGCCATATCAGCCAAAACACGCGTGATTGTGTCTGATCTCAAAAATCAACTTATATAAAACACTATATTAACAGAATACAGGAGAAAACACACATGGTTGTCTCAATAAAGAGAGAAAAAGTACTTGACAAAATCCAATGCCCTTTCATGATAAAAATGTTTCAACAAACTAGGAAAGGAAGGGAACTTCCGCAACTGATAAATGACACCTGTGAAAAACTCAAGGCTAACATCATACTTAAAAATTAGAGATGAAATGCTTTCCACCTAAAATCAAGAATAAGAACAAGGATGACTGCTTTCACCTCTTCTAGTCAACACTGCACTGGAGGTTCTAGCCAGAACAGTGGCAAGAAAAAGAAACAATAGGCACCCAGGACATTATGTATCAATAAAAAAAGGTTAATTCATCAAGAAGATATAACAATTATACACAAATATGGACAAATATATAAACCAAACATCGAAAAGAGAAACAGTTCTACAATGATAACTGGAGACGAGTACACCATTTTCAATAATGAACAGAACATCAAGAAAGATCAATAAGGAAACAGATGACCTGGAATAACACCATAAAACAATTGGACCTAACAGACACATATAGAATACTCCACCCCAAAAGTGCAGAATATACATACTTCTCAAGTGCACAGGGAACATTATCCAGGACAGACCATGTGTCAGACCACATCTCAATAAAACAAATCTCAATAAATTTAAAAAGACTTAAATCACATGAATTATCTCCTCCATCTGCAATGGAAGAAAACTAGAAATCAGTAACAGAAGGAAAACTGGAGAATTCACAAATGTGTGGAAATTAAACAACCCACTCTAGACAACCAATGGGTCGAAGAGGAAATTAAACACACTGTTCAACAAGAAAAATTAGACTATTTAATAGGGAAAAGTGAAAACAAAAAAACAACATACCAAAATTTATGGGATGCAGCAAAGGCAGTGCTCACAAGGAAATTTACTGCTGTAAATGCTTACATTTAAGAAAGAAGAGCTCAGATCCATAACCTAACTTTATAACCTGAGAACTAGAAACAGAGGAAACTAAACCCAAAGCTAGCACAAGGAAGGAAATAATAAATATTTCAACAGAGATAAATAAAATACAGAACAGAAAAACAATAGTGAGAATCAACAAAACCAGAAGCTGTTTTTTGGAAAAAAAAATCAACAAAATTGACAAACTTTTAACTAGGAATTCACAAATTCCTGAACTGTCTCAGAAGAAACAGAAAATCTCAACAAACCTATATAAGAAGTACAGACTATAATCAAAAACCTCCCAACAAAGTAAAGTACAAGACCACATGGGTTCCATAGTAAATTCTACCAAACGTTTAAAACAGAAATTAACAACAATCCTTCTACACTCTTCCCCCAAAAAATAGAAGAGGAAGGGACACTTATTAACTCATTCTATGAGGCCAGCATTACCCTGGTACCAAAGTTAGATAAAGGCTTCACAAAAAATAAAATGACAAACCAGTATCCCTTATAAATATAGATGCAAAAACCCTGAACAGAAAAACAAATCCAATAGCGTATTAAAACAATTATATACCATGACTAAGTGGGATTTATCTCAGGAACAGAAGGGTGGTTCAACATAAGAAAATTTACAATGTAATACACCACATTAATAAAATGAAGGGGGAAAAAAAAAACACATGAACATCCCAATAGTCACAGAAAAGGCATTTGACAAAATCCAATTCCATTACATGATAAAAATGAAAATATTTTGGAAATAGTCATGACAGTTGCACAACCTTGTGAATGTTATTAATGCTCTTGAGCTATACACTTAAAAATGGCTAAAATGGCAAATTTTATTATGTATATTTTATAACAATTTTTTTAAAAGGCATCACATTGGAAAGGAAGAAGTCAAATTATCTGTTTTGATAACAGGATGTTGCATATAGAAAATTTTAAGAAATCCACTAACAGACTGTTGGAGCTAATAAACAAATTCAGCAAGGCTGCAAGATACAAAACCAATATACAAAAATATTTCAATAGATCAGCAAAGAACATCCCAAAAATAAAATTAAGAAAACAATTCTCTTTATAATAATACACAGTCTGTAGAAATAGTTATTATAGTACCTGTAATAAATCTTAATAAACTTCAAAAATCAAATGTTAATATCTGGCCCTGAGCCCTATTTTAGCTCTCAGTTTTCTAAGAATATCTAGAAGAATTTCAATAAATCATCTACATATCCAATTTTAAGCACTTACTGATTCAAGCACTGGACTAAGTGATGAAGAAACAAAATTAAATAAGATCTCGCCATGCTTTGGAGAATTTCACAGCCTAGTAAAAAGACCTAATTTTAAAAGTAGTAGTAATTAAATATAAGAAAAATGCTATAAAAGAAGTATGTGCACGGTATTTCAAGAAGAGGTAAACTTTTGGGGTTAAAAGGGGAAAGAAAAAGAAAATAGTGAGATATCAGATGGTGTTACTTTTGAGTAGTGATAAAACAATGGGAATTCACCTAATGAGAATAAAGCTGAGGTAGAGGGTAGAGAACAGGCATTCCAGAAGGCATTTGCATTAACAGAGAGAAAACAACATATTCTAAGGACTGCACACACTTTGGAAAGGCTGGAGCATAAGTAGCCTATGAAAAAGGAGAGATGAGACAAGTAAAGTCATGGTATACATGACCTTGCATGTCATGCTAAGAAACCTGGAATTTCTTTTAGGTGAGTGAAAAAGTGACACAATTGAAAAGATTACCTGTTGCCATTTTACATTAGGGATAGTCACAACTTCCATCTCCAACATCACCAATACTAATTAATCACAATGCTTTTTTGCTAAACCCAGAATTCTCAACACAGTGACCTGGGTCATGTTTCTTATTTTGGTAATTGATATGCTATTTACTCACTGGGGAACATGAGAGATGGAGAAGGTTTATTATGGGAGGGATGAGGGGAGAAGTAGTTAAATTAGAACATACTAAATGTGAGAGACCACTCTTTCAGGTACAGATTTCTAGTCAGTGTTTAAATCTGGGGCTCTAGAGTTCAGCAGGAAGACCTCAGCTGAAGATAAATATTAGAGAGTCACCGAATTCACAAGGGTTGAAAACATAACAGCATAAGCATGAGGAGAGAGTGAAATGGAGAATAAAACCCTAGGGAACAGCAACAACATATGGTTAGGTTAAAGGAAGAAGAACTAACACAGGATACTGTAGGCAATTTACAGGGTAAAATTGTACCACTGCTTCTGGGATGAGGGAGAAGAATGCTGTGCTTGATTTTGCCTGTCTACCACATTTAATTTTCACAATAACACAGTATATATTATTAACCTCAGTTTACAAATAAGAAGGGAGATTAAACAATTTGGCAGTATACAGCAGTCACTTTATTATACACCCAAATGGCTGACTTGGAATCAGTCTTTCCTCTATACTGTATTGCTTCAAAATTAAGAAGGAACTCTTCTTGGTCTTTTATTTCTTTCTCTCATCCCTTAATATAATTGCATACATACATACCTGCTCTCAAAGAAGTTATAAACTGAATTAGAAATGAGTCCAAATGCATACATATAAGTTTTAGTCACCTCTGATAAAAGTAATACACTATAAATAAAATCTGTAACAAAATTAATAGTATGGTATTGGTGGAAAGTTAATGGAATTCAGAGCTAGATTGCCAGGGCTCAAATCTCAGCCCTACCACCTGTGTTGAGAAGAATGAAAAAACATCAAAACATTTGTTGTAAATATTTACATAGCTATAATCATATCTCCTTGCCTCTTGGGCAAATGGCTTAATCCATTCTTCTTCTTCATGTTTTAGGATGAGAACCTCTTTGAGAATCTAATAAAAGACACAAGCTAGCTCCCTCCAAAAAAAAAAAAGCACAACCTTTATTTTAGAAGGGTCACGGACCTCCTGCATTTTAAAATAATGGCTTTAAATCATTCTGTGGGCAGGTCACTTAACTTCTCTCTGCCTCCTCTTTATAGGACTGTTGTGAGGATTAAATGAGTAAATGTAAGTGTTTAGAGTTAGATTAATCCCTAGCACATAGCAAGAACCATATAAGTTTTAGCTATCATTACTACTATAAGTATTCCTACTCCTACTATTACAATCTCCCCTTGTTCAACCACCACTACAAAAATATATTTAAATGTTACATTTCTAGCACACTGCTTCTGGAGAAGTGTGTGTGTGTGTGTGTGTGTGTGTATGTACGTATGTATGTATTATGAATATTCATGAGATACAAAGCTGATTGTCCCCGCCCCCCGCTCCTGTCCATGTGGGGGCATATCCATCACCAAAAATTACTTTTGTACCCTTTGTCCCCTCCCAATTATCCCCCACTTGCCCTCCCCTTTCCCCTCTTCCCTCAACTCCAATTTGTAGCCCAAAGAATGTTCCAGCCCTCATGGCACTACTGTGGTCTTTCTTTCCTGACTTCCTTTCTCTCTTAGCTCCTACATATGAGTGAGCGCATGCAGTATTTATCCCTCTGTGCTTTGCTTGTTTCACTCAACATAAGTTTCTCCAGGTTCATCCATGTTGTTGCAAATGGGAGTATTTCATTCTTTTTTATGGCAGAGTAGTATTCCATAGTGTATATATACCACAGTTTCCTTATCCAATCATCTATTGATGGACATTTAGGTTGGTTCCATATCTTGGCTATTGTTAACAGAGATGCAATAAACATGGAAGTGCAGGTATCTCTTCGACATGATGATTTCTATTCCTCTGGATATATACCCAGAAGTGGGAATGCTGAGTCATATGGAAACCTATCTGTAGTTGTTTGAGAAAACTACAAATTGTTTTCCAAAGTGGTTGTACTAATTAACAGTCCCACCAACAGTGCAGTAGTGTTCCCTTCTCTCCACACTCGCACCAGCGGGTATTCTGTTTGCTAATATTTTGTTGAAGATTTTAGCATCTAGGTTCATCAAGGATATTGGCCTGTAATTTTCTTTTTTTGTTGTGTCTTTACCTGGTTTTGGTATCAGAGTTATGCTGGCCTCATAAAATGAGTTTGGGAGAGTAGCATCTGTTTCAATTGTTTGGAACAGTTTCATGAGAATTGGTATTAACTCCTCTTTAAAAGTTTGATATAATTGGGCTGAGCCCGTGGTGCACTCGGGTGAGTGTGGCGCTGGGAGCGCGACAACGCTCCCGCCGCGGGTTCGGATCCTATATAGGAATGGCCGGTGCACTCACTGGCTGAGTGCTGGTCACGAAAAAGACAAAAAAAAAAAAAAAAAAAACAGTTTGATAAAATTCAGCTGTAAAGGCATCTGACCCCGACTTTTTTTTGTTGGAAGATTGTTAATTACCACTTCAATCTCCTTGCTTGTTATTGGTTTGTTCAGGTTTTTTATCTCTTCTTGGTTCAGTCTTGGTAATTTATATGTGTCTAAAAACTTATCTATATCTTCCAGATTTTCAAATTTGTTGTCATACAGTTGTTTATAATAGTCTAATGATTCTTTGTATTTCTGTGGTATCAGTTGTAATGTCTCCCTTTTCATTTCTGATTTTTGTTATTTGGGTCTTCTCCCTCCTTTTTTTTTTATTAACCTAGCTAACCGTGTGTGTCTATTCTGTTTATCTTCTCGAAAAACCAACTTTTAGTTTTGTTGATCTTTTCTATTGTTTTTGGGGTCTCTGTTTCATTTAGTTCTGCTCTGATCTTAATTCTTTCTATCTACTGCCTTTAGGTATGGACTGATGTTGTTTTTTCAAGTTCTTTGAGAGGTAGTGTTAGGTCATTTACTCAGTCTTTCCATCTTTTTGATACAAGCATTTACTGCAATAAATTTGCCTCTTAGTACTGCTTTTGCAGTATCCCACAAGTTTTGGTATGAGGTTATCTTTATTTTCATTAGTTTCTAGAAATTTTTTGATGTCCTGTTTAATTTCTTCTTGGACCCATAGGTCATTCAGGAGCCTGTTATTTACTTTCCACGTATTTGTATAGTTTCCAGTGATTTGCTTACTGTTTATCTCCAGTTTTAGTCCATTGTGGTCTGAAAAGATTGTTGGAACGATTTCAATTTTTTTTAATTGGCTGAGACTAGATTTGTGACCTAATATGTGGTCTATTCTGGAGAATGTACCATCAGCTGATGAGAAGAAAGCGTATTCTTTAGCTGTTGGGTGAAATGTTCTGTATATATCTGCCAAGTCCAGTTGGTCTAGGGTGTAGAATAAATCCTGTGTCTCTTTGTTGACTTGTTGCCTGGAAGTCCTGTCCCATACTGAGAGAGGGGTGTTCAGATCACCCACTATTAATGTATTAGGTCCTATCTCCTTCTTTACGTCTAAGAGTGTTTGCTTAAATGGGCCGGCCCCGTGGCTCACTTGGGAGAGTGTGGCGCTGGGAGCGCAGCGGCACTGGGAGCACCGCGGCCACGGGTTCGGATCCTATATAAGGATGGCCGGTGCACTCACTGGCTGAGCGTGGTGCGGGCAACACCACACCAAGGGTTGCAATCCCCTTACCGGTCACAAAAAAAAAAAAAAAAAAAAAGAAGAAGAGTGTTTGCTTAATACATCTGGGTGCTCCAGTACTGGGTGCATACATGTCTATGATTGTTATGTCTTCTAGCTGGTTAGTCCCCTTTATCATTATATAATGGCCTTCTTTGTCTTTTTTCCTGTTTTTTGGTTTCAAGTCTATTTTGTCCAATCTAAGAATAGCTACTACTGCTCGTTTTTGGTTTCCATTTGCATGGTATATCTTTTTCCATCCCTTCACTTTTAGTCTATGAGTGTCTTTACAGGTGAGGTGGGTCTTTTGACCCAAGCATATACTTGGGTCTAGCTTTTTAACCCAGTCAGTTAGTCTGTGTCTTTTGATTGGAGAGTTTAGTCCATTCACATTCAGAGTAGTTATTGAGAAGTGTTGTTTAATGTCTGTCATTTAATTGCTGCTTGTTTAGGTGGTTTAAATATCTTTTGATCATTATTTCCCCTTTTATTTCTCTTCTTCAATGTGAGTTGGGAATTTAAGGCAGAATGATTTAGCTTCTTTCTCTTTCTTGCTGGCATTTTTGTTTTAACTGTGCACTTTGCTCTTTCTAGTGTATTCGTGACGATGGTTACCATTATTCAGATTCCAGATGAATGACTCCCTTGAGAATTTCTTGCAGGGCTGGTTGTGTGGTGGTGAACTCCCACAACTTTTGTTTATCTGGGAAATACACTACTTCTCCCTCGTTTCTGAAGGAGAGCCTTGCTGGGTAAAGAATTCTTGGCTGGCAGTTTTTTTCTTTTAGTATTTTGAATATATCATTCCACTTTCTTCTGGCCTGTAGGGTTTCAGTTGAGAAGTCTGCTGTTAGTTTGATGGGGGTTCCCCTATAAGTGACCGGACACTTTTCTCTTGCTGCTTGTAGAATTCTCTATTTGTCTTTGAGCTTTGTGAATTTAACTATAATATGTCTTGGGGAGGATCTTTTTGGGTTGAATCTGTTTGGGGATCTTTGAGCTTCCTGGATCTGAAGGTCTGTATCTCGCCCTACACCTGGGAAGTTTTCTGTTACTATTTCCTTGAGTAGGTTCTCGATACCTTTTCCTTTCTCCTGCCCTTCAGGAATACCCACAATTTGGATTCTAGAGCTCTCGTAGGTTTTCCTCATTATTTTTAATTCGTTTTTTTCTTTTTTTTTTGTCTGCCTGACTTATTTCAAAAAGACCATCTTCAAGCTCTGAAATTCTTTCTTCTGCTTGCACTACCCTGCTTGCTGCTCAATCTCTCAGCCATGTTTTTTATTTCATTGAGTGAGTCTTTCATTTCTAGGAGTTCTACTACACTCTTTTTTATGGTATTAATCTCTTTGTAGATTTCCTCCTTCATATTCTGGATGTTTTTTCAAGTTTCATTGTGTTCTCTAATTGAATCTTCCTTTATTTCTTCAAGTTTTCTTAAGATCATTGCTTGAAATTCCTTTTCAGACATTTCAAGGATTCCCTGTTCCATGCAGTCTGACTTTGGGGCATTACTGTATCCTTTCAGTGATGTCGTTTCTTCTTGATTGTTTGTGCTTCTAGTGTTTTTTCACTGATGCTTGGTCATTTGGTAGGGGGGTTGCTTCTTCTGTTACACTGAGGTTGGCTGTGGAGTGGCCTTGGTTGCTACTGTGGGAGGTGAATTACCTTTGCTTGACAGTTGGTGTGGTGGTGGTTATGTTAAACTACCTTGGTTCCCATTCTAGACTCTGTGGTTGTAGGATGAGCCCCTAGTGCATGGAGTTCTGCTGGGCCAAACTTGGTGGGTCGGAACCACAGGCTGGTGCACCCCCTGGGTCTGAGGCAGGATGAGGGGCTGTGTGGAGCCGTGTGGTTCCACTGACTGGTGTGGCTGCCAGCCGCCCCCAGTGGGCTCATCTGCGTGGTGCCGGTTCAGGGGGCAGGGGCGGAATCTGGAGCTCCCCCCTGCCCGGGTCCAAGGCTACAGGGTGAGGGGGACACATGGAGCTGTGCAGTTCTGCTGGCTGGTACCGGGGGGACTCACCTGCACGGTGCCAGTTCAGGGTGCGGCGGTGCAGCCTGGAGCTCCCCCCCCACCCCCCACCCCAGGTTGAGGCAGCGGGGTGAGGGGCCGCCTGTAGCTGCCTGGTTCCACTGTCTGGTGCTACTACATTCTATGTTAAATAGTATAGCATACTATACAGACCCTGGAGGCAGACTGCCTAGGGTTGACTCCCAATCTTGCCATTTAGTAGGTGAATGACATTGGGGTAACTTAACTGCTATTGTCTCAGTTTCTTCTACAAAATGAGGGTAATAATAGTACCCATTCTTCATTGGGTTGCTGTGAGTTTGAGTGAGTTATAAAGCACAGGCATAGGGGCCGGCCCGTGGCTCACTCGGGAGAGTGCAGTGCTAATAACACCAAGGCCCCGGGTTCGGATCCCATATACTGATGGCCGGTTTGCTCACTGGGTGAGCGTGGTGCTGACCACACCAAGTCAAGGGTTAAGATCCCCTTACTGGTCATCTTTTTTAAAAAAATAAAAATAAAAAAATAAAGCACAGGCATAGGAATCAGGGCAATGCCTGATGCATAGCAAATACAATATATATTTGCTATTACTAAAAACTATAATTTGTAAAATAAATAAATTAATGTTTATTAAGTATTACTTCTATGCCAGGTGCTGTGCTATGATAAACACTTGATAAACATTATAACTCATACAGTTGTTCCTTACAAAACCCCTACTGTACAGGTATAGGGCTGGAGGGAAGAAATGGATGCAACTCTCTGGCCCAGAGTCATACAGCTAACCAAATATTTCTAGCTACAGAGCTAGTACTCTTTACTTTTCAGAATGGATTCTTGGCATATATGTCAGCCCTTCCCTTTCCTCTCCAGAACTAATGGTAGACAGGCATAATCAAGTACAGCATTCTTCTCCCTGATCCCAGAAGCAGTGGTACAATCTTACTCTGCTGTACACAGCCCTCCACATGGTTACCATCAATAGAACAAAGGCAGTATGAGAAATGAAATCAATTTGTCACCCTTGCTATTTAAAGTCTCTCACATAAGTAGAAGGTAGAATTTTTCTCTTTATTATTCAAGTAATCTATGATGAACCACAAGGTAAAATATTTTTACATGCAAGATTACTTACAGAAATTTTTCTTAAAGAAAACTATGAATTGATTTAAATAAAACTTAAGGATACTGTAAAGACACATGTGGCTTTTATACTATGTCCTTCAGAGTCCCAGGATTCTGTAGAGGTGAGTTACAACTCAGGGAAGGTGAAGTCACCTGATCCCATACCCCTGTTCCAAATAGAGCAACTTTGCTTTCTATCTGTTCTATCAGAGTTCTTCATAACATTTCATTTGGGAGGAAGGTTTCTACTGCCGAATATAAAAATACTGAAAAAACACTATTCTATAGGATACTTGGAATTCACAAAATTATAAGCCCAGACTTTCAAAACACTCAAAAATCCAATTTTTCTCTTATCAGGTAAGAAAAGAACTACTTACTCTAAACTAAATCAGCGTTACTAAAACTTACTGGGTAACCTAGAGTATATTAATTGATTACGTGATGCTCCAGTTACTACAGCAAACACTAATAATTTCAACCAGAAGACTAATATGAATTGGTTTACATTTCTAATCTCTACCCAGATTATTCCTCTTTCTTCTAGTTACACCAGCTATCCCTTTTCCTTTTATAGGCTAAAAGCTCATTATCCATAATCCCTAAAGAAAAGCAGTCTTTAAAATGCCAGGGTGGAGGTACAATAAAAAGAAGATTACCAAAACAGACATACCATTCAAATTGTGGTCAGTGAAAATATTTGCCAAATATTACAGAAATCCTACTTTAACTTTACCCAGAGCTGAAAAGTGCTTACAGATAAACATTATGGTTAGGCCATAGGGTAGCAGCTTAGCTACAACTCTAAAATTAAAAATAACAATGGGGGAACAGATAAGAATATTATGTAGTACAACAACTCAACAGAATATTATGTAATCAATAACTATACATATTATGAGGCAGCAGAAAAGTTTTTATGAGAACTTGAATATTATAAGGTTATAAATAATTATGCGTGCACCTATATAAGCATATATATATGGAATAAGATATGTAGAACTGAAGTCAAAGATCAGGATAGTGATAGTGAACAATTTCTATTTTTCTTAAAATTTTCCAAGAAGGGAGTAATAAAGGGTAAGAGAGAAGAGACAACAAGAAAGAAAATAAGGAAGATTCAAGACATAGGAATCCATACAAAGATTTAGAGAAGATCAGAGGTCCAAAGAAAGTGAGATGGGTAGAAGCCCAACAAGAGAGAGGTACAGAAACCCAGAGAAAGTGGTTGATGGAGACCCAAAGACAGGGAGTAACAGAGAGAGAGGAGAGACAAAGTTATAGAAGGAAAAGAAATCTGAAAAGAGGGGGTTACATAGACCAAGAGAGGAATAAAAACCCAGAGACAGAAAGACAGAAACCTAGAGCCTAGAATGAAAAAGGGAGAAACCCAGAAAGGGGGACAGAGACCAAAGAGAAAGGAAAAAGACCTAGAGAAAGATACTAACAGAAAATATTAAAGATAACTAACAGAAAATGACAGAGAGGGAACGAGAGTCAGGGATGATTATAGAGAATGAGAGGATTTTTTAAAACTTCCCATATACATTTGAACTCATCTACCTGGAACCTAACCAACCCTTTCATCCCTATAATCCTGAAACACTGAATTCTTGTTTTCTCTCCCTCACCAAGCCCTCAACTCATCCCCTAATGGCCTGACTTCTCAGGCCTCCTTTTATGCTCGTGTTCTTATCACTGATCTCCCTCCCAAAGCTTTCCCCTGTGCTTTCTGAAACCCCCAAAAGAAACTTTCTGATAACCTCAATCTCTTCACGGGGGGTTCTTTTTACCGCCTTGCCCTAGACAAAACTTGGATCTCACCCAAAGGCACTAGTTTCTCTGCAGCTCTCTCAAATGAAGACTGATCTCACCCCTCAACAAATTCTAGGAACAGAAGGCAATACTGTCAAATTGCCAGCCTTTCACTGACCTGGACTCAAACAATACCCCATCTCTTCCCTCCCCAAACTCCACATGGCTACCCACCATTCAGTGTCATCTCTCCACTTAGAGCCCGCCTCCCCTTCCCACATACCACCTATAAAGTCATACATGTACATCTCTACTTGCATGTCTCACAGGCATCTCAAACTACTAATTTACTGTTTCCTCCTCCAAAACTGTTCTTATATATACACACTGGCAATGTAAAATGTTTCTGCTAGAAAAATGCCTACTGAATATAGGACTGTCACATTCAGAGATAAATCATCTTTAAGCATTGTAAAAATTTCACAGATATTTAGACCCTTTAGATCCTTTTCTAAACAGCAGTGGACACTCTCAGTTAACCTATCTGTGGAGAATCAGATTTGATGATAACCAACCTGAGCTCTCAATCCCAGAGCAGAGCCTACCTTCTCCTATGGTAAGAATTGATTTATTACTTGGTCTCTTGAATGATATATTAGTCCTGCCAGAATAATTCAGAAGTGGAGATCATGAATGGGGCAAGAAGAAATTATCTTTTTGGTGGCTGGGAGATCATGGGAAGTCTTGAACATGAAGAACAGAACTACTTATCTTCAAAAAACTTTGCCTTTTTTTTTTTAACAAAAAAGGATTATTTTCAGCAATATATCATAATTTTCTTTGTTTTGTTTTTAATGGAGCTATCCAACATTAAAGGTGTCTTTTTTCACTTTGGAAAATTTACAATGCTCAAGATAAAATTCAGAGATAAATAAAATATTAGAAAGTATATTTCTTTTTATAATAGGCAGAGGTTCACTGCCCTTCTGGTTAATCTCTGTTAATGACTTCTTGATTGCTCTTTATCTGTAAGAACATTTCAGATAAATAGAAAGCTGTGAGCAGCAGCAGGGAGGAAATCATGCTCTGGGGCAAAGAAAACAATCAGTCAGTTGTCACCCCCAAGGCAGGATTAAGTCATCATAAGGGCTGACTGTAACGGGAGCTTCCCACCATACCAAAACCAGACAGGTAAGCCATTAGGTGAACTGCATTCAAAAGGTTTGATATCTTCCCTTTCTGTTCTTTAACTTCATGAGAGTTAAATGAGTAAAGCATTAGAACAGTGCCTAGCATAAAAGGAAGCTATATTAATTAAAATAAGTAATCAAGAGAAAATGTTTAGGCACTTTGTAAGGAGTTCTTTGCAAATGAATCTATATGAGGAAGTCTTCAAAAAGTTCATGGAAAGATTCATATTATCTTTTAGCTGTATTTTCCCCAAGCTTTTTGAAATACCCTCGTACAATCTAGTGGTTCATGGAACAAATAATTCTGACCTTTACTTTCCTCCCTGGGGTATCATGACGTCTAGCAACTAGTAATGAAAAGACACGAGGACACAAAATTCCATTATAAGAGTTCTGTGAACATAACAGATGCTCCATAATTTTATTTGGGAAGAGACAGGAAAAAAATAAAGACATACTAAAACAGATAAGATTAAAGGCAATAATAGGCAGTCTGCTAGGTTAAAAAAAAAGTAGCATGAACCAAGTAATTGGGTTTAGAAATAAAAGAACTCAAATACTTATGTGGGTTTACAATCTAAGAAACAAGTGTCAGTATAGGGCCAATTTGCTAATTATGGTTGTAAAAACATATTAGCTATGACACACATGTATACAAAATAATTATATATCTGTAGGCATGTATATCACGATGCTGGCTTAATACTTAGGTATCCTCCCATATTACAGGCTCTGTCGTGAACAAAAAATTTCTAAGTAATAATCTAAATAAAGTTTACTGGAAAACGATTAAAAGCTGTTACAGTAGCAAACAGTTATATAAAGAGAACCACAGGCTAGAAATCAAGAGGCACTACAGATCTAAGAATATTAGATATTAGATTCATGAAATCTGAAGTCCAAAATATCAAGTGAACTTATCCAAAGTCATATTTATTTAGCCAAAAAAATCAAGAGATTTTTTTTACCTGCCCTGCCCCTTCACCCCAAACTAGTGAAGGAAAAATATAAGGAAAGATCGACTCTGGGAAGAAGGAACAGTGACAAGCAAAAAGAAAAAGACCAAGGTAAAGCAGAACAAACTGCTTTTCTCTACTTCCAACTACAGTGAGTACAATGACATTAGTTATTGCCAACTCCTGAAGAGAAAGACTGGGAGTAGGGGGAGGGAGTTCACAGCACAAAGTCTTCTTTAATTATCCTTTGCTTTCACAGAATTAAATGTGAACAGATATAGTGACCAATTACAGTAAGCTCTGTAATACTATACCTTTTCCAATTTTTTCCCTGGCCAAGGATAGGTCAAACTTGCTTCCCAATGTTTAGCCCCTCATTCTGGTCCTACCAAAGTCCTCCTGCTTCCTCTTCTCTAATCAATTTACAATTAACAAAATGGCATAATTTTCTTTCCTCCAATAAAGAGGTCAACTATCAGAGGGCTCCATAAGTACATAAGGAACACAGAAGGCTTAATAAAATATACAAATTTGTTTCAGAACTGAAGACAGATGTTCAAAACAAGAAGAAAATTCTTTAAAATTCTGTTTATTTTCTCATTAACATTTTCATGATATAACTAATGATATTCAGTGAGCATATCCTGGGCTCAGAATCCACTGGGGCCTATGTTTTCAAATTCTTACTCTCAATTAGCAAAACTATCTCACTGAAGAGGGCTGGGGTTATTTCTATAAGAATAACAAATTTATCTCAATATTCAGCACACACTTTCTGTGAAACTTACCTTCTCACCGCTTGAGTAGAAGAAATAACGCAATCGGACTATGTTACAATGATCTAGCTTTCTCATGATCTGGAGTTCTCGGTTCTGAAAAGGAAACATATACAAATATTTTTAAAGGATAACAGCTATTCATCATATTGACCAAAACACTTCTAAAGTAATAGTAAACACTACAAACAGCAGGCTATATATGTTACTAAAAATACACTCTGCATACCAGTTCTGATCTACAAACTATGATACTAGCCCATGGAATTATTTGTTACTGCTCCACAATAAGATAAATATAGAATTTGAGAGAATTTGGAATCTTTTATAGCAGTTTGACAGAACTGATTTATAGCTATGAATCTGATAAGAACTGGAAACCATATTTTGTATTTTTTTAAATTTCACCTTTCTAGTATTTCATTTATATTCTACTTTACAAAAATATCAGTCTTTGATGAACTGGAAACTGTAAAAATTGGTACTTTACCAGAAATAGTTTGAGAAGCACACTGGTCTATAGTACATAAGAGATACCTGAAATGAGCTGTGTAATTTTTTGCAACTATAATAATAATAATAAAAAAATCAAATTTCTCACCAAATAAATGATTTTGGGGTCAAAGAAAGCTCTTACAATCCTATTGTCTTCTAAAACACAATGGAAAGAAAACTAAGAGTTAACCCCATGAAAAAGGCTCAGTTGCTAAGTTTTAGAAAGAGTTAAAACATGACATAGTAGAAACTGCACAGTCTTGGCAGATTGTAGACCATCCAAATAATTTTCTCTTTGGGAAGTTTCAAAGTTATGCTCATTCTTTATGAAAAGAAAATGCTAAATAATATGCTGATTTTTTGACACCATAAATTTCAAGGTAGTAAATTTGAATAGATTATATATTAACAAAGAAGATATATTCCAACAATATACTTGACTGTCAGAAATCCAGTTAGTAAAGGCCAAATTACAAAACACAGAATACCAAAATACCAGCTATGTGCCAGAAAGTAAAGTTTTACTTAAAATAATGACTTAGAAGCACTACAAAACATGAAGAATGCACCTGGGAATCTGGAAGGAAAATGGTGTTATGGTCAGAAAAGAGACCAAAAAAGAGGGGGGTTAGGGATGCAAAGGGGCCAAGGGGCCTATCCTAGAGAAGGGTGGCCTCCAGTTCTTAGAACACAGAAGCAGAGATAAGCGAATATTCCTTTAAACTGACCTTCTGAGCCTGGGCTCATATATACAGTGATATTTAAAACTTCTTTACAAGACATCAATCTTTCATTCTATTAATATTATAAAATTCTTATAAGACAAGCAACAAACAGAAAGACAGTACAATTGTGTTTACAAAGATAATAACTGATATCAATCAGACTCAAGTTCTGACTGTTGCAGAGAGGATACAGAAAACCTGACCAATTTCAAAACTGTGTCCATTTCCATTCCAAATTAAAACTATTTCTGAAGGTATTTCTATACTTTGCCAATTCACATTTAGGTAACTAGCTTTGTGGGAGATCTGCTAGTAAAGCCAAAATTTACTCCTCTCATGATATACAGTTTTTAAGATTGATTGTTTTTTAACATAGCCAACTATGTTAAAATAAATTATTTTTCCAGGCTAATTAACCAAAGTAACAGAGAACTATTACATTCCCAGATAAGAGAAGTTCTGTAAGACTGTGTATACTACCTTTGATCAAAAAGAATATATAAGTGGGCCGGCCCCTTGGCTCACTCGGGAGAGTGCGGCGCTGGGAGCACTGAGGCCGCAGGTTCGGATCCTATATAGGGATGGCCGATGCGCTCACTGGCTGAGCGTGGTGCAGACCACACTGTGCAGAGGGTTGCGATCCCCTTACCGGTCATAAAAAAATAAGAATATATAAGTGAAGCAAGTACGAGACCTAAATATTCATTTACCCTTACTTTTCTGTTCATATTTTATTCCTTTAGAAAGGAGGCTTAAATTTCCTCATTTTAAAATTACCTAAAAGATCCAAAATATAAATTTCATAGAGCAATTTTTTAAGACTTATTCAAGCCAATGTTAGGCAAAGTTTCATGCCTGAGATGCACTTAAATACACAACAATCCCAATCCTAGCCATTTTTACTTAAGTCATTCTTTATTAGTTGATAATGACATACCAATTCTACAGGAAACGCTGTTATTCTACAAATATAGCATACCTATTCTGTGCCAGGCACTGTTCAGTGGTAAGCAATAAACAAGACTAACAAAGTTCTTACTCTCATGAAACTTACAGTCTATGGAGAAGAGGGAAGAATAAATAATATATTTTCATGCAAAGTAAGAAGATAGAACATGATAGTGAGAAGGGGCTATATTTTGATAAGAAGTCGGAGAAGACCTCATAAAGTAGGTAAAATCTAAACAAAACCCTAATTGATACAAAGATGAGAATCATGTGAAGATCAGAGGGAAGAGCACTGTGGTCATAGGGAACTGCAGATGTAAATACCTAGAGATGAGTTTGGCATATTCAAGCAATAGCCAGGAGAATAATGTGATTGCATCATTCTGAATAAGGGGAGAGAGATAGGAGATAAGTTAAGAGGTAGGCAGTGGCAATATTGTATAAATGTAAACTTTGACCAAGGAAATGACAAAATCTCATTTATTTTTTCAAAAGAGCATTTCAAAAGTTGAAGAGAATAACTTTAAAGGAGAAAATAGATGAAGACTTCTCTTTTCCATCTATTAAGTTTGAAATCCTTATTAGACATCCAAGTGAGGTTGAGAGCTGGGGCTGGAAATATGCATTTAGGGATCATCTGCACAAAAGGAATTTAAAGCAAGAGGACCTGACGGTATTCCCTAGGGAAGAAATTCATACAGGGAAAAAAAAATCATGAAATGAAAAGAAGTAAATAGAGTAGAATAGTTAATGAAGTAGAAGGAAAAACTGGAGAGAATCTTAGAAGCCAAGTAAAGAAAGGGTTTTCAGAAAAAGTGAGTGACCAGGCTGGCTGGTTAGCTCAGCTGATTACAGCACAACCTTGTAACACGAAGGTCAAGGGTTTGCTTCCCAGTACCAGTCAGCGGTCAAAAAAAAAAGAAAGAAAGAAAAAGTGAGTGACCATTTATGTCAACAGCTGCTGAGAGACTAGGACAAAAACAGAAAACTGATGATTGATATGGCAAATGCAGGAGTTGGTAACTCTGACAAGAGCAGTTTCGGTACAACAGTAGTGAAAAACCTGATTAGATTAAATTAAAGTGGATGTAGGAGGCACAGGGCACAAAGGGGTTAGAAAGTTTAACAGGAGGAGAGATTTCCAGCTATGGTGGAATGAAGAGATCAGCTAATCCACACTCCCCCTCCACAAAACACCTATAAAGCTGAACTACATTGTAGAGCATTTCAGGGCTCTGTAAACTGATCAAAGGCAACAACAAATGAGAAGCATTTATTCACAAAAAGCTGCTAGACACTACAGCTAGCGGAAAGTAACCTTCTTGCCAGGGGCTACCATCCCCTCACTACCACCCAACTCAGTCAGTCAGGTAGTTTTACCAGAGCAGGGTTGGTAAAACTAGGAATTTTGCTTCCAGAGAGGGTTTACCATCATGTAGGCCAGAGAGCAAAAAACTATGCGCCCCATGGCACTGGCAGTAAAAATAGCAAATTTGATAGGAAAAAATGGAGAAAAGCCCACAGTTCTGCTACACTGAGGCTGAGGAAAAAGACAGACTGGCAAGACACTCAGAAATTTAACAGGGAGATCCTGGAAGTGAGAGGCATAGAGGGCCTAAATAAGCTGATAGAAGCCTTATAATCAAGATGTTTGAGCACAATCTCTAACCAATAACTGTCTGACCACTAAGCTGTGTAGACAAAGGGTCAACCCCTATGAAGTCAGACTAAAAAATGAAAATTAGAATTAAAATTTTAACACAGAATTCAACAGCTTCTACCCGTTGAGGAGAAAGATTCTACAGAGATTACATCTAGATAAGTTACCTCCCCCCCCAAAAAATACCCCCCATAAAACCACCTCAGGAGGTTTAAAAAAAAAAAATCAGAGCCCAGAATTGTTACAATATATTATCTAAAATGTTCAGTTTTTTAAAAAACTGTGAGACATGCAAGCAATGGGAAATGTTGACTAATACTCAGATTAAAAGAAAAAAAAAAAAAAAAGGAGTCCACAGAAGTTCACTCTGGGTAGATGCAGCTGTTGGTTTCAGCAGACAAAGAATACAAAGCAGCTATTATAATTAAGGTGAAAGAATTAAAGGAAACCATATTTCAAAAATTAAAGAACCATATGATAACAATTACACAACAAATATTAACTTTTAAAATGTGTAAATTAACTAGAGTTGAAATGTATATAATAAAAATGAAAGCTTCATTATGGGCTCAAGAAAATATTTGAGATGGCATACAAAAAAAAATCAGTGAACTTGAAAACAGAAACAGAAATTATCCAACAGAAAGAACAAACAGGAAAAAAAAGACTGCAGAAAAATGAACAGAGCCTCAAAGACCCCTTACACATACCAACATATGTGTAAAGGCAGTATATTGGAAAAAGAGAAAGGAGAAAAAAAGTTTGAAGAAACAATGGCTGAAAACATCCCAAATTTGATGAAAAATACTAATCTACCAAACCATGAAGTTCAATGAACCCCAAATGCAATAAAAACAGAGATCCACATCTAGGCACATCACTTTCAATCTGAAGCCACAAAGAATAATCATGAGAGTAGTTACAGAGAAATGACTCATCGCATACATGAGGAAAAAAACAATGTGGTTAATGGCTGACTAATCATCAGGAAAAAAATTGGAGGCCAGAAGGCAGTAAAAAAAAATATTCAAAGCACTGAAAGAAAAAAGAAACAACTGTCAACTAAGAATGCTATTTACAACAAAACTATTCTTCAAACATGAAAGGAAAAATGAAGACATTCTCAAATTTAAAAAAAAGAAAAAAAAAAGAAAAATATTCTGAAGTAGAAGACCTGAAAATACTAAAGTCCCTCAGGTTGAAAGGAAATGAATGATACCAGATGTTAATCTGAATCTACAAGGAAAAACAAAGAGCATCAGAAATGTTAAATAAAAATGAGAAAATACAAATGACTATATAAATATATTTTTTATTTCCTTCTCCTAATTTCATCAAAAGGCAGAAGATAAGACATAAGCAATAACAACAGTTTATTGTTGGGTTTATAACATCAATAGACATAACATAAACAGATCTAATACATATGACAATAACAGCACAAAGGAGGGGAGAGAAAATGAAGGTATATTAGAGCAAAGGTACTATATTTTACTAGAATAAAGTCAGTATTAACCTGAAGTAGACTGTGATAAATTGAAATGCAACTTGTAATCCTTAGAGCAACCATTAAGAAGGTTGTTTTTTAAAGGGTACAAATCAACATCAGATCTAAGACAGTACACTAAAAAATATTTGTTCAACACAAAAGACAGTAAATGAGAAAGGAGGAATAAAAATGACATGAGAGACATAGAAAACAATGACCAAATGGCACAGGTAATTCCAACCATATTACACACTACATAAAATGTGAGTGAACTAGGCATACAGTCAAAAGGCAGAGATTGTCAGACAGGATAAAAAAAGAAAGCTGCAACTATATTCTATCTACAGGAGATACACTTTATATTCAAAGACACAAATAGGTTGAAAGTAAAAAGATAAAAACAGATTTTTCATGCAAACAAATAGTAACAAAAGAGAGGTGGAATGGCAATATTATTAACAGATAAAATAGATTTTGAGAGAGAAAGACGGGGAAGGGGGAGAGAGGCAGAGAGACCCATTTTCTACAAGATAAAGTCACAATCACTTTGTAATCTGGCTCCTTATCAGCTTACTTATTATCTTCCACTCATGACCAATATGAACTCTATATTACAGCTAGATCTTGCTTCTCATTCTTCCTGAATATATTGTTTCATTACCAATTCTAAGCCACTGATGTCTTGACTCACCTTCCCACCTATACACATTCTACCCATCCTTTAAGTTCCTACTTAACTCCCACCTCTTTCACGAGACATCCTCAGCTGCTCCAGCTCACACTGATCTTTTTCTGCAGCACTTACAAATATTTTGGAATTTATTATATATTCTCTCTCTGACGAGAGCTCAATGGTGTAACATAAAAGAGTGCTTTTCAAAAGTAGCTTACAGAAATCAGGTATTACATTATAGTTCACACACACACACTCACACACACCCCTTGCCCAACCAACTTACTATGAGTACCTTAAGAACAAAAGTTAAATTTTGTATCTTTCTGTGTCACCCACAAAGCTCTCAAAGCAGGTTATTTTGTCTTTGACAAAGTAAATTCCCTATATTTGTAATTGCTTCTACCTTCCAACTTGCTGTAGACCCATATTTTCCAAACTATCGGT
This sequence comes from Cynocephalus volans, assembly GCF_027409185.1. Lineage (NCBI taxonomy): Eukaryota > Metazoa > Chordata > Mammalia > Dermoptera > Cynocephalidae > Cynocephalus > Cynocephalus volans. Next base: position 125,137,726 of record NC_084460.1, on the reverse strand, counting down.
TCCAGCTAATCAGCACTGCTAAGCGTGGGGAAGGAGAATAGAATAGAATAGCGAAGAATAGAATAGAACAGTGTATTAGTCTGTTTTGTGTTGCTTATAACAAAAAACTTGGAACTGGTGATTTATAAAGAAAATGAAATTTATTGTTTACAGTTTCTGAGGCTGGGAAGTCCCAAGTCCATTTGGTGGTGGTGACAGTGACCAAGGGGTCTCACATTGCAAGGTGGTGGAAGCAGAGAGAGAGACAGACTCTCCTTTTTTAAAGCCCTCAATCAATACCCTGGCCACCATTTTTAATCCATTCTCTACTGCATGGTCCTACAATCCAATCACCTCTTCAAGGCTCCACCTTTCAATTACCATAATAGGATTTCCCACCCTCTTAACAGTAACAGTGTTTCTAATACATAAAACTTGGGGGACACAATTCAAGCTTCAGGGAGTTTTGGGGGGACATAATTCAATCCACTATAAATAGCATAGCATAGCACAGCACAGCACTGAACTTTACACACAGTAGAGTAAGAACTTTCTCATGAAACTTGTTTTAGTTACTTTTCTACGAACAGAGTTGCAATGTAGAATATATTTCTTATTATCTGCTCGTAGCTAAAAATTTGAAATCCATTGTGGTAAATGGATTGTCTATAAAGGCATTATTTTCCAATACAGAAAAAAGAATACATTTAAACTAGATTCTTAATAATCATTCCCATCTTACATAAAAAACAAAATGACTACCCAAGATGAAATAAATACCACACAAGCATAAGAAAACCTGAAAGGTGCATTTAAAGAAAAAATTATTTTTCTTTTAACCAATAATTATTAACATATATCCACCTCTAAAGCCTACACAGAGGCTTTTGTTCATTTTTACCTCTCACACCTCACACTTTAAAAAGAAGAACTCTTGAAAAAGCATGGAGTCAAGGGATTCCTGGAAGGATACATTATATACCATTATGTGAAGTTCAATATAGAAAACTGAAGATTTAGGTCAAAAAACAACCAGCAAGCTTAATACTATAGGTGTATGGTAGGCAGCACATGGCTGTCTATCATCTTTTATTCTTCACCAAAGTTCATTCTATCAGGAGATCCCTTCCCCTATCATAGAAAGTTCTACTTTCATAAAATAGGATTCACTTCAAAGGTTTTGCCCTTTCTTCTTCCTTTTTTTTTTGTTTGTTTGTTTGTTTGTTTGGATGCTGGCCAGTACAGGGATCCCAAGCCTTGACCTTGGTGTCACCAACACTGTGCTATAATCAACTGAGCTATCTGGCCAGCCCTTCAAAGGTTTTGCTTTAATGAATATTTTCCCAAAATACATCTCTGCAAAAAATGAGGGTTATCCAAAGTTTCATTATCCACCATTAGTAATTGCACCAGGACTGAAAAAGCACTTAATGCATCTCTAAATCTTTGATTCCACAGTAAATTTAGTTGCCCCAAAAGACCCTACAATTGGCTAAAAAAATCAACTCAAAATAACTCCACGTGTACAACAAATATTATGAAGCCCACCATTTGTCAGAATTGGAGTCATGAGTGTACAAAAATTCATAGTCCTTCAAGTTTCACATTCTTTTTTTTTTTTCTATTTTAACTTCTCAATATACATTGTAGTTGATTTTCATGACCCTTTACCCGTTCCTCCTTCCCCCCTCCCTCTCTCCCCTCCCCTCTTGCATCATATCTGTTCACTTGTCTCAACATGTTCAAGAAATTGTTGTGATTGTTGTGTCTTCTTAAAGTCTCACATTCTAATGGGTAAGCAAACCAACGACTACAACACAACGTGATTAAATCTAGCTCACTTTGAAAGTGCTATAGATAAGTGGGGACAGGAGCTAAGAAAAATTTGCTTATTACTTTATAAAATTCTGGAAAGGGGTCAGGTGGAAAGTCTTAAATACAAGGCTAAAGAGTATTACAAGCTATAAAGAGCCACTAATGTGTTTTAAGCAAGAGATTTGTTTTGTGAAGATCACTGGCTATGAAAAAAAGTGACTATGGACAGGGGGTGAGGAAGAATAAAACTAGGACTAGCACTGAGGTAGAAACCATGAAAATGGAAGGAAGAAAATGGGTCTGAGGGGCAAAAATCAACAGTTATTTGATCACCTACTGCTATTAGATTGGTAAATGGAAGCAGGAAAGTGATAACTATCAGGCTTCTGACTGACATGACTATTACAGCAGTAGAGTTCACTGGCCTAGGAAGCTGTTTTGGAAGCAGGAGGCAATGAATTCCATTTGGGATGCATTCAGTTTGAAATGACTGAGGGGCACTGAAGTAGAAAGGTCCAGAAAGCAATCTGATATGTTCATCTCATCCTCTAGCAAGAGATCTGGGTGGTACTTGAAGCCACAAGAGTATATAAAATTGCCTGTAAAATAAAAGAAGTTGCCAGACTCCCCAACAGCAGAAAAGTCTATAAAGGACACTAAAAAGTAAAAGCTCAGGAAGTAGAACCTAGATAGTATATCACATAAGCCCCTCAAAAGATGAGATATTAAAGAAAGGATCCTGGAGAATACTACCACGTAAGTGAACAGAGGAAAAGAAACCAATACAAAAGGAAATCAGGGGAAACTCACCAACACATGGAAATCAAACAACACACTCAAACAACAGCTATGTCAAAGAACTGAAAACAGAGTAGCGCAAATGTTCTTGTCATCAAAAAATTATAAATCTTTGTGATGATGAATATGCTAACTACCCTGATTTGACCATCACACAATGTACACATGTACTGAAATATAACTCTGTACCCCATAAATATGTACAATCAATAGGCTTCAGTTAAAAAATAAACTTTTAAAAATAAATAAGTCAGCACCACCACCACCAACAACAAAAGAACTCAAAAAGTAAATTAGAAAGTATTTCAATAGAAATGAAAATAAAAAAACACCACATACCAAAACTTATGGGATAGATAGAGCAAAGTGTTACAAATAACACCAAGGTCAAGGGTTCAGACTCCTGTACTGGCCAGCCACAACACACACAAACACTCACACACACACACAAAAAAAACCTATGGGGTAGAGCAAAAACAGTACTAAGAAGGAAGCTTATAGTAATAAACATTTACACTAAAAAAGAAGAAAAAGTATTGAATATTTCTTCCCACCTTACCTAGAGGAAATAAATTCAGAGAGGTAAAATGACTAATCCGATTTCAATATACTGGGAACATTAAGAAAATGAGAAACTAATACAGCAGCAAAGAGGCACAGACAAGTACCTTCAGGTATTACAACCAAGCACATTTAGGAACCAGAGAGACGAGGTGGGGGTTAACAGTGAAGTCTTTTTCAAGTAATTTACAGCAACACAGAAATTACACCCCAGAGTTCAGGAATAACTATATTCTACTACCATTCCCTATCTGGCTAATGAATCTTTTATCTTAGGATGACCACTTATAAAACTTAACCTATAAAAATAAACCTCAAATTATATACTGAAAAGGTGTTAATATAATGAGGCACTAGCAAAGAACACTCTGCAAATGAAATTAAGGGGAAAAAATTCCAAATACCATCAAAAAGAATAAAATACTTATGAATAAATTTAACAAAAGAATATAAGACTTACACACCGAAAACTACAAAACATCACAGAAAGACAAAAATAAAGGGAAAGACATTCCATGTCCATGGATTATAATATAGTTAAGATGACAATATTCCCAAAGTTGATCTACAGATTCAATGCATCCTACTGAAATTTCAGCTGCCTTTTATTTGAAGATATTGACAAGATGATCCTACGATTCACATAGAAATGCAAAGGACTCAGAATAGACTAAATAATCTTGATAAAGAAGAAAAAAATTGGAGGACTCATACTTCATATCTTTCTACAAAGCTAAAATAAAGCAATCAAGAGTGTGGTACTGGCATAAGGATAGCCACACAAATCAATGCATAGAACTGAGAGTCCAGAAATGCTTACATTTACAGCCAACAGATTTTGACAAGAGTGCCAAGACAATTAAATTGGAAAAGAATAAGATTTTCAACAAACAGAGCCTGGACAACTGGATATCTACCTGCAAAAGACTGAAGCTAGGACCCCTTCCTTATACAATACACAGAAATTAACTCCAAACCAAAGACATTACCAAAAAAGAGAACTAAAGACCAATATCTCTCATAAACAAAGACACAAAAATCCACAACAAATATTAACAAATTGAATCCAACAATGTATATAAAGAATTATACACTACAACAAACGGGATTTATTCCAAGTTTGCAAGGCTGGTTTAACATTAATTAATACAGTCCATCACATCACATCAACAGGCTAAAGAAGAAAAACCATCTGATTATAGATGGAGAAAAAGTATTAGACAAAATTGAAAAGACATTCATGATAAAAACTCTTAGCAAACTAGGAACAGAGGAAAACTTCCTGAACTTGATAAAGAACATCTACAGCTAACATCACACTGAATGGTTAGAAACTAGATGTTTACCCACTAAGATCAGGAATGAGACAAAAAATGTCCCCTCTGATCACTCCTGCTAAACACTGTATAAGATGCAAAAAGACAAAAAAGGGGGGGGGGGAAAAAGTCTTTGTTCACAAATGACATGTTTGTCCATGAAGAAAATCTCAAAGAATCAACAACAACAAAAAAACCTCCTAATAGCAATTATAGCAAGGTTGCAGGATACAAGATTAATGTACAAAAGTCAACTGCTTTATTACATACCAGACATAAACTGTAATTAAAATTAAAAACAATTTACATTACAATTTACATTAGCATCCCCCCAAAATGAAACACCTATGTATAAATGTAACAAAATATGTACAAAAACTTCAAAACTCTAATGAAAGAAATCAAAGAAAGTCTAAATAAATGGAAACTTACTTCATGTACATGGATAAGAAGACTAAATAATATGCCAGTTTTTCCCAACTTGATGTATAAATGCAACACAATCCCAATCAAAATTCCAGAAAGTTATTTTGTGGATATCAACAAACTGATTCCAAAGTATACACAGAATTCTAGGCAAAAGATCCAAAATAGCCATCAATGCTGAAGATCAGTCAGCAGACTGACATTACGAAACTTCAAGGCTTACTGTAAAGTTACATAAAGCCAGTGTGGTTCAGATGAAAGAACAGACAGATAGATTATTGGAACTGAACAGACAGCCCAGAAATAGCACACAAATATAGTCACCTGAACTTTGACAAAGGAACAAAGGCATTTCAATGCAAAAAGAATAGTCTTTTCAGCAAATAGTGCTGGAACAACTGTACAGGCACATCTAAAGAAATGAAACTAGGCAGAGATCTTACACCTTTCACAAAAATTAACTCAAAATGGATCACAGACCTAAAAGTAAAATGCAAAACCATAAAACTCCCAGAAGATAACAGGAAAAAATCTAGCTGTCCTTAGGTTTGGTGGTAACTTTTTAAATAGAACACAAAAAGCATGATCCAAAAAAGAAAGAAATTGGTAAGGTAGACTTCATTAAAATTCAAAAACTTCCACTCTGAGGAGACACTAATGAAAAGACAAGTGACACATTGAGAGAATATCTTTGCAAAATACATATCTGATGAAGGACTGGTATCCAAAATACACAAAGAACTCTTAAAACTCAACAATAAGAAAACAACCGGATTAAAATTAGACAAGAGACCTGCTATGATCTGAACATTTGTATACCCACCACCCCCAATTCATATGTTGAAACCTAATCATCACTGTGATAGAATTATGTAGAGGGTTAGAAATCTTGATTCTCATTTGATTTTCAGAATAGGGTTTTTAGGTAATGCATGTATGAGTCACCAGTCTCCAGTCAGGGGGCAAAAGCCCACAGGTAGCGTGGTAACAGCCCACTTAATCAATTCTAATTAAGTATATGTTGATTCTCATTTGATTTTTAGAATAGGGTTTTTAGGTAATGCATGTATGAGGCAACGGTCTCTGGCCAGGGGGCAAAAGCCCACAGGTAGCATGGCAACAGCCCATCTAATCAACTCTAATTGCTGCTTAGGTATGGGATTGTATACTTTAATGATTTTAGAGCTAACAGATGGTTGTCATACCAATCCTGTTAAGAGATTTTAAGAATTGCTGAAGGGAAAGATGTAAAAAAATGTTTGCTACGGGCAAGCTGTCTGTTGGTGGAAACATTAGAGACAATTATACTTAGATTTAAACATAAGAATGTAACTTTTGCTTAAATCATTTGAGGAGAGGTTATATTTTAGATAATGATCACAGTTTGACCAACTTAGCTTTTCACAAATTATACTTTGGAATGTCACATTGTTAATTTTACTGACATTACCAGTTTCCACTGTTTAAGCTATACCTAACCATAGATAATTTTTGTCACGCTGCCCATGTCTTTGTGTTCTTTTGAAATGACTAAATCAACTGGTTTTTCTTGTGAAACTTCTTTGTCTTTACAATAAAAAACAGAATCTAACTTTGAATTGGGGCTGTAACCAGTTTTCTCCTCACAGAGGAGTTGCTGAGGTGCAGTCCCTTTGGGCTTCTCATCGCATTCATGTTGCTTTGAGTAATCCTTTTTTTCATCTCTGTTACACAGTGAGAAGTCTAACAGTATTAGGAAGTAGCATAGTAATTATGTTATAAGGGCTGTGTCATGGGATTAGTATCACTTTATGAGGTCCCAGACAGCTGCCTTGCCCCTTCTACCATGTGAGGACACAGCAGGAAAGAGCCCTCACCAGATACTGAATATGCCAGTGCCTTGATATTGGACTTTTCCAGTCTCACCAGAACTGTGAGAAATAAATTTCTGTTGTTTATAAGCCACCTAGTTTATGGTATTTTTGAACAAACTAAGACCTGAACTGAAGCCTCACTGAAGAAGATATACAGATGGCAAGTAAGCATTTAAAAAGATGCTCAAAATCTTGTCATCAGGGAAATGTAAATTAAAATAATTCAGTATACTACATGCATATTAGAATGGCTAAAACCCAAAACACTGACAACATCAAAGGCTGGTGAAGATGTCGAGCAACAGAAACACTCACTGCTGGTGGGAATACAAATTTATTTTGCACAGCCACTTTGGAAGACAATTTGGCAGTTTCTCGCAAAACTAAACATGCTCTTACCGTACAATCCAGCAATTGTGCTACTTGGTACTTATACCTAAATGAGTTGAAAATTTATGTCCACACAAAAAACTGAATGAATGTTTAGAGCAGCTTTATTCATAATTGCTAAAACTTGGAAGCAACCAAGATGTCCTTCAACAGGTGAATGGATAAACAAACTACGCTACATCCACACAATGGAATATTATTCAGTGCTAAAAAAAAGATGAGCTATCATGCCACAAAATCATGCAGGCATATTAAACGCATATTGCGAAGAGAAAAAAGCAAATCTGAAAAGGCTATATACTGTATGATTCCAAGTCTATGACATTCTAGAAAAGGCAAAAGTATAGAAAGAGTAAAAAGATAAATGGTTAACAAGGATTTAGGAGGGAGGGAGAGATAAACAGGTGGAGCTCAGGATTTTTACAACATCAAAACTATTCTGTACGATACTATAATAGTGAATACATGTCATTACACATTTGTCAAAAGCCACAGATTACAAAGCCATACAGCAAAAAGAGTGAATCAGAATGCAAACTGTGAACTTTAGTTAATAATAATGTATAAATATTGGCTCATCAGTTGTAACAAAAGCACTACACTAAGGCAAGATATTAGTAATAGCAGTAATTTAGAGAGGGGGGCAGAGGAGGAGGGTGTATGTAGGAATTCTCCGTTACTTTCCACTCATTTTTCTGTAAAGCTAGAATTGTTCAAAAAATTAAGTCTAATAGTATTTTTAATTTTGAAAATTAAAACAAAAACTTTAATGTGCAAAGGATTTCAATAGACATTTCTCCCAAGAAGACATACAAAAGGCCAATGTGAACATGAAGAGAAGCTCAGCATCGTTAGCCACTAGAAAATGCTGATCAAGCTGACAATGAGATATTATATCCACTAGGATGGATATAATAAAAAAACTTGATAACAAGTGTTATCAAAGATATACAGAAACTGCAACATTCATACATTGCTGTGGGATTGTAAAATGGTATAGCTGCTTTGGAAAACAGGTTAACATTTCCTCAAAATGTTAGTCGCAGAATGTTAAGTCAAAATGTTAGTCACAAGATGAACCAGTGATTCCACTCCTGGGTATGTACCTAAAAGAAATGAAAACAAGCAAATGTTCATAGAAGCATCATTCATAACAGGCAAAAAGTATAAACAACCCAGATATTCATCAGCTGATGAACAGATAAAAAAAAAAATGTGACATAACCATACAATGGAATATTATTCAGCCATAAAAACGAATGAAATACTGAGACATGCTACAACAAAGATTAACTTCAAAAACATTCTAATCAAAGAAGCCACACAAAAGATCATATATTGTATTATACCATTTATATGAAATGTCCAGAATGGGCAAATCCATAAAGACAGAAAGTAGAATTAGTCATTTCCAGAACCTGAGGGGAGGATGGGAAGTGCTATGGTTTGAATGTTTGCCCCCTCCAAAGCTCGTGCTGAAACTTAATCCCCAATGTGGCAGTACTGAGAGGTGTGGCCTTTAGGAGGTGACTGAATCATGAAGGCTAGACAAATCCATTCCTGGGTTAATGGGTTATCATGGAAGTGGCACTAGTGGCTTTATAAGAGGAGAAAGAGACCTGAATGAGCACATACACACACTCTTGCCCTCTTACCACATGATGTCCTGCTCTGCCTCAGGACCGTACAGAGAGTCCTCACCAAGAAGGCCCTCACCAGACACACCCCCTTGACCTTGGACTTCCTAGCCTCTCAAAACTGTGAGAAATAAATTCATTTCTTTATAAATTACCTAGTTTCAGGTATTCTATTATAAGCAACAAAAAACTGACAAAGATAGGAAGTGACCTGCTAATGGGCATAGCGTTGCTTTTTGAGGTGATGAAAATATTCTGGAATTAGATAGTGGTGACAGTTGCACAACTCTGTGACTACACTAAAACCAATGAGTTGGGTACTTTAAAAGGGTGAATTTACAGTACATTAATTATATCTCAATAAAGCTGTTATAAATAAATATATCAAGTAACTGACCACTCACAAAAAATACAAAGGTTTTAGTGAAGCTAGTAAAAAGGGCAACTCTTAATGTTAAACACTGCTTTTGAACTTACCACAAATATATGAAAATTTGAAACCATATAAACACTAAACACTAAGTGTAAAAAAAAAAAAAGGTGAGAAAACTTAAAAAGCACAATATACCTTATATCATTTTACTTCTCTTCCTCTCAAGCTATTCAAGCTACTGAACCAGAAAGAGGACATTCAGGACCACAAATGTCTTCATTTTTTCTTTCTCGAATAATCTAGGAGGCAATAAAACTACTGTATGAGTACTTCAAAAAGTTCATGGAAAAATGGAATTAAAAGACAATATGACTCTTTCCATGAACGTTTTGAAGACTCCTCATTAGAACCTTTCCACACCAACCTTTGTAGAGTCCCTGAAAGTTCAATTAAATTTTAAGAAATATATTGTACCTGTCAGCCTACCTAGGCCCTTGAAAAAGTATAAAAGTAGCATAAAACAGTCTGTATCCTTGAGAAGCCTGCTATGGCAAATATGAAAATATGCCTCAGATCTCCTTCTGCAAGAAACACCATTGGCCAACAGCCCCAACTGCTGACTTCTCAAAACCAACCTCTTGCTGGGACCAAGCCGAGCTTCCCAGCCAGTGACGAGCATGGCAGGCATACTTAATAGAAATCTTTTCCCAGAAGATACTGGACTCCTCTGACTGGGCAACTTTGATTTGAGGACTCCCTTTGGCTTTGCTTTTACTTTCTTAGAATTGTACTGCAGTGGAACTGTACTGAAGGATAAGACTTGTCCTATCCTACCTGCAGCTGACCTTCCCTTTCTCTTCCACCTGGTTTTTAGTTTCCATTTGATAACTACAAGTTTCCATGACCCAAAGAACATTGCCACATATGGCATAAATAAAGATTACTTTTTCTTTCAAGTTGTATGTCAGTTTTATCAGAAAACCGATTTAACACGAATGACTTAAATAGCTATATAAATACATATAATTAGGTGCCTGAAAATAGGATTACTAAATTTAAGAGGAAGTAAAACAAATAGGAAAAAAACAATCCCAAGTGAATATGTTTGTAGTAATTCAGATCCTTAAAAATAAAAATAGAGCTTAGTTATAAGGAGTTTTAAAACTTAGAAAATGTTCTCATAATACTGTTTCATTTGATTCACACAGCACTGAAGAAGAGGAAAAAGGGAATATAGTTATTTTTATTGAGTTATTTTATGCACCAAATATTGGGCTAGAGCATGGCTGTAGTAGTAGTATCCCCCTTTTACAGGTGATTAAACTGAGGCTCATAAAGTTAATGGATAAGCAAGCTCAAACTTTCAAAACTACTAAGTACTGGACCAAGGACATTTTACTCTGGGCTTTCTCCAGAATATATTCAGAAAATAATCATATCCCTAAGGATCAAAACCAAATTATCTCTCCCCACTGTGCAAAATGGTATATGTTAAAAGTAGGAGTACACTCTCCATTCACAAAAGAACAATGGTGATCACCTCCCTGTTCTAACATCCCCGCCACCACATCCCAATTGCAGAACAAGTGAAACCAAGCAGGAGACCTGAAACCTATGACTTAGTTCAAAGGAGAACTGAAACGAATAGTTAATGAAGCAAAGATCTCTAACTAATTAAAAATGCAACTTGCTGATTTTCAAATTAGAAAAGCCAGCCTTAACAACCATAAGCAGCTTTTGGGATTGACTGATCATCTCCCTGTTCTAATATTAAAGGTCTCCTACATTAATTAGGTACCTAGCTCAACTTTACACCCACAAAAAACGCAAGCATTTTTTATCATAAGCACTTCCAACCTGCCCAGGTGAGGTAGCTCATTTTAGTTAAGTAATTTATCATGGTATGATGGGTCATAAAGGGAAAAAAGGCACTCAAATTACAAGTAAAACACTACTGAAATGAATCTTGTTATACCAGAAATTCTTTAAAAAGCTTGGTGTCTTGGATATGGCTTATGTGACTACTGACACAGGGATAATTATTCTTGGTTTTCTTTTTATCTCTGACCATTACCTCTCTTCTTTTCACCAAGACAAATTGCTTCTCATAGCCACTAGGAGGTTCAGCAGGTTGGTTTATTTAACCGGACAAGGAAAAGACCCTATTCCAATCTTTTCCGGAATTATTTAACACAATCCTAAGAAGCAGCTATGTAAGTCACAGACGTTGAACTATAGATTAAGTTGTCAGAAAAACTCCTACTATTTTATGATAATCAAGAGAAACAATTTAGTCAATATATCAAATTTTATTTTTTGGCCACAACTACCTGTAAACAGTTAATATCAAGGGAGGAGAACAAAGAATACTTAAATTCCACCAAGGGTGATACAATTGAAAGAACTGAGCTTAGTGTAAGCAGCCTGTCGCTTTTTCGCATGTAGGTAAAAAAGAAAGAAAAAAACAATAACTATACAACAGCAACAAAAGCAATAAAATTCTTAGGAATAAATTTAAGAAATGTCAAAAACCTTTATAATTAAAATTCCTTTGGGCCGGCCCCGTGGTGCTCTGGGGAGAGTGCAGCGCTTGGGCGCGCAGCGGTGCTCCCGCCGCGGGTTCGGATCCTATATAGGAATGGCCGGTGCGCTCACTGGCTGAGCACAGTGCGGGCGACACCACGCCAAGGGTTGCGATCCCCTTACCGGTCATAAAAAGACAAAAAAAAAAAAAAAAAAAAAAATTCCTGAAAGACACAAAAGTAGATTTGAACAAATGGAAAGACCTCTTTACAGTGGATAAGATAATTCAACATCACAAACATGTCAGTTCTTTATAAGTTGACTTATTAATTTAATAAAATCCCAATGAAATATACAAACAAGATTTTTTATGGAGTTAGACAAACTGATACCAAAATTCAGACGGAAAACTAAACATCCAAAAAATAGGTAGGAAAATACAAAAAAAGAAAAGCAGTGTGGTGGTGACACAGGAATACATAAATTGCCTAGTGGAATAGCATGGAAAGCCTAGAATCAGACCCAAATACATCTGGAAATTAAGTATATTATAACAGTAACATCTCAAATCACTGGAACAAAGACTTTCCAATAAATTGACTCAGACAACTAGTTAAAAAGATAAAATTAGATCATTAACTTATATCATACGTGGAATAAACTCCATATACAAGAATAAACTCCAAATGAATCAAGGATCTAAATAAAAAAGCAAAACCTATAACTACTAGAAGAAAATATGGATAATTTCCAGTTAGCCTGAGTACAGAGAAAAGGCTTTCTAATCGTAACACAAAATCCACAAAATAAGGTAAAAGAACAATAAATTCAATTGGATAGGGGGAAGAGGAAGAGACTCAAGATTTCTTAGCAAAAAGAAAAAAAAGAAATACTTCACACAAAGTGAAAATGCTACATTTATCACAGGTAAGGATTAATTCCATAATAAAGTATTCATTAGAGTTGATAGCAAAAAACGAAAAACCCATTATAAAAATGGGCAAAAAATAAATAAATAAACAATTCACACACACCCACAAAAACAAAATGAATTTTAAACAGATGCAAAGATGTTTAACAGCACACAAAATAAAGATTATAAATTAGAACTACAGATAGATACTTTTCTTCACCTATCACAGCAAAAATTGCAAAAGTAGGGCCGACCCCGTGGCGCACTTGGGAGAGTGCGGCGCTGGGAGCGCAGCAGCGCTCCCGCCGCGGGTTCGGATCCTATGTAGGGATGGCCGGTGCGCTCACTGGCTGAGCGCGGTGTGGCCGGTCACAAAAAAGACAAAAAAAAAAAAAAATTGCAAATGTAAAGCAACTCTTATAGGCAAAGCTATAGGGAAATAAGCACTCATATTTTACTGGAGAGAATGCAAATTGGTACAATCCGTATAGAGGAGAACTTAGCAATATCAAATAAAACTACACATGTGTTCATGTTTGACTCAGTAGTTCCACTTCTTATATTGCATACAAAATACATATTCACAAGGTAATTCATACCAGCCCTCTTCGGGACTGAAAAATATTGAAAACAAATACCCATAAATAGGAGAATGGTTGAATCAACTATGCAATACTATGCAGCTGTAAAAAGGATGAGAAAAATCTCTGAGCTGATAAGCAATGATTTCCAGGAAATATAGTTAAAAGAAAAAGCAAAGTACAAAAGAGTATCTCTAATATGCTAACTTTATGTAAGAAAGAAACCAAAAAGTTTACACACATCTGCTCTTTTTATACAAAAATAAACCAGAAAAAGTAAACCAGAACATAATGAAACTAGCTATTTATAGGGAGTAAGTGGAAACAGAACAGAAGGAATACAGAGGGAATGAGGTATGTGTATTTCTGACTTCTGAAACCATGTTATTGTTTCACAATGAAAATGTAAATAATTGTTTTTAAAAATCAAAAGAATGGAGTAAAGTTCTAAGAAGGGACACATACAGAAACTAATGCACAATCTATTTCACATAAATAGCCTAACTATGCCAAAGGGAAAAATTAAAGTCCCCCATCCACCCCCCAAAAAAAGGCAAGAAAAAGTAAAACTAACCCAAACACTTCCTGAACAGAATACATGGGCCATATACCTTTCAGGCCAAAGACAAAAAAAGTGTAAATAAATACTGAAGTAGGTCCAACTCTGCCCCGTGGGTATGAGTTAACAGTTCTGAAACTACTTTGTGAATTCTAGGATTGAGCCCATAAGGAAATATATTGCGGATAATGGGTACCAGGTTTCTCACTTCAGAAAAAAGAGCTATAAATATAGAAAGAGGGAAGACTAGAGTGAATTCTGTGGTATTGCTCTGAAATTGGAAGTACAAACTTTTAATAGAAAGAAACAAAGAAAAAGACATGTGTGTGTGAATGTCTATCTATACACATGTATATAATGTGTGCAGTGCACATGCACACGCACCCCTATTGTCTAGTTTTGTTGGCTAAGATGAACTAGACCCAGCTTGAAAGGGCTTTCACTGGCCAAATGTAAGGCAATCTAAGTGTCAAAACGACTACAGATTATAACTCATCTCATTATAATAAAAATCAATGAGTCCATATGATATATACAAATAAAGAGAAGGGAAAAAGTCTTTCTTCCTTATACTCCTTAGGGCAGAATCTCAACTAATAGATAAAAAGGAATAAAAGAATTAGAAAACCACCATTTGCTAGCCTTTATTATAACTGATTCAAACAAGATTCATCAATATATACTAAAACTAGTTAGTAAAAGTTTAATGAAAAACTATTTATAAAGTCTAAAAGTATCTCCCCATAAAATACTTTTTTTATTACAGAGGGAAAAGTAGTGACTCTACAATAAAGAAACCTGGCAGACAGTACATTAAGAGATGGAAGTCAACATCATTAGTAATGGGACAGACAGACACCATGGGCCTCCTGATATGAAGTATTAAGAACAATAAAACATCATTTCTATAGCATTCCTGCCAAAAATTAATATTCTGAATCTAATTATGAGGAAACATTAGACAAACCCAAATAACTGTGGCCTGTACTGTTCAAAAAAGGTGAATGTCATGAAAGACAATAACTAAGGAACTGTTTTTGGTAGAGGAGACTACAGAGATATGACAACTTATTACATGACTCAAGATTTTCTTTTGTTGTAATGTACGTTACTGGGGCAACTGAAGAGATTTCAATAAGGTCTGCATATTAGATAACAGTATTGTACAAATGTTAATTTCCTGATTTTTGATAACTGTTCTGTGGCTATGTAAGTGAATGTCCTTAAATTTGGGAAATACACATTAAATAGTTTAGGGATAAAGGGGCATCATTCTTGAAAGTTGTACTCAAACATTTCAGGAAATAAAAAGATATGTGTATGAGGGGTCTTCTTCATGGAAAGATTCGTATTATCTTTTCATTCTATTTTTCCACAAACTTTTGAAGTACCCTCGTATCCAGGAAGAAAGAAAATGATAAAGCAAATGTGGCTTATGTTAATATCTGGAAAATCTAGACGAAAGAGTTAAGAGAATGCTTCGTACTATTTGGTGATTTTAAGTCTGAAATTATTTCAATATAAAAATCAGCAAGAATCAAATGATTTATGTATACGAAGGCAATTTTTAAAATCATAAAATGCTATATGAGCACATTATTACTTTCAAACAGATCATTAGAAAATCTGTTTTAATTAAATTAATTGGTCACATACCCACACAATCCTACTACAGTAAGCTGCCAAGTTTCAAGTGCCTCTTATTCTTAAGCTACTGTTTCTGACTCGGTATACTTCCCCCATCAAAACATGAAAAAAGGACAAAACCATAATTAAATCATAATAGAATATTAGGCCTACTATTTTGTTACTTGACAATAGATTACAGGTACCTTTGCCTGTCAATAAATACATATAAAAAGCATAGTATCAACACACAATTTCTTGCAGCAAAGGCACTGGTGTTTTCTTACCTTATTATTTTCCTGAATCACACACCCTTTTATTTTGGGTCAGGTTACCTGTTCCTCTCTGTAATGCATAACTTATGAAAAGTGTCCAAGTTCCTAGTGAGAACTATCCTTTGCTACTAAATATAACAGTTTTCTATTATTTCAATGTTTGCTCTCAGATTTCTACAGTTCCTTTACATAGGCATATATTCCCATTCTTTAATGAAAGTGGTTTTGACATATCCTACATTTAGAACCTTCTTAAAAATGAATAATGACGAAAGACACGATAAATTAGAAGGAAGACAGAACTGCTAAATAAAACCAACAGCTTGTTCTTTGAAAAGGCAAGATGACTAAAACAAAGCCATACAGCAAGTCTGACCAGAAAAAACAAAAAATAAAAGAAAGCACCAATATATATAATACAGTTGCTCGTGCAACTAGCGGCCAGTGTAGACAACAGAAAATTCACTGCTGTTCACTTTCATAATACACTTTCACACAACAATGAAATCATCTAACATGGCACTTCTCAGAACATATCCCCACCGTTAAGTAATGCATGGACTGTACATATATCACTCACAGCAGGGGTAACAGAAGTAACGTTGCAATCTTCAGAAAATTTCACAAGGGTACTTCAAAAAAATTGTGGAAAAAATTTGTATTATCTTTTAATTCTATTTTTCCACGAACTTTCTGAAGTACCCTCGTGTAATTACAAAATACATGAAGATACAATTAAAGTCACTATAATAGTTGGGCTGAACAAAAATTCACACAATAGATTAAATTTGAAGCAATTGAAAAAAAAATCATTTACATGTATTAAATACCAAGGTCTTACCTTAAATCTCTTATCTTGCAATACTTTCTTGATGGCAACCAGTTCTCCTGAATCACAAAGTTTGGCTTGATATACCACACCAAATGACCCATTCCCAATCACTTTAGTGTCTGTATAGCTGACTTCTTGTGGCCTGTCTGGGCCTTGCCCAGGTGTGGCCACCACTGTGGTCACCTTGCTGCCATCCTTGTCTCCTAAAGGAAGAAAGGGATTTTTAAAAATAAGAACTATAAAGAAACCAAGAAAATTGCCAAAGAACACAAAGCAAACTATATTCTTTACCTTAATTAATTTTAAATAATTAAAAATGTTTATCTTAATTTATCATATACAATTATTTCAATTATTCGTTTCAATTATAGTAACTTTTTTAACCACCAATTTATTCAGTTATTCTGAAAGGCACCATGCTTAGTTTATATATATGATTTCAACGAAAACAATCCCACAAAGTAGAAAGTGTTGTTCCCATACTAAAAGTAATGAGAAAAATGTTAAATTTGCCCGAAGTCAAATAGCAAATGGTGGATCCATCAGGGTTTGACCTTAACTGCCCAACACTAAAGAAATAAAGTTCTTTCCTTTAGCCTCCTCATTTTACTTGAAAAGAAAATATGTGCAACTGAAAATGTCTAAATATGTCAACTCCATTCAGACCATTCTGCCTTTAGGAAGATAAGGCTTTGAGGTATTGCTTTCCTGTCTCTTATTTCTTTTCAAAGTAGAATACCTTTCAGAGAAGGTCAGATGGAAAAAAGAATATTAACTTGGGGTTAGCAGATGTAAAATGTAAAAGAAAAAAATCAGACCCATTCTGAACTAAGCCCCTTTTACAAGTAGCTCCCTGGCTCTGAGGTCTCTGTTCACTCATAGGCCTCTCTTTAACCTTGTTTGCCTTCCCTCACCCCTACTAACCATCCTAGTTGGCTCTATTCAAGTTCAAAAGCCACCTCCTACTTGACTAGGTATAGTCCACAATCACCATCTTGTTCTCTGAATTCTTAAACTATTCTAAACTATACTATACTACCTAGCACCTGGTTTTAAACAGCTAAATTTTTTTTAGTGATTTCAGCATATATGAGATTCTCAAGACTACACATTCATCCTGAAATAGCCATTATATCTTCTGCTTCTCCCTTTCCCAACAAATCTAAAACCAATTCTCAGTACAGTACAACCCCTGAGGCTCACTGACTGAACTGTACTGTTTTCCTCTGCTACTCTTCCTTTATATCAGTTTTATTTTTTAAATGCTAACTGAATTCATACTAATCTAATAAAAGAAAAATGTAATACTTATGAGTATTTTCCTCTACCAAAAAAAATTGCTAAATGAATATCCAAATTTTGGTGGCACATTATAACCAATATTTATATCTATTTAAATACACAGAAGTGTTAATACAGTAGTCTCCCCTTATCAGCGGTTTCGCTTTCCGAGGTTTCAGTTACCCACAGTCAACCATGGTCTGAAAACAGGTGAGTACAGCACAATTAGATACTTTAAGAGAGAGAGACCACATTCACACAGCTTTTATTACAGTATACTGTTATAATAGTTCTATTATTAGTTATTGTTACTAATCTCTTACTATGCCTTTAATTTATAAATTAAACCTTATCACAGGTATGTATGTATAGGAAAAGACATAGTAAATATAGGGTTCAGTATTATCTGCAGTTTCAGACATCCACTGGGGGTCTTAGAACATATCCCCTGCAGGTAAGTGTGGACAACTGTATGGACAAAAGCTAATATGCAATGTCTGGGACTGATTAACTCTCTTGTTTATAAAATGGCCTTCATGGCATATACAAAAGCAATAAATGACTACATAAGATAGCTAGGTGAATTACAAGCAGTCTATATTTTATCATAGCCAGCTATGTTAAACATGTCCTTAGTACCAAGGTAAAACACTCAAACAGGTATGATTTAAATGATTTAATTAGCACAAATCCAATACCACTTATGGAATGAAATCACTCAAATCTTGTCAACATCACCATTTTTATTTACAACAGTATTACATATGCATTAAGTGCTTACAAACCCCAGTATAAGCCAACTCATACACAGCAGTTCTCAAAGCATTCAAATGCTTCCTTCAAGTGTCACCTTTTTGTAAAATATATCTGCTAAAAAACTAGTTTAATTTAATCTGAGTTCTAAATTATCATACCCCAACCCCTAAAAAAATCTATGTTAATCTTAACTATAACTTTTCAGATTGACTATAAATGCTACCGTAAGTTCTTTTCCCTCAAATGTAAAATAAACCTTTACCTGTATTTTAGCACTTCCAAAGACAGAATCACAATCTTCTGAACTTAAACTGTAAATGAAGAGATCTAGAAAGGTTAGATCCAGACAGACTAAAATCCAAGGTATTGAAGGGGCCGGCCCGTGGCTCACTCGGGAGAGTGCGGTGCTGATAACACCAAGGCCACCGGTTCGGATCCCATATAGGGATGGCCGGTTCGCTCACTGGCTGAGCATGGTGCTGACAAGGTATTGAATAGATTCTTATAATCCAATTGCACCAAAGAAGATTAAAAGCAGAAGTGATTTCAAACAGGCTGACTCTTCCTTAGATTATCCAAGTCAAAACTATTTCACCAAAAAAAAATTCAAGAACTTTGAATTAATAATTCTACTGAACAAGTTTCTTGCAAAATCTCACAGGTCTAACTCAACAAAACAAAGCATCATTCTTACCTTAATTAAGATAAATTAATAGATTTTAAGAATGGCTGCTGTGCTCCACAATTTTAATTGAAAACAAAAACTTTCTGGGATACAACCAAAAATTATGCTTTTCTGCTATATGACCACAGCTTCATACTCTCTCCAGTAAGAGAACTTAAGCAATATAAGCATTTGTGATGAAGAGAGAGAATCAAGATGGCAGAACAGTCTCCAGTGTAACTGTCTCCCACAGTCAACCTATTTACAACTATTAAAAATCAAAGACTACCAAACTGGGGCCCCTGGAGCTTAGGGGAAGAGGAAGAGAGACCTACAGAGTTCATGAAGGCGGGAGAAACCACAATGAGAGAAAGAAGGGACTGCTCCAACTGTTTCGAGCCCTAGCCATTTCAAGGCTGGCCCTGCTGAGCACATGGAGCTAGAGTGGCAAAAACCACTGCTGTGCCCCTTGTGTGAAGTTGCTTGGAGACTGCAGGGAAGAGGAGGGCCTTGGTGGCCCCCAGGCTAGCAAGGCCACTGACAAGGTTCCTGTGGACCCACACAGGAAGGGCCACAGACAATTGAAAAAAGGACTTACTCACTCAGAGGCTGGTGAGTCATCACAAGGGACCGTGCACAGCTCACCCCATGGGAAGTGTTTTCACATAACCCAGGTGTATCAGAACTCACAAGACCCAGAAGTGTTTAAAAGGTCAGCAATTAAAACCTGAGCTGCACAAAAACCCTTCCCCAGGGAATCAGCAGCAAAGCAGCAATTTAGCTCAACCATATTGCTCAAGTGCTGGTCCCTACAGGAAATTCCCCCATTTTAGAAGTAAGCAAAGGACAACAAATTAGCTCCATTGCAGAGTTTAAGTGGTGGGGGTAGCTAATTACCCAACACAGAAGTTAAAGAAATCACAAAAAACCCACAGATCAAAGTTCTGATATTAACCAGTAAAGGTCTAACACCACTAAAGAACACCTATAAAACCTAGAAGAGCTGGAAGGTCCCCAGGTTCCCAGGCTCCAATGCTGGGGTGTTGGTGGGCCCACCAACCACCACCTGTGGCCCTCAGGCATGCCCTTTCTCCCTCCACAACCTGGCTGTGGGCCAGCCGTGCCCCCCACCCCCACCTCTGTCCCCTTCTCCTCCTCCCTGCTCCCCCTCCCACTGTTCTGCAACAACATCTTAGAATGTAAAAAAATAACAATATATTAATTTAAAAGAAAATAAATAAATAAATAAATATAAAACATTCATACATCTAAGTCTCACTATGCAATAAAATGTGCTGCTTTTTATACAGAAACTCATATGACTGCTGTCTTACGTAAATTATTTTAGTTCAACACTCTTTAAAACCTGCAGAAAAAATAGGGTTTTTTAATCATGATCTGTATTGGCTACAACTATTAGTATTTTTATAAACCTGGATCCAGAACTGAGCATATATTTCACTGTCCGATGAAAAATTATTTTAAAAAAAGCATTTGTGATGACATTCCCTACTTATCTCCTCAGATTGTACATCTAAAAAAACTTCTCATTTCAGGGGTTAGAGAACCAGCTATGAAAGATATCCATCACAACTCTGAGATTTAGCGTCTCTATATTCCAACTGCTAAGCCTGGGAACATCCCAGCATTTGCAAATGGGAAAAATCACAAATGAGGTAATTCTGCTAAAATATTAATAGCAGAGTGGAAAGATAAAACAGACAGGTCCTACAGATGCTATAATTGAAAGAGAATCCTGAGGCCTCTTAATTTTAAACAGAGACTTAATGTGGACAAAGGACCAATTCTTTCACTCTCTTGCACATCTAGGGAAAAAGTACTTACTACAGGAATTAAAAGATTTACCCTATTCTCTCTTAAGCAATTAGGGAAACTACTGAGAATTCTTACAGGCAAAATTCTCTACTAATTAAAAATAATGAGGAAAATCTAAGAGAGATAGCAGACAACCTCAAGCACCCTAACTTCCAAATTGTGGGTATTCCAGAAGGAGAGAAGAAAGGAAAAGGCACTGAAAACCTATTCAAGGAAATAATAACAGAAAACTTCCCAGGGGTAGGGAGAGATGCAGACCTTCAGATCCAGGAAGCTCAAAGGTCTCCAAACAGATTCAATCCAAAAGGATCTCTCCAAGATACATTATAGTCAAATTTGCAAAGCTCAAAGGACAAAGAAAATTCTAAAAGCAGCAAGAGAAAAGCATTAAGTCAGCTTTAAGGGAACCCCTATCAGACTAACAGCAGACTTCTCAAATGAAACCCTACAGGCCAGAAGAAAGTGGAATGATACATTCAAAACACTAGGAGAAAAAAATTGCCAGCCAAGAATTCTCTCCTTCAAAAATGACAGAGAAATAGTGTATTTCCCAAACAAACGAAAATTGTGGGAGTTCACCACCACACAACCAGCCCTGAAAGAAATTCTCAAGGGAGTCCTTCATCTGGAACCTGAATAATGAATGTCACTACCACGGATACACAAGAAAGAGCAAACCCTGCTGTTAAAGCAAAAATGCCAGTGAGAAAGAGCAAGAAGCTAAATCATGCCACCTCAAATATCCAAGTAATGAAAGAGGAAGTAAGGATCAAAAGATATTTAAAACATCTAAACAAAAAGCAATTAAATGACAGGAATTAAACAATATCTGTCAGTAACCACCCTAAACGTGAATGGATTAAACTCCCCATTCAAAAGGCACAGATTGACTGACTGGATTAGAAAGCTAGACCCAAGTATATGCTGTCTTCAAGAGACCCATTTCACACATAGGGACACACACAGACTAATAGCAGTGGGATGGAAAAATATATACCATGCAAAAGGAAACCAAAAACAAGCAGGACAGGCTATTATATCAGATAAATAGACTCTAAACCAAAAAACATAAAAAGAGACAAAGAGGCCACTATATAATGATAAAAGGATTTACCCAGCTAGAAGACATAACAATCATAAATATATATGCACCTAATACTGGAGCACCCAGATATATAAAGCAAACACTCTTAGACCTAAAGAAAGAAATACGCCCTAATACATTAATAGTAGGTGACAGGAACACCCCTCTCTCAGTATAAGACAGTCTTCCAGGCAACAAACCAACAAAGAGACACAGGATTTAAACTACATGTCAGACCAACTGGACCTGGCAGATATATACAGAACATTTCACCCAAGAATATACCTTCTTCTCATCAGCTCATGGAACATTCTCAAGGATAGACCACATATTAGGTCACAAATCTAGCCTTAGCAAATTTTAAAAAATTGAAATCATTCCAAGTATCTTTTCAGACCACAATGGACTAAAATTGGAAATTAATAGTAAGCAAAACTCTGGAAACTATGTGATTACAAGGAAGCTAACTAAGGAGCTAGTGAACCACCTATGGGTCCAAGAAGAAATTAAACAGGAAATCAAAAAATTTCTAAAAACTAATGAAAATAAAGATATATCATACCAAAACCTCTGGAATACTGCAAAAGCAGTACTAAGGGGCAAATTTATTGCAATAAATGCTTACATCAAAAGAACAGAAAGACTTCAAATAAACAACCTAACATTATGCCTCAAAGAACTTGAAAAACAACAACAATCCAAACCTAAGCATAGTAAATGGAAAGAAATAAGTAAGATCAGAGCAGAACTAAATGAAATAGAGACCCCCAAAACAATAAAAAAGATCAACCAAACTCATGGTTGGTTTTTCAAAAAGATAAAAAAAAAATAGACAAACCATTAGCTAGGTAACAAAAAAAAGAAGAAAGAAGACCGAAAATAACAAAAATCAGAAATGAAAAGGGAGACATTACAACCAATACCACAGAAATACAAAGAATCATTAGAGGCTATAATAAACAATTGTATGACAACAAATATGAAAATCTGGAAGATATGCATAAGCTTCTAGACACATACAAACTACCAAGACTGAACCAAGAAGAGATAGAAAACTAGAACAGACCAATAACAAGCAAGGAGACTGAAGTGTTAATTAGCAATCTTCCAACAAAGAAAAGTCTGGGTCCGGATGGCTTTACACAGCTGAATTCTATCAAACGTTTAAAGAGGAGTTAATATCAATTCTTATGAAACTATTCCAAACAATTGAAACAGAAGCTCTTCTCCCAAACTCATTCTATGAGGCCAACATAACTCTGATACCAAAACCAAATAAAGACACAACAAAAAGAGAAAATTACAAGGCAATATCCTTAATGAACCTAGATGCTAAAATCCTTGACAAAATATTAGCAATCAGAATACAGCAACATATTACAAAAATTATACACTATGATCAGGTGGGATTCATCACAGGGATGCAAGGATGGCTCAACATATGAAAATCAATAAATGTGATACGTCACATCAACAAACTCAAGGAAAAAGACCATATGATTATCTCAATAGATGCTGAAAAAGCATTTGACAAAATTCAACATACCTTCATGATAAAGACTCTCAACAAATTAGGTATAGAAGGAAAATATCTCTACACAATACAAGCCATTTATGACAAGCCCACTGCCAGTATCATTTTGAATGAGGAAAAACTGAGGGCCTTCTTTACCTTAAGAACAGGAACAAGACAAGGACGCCCACTCTCACCACTTCTATTTAACATAGTTCTGGAGGTACAAGCCAGAGCAATTAGGCAAGAGAAAGAAATAAAGGGAATCCAGATTGGAAAAGATGAAGTCAAACTTCCCCTATTTGCTGATGACACGATACTATATACAGAAAAACCTAAAGACTCTATCAAAAAACTCCTCGAGCTAGTTAATAACTTCAGTAATGTTGCAGGATACAAAATAAATGCCCCAAAATCAGTAGCATTTATATACTCAAATAATGAATTAACAGAAAGAGAAATAAAGAAAGTAAGCCCATTTACAATTATTACAAAAAATATATGATACCTAGGGATCAATTTAACCAAGAAGGTGAAAGACCTCTACAATGAAAACTACAAACCACTTCTGAAAGAAATTAAAGAAGACACAAAAAGATGGAAAGATATTTCATGCTCTTGGATTGGAAAGATTAACATTGTCAAAATGTCTATATTACCCAAAGCGATCTATAGATTCAATGCAATCCCCATCAAAGTACCAATGACATTCTTCTCAGAAATGGAAAAAACAATCTTACCCTTCATATGAAACAACAAAAGACCCCAAATAGCCAAAACAATCCTGAGCAAAACAAGTAAAGCTGGAGGCATAACACTTCCTGACTTCAAATTATACTACAAAGCTATTGTAACCAAAACAGCATGGTACTGGTATAAAAATTCAGACCAGAGACATTCAGACCAGTGGAGCAGAATTGAGAACCCAGAAATCACCCCTCAGGCTTACAGCCATCTGATATTGGACAAAGGCAACAAAAATCTACATTGGGGAAAAGACTGCCTCTTCAACAAGTGGTACTGGGAAAACTGGTTATCCATATGCAGAAGAATGAAACTAGATATGCACCTCTCACCATACACTAAAGTCAACTCAAAATGGATTAAAGACTTAAGTATAAGACCTGAAACTGTAACATTACTAAGGGAAAATAGAGGTAAAATACTTCAGCAACTAGGTCTGGGCACAGACTTTATGAACATGAGCCCGAAAGCACAAGCAGTAAAAGAAAAAATAAACAAATGGGACTATATCAAACTAAAAAGCTTCTGCACAGCAAAGGAAACAATTAACAGAGTGAAACAACAACCTACAGAGTGGGAGAAAATTTTTGCTAACTATGCATCTGACAAGAGATTAATATCCATAATATACAAGGAACTGAAGCAATTATACAGTAAAAAAAACAAATGGCCCAATTTAAAAATGGGCAAAGGAGCTGAATAGACATTTTTCAAAGGAAGACATACAAATAGCCAACAGGTACATGAAAAAATGCTCAACATCACTAGTCATCAGGGAAATGCAAATTAAAACTACATTGAGATACCACCTCACCCCAGTTGGACTGGCTGTGATCAAAAAGGCAGTGAATAACAAATGCTGGTGAGGGGGTGGACAGAAGGGAACACTTCTATACTATTGGTGGGGCTGTAAATTAGTACAACCACTATGGAAAACAGTATGGAGTTTTCTCAAACAACTACAGATAGAACTACCATAAGATCCAGCAATCCCACTTCTGGGTATATACTCAGAGGAATGGAAATCATCATGTCAAAGGGATACCTGCACTCCCATGTTCATCACAGCTCTGTTTACAATAGCCAAGACATGGAACCAACCTAAATGTCCATCGATGGATGATTGGATAAGGAAACTGTGGTATATATACACCATGGAATTCTACTCTGCCATAAAAAGAATGAAATTCTCCCATTTACAACAACATGGATGAGCCTGGAGAAACTTATGTTGAGTGAAATAAGCAAAGCACAGAGGGATAAATACCGTATGTACTCACTCATATGTGGGAGCTAAGAGAGAAAGAATAAAGGAAAGAAAGACCACAGTAGTGTGTTGGACTTGCAGAGGGAGAGAACATTCCTTGGGATAGAAGGTTGAATGCAGGGGAAAGGAGGAGGGAGAGGGAGGATGGGGATAATTGGGTGGGGGACATGGGGTACAAATGCAATTTGTGGTAACGGGTATGCTGCCAGTATGAATCTAGCCCTCACATCATGGGCACGAGGGGTGACAATCAGTTTTGTATCTCATGAATATTCATAAATAAATAAATCAAACAACAACAGCTAAAAATACCTCAAAGATGCCACTGTCTCTCAGGTGCAACAACAGCAGAGCAGCAGGAATTAGCTCAGCTTCAGGATCTCCCTCTATTTGGCCAGAGGACTCCTGGAATCCTCTATTACATTTAGATCCCACTCACATGGTATGAATTTCCTAGTGTAATTAGAACATAGAATTAAATTCCCTACTCTTTACCACAATAGATAAATCTTTGTTACATAAACCATAATAGACTCCTCATGAAGCAATGGAAAAATAGTCTGCAATAGAAGAGTCACTTTTTATTGAAGGCTGTTACATATAGAATATAATTTTTATAAAACCCTTAGCAAGTTTAGGCCCATCCCAGACATATGCAGCCTAGTTCTCAATCTTTCAAACACAGGGTTTTACCTGTAAGTGGTATCTTATGGTAATATTTTTGAAGACTCTTAAAGTCACTCTTCAGACCAATCCACCCTAAAATAAACAAATCTAACACTTTCACATGGACGACATCCAAAGTATAGAATGAGCATCCAAAAATCAAAAGATAACTTCAAGGATATTTAAATATTTAGGAGGTGTCAGGCACTACATCCTAATTTTATATGAATGATAAACCTCAAAGTTGAGCATATTTTGTTCACTTAACAAAGCCATTTAATTCGATGTTTCTCAATAAAACTGCTTAAAGAAAACATAGGAGAGACACTTCAGGAAATAGGACACACAGACTTCATGAATATGACCCCAAAAGCACGGGCAACCAAAGGAAAAATAAACAAATGGGATTAT
The DNA here is from genome assembly GCF_027409185.1 of Cynocephalus volans. Classification (NCBI taxonomy): domain Eukaryota; kingdom Metazoa; phylum Chordata; class Mammalia; order Dermoptera; family Cynocephalidae; genus Cynocephalus; species Cynocephalus volans. Next base: position 125,111,047 of record NC_084460.1, on the reverse strand, counting down.
ATCAAACTAAAGAGCTTCTGCACAGCAAAAGAAACAATTAACAGTTAAAAGACAACCAACAGAGTGGGAGAAAATATTTGCAAAATATACATCTGACAAAGGATTAATATCCAGAATAAAAAGGAACTCAAACAACTTTACAAGAAAAAAACAAGCAACCCAATTAAAAAATGGGCAAAAGAGCTAAGCAGGCATTTCTCTAAGGAAGATATACAAATGGCCAACAGACATATGAAAAAATGCTCAGCATCACTTAGCATCCGGGAAAAGCAAATCAAAACCACACTGAGATACCATCTAACCCCAGTTAGGATGGCTAAAATCCAAAAGACTCTGAACGATAAATGCTGGCGAGGCTGCGGAGAAAAAGGAACTCTCATACATTGTTGGTGGGACTGCAAAATGGTGCAGCCTCTATGGAAAATGGTATGGAGGTTCCTCAAACAATTGCAGATAGATCTGCCATATGACCCAGCTATCCCACTGCTGGGAATATACCCAGAGGAATGGAAAGCATCAAGTCAAAGGTATACCTGTTCCCCAATGTTCATCGCAGCACTCTTTACAATAGCCAAGAGTTGGAACCAGCCCAAATGTCCATCATCAGATGAGTGGATACCGAAAATGTGGTATATCCACACAATGGAATACTACTCAGCTATAAAAACGAATGAAATACTGCCATTTGCAACAACATGGATGGACCTTGAGAGAATTATATTAAGTGAAACAAGTCAGGCACAGAAAGAGAAATACCACATGTTCTCACTTATTGGTGGGAGCTAAAAATTAATATATAAATTCACACATACACACACACACAAAACCGGGGGGGGGGAGAAGATATAACAACCACAATTACTTGAAGTTGATACGACAAGCAAACAGAAAGGACATTGTTGGGGGGGAAGGGGGGAGGGAGAAGGGAGGGAGGTTTTGGTGATGGGGAGCAATAATCAGCCACAATGTATATCGACAAAATAAAATTTTTTAAAAAAAATTAAATAAATAAATAAATTCTCACACACACACACACACACACACACACACACACACACACACACACACACACACACACACACACACACACACACACACACACACAAAACCGAGGTGGGGGGAAGAAGACATAACAACTACAATTCCTTGAAGTTGATACGACAAGCAAACAGAAAGGACATTGTTGGGTGGGAGGAGGGAGGGCGGTTTCGGTAATGAGCCACAATAAACAACCACATTGTATATCGACAAAATAAAATTAAGAAAAAAAATAAATAAATAACAATACAACAATAAAAAATAAAATAAAATAAAATAAATAATAATTTGATGTTTCTTTTCCTAAGGAGGCCAGTTCTTAAGATCCAGAGTTAAGAAAAAGCAACAACTGAGACAGTTTTGTAATCGAGGAGCTTTCAAAGAATATTAATAAGCCATACTACTAATACATACTGAGCAAAGTAATGCCACAATCCAAGAAAAACTCCAGTGACCATGCTGTGGGGAGCTGATTCTGAAATGACTGCTTCTATAAAGTCTTCCTTTACCTCAAGAATGGTCTCCACACAGAAATAACAGAAAGTTAAAAGTCTGCAACAAAAGCCCAGAAAATCCAGCACACCACCCATGACTACAGACAAAATACAAAGCATTTGATGACATTTTCTACCTAACAATAGTATTAGTAAGGAAACTAGCAGCCTATCATTTCTCTACCACAAAGAAAATAAACACCCTTTAAAAATAGCTATCTGTTAACAACAATACAGCACTCTATTAAAAAATGTGATTATATAAATAAAAAGAACCTTATTTTCAAGTATGGTTAAAATGGTCGGGAGGAGAAACAATGGCTTCTGTGAATTTTCCAGGTTTTTTAAATCAAAGTCCAAACAACTGTTCATCTTAAGCAACTGGCTTAAGAATTTGTATTAAAGCAAGATGTTCTCCCCAAAATAAACAAAACTGCTAGAAACATAATATCAACATAAAAATTAATTAGGAAAGGAAATACAAAGGAACTGAGGCCCAGAGAATCAGAGTTAGACAAATTCTAAAATAACTGTATTCTTGTCATGAAATAGGGTCTCTGTTTTATGATATAGAAGCTCTCACCAGAGAGCGCAACTGCTCACATACCTTGGAGCAAATGAAACCATGAAGAAAAGGAATACCAAACAAACCAGATGACTCAGTCAACTCAACCCCAATGATCAACAGCATGATAAAAATTTTAGGGCAATTTCTATGTAACCTTGATGTGATTAAAAAAAAAAAATCTTTCTAACAGGGCCTTTTACCCCTTAAACACTTAGACATCTCCACATGATTCTATTTAAGGGACAGGGAAAAACAAAACAAAGGAATTACACTAAATTTCCTTTGGGGATAGGAAGAAAGAATAAACAAAAGTAGAGGCAGGGAAAACAAAATGGGCAGATGTCACACAGAGGCTGGCTTTTAGAGATGTTTCCCTGTATATCACTTCTAGAAATGGAAAGGAAAACACAGGGTGGCAGAGGATGGAATTGACACAAAAGACCCCAGAATCCTTTTCAGTTACAGGAAGATATCATGCTAATGGGATTAACAAGCATCAATTCTGAAGAACCATAAAATTCCCCTTCTTTTGAAAAAAAATGTCAGTCGAGTTTTTGTCCCTAGAGAGAGGCATAATAGTGTAATAGAAAGAATATGTGCTTTTAAGTCACACAAAGGTCTGAATCACACATTCTACCACCTCGTATCTATAAAAGGGAGATAGTTGCTACTTCATAGGGTTTGTTGTGATGATTAAATAACAGGTTAAGTAGTTTTTTTTTTTCAGTGCATGCCACATAGTGGGTGCCCCATAAATTATAAGTAGTTTCTCTGAACATTGAATTATTAGCAGTAGGAATAGAAAAGAACATTATTCTCCTGCTCCACTATGCTCTTTTACCACTCTGTATATGCCCCCACTACAGTGCTTATCATAACGTTCTATAATTATTAAGAGTCTGAGCCCTTCACTTCACTAAGAGCTCTTAGGAAAATCAGATATTATCTGAATCATTTACATTTCCCTAATGCTTATTATTAGCACAGGGTTCAGCACAATGCAAGGGCTCCACAAATGCTTGCTATTGAATTTATATAAAAATAACTCAAGCTGAAAAATTGCTAGGATTTGGGAACTGACTACTTCACGCTAAACATAAGTAGTGCTTTTGATGCTTGCCACTGGTCAGATATAAATCCCTGGGGATAAAGTATAAAGAAAGGCCTTTACAAGTAGTAAAACAGAATGGAGGGCTTAATGAAAACATGGCAACAACAAGCAGCCGACACAAATGACCCAATTTGCCACATGTGTATTTATTTGTGGGTTGGAGAGTTAAGTGGTTTCATAACTCTTTTCCAAATAATTCTGGTTTCTTTAGAGCACCAATAGGTGGTGATAGGTAAACACTAGGCAAGAGACATATCTGAGGTGTTAAGTTCAATTTATATAAATGTATATTCTTTGAGAACCATTTTACAGTTTGCAAGCACCACTCACAAGTGGGCAGAAGAATCACCTGAGAGAGTTTACTAAAAATGAAGATTCTAGAATTTTCCCTCCAGAAAGGTCTGAAGTGGGGCTCAGAAAACTATTTTTAATAAGCATCTCCAAATAATTCTTGATGCAGTTCCAGCTACCATACTTTGAGAAAGATGCATAATACACCATTTAATCCTACAACAACCCTGTGATATACTCAGAACAACTATTTAATAAATGGGAGAACTTAAGGTGCTTGAAAAGGCAATAACTTGCCCAGGATAACCCTTTCAATAACTCGTACCCACAGGATTCAGACCTGTCCATTTACTATAAAACATGTGCCCTACTACATTAATTTGCTAAGGACAATGCCATAAAGATACATAAGTGTTCAGGTCCTAAAATCAATTTTCTGTCATCAGCAAAACTGAAAATTTCAAATATTTTACAAAAGGTTCTGATGCAAGTATCTATTAGTGACCTAAATTTTTACTCTGAAATATCCATACTTCTTTTGAAGTGATCCTAATTGGTCTAATTTTTTTTTTCTTAAAATCCACATTTTACTTTAATCCAAATAATAAACCAAAAACTTAGAAAGAATCATGCTAATTTTCAACAGTCTGAATTTAATTATTTTACTGATCACCATGAACTGGAATCAAGCATGTTTCCTTTTTTCCTAACTCCACTCAACTGGAAAAAAATCAAACCAAACCCAAATTAATAAATAATTCACTTGGTGTTTAGCCCTTACTTGAAATAATTTTGAGATGTATTATAAAAACAAGTTTATTTTCCATGATAGTCCAAAAGGCTTGCAGCTGTGTACAAAGAGCTTTGGCTTTTAGGAATTTACATGAGAATCTTGAAGTATTAAACATGCTTATCTGCTTGATTTACAAACTGTCCAATTTGGAGGGGAAGGAATCGTAGACACTATATTTAAATTTTCCTTAAGAAGGAAGGTTACCAGATTATCAAAAAAAAAGTACACTATACATGGATGGAAAGAGTAAATGGTAAGTACTTAGATTAATGAAGCAAAAAATTACTTTAAAAAATACAGTGACTCATTGATCCAGTCACCGGGTCACACTCTGGCAACATCAAACTTGAAGAGGCACAAACCAGAAAAAACCTAGAATATAGCTCTCACAAAGCTGGTATATCTTATTCTAGTCCTTAGTGAGCATAATATCAGAATCAACACACTATTTTTTTTTAATGAGTTAGGTCTGTTTTTGGCCCACCACATATCCCTTTGATTCTCAATATTACCTTCTGACAACACAAATCCCCCCACTGTAACAGCTCACTCAATCCTGCTTTCCCCTGAAATATGTACCAAAGATATCCACACCCCCTAATCCAAACTGCTTTTCCCACAGCACAGCATACAAGTTTACGTACATTTTTATATACCTTTTAAAGTGAAGGTTATTAAACTAAAAATTGCTGTTAAATTCCAAATGATAGGGGAAGGGAAGAGAGAAGACAGGATTTGCTTTCTACCAGACTACTGTTTACTCTAGGTTGGTCCTCTATGCTTTACCAATTACAATTTAACAACCAATATCCAATCCATGAGGGCAACAGTAATGTTCATCACATGTTTATTGGTGTAGCCCCATTATATTCCTATGCACATAGTAGGCTGTAAAATATTTGTTCATTTGTAAGTGAACAGCTTCCCAGTATACTCTGAAAACTACTTCAGGTCTGAAATCCACTAAATAAGAACCTCTAATTCCTCCTCTAAGGTGACACAGGACCCTGTAATCACCCTATCAAAACGGTTAAGTCACTTAAGAGACTGAGAAGAGAACGCAAAGACAGAATTCCCCTCTTTGACAATTTTCCCCAGGACCAGTCCTGATCAGCACATACTGTTGTCATCCATCACCATCACAAAATAACTTATCTGTTATTTTATAGTTTATAAACCATGTTTTAGACACATAACCTCATTTTATCCAAGCAATAGTCTTATGAAGGAGGTAGAACCAATACTAAATCAGGGAGAGGTAACTGAAGCTCAAAAATATGTGAAATTGCTAAAGGTTATATAGCAATATAAAAAACTACAGCCCAGGCCACCCAATTCCCACATTTAATACACTTTCCAATGCATATAAAAGTAGAAGTTAATCGAGCCATTTATATTCCAAAATAAATCCATAAAAATAACTGAGTCCTCACACCTTTTAATACAAACTGCAAACAACACCTTTTAATATAAAAGTGCTCCGTTTTGCCTAAGATATAAGGCTACCTGAGAGACAAACCACTAAAATGAGTAAAAAGAGAGCCAAAATTCCCATGAGGAAAATCAGATCAGTGAACTGATAGCAAACATTTAAGCACCTGAACAGATTTATCAGAGTACAAAGTAATAATCCACTGCTTAACAATAACTGCTATTTTTGCAGAAGTAGAAGGAAAAATTTCTGCTTTTGGGGTGGGGGCTGTTTTATTATAAATACGAGGCATATTGAGGATTAAAAAAGCAGGAAACTATGTTTTTCTAATCAATGAACAAAAAAGGAGGAATATAAAGACCAAACCTCTCTACATCACACAATAGTTTTAAAAATCTCCTGTTGATTTAGCTGAAGTGCAATATTTTATTTTTCATAAATTCAAAAAAGTATTTGCTTCAAAATAACTGAATTAAAGAAAAACACCCTAAAATGTACATAAATCTAGTTAAATATTTTTAGCTGTTGCTGTCCCACATTATGAAAAACCAACTCTTAAGTAATGCATAGAAAAATAACAAAGTAGAATACTGCTCCCCATTCCCAGTATCAAATAGCTTCCAAAGATAGCCAGCATAAGTTACTGACCAGGACAAGGATTGTTAACCCAACCCTTTCTATCATCACATTCTCTTTCCTCCATCAGGAATCATTCACATGTTACACTCTCTCTCCACTCCCTTAAACTTGCATTATTTTTATGTCAGTTAAATCTACCTCAAGCAACTTCTTCAAAAACACATCCTCTACCTTCCATCGTTCTTTCAAATTTTGGTTACTTGAGGAAACTGTCTCTCCCTTTATCTCCCCTACTGTCTTCATTCCATTCAAGAGCTAAAAAGCAACCTTAATCACAGGTGGTAAGCAAAAGGATAGCACTTCTGCTCTGTACCAATATCAAGAGAAAGTAATGCTATCAAATACCCAGAAAGGTCTGTCAGCCTCCCACAAGACTCCACTCATTTCCCTCTGATTAAATTCCTTTATCAACCAAGTACCAGTATTCAGGAGAATTTTTCAAAACGAATTCTTATGGGTTTTTAAATTTTGCTTAATTACTATTCCTGCAATATTATTATTTTCTATTATTTGCCATATTTAAATATGCAGATAACTATGCTAATTATGGCTTAGACTTATGTAAGACAGCCTGGGAATCTAACTATTTTTACTTTACATATTTACAAAAATGCATGTGGAAAAACATGTTTCTAATTTTCAAAACAACTTACGAACTTTTAGGACACAGTCTGTATAACCATACAATTTAACTTGTTAAACTGTTAAAATGGAGACAGTGTACCTCCTAACAACATTTCAAGAATCTCTTAACTATGGGAAATAAAATAGGTAATAATTAAGAGTTGTCATTAATATAACAAGGAACATGCCTAAGAGGAAAACAAGAGAGAGAAACATATTAAATAACACTGTCCCAACTGATTCTAATTACTTAGAATCAAATCCATATTGGTTTTTACATTTGCCCCTATCTTCCTCCCTCTAAAAATGGCCCAACATCACCCAACCCTCTCTCTACAAAATAAAGAGACTTTAGATAACCTAAGCAGTGCCATTCAAATAGATAGAGTGCAAGTCCATCTCTTCAGTGAGGAAGAGTGCTGTCAGATCAACTAGGTTAATTCACAAAGCAAAGTCCACTTACCATTTCTCCCCACAAAGCTCTGCTAGAAGAGATGCTAACTGGGTTCTACTAAATAAAGATCACTGGAACGACATAATTCTGTACTCACAGAGGGTCTACAATATGGACTTGGCTGCACTGCCAGTGCCTAAGAATTATGGCTGATCCCCTTGTTGGTACGTACATCACGGAGCACACCCTAGGACACCCCATGACAGGCCAGAGTATCTCCCATGCTGTTAACTCATTACTGGCAGTGTCAGCAGTCAAGAAGGACATAAAGGTAGGTGACAATCTCTTGTCAAACAGAACTTTCATCCCTGGGAATACCTACATCCCTAACTGCCCTTTTCAAATGGTCTTTGTCATCTCCTACTGTTACCTACCTGACAGTGATAATTCAGGGCAGGACTAACACAAGTCTGCTAACAGTGACTGCTGGCTAAGTTCCTTTTTATACCATAACTCCACAATCTGCAAAAGCATTGAACACATACTCACTCAATAAAAATTTAAAAATCAGAGGAAATTGGGTTCCACTTAAATTAAAGAGAGAGATGCAATCACACACTTCAAGTACTTGTCCTTTAATCAACCATTTCTGTGTGGCTTTATAAAATATTAATTCTCACATGTTATGCTATGCACATCCTTTCTATTTCATAAGTATCCTCTCATATTAATGGTATATACAGTAGGCTAGCTGAAAGTTTCAAAAATCTTGAGAATAGAAAATGAAAGAAGATATAGAATTTTTGGTTCAAATACTTTGTCATTCTTCATTAATTCATCACATGCTTAATAAGCACTTAATAAGCCCTGTCTATATACTAGACAGGTACTATGCTAGGAACTAGGGTAACAAAAATGAATAAGACAAATAAGACCCCTTTGTGGAGCTTTGTGGAGCTTTCCACCCAAAGAGAATCTATAGATAAAAGCATATGAAATAAGGCTATTTATTAATGAAATCTGGATTCAGTATTTATTCAACATCTATCATACAGCCAAGTACCCTACTAATTACTTTCACATAATACCTCACAATCCTAACAATCCTGTGAAGTGCATGAAATTATCTCCATTTCACCAGTGAGGAAACTGAGACTGCAAGAAATTAAAAGACTTATTAAAAATCATAAACTAATAAGAGGGTTACAATTAAAACATAGTTGTTCTAGCTCCAAGCCTTAACATATCTGCTACTAATAAAAGGCACTAGTGGATGTCCAGATTCTGAAATTTAACTTTCATCTGTAGAATAAAAATTCCAAACATCTTTTAAAAGGTTTAAGTGTGAATATATGCAAATAACAGGACCAATATTCCACTTAACACTTTCCTGAAGTGAGTGCCTCCAAGGTTCCACCTCAATACAGCCCCCGCCCATTCCGTGTGCATTCATATTTCATATGATGAAGCACACTGAAATAAAAGTTAGCTATTAAATGAGAGTCTGTAGACTTTTATACAAATAATTTCCCAGTTAGATAATAATTGAGATAGGAGGTAAAAAAGAGAATTACAGGGTGCAATGGAGCCCATAATGTAGTATCTAGAATCTTATTAGGATTGAATCTTCCTGAGAAAGTAATTTTTCAGTTGAAATTTGAAAAAGTGTGAAAAGGCAGGAAGAAAATGGGTGGGAAGGCATAATATTAATGGCTGAATGCATGGAAAAAGAAAGAAGTTGAAGGAGCTTAGCATACTGTCATAATTAAAAGAGGACTGCTGGTCACAAAAGACTGCCTATTATACGATCCTGTTTATATGAAATGTTCAGAATAAGCAACCTACAGAAACAGAAAGTAGATTAGTAATTGCCTAGGGCAGGCATGGGGGAGGAGATGAAGAGTGGCTACTAATGGGTGAGAGGTTTCTTTATGGGATGATAAAAATGTTCTAAAATTAGATTATGGTGATGGCTACAGAACTCTGTAAATATCACTGAATTTTAGAAATATCCGTAAATATTAAATTGTACATTTTAAATGAATGAACTTTACATATGTACATTATATCTCAATAAAGCTGTTAAAAAATAATAAAATAAAAAGACACACCCTCCCCAAATAAGGAGGCAATGGGGTTAAAGCATAGTGAGAAAAAAAGAATGAAGAGACGGGGTTATAGAGAAGGCCAGGAGCTGTGTTATGCAGCTTTGCAAGCCCCATTAGTACCACTAAGTTTAATTAAATGACTACTACTTGTGTGATAACCACAGCACATATTCATTGCAACTCAAAGAGTTATTTGAATAAGTCCAACACCTCCCCTACACTGGCTTTACTGCAAAATCAGATAAATAATCTGACTACTTTAGCTAGCAGATATTTTAAATGAAACTGAAGCCAATGATAAGTGAAAGGCTTCTAATTAAGCAGATTATTTATAAAATTAAACATCTTGCCCTACCATATTTAGAAAACAATGATCATCAGTGAAAACCAAACACCTATCTTACTTTCATTTAAAATTTTGTCATTTAGATTTAGAAAGGGGAATCAAATCAGTTTCACTACTCTTTCTCCCCCAGTAACAAAGAAAAATAGTTGTTGTTTTTCTTTTTCTTGAGAATTGTCTACAATACTCTTCAATATGGTAAAAAGTGGACCATGAAAATTGCACAGGCAGCTATGGACGCGGGAGAGGAGGCATGGTAGGAGAGGGAGGATCAAGGAAAAGTCTCCTACACTTAATGTTTTTTTTGCCCAAAAATGTCCCCTAAGAATCACCTGTAAGGCCACCATCTTCCAGGTTATTGTACTAAGTTGAGGTAAGAAGCCCAAAAGAGTGAAATGTGTCCCTGGCTTCATGGTAAAACAGATCTTCAGAAAGGACTTCACTCACTTGGGGACATTCTTTTTCTCACTACCATACCCTTCAGGCTACAGAAGAATGGGTTTAAAACAACAGCCACATTCATAGAAGAAGAGAAAAAGATCTAGAATTAAAGTGACAATGAGTCAGGAAGAATTCACTGATGAACATTACATCAAAACAAAAGATCTGGAAAGAGCTGCCCAATTTAACCATGAGAAAGTTTAAAAAACTGACACAAACACACTGCAGGAAAAACATGCAAAAGCCAAACCAAGAACTATAACTGGAAGAAAATCTAAGGAGCAAAAAAAAAAAATTCCTTCCAAGAGTTTATTGCTACAGAAGAACTTAAGAACATGAAATAAACAAAACAATAGTCCAAACATAAAGTGATAAAACAATAGACAAAAAAGGGAAATTGTTTTGGTCCTTGTATTAGTTTCCTGTGACTGAAGTAGCAAATTACCAAACTGGGTGGTTTAAAACAAAAATTGTTCTCTGTCAGTCTTGTAGACCAAATGTCCAAAATCAAGATGTCAGCAAGGCTACAATCCTTCTGGAGATACTAGGAGAGAATCCATTTCTTGCCTTTGCTAGCCTCTGGTAACTGGCAGCATTACTTGACTTGTATCGTCCTTGTGGCCTTATCACTTAGTCTCTGCCTCCGTGATCAAATCTCTCCTCCTCTCTGTGTCTGTTCTCTTCTGTATATCTACTATAAGGACACCTGGCATTGGATTTAGGTCCCACTCAAATTCTTAAACATCCTTAATTTAATTGCAATTTACAAAAACCTTTTTCCAAATAAGGTGACATTCACAGGTTACAGGGATTTGACAAGACATTGTTATGCACTAAATGTGCTCCCCCAAAATTCACAGGTTGAAGCCCTAAGTCCCAACATGATGGTATTAGGAGGTGGGGCCACTGACAGGTAATTAAGTTTAGATGAGGTCATGAGGACTGAGCCCCCAGGATGGGTTTAATGCCCTTATAAGAGAAAGAGACATCAGAGCTTCCTCTCTCCACCATGTGAGGATACAGTGAGAATGTGGCAGTCGACAAAGCCAGGAAGAGTGTCCTAGTCAAGAACTGAATCTGCCGGCACTTCCCAGACTCTAGAACTATGAGAAATATATGCGTATTGTTTAATCCACCCAGTTCATGTATTTTGCTATAGAAGCCTCAGCTGACTGAGGAAGATATCTTTGGAAGGCCATTCTTTGGCCTACCACAGTTCTCAATGTGTTTCTTAGCTCAGCAAAACATCATAGATCCAATAAACTAGAAATAGCAAAGAACAGAAGAGAAATGGTGAAAATTAAGAGCAGGGAGGAAAGGAAATCATAGTGAATGCAGACGGGAATCAGTGAAGACAGTAAAGTAATTCTGGAGAAAATGATAAATGTGGAGAACAAAGATGATTCAACATAATGATAATTATTGTTCCAAAAATAGATTCCACACATGAATAGAAAAGCATTCAAAGACACAAATTTCCTCGAAATTGAGAGAACTATATGTGCAGGACAAAAAAGTACAGTGTATATACTAGAAAGAAGTTTATATTCAAAGATAAAAAGAATCTACCAGGCACCCAAACAGAAAAAAGAATTAGTCAACTAAAAAGCTTGAGGGATGCGGGGGCGAGGGGAACGACAGAGGGAGAAGATGTTTATGGAAAAACCAACATACTAGTTACAGAAAAAACAGGCCCAGCTTCTACCACTGTTTGGTTTATGACCTTAGGGAAGTCAAGCACCCGCCTTTCTAGGCCTCAGTTTCCCTATGTGTAAACTAAAAGGAGTAAATAAATATGAACTTTAGATCCCTTTCGGCTCTGATTGTACGTGTAAAATAAATAAATAAATAAAGTGCATATTTCATGGGAGCCAGATGAAGAGGATAAATTTCAAACACTGGGTTTTACAGCCTAGTTTCCACCTTCTAACTTTTTATTAAGTTACAGGTTGGGAAAGAAAGAACTTATCTCAGTCATTCTTCCCACCCCCAAATACAACTTCCATATTTCACCTAGCATATTAGCAAATATTAAAAAATAAAAAGTAAACACTCAGTGTTAACAAGGGATACAATGAAACTAGGCATCCTCAAACGTGATTTTTCAAAAAACTTAAAATTGTTCCCAAATATCAAGCAAGGGATGTTGGGGAAAAAAAAAAAAAATCACTGAATAAAGGAGGAGTATTGTTAGAAGCAAGGAGAAGGTATCTGCTGAGAAAGAGCAGTGAAAGATAAAGTGTTGGAGAGAAATGAAGGTGGTTTATAATCTCCATTAGTAGTTCTCAACATATGAACCAAAAAGACACTGGAAGGATTTGTTATGGCAAGGGGGTCTGCAAATCCATACGCAAATCAACCATTGTTGAAATAGAGGAATAAATAATACCATACCCACAAATATACACACATAAATGTTGATTTTTAAATATGAGATCCTGTTTGATTAATAAAGTATAATTTAAAAGCAGCAGCAACAAGAAAGCCCTGTTCTTTGACCCAGTATTTCCCTTGCTTGAAATATGGTGAAAGAAAGTAACCAGAAACTGGGAGAAAATAATTGACTTACATAGATATTTATTGAAGCACTATGTATAATGTCAATAAATTAGAGCCAGTCTAGATGCCCAATAGTAAGAGTACCATTAGCACATCATAATGCTCATACTAAACAGAATATTAAGCAGCTATTTAAATTACATTTTCAAGGAATATTCAATAAGAAAACATTCACAATACAAGATTACATGAAAAAGCAGGCTACAACCAGCTATAGACTCACTCTGAGATCCTAATTTTGAAAACAAAAGTTACACAAACACACCAAAAAGCAAACAGAAGTTTTCTCTGAATAGTGAGAATATAAGCAAATTTTTATTTTCTTTTTTGCATCTCTTTGTAATTTCCAAATTCTCTACAATTAAGCATATAACATTTTTTAAAGATGACTTTGCTTGAAGTTCCAAAAAGATATTCTTTCCATGGAAGTATTATTGTTATAATCTATTTCTTCACAGGGTTCTAAAAAATCCAAGCATGTTTACTGAACTGTTTAAACTAAAAAGCAGCATGTATCTACTTCTTGAATGATTTATCCTTAGTTCTAAAATTGAGTACAATCAGCATTAAAGAGATGGACTGAGTGTGCCTCATTCACAGTCAAAGTTTATTCTTCAATTAAGCATCGATTCTTATATTCAGTACAGAAAAGAGTAATAAGAAAATAACTTGGCTAGAGCATGTCTTGTTATGACATATGTTTAAAAGACTTCCTAAAAGGTTACACCTGTATTCAGATCAACTTTTATGAATCACTAAGTGACACTTCATTTAAATCATAAATCAATAAAGTGTTATTACTATTTATTCAACAGATGAAAGAAGTGAAGAGGCCAGCCGGGAGCCTCATCATACAACCAGAACCTGCTGAAGGAGACTCACCTTGCCAAAAACTTGTCCCTCACTCAACAAACTGAAATAGGCTACACTACTAAAGCCACAAACCCCTCCAGCCTACAAGAGACTATATCACACCTCATATCCTTGATTTATCTAAATCTCCACCAGAAATGCTAGCCTCTCGCATTTAGTATTAACTCTACACATCCCTTTCTTCTAAGTAATCTCCTACCCTTCTAGAATGCCCTCTGAACTCCTGTGATCAGCAAACTCCACCTTCTGGCCTTACGGAAAACATAACTCCCCCAAGTTAGCTCCCACAGAGGCTAACGTTATTCAATCTCTCCACACATCTCAAAATAATATCCCCCTTGCTCCCTATTGCCATTTCAGAACCATTATACTCCCTTGGCCATCCAAAAAACCCTGCTCACTTGAGGTCCTCCTATGCTGGTTCCTCTTCTACCAATCTCAACCTCTTTCTCTTCTCTCTGTAGTCTCCCCAGATTATCAGATGCATTCTCAGACCTTAAATACATAGTATTTATTTAAATTATTATAATTTGAGAGCTGTTCGTGCTCAGATTTATCTCTGTATCCCAGACCACTCTTTTGACCTTTAAAGACTGCTATATTCAACTTCCCACTTTAGAATTACACTTGTCAAAGGCCGAGCCCGTGGCGCACTCGGTAGAGTGCTGCGCTGGGAGCGCGGCGACGCTCCCGCCACGGGTTCGGATCCTATATAGGAATGACCGGTGCACTCACTGGCTGAGTGCCGGTCACGAAAAAACGACAAAAAAAAAAAAAAAAAAAGAATTACACTTGTCTCTTTCCCCTGATTAAAACTCTTTAAAGGCGTTAGCATGTTCTACAAGACACTGCAAGATGTGGTTTCATTTTTATCTTATGCCATTCTCCCTTGCTCATTATCCTTTGGTCACATTAGGCTTCTTTCAATTTACTGAATACACAAAGCTCTTTGCCACCACAGGACTTTTTCACATAATGTTCCCTTTGCTAGAATTTTTTTTTTTTTTTTTTTTTTGGTTTGTTTTTTTCGTGACCGGCACTCAGCCAGTGAGTGCACCAGCCATTCCCACATAGGATCCGAACCCGCGGTGGGAGCGTCGCTGCGCTCCCAGCGCTGCACTTTCCCGAGTGCGCCACGGGTTCGGCCCTAGAATTTTTTTTTTTAACCCCATCCCTAAACCCACTCCTTTTTATCTTCTCTAGGACTATCTAATCTAAAGTAGTTTTCTCTACTTTAAAGATGACTTCTCTAGGAAAATCCAATCTAGTTTTCTCTTGTTATACTCTCACAAGAATCAATTCAATTTTTTCCTTCAAAATGCTTAATACAATTTGTAAATAAGTAAACACACAAATGATGTCCTGATCATATTAGGTATTCAAACTATATTTTTTGAATAAATCAAAAATCAGTGAAGTAATGGACGTACCCACAACATACAGCTAACAAACGGAAAACTAAGATTTACCCAGTCTCAATACACTATAATAACGTCCTTAGAAACTCAACTATTATTGCCTCAAACATAATGTATCTAAATTTAATAATGCTTATTGGAAAAGGATATGTTAAAATTCCAAGATATCTTACAATGTAAAAATTACAAGGACCAAAGTACTCAGTAATATAATGGGAGGACTGGAATTTCAAGACAATTATAAAATAATTTTTATCTCAAAACTTCTTTTAATAATTTCTAAAATACTTTCTTACCTGAATAAGCAAGAGATAGACAGTAACTAATTTAGCAGTGTTACAAATTTTCATTAATAAAATAGTTGTATGGAATGAAAAACAGATAAAAATTTCTAGAAAAAGCAATAATTACATTCTTAAATCAACCCACAAAAAAACCCATTTAACGCTGGTTAAATAGGACTTAGTACTAATAGTACAAACCTAAATACTGGGTCCAGGAAGCAGGGCCCTATAGAGAAAAAAAAGCAGAGGATAAGAAAAAAAAAGGTTAAGTGCTCATTTGAGTCCTTGGGTTGCTAGGACTCTGCCACCTCCTAAGCCTCTTTTTTTCCCCATGCCCTCACTCATGCATTCAACAAGAGGGTCAGATGGTGAAGTGTGGGAGGAGAGAAGGCGAAAATGCTTAACAAACATAGTGTTGTACATGTAACATATCATATTTCACTTACTCCCACCAATCCCACAATGCACTTATCATCATCTTTCATTTCACAGAGAATATTTAACTGTAATCCTATTCACTAACTACTTTTTAAGCAACCAACCCTCATTAAATAAGTGTATAACTAGCTGTTTAATGTACTATCCATGAAGAGATAAGACAGGTTGGCATTATTTGCTAGTTTTTTCTATAAAGGAAGAGCTCATATATTTGTTAGATAAATGACTAAATCAGTACATGAATGAATGGGCAAAATAACTCAAGTACTGTGACTTTTCCTAACCATTCTAGGACTACAATGATTATTTCGTCCTCTGGATTCACATTGACTGTCTCTACCTGTCCTGTCCAATACCATAGTCACATGAGGCTACTGAACACTTGAAAGGAGCTATTCTAAATTGACAAGTGCTGTAATGCATAACAGATTTTGAGGACTTAGTTTAAAAAGAAAAAAATGTAAAATATCTCAATAATTTTACATGGATTATATGTTCGAGCATTAATATTTTTATATATTGGGTTAAATAAAATATAATAAAAATTAACATCATCCATTTCCCTTAATATTTTTAAAGTGGCTATTAGAAAAATTTAATTATGTATGTGGCTTACAATATATTTATACTAAGCAGCACTGCTCTATACCATCCATTAGGCAGCTTATATATTTCTATTTTATATGATATCATATAGCATTTCTTATTTATTTAAATATTCAAATAGAATATAGTGTCCTTAGCCTTATAAAATGGCAATATGAATTGAATGTACTTTTTAAAAACAGCTTTATTAAGTTTATAATTCATATAACATATAATTCACCCACTTAAAGTATACATTTCAATGACTTTTACCATATTCATAGACTTGTGCAACCATTACCCCAATTTCAGAACATTTTCATGACACCAAAAATAAACTCTGCACCAAAAAGAAACTTAGTTGTCATCCCCCAATCCTTCCATCCCCACTAGCCCCAAAGAAACACTAACCTACTTTCTGTCTCTACAGATTTTCCTATTCTGAACACTTCATATTATTGAAATCGTATAATATATGGTCTTTTGTGACTGTCATCTTTCACTGAGAATGTTTTCCAGGTTTATCCATGTTGAAGTACACTTTGGTTCATCTTCTTTTTTTTTTTTTTTTTTTTTTTTTTTGGCAGCTAGCCAGTACAGAAATCCAAACCCTTGACCTTGGTGTTATAACGCCATACTCCAACCAACTAAGCTAAGTGGCCAACCCTGGCTCATTTCTTTTGATTGAGGAGTGATAAAAATTATATGGAAATACTAAATTTTGTCTCTCCATTCATCAGTTGATAGACATTTGGGTTCTTTCTACTTTTGGCTATTAATAATGCTGCTAAGAACATTTGTGTACATAAACATATGGATAGATACCTAGGAGTGGAATTGCTAGATTATATGGTAACTCTACGAGTATGTGTAACTGTTTGAAAACTACCACATTGTTTTCCAAAATGGCTGCACCATTTCACATTCTCATCCACTGTATGAGAGTTCTAATTTTTCCACATCCTCACAAACATTTGTTATAACCTGCCTTTTTTTATTCTAGCCATCTTAGCGGGTGTGAAGTGATATCTGGTGGATTTTATTTAGATTTTCCTGATGGCTAATGATGTTTAGCATCTTTTCATGAGCTTACTGACCATCTTCTTTATAGAAATAGCTATTCAGATCCTGTGCCAATTTTTTAATTGGTTTGTCTTTTTATTATTGAGTTGTAAGAGCTCTTTATATAACCTAAACACAAGTCCTTTATCAAATATATGATTTGCCAATATTTTCTCCCTTTCTGTGGGTTGTCTTTCCCTTGACGGTGTTTTGAAGCACATATGTTTTTATTTTTGGTAACATTCAACTTACCTATTTTTTCTTTTGTTGCTTGTGTACTTGGTATCATATCTAAGAAACCACTGCCTAATCCAAGATCAGAAAGATTTACTCCTTTGTTTTCTAAAAGTATTATAGTTTTAGTTCTTGCATTTAGGTCTTTAATCCATTTGAGATAATTTTTTGTAGAAGATGTGAGGTAGGGGTTCAATTTCATTCCTATACATGTAGATATCCAGTTGTCCCAGACCATTTCTGGAAAAAATATTCTTTCCTCCACTTAATTGTCTTGGTTTTCCTGCCAAAATCAAATGAGCCTAAAGGGAAGGGCTTATTTTTAAACTCTCAATTATGCTCTATGGATCTATATGTTTATCTTTATGCCAGGGTCACACTGTCTTGATTACTGCAGCTTTGTAGTAAATTTTAAAGTTGATAAGCGTGAGTCCTCCAACATTACTCTTTTTCTCCCAAAGTATTTTGGACTACTCAGAATCTGTTATGGGTTGAATTGGGTCCCCTCAAAAGACATGTCAAAGTCCTAACTCCGAGTACCTCAGAATGTGACCTTATTTAGAAAAAGGGTCCTAAAAGGGGTAATAAAGTCAAAATGAGGTCATTTGGGGGGCCCTAATCCAATATGACTGGTGTCCTTATAAAAACGGGAATTTCAGACACATGAGACAAACACACAGAGGGAAGAAATGAAGACACATAGGGAGAAGACATCAAAATGACTAGAGGAATCTAAAAGCCAAAGAATGCTAATGATTTCTGGCGAAGACCAGAAGCTAGACGAGGCAAGGGAAGATTATTACCTAGAGCCATAAGAGAGAGCACAGCCCTGCCAACACTTTGATTTTGGACTTCTAGCTTCAGGAACTGTGAGACGATAAATTTCAGTTGTGTTAAGCCACCTAGTTTTGGCACTTTGTTAGAGCAGCCCTAGGAAACTAATACAGGACCCTTTCTATTTCCATATAAATTTCAGAATCAGTTTTATCAATTTATGCAAAAAGGCAATTGGAATTTTTGGTAAGGCATTGCATTGTAGATCAATTAGGAAAGCATCACTATATAAACAATATTAAGTCTTCCAATCCATAAATATGGGATATTTTTCTATTTATTTAGGTCCTCTTTAATTTCTTTCAACAATGTTCTGTAATTTCCAGAGTATACTGTTTTGTACCTCTTTGGTTAAATTTATTCCTAAGTATTTTATTCCTTTTGATGCTTTTGTAAGTGGGATTGTTTCAGTTTGCTCATTTCTACTGTATAGAAATACAATTGATTTTTGTACATTGATCCTGCATCTTGTGCCCTTGCTGAACACATTTATTAGCTCTAATAGTTTTTTAGTGGGTTTCTTAGGATTTTCTATATATATATATCCTTAAATAAAGATAGTTTTACTTCTTTCTTAGCAACCTGTGTGACTTTTACTTATTTTCTTGCCTAACTGCCCTGGCTAGGGCCTCCAGTATAATGTTGAATAAAAGTGGCAGAAGTAGACATCCTTATGTTGCTCCTAATCTTAGGAGAAAAGTATCCAGTCTTTCATCTTAAGTATGCTCTTAGCTCAGGGTTTTTTCACAGATGCTCTTTATCAGATTGAAGTTCTCTTCTATTCCTAGTCTGTTGATTATTTTTATCATGAATGGAATGTACTTTTATAAGTCTCTGTATTCTATAAAATGTGTAGTTCACTGGTGCTTCAATGTATTTAATGACTGAAACTGGTATCAGGTACAACTCAAAGTAAGTCGTGGGTATTTTTATGTAGCAAAAAAGTATAAATACTAGTTTATTCTGATAATTCAGAAGATATCCTCATGAAGAATATTTATGTTGTTAAAGTAATTCTGATATTACTTTTTGTTGTTGTTTTGAACAACCCCACAGTATCACCAAAGAGGGAGCAGTACAATGACTCATTTAATTACTAAATGATTCAAACAACAAAAATTTAATTAAAATAACAAATCTATGCCACTTAGTTTTACAAAAGGAGCTGGTTACACAAAGATCAAAATAATAGTATATTGCATCGAATGTTTTAGAATTACTGTTAGACACAAATTTACAAGTTCCTAAAGACAGAAACAGAATTAACCTAAAACTCAAATTTGCTTTAATTGACAAAACCCAAACTTTGTTACTACTCAGCAGGACCACAATTTCTATCAGAGCATTAAACAATTATCTTCCCAATATCCCATTTCCTAAACAAACACACAGAAATACTAAATATACAGAAGTACAGAAATATCCCTTATTCACTAGCAATTATTTGAAGCAAATAAGAAACTGGTTAGCTTTTACTCAGGATATTACCCTAAAAAACCTTCATTTATCCCTCTGGCCTCCCACTCCTAACTTTGAAAAATATACAAGCATTTCTTAATTATACTATAAATGGTTTCTCCATCCACTCTTTGGAAGGAAAGATCAAATGGTAAGATAAAGGAAAATAATAATTTAAAAGTAACAGCTTATCCATAGCAATTAAGAAACACGTACCTCTCTATCCAGAAGTTCTGTGACAGACACTGAAGAATTAAAGACACATTATCTTAAAGAACTCATACTCTTAATGGAGAGAGAACTCAAAACCGAAAATAAAAAACAATTCTAAACATATAAGCAAGCAGAAAGTGTGTGATACATCATATGCAAAGGAATGAAACATGTTTTATAAAGCACTACTGTTCTACTTTCACCATAATCTTACACACATAACCTTTAGTCTTAGGCTATTTGATGGTGTTTACTGATTTTAGAAAACACTGAGTATGCAGAATGCACTAAGCACACAGTTTTTTACACTTTATGCTGTTCAAATGATGTTATTCTTTATAAGTCATCCAACTCCCTTACCTAAGTCTGCTTCTGCCAGAAGGCATCAATAACAGAAACAGCCCGAGTATGCTCTTTATTCTTGTTTATCTTAACACCATTATATTTCCCTAGAATGCACTTGCAGAGAATAAAAAATACAGATTAATGAATTAAAAGTATATTCAACATTTGAATGGTTCTTTATTATTAACAACCTTCCAAACTATAATATTTGCAAAATACTACACTAAATGCTTTATATTACATACTATTCATTTAACCTAAGAATACTTTTTATATATGAGGAAACTAAGGCACAGTTCAGTAACTTGTCCAAGGTTACAGGTAGTAAATGGCAAATTCAGAATGTGAATAAAACAACTGACTTATCCCAGGCCAAACTCTTATTCAACATGCTACTTCCTCATAAGTTATTTTTAAAGTCATAATAAAGTCAAAATATTCATTATGATAATCCCAAGTTTTTTATTTGATTTTAATTATCATAATTCATGCTTGAAAGTGCACCATTGAATAAGAATATCAAAAAAGCATCACAGATTTTTTGAAACATGGTACTAAAACAACTGGACATACATACACATGCAAAAAAATGAATAGACACGTTACACAAAAATTAACTCAAAGTGCAGAAAAACTCAAAAAACTTAACTCAAAATACATCATAGACCTAAAGTAAAATGCAAAACTTCTAAAAGACAATATAGGAGAAATCTAAGGGACATTGGGTTTAGTGATGACTTGTTAAATACAACACCAAAAGTATGGTCCAGGAAAGAAAAATTGATTAGTTGGGCTTCATTAAAATTAAAAACTTCTGAAGACCAGAATCAAGATGGCAAAACAGACAGTCTCCAGTGTCACCCTCTCCCACCATCAACCAATTTACAATGCAAAGACTGACAAGCCAGGGCTGCTAGAGCTCGGGGAAGAGGAGGAGAAACCTACGGAGTGCATGAAAGCGGGAGAAGCCACGATGAGGGAAAGAAGGGACTACTCCAACTATTTCAAACCCTGGCCATTTCAAGGCTGGCCCTGGTGAGCACACAGAGCAAAAGCTGGCAAAAACCGCAGCTGTGCCCTTCATGTGAAGTTGCTTGAACACTGCAGAGGAGAGGAGGGCCTTGGTAGACCCAAGGCAGCAAGACCACTAACAGGGTTCCCATGGACTCACATAGGAGCGAGGGGCCATAAACAACTGAATAAAGGAGCTACTCAGAGGCTGGTGCATCACCGCAAGGGACTGGTGCATGGCCCGTGCCATGGGAAGTGTTTGGAGTGAGGGGGGTAGGGGAGAAGAGCCCACTGGGGGAACACTGGGGCTCAGCATGGACAGCTGATCCACTCAGTGGAGACTAGTCAGGAGTATAGATCTGCAAGAGGTGCAGTTCGCTGAGAAGACTCAGGACCAAACCAGAATTTCCACACAACCCAGGTGTACTGGACCTCACATGACCCAAAAGTACTTAAATGGTCCAACAATTAAAACCTGAGCTGCACAAAAAGCCTTCCCTAGGGAATCAGCAGCAAAGCAGCAATTTAGCTCAACCACAGGGCTCAAGTGCTGGTCCTCACAGGAAGTTCCCCCATTTTAGAAGCAAAGGACAACAAATTAGTTCCAGTGCATAGTTTAAGTGGTGCAAGTAGCTAATAATCGAACACAGAACTGAAAGGAAAAACAAAACTCTCACAGATCACAGACAAAATTCTAATACCAACCAGTGAAGGTCTAACACCACCAAGGAAGACCTATAAAACCTAGAAGAGCTGGAAGCCCCCTGGGCTCCTGAGCAGGGGTGAGGGGAGCCCAAGAGCCTCAGCCATGCACCAACCCCCCATGTCTGCAACCAGCCCAGCAACAACAAGCCAGGATAGGGGGCAGAGGGCCTCAGCCATGCCCCTTCCACGTCAGCATCCAGTCCAGTAACGACCAAGCCTCTGCAGAAACCCCCCAGGCTTCCAAGCTGGGGGGGGGGGGGGGGCGGGTTCCCAGGGCCTCAACCACATCCCCTGACATCTGCATGCAGCCCAACAACTACCAAGCCACTATGGGATCCTGGGGTGGGGGGAGATGTTAGAGTCTCAGCCACACCCCACCCCACCCCACGACCTCACCCAGCCCAGCAATGACCACAGCACCATTTGATGTCTCTGGGGCCTCGGAGTCAAGGTGGAGGGGGCCGAGTGCCTCAGCCACGCACCCCCCACATCAAGGCCAGCAAAGGCCAGCCCCACCCCTCCACCTCCATTTCCCTACCCCCCATCCCACCCCCCCGCCCCTCCCACTGCTCAACATCTTTGAATGTAAAAAAATAATAAATTTAAAAAATTAAAATAAAAACTTCTGCTCTGTGAAAAACACTGTTAATAGAATGAAACAACAAGCCAGAGAGTGGGAGAAAATATTTGCAAAACACATGTCTGTTAAAGGATTTATATCAAAATATACAAAAAACTCTTAAAACTCAACAATGAGAAAACAACACAATTAAAAAGTGGGCAAAAAATATGAATTGACACCTTGCCAGAAAAGATACACAGATGGCAAATGATCATATGAAAAGATGCTCAACATTGTAAGTCATTAGGAAACTGAAAATTAAAACAACAATGAAATACCACTACACATCTAATTAGAATGGCTAAAATCCATCAAAACACTGACAACACCTAAGGCTGGTGAGGATGTGGAGCGACAGGAACTATCACTTATTACTGGTGGGAATGCAAAATTGTGCAGTCACTGTGGAAGACAGTTTGGCAGTTTCCTACAAAGCTAAAGGTAGTCTTCCACACAATCCAGCAATCACACTCACAACAGGTATTTACACAAGTGAGTTGAAAACTATGTCCCCACAAGAACATGCACACAAATGTTATAGCAGCTTTATTCATGTCTGCCAAAAAGTGGAAGCAACCTTTAAAACCCACAAAATTATACAACAGAAAGCATAGACCCTAATGGCAATTGTGAATGATGAACTATAGACTTTAATAATAAAGTATCAATATTGGTTCATCAATTTTAACAAATGTATCACGCCAAAGCAAAATGTTAATAACGGGAAAATGTACCACACCAATGCAAGAAGTTAATAATAGGGGAAATATGGATGGGGAGGGATTAAATAGGCACTCTCTGTACTTACTGTTCACCTTTCCTGTAAACCTAAAACTTCTAAGAAACAGTCTATTACTTTTTTTTTTTTTTTTTTGAAAAAGGCACGACAGCACAATGGTTCTAAGCCACAAGAGTGTGATCACTTAAATTTATTCATTATTAACATTTTAAGGGGATAGAGTGATTTGGGCTTATTATTTTGTTTCATTTTCGTTATCTCTTTACATATGCCTGGGCCCCACCCCAAACCTAATAAAAATAAAAACCTTTGGGAGTAAGACCTCAGCATGTATATGTTCACAATGCTCCCCAAGTAATTCCACAGTCAACGTGATGAAAGAGACAGAACTTCTGAGTTAAACAGATTGGCCTGATTGCTGCTACGTACGACATTAGTTCTTTGCACCTCAGATTCCTCAAATGTAAAATGGGAGGGTTAAATCTGACAAACAGGAGCATAAATCAGAATATTAGGGTCACTTTCAACTCAAAGTTTCTTTCCTCTATATGAACTAAGATTGAACTAAAATGACTTTTAAACCACAAACTCCTTATCTTAAATCTAATCAAGACAGGCAAACAATTTTCATTGTTTTCAACTAAGGTGATATGAAAGACCTACAAACTAGAGCTAAACTATTTTATAAATAAACTAATGTCTCAATAAACTAATTTTTTTCTATCACAATTCTCTCCCCTCCAAAAGAGCATTTAGTCTTCTACCACTGTTTGAGGTATTCAAAAAGATCATGAAGAGTATAAATTAAGAATTTGAGATAACTGTAAGGAATCAGATACTCTCAAGAAGGCAGTCCAATAGAGAGGCTGCCGTTCTCCCTCACTGGTAGCAACTTTCTCATATTTCCTAACATTCACAAGAGCAAAGGCCATCATACACAACCCAATGCCAGCACAGTTAATTAAATTGGTCTAAGTATCTGCTAAATGTCAAAAGCCTTGCATTGCTAGTACTAGGGCTATTATCGGGTTAGGGCTAGGGCCCACAGACCCTTCAAACCCATTGTACAGACTGGGTCACAGACCCCTCACACACAGGTCCACGAGCCAGGTAAATGGGAAAGATTCCGGGAGCCACTGGCAGATGAAATAAGCTCAGTCCTCAGCTTCCTCATCAGGAGCAGAGGTGACCACCCAGAGGGTCCCAGGGGGCCCTGGAAGCAGCAGCTTGCAGCAGCAGCTTGCAGCAGCAGTTGCACCCTCCCCGTGGCCCCCTCCCCACTGCAGGGCATCGGGGGGGGGGGGGGGGGTGCACTGCAATCAGAGTCATTCGTCCTTCATACTCAAGTTGATAACCCAGGGCACCTGGGTGCGAGTCAGACAACCCAGGAACACCTGAGTGCACATGCATATTTGCATCAAATGCTCGGCAAGATTCCGAACCCCCAAGGGACCCTGACCATTTATCTTCACTTTCCCTATAAGCCTCATCTTAGAGGGAGGTCACAAGAAAGCCTTCTGGAATAATGATAAAATGTTCTATACTTAACTTGATCTGGGTTGTGGTGTTATTCATTGAACTATACACTTAGCTTTATGCAATAGCTGTATACTCGTATAAGCTATATCTTCAAGTGCTTTTCTAAGCCTGCTAAAAGCAACACCTGAAGACCAACCTCACCCAACTCCAATGATGATTTCTTCTTGGTACAACAATTACGATATACTTCCAGATATAGGACTATGTATCCTCACAGCAAAATAAAATTACAACTTCTAGAACCATATACATGATTTTATGTTTCATTACATATATTTAACTTCCCAACTGTAATATGTTTGCTTCTTTTACCGACAGTTCTTCGCTTAAAGCCAATCATTTAGTAAGCACCTACTGGATAAAGACAAGTTAGGGCAAAAGAAAACCAAACTCTTGCCTCAACTTCTAGCAAAAGATAAAATAGAACGGTGCTAAAAAGGAGTCCTCCAATTGATCATGATAAATATAAAATGGCATATATATGTCCTACGAAAAAAATCAATTATCCTTAACCATTTAGTACTTCCTCTTTTCCCCCACTGATCGAAAACACCAAAGTTTCCATTAGACAAGAAGAAAAAGACTGCAAGAATTGTGCATTTGAATTGTTCCATGATCCATACAGAGAAAGTCTAGTGTAGTCACTAACAGCTTGTACTCTGGAGCCAAGCAGTCTGGGTTAAATTCTGGCACCATCACTTACTAGGTATATTACTTTAGCCAAGTTTGCTTATTCAAGTTCCCTGTGCCTCAGGCTCCTCATCTGTAAAGTAGGGATAATAGGATCTTATCTCATAAGGTTGTTATGAAGATTGTAGTGGATTGAATTTTGTCCCCTCAAAACTCACTGAAGCTTGAATTGTGTCCCCCAAGTTTTAAGTATTTGAAACTTAGCCCTCACCGTGACTGTTAAGAGGGTGGAAAATCCTGTTATGGTAACTGAAAGGTGGAGCCTTGAAGAGGTCTTTAGATTGTAGGACCATGCCTTAGTGAATGGATTAAAAATGGTGGTCAGGATGTGTTTCTGAGGGCTTTAAAAGAAGAGGAGAGCCTGTCTCTCTCTGCGTCCACCATCTTGCAATATGAGACCCCTGGGTCACTGTCACCATTACCAGCCTAAGAAACTATAAGTGATAAATTGTTTTCTTTATAAACCACCCAGTTGCAGGTATTTTGTCATAAGTAACAGAAACAGACTAATACAAAGATTAAATGAGTTAATTTATGTACTGAGCTTAGAAAAGTGGCTGGCACATAAAAAGCACAAGATAGGTGTTTGCTGCTGCCACTGCTGCTACTAGGAATCTTACCAGAACTGGCACCTAGGTACCACAAGCAGGCAAATTAACCCAGCAAACAAATAGTATAAACAGAGAACAGCCAATGGCACCAGTAACACTCCATTTCTACTCCCATTTATACCCAGACTAACAGAATGACTCTATCTTACAATAATGCATCAATCAGCCTAGCACATTCCATCTAAATTCTTCCTTATATATGCACTACGCAGAACAGATCATATGATGCCTAACTCGTGACACAAAATATTCAAAGTCAATCAAATTCCCAAGTACAAGAGAGAAAAAAAAGTCTACATTTGTCAAGGGAGAAAAATTGGTAATTAAGGCAAATCAAGTTCCTTTTTAATAGGCTTAGCTACATAGCCTTTCTTGATGAATGTCCAACCCCTCCAAAAGGAATCTTTGTGCCTTGTCACTTTAGCTAGATGACCATTCAAATCAGTAATTTAACCAATATTGGTACAGACTATGAATCTAGCACTTCCCTAGATATAATCAGAGGATGTAAAAGTTGTTTGAAACATGATTTTTGCTCTGAAAGACTAGTTAGGAAGAGCCTAACACAAAAACAATCTATTCATTCAGTTAGCAAACACTTCTTGAAGCAATATTCAGAGCATGACTCCTGGTGTGGCCCTGGTTGGTTTTAAAGTCTACTAGGAGAATACTGTCAAATGGATACAACTGCACAACGGGTATGTTAAGTACAACAAAAAGTGAAGGAAGCAAGGAAGAGGAAATAATCTGGAACGTCAGAAGACTTCCTAGAAGGGTAACATCTGTGCTAGATTTTGAGAGACAGATAAATTTACCAGGAAGAGAAGAGAACATTTCAGGCAGAGGCAAAAGCACAAACCAGAGAGAATGAAATGACTTCGGAATAAGAAAACAAGCCCAGAGAGGTAGGCAGGAATCTTACGTGATAATAAAGGTCTTAGACTTTATTCTGTAAGAAATGAGTAGCAAATAAAAGATTCATACAGGGGGTGTATGATCAGACTTCTGAATGTTTACTTGGCATGGGGAAGAAGGGCAGACAAAGCTAAAGAAAAAAAAAAAAAACCCGCAACAGTCCAACAATAGGCAAATCTTTTCTGTAAAAGGCCTTATAGTAAATGTTTTAGGCTTCGCATGCCATACAGTCTCTGTCACAACTACACAATTCTGCCTTTGTAGCATAAAAACAGCCATAGACAATGACTACATAAACTAAAGCAAGGCTGTATTCCAATAAAAATTTGATTTACAAACACAGGCAGCTGGCCATATTTGGCCTTGTGGGCCACAGTTTGTGAACCTCTGCTGTAAGCAAAGAGTGATAAGGTCCTAAGCTAAAGTGAAGGCTATAGAAATGAAAAAGAATAGATTCAAGAGATAGACTTGCAGAACAGAACTAGAGGTGGAAAGCTAGGTATACGAAGGAAACAACTTGACTCTTGGGAACAAAGCCAGGATAATGGTGCCATTTACAAAGATAGAAAGAGGAAGAAAGACAATACTGAGGTTTCATTTTGTTTAGGTAAGGAGAGAGGGTGAGGAGCAAAAATGAGTTGTTTTAACATGTTCAGTATAAAATAGTTGTGGAACATCTAGGTGGTTAATTCCAGAAGGTCTGGAATTCTGAAGAGATCTGGGTTAGAGATATAGATTTGATCAGAGAAGTAGTTAAGATCTCCCAGAGAGAAGGAAGGTGGGCAGAATAAGAACAAAGGGCTAAGATGAAAATATAAATATTTAACAAGGAAGGAGAAGGTGGAAAGTATTTTGCAGGGAAGACTGAGAAGAAAAAATCTGAGAGAGAAATGCAATTTCAGTGGTGTGGAATGCTAAGAATCACTAACTAAACTACAGGGTACAATCTTTGTGAGGAAGAAATCTTTGTGGGCCAAACACTGAAGAGGTCTGGTAAAGATTTAGAATTCTCTGTATAAAGAGCAAAAACAGATGCAAAGTAGTTAAAAACAAATAAACAGTACCAGGGGCTTAGAGAAGGAGGGAACGGGGAATGACTACTTCATGGGTACAGAGTTTTCTTTTACGGTGTGGAAACCTTTCGGAACTTGAATAAAGGTGGTGGTTATACACTGTGAATGTACTAAATGCCACTGAATTGTACACTTTAAAATGGTTAATTTTTGTTTCACCTCAATTAAAAAAAAAATGGTAGGGAGAAAAATCAGTGGGCAAGCCGGAGAACAGAACACAGGGAAATAAAACTGGCTATGAGAAACCAGATTGTTAAAAGCCTTCCAAGAAAGTCAGAAAATTTAAACAGATTAAAATAGGACAATTTTAGGCATCTCTTTTCCAGTTTTCTTAACTAGAACGGGACACAACTCAACTGTTTAATTTGGAAATCTAACTTACACTATGCAGGGAAGCTGTAACTGTGAAAGAAATATGGTAAAATAGGAATAATAGATAAAGCACAACTACTCAGTGGAATGGATTAGTACTTAATCACTAATAAAGTTTTTTTGAAAAGTATATAATTGGATAATTGTAAAAAAAATACTATGCTAAATGTGGGAAACAGACTGCAAAAGTGTTCCCATTTTCCCATGTCTTCCTGTAATCTATCAATGTGGCTTTATAGTCTTTCCTCACCTCTTAAATATGAACTGGCCTGATGACTTGCTTTGGACAACAGAAGGCAGTGAAAGTAACATTATGCCAGCTCCAAGCCTAGGCCTCAAAAACCCTTGCGTGCTTCCACTCCTCTCTCTTGGAAATCTGCTTGAGCCTCCATAGAACAAGCCCAAACCAACTAGTTGGATATCTAGAGACATGTGGCTCATTCACTGTATTACCCCAGCTGACATTCAGACAATCACCAGAAATGTGAAGCCATCCTAGACCAGCTAGCTACAGCCAATCTACCAGCTAAGCCACCAGACATATGAGCAAGCCCATACAAGATCACTTAACTCTGGTCCACATCAGCAAAACTACCCAGATGTCCAGATTCTTGAGCAATAATAAATGGTGGTTGTTTCAAGCCAAGTTTTGCAGTGGTTTGTTATCTACCAATAGCTAACTTATACACTAATGACAGTAGTAATGATAGGAAAAGGCTATTAATCTGGCACAAAAAGTAGATTTATGTCATCAAATGCTAATTTATTCAATACAGTTTAGGTTTTATAAACATACATCTATATAACTTAGAGAGAAAAAGAACACCTTACTACTAAATTCCTACATGAAAAAAATTATTTTATCCCTGGGAATCTGAAAAAAAGATCTAGTAAGCCATCACTCTTTTCCCTAAAACTACAGCAGCTTAAAACCATTAAAAATATAAGTACAATTTTTGATAATACAATGTGTCTGGAAAACAACTACCACATTACATAGTAACTGACTATACTTAGAGGGGAATTATTTTCTTGATTAACTAGAATTGGAGGTTTTTAGGTGTGTTGTTTGTTTTTGCTTTAGTTTAAGAGAATTCTCCAGGAGTTTCTAAGTTTTGCCAGGTGTCACTGTGACTTTAAATTTTTAAAAGCATTAAAAATTTTTAAGTATTAAAAGCAACTTTTTAATACAAGGCAACCAAATCTTACTTCAACAAGTCAAAAGTACTAAACCATATTCATTCAATACCTCCCACAAATAGTACAGTAGTTTTCTCGACTGACAGGCATCTAACATACTTCAACAGACTACAGGGATCACAACTCTTCTTCTTTTCCCTTCTATGAAAAACAAGTACCACTTTAATGCTCAAGTCACTGGCCTATCACACTGCCAATGCCAACAAGCTCTACCTACTGCTGGGAGGGTAATTTTGTCTTTTAGTTTTTTCAATTTTGTATTGAAATATATTGATTGTACATATTTATGGGGTACAGTTGTATTTCAATATATGTATATACAATGTGTGTTTATCTATTCAGGGTAATTAGCCTATTCATCATTGTAAAACTTAAGCATTTCTTTGTGAGCATTTCTCCTCTCTCTTCTAGACATTTGGTTATATGCAATAAAACATTATTGGTTACAGAATTCTGGGGTGACTATCCATCAATAGGGCTTATTTTTCCTATCTCATGGTACTTTTGTGTCCATTAATCAGACTTTCTCTATCCCTCCTACCCCTCCCCTTTTCCACCTCTAGTATCCATAGTTCTTTCTCCTTTAAACAGTTCAACTTATTATTACTATTTATTTGTGTCTGTTTGCTTGTTTTGTTTTGTTTTTGTTTGTTTTGTTTTTTAGCTCCCACAATATGATTGAGAACATGTGGTATCTCTCTTTCCGTGTCTGGCTTATTTCACTCAACATAATTTTCTCTAGGCTCATCTGGTATGACTACAGGCATGAAGAGACTTGTACATAGGAGGCACTTTTTCAAAAAGTAATGAAACCTTTAATAATTTGTTAAATCATTTCTAAATTTAACAACATAGTCTTTTTACTAAACCAGTTATCAATAAAAGTTAAAACTGTTGTTGTGGCATTTAAAACAAGTGAAAATCCCTGTGTGGGTTTAGCAACACTAAACTTTAAACACCATTAACACATCCTGAGAAATTCACAGAAAGAAACAACTTAGTTTACTATTTTTAAACATACTAACTGCTTCTCTTCTTTATAAAGGAGATCTGTGGGTGTTAGAAAAGTCCAATGGAGAGGGCTACCCTACAAAATAAGATTTTCCATCTATTAACATTTTACTATACCAAAACTAGGTGCAGATTCTCAACAAGACTCAAAATCATTTAACAGAACAGTACAATTTATGTGATCAAAGAAAAGAATGACTAAATTGATGGTTATCAAATATCCTAGTAATCTCATTCACTGTCTCTCTCTTAAACAGCACAAATCTCATATAAAAAGGTTGAATATAGGTTTTCTCAGACCATGGCACAAACCCTAACTTCCTGCCCTCCAAGTACTGCCCTGGGTTAAATTACAAGTTACTCAGTAGTTTTGATACTAAACCTGCAATATTCATGAGCCTCACCAAGTTATGTTAATTTCCTGTCCTAAAATATCTAGTCCACAACAACCCCTACACCTTGCTCCCCGCACATACACATACTCTCCAAGTAAAATATCCCATATGGTAATTCTAGGTCATCTTTTACCTCCTCTCTCATTTTTAAATACTGTTTTAGTATTCAATCAAAAAGAAAGGGATTACAGAAGTACTTCAAAAAAATGCAGTTTCCAAATGCCTCTAAGAAAAACCTTCTCTAATCAGCTGTAACAACCAACCAACCTACCTCAGAAAACAAATCTGCTTGTTTATGTGTGCTGCAAATTCTTACTGCCCTCCCAGACACATAAAATCTGTAGTAAGACTACTTGAATCTATTCCCTTTTCAAATACAGTAACATCCCTCTAATCGAGAAGACTTCCAGAAACATCAAGCTTGGAAAATCAAAATCCTGGAGACAAGGAAAAAATAATATACTAACAGCTAAAATTTATTGAATAAGCAACTACTCTATGCCAACCTATATTTTTCATGCATTACATCATTTAACCTCCACAACAGCCCTCTGAGAAAGACATTATTATGCCACTATTTTAAAGATGAAGAGAGTTAAATTTTTAAAGTAAGTCATTGCTCAAGGTCAGAGTTAGTAAATGTTGGAGCTGGGATTCTAAAGCAGTCTAACTACAGAGCTCTACATTAAGTAAAACAACAACAGAAAAACACATATGCTGTCACAGACTAAGCTTTATGGAAGCAAATCCCAGATCTTACAGTCTATCAATTAAAATCAGTAATTTCATTCAGAGCACAATTCTAACAATTTGGTAACACAGATTTCCCAGCTCACAGTTACTTAGCACATTTGTTGGAACAGGTGCTACTGCTCGGACCAACCGTACTAATGAGTTGGGGAAGGGGGGAACACGTACACCCACAAGGAAAAGATTAAATTGACTATTCAAAACCTATTATATGATTACATTAAATGGCCCTAAGCTGTTGTATTTTAGAATGGGGCTGTTTCTATACCCTCCAATAGGACAGGAGAATAACTGATATGACAACCGAGGTATCATAAAAAGGTATCAAACATGGTATTCAGCATTATCTAAAATACACTTTTGAACAATTATAAAAAGAACAAACAAGAAAGCTTGAAAGACATTTCTAGAAAGTTTATGATGATGGTATTTCCCCTCATCTCTCAGTTCTATCCCTCATTCCTTCCTATCACTCTTCTTTCTCAGAATATAAACATTTCAAATCCCTGTCTTGGCCCACTTTTAACCTGCACTTCCCCAGTTTTATAGGCAAACTTCATAATGAGTAGTAAACACTCACAATCTTCTACCTCCTCACCTCTATCTCCATGTCTCCCGCTTCTATACCCAACTTCCCAGTTAAGCTGTTTTCGCCAAAGCCATCAGTGCCTTATTATTCATGAAACACTAATGGAAAAACAGCATAATACAAAAGGAGCCAATATGTATTATAGAAAAATAACCCTCAAACTTATTAGTAACCAAAGCAATGTAAATTAAAACTGATCAACAACGATGTTTTTAAATTATATCTAATACAGTTATGAATGCAGGGAAACAAGTGCACATATAAACTACTGTTACGAACAAAAAAAACCTCTCTAGAAGGCAATCCAGCAAAATGGATCAGAAATCTTAAAAGTATACATACAACTCAACGAATCAACTCTATCCTAATGGGATAAGAGCATATGCAAAGTTCTGCTATAAGAATATTCACTGAAGCATTATGTATAACTGCAAAACAGAAATCTGGAAATAAATGTCTAGCAAGAAGGGGATGGTTGAATATTTGTAGCATTCCACTGTACAGATTAGTTATCTAATGATTTCAAATGTCATTTATATGGAAAGATATTCTTGATATAATAAGTTTTAACAAGGCAGTTATAATTTTTGATGATGCATTTAGGTAAAAGATAATATACCTATGTACAAAGAACTAGAAGGTGCCTGGAAATTTTAGGCATGTGCCAAGCCTTACATGCCTTAACACATTTTAATCTTCAAAACCCTATGATAGGATGATCTCTCTAAACCTCAGTTCTCTCATCTGCAACACTGGAATAAGTAACTTGCCCCAAAACCATGAAAACACCAAATCACTAAACAATTAAATGGTGGAGCCCAGATTTGACTCCAGGTCTCAAAGACTCTGGAGTCCAAACTGTATTATGTTAAATACCTGCTGTTAACAGTGGATCAATCAGGATATCTCTCTCCCCATCCCAACTACCTTTCTTCTTTCTCTTTTTACTTTTTTTCTCCCAATTTTGTATTTCTTTCTATAATGAACATATTTATTACTCTTTTAATATGAAAAAGAAAGTATTTTTATTTTTAAATACTCTGACTCAAAAGCCAGAGATTTAATTTGTGAAAAAAACTGCAGCACAACTTTCACATTGAATCTATCTTATTATTTAACATTATCTATAGACAAAGAAAAAAATATATATCAGCTTCCTTTAGGAAATGTCCCAAAAAGTTAATGGACTTTAACATCAACGAAACCTGGTTTAAAATCCACAACTTGTAAGCTGTGAACCTTAAACAAATTACTTAACCTTTCTAAACTCAATTTTCTTATTTGTAAAATACAGGTAATAATTCCTGTCAAGATCGTTATAAGGACTATGTTAAAAGAACAATGCATGTAAAGAGTGTAAAATATAATACTCAATAAAAGCTAATTCTTTCCAAAACCCAGGTGAAAGCCCCAAGCACAGATGGAAGCCCCCTGGACTCCTGAGGTGGAGGGGACCCAGGGCCTCAGCAACGCCCCCCCACCCCCAACATCCACAACCAGGCCAGCAAAGGAGCCACCCATGGGTCAGCCCTGCTCCCCTCCCCTTTCCTCCTCAACAACACCTTAGAATGTAATAATAATAATAACAACAATAATAATAATAATAATAGTAATAACAAATTAATTTTAAAAAGAGACATGCATACATGCAAACTTTGGCTCAACAGCAAATTGATATTAAAATTATATTCTGATTATACATATTCTCAATAGTTAATGGTGCATATTCACTTTCAATTTAAATTAAATCAAAACAAAAATACCCAGGAAAATAAAATTCTCCTACCTTTAGGGAAACCCCAAGCCTAGAAGAAGCACCGTGAAACAAACATTTTTACCTTCTCTTCATTACTGAATCTGCCCTATTCGACTTTTGTATCTTCAGAAGTCTAGCAGAATGCCTAGCATATACTTTGCCTTAAGTGTTGGATGAATAAATGTGGACCTTGGAACACCTAACACCCTTAGCTGTCTG
Source organism: Cynocephalus volans (assembly GCF_027409185.1). Taxonomy (NCBI): domain Eukaryota; kingdom Metazoa; phylum Chordata; class Mammalia; order Dermoptera; family Cynocephalidae; genus Cynocephalus; species Cynocephalus volans. Next base: position 125,076,271 of record NC_084460.1, on the reverse strand, counting down.
AGTTTCATTACCACTCAACTCTAAAAGCCTTCACACAAAGCTATAGTGCTAATTAACATTAAATAACAGTTTTGATTCCGAAAAAGCAACCCTACAACCAGTTTCACCAAACTCACTTCCTCACAACTTCCTATTTCCAAAGGAATATATTCACAAACAAAATCCCTGGGGTGAATTTTTAAAGTCAGTAAGACAGCAGGAGAGCAAGAAAGCAAGAGAACTCTGAGATCCCAGTCCAATTCCCTAACCAAAAAGGCTGGTGCCAGAATCTAACAGAAAGCTAGGTTCCCCCTACCCCCACTTACCTTATTAGCCTTTACAGTGTTCATTTAGCAATATTTGATAAGAATCTACAATGTGTCAGGGAGCAAAATTCTAAAATTCCAACTTGCCTATAAATCTAACTCTATTACTAGACCTGCAATGAAACAGCTACACTACAAAACAACTACAGAACCCTAACCTTCTCCTGCAAATACTTAAATTTCACCTCCATTAACCAAATATAACATCTAATCATTCCACAAATATGGCCCACTAATTCATTTGTTCAAATAGTATTTATTGGAATTCCATTATGTGCCAGGCATCATTCCAAATTCTGGGAATTCACAATAAACTAAGAAGGAAACAAAAATCCCCGCACTCATGAAGCTTACATCTCAAAGACGGGAGGAGGGAAGAGGGAATAATAGACACAAACAAAATAAATAAATTGTATATTATAAGGTGATAAATGTTAGAAAGAAACTAAAGCAGAAAAGAGAAATGGAAAGTGGAGGATCAAGAGGAGCAGGTGTGATTTTTTAAATAAGTGTTAAAAGAAGACTTCACTAAGAAAAATATTTTAACAAGGTCTTAAAGAGGAAACTACATAAAACCAGCACAGGTTTTAGCTCTAGATAGATCACATTCATTAGCAGCAACCTGGTGAACTAATTTTCTCAATTTTTGCAAAGAGTAAAAGACAAAGTATAAGACTCAAAGGATTTGAGATAAACTGATTCTTAAGAAGGTGAAACAATAATCGTAAGTTACTAAGTTCCTATCAGGAAAGAGAAAATATATGACTACAACACCATGAAAATATCATACTCATTATGGTAAGGCTTCATTGATAGCAAGCACAAAATAAACATTTAAACAATTTTGTCATTTTGCCATTGTCAGGCTTCAACCTTTAGATGCTCAAGCTTAATTTTCTATTCTTTCCATTTCTTATCATCAAAAAACGCCATCAAATTAGCAGAAATCAAAGACTGTACAAATATGGTTCATTTAAATCCCTATTTTATATGTTCACCAAGAGTTACTTATAGATTTAAATTGCTCCTAAGGGAATTCTGTTTTAAAGGTGCTTAAGAAATTCACTGTTTATAGAAATCCTGAAGTAAAATCAAAGGACACTTATACAACTTAGTTTTCTTGTTAGACAATATATGTTCACCATAGAAAAACTAGAAAATAAAGATAGCAAAAAGGAAAAACATTTAAATAACAGGATTGTAAGCATAACTAATGGAAAATATTCTCACAGGTTATTCTGTAGGTTTTGTTGCAGGCAATGGAATCACATTGCACATACTCCTTCATAATGTGCTATTTTCATTTACTGTCATCATGAATTTATTTCCATGTTAAATGTTCTTCTGCATCATCGATTGTAATCCTACTGTGTGAATATTATAGGATTGTTGAGAGAATTAAATAAATGTAATATCTGACACAGAGGAAGAACTATTTAAGTAATATTACTGTTATTAGTCTCAGGAATAAAATTTTCATAAATATTCATATATATGTAGGTTTGTGGGTATATGCTTAATTTTTTTCCTTACAATAAAGTCCCAGAAGTAGAACTTCTGAAACTCTGTCTAACTACCCTTCAGAAAAAATATACTAATTTATTCTCCTTCAGCAACACGTCTCCTGAAACCCAAGTCACCAACTGAGTATTATACTTCTAATCTTTGACAATTTGATTAGTGGACAAGAAGTGTAATTTTACCACATTTTATTTTTTCTTTAATTATACTAAATTGAACATTCTTTCACATGTTGACTATTTTTATTCCTCCTTATATGAATTGCTTGTTAAAAGTACTTTAAAGTGAATTACTCCAATATTTGTAGACAAAATAATCTCATATTTGAGATTTGTTACATGCCATTCTACATAAACATGTTTGCTTCATGAATCTACAGGACTTATACATTCTCACTCTATCATAACCCTCAATTAGTATCTTCCAATAATATTTCCAAACAAAACATGAATGCCAAAGTCTAAAGAGAAAAAAATGTTCAAATTAAAGTCTTTAAAACTACCTAATTATGTAATCTATAGTATCTCCATTAATATAGTCACTTAATAAAGTAGATACTTACGGTGGAAAAATGTCCATGATATACTGACAAGTGAAAAAAGAACACAGAACAGTTTGCATAGTGTGATCCTGTTATAATTTATATGGGGAAACATAAAACAAATACACTGAATGGGACAGAATGGGGGCCAGTCACCATCCTGGGTGCTAGGGACTCAGGGTAAACAAGATAGGCAAGGTTTTTCCCTGCTTTTATGCAACTTTCATTCATCTCTGGTGACTAATAGGCATCCCAACTTTATCTGGATTTACTTTTGGTATTAAACCATAACAGATTACAACAATAGAATTTTTCTCAATTTGTTTCCAAACACAAGTTTAAGACTACAGGGAAAAGAAAAAATACAGCTGCACACACCACTTTAAGTATTTTAAAGCAGTAATTACAATAAGGAAAATTTAGGAAGCACACACACACATAATATATATCTAGAATTAATGATTGTGAAGAAAAATGTCTCAAAATCATTTTTTGAAAGTCTTACTTATATTCAGGAATCTTTTCTCATTATCCAAACTTATAGTTCAACTGACAATGTTACATAAAAAAAATCAAGTTGCAGAATATTCATAGGACCCCAATTTTGTTTAAAAAACATTTACAGTGTATAAATGTTGTACAGGCCTAGAAAAATGTCCTGAACTAATTTACCAAAAGTAATTTCTAGAGATAGGAATAGAGGAAAAGTAGGCAGATGAGAATCAGAGAAAATTCTAAACTTTTTATTATGGACACTTCTACACTATTTTGAGTATCTGTGATAAAGTATCTTTATGATAGAAATGAAAATATTTTAAAGTTTCAGTACCAGAATAAGGACCAAGCATCTAGTCCTATCAAAATTTCCCTATGTAACAGCCTAATGTCCATAAAATATGGAACTGCTTGAATAAAAAAATGAGAGTGCTATGCAGATATAAAGAGCGGTAAGAAAGAGCTCCATATACAGCTATGAGTGACCTCCAGGACTTCTGTTAAGTAAAAAAAAATGCAAGATAAAAAAACAGTAAGTCTAAGTTTTATCTAAGGAGGGGAAGGAAATATGAGTAAGTATACATATGCTTTTTAAAAAAAAAATCAAAAACTAATAAAAATGGTTACTTATGGGGAATGTAAAGGATAAAAGTAAACTTTTCTGACTTTACCTCATATTGTAGTTTTGGATTTAGAACCATGTAAATATTTTACACATTTATAAAACAAAATTAAATTAAAATGAAAAAAGTTATTCCTATAAATTATCATCAGAATGAACAAATGAACCTAACCATATATCAAATGGGTGGTTTAACCACACAGAGAGGAATCTTCAAATGATTTTAAAACAGTAATTTGATTCTACATCCCTAGAAGAATTTAGATGAATTCCAAAGAATTCATAAATTTTTTCAACCACTTGCTATGATAATTTCAAAATAACAATATTAATGCCTATGAATGTATAAATAATAAAGCAAATAATTCATTACTCTCAAGATTTTCAACATAAGAGGAAAGAGCTATACGTATAAAGCTTTAAAAAGTTAAAGGGAAAACTTTGTAATCCTAAACTCTTAATCTCAAAACAAAATCAGATTTAGAAATATTGGTATAAACATGGCGTATTTTCTCATTTAAAAAATTCATACCATGAATTCAGCAAAGTTGCAGAATATAAGATCAACACACAAAAATCAGTTGTACTTTTATACACTGGTAGTAAACAATCTGAAAGGATATTAATAAAAAATTCAGTTTAAAATAGCATCCACCAAAAAACCCCACTTAGGAATAAATTTAACTAAAGAGTGTGTATGAGACTTGAAAACAATGAAGAACAGTGCGAAAAGAAATTAATGACCTAAATAAATGAAAAGATATCCTGTGTTTATGGATAGGAAGACTTAAATAAGATGTCAGTACTATTCAAAATGATCTACAGATTCGATGTAATCCCTTATCAAAATCCAGAAGGCCTTTTTCGCAGAAATGAAAAAGCTGATCCTAAAATTCATGTGCACTTACATGGGACCCCAAATACCCAAACCAATCTTGAAAAAGAAATTGAAGAATATGAACATCCTGATTTCAAAATTTACTTCAAAGCTACAATAATTACAACAGTGTAGTAATGGCATAAAGACAGCCATATAGATCAATGAAATAGAATTGAGCATCCAAAAATAAACCCATACATCTATGGTCAATTGATTAGCAGTAAGGGTGCCAAGACCACTCAATGGGAAAAGAACAGGCTCTTCTACAAAGGGAGTTTGGACAACTAACACTTACCTCACTCACATCATATACAAAAGTTAACTCAGAATGGATCAGGGGCCTAAATATATGAAATAAGATTACAAAACCCTTACAAGAAAACATACAGGTAAATTTCATGACCTTGAATTCAGCAATGCTTTTTTAGATATGGTACCAGATACACAAACAAGAAAAGAAAAAGTGGGTACATTTGACTTCAACAAAATTTAAGGCTTTTGTGCATAAAAGGGCACTAGCAAGAGAATGAAAAGACAATCCATAGAATGGAGAATTTTCAATCATATATCTGATAAGGGTGTAGTATATAGAATATATAAAGAACCCTTACATCTCAACAACAGAAAGTGAAACAACCCAATTTTTAAAAGGCAACGAACTTGCATAGACATTTTTCCAAAGATACACAAACAGCCACCAAGCACTTGAAAAATGCCCTATGTTATTAGTCATTAGGGAAATGCAAATCAAAATCACAATAAGATACCACTTCATCCCCACTAGGAGATACCTATGATCAAAAAACGGAACGTAAGTGCTGGAAAGGATAAGGAGAAATTGGAACCCTAATACACTGCTGGTGGGAATGTAAAATGGTGTAGCCGCTATGGAAAACATTTTGGCAGTTCCTCAGTAAATTAAACATAGAAATACTATATTACCCAGCAATTACATTACCAAATATATACCTTAAAGAAATGACAGGTGTTCAAATAAAAACTCATACACAAATGTTCATAGCTGTGCTATTCAAAATAGACAAAAGTTGGAAACAATCCAAATGTCCATCAACTGAATAAACAAAATGTGGTATATTCATACAATGGAATATTATTCAGCCATGAAAAGGAATTAAGTATTGATACATGCTATAACAGGGATGAAACTTGAAAATATTATGCTAAGTGAAAGAAGCCAAATACAAAAGGCTACATAATGTATGATTCCATTTACATGGTATGTCCAGAACAAGCAAACCCACAGAATCAGAAAGCAGATTAGCTCCAGGGCCTGGGGCAAAGGAGAAATGGAGAATGACTGCTTAATAAATACAGGGTTTCCTTTTGGACTGTGAAAAAGTTCTAGAACTAGATAATAGAAATGTATACACAACATGGTGAATGAACTTAATGCCATTAAATTGAACCCTTTTAAATGCTTCAAATAGTCAATTTCATGTTTTACATATTTTACCACAATAAAAAAAACACACACACACAACCACACACGCACGCACACACACCCCTACCCCCCACCTCTGTCCACTAAAAGATCCTAAAACAACCAACCCATAGCAACAAACACCCAGACTGTGGTCTCTAAATACTATTTCCTACTAAAAGGAATTAAAAACCCTTCAGAGAAATGACTCGTTCTAGATCTGAGGCAGGTGATGTACAATGAGACTGGAACATCTTGTCATACCAGAAAACAGGGTTACCAAAGATTATTGAGGTTGTGTGGAAGGACACAAGAGCCAACATGAAGGGGCTTACACTGGAAAAAAAATTTACTGGCTGCCTCTATTAAACATGAGTTAAAGAATCTAGTATTTATTCTCTTTTTCCTCAGGATAATCATATAATTGATGAGGTAAAGTTTTGTTTTTTTTTTTAATAGAAAAAGCTCTTTTTATAGGAGAGCTCCAGCTACTAAACACACAAACACAAAAATGATATAATATCACCACTGGCAACCCCTTATCAGCACACATTTTCTATAAAGGGCCAGATAGTAAATATTTTAAGCTTTGCAGGCTACACAGTCTGTCCTAACTACTCAACTCTGTCATAGTATCCCCAAAACAGCTACAGATAATACACAGAGGAACAACTATGGTTACATTCCAATAAAACTTTATTTACTAAATAAGCTGTGGGGGCTGTAGATAGCTAAAACCCTTGATCTACACAATGATCATCAATGACTGTTAATACCATTCGATGAAAAGGTGATGGGGAGCTTTACAATGGATCACAGATCAGCTGACAAGAATAAACCCAGTGATCAATCATAACATCACAAAAAGAGACAGGTATCTAGACATCATGTGCCACCTGATGTTATGCAATAGGAAATACTCGGTACCACCTAATAAAGTAATCTAACTAAAATATCAAACCAACAGTTTGTAGGAAATACAAGGGATAGAGGAACATGTTAAATGATCACAGGGGTACAATCAGCAAAGTCCAGAGAACGAATGATATAATTTCTTCAATATATAAATACCAAGGGAAAGAGGGGGGAAATTCATTAACTGAAAGGAGATTTAAAAATAGCAATCAGATGTGACATATGGACCTTGTTTTGGATCCTAATAAAAAAACACACCAATTTTTTCTTTTTTAAAGAAACAATCAGGAAAATGTGAACAGACTAGAGTCTATGATGTTAATAAATTTTTTTCATTTTTAAAAGGTGGAATCATGGTACTATAGTTATATTTGTTTTAAGCATCCTATTTCGTCGAGATATATATAAAATATTTGCTGGAAAAAAATCATATGATGTCTGAAATTTGCTTTAAAAATATTTGGGGGTAATTGTGAGGATACAAATAAAACTAGATTGACCATGTGTAGATAATAATAGAAATCAGAGATGAATACATGATGGTTCATTATACTGTTATATCCAGTTTTATATCATTACAAGCTTCTTAATAGTTTGGAAGTAATTTAGAAATAAAAACCCCAAAATGAAAAATTTTTCAAACATCTGTTCGGGAGTACCAGGTTCTCTAACAAAGAAAGTTTAATTAAAATTACTGCATTCTACTGGAAACCAAATTCAGTACTCAGAGAGAGCTAAGAGGAAAGGGAAAGGGAGAAGAGAGGTGGAAAAGAAGGAACCCGTGACTCATTCTTCCCTTCCAGCACCCTAGTTAATGACAAAGCAGTAAGGTTCTGCTAGCTGCTCCTTTAAAAACATCCTAGCAAGGATGAAGAGTATTTTACTTTATGAGAGAGAAACGGTTTCCCAGGAAAATCACTCTGCCTCATACTGCAAAAACTGTTTGATGTTCTTAAGAGTTCCGAAGGATCTTGGCTATTTCAAAGCAGGAAACAAAGTTAGGAAGGAAGAACATTTTCCCCAAAATTGAGAAGGAATAAAAACTGAAGGAAAAAAAATACAGTATTCGGCTCTACTCAATTAACAATTAATAGCCTTACTGGTTCTGAATGGTCCTAAATAGTTATCCAAATTTTCAAAGGGCAACTCAGACAATTTAAGTTTTTTTAACTCTACCAAACAAGACTGTAGATATTCCAGTTGGAGGAAAAGATCTTCACATCCATGGTAATCTGATGTGTCCATCATATTTAAATATATAATTAACATTTAGCAGCTAATAGTCAATGCAAACCAAACTGCATACAGACTAGCCCAAAATCATTTTCAGAAGAAAAACATGTAATCTAAAAAGACTGACTACACAAACATCAGATCTACTTAAAATACACGTCACACTAAAAACAAACAAAAACTTTAAGGGCACCTACTAGGCCAACATCTGCTGATTACATCTAGTACTCACTAAAAAAGTGTAAAATCCCTAGTGGGAACTGCAACTTTCATAAATGCCCTATAAAATACATACAAGATGAAATTTCCATTACTTCAAAAAGGAATATGGTGATGATTTTCCTCAAATAAATACAGAGAAAAAAATCTGGGGCCTTTCTTTATAACCACCCTACACATACCAGTTAAAAAATAATACAAGAGGATACAGAGTTGTCTCCCACACTTAAGCCTTACTATTGTTCCTACTGCTAATAATAACAACAGCTAAGATTACTATATGCCAGACACCGTGCTGAGCACCTTACATGGGTAATTACCTCCTTTAAGCTTCACAGTAACTCAGGAAGGTGGGTATTATTATTACCACTTCCAAATAAGGAAACTGAAGCTATAAAAAGTTAATAACTTGCCTATGCTCTAACATACCTGAACAGAGAGGGGGCCAGAATGGCCTCTCAATGTCAAAAATAGATAAAAAGTTATAGATACTTAGAGATAATATCAAATCTCACTCAAAAGGCACTTTGATTTACAGTGTTTTCTGAAATCTTTCCCTATGGAACATGGAGTTCATCTATACAAGGCTAAGGGTGTGGGACCTGTGTCAGGTAGTCAATTTATTATCCTTTTCTTCTTCCCTAAATATGCCAGCTTAGTCTTTTCCTCATATTATTGCTAAATTGCTGTTTCTAAGAAGTAAAACCCAATAGGCAGCAGTCCATTAAAATTATGCAGTGGCACAGTAAGGTCAAAAGAGCAAAAACTCAGGAATCGGAGAGATGAGGAATCTATTCCCAGTTCCACTCCATTACTAGTTTTGTGTCCTTTACCTTCCAGCAAGGCTTCAGACTCCTTGTCTGTAAAATGGAGAGACCACCTGGGCTTTTTGGAGTAAAACGTTCATTAAACGTTGGCTTACTTCTCAAATAAAAGCAAGGTCCAAATATACCTAAGGCGGACGTTACAAAGCATGATCCAAAGAATACCAGTTCTTCAAGGAATGCTATAAGCAGCATTTCCTAAACCTCTTTGGTCACTGAATATTTATTACAGCATAACATTAGAGTAACTACTGCAGGAAACACTGACCCAAAGGACTTTCATATGAGTTTAAAACAAAAAACTTTGCTTCAGATTCTGTGATAGCTCTTTTGGCTCCTCCATGTCCATTTTTGCCTACTATCTAGCTTCCACCTTCATTCTGTATAAGTTGAGCTGACAAATAAGTACCTTCCAGATACATGAGTACTCCATATATTAAATACTGAACATTTAAACCCAGGCATACTCTTATAAGTATGGCCCAAAAAATCCAACTGCATGAAAAACTTAGAGCTTATTACTGCAAAGTTAACAGAAAACAGTATTTTTCCATTGTCTTCCAGTTACAGAGTGGAAGGGAAAAGGAGGGAAAAGTTCAAATATGGCTTTCATTTATTAGAAATGTATAAAATAAAGTCAATTGTTACCAAAAAAAAAAAAAATATGTGCCTGGCCCCTCACCTGCAGACAACAGATATGGCACAGGATAAGAGCCAGTTATACTGTATCTGAATTTTGTATCATCTAGAATTTTATTGTAACCTGGCACTTAAAACACTCCAACTACAAAAACTTCAACTCAGAGGTGCAGAAAATTTTCTCCAGATCATGAGAACTACAAATCATCCTTTTCTATTAATACTTAACTACCTTCACAAACTACAAAAATACTTATTAAAAAGAAAAACATGATTATAAACTGATGTGTTACAATTTGGTCTCTATATTTAAGATTCAAAGTTTTAAATTTCTGGTTTATTTTTTAACATTCATCATTCATTAAATGCCAACTAAGTAGACAGGATCTTCCTGTGCAAGAATAATACAAAGCAACAACAAAAAATATTGAGACCAGTGACAACAGGAAATAATAAGGACGGAAGCAGGTAAAGCCTAACACTTCTGTTCTTGCCTTGAGTCAATCTATGATGTGTTAACCAGGCTCAATTCTTGTGCAAGGCTCCATTTTTGCACATTCACATACTCTAAGGATAGCAAGGTAGTTAAGAATAAGAGCTCTAGACTAAATTAGCTGGGCTGAAATCCAGGCTCTGAAATCCAGCCTATGAAACCTTGGCAAAAGTTGCCTAACCTATGTAAGTTTCCTCAGTTAAGACAATGAGCTCTGGCTCAAACAGATTTTATGTTAGTGATTTCAACTGTAATTTTTATCTGTCTCTAACAGCCATCATTTTATAGACAGCCTGATCAATTTTAAAAGCAAGGTATTTGCTCTTAAATTTTTTATTTTAAGGTCTGGCTAGTTAGCTCACTTGATTAGAGCACAGTGTTATAACATCAAAGTCAAGGGTTTGGATCCCCATACCAGCCAGCCATCAAAAATTTTTTTAAAAATTTTTTTTAATTTTAAAAGATAAATGATTAAAAATTTACTTATATTTGAGTGACAATTACTTTCTCGGTACATAGCATTACAAAAAGTAAAAGTTCCTAAGTCTTATCCTAAGAAAACTTAATTCATCCAATTTCACACAATTTTCCTATTCCCTTTCCAAATCAGAAAGGCAACATACGGTAGCAGTTAAGAGAATAGATTCAAAGTATAGCTATGAAACTTGCTGGCTGTGTAAGGCCCTCTAAGCCTCAGTTTCTTCATGTGTAAATTACATTTGCCTTACAGGATTATGGTGAAGATTAAATAAGACAGAAATAAATTGCTTAAAGCAGAGAATAGAAAAACCATAGAGAAAAAAAAAGTTAGTTTTTTATTTTAAATAAACAAAACTGACAAACCCTTACCTAGACTGAGACTCAAACACATAAAATCAGAAATGCAAGTGAAGACATTACAACAGATGCCCCAGAAATAAAAAAGGACTACTATGAACAATTATATGCCAACAAACTTGATAACCTAGAGGAAATGAATAAATTACTATAAAAAAATACAACCTACCAAAAGGCTGAATCAGGAAGAAATAGAAAGCCTGAACAGACCAATAACAAAGAGACTGTAGTAGTAATTAAAAACCTCCAAACAAAGAAAAGCCTGGGTCCAGATGGCTTCACAGCTGAATTCTACCAAACTTTCAAAGAAGGATTAACATCAAGATTTCTTAAACTGTTCCAAAAAATAGAAATAGAGAGAATACTTCCTAACACATTTTACAAGGCCAGCATCACCTTGATACCCAAACCAGACAAAGACACCACAAGAAAACTACATGCCCATATCTCTGATGAACACTGATGTAAAAATCTTCAATAAAATATTAGCGAATCACATTCAACAACACATCAAAAAGATTATACACCATAATCAAGTGGGATTTATCCTTGGCATGCAAGGCTGGTTTACCATACACAAATCAATCAATGTGACAGTGACAGACTGAAAGACAAAAACCATATGATAATATCAACTGATGCAGAAAAAGCATTCAACGAAGTTCAACATCCTTCCTTAATAAAAACTCTGAACAGTTTAGGTATAACATAACAAAGCCATTTATGAAAAACCCACAGCTAATATCATAATCAATAGGGAGAAACTAAAATCTTTTCCTCTAAGATCTGACACAAGGCAAGGATGCCCACTCTCGTCACTTCTATTCAACACAGTACTACAAGTACTACCAAGAGTGATCAGACAAGAAAAATAAATAAAAGGTATCCAAATAAGAAAGGAAGTAAAAGTATCTCTATTTGCAGATGACATAATCCTATATGTAAAAAATTCCAAAAGATTCCAGCAAAAAACTGTTAGCTCTAAGAAATGAACTCAGTAAAGTGGCACAATATAAAAACAACATATAAAAATCCATGGCATTTCTAAACACAAATAATGACCTAGTAAAAAAAAAAAAATCAGGAAAACAATCCCATTTATGATAGTATCAAAGAAAATAAAATACTTAGGAATAAATTTAACCAAGGAAGTGAAAGAGCCATACACTGAAAACTATAAAACATTAGGGAAAGAAATTGAAGAGGACACAAATAAATGGAAAGCTAATCCATGCTCATGGATCAGAAAAATTAATATTGTTAAAATGTCCATACTATCTATAGATTCAATGCAATCCCTACTAAAATCCCAATGACATTCTTTACATAAAGAGGAAAAAAATCCTAAAATTTGTGGAACCACAAAAGACCCCAAATAGCCAAAGCAATTCTAAGGGAAAAAAAAAAAAAGGTTGGAGGCATTACATTTCCCGGTCTAGAATTATACTACAAAGCTGTAGTCACCAAAACAGTATGGTGATGGCGTAAAACAGACATATAGACCAGTGGGACAGAATACAGAGCCCAGAAATAAACCCAAACATATATGGTTAAGCAATTTTCAACAATAGCACCAAAAAGACACAATGGGGAAAGGATAGTCTCTTCAATAAATGGTGCTGGGAAAACTGGATTTCCACATGCAAAAAAATGAAATTGGACCCTTATCTTACACCATGCACAAAAATCAACTCAAAATGGATAAGACATGAAACCATAAACTTCCCAGAAGAAAACAGGGGAAAAGCTCCTTGATACTGGCTATGGCAATGATTTCTTAGATATCACACCAAAAGCTCTGGCTACAAAAGCAAAAATAAAGAAATGGGACTACATAAAACTAAAAAGCTTCTGCACAGCAAAGGAAACAATCAACAAAAAGAAAAGGCAACTTACAGATTGGGAAAAAATATTTGCAAACTGTATATCAGATAAGGGCTTACAATCCATGATTTATAAAGAATTCATACAACTCAATAGCAAAACATATAACCCTATTAAAAAATAGGCAAAGGACTTGAACAGACATTTCTCCAAAGATGACATAAAAATAGCCTACAGGTACATGAAAAGGTGCTTAACATCACGAACTTTCAGGGAAATGTAAATCAAAACCACTATAAGATACCACCTCACAACCCATTAGGATAGCTATTAACAAAAAGATAAGAGATGGTAAGTGCTCCTAAGAATATGGAGATAAGGGAACTCTTGTACACTGTTAGTGGGAATGTGGATTGGTGCAGCCATTGAGGAAAACAGAGGCTTCTACAGAAATTAAAAACAGAACTACTATATGACCCAGCCATCTCTCTTCTGGGTATATATGCAAAGGAAATGAAATCGCCACCTGGTAAAGATAGCTGCACTCCCATGTTCATGGCAGCATTACTCACAATAGACAAGATATGGGAACAACCTAGATGTCCATCAATGGACGAATAGATAATTTTACATATAAATATTCAGCCTTAAAAAAGAAGATCCTGCCAATTGCCACACCATGGATGGATGTGGAGGACATTATGCTAAGTGAAATAAGTCAGACACAGAAAGAAAACAAACAAAAAAAAACTGCATGATCTCACTTATATGTGGAATCTTAAGAAAAAAAAAAAAAGGTCACATATATAGAAATAGAGAATAAAACAATGGTTCCCAGGGTCAGGGTTGGGGAGATGTAGGTCAAAAGATACAGAGTAATAAATATGTAGGATGAACAAGTCAAAAGATCTAATATACAACATAAGGACTATAGTTAATAATGTACCTTGTTCAGGATTTTTGCTAAATGAGATTATAGCTGCTCTTGCTGTAGGGGGAGGGAACGGGTAACTGTGAGATGATGGATGTGTTCATTTGTTTCACTATGGTAACCATTTCACTATATATGTATCTGATAACATCATGCTATGTACCTTAAGTACACACAATAAAATTTACAGAAAGAAAAAGACAGGGAAGAGACAGGAGGGAGGGAAGGGAAGAACGTAGGGAGACAGATTGCTTACTAAGGCACAATGATATCTTAAGTACTCAAAAAAATTTTTTTCTTTTACTTGAAGTCTGGAGGGCCTGCGTTCAACATCCTCTACCTCTTCCCTACCAGCTATAAAATCCTGAATAAATAAATCAATTAAAACATTTTTACCTCAGCTTCTTCATCCATTAAGGAGGGATAATATTTTCTCAAAGCGTTATGAAAGTTCAATAAAATGACAGTGGTTGGCACACAGTAAACACTCAAAGGGTAGCTGAATCTGAACTACTCTAGTTCTAAGATCTAGGCCACCATCAAAAGCATCCAGGGAAACTCAATACCCATAATAACCGTAAACTTTTTTTTAATTAGCTTTTTCTCCCACACGCACTCCTATGGTCCAAAACAGCATTTCTTGACTTTTCCCTAAACTTTAAAGGATACACAAGCTTTCTTGGGTATATGTGAGAAACAACAACAAAAAAATGCTTTTTTTTTTTTTATTGGACATAATGTAAAACTGCATTTTAAAAGAATATCTTACTCCTAAATTAATACTAAAAGCAACAAGCTGTATAATTTATATTGACACCAAATATAGGGCAGTGGAGTCAATCACCTGCCTTTGGGGATCCTTTCTTTCTAAGGATCCCAGGAAATGGACCACCTGTTCCTATTTTAGAAGCCATGACAAGCACATCCTTTGTTTCTTACCAAGTTCCCACCCTCCAACGTAAAGATATATAATACTAGAATATTTCCTTTATCCTCTCAAAGTGCACAGCCATACTTTAATCTTCTAGAATCTGATAGGAAATTTTATATACATATTTTTTAAGGGCCTCAAAAGTCTCCCAATAAAAGTTATCCCTGATATTCAACTGAATTTAAATAGAACTATACCTTGTCCTTTAATAACTCCTCTTGGTTCAAGAAGGGCATAGCAAGTATTTGCTACTTACGGAAAAAATAAACAAATCTCTTCCATGTCTAAAAATTATACCCTAGCCAAACCAGTCAACATCTAACAATGTACACAATTAGTCACAGAGAGAGTACCATGCCTAACAGTAGAAACCAATTTCTCAAAACCAAATACATACATCCATATTTTATAGCTATTTAAGAAGTCGCATTATTTAGCAACAGAACCCATATTGTTTATTAATATTTCTCACTCTCTCTGGGAAAGCTGTAGAATTGATAAACACTAGTATATTAAACAAATAAATATTATCTTAAAGACTCAAAAAGAGGTCCTGCAAAAATTAGAGTTTTCATAACTCCTCCTCAATACTACATTTACACGCCTAAGTATATTCATGATGAACAGGACTGTTCATATTTAAATACTGTCTGTTTACTTCATCTCTACTCTTTTGCAGAACAAGCTACTTGGTGAAAACAAAAACTGATTTGCCAGTTTCACTGTTCTAAATCTCTCTTCTATCCTCACCCATTCCAAATAAAATCTTGAAAGTCTTGGAGGTATTATAGTATCTACACAGGTTCAATATTTCAAAGGTACTGTGCTTACCAACCAGTGCCACCTAGTAAACGAGACCTTTCATTCATTCAGCTATTCATCCAGAGATTAGAGCCACTCAATGCTAAGCACATAGTATAAGAGAGGCGTCTGAATCTCTGTGTCTCTTTCCTTTGCCTAGTATTGTTTCCTTACATTTAAACAAAAATCCAGGTTTAACTTTATAAATTAATTTCTTATATCAAAACTTAAATGTTCCTACAAATATCAGTGATAGTATGGTGACCTGGAAACTCTTTACCATATCACTGGTATACCATCCCACCATGACAAACTGCCTTCAACTCAAACATGTATTAAGTGACCCAATATAGAAAGCTGTTGGAACTTATGATCTCCTAGGGAGAAACAAGTTAACCAGAATACAAAGAAGAATATAAGAAGGATCATAAAGAGTATAATAAGAGTTATACGCAAGTAGATTTCATGCCTTGAGGTAAGGGATGGATGACTAAGTGGTTGAGGTGGCATTTGAGACTCTGAAAGTCGGTTTGGTCTTTGAAACATCAAGAGGAGAGAACATATGACAAAGAACATTTGGACCTTTCTGAAGAACATAAAAGTCTCTCAACCTCCTTAAATATGATATAAAATTTCAAAATAAACTGAAAATGTGACTAATTAAGCAATGACATAAATCAATGAAGTGACCACACACCTTTTCTGTTACTTGAAAATAATAACTAAACTATATGATTAGACAGACAAAAATAATAGCAACATGTAGCTACTGAGCAAATGAAATGTGGCTACTCCAAATTATTATGTTCTGTTAGTGTAAAATACTCACTAGATTATAAAGATATAGTACCCAAAAAGAAGAATGTAAAATATCTCATTAATCATTTTTATATTGATTACATGTTGAAATAATAATTTTGGATACACTGGATTAAATAAAATATATTACTAAAATTAATTTCACCTGGTATTTTTACTTTTTTTAATGTGGCATAGAAAATTTTAAATTACATATATGACTCACTTGTGGTTCACTTAATATTTCTACAGAATAGCTCTGGTCTAAACAATTGCTTAATACTAATATTTTTCAGATTTCTGTACTTGCTTCATGTTACTGCTTCATGTTGGCATGGTAATCACTTGATCGTAATGATACAAAGTAACCTCCAAGCATCTATTTCTCGGTATCTTGATAATGAAAAGGTGAAGACACCTGCCAAAAAAGTATGTCAGCTTTTTAACTGCCCTTTTGGAGCAAATATGAAAAAAACAATGAAATAACAACTTTTCCAGATATGACAGTACTTCCAAAAATTCACTGAAAGATTTGTATTATCTTTCAACTCTATTTTTCCACAAATTTTTTGAAGTACCCTCATACATTTACTAAACGGTTAGTACTTTAGGCCCAAATGGCTGACGTCATAATCTTATATTAGATAAGAACTACTTAGTGATACAAAGACATGGGATCCAGGAAGCAGGAGAGTCAACCCTGAAGATCAATGAAAAAAGTCGGAGGATGACAGCTGTGCAAAAGGGCCTAGAGAACAACCAGGTCAGATCCCAGCAACAGGACGTGGGCTCTAGAAAAAAGGACACTCAGGAAAAGAAAGAGGGCAGGGGGCGGCAGGTAGGAATCCAGAGAATGTCTCATAAAATGGTATACTTGAGGGAAAAAATTGAGATTATAATCACCGCAAACAGTATAAGAAAAAGAAAATGATAACAATAAAGTCTGAAAAAATTAAAAGAAAAGGAAATGTGATTCTCACTTTGGAAACAGTTTCATAGTTCCTTAAAATATTAAACATAAAGTTACCACATGACACAGCAATTTCACTCCTAGGTATATACCCAAAAGATCTAAAAACGTATGTACACACAAAAATGTGTTCTCAAGTGTTCACAGCAGCAATTATTCACACTAATCAAAAAGCAGAAATAACCCATATGTCCATCAACTGAGAGGATAAAGAAATTGTGGCATTTCCATACAAAGAAATATTACTCAGCAATGAGAAGGAATGAAGTACTAATATATGCTACAACCTTTAAGAACCTTGAAGATATTTATGCTAAGTATAAGCCAGTCATATAAATATGTATAAACCCACATACTGAATAAATCCACTTATATGAAATGTCCAGAATAGGTAAATCTATAGAAACAGAGAGTAGATTACTGGTTGCCTGGAGCTAAAAGTAAGGGAAATGACTTCTACTGGGTACAAGGTTTCTTTTTGAAGTGATAAAAGTATCCTAAAATTAGGATATCACTGTTGTGCAACTATCACTGTGGTGATAGTTGCACAACTCTGTGAATACACTAAAAACCACTAAACTGTACACTTTAAATGGTGAATTTTATGGTATGTGAATTATATCTCAATAAGTCTGTTTTTCTTAAAAGAAAATGCAACCATTGCATACTACTTGCTTCTACTAAGAATATTGTTCAGTGTCTAGATACTGAGAATAATTTGAATAATTTAAATAAAAGTAGTTTAGTTAAAAATAGTGGTTATAATTCTATTAGCATGAAAGTAAATGGGAGATGGGCATGACAATAAATGATATCTGCCATAATGGAAAGTCAAAAAATATCTAAAATTAAGTTTTAATAAATAAATAAAAATATGACAAAAACTTCTAGAGGAAACACCTATCATAGTCAAGATTGCTACTAAGAAGTAGGACTGAGCAGCAGATTAGCTTCCATCATAAATAAGCCTTATGTACTATTTGATTTCTTTAAATCATGACTATATTACTTTAAAAAAATAATAATTTTTTTTTAAAAAGGCTAAGGAGTACTTGGTTTAGGAGCAGAATGAAACCGTGCGCTCTTAAAGAGGTAAAAGGCACAGGCTTCACTGACATTGACGCACTCTGCGCCTCTGATCTCTCAAGAGAACAGGTTTTCTCACAGAAGATGTTACAAAAATGGAAAGTTAAAAGAATAATTGTCCTTTTCTTTACTATGAAATGAACATCTATTTCCAGCAAGAACATGAATAATATCTACTTGGCACTATAGACAATTTCTTAAATACACACACAGTGGGAAATATTTTAAATGTGCTAAGTGTTCATTGGTTAAGACTATTAGCATTTCACCTCTAACTGCCAAGAGTGGTGCTCACTCATCTTTGCTCTTACTCTCCACCTAACTTACATTCAGAGAAATAAAGGTTTAATAATTTACTGGGTAGAAAAATAGCAATTTCCTAGAGTAACTGATTTAAATTTCGTTTTCATTCTACCAATGTTAAATTAGGTACATATATTCAAAATGCAAGTCCATTGTAGAAATCATTAATCTGTAAAGATTCAGAATATCTATAGGAGGATACATAAGAAATTGTAATGCTGGCTGTCTCCAGGAAAGGGAACTGGTAGTTGCAGAGCAGGAGAAAAGGAAGACTTCACTGAATACCTTTTAAATGAGTAACTCTCTTTTCCTCCAGAGTTTAATGTGCAGAGTATGAAAGCTCTGAAATTCCAATACAACAGCAAATGTACCTGCAACACTGTCCGTCTGATGACAGGTATGACTCCAGCACCTGCAACTCTTCAGGTGCTGCCACAACAAACTCAAAAGTGTAGCATTAGAGTTTGACTCAGTAACTCTAGCACACATCATGAAGAAAGTGATTAATCAATTAAAAAGAATTAACTGATTTTATGGAATAAGGGGAAAAGGAGGGTGTCACATTTAAAGAAGAAAAGATTCCTTAGAAAGAAATCCAAAACACCCAACCTTTTTAGGTATATTTGCCAATTAAGCCCTTAAGAATTTCTCTGACCTCCAAAAGAAAAAAAAGTACTTTGCCATGATCATTCTTTTTCTTCAGCACAATTAAGATACCCACTTTTTCAATTCCCATTACATAGGCCATAAGTGCACTTGGTAAAGTTACTCTGTAAACAGCTATTCATAATTCATAAGGAAGCTTAAATGACTCATGCAGTGCCTTCTAAGCATTCCCCAAACAGTTGGTATGGGCAGGTCAAAATCCAAATAGCAATTCCTCATATACCAAGGAGAAAAAAAAGGAATACAACGAACCTTAAATCAGATAAAACTCTGAGTAATAAATGTAGATGGCCAATTGAAAGAAAAGCTGGAATCAATACCCTGGGCTTGCATACTAAAAACTTTAGTACCTTTATCCACATCACTGAAATACAACACACAGAGATGACCCAGTTTGTTTCCTCATCACTTCAGTAACCAACATGTAGTTGGTTGTAGTAAGACATTATTGTAGAACCCCAGCTCTCCAGAAGAGACTTTCCCACCTCCTGTACCTTTAAAAGACAGTTAAGTTAGTATAATTTAACCTTCTCTAGGTGAATATTTTGAACAGTTATCATAGAGTGATTTCCCCTGAAGCTGTCTGAGCTACACTAAGTAATCCCAATATGCTTGTTACCCTGAATTTTTTGTCTATTCTTTCTAGTAGGTGTAATGCTAACTTCAGTATACATCCATGCCCTTCTAATTTGTGGTTTTAAAAAAACCAGACAACTGAGTGAATTAGAACTGTGTTAAATAATAATAAAGAACTATTAATAAAAGCCTGAAAACCAACCTATGAGCAAAGTATATGCTCCATTTATCAGGATATCAGCTGCTCAGGAGTCTTTTTAGTTTATTTGCTGATTGTCAACTACCAACCAATTCCAAAAAGGTAAGGTTCCAATAAGCCAAATCTTGGACAAGTTGTTTCATCTCTCCAAATCTCATTTAAATCATCTATAAAGTAAGGGTAAGAGTTTACATTACACAGTTGTTGTAATGATTAAAATTAGATATTGCATGTAAAGAATTTGGTAGTGTGCTTCGTACATGGTAAACAGTCAGTAGGCACATCACATGTAATTATTTTTCATAGTCACTTTCAATTAAAGCAACCTATTTAATAGACTCCAGGATTGCACCATAATACTATATTAATGGTAATGGAAAAATGGGGTAAAAATGTTTACAATATTTTTGCCTACCTACCTACCATCTTTTCAGCTTTAGGGCACGCCTATTCAATCCTAAACCTGTAAATTGCTTAAATTATATAACCATCTAAAACACAAGTTTCTAGAAAAATAGTTCCTCCTTCCTCAGAAATGTTTACTTTTTATTATTAAATTGATTTGAAAGGATAATCAAAAAATTAACAACTCTAAGAAGACACAACAATCACAACAATTCCTTGATCTTGTTAAGACAAGTGAACAGAGACGAAGTTGAGGGCGGGGAGAGGGAGGAGGGAGAGGGAGGGAAGAATAGGAGGAATTGGTAAAGGGACATGAAAATTAACTATACTGCATATTGATAAATTAAAATAATGAAAAAAAATTAACTCTAGACCATGTTAATAAGGGAACATGTTAAGGGTTCAGCTTTGTGCTATCGTTGGCCATGGTCCCCTAGAAACAAGAGGAGAAGTTGGTTTGGCAAAATTAGTTTCAAGAAAAGCACATCATCACCTCAATGTGATCAAATAAAAAATGCTAAGAAAACTATTCAATATGAAAATAAAGGATTCACCCATTTACAAAATCGTAACTTGCATACCCTTTTAAAGTAGACCTTTCTCCCCAAAACATAAGCAGAAGTGAGAAGGGAGATTTTGTAAACTAAGAACCCAAATCTACAAAGTTGTGTCTTTATATCTTGCAGCAGACCAAGTGCGTCACAGACACAAGTATATATTGGAATAATTTACTGAATGTGTATTATGTGCTGAGTATTAACTCATTTTTTAAAACTAGGATAAAAATTTACTTAATAATAAATAGAATGGAATAATTTTCCTTTATTTTATGAACTTAATGGCAGAAAACTTTCAGGAAAACAAATTGTTCTTTACTATCAGTTTTTCCTCACTGTTCCATCGCACGGGTTGTTATACAAATATATTTTTCAACATCATATTCAACAAATTTCAAAGACAATTTGTATAACCAAGGAAGATTTGTATATCCCAAGATAGCAGCAAAGACTGCAAACTCTAAAACCTATGAATCGTAAAAATGCTTTTATTCTTCAAATCACAGAAAATTCTCCTTCCTCCTCCACCATCACCACCCTCCAAAACAATCACCTACAAAATGATACTAAACATTCCAACAAATTAATTTACTCTTGGGTTCTTAGTACAAACATATCCAGGGAATCAGATTGGTCCTGTTAGTACTAGCACACACACCTGTCACGCCCACATACTCTGCCCCTCCATTCTCCACTGTAAAGTGGACCATCACAAGAGGCACCAGTCTCACAACCTCATGAGTCTTATTTTAAAGTATGGAACTGTGGTACCAAGGTCAACATAGGCATGTTTCACAGCCTTCTCTATGCATAAAGCACACCAAAAAACACAGCTCTCTCCATCTCAGAATCTGCTGCTGGCACTTAAAAAACTCTGGTTTTCACAGCCTTGCTGTTTCTCCAAAATAGTATCACACCTGCAAGTCCAATATGAAGGACAGACAGCACAGGGTGCAAGTAGTGATTTTCAGCTGAACTATGCCAGTGAAATGAGAAGATGTCACCTCATTTTCTAAGTGTGGTTCCCAATCAGCCATAAATTGATTTGTGAAACTCTGGGTTCCCATTAAGTTTTTCCTAGTGCCTGGGCCTTATTGTCATTTCACAACTAACATTCTACAGGTGCATGCAACAAGCCAGTATGCAATTCTTTGGGGAATATCTTAAGTGTTCTCACAATTCTAGGTAAGTCTGGTTGGGAAAAAAATGAAAATAAAGTTCTGGTTTTCAGTCTCACACATGAGCTCTTTTCCACACTGGCACAGGATAATCAAGAAATTGGCTAAGTTCTAATAACTAATTTTTAGATGTCAACAAAGAGATTACATTTTCTTGGGAAACAGAGGGACTCTAAGTTTCTACCTATCCTTCGGTTTTAATCACCATACAACTTAATACTGTAAAGTAATATGCAACTACTATTAATTATTTTCTCTTCACTAATAAAAATGTTGATCTTAAAAAGTTTTAGATAAGGAAACAACTTAAGCAACACTCACCAACTTATTTTTCTCTTCCCAAATCTTATTTTTAAGCATTGAACCTAGTCAATTAGCTACATTTTTTCCAAAAGTATACCTAAAGGACTTATTACTAACATTTTAACCAAAATTGCCATGGATAGACTCTTACATTCTCTATATTGAGTAAAATACCATGTGATTCTAAAGAAAAAATTGTATAGACATTAACATTTACTTAATAACATGTAAATCTGGATGTGAACAAAAAAGAAAGATTGGTTTCATCATAGCAAGTTAAAAAGAAGTATTTCAAATATACTGATTTAAACTTGGGCTAAATGCCTTACCTCAACAAAAAAGGCAAAAAATACTTGTTACAAAATCAACTTTTAATTTCTGTTGGAACCTTAAGGCTCTTAGTATTATTACTATTATTTTAAATGCAAGGTTTACCTAAAAATAATAATTATTTATGAAAAACAGGTTTTAAGGATGTGCCATAGCTTAAATTAAAGGCTATATAAAATATCTAAAATGTTAATGTCACAGTCCAAAAACTATTTTCATTGTTTTCAAATAAATTACCATGGAGCTATTATAACTAGGTTTCAAGTTTAAGGATTTTGAATCTACACTAAGAATTATTTTCTTTTTTAGGACTTCTATGAAAAGCATTTAAATAAAAACCCTCCGTTTACTGCTCCCAAATATAAATCTGACATCTTTATCTGTAGAAAAATTAGAAAGTGTGCAATTAATAGACTGGAAGTTAAATATCATCGCCAGTAACTAACTGCTGTCTGTTGAATTTCATAGGAACCTATTGTATATTAAGTTTTTGGAAAGTGAACTCATCTACACTCTCATCTCAGCACTTTCTCAATTTTCCCATTACAATTAACAATATAACTCAGCAGTTAAATCTTACAGACCAATAACATCAGAATTTATTTTTAACTTCTGACTCCTTCACAAATATTCGCCTTCAGTCCAATCCAAAGTCCTGCCAGTTCTGCATTCACTGTCTCTCAAATCTGTTCCTTTCATCCCATTTTCACATTTTACTTTATTCCCTCACGATTCACAACATACCCTACTATCCCCCTAAAAAAGCTCTGTCTCCCTTCTCTAATAGATCAACGCAGCTGCCAAAATCACCTTCAAATATCTTGTTTAGCAACCTACAGTAAATCCAGTAATACAGTAAATCTCTTGAATTTCAACCAAACTTTTACAGGCCCCCCTCTGCCTTCCATCAGCTAACTTTCCTCGATGTCTCAAATTCCATCTTTTATTATTTTCCTATTTAGGCCCTTTTAATTCAGATTTACCAACTTGCTTGCTGCCTCTCATATAAAACTCACTATCTGTGCCTTGGTACATTCCTTCTACCTAGAATCCTTCATGCTCCTTGATCAGTTCAAGCTACAGCTTCCTTTAACAAACCTGTCTTAAAACAAACCCTCTCTGCAGGAAGTCTTCCCTCTTCAACACATCAGTCTCACCTCTTTATTCTTTGTCCCTCTGAACAAAGGATTAAACTTGTATTTTATAGTTTTGCAATCATGCTACTGTTTTCATATTTTTTCTCCATAACTGGCCTCTACAATTAAATGATAAGCTTGAGGCCAAGAACTATAATTTCTTATATATCTCTGTTTTGAACAGGGGTCCCTTAGAACACTAGTTGCCCAATAAATGCTTAACAACTCTGCTTTCTTTTAAATATCCTAAAGTTAGGTTGTCAAAACACATAATTAGCATTAAACTCCAACTTTTTAAATGTTAGGTTGACCTATACGGTAACAGAAAATTAAACATTTTAACCTACATACTTTCCAAGTGTTACTCCATCCTCAGTCAACATCCTATCAAGAATTAAGGATCACTTTCAAAGAAAATCTTGTAAACAAAATGAAAAGTCCCTAAATTCAGCATTATAATCTATTATTATATATCTCTGAAATAAGTCTAATAAATTAATTACCTAAAATTAATTAAGTGCTTTTTACACTATATTATCAAGATGGAAAACATACAAACACTCCAGTACCACAAGAGGCTCTTAAGTAGCTATTATAAGATTTGCTTCATCATAGCTGAAAATTATTCCAGAATTTTTAAATATTCCTTTCAAATGACCCCATGAAGTGCTTAGAAAGCATGACCCTTCCCTGAAAGATGCATAATCAGCTTGCCTCTTCACATACCCTGCATTCTCCACTAGCTAGTCACCGCGGGAAAAAAAATAATAATAATTAACTTTCAAAAATAATCTCCCATTCAGCTATTACCTTGGACTACCCTGCTTCAGGCAAGTCCCAAAAGCCAATATGAATTGCAATCTTTAGTTCAATTTAAAGATAAGGAGAATAAGGAAACAATATAAGATACTTTTGTCAAATTCTAGAAGTATGTTTAAATAAGTTGTCGTTAAATACCACATAAACATCGCCACAAAAAGAGATACTCTGGAACACTGAATACTTAGTATACCAAGTACTTCAAGAACATAGACACTTTGGCACAAATCCGGGAGGAGAATACAGTCTAGCGACAACCCTGAACACAACCCAAATATCCCTATCATTTCCAGGACCACAGCCTTCTGCAAAAAGCTAGGATGGAAAGGATTAAATCCCTATTCTTATAACAAAATGTGACGGAAACTAATGCAAGAGCATTTTAAATAGTCCTAAAAAGGAACCCCCTGTACTTTAGAACATTTAACAAGAATGCAATGGCACCCCCAAATTGGACTTAAATGACAATGAGTCATTGACAATTAACATTTAACTTAGTATTTGGCACTATGACAATACAAACCTCAATCAAAGCTTGGACCTACTTCCAAGTTACCTTTTGATTAAACATAAATTACACGGTGGCAGACTGGTAATGTCAAAACAGGAAGGTTAAGAGATAACACATTAAACCACTTATCCAATTGAAGACAATGCATTTAGAGATGCTACTGCTGCGGGACATTTATCAGCTCCCACAGGCCCCTTCTAAAGTGAGGAGTCAACGATCGCCTCCAAACGTGAATGCTGGTAACTGGGCAAGTTCATCCCCCAATTAAGAACAAATACTAGCACTTTGTAATCACACAGGCAAAAAAGAAATGTTAGGAGGGTGGGACATTTAATGTCTGTATTAAGTACACAAAACTATGATAACTCCTGAGCCCTGAGCTAAAATAACCTCCCTTACTCCAAAAGGTATATACTCCTTAAATATACATAGTGATGTATAAATCAAATATAAATCATAGTGAATCAAATCTTGTCCTCTTAAAAGGATGAACAAGTAAACACTTTCATTACTATTTTAACGTAAGCATTTGATAAAGCTGACTACCAACAGCAAGAAAGGTATAAAAAAAGAAATAGTTTCAAATAGAATAATCCAAATAAACATCATATTCTCTCAATTCAAGGTTAATAAGACCGGGGGAAGGAATACGGGAGGAGAAAAGAGAGAGCTGCCTCATCCTTGACTGAAGACAGGTTTTGCCTTTTTCCATTACCTCTGATTGTTTTATCAGGAGGTCTAAATTTTCAGATCTTGGTATTTCGAGATTTCTTATTTTAAGGGTGAGGTGGAAGAGGGATGTAAAATAAAATCAATACTCACTGCTAACTTTCATGCTGCCAAAAGCTGAAGGCTGCTGCACTGGCTTGCAGCTCTCCGCAAAGGAGGTGGTCCTGGGCCGCCCTGACATGATTACCCTCTTTCCGAATCACCTTTTCCTTCCTTCCTCCTTTTCTTCCTTTTGTTTTATGTTGGGATGTTAGGTTAATGATAAATGCAGCATTAAGTTCTCTCACAAGAAAGAGAAAAAGCTTCGTCCTCTTGGCTTTTCAGTCCTTTTGTACAGGTATTTTAAAAAACGAGCGATGTATTCCTCCTTCAAGACAGATCAGTACGGACATTTAACATACAGATGATCTGAGGCTGGGGAAAAAATACAATTCTTTCCCCTCCCTTTCCTGGGAGGGGAGGGGGAAAAAGGTGGAATCCTAAAAAAAAATCACGTGAAATGGAGGCAAATACTTGATTGAAAATAAGTACTTTGAATATTATATTTTCCTCGGGGATTTTTTTCCGAGTCAATGAAGGGAAGCGGCGGAAGGATCACGAGTCTCAGGCTTGACGAGAAGGGGGGATGGGAAGGAGGGAGGGAGAGGGAGGGGGTGGCTCGGAGATGCGACGGGAAACGCTGCGGCTCCGGCAGCGGCGGGATCCGGCGGGCTGACGGCGGGGACCCGGCGAACTGGAGGACGGCGGAGTCGCGAGTCAGTCAGAGGCGGGCGGTGGCGGCCGATCCTCTCCTCATTGCGCCAGGAGCAGCTGCAGGCGGCGGCTGGATCCAGCGGCCATGGCGGCGGCGGTGGCGGAGGCAGCTCCCTTCAGACCCCAGGCAGCGGCTCCTCGACTGCTCCCCATACGCCGGGGACATGGGAACCCGGCAACAGCTTCCGTCCCTTGGGGCCCCCTCCCCCGTCCAGGGCACCAGCGCGGCCGCCCTCCCGCCCCTTGCCTCAGCTCGGTGCCCGCTCAGGAAGTGTCCGCGCTTTGCCCCCAGCCCGGAGCCCTGTCAGCGGCTGCGGGGCCGGCTCCTCCTCGCTTCCTTCCTTCCTTTGTCACTCGGCCCGGGCGGCAGCGGTGGCGGCGGCAGCAGCAGCACAAGCCCGCATTCGCCCGGGTCGGGGGCTGCTCTGTGTGAGGAACGTCGTCTGCGCAGCCGCCTAGCGCTTCCCCACTCCCCCTCCCCCCTCCTACTCGTCCTCCGCCTCCTTCCTCCCCCACCCAGCCTTACACCGCCCAGCGCCCCGCCGCCCGCGTAATAGGCGTCTGGGAATAGCCGGCCGAACCCCGCGCCCGCCGGCTTCGCTGGGGAACCGAAGCCTGAGCGGAGCCAATCATGGGCGTCGTTTGTTTGCGGCTTCTCCCGGAAAAAGCCGATGGGCCTGAGGAACCAATGAAAAAGTGTTGCTTGAAAACCACGCCCAAGGAGCGGAAAATGCCGAAAGTAGCCGAACGGGAAGAAGGTGATTTGCCTTGTTCTGTGTCTGGCTAGGGGAGAAATTCGACAGTGGCAACAGTGGCCAATCAGAGTCCTCGGCCCTCACGATAAAGCGTGAAGAGTTAAGGATAGTGAAACCCGGAGTCGCTGGTGAAACTGCACGGCTGGGCTTCTCGGCCCCTTCGTAATTGGCTGGAAAACTCCGGGGGGAGTGTACCTCCCTTGATGATTGGCGAAGGGAAGGGGGCTTCCGAGGACAGCCTGGCCAGTCAGAACGTTTCCTCTCTCGCCAAGGTGGGGAGAAGAAGAAAGCGAAGGGAGGGCATTTATAAAGCGCCGTCTTATTGGCCTGAAGCTTTGGAACTGGAGTGGGGGCAAAAGGGAAGGGAAGGGAGGTGGCAAGCCCCTGGCGGTGGCCAATCGGCAGTCACTGCCGTCCTATCGCAAGACCTAGGTGCAGTGTGATTGGCCTTCGGCCTCCAGCGCCGGTCCCAGGAGCGGGAGAAGCTGCACTGGGGTTGTGGCGGATGGCCTGATGGCCTCGCTCGCGGCTGCTCACAGCCCGTGTGGGAGCCGCAGATGGTGGGCGCGGGCCTTCCGCGCAGCCCGTCCGCAACTGCGGCGGTCGGCGGGGCTGTGCCTAGAGCGCTCAAGCGAGCGGAGGTCGAGGGGCTCTCCCCACCCACGGAACCTCTGGGCCGGGCGCGCCCGAGGCTCCTCTTAGCCCGGGATCGCGCGTGCGGGGAGTATCTGCGTCTTCCCGAAAGAGCTGACCCGGCTAAGGGGGCCTCCCCGGCCGGGTGCGAGCTCTCAAACGCTAAAGTGGGAACAAAGCTTCCAGGGAGGCATTGCCTCTCGGCTGGCGCGCCACGCCCAGCCGTGGGGGCCATTGATAGGGTAAGGCCCACTCTGCTTGGTGCAGCGCGGCCAGGCCGGGCCTTCTGGAAACGCCCCTGAGAAATGAGCTCGTGCTGGATGCGCGAGCTCCTTGGGCGCGACTGCCCAGCGCAAAACGGGCCCCGAAAGCAGGTGAGGGGAGATGCCATCAGGCCGGATATCCTGAAGCCTCCGAGGAAACGGGGAGGCAGAGTAGACCGTGGTAGCTTTGGGTCTTTTGGAACTAGGGTGGTCTATGGAAGTGTTATTTGAGTAGGTTTCACACATAGACCAGTGTCCATTGTTCTTTCAGAGAACCAGTTTCTTTGGTCTGCCTGAACAGTGAGGTATGGTTACGTCAGGGTAGCAGAGGAAAGGAGAATGGACAGTTGCCATTCTGATTGTAATCCAGTGGTGCCTGCAGTTTCCACCTGCAGAGTCATCCCTTTCTTAACAGAAAGATGCTATCTCCAGAAAGCACATGTAAAAGTACCCATACATGATCAGATTACCTAGCTATTACTTTGAAAAACCGGTGAGGCACTTGAGGCAGAACAAAGTAAGCTTTGATGGGAGACGGTAAGGTCTAGATAGGGTCCGTAGACTCAAATGTCTATGGGAGCTAGAGAAGTAAAGCAAATGAGCGACGCGCCTGATTTAAGACTACAGGGTATGGTAGAGGGCATAGGGCAAATTGAAGTGTCCATGCCGTAACTAAAGGGAAAACTCCTCAGCTCTAACAGATTGTTGCCATCAGGAATATAGGTCCAGTGTTTTGAGATTCTTTTCTTTTTTTCTCCCAGGAGAAACCCTAAAGTTGGATTTTTGTGTGAAATCTCTGGGGTTTTAAATGTTGGCAACCAATATTTCAAAACCCAGAGGGCCAAACTAAAAACTTCCTAGGGTAGATGAGGCCAACAAGTAATCAATTTGTAATCTCAGTCCTGAGCATAGGTTTTGTAGCTCGAAAGTAGAGGCTCTTGTTCTTTGCAATTAAAAGAGCATGAGGTCACTGGATGCCATGGGGGTGGGTAAAGAATGTTAAAAGCAAACGCAGTGCTTGGCAACTTTGTCATCTGAAGGGCGTCTGTCCATGCTGTTATGAAAGAACTTTGCCACTGTTCCGTAAAATGCAGTGAGGCAAAACTTTAAATCCTGCTCACCTCTTTTTACTTCCCATTCGTTCTCCCAATTATACCATCAGGAAAGTAAATAACAAATGTTTAGGTTATACAAATTGGAAACGTGGCTATTCTTTTTTATATAATAAGTACAAAAATAGTCTACCTTAAGTATACAATTAATAGCTTTACTATTGCTGCCTTCAAATATTTTGAACAAATGCTGTTTAAAAAATCTGACCTGAAAAAAAAAAAAAAAAGTCTGGACCAAGAGAGGGGGAAACTTTATAGGAGGAAGAAAAGAATGTATTTCATTCTAAAATTAAGACTTGAAGAGGGAAAAGTTTATGAAAAAAATACAGAATTACTGAAAATAACTTTCAATGGTTGTTTCTCTGAAATTTCAAACTCACTCTTACTTTACCTTTCCACCAGCTGTCAACCACTTATCAGTTTTACAATAAGTATAATAGCTAATATTTGTTAGGTGTTTACAGTGTACGAGGCATTGTTCTTAAGTGCTTCACACATACTATCTTATTTAAATGTATAACTATCCTATGAAGTACTGTTATCACCTCGAATTTCCAGATGAGGAAACTGAGGTCCAAAAAGGTTTACTAATTTACCCAAGGTCCAAAAAACTGCAGAACCAGGATTCAAATCTCCTGTTCTTAGCCTCTGCTTCATAATTCTCTCTTGCCCAAAGTCCCCACCCCTCCTGGTATATCTTGCTTTATTTTATAATCTAAGCCTATGCCTTTTACTGTGTGCACCTGGTTGTGAGCATACCCCCTAGTATGATAACAGTTTGGTTTCCTCAAGGGCCCTTGTAGAGATCAGTGATTGTAAGCTGAAGTAACAATAAGCCAAAGGGTTAGAAAAAGGTAAATGTGGAAAAACTAGGTGGTACAGAATAGGTGAGTAGCGTAGTGAGAAAAAAAGCTGATGAGTGTTCCACAAGATAAAAGACATAGATTAAAATACACAGTGAAATAGCTTCATAAATTCTGTAGTAATAACAAGCATTTGCATAGCACTTTGCAGTTTATGAAGTACTTTGACATGCAGTATATCAGTTGGTCCTCACAACAATCCAGTAAAATGGGATGGGAAACTATTGTCCTCTCTTTTTACCCATGAGGAAACTACACACTAGAGTGATTAAGTGACTTGCTCAAAATCACTTAGCTGAATTTTTTATTGAAACTAGAAGAAAATGTAGGCATATTTAATAATGAAGTGGTACATATAATATGAGATGAAGTTTATTTAGATGAACCCAGAATGAACCATTCCAAACAAATCCAGGAGCAAATTCTTCCTAGGACCTCATGTATTTAGCCAACATATATTAAACACGTATTAAACATAAATGTTGTTCAGTGCTGGTCTTCAAAATTTAATAAGACATGGCCTCTGTGCTTCAAATGCTGGCAATAAGGTTCTATGAGATGGAAAGAGTTGTTCAGTAATGAATGATAGCCCTCCAATATCAAGGTCAAAGTGATGAAAGGAAGGGAAAGTAAATTTGCATTTATTGACTGCCTGTTCAATTCTCCCAAAACCCCAAGAGATAGGCATTGTTAGCCCTTTTTTTAATAGATGGGGTGGAGGGGTATGGAATTAGTCTTAGGATAAGTACATTGCTCAAGTTCACACTATTAGTAAATCCTGAGATGGGACTTATGCCAAGGTCTGTTTGAGTCTAGCCTCTTTATACTAGATCACTCTGCTTTCCATCAAGAAGTAATACTGTTTATTCCATCTATTAAAATTATATACATGTGTATGTTTGCACATGCACACCTAAGTGTCTGGACATACAAATTTTGGTGGCATTTTGAATGATATTTATTGCCTCCATGCTTTCCAGTATTATCTTCATTTTCCATCTTTTGTTAACAACTTTGACATATATTCTTTTCCAGCCAGTAAAAAGAAATACAGTGACTAGTAATCTTATAGGAAAGGTAAATACAGCAGCTAAACAGGTACTTTTAGAGGGATTTGAGGAGGCAGTTTCAGGGTTGAGCAGATAAAAATAGAAAATCAGGAAACCTTCAAAAGCTCTGAAGCAGGAGCAGAAATTTGCCCCTCCACGGACAACTTTTAATGCCAAAAAGAGATTGGCTGTGACTAACATTTAGTATTCCATGTAAAGGGGTCACTTTATAGCAAAGTAGGGGTGATGAAGTAACCTATTGACTATACTAGAAATTATCAGCAGGAGCTTAATTTGGTAGTAGTATCAAGAGACATTTTAAAAATTGCACTCTTTAGGGCCGGCCTGTGGCTTACTTGGGAGAGTGTGGTGCTGATAACACCAAGGCAAAGGGTTTGGATCCCTATATGGAGATGGCCGGTTAGCTCACTTGGGAGAACGTGGCGTTGACAACACCAAGTCAAGTGTTAGGATCCCCTTACCGGTCATCTTTTTTAAAAAATTGTACCCTTTGATCAGTAATAAAAGATAACAGGTATTATGCTAAGTGTTTGGGGCATGTAATGATCAGAACTCCTTATTTGGTAGGTGCAATATTGTTATTACTTCTATTTTACTGATGAGAAAACAGGAACAAAAGAAGTAACTTGCTCAAATTCACACAGCTAGAAAGCGGTTTTCAAACCTGTAGCTTAATTCTTGTGCCCTAGCCCTGGGAATTTCTCCTTAGAAAATCAGCCAAAAGGAAGAAATCAGACTTCATCCAAGTCCATTTAGTGAGCTTATCCAGCTCTTGGTATTTTTGTAGGAGACTATGCTAGGCCTTAGGAGTACAGGAGTACAAAGATAAATAAAAGCCATCCAGAGATGACTGCTGTCTTGCCCTAGCCTTGGAGGCAAGGCTCTTTGTCATAGTGGAGAAATGTAAAACAGCCAACCATAATGTCATCTGCGCAGCTTGGAGCTAGCACAGAGGAGGGAAAGTGTCCCAGAGATTGTTTTCCAAGTTGTATTTAAACTAGTTGTCTCCAAAGTTGGGTACATGTACCCAGAAGTTGGCAGAATGATCCTTTGGGGTGCCAGAACTATTAGAACTTATTTTTATCTTAAAAAGTAAGAAATTACCTTTCCAATGGTCCCTCCTCAGTCCCTACATTGAAGAAACAAGTGTTACATAGTCTACAATACAGCTATCATAAAGGAAGAGGATGAATCCACATCCTCAAAGGGGTTGTGAATTTGGAGTGCCCTCCTGTTTTCTAAATTTTCAGCAACATATGGCACATCACTTGTGCTTAACTAAGGGATTTCTAGTAATATGATTTGGTTTTTAAACTAAGTTGACCCTCGCAGGTTACTGAAAATGTTTCTATGAATAAAATATAGATTACAGATTTTATTAATGTTCAAGAGTAAACAAAATGGCAAAGCCAACATTCTCCTACTCTTCTTAGAAGGAGCTCTTTGTCAGTCACATCACTAGGTAAAAACAATAATGTGCTGATCAAATTTGACAGAGTGGACCTGAATGTTTTGAAATTCTCAAGAATAGCTTTTTAACTATTAAGCTACCATCCACTACTGTTAAAGTCAAAGCTTACCCTTAGGTGAGTTATGATTGATATGTAGCTATGCTAGTATGAAGTCTTCACAATTACCAGAACATTTAAAGACCATGCATCTGGGACAAGGTTAATAACTGGGGGGTGGGGAGGGGTTAGATGTTGAGAATAAAAAGGTTTGGGGTCTTAAGTAATTAAAAGTTGTTTTAAAAATATTGTTTATTGCATCTTTCATCCTTTTTTTTAATTTCTGTGTATATCTTATAATGTGCGTATCATGTTGGTTCAAGATCAAGGTCAAAAAGTTTGTAGACAACTAGTTTAAACAAAGTTAGTTGTCCAGATGGATAAGGAAGGCAAGAACATTCCAGGCAAAGAGAAGAGATGACACAGTAACAAAAATGTATGTAACAAGGTATTCAGAGACCGGGAGGTAATTTGAAATTATGTAGAATATGAGATCTGGACCAAGAGAAAGTAAAGGAAAACAGTACTGGATAATAGAGGAGTAGTTAAGTAAATTATACTATATTAGCTCCATATTAGGCAGCCAGTAAATAGAAATACAATGACTAAAAGCTACTCAGAAATGTGTTTATGAAACAATACTAATTGAAAAATACAGAACTTCAGGGCTGGCCAGTTAGCTTAGTTGTTTAGAGCATGGTGCTGATAACACCAAGGTGCAGGGTTCAATCCCTGTACCAGCCAGCCACCAAAAAAGAAAAATACAGAACTTCAGATTGTATATGTACCATATTTCCAATTCTGTAAAATGTATATTTGGATTAAAATTGAAGAGGAAGATAGAAATTAGATTAATTTTCTTAGTATATTGTCATATTTATAGATAAAAATATTTACTTGAAAGTCTTCATTTAGTATTTTTGTAATTTGATTTTTTAAGGGAATTGGCTCCAAAAGTAATGCATTTCTTCACTATGATTCACATGTTCCTCAGAAGCCTCTGATTACAATCAAATTCTTAACAAAAACTCCAAATTTCTCAGCTTTCCAACTAATATTTTTACTGATAATCCTTCGTCATATGAGTTAAATTAATAAAACTAGCTAATATATTGAGTACCTACTACTGTCTATGCAAGACATCTGCTAGGCATCGATATAAAGAAGTATATGAGTGGCTCTGTGTCCTTGGAGAGCTTACCCTTTGGGGAAACAACTACATGAAAAGTTAAATAATAAATTATAAAAATCACATTTTTTAAAAAATGCTGCCTGATTTTATTTGCTGGAGCAAATTTATCTTATTTATTTCTTCAACATTCTAGGCTTGACACTCACTTCAGTTTTCTTTAATGTAGTTGTAATCATGGTGCCTCTCTCACTGTTATGGCATTTGTACCATATATTGCAAAGAATCTTTCCTGCTTGCTTTATTGTTTTGTTTGTTTGTTTGTGGTGGCTGGCTGGTAAGGGAATCCGAACCCTTGACCTTGGTGTTATGACACTGTGCTCTAACCAACTGAGTTATCCTGTCAGACCAAAAATCACATTTTGAATCCATAAAAAAAGCTGTGAGGCAGAACATAATTTGCTTAATACGGTTGTAACTCGTATGCGCAAATAAATTGCTCATGCAGTCCTATTTATAATGTGTGAGTGGAGGACACTTCAATCTAAAGTGGGTCTTAAAGGATGAGTAGTAGGATTTGGAGATGAAGAAAGGAGAGGGGACTTAAATTACTTTCCGCCATTTCAATTCCAACCCATCAGACAAACCCCCTCCTGAATGTTTACCCTTATGTGGCTGTAGAGCTGTCGGAGCAATTAAGGACAGTGTGAGTCTGTTCACCTCACTTCAGGAAAACCAGTTTGGCTGGAACAGAAAGCCAATAGAGGAGACTAATGGAAGATAAGGTTTAAAAGGTAGTTTGGGACCAGATTTGAGGGAGCTTTGAATGTTACACCAAGAAATCTGGGCTTTGCCCTATAGACAGTGGAGAATTATGGGAGGTATTTTAGCAGATGTAAGACATTACCACTGTAGGAAAGGCTCTGAAGTAACATACATTGTGTGGTTTTCATGTTGCTGAAAATGTGCCCAGGGTAACAAGACATAGTGTACTTGGTCATGCTTCTTATAACCAACGATGTGTGTCCAAATGGGAAAGTAATGGATGACTAAAGAAGAAGAGGGAGAGTGTATGAAACATTGCCTGTATGAAGTAGATCCTGGTTGTATTTAAAGTTTCATATACTAATAGAACAATCCTTCACTTTGCTCTATTCAACTGTCTTAAAATTTCCCATTTCAAATAGCTATGTCACTTGATTAAAACAATGTTAAAAATTTTTTTTAAGTTTCATATCAAGCCTTTGACAGATCATATAAATTCTCTAATGTTAACATCTAAAGGAGTATACTAAGGTAAAAGAAAAACAAACCCTTGATAAATCCCTTTAGTTTTTCATATTTGTCATATTTTTGCTCCCATGAGGGTATAATCATGTAGTTTACTATAGTATTACTGATTAGATTGTTTTAAACTGCTTCAATTTTATTTATTTCACCCCATTTCCATTCACATTTTTGAAAACAGCTTTTTTAGACAAGAGAACAAGTATTTTCACATTGAATTGAGTAAATGAATTCACATGAATTGAATTGAAAACAATAAGTATGTGTTAATTGAATACTGTGATTTAAGCATACTTTTTTACAGCAAATTCTGTCATTAAGCTTTGTTTTATGTACATTCAAATGTAATAAATTATAAGCCCGAGAAATTCTCAGAATAAGTATTTTAGGACCTTAACAGCCAGCAGTAAATCAGAAATGTCCAGATTTTCTTCTTCACATGGAAGTAGGACTCATATCTCTTACAACAGAACAAACATCTTTGTCTTTAATCTATATCATGATGATAGTAAATGTGAAAGCCACAAGAAAACTGTTTCTTGGCTATTGAATATCTTGACTTGGAGGAGAGAAAAAAGCTTAAAAAGAAAAATAAATAAATAAGAAGTTCCATGGATCATCCAAGAAGGAATTCCAGAATGCAGAGAAGGCCTGTCTCCCTCAGTCAGGTCAGAGTTTCCTTTGAACAGCAGCCATCAAGATGCATCATGGCTCTGACTTCATTCCTGTGCCCTATAGGATGGAACTATGAAAAGGAATGAGAGAATACACCTAGCCCTGAAGAATGTGTGTTCCTGTTTAACAGCCAGATCAGACAGTAGTAGGAAGTGCCAGATATCAGATCAGAAAGGAAACTCATGGGAAAGGGTTTACAGATCACTTTTGTAAACCCATCAATGTTTCACCATGTCAGTTGTTGATTATTTTTATAATTTATATTGTGCATGCACTAGTAGTGTCCAGTACTTTAAGGTAAAATTAATAATTTAGGAAAAATAACCATTATTTCCTTAAATAACTCTAGCTACTCTTTTTTTCTCTCCTTTTTAAAAAAATTTTTTTCATTTTGTTTCAATACATGCATATATTGCACAATGATATAATCAGAATAGTTAGCATACCTATCACCTAAACATTTATCATTTCTTTATGATTATAACATTCAAGAACCTTTTTTCTGGCTATCTTGAAATATACAATAAAATATTATTAGCTACTTTCACACTAGGATACCAGAACTTATTCTTCCTATCTGAATGTAACTTTGTAACTTTGTACCAGCCTACCAACCTTTCCCTGACCCTTATTCCCGGCTCCCTTACCCTGCCTTTGGTAACCATTATTCCACTCTCTATTTTTTCTTTTTTCCTCTTTTTAATTTATTTTTCTTAATTCATCTGTGATAACTGTACATATCTGTGGAATACAATATTATATTCAGGTACACTCATACAGTGTGCAATGATTATATCTAGGTACTCAGTATATTCACCACCTCAAACATTTGTCACCTCCCTGTGTTAGGAACATTTGATATCATCTTGACTGGCCATTCAAAGATACACAGTATTTTGTTGTTAACTGTAGTTTCCCTATATTACCATAAAACCCTAGATCCCATTCTTCCTATCTCTCTACTATTTTATATTCACTGACCACCCTCTCCCCATTACTCCTTGCCTTTTCCCTTCACCAGTCTCTAATAACCACTGTTCTACTCTCTATTTCTATGAGATCAACTTTTTAAGCTTCCACATATGAGTGAGAACATGTGGTATTTCTCTCTGTGTGCCTGGCCTATTTCACTTAACATAATTTTCTCCAAGCTCATCCATGTTGCTGCAGATGGCAGAATTTTATTCTTTTTTATAGCTGAATAGTGCTCCATTGTATATATACCACATTTTCTTTATCCAGTTATACATAGAAGGACATTTAGGTTAGTTTCCACTCTTGGTTATTGTGAATAGAGTCACAAAAAACATGGGAGTACAGGGGCCCCTATGACTGGTTGATTTCCATTCCTTTGGATATATATATACTCAGTAATGGAATTGCTGGATCATATGGTAGTTCTATCTGCAGTTGTTTGAGACATCTCCATACTGTTTTCCATAGTGGCTGTACTAATTTACATGCCCACCAACAATGTAGGAGATAGTTCCTTTTTCTTCGCATCCTCACCAGCATGTTATTTTCTGTCTTTTTCATAGTAGCCATTCCAACTGGAGTGAGATGATACCTCAGTATGATTTTGATTTGCATTTATCTGATGAATAGCGATGTTGAGCAATTTTTCTTATGACTGATGGCCATTACTATGTCTCCTAGCAAAAGAAGTCTATTCGGTTCCTTTGCTCATTTTTTAATCAGATTATTTGTGGTTTTTATTATTGAGTTGTTTGAGTTCTTTGTATGTTCTGGATATTAATCCCTTGTCAGGTGCATAGTTTACAAATATTTTCTCCCATTCTTCAGGTTGTCTTTTCACTCTGTTGATTGTTTCCTTTGCTATGCAGAAGCTTTTTAGTTTGATATAATCCTATTTGTTAATTTTTACTTTTGTTCCCTGTGCTTCTGAAGTATTATTCATAAAGTCTTTACCCAGATGTAAGTTCTGAAGTGTTTCCCCTATGTTTTCTTCTAGCAGATTTATAGTTTCGGGTCTTACATTTAAGTCTTTAATCCATTTTGAGTCAATTTTGTTATACAGTGAGGGTCTAGTTTCATTCTTCTGCATATAGATCTCCAATTTTCCCAGCACCATTTATTGAACACCATTTATGTGTTTTCCCCAATGTATGTTTTTGGCTCCTTTGTCAAAAATCAGTTGCTTATAGGTAGGTGCATTTATTTTTGAATTCTCTATTATGTTCCATTGTTCTGTGTATGTTTTTGTGCCAGTACCATGTTGTTTTAATTACTATCACTCTGTAGTATATTTTGAAGTCAGGGAGTGTGAAACCCCCTGCTTTGTTCTTTTTGTTCAGGATTGCTTTGGCTGTTCAGGGGCTCTTGTTGTTCCATATAAATTTTTGAATTTTTTTTTTCTATTTCTATGAAGAATGTTATGGGTAGTTTGATGGGGATTGCATTGAATCTATAGATCACTTTAGGTAGTACAGTCATTTTGACAGTATTGATTCTTCCAATCCATGAGCATGAGATGTCTTTCCATTTTTTGTGTGTCTTCTTTAATCTCTTTAATCAGTGTTTTATAATTTTCATTGTAGAGATCTTTCACCTCCTTGGTATATATTCCTAGGTATTTTATTTTTGTTGTTGCTAATGTAAACAGGATAGCTTTCTTGATTTCTCGTTCTGCTAGTTTGTTGCTGGTGTATAGAAATGCTACTGATTTTTGTTTGTTGATTTTGTATCCTGTACCTTTACTGAACTTGTTTATCAGGTCTAGGAGTTTTTTGGTAGAATCTTTAGGTTTCTCTCTATATAAAACTGTCATCTGCTAATAGGGAAAATTTGACTTACTCCTTTAAAATTTGGATACCCTTTATCTCTTTCTCTTGCCTGATTGCTCTGGCTAGGACTTCCAGTAATATGTTGAATAGAAGTGGTGAGAGTGGGCATCCTTGTCTTGTTCCAGTTCTTAGGGGGAAAGCTTTCAGCTTTTCCCCATTGAGAATGATGTTAGCTGTAGGTTTGTCTTATATAGCCCTTATTGTATTAAGATACTTTTCCTCTATACCTAATTTGTTGACAGTTTTTATCATGAAGGGATGTTGAATTTTATCATATGATTTTTCTTCATCTGTTGAAATGATCATATGGTTTTCTCCCTTCATTCTGTTGATGTGATGTATTACATTTATTGAGTTGTGTATGTTGAACCATCCTTGCATCACTGGGATAAATCCCACTTGATTGTGGTGTATAATGTCTTTGATGTGCTGTTGGATTTGGTTTCCTAGTATTTTATAGAGGATTTTTGCATCTGTGTTCATTAAGGATATTGGCCTGTAGCTTCTTTTTTTTGTTGTGTCCTTGCCTGGTTTTGGTATCAGGATAATGCCCATAATATGACTTGGGAAGAATTCCTTCTAATCTAATTTTTTTTAATAGTTTAAGAATAATTGGTATTAGTTGTTCTTTAAACATTTGGTAGAATTCAGTAGTAAAGCCTTCTGGCCATGGGCTTTTCTTTCTTGGGAGACTTTCTATTCTATTCTAGATAGTTACTTGTTACTGGTCTCTTTATTTACTTAATTTTATTTTTGTATTTTTGGTAAATCAATGTTCTATTTATTTACAAAATTTTAAAAAATTTTACCGTTACACAATTTTTTTGTAAACATTTTTTTTTTTGTCCTTTTTGTGACCGGTAAGGGGATCTCAACCCTTGGCTTGGTGTCGCCCGCACCGCGCTCAGCCAGTGAGTGCACTGGCCATCCCTATGTAGGATCCGAACCTACGCAGTGGGAGCACCGCTGCGCTCCCAGCGCTGCACTCTCCCGAGTGCACCACGCGGTCAGCCCAACATTTTTTGAGGCCCTTTACCAATTTCTCCCTAACCCCTGTCCACCTCCCACTTTCCCACCTTTGGTTTCTTCAGTTCTATTCTCTCCTTTTGAAAGTTCAAGGAATTATTGTGATTATTGTATCTTTCTTTCTTTCTTTTTTTGTTTATTTATTTTTTTGGCTCACAATTATGAGTGAGGACATGAGGTATTTCTCTTTCTGTACCTTGATTATTTCACTTAACATAATTTTCTCTAAGTTCATCCATATTGCTGTGAATGACAGAATTTCATTACTTTTTATGGCAGAGTAGTATTTCATTGTTTATATATACCATATTTTCCTTATCCAGTTGTCAATTGATGGAAATTTAGGTTGATTCCAACTCTTAGCTATTGTAAATAGAGCTGTGACAAACATGGGAGTGCAGGTATCCCTTCAACATGATGATTTCCATTCCTTTGGGTATACACCCAGAAGCCAGATTGCTGGATTGCTGGCATTTCCGTCTATAGTTGTTTGAAGAATATCCATATTGTCTTCCATAATGGGTGCACTAATTTACAGTTCCACCAACAGTGTAGGAGGGTTCCCCTTTCTCTCCATCCTCGTCAGCATTTGTTTTCTCTGTCTTTTTGATAATAACTAGTCTAACTGGCATGAGATGGTATCTCAATGTGCTTTTGATTTGCATTTCCTGGTTGTTTAGTGATGGTGAGCTTTTTTTCATGTGTCTGTTGGCTGTTTGTATATGTTCCTTAGAGTAACGTCTGCTCAGCTCCTTTGCCCATTTCTTAATTGGGCTACTTGTTTTTTTACTATTAAGTTGTTTGAGTTCCATGCATATTCTGGATATTAATACCTTGTCAGATGCGTAGTGTGCAAATATTTTCTCCCATTCTGTAGGTTGTCTTTTTGCTCTGTTAACTGCTTCTTTTGCTGTGCAGAAGCTTTTTAGTTTGATATAATCCCATTTGTTTATTTTTTCTTTGTTGCCTGTGCTTTTGGGGTCTGTTCATAAAGTCTTTGCCCATTCCTACTTCCTGAAGCGTTTCCCCTAGGTTTTCTTTTAGTAGTTTTATAGTTTCAGGTCTTATATTTAAGTCTTTAATCCATTTTGAGTTGATTTTGGTATATGGAAAGTGGTATGGGTCTAGTTTCATTCTTCTACATATGGATGTCCAGTTTTCCCAGCACCACTTATTGAAGAGACAGACCTTTCCTCAGTGTATGTTCTTATTGCCCTTGTGAAATTTCAGTTGGCTATAAGTATGTGGGTTGATTTCTGGGTTCTCTATTCTGTTCCATTAGTCCTAGTGTCTGTTTTTATGCCAGTACCATGCTGTTTTGGTACTATAGTTTTATAGTATGATTGGAAGTCAGGTAATATAATGCCTCCAGATTTATTTATTTATTTATTTTTGCTCAGGATTGATTTGGCTATTTGGGGTCTTTTGTCATTTCACATAAATTGTTAGGATTGTTTTTTCTATTTCTCTGAAGAATGTCATTGGTATTTTGATGGGGATTGCACTGACTCTGTAGATCACTTTGGGCAGTATGGACATTTTCACAATGTTAATTTTTCCAATCCAAGAATATGGAGTGCCTTTCCATCATTTTGTGTCCTCTCTAATTTATTTCATCAGTGATTTATAGATCTCATAGTGGAAATCTTTCACCTTCTTGGTTAAATTGTTTCCTGCGGCGGGGGGGATGACTATTGTAAATGGGCTTTTTTCTTGATTTCTTTTTCTGCTAGTTCGTTATTGGAGTATAAAAGCAGTACTGATTTTTGCATGTTGATTTGTATCCTGAAACTTTACTGATATCATTTATCAGCTCTAAGAATTTTTTGATAGAATCTTTAGGTTTTTCTATATGTAGGATTATGTCATCTACAAACAGGGACAATTTGACTTCATCCTTTCTGATCTGGATGCCCTATATTTCTTTCTCTTGCCTGATTGCCCTGGCTAGTACTTCCAATACTATGTCAGATAGGAGCAGTGAGATTGGGCATCCTTGTCTTGTTCCCATTCATAAGAGAAAAGCTTTCTGCTTTTCCCCATTGAGGATTATGTTGCTGGTGGGTTTGTCATGTATGGCTTTTATTTTGTTGAGATACTTTCCTTCTATACCTAAACTGTTGAGAGTTTTTATCATGAAGGGATGTTGAATTTTGTTAAATGCCTTTTCTGTGTTTATTGAGGTAATCATATGGTTTTGGTCCTTGATTTTCTTGATGTGGTGATATATCACATTTATTGACTTGTGTATGTTAAACCATCCCTGCATCCCTGGGATGAGTACTACTTGATCTTGGTGTATAATTTTTTTGATATGTTGCTGTTTTCTGATTGCTAATATTTTGCTGAAGGCTTTTTCATCTATGTTCATCAAGGATATTGGCCTGTAGTTTTCTTTTTTTGTTGTATCTTTGTCCTGCTTTGGTATCAGGGTGATGCTGGCCTCATAGAATGAATTTGGAAGAATGACCTCTGTTTCAATTTTTTGGAATAGTTTGAAGAGACTTGGTATTAATTCCTCTTTAAAGGTGTGGTAGAATTCAGCAGTAAAGCCATCCGGTACTGGGCTTTTCTTTGTTGGAAGACTGCTGATTGTTGCCCCAGTCTCATTGCTTGTTATTGGTCTGTTCAGGTTTTCTGTTTCTTCTTGGTTCAGTCTTGGTGACTATATAGGTGTCCAAAAATTGATCCATTTCCTCCAGGTTTTCAAATTTGTTGACATATAGTTGTTTATTATCATCTCTAATGATTCTCTGTGTTTCTGTGGTATTGGTTGTAATGTCTCCTTTTTAATTTCTGATTTTTGTTATTTGGGTCTTCTGTCATCTTTTCTTAGTTAGCCTAGATAATGGCTTATCTACTTTGTTTATCTTCTCAAAAAACCAACCATTTAGTTTCACTGATTTTAGTATCATTTTTGGGATCTCTATTTATTTAGTTCTGCTCTGATCTTAATTGTTTCTATCTACTATTTTTACAATGGGATTGTTCTTGTTTTTCTAGTTCTTTCAGGTATAGTATTAGGGGTTATTATTTTTTTAATCTTTCCATTCTTTTGATGTAAGTGTTTATTGTAAAAACTTCCCTTTTAGTACTGCTTTTGCAGTATCCCACAGGTTTTGGTATGGTGTGTCTTTAATTAGTTTCAATAATTTTTTTTATTTCTTTTTTAATTTCTTCTTGGATCCATAGGTCATTCAGGAGCATGCTGTTTGATTTCCATGTATTTGTATAGTTTCCTGAGTTTCACTTGTTATTGATTTCTACTTTCAATCCATTCTGGTCTGATACTTGAAATGATTTCAATTTTTTAAAAATTAGTTGAGGCTTGATTTGTGACCTAACATATGGTCTTACCTTGAGAATGTTCCATATACTGATGAGAAGAATATATATTCTATAGTTGTTGGATGAAATGTTCTGTAGATATCTGCAAGGTCCAGTTGGTCTAAAGTGTACTTTAAATCCTTTGTTTCTCTGTTGATTTGTTGCCCAGATGATCTGTCCACTACTGAGAGAGAGGTGTTCAGGTCTCCTACTATTATTGTATTGGGGTTTATCTCTTTCTTTAGGCCTAATAGTGTTTGCTTTATTTACATGTATGCTCCAGTATTGGGTGTGTATATATTTATTATTGTTATGTCTTCTTGCTGGATAGATCCCTTAATCATTATACACTGGCCTTCATTGACTCTTTTTATGGTTTTTGGTTTAATGTCTATTTTCCAATATAAGAATCACTACTCCTGCTTGTTTTTGGTTTCCTTCTGCATGGTATATCTTTTTTCCATCCCTTCACTATTAGTCTGTGTGTATCTTTACAGGTGAGGCAAAGTGT
Source organism: Cynocephalus volans (assembly GCF_027409185.1). Taxonomy (NCBI): domain Eukaryota; kingdom Metazoa; phylum Chordata; class Mammalia; order Dermoptera; family Cynocephalidae; genus Cynocephalus; species Cynocephalus volans. The sequence goes on along the minus strand of NC_084460.1, from coordinate 125,032,537 downwards.
CTTGATATAGTTAGGTCTAGTTTTTTAATCCATTTGGTCAGTTTATGTCTTTAGAGTAGAAAGTTTAATCCATTTACATTTAGGGTTGTTATTGAAAGTTACTTTCTTATTCCTGGCATTTTATCATTTTCATTTGGATATTTTAAATATGTTTTTGTTCCTTTCTTCCCCTTTTATTGTTTGTCCTTGATATTTGTTGGTTTTTTGACGCGGTAAGATGTAGGTTCTTTCTCTTTTTTGTTTGTCTATTTGTTCTACCAGTTGGTTTTGTCCTTTCTTGTGTATTCATGTTAGTCATTATTGTTTTTCAGATCCCATATGCAAGACTTTCTTGAGGATTTCTTGGGGGGCTGGTCATGTGTTGGTGAACTCCCACAGTTTTTGTTTGTCTTGAAAATATACTATTTCTCCCTCATTTCTGAAGGATAGCCTTGATGGATATAGTATTCTTGGCTGGCAGTTTTTTCTTTTAGTATTTTGTATAGAACATCCCATTTTCCTCTGGCCTGTAGAGTTTCTTTTCAGAAGTTGCCATTAGTCTGGTAGGTGCTCCCTTCTAGATGACGTGATGCTTTTCTCCTGTTCCTTTTAGGATTCTCTCTTTGTCTTTGAGCTTCTCCACTTTGACTATAATGTGTCTCAAAGAGGATTTTTTGGATTGAATCTGTTTGGGGATATTTCAGCCTCTTGGATCTGAAGTTCATGTTTCTCCCCATACCTGGAAAGTTTTTTGTTATTGCTTCATTGAATAGGTTTTCAATGTCTTTTCCTTTCTCCTCCCCTTTTGGAACACCCATGATTTAAATGTTTGTGTGCTTAAGGTTTTCTGCTAGCTCTCTTAGACTTTTTCATTTTTTAAAATTCTTTTTCCTTTTTTTTTTTTTTTTTGTCCATCTGGGTTATTTCAAAAAGACTATCTTCAAGATCAGAAATTCTTTCTTCTGTGTGTTCTATCCTGCTGCTTAAGCTATCTTTTGTATTTTATATTTCATTGAGTAAATCTTTTAGTTCCATAAGTTCTGCTACATTCTTTCTTAAGGCATTAATCTCTTTGTAAATTTCCTCCTTCATATCCTGGATTTTTTTTTTCATGTCATTAGATTGTCTAACTGAGTCGTCTTATATCTCATTGAGTTTCCTTAAGATTGTTGTTCTGAATTCCTTTTCAGGCATTTCAAGGGTTCCCTGCTCTATTCGGTCTGGTATTTTAGAATTACTGTATTCTTTTGGTGGTGTCATATTTTGGGGGGTTTGTGTATTTGCAGTCTAGTCTATGTCTCTATGTCTGGTCATCTGGTAGAGCAGTTGCTTCTTCTATTACTCTGGAGTGGGCCTTGAGGAGAGAAACTTTCTCTTCTTTTTCTGGTCTCCACTGGTGACTCTCCTCGTGTCAATGTAGTTGAGTGGCTAGCAGGCTGCATGCATGGTGGCTGTGGCTGCTATCATGGTGGTGAGCCACTTTTGCAGCAGTCATGGCTGTGGCAATTTCTGTGGTAGACAACACATATGGAAGTGGGGTTTTTGGCATGCTTCCTATGGATCCTTCCTAGGAGTCCAGGCATGTTCTTGCCTTCTGCCAGGTAGTGGGTGCTGTCCATGGTTTTTTCCTAATACCCTGGACATGCTCCCACCTTCTGCTGGGTGGTGGGTGCTGCCCATGGGTCCTTCCAGGCATGCTCCTACCTTCTGCCAGGCAGAAGAAGTAGGCTCCTGCCTAGGACCCAGGGCATGCTTTACTGTTCTATTTACGTTTTCTATTTCTTCTTGGTTCTGTCTTGGTAGGGAGTATTTGTCCAGGAATGTATCTATTTCCTCTAAGTTTTCATATTTATGGGCATATAGTTGTTCATAATAGTGTCTGAAGATCCTTTGCATTTTGGTGCTATCTTTTCAAATGTCTCCATTTGCATTTCTGATTTTATTTATTTGGGTTTCTTCTCTTCTTTTCTTAGTCTGGCTAATGCCTTGTCTATTTTGTTTATCTTTTCAAATAACTAGCTTGTCACTTGATTGATTTTTTGTATTGTGTTTTTAGTCTCAATTTCATTTATTTGTGTTCTGATTTTTATTATTTTTTTTCTTCTATTTACTTTGAGTTTAATTTATTCTTGCTTTTCTAGTTCCTTGAGGTGCATTGTTAGGCTGTTTATTTGAAATCTTTCAACTTTTTTGATGTAAGTGTTTATTGCTGTAAACTTTCCTCTTAATGCTGCCTTGGCTGTTTCCCATAGGTTTTGGTTGTGTTTCTGTGTTCATTAGTTTCAAGATATTTTTTTATTTCTTCCTTATTCTCTTCTTTGACCCATTGGTCATTCGAGAGCATGCTGTTTAATTTCCATGTATTTATGTAGTTTCTCAATTTCCTCTTGTTATTGATATCTAGTTTTATTACATTATGGTCAGAAAAATACTTGATATGATTTTGATTTTTTTGGACCTGTTAAGACATTTTATGGCCTAATGTATGGTCAATCTTAGAGAATGTTCCATGTGCTATGAAAAGAATGTATATTCTGCAACTGCTGGATGAAATGTTCTGTATATGTTAGGTCCATCTGGTCTGTGGTACTATGAAGGTTAATTCTAGGTGTCAACATGATTAGATTAAGGAATGACGAGAAACCTGGTAAAAACTATCTTTTTAGGTGTGTCCATGTGGGTGTTTCCAGCAGAAATTAGCAGAGATTCCAGCGTGAGTGGACTGGGTGGGAAAGACCCACTCCCAATGTGGGTGGTGACCATCCAATCCACTGGGGTCCCAGAGAGAACAAAAAACAGAAAAAAAAAAAAAGGTGAAGTGCTCGCTCTATCCCCTGGAGCTGGGATACACTCTTCTCTCTTGTCCATGGACATCAGAGCTTGAGATTCTTCAGCTTTCGGGTTCCAGGACTTACACCAAGGACACCATTGGCTTCCCTGGTTTTGACGCCTTCCTGCACTATTGTGCTCCACAGAGATCTCACTATTCTCCTGCTGTACTCCTACATTCTCCCACAGATGCTCACATCAATGTTTAGCTGTCTGTTAGTTGTTCTAGTCCTTTTCTGTGAGAAGATGTACCCTGGGCACCTCTAGTCCACCATCTTGCTCTGCCTCCCCTCTAATTACTCTTTTAGGAGCATTCAAGAATCTCAGGAAAATACCAATTCAGACTTTTTTCTTTTTGAGGAATCAGCATGTCTGACTGACACAGTTGAGCACATCCTCCTGTCAGTGTTATACTTTCTCTAACTACTTCTTAAGAATTTGAATACTGTTTTCATTTTTAATCCTTTTATCAAAATTATTGTAATTGTAATTATTCTAGTTTTTATCATTAAACACTGCCTTGGATTGAGCGTCCCCCCAAAACTTGACCCCCACTGTGACAATTTTAAGAGGGTGGGAAATCCTATTATGGTAATTGTAAGGTGGTGCCTTGAAGAGGTGATTGGATTGTAGGACCCTGCAGTAGTGGATGGATTAATAGTGGTGGTCAGGGGCATGATTCTGAGAGTTTTTAAAAGGAGGGTGAATGAGGAGATTAGTCTTTCTCTCTGCTATGCCATTTTCTCAGTGTGATACCCTGCTGTCACTTAAGTCACTACCAAAGAAAGCCTTCACCTGATGTGTTCCCTGGACTTTGGACTTCCTGGACTCTGAAATCATAAGCAATAAATTTTGTTTTCTTTATAAATTACCCAGTTCCAAGTATTTTGTTATAAACAAAAGAAACAGACTAATTCAAGTACTTTGGCTGTGATTGTATAAAACTTAATAAATTTGATGGTTTGTGTTGAAAAATACGTGAAAAGACAGACTATTCTGATTCCACCAGGAAGTGCTGTGTATGTGTACTATGTACCTGGAACTGTGCCAGATATGATGGGAAACACATTTGCTTACAGCAAATACAGAAAATTGCTGTATAAGTTTTAAAACCTAACTATGACTTATCACCTGCATTTTAAAAATATTTCCAAGGCCAAAGGGGAAAAGGCCCTTTTAGAATTAAAAACAGATCTCTTACAGAGCCATGTCAGCTGGAAGTCTGAGTAAGTAAAATGCTGTGGAGGTTAGTCTTTTAATTAGCATGACAGGAGTTTAAGTGAAGTACTTCTAAGCACCAGAGAAACTATCTAGTAGGGAAAAAATGATCAACAGGGAGTTGCCAAAGGAGGACACAGACATGATTTGTCTACAAATCTAACTTTTTTCCTGCTTAAATAGAATTACATGGAGATGTAAAGCATTTCTCTTGATGTCAATTGATGCTGTGTACACAGTAAGAATTAGGTAAATGTTGGCAAAATGAGTAATATGATTGTAGTTGAAAAAATGAAACCTAATCATAACCATTAAAATTACAATTTTATAAAATATTTGCATATGGACAAATGCTCAGAGAAAATGTCCAAAAATAAAAACAGTTTTATTAATTTGTTGGTTTTCTGGATGTTTTTTCTTACATTTAAAAACTTTCCATTGTTGTTGCTACAATATAATTTGGGAATCAAATTTGTAAAATTAGATTCATTCAAATATAACAGAGAATCACAGCTTTGGACAAAGCTTTGTCCACCACTGGGCTTCAAACATGTCTTGGCATATTTGGCAAATTGGTGGGCTCAGGCTGACAAAAGGTGAGTTATATAGGGTTCTAGCAGAAAGACTGCCAAGAAGTGTGGGTACCAGAGGGAACGGGATTTGGCCAGGTTGCTTTTCAGTTAATTTACACTGCTACAGTGCATCAGCCAGTGTCCCAATTGTTCAATACCATGCCATGCCAGCTGTTAACCTATTTTGAATGTTACCCTGGGATTGAAGGAAGAACACCTTACCTATCTTTAAGATTCATACTCTGGCTGGCCGCTCAGTTCATTTGGTTAGCAACAGCCTTATAACACCAAGATCAAGGGTTCTTCATACTGGCCAGCCAGAAAAAAAAAAAAAAAAAAATCCATACTCTAATGGAGCCTCATTCACTCCCCTTGGAGAGTGCCAAAAGCAGACTTAGGGATGCACTAAAATCTTTATTACATCAAAAAATGTAATCCAAAGATGAGAAATTGAGGCTTGTTTCCACTTACACAGAAAATATAGCATAATTTTGCAGTATCAAATACTGCAGAAATTAGAAGCATTTTGATTCCTTGAGAGCCACAGTGGAGATCACGAAGATGTCCAGCAGAAGGTGGTAGTGTCCCGGCTTGATGAAGCTGGTTCACTGATGGGTACCAGGAGTGTTCAAAAGCAACAGAAGCCGCAGCAGCAGATATCCATTTGACCGCAAGTAAGACCTGTTTTTGAGCCCGTGTAAAACACTACTTAGGGGCTCTTAGAAATTATGGGCAGGGGACTTTGCAAGGACCTGGAGGTCTGGCACCAGCAGTCAAAGAAGTCAATGAAATATGGATTATAAAACTATTAGTAATTAGTTCATAACTCATTTTCTTAGCTCATAAAGAATATGAGATGTGACAAGAAAATCTCCTGTTCCTTCACTTGTTAGTCCCAATTCCCACATGCTTCTTATTCGTGTAATCATTTCACTGAACTGAGAGTACTGACAATTTTAAAAAATACCATACAGGGCGTATTATTTTTACAAATTTTTTACAAAATTTTTTTATAAATGCAAGTTAAATATAATTCTTCATCTGGTGCTCAACCAAAGAAATGGTAATATGTTTTAATACCAGGTGGGGTAGGGGTGAGGGGGGGATGAAAATGGCTGGACTAAACTTATTGATATTTAAGGCCTTAAAAAGAGTAATTTTAGAAGTGTGTGATTTACACCTTAAATGCTATTTTAAAAACCTAAACCTTGCAAAAGTGGCCAGGGGGTTACCTTTTATATAGTGCTTAATAGTTTATAATGAACATTATAAATGTGCACCAACCTATAGGAGGAACAAAACAGCTCATTTTACTCACATTTTGCAGATTAAAAAATGGAGGCACAGAAAACTATAATTACCTTTTCTGGTTCAGCCTTTACCACACTGATAAATAAGTATTCATTGAGTAGCCACAGGTACATGGCTTTCCACTATGTTCTTGGAATCACATTAAAGAAAAGTCATGAACATATGCTCTGAGCAGGCAAGAGAAGTCTCTCACAAAATGAAAATAGTTTATAGTGTAACATCTATTTTTTTCTCATGGTTTTTATTTTTCTTACTTGCCTATTTACTCTCTTATATGTTGTTCTGATTGGTGTTTAATAATTGCATAAAAGTAAATAGATGCCTTGGAAACCAATACTTTTGCAATACAGAACAATGTTCATGGCATTTGATTATGGATCAAAGATTTATTAAAAAGATGTACATATAGAGTGCCACCAGATTTGAAGTGTGATTGAACAGTTAGCATTTAATAGTATAATTAGAATTTAATTAGTAAACAAACACTTACTAAATACCTATCACGTGCATAGTATTGTTCTTAATGAAAGTGAATCAAAAGAGAATATAAGACATCATCACAGCCCTCAAGAATTTTTAATCTGGTTTGAAAGAGGTAAGATATAGGTTGGGTGTTTTGAAGATCCTCAACCAATATTTGTTGAATGAATGAATGGTTGGATGACTATAAAAGATAGTTACTAGCCAAGGTAGCCTATGATAAATACCAAGAAAATGAGGAAATGTGTATACATGAGAGTTCGGGGACAGCTGAACTGAGGAATAGAATACTCTGATGGCCAGATCCATATTACCCACCCACCCCTTTAGTTCGTGTAATGTCCCAACAAGAAAGAGAAGTTCCATTACAAAACTAAAATATGAAGGGCTGCAACATCATACTCGACAAACCAAAATTACAGTTACCCCAGGTTACTTTAAGCCTATTTAGTTAACAGATTTCAATGGGATATTTACATGCCACACCCAAAAAGCAAGTGGAGGTGTAGGGCCAGTGTCTAGAAGGAAATCTGGAGCTATATCAAGAGAGCAATCTCACATGGGATTCATCACTGACTCTATAAGGATGGATGAGGCAGCTGAGAAGCAGAGTGGAATTAGAAAACAGAGAGTTGAGATGCTGACTCCCTCACTTTTAAGGATTGTGAAGATGTGGAGATAGTAGACAGAATAGTCAAGGAGGGTAAACAGTAGACAGTTATGTCAATTTGTTATTTGTTATTTTTATTTTTTGGTGACTGGCTGGTACAGGGATTCAAGCCTTTGACTTTGGTGTTATCAGCACCACACTCTGAGTGAGCTAGCTGGCCAGCCCCCTATCAATTTTTTTTAAAAAGACCACAAAAGATCATCTGACATCAGCAAGATGGCAGACTAGACCATCCCCCGCACCACTCCCTTCCACAAAAAGTCAACTTACAACTATTAAAACACAAAAAGTGCCATTTTTAAACTGCTGGAATTTGGAGGAAGAGGAAGAGAGACTAGCTGAGTCTGTAAAAGTGTGGGAAGCTGTGGTGAGCAGGAGGAGGGATCACTCTAATCAATCTCAGCCCCAGCCACTCTCTGGGGTGGCATGGTACACTGCATAGAGCAGCTACCAGTGCACAGAGCAGCTGCCTAGACATGGCAAAGCTGCAGTAGCACCCTTTGTGTGAAGCCACTTAAAGTCTGCAGGGGAGAAGGGTGCCATGACCACTGGCAAAAAAAAAAAAAAAAATTACGTAAGTGGGCACTATCCGATTTCCCAGGCCAGCAAAGCTACCTGCAAGCTTCCCCTGTGCCTGCAGGTGATGGGACAAAGGAATCCTGAAGGAAAGTCCCATATCCCACCTTCGACAAATATAGCACTGTACACTGAGAGGGCCACTGGATCTCCTGTCTCAGAGGTGAGAGGAGACAGTAGGAGGTAGGTGTCTGATTTTCACAAATGTCTGTGAGTCTTCACAGAGTACTTGTGCAGGGCCTGTGCCACGGGAAACATTTGGAATGCTTGTGGTGGGTTGCTGATCCACCAGGGATGCATCAGGGCACAGCATTGCCAGCTGATCAACTCAGGTGCCACACAGTGGAGACCAGTCAATGTGAGAGAACTGCAGGGGGCACAGTTTATGGGAAAGACTCGGACCTGTGCCAGATTTTCCACATAGTCCAGTTGCGTTTGTGGAGACTCCCGTATAACCCAGAAGCGACTAAGTGCCTGAATCAAAAAAGTAGAAGACTTTAAATAAACAACTTAACTTTACACCTCAAGGAACTAGAAAAACAAGAATAAACCACCCAGAATTAATAGGAGAGAATAACAAAGATCAGAGCAGAAATAAATGAATTAGAGATTTAAAAAAAATACAAAATATCAATGAAACAAAGAGTTGGTTTTTCAAAAAGATAAACAAAATGGATAAACGTTAATTAGACTAATGAAGAAAAAAGAGGACTCAAATAAATGAAATCAGAAATGAAAAAGGAGATATTACAACTGATACCACAGAAATACAAAGCATCATAAGCTACTGTTACAAACAACTATATGCAAACAAACTAGAAAACCTAAAAGGATAAATTTCTGGACACATACACCTTACCAAGGTTGAATCACACAGAATTAGAAAAGCTAAGCAGACCAATAACAAGTAGTGAAATTGAAGCAGTAATAGAGCGTCTCTCAACGAAGAAAACTCCAGGACCAGATGGCTTTGCTGCTGAATTTTACCAAACATTTAAAGAAGAAATAATACCAATTCTTCTCAAACTCTTCCAAAAAATTAAAGAGAAGGGAATACTTCCAATTAAATCTACAAGGCCAGCATTACCCTCATACCAAAGCTGGACACACACATACACACACACACACACACACAGAGAGAGAGAGAGAGAAAACTACAGACTGATGTCTCTAATGAATATATATGCAAAAATCCTCAACAAAATACTAACGAACTGAATCCAGCAATACACTAAAAGATCATTCACCATGATCAAGTGGGATTCATATACAAGGACAGTTCAATATATGCAAATCAATAAATGTAATAAATCACATCATTAGAATGAAGGGGAAAAACCAAATGATTATTCCAATAGATGCAGAAAAAACATTTGATAAAATCCAACACCCTTCATGATAAAAACACTCAACACATTAGGTATAGGAGAAATACACATCAACACAATAAAGACCATATATGACAAACACACAGCTAATATTATACTCAACGGACAAAAATTGAAGGGTTATCCTCTAAAATCTGGAACAGGACAAGGATGCCCACTTTCTCCACTCTTATTCAACATTGTTCTGGAAATTCTAGCCAGCACAATAAGGCAAGAGAGATCAATAAAGGGCATTCAAAGTGTAAAGGAGGAAATCAAACTATCCCTATTTCTACATGACATGATCATGTACTTAGAAAACACTACAAACTACCTAAAAAATTACTAAAACTAATAATTCAGTGAAGTGGCAGGATACAAAATCAACCCACAAATATCAATAGTGTTCTTATAAGTCAATAATGAAATATCAAGAAGGTAATCTCATTCATAATAGGTACCAAAAAATAAAATATCTAGGAGGGAATTTAACCAATGAGGTGACAGATCTCTATAAAACATTGGTGAAAGAAATTGAAGAGGACACAAATAAATGGAAAGGCCCATGGGTTGGATGAATTAACATCATCAAAATGTCCATACTACCCAAAGCAATCTACAGATTCAATGTAAAATACCAATGACATTCTTCAGAGAAATATAAAAAGCAATCTTAAAATTTGTATGGAACCACAAAAGACCCTGTATAGCCAAAGCAATCTTAGACAAAAAGAACAAAGTTAGAAGCATCACACTACCTGACTTCAAAATATGCTATAAAGCTATAGTAACCAAAACAGCATGGTACTGGTGTAAAAACAGAAGAATATACCAATAGAATAGAATAGAAAGCCCAGAAGTAAATCCACATATGTACAGCTAGACTCCCTTTCTATTATCATATGCAAAAATCAACTCCAAATGGATTAAAGACTTAAATTTAAGACCAAAAACTATAAAACTACAAGAAGAAAACATAGGGGGAATGCTACATGAAATGGTATTGGGTGGTGCTTTTTTGAACAAGACTACAAAGGCACAGGCAACTAAAGCAAAAATAGACACATGGAGCTATGTCACACTAAAAAGCTTCCACACGGGGAAGGACACATCAACAAAGTGAAGAAACAATTTATAAAATGGGGCAAAGTCTTTGCAAACTACACATCAAACAAGGGGCTAATATCCAGAATATATAAGGAACTTAACAGCAAAGAAACAAATAAGCCAATTAAAAATGGGCAAAGGACCCGAACAGACATTTCTCAAAAGAAGACATGCAAATGACCAGTAGGCACATGAAAAAATGCTCAACATCACTAATCATCAGGGAAATGCAAATTAAAACCACAAGATATTACCTCACTCCAGTTAGAATGGCTATTATCGAAAAAAAAAAAAAAAAAGACAGAAAATAACAAGTACTGGTGAAAATTCAGAGAAAAGGGAACTCTCCTACATTGTTGATGGGACTATAAATTGGTACAGTCATTGCAGAAAACAATATGAAGTTTCCTCAGAGAACTAAAAATTGAACTGCTTTATGACCCAACAATCCTACTACTGGCTATATACCCAAGGGCAATGAAATTAATATATCAAAGAGACACCTGTACTCCCATGTTCATTGCAACTCTATTCACAACAGCCAAGAAACGGAATAAACATAAATGTCCATCAACAGATGAATGTATAAAAAAACCTGTGGTATATATACACAATGGAATACTATTCAGCTAGTAAGAAAATGAAATCCTATCATTCCAGCAACATAGATGGAACTGGAGATCATTCCGTGATATGAAATAAGCTAGGCCCAGAAAGACAAATACCACATGATCTCACTTATTTGTGGATTATTAGAAAAAAAAAAAAGTGGCTCCCATAGAAGTAGAGAGTAGAATCACGGTTACTGGAGGCCAGGAAGGGAAGGGAAGTGGTGGATTAATGGGTACAAAGTTACAGGTAGATAGGAAGAATATGTTCTGGTGTTTCAGGCTGACTAAAGCAAATATTACTATATTGTATATTTCTTTTGTTCTTTTTAAAAAACTATATTCTGTACTTGTAAATAGCTAGAAAAGAGGATCATGACTGTAATTACCACAAAGGAAAATATAAACGTTCAGAAGATGGATATGCTATCAACCCTAAGTGAATCATTGTACAGTATCTGCATGTATTGAAATATGTCCAATTAAATTTTAAAATAAATTTATTTTAAATACTGTAAAAGAATATTAGAATCATCATTAGAAGCCTTTACAACTATGTAAAATCAGAATTGTGACGGTGGGGTCACATTGCAGGGCAACTTTGAATAGGTAAATGAATACTTAAGCTAAGGAAATCAGGAGTTAGAGGTAGGTAACAGTGCACTAAGAAGATCTGGAGATGCTAGTGTTTCTCTTGGAAGCAAAACAGAAATTTTCCTGGTCCCTCTCCCCCAGTACTGTCTTGGAGGAGCAACTCAAAGTCAGTATGATGATCACTCTGGAAGTCAAGAATTGGCACGGAGATGAATGTTCTATCTAAATTAAGACTTTCATTACTTGTTAATAGAATAGAAAGTTGATCAGTTTAGAATCTCCCTCATGGAAAAAGTACAAATTAAATTGAGATAATACACACTTACATTTTGTTCATTTGCAGGGACCATGGTAATCTATAGAATTTTGTCAAAGACACACTAAAATCTATCTCCAAAGTGAATGAGTCTAAAGTTGCAAATTCTAGAGACTGGCTGAAGCCTTAGCAAGCAATCTAATGGATTTTTTTCCCCTCTGAAAAGTGGCCCAGGACCCAGTGAATCTGGGGACAAACTTCAGTGTGTTTGCCAGGTTTTCATTTAAAAGAGTGACTGGACACTTGCCTTGAACTTCAGTGTTGCAGCTATAACCAATCTACTGGCATCCAAATGGCAACTTATGAAAGGGAACTCATCATGTCCCCTAAAGAAACAACTTGTTTCCTGCCAAAATTAGGATTACCTTGCCTTAGGAAGAGGATGCATACTATGCTGATAGCCAGATGATGATTTGCCAAAAAAATTATGGATGTCAAAGGAGCCTCATATAACCCTGAAGGCGGACGGTACTATATTAGAGATGACCTCACAGACTGTTGATGAGGAACTTGCTGAAGGCTATACTGAAAGCAAAATAGTAGTAATGGAACATTTCACTAATTTAATGACCTGGCAAATTGGAAACCTCGTTCATAAAGGTAAACCGTGGGTAGGAGGTTTAAGCCCTAAATGTTAAGGCCAGGGCGAGCATGGCAAAAATGAGGATGTTTGCCACCCATTCTTCCTACCCATAGCAGACATGGATAACTCAGCCTCAGGATTCTCTCAATCAGCATAGCAGTTTAGGTAGCCACTACCTATCAATGGGATTGTCAGGTCTTTTTAAACCCATTTCTTTGCCTATGGATAGATAGCTTTCGTGTGACATATGCCTAGTCTATCTTCAGACGAGATAGTAGTCCTGAAAAGCACTTGGCTGTGGGAAGGACTCTCATTTCCCAAGAAGCTGGGCAGCATAACTGAGTCAATGTACACTCAGGAAGATGTCTAGGAGGCCAGGGATCCACTTGCCACTAAGCTGGCTCCAGGAGGTAGACTTCCAAGCTTCATTACTCACAGCCCACTCGCAAGAGTACCTGCTCTGAGTAGCCATCAGCTATGTGAACCATTTCATAAGGAAATGCTAAGGTTGCCAAAACAAGTCTGCAGTCAGTTGCTTCTTGGCCCTGGCTCAGGATGGTTTCTGTTGTTGGAAAATACTTGATTCCTGAGGGGATGAAATGAGAGAGCACCTGTGAAAAGTTTGAAAACTTTAAAGACCCGTACTCATGTAGGGGACGTGGGTGAGGATGATAAGTGGGAGATAAAATTTTTTTGCTCTTTAAAACTTTTTAAAAAAGTTTTCTTCCACCCTGAATTCACCCTTACACTTAGAATTTCTTGTTTAATTAGATCTTTTCAAGAAGACTGGAGTGGAATCTTTTCCCTTCTGGGAGGCAAAAATAATGAGGGAATGTTTGCCTTGACTTCGCTATTACAGTGTATGTGTGACATCCCTAAATCCACTCTAGCACATCTTACACACTTGTCAGATTGATCTAACTCTCACATAGCTGTCATCATTTCACTCTGCCTCTCAGGAACCTAATTCAATTCCTCTGTTGTAGAAAATCTAAGCTCTTCAGTCTTGCGTTCAAAGTCTTTCTTCAACTACCTGCCTCTGCAACTCACCCACGAGCCTTTACCACATTTTCAATCTTCCCTCTTCCTTGCTTCCTACTTGTAGAAGTAAATACTATTGAAGCTAGCAAGTATCAAAAAGATGCTCACCCAACCCTTGCATTTCATGATTGGGGAAACTAAAGCTCAGGGAAGTGAGGAGATATTCCCAAGGCCGCACAGCCCTTCCACTGAGGCCAAGATAACATGCTTTCCATTCCACACACAACTTGTTCTTCCAGTCCTAAGTACTGGATAGGGTGAGTAGAACCGGTACCCAGGGAACAGTATGACACAGGATAAATAATATATGAAGCAATCCTGAGAATTAAAAACTCCAGTGCACTTGCAACATGCTGTGTTTGCAGCAAATGACCTTTATTTAGAATTCGCTACTGCTCTAGCAGGGAATAAACTAAAGCTGGGAATCAGCTTACAAACCTATGTTCAACAGGCTTTGGAAGGGAAATTTGTGGCAATTGTCTTCTATCTAAATAGAATTATTGAGGGCTAGATATGATTAACGGGTGTGCCAGGGTTTCCCTGAAGAATGGCCCATTGGATTATTATTGTTTGCCAAGTTTTTTTGTCTGAGCTGAAGCTAACAAGGTCATTTCAAGGATAATTGTGCTGGAAAACAGTGCAATGACCCTGTTATAACTTGCCCAAGTAGAAGCCAGGAAACCACACCTTCTTTAGAAGATTTATGTGGTAGAAAATGGGAGGTGGCCAGTGATTTAACCCTTACTGATTATCATGAATGGCAAGAAGAGGGAAAAAGTGAAGGGAAAGCTTCAATTAAAGGGCTATTGTTAAATAAATCAAAGCAAGTTTTGTAAATATTCAATTACATAATGTAATTCAAAATGAATCTGATAACTTTCCACATTCTCTTTGATAAAGATAAAAATACTTGTAATTCGTGTATTGAACATTTGAATATAAATTACTATTTATAATGTGTTTGGGTTTTTAAAATAGTTTTCTTTAGTATTTAAATCATCACCATGGAACTGAAAAAACATCATCATTTGTACATTATGACTATGCATACAATATAGCACTTATTCAGATTATTACAAATTCCAAATAAATGGAGCCTGAATTAATGAAGGTTTAATATGCCTACAATTACTGCATTAGTCTAAGTGTCCAGGTTAATATTTAGTACTTTTCAAACTTAATGCTAAAAAACTACCCCTATTGCACTAGAACCTGCCCATAACAAAGCCCAAAAGCAGCCCGTTAGAGCACTTTGTCCTCTACTCCACAAAATGGTTGTTTTCATACCAAAGTGAGCCCTTCCCCCACCCCCAACACACACGCGCACACATCCTCAAGTAACGGACTCTTCAGGAAGATGCTTCCTATCATCATGGCTCCCTTCTTTCCTGACACATGGCAGAGGTGCACCAAGAGCCCTCCATAACCCAAGGTGAGAAGAAGGGTGTACTTGATTTATGTTTAGGAAAGACATGTTTAGAGGTCATGTAATCCAATTAGAGTGGGAACAATTGGCTATGCTTTGTATATGAGAAATGCTCAATAAATGTATATTAAATTGAGTTTGTTGACTATTGAAATGACAACTCTTTGTAAGAGAAAAGCCCTATACAAATATAACGTGTTAAACATAAAGATCAGTATTAGGCAGTTCCTTGGTACATAATTCTTTTAAGGCTAAGACTCAGGAAAAGCAGCGAGATGTGCTTTTACTACGTCCTCCTTCAGGTGGGCTTCAGTTTCTTCTCTGTTTATTTTAACCTCGCAAGTTGAAAACCATTCCCTTGAGATCAGAATAGCTCTGCCTCCTTTCAATTCTTATTAACATTACACATTTCTCAAAGAGTAAGGGGTCAGGGCTATCCCTTTCCGATTTTTACTCTTGCTCCAAATATAGCTTACAAATCCTTTTTTTCTTGGCTTTGGAATTTGGGGCATATCTGGATTCATGACAGGGTTTGTCTTCCTGACACATCATACAGAACTGTGT
This sequence comes from Cynocephalus volans, assembly GCF_027409185.1. Classification (NCBI taxonomy): domain Eukaryota; kingdom Metazoa; phylum Chordata; class Mammalia; order Dermoptera; family Cynocephalidae; genus Cynocephalus; species Cynocephalus volans. Next base: position 125,017,296 of record NC_084460.1, on the reverse strand, counting down.
AATGCTCTTACTTCTTCTGCGTTAGATGCACATCAGACAGGCCTCAGGTTCCCTGCCTTTGTCATGTCCCCAGCCCTTCACAGATGGAACACCAGCCTCAGATAACCTCCACCTGCAGGCCCCAGCCTGCCTGAGTGCCTGTGAGTCAGTTCTCTGTAAGACTGGAAGAGCATCAGCAGCCTCAGCCCCAACCGTCTGAAGTTGGGCTTGCTGCCCATAGTGTGCTAGCGGTCAAGTCTTGGGAATTGTAAGGCTTTGGAGTAACAGCATCTCTAATCTGTGTTGGTCTCAGCTATGCAACTGGGGAAGCAGCAGAGTACACTGGAGAGAGCAGTGGCTAAGGAGCCAGGCAGGCCTAGAAGGTTGAGGTTAGTCTCTCCATTCTGGCCCTTTGCTGTGTGGCCTTGGGCAAGTCACTGAACCTCTCTGAACCATGTTTCTTTATCCATCAAGGGTAGGTTTTCTCTAATTTCCACCCCCCTATAGGGGCTTTTGGTGGTATCTATATTCAGTCTTTCTATTATACTACTTTCAAATTCAATACAAGTAGAGGCTTCCCTCTTAACTTTATATCTCAAATTATCTTTGCCTGATGGGATGATAGAAACTTTACCTAAAATAAGGTCAATCATTGCCTTCTTCTGTTATTTCTGTTCAAAATTCTTAGTTTTTCATGTCCTTAAGCCATACCTTTAAACCAGAAAGCTGTTGTAGGGCAGGAATGCCTAATATTAATAATAATAATTGCTAATATTTAGTGAGGACTAATTATGTGGTAGGTACTATACTAGGCCCTTGACATAGATTACTGCACTTAATCCTTGGAACAATCTTAAGAAGTATGTGCATCGTAAGTAGGTACTATGAAGTAGGTATTATTGCAATTGTATAGATGAAGAACTGAGGCATGAAGTTGTTAGACAACTTGCCCAGGGGCACATAGCTAGTAAGTAGAAAGGGATACAGCAGAGATTTGGAGAGAAATTTCTTAATTAAACCAATAGGTTATTCTATTTCTCACTTCCAGCAGTGGTCATGTCTAATTAATTCCAGATAATAACGAGTAAACTTATTTCCTGGTGTGACATTCATTGATTTGTTGAATATCTTCTGGGCGCAAAGCCTTGTACTAGGAGATTTGTACTGTGGAAGATTATAAAAAGAGAAAGATATGGTCTCTGCACCCAAGAAAATCAGAAGCTAGTAGGGAAGAAGACTGAGAAATAATGAACCCCAATACAAGCAAAATACGGCCCAGAGGAGGAAGCAACATTTTTCAGTGGCATCCACGAGGTGTGATTGAAAATTTCATCTTTGAGATGAGCCTTTATTGTCAAGTAGGATTTTGAGAGGCAGAGAAGTGAGGGAAAGACATTCCAGGCAAGGGAACCACATGGGCAAATACTCACACTGAGTCACGACTGACTCACTAACCCCAGAGCAGAGCTTGTTCCTGGAATAGCAAGGAGTTTGGAGTTTCTAAGCCTTCAGCTATCTTTGAGGAAGTCCTAATTTGGTAGATGATAGTAGAAAGGCAAAATTATAAAATCTGGGAAGTGAAGGGCCCCCAAAAGTCATCTAGTCCAATAAGCCATCCAGTGCCAAAATCTCTTCAAAAAACCTCTCTCAAGTGATCATCAAAGGTAGGCCCCAATACTTCTAGCCGCGGATACATTGGTGTCTCCTATGGCAGCTGATCCCATCACTTTTGAAGTTATATTAGTAATTTATTTATTTATTTGCTTAGTGTCTGTTCGACAAGGGTAGAGACTGTCTTGCCTGGCAGGCACCCCCAGCATACAATAAATATTGGTTGAAATGAATGCATTCCGTCTCAGGGAAACTCTGACATTTGTAAAGTTCTTAGAGAATTTCCACAGATAGTACTTTACATATATGAAGACAACTATAATATCCCCCTTGCATCTTCTCCATTTGATCAACAATTCCCCATGACGAATAACTATGGGCCCTTTTACCGTAATGATTACTTTCTCAAATAAAGTCCATTTTGTCTCTATTTCTTTTAATGTGTTGTTGCAAGAACAGAAGGCAGCACTCCAACTTTGTGACACTCTCAAACTAGAGAGGTCCTATCACCTCTCTTGTTCTAGTTCTTACGGTGTGACACAAGGTGGCATTAACTGTGTTGAGTTCCACTTCACACTGATGCTGCCTCATGTTTCTCGAATTGTCAGCTAGCCACCTTCCTTCTCACTTCCTCCACTCCTTGCTGTGTTTTACTGCTTCTCAAATCTCTCTTCTCTTGAGTTGTGCTGGTAGATTTTGAAAACCAACCCCCAGGCCTTATAATATTGAGGAAGCTATTAAAATAATCCAGGACAAAAAACACAAGGTACTAATCAGAGCAGTGTGGCCATAAAGGAAGAGACAGAAAGAAAAACTTACATGAGGCATTATCGACAAGACTTGCAATCTATTGAATTAGTGACTTCTAGCACTTTCTCAATGGGTGCCTCTCTCTAGGCCACTTATAAATTAGTACATTCCCAGCTTCTCCTTACCTCACTGTTCTTGAAACAAGCATACAACTCTTATTGTCTTTTATATATTTTTTTCCTTGTTACAATCCAGAAATATATTAGGAAAAGTCAAAGGCAGCAAGACCTCCAGCCTGGGCAACTGAAAGGACAGTAGTTCCATTGCCAAGGTAGGAAATTCAGGAAAAGGATCTGCAGACTTTAAGGTGATAAGGAAGCATCTGGTTTGGGACATGTTGAATTTGAGGGCCTGGGGCATCTAGCAAGCAGTTAGAGATTTTTTTTACTGCTTTGGCTCTGGAATACGAAGCTGAAATGTAGATCTGTGAGTCATCAATAGAGATACTTGCAGCTTTCCCCAGAGGATGAGAATGTTGAATATTATCTAGACTGAAAAAACACAAGGCTAAAGACAAAACCCTTAACAATAGCTACATCAAATGGGTATTTGGGGGAGGAATCTCCCAGAAAGAGAGAGGGGAGTGCTTAGAGGTTCTGAGGAAAACTTGGTAAGTTTAATATCAGATCAGCCAAAGCTAGATGTTACTGCAGCAAAAAGATAAACCGGTCACATCAAATGCAGCAGAAAGCTCCTACAGAACAAAAATTCTGATGATGCTATTGACTTTATCAATGACCTTTGAGAAAATAACTCCAGTGATGTTTGAGAGCCAGGTTGCAAGCAGTTAAGAGATGAAGAGTACAGTGTAGCAATAAAGTCACAGTAGTAAATTGTAGTGTTTTGAGAAGGTGTTATGCAATGCAGGTAAAGTAAAAAGAAACAAATCCAAATGATATTCATATGATCCACACATTCTAAAATATAACATGGGGTTAATCACTACTTCACTGTAATTTATAACTGACTCTAGAATCAGGCACTGTATAAGTCTTATGACTGCACCAGGTACTAAACATCTCACTGTATGAAAGAGAAAAATGGAAATACATTTTTATGAATAGTCTTCATTGAACCTAAACAGGGTGACATTAATTTCTTGTGGGTTTTTTTTTCCAGGTTTCTTTTTAAGTGTACAATTTTTACATGCCCATTTTCTTTGAGATTGGTTCTCATCTAATTCTGCTTGAATTGGATGCCAGGTTAAGCTCTTTAGACTTTAACCCAACAGAAATTCTGTCGGAATCACTACTAGGTCTGGTGAATTTCTGGATCTCTTCTATATTGTCTCCTAATCCTTTGGGGTGTGAATCTCCGGGAAGCCCCTTTCACTTCCAGCCCTGGTATCTGCTACATATAGACTCATAGGATGTCAAATCTGGAAGTGATTTTAGGATTCTTCTGGCTCATTGCCCTCAATTTCATAAGGGAATGAACCGAGGCCCATAGAGGGAAAATGACTTGTTCAAGGAAGCATTGTTGCAGAGTGACTGCAGCATGGGCTATAGAGTGAGAGCTGGGATTGAATCCTGGATCCATTATTACTAATAGTATCGTATTAGGCTAGGCTCTTTTCCTCTTGTGTCTCAGTTTTCCCACTTAAAGTGGGGCTAATGATCATCACACCAGCCTTATATAGTTGCTGTGTACTGAACAAATAAAATGTGAAAGCACCTAGTCAGTGCCTGACACATGGTAGAAACTCAGTAAGTTGATTTTCTCTCCCCCTTTGCACAAGGTTCCATAGCTCATGTGACCAAAGCATAACTAAAAGCAAACTCAGGTCTTATGACTTCCAGGCCAGAGCCCTTTTCATACACAGGGGTCTTCAAACTGAGATATCCCTGAAGGTATGTGAAGACTTTCCAAAGGATGTAAGGACGTGTATAATTTCAACTGATTATCAGAGCTTCCAGGTTCGTATGAACTCTTTCCTAAAATTGATCTGAGTATGTACTTGCAGTTGGGAGTTTCATTTTTCTTTTCATATTTTACAATGGTTTTTCTACTTTAAAGAGGAAAGACATTTTAAATCTTATAGTTGCACACACCCTGAAATGTTAAACCTCCAAGCAACAAAGGGACATTGCAACAATCCATTTAATCAGGATATATCAACTGCCTCTCAATCAATCTCATTAAGAGGTGCAGTTCCAGTAAAACTTTACTTTTTAGGCTTAATAAGATTGTTAAAAGCTGTGACACTGTGGGCTATTTTGCTCAACTGTATGCTCCTAATAACTGTTTCAGTGGCTCAATGCATAAGAAACTTTTCAACACTTAGGCTTTATGGTCACAGGAAATTTTTTAAACTTTCAGTTTACACATATATATATTTTTGTAGAAAAATAATAGGATGATCAATAAAAGACTTCAAGCATAGAAGTACACTATATTAGGTTAAAATCTGTGGAGGAAGTGAGATTGAAATACAAGTTAAGGGAGAAAAAAACATAAATTTTTCAACTGTGAATGCAGAGCTTGTTATAAACTTTTAAAATGGATGAGGTGGTGTTGGGAAAATGGAACAATTTGGTCAGGCTCCCCTCGCCTCGGAGCTGGTTCAGGGTGGGTCGGTAAACACTGTATGTGTAGGGGTGGAGTAGGTGCGCCTGCACGACAGCGCTGCTTTGGCTGGTGTTTTACTGCCTCGGGCGCCCGCCCTGTGTGGCCATGTTTTTCCAGACCTGCAGCTTCCAAGGACCGTGTGGCTGGTTGCCTAGCTTATAGACCTGCGTGAAGGGGTCTGTTGACCCAGCCTGGTGTGGAGGGGTCTGGTGACCCAGCCTGGTGTGTGTGGGGTCTGTTGATGCAGCCTGGCATATGAAGGGTTTGTGACCCAGTCTGTGAGTGGGCTTGAGGGGTCTGGGAGCTCCAGACCCAGCCCTAGCTCAACCATCAGCCCAGTTGGTGCAGGATTATTGGCAGGTAAAAGAACTGTGACAACTAGCATGGTCGCCTAGCTTTACAATTGGCATCACGAACAGGATTAAGAGCTAGACAATTGGCATTGTGAGGATTCCAGGCCTTAGCCGTAGCTTAGCAGTAGACAGATAGGTGGCTATCAAGATACTCTGGTATTTAGATTATCACTGGAAAAACTTAAAAGAGTGATGAAATAGATTTATTTATGATATGCTAGAAATTATACCCTTTCCAACTCTTTAAACTTATGATGAAAAAATTTAAAGGTCAACTTTAAAAATGTTAAAAAGAACGTAATTTTTCAAAGTTCTTTGAAAAACAGATATTGCCCATACTACCTTGGAGAGGTCTACAGCATCTCAGAGTCTTACCCTTATTTCAGTACCTGGCTGAGAAAAATCTTTCCCTTTTTGTTCCCAAAAAGTGGAGGACACACACATACGCCCATGCTCGCACGCACAGACGCACACACAAACTCCATATTCCCTGGATATTGTGTCCTCTTCTTCTGACCCCACCTTCTCAACTCCACATTCCCTTCTTTTGCTTTTCAGGGGTATTTCTTTTGCTCCAAACCCTGTATGTTTACATTTTACCCTTTTTAGCTCTGCCCCCCCATGCCTCCTCATTTTCTTCTGAACTTTTTATTTTTCCTGCACATAGTTACTAGCCTTTTGTTGAAGTTGCTCTGGCCATTAGGGGACAGTCAGCTTTTTCCTTCATCTGTTGCTCCAACAGAAATTCTCAAACTTTAGCATGCATCAGAATCACCTGAAGAACTTGTTAAAACACAGACTACTGAGTCCCTCCCCCAGAATTTCTGATCCAGTATGTCTGTGGTAGGACCTGAAAAATCTGCATTTCTAACTAATTTTCAGGTGATGCCATAGTTCTGTTCTGGGGACCTCACTTTGAGAACCCTGCTCTAAACTAATGTCTGGTCTGCTCACTAGAGATTATGTGGCTAAATGGTAAGTACCTTCATTTTTGGAGCTAAGAGTGGCACCAAAAGAGACGTACCAGTTATGAAAGCAGAAGCATGTGGGCTTTCTCAAATAAATTCTTCATGCAATCTAAAAATCCTTCAGTATTGGACTGATTTAGAGCAAAACTCAGAGCAAAACCATCACAATTAAGAAAACAACGACTCAAAGTTCCACAGTATCCACCCCCCACCCCAAATAATATAAGAACTCACATTTATGGCAGATCTATATGTCAGACATCCTTGTAGGCAGGTTACCACGTGCTATGTCATTTAGTCCTCACATCATCCTTGTGAGCTAAGTTTTATTATTCTCATTATTCATAAAAAAAATCAAGATCAGAAAGGTTAAGTCCATTGGAAATTGTCCATAAAAACTGTTCACTAATTTCAGGTGATCATTCAGAGGAATGAATAAGTCATTAGTTTGTTAACCTGCTACTGCAAGCAAGCAAATAATCCAAGAAAATCATATGAAAGCTTTTTAAAAAAAAATCAATAAAGAAAACAGGTGACTTCCCTAAAGGATAAACAGCTGGTCCATCTATGTCATTCATCAGCCAAGACAGAACAGAAGAGAATCTGGAATCTCCTCCCACCCACTACTTTTTATTGATTTTAAAAAGAGGCTTTTAATTCCACCAACCATAACTCAGTTCTTTCAGCATTATTGGAAAAAAAGTAAACACACATAATAATGCATGATTTAGAAACTCAACATATATAAACCACAAAAGAACCCTAGATTATAGAATATTGCAGTATCCTAGAGAATGGACTTATGAAAAACTAATAATTAGGCAATGTTTCCCATTGTATGGAGAAATTTCATAGGGTTGCATGTGTGTTTGTGTTCGTGTGTGAATGTGTGCAGTGTGTTCTGATATCATTATTTTCAATGTCTGGAATACCAATAAAAATTACCAGGTATGCAGAGAACCAGGATATTATAAGCCATAGTGAGAAGATAAGTCAATCAATCAAAATCAAACCAGAGCTGACATAGATTTTAGAATGATTCGATAAGGATATTAAAATGGTATCCCCTGAACTCCCATGTTCATTGCTTCTCTGTTTATAATAGCCAAGTTATGGAACCAACGTAAATGTCCATCAACAAACAACTGGATAAGGAAAATGTGATATATACACACAATGGAATACTATTCAGCCATAAAAAGAATGAAATTCTGCCATTCACAGTAACATGGATGAACCTGGAGGAAACCATGTCAAGTGAAATTAGCCAGGCACAAAAAGAGAAATACTGCATCTACTCACTCATAAGTGGGAGCAGAAGGAAAGAAAGAAAAGAAAGACAGCAATAAAATGTTGAACTTTCAGAAGGAGAGAACAGACCTATAGTTACTAGAGGTGGGAAAGGGGGAGGGGGGAGGAGGTTAGTGAGCAATGGGGTAAGGGACACAAAGAATAATTACAATTTGTAATGATGAACATGCTAATAATATTGATTGATCATCACACACTGTACACAAATCCAGGCAGTCAACTCTGTACCCCATAAATATGTGTAATAAAAAAAAAATAAATAAATAATAGTATCTCATAGGTTCAAAAACTTAAGTAGACACATGAAATTATATAAAAAGCTCAAATTAAACTTTTAAAGATTAAAAGTACAATGTATTCTATGAAAAATACAATGAATGTGATTAACAGCTGATTAGACATTGCAGAAGAAAAGATTAATGAACTTGAAGACATAGCAATAAAAGCTACCCAAAATCTAACACAGAGAGGAAAGAGAATTGAAAAAAATATCACAGAGCGTCACTGAGCTGTGGGACAACTTTAAGAAGCCTAATATACATGTAATTGGAATTCTGAAGGAAAGGAGGGGGATAGACAGAGAAATATTTGAGAAAATATTGGTCAATTTTTTTCCAAGTTTGATGAAAACTATAAACTCACAGATCCAAGAACTCAGCAAACCCCAAGCACAAGGCACGAGAAGAAAACTACACCAAGACACACAATAAATTGTTTAAAACCAGTGATAAAGGGAAAAGCTTAAAAGAAGTCAGACATATTACATTTACATGTTACGAAGGTAAGAATGACAGATTTCTTGTCAGAAACAATACAAGTGAAAGGACAGTGCAAAATTTTAATTTATTGAAGGGGGAAAAAACAAACCTATCAACTTAGAATTCTATATTAGGGAAAATATCTTTCAAAAACAAAGGTGATGCACAGGCCAGCCATCAAACAAAACAACAAACAAAAAAGGTGAGATAAAAATTTCAGACATACAAAAGTTGAAAGTTGAAAAATTTATCATCATATCGGTATCAATTTTTTTCCTAAGTAGAAGGCAAATAAGAATCAGAGAGCAGAAACTGTAGAAGACAAAACAAGGCTTTACATTAAAAACAAAAATAACTACTTTCTAACAGTGAGAACCATTAAGAAATGGACATGACTGTCTTGGGAGAAAAGTTCCATTCACATACTATGCATAATGTGGCAGTGATTTCCATCCTTAGTTGGAGAAGAAACTGGTTGACCCCTTCAGTTCCCTTATGGCTATGATAATTCTGTGATGATTTCAGGGTCTAAGATGTTGCCTCCAAGAAGAGAAATTATAAGAAACCATATATTTGAATGCTTTATGTACAGTGTTACATACAAGCAAACCAATAGACCACTATTTTTTAAAGAAATATGTTCAAATTGTATTTAAAATGTCCTCTTGAAATTTTATTCAGGGAATCTTTAGCAGCAAATTCATTGTAAATCCTCAAAACTTTCCTGCTCAGTAAAGAAATTCCATTACACAGAAATGTTTGTACTTATTAGGATTAAAAGCCTGCTAGAAGAAATTCTGGTTGTTAAAAGAAACCTCTGATTGGATGAGACCATAAGAAAAGATGGAGCTTTCGAAAAATTATTCATCACGATCAAGTGGGATTCATCCCAGGGATGCAAGGTTGGTTCAACATACGCAAATCAATAAATGTGATACACCATATTAATAAACTCAAACACAAGGACCATATGATCATCTCTATAGATGCTGAAAAAGCATTTGATAAAGTTCAGCACTCATTCATGACAAAGACCCTCTATAAGTTAGGTATAGAGGGAAAGTATCTCAACATAATTAAAGCCATATATGCCAAACCCACTGCCAATATCATCCTGAATGGGGAAAAGCTGAAAGCTTTTCCTTTAAGAACAGGAACTAGACAAGGATGCCCACTCTCACCACTCCTATTCAACATAGTGTTGGAAGTACTAGCCAGAGCAATCAGAGAAGAGAAGGAAATAAAGGGCATCCAGATTGGAAAAGATGAAGTCAAACTGTCCCTGTTTGCAGATGACATGATCCTATATATCGAACAGCCTAAAACCTCTACAAAAAAACTCTTGGAATTGATAAATGATTTCAGCACAGTAGCAGGATACAAAATCAAAACACAAAAATCAGTAGCATTTCTTTTCTCCAATAGTGAACATGCAGAAAGAGAAATCAAGAAAGCCTGCCCATTTACAATAGCCACCAAAAAAATAAAATACTTAGGAATTGAGTTAACCAAGGATGTGAAAAATCTCTATAATGAGGACTACAAACCACTGCTGAGAGAAATTAGAGAGGATACAAGAAGATGGAAAGATATCCCATGCTCTTGGATTGGAAGAATCAACATAGTGAAAATGTCCATACTACCCAAAGTGATATACAAATTCAACGCAATCCCCATCAAAATTCCAAAGACTTTTTTCTCAGAAATGGAAAAAACTATTCAGACATTTATATGGAACAATAAAAGACCACGAATAGCCAAAGCAATGCTGAGCAAAAAAAATAAAGCTGGAGGCATAACACTACCTGACTTTAAGCTATACTACAAAGCTATAATAACCAAAACAGTATGGTACTGGCATAAAAACAGACACACTGACCAATGGAATAGAATAGAGAATCCAGAAATCAACCCACACACTTACTGCCATCTGATCTTTGACAAAGGCACCAAGCCTATTCACTGGGGAAGGGACTGCCTCTTCAGCAAGTGGTGCTGGGATAACTGGATATCGATATGCAGGAGAATGAAACTAGATCCATACCTCTCACCGTATACTAAAATCAACTCAAAATGGATTAAGGATTTAAATATACACCCTGAGACAATAAAACTTCTTAAAGAAAACATAGGAGAAACACTTCAGGAAATAGGACTGGGCACAGACTTCATGAATACGACCCCAAAAGCATGGGCAACCAAAGGAAAAATAAACAAATGGGATTATATCAAACTAAAAAGCTTCTGCACAGCAAAAGAAACAATTAAAAGAGTTAAAAGACAACCAACAGAGTGGGAGAAAATATTTGCAAAATATACATCTGACAAAGGATTAATATCCAGAATATATAAGGAACTCAAACAACTTTACAAGAAGAAAACAAGCAACCCAATTAAAAAATGGGCAAAAGAGCTAAGCAGGCATTTCTCTAAGGAAGATATCCAAATGGCCAACAGACATATGAAAAAATGCTCAACATCACTCAGCATCCGGGAAATGCAAATCAAAACCACATTGAGGTACCATCTAACCCCAGTTAGGATGGCTAAAATCCAAAAGACTATGAACGATAAATGCTGGCGAGGCTGCGGAGAAAAAGGAACTCTCATACATTGTTGGTGGGACTGCAAAATGGTGCAGCCTCTATGGAAAATGGTATGGAGGTTCCTTAAACAATTGCAAATAGATCTACCATACGACCCAGCCATCCCACTGTTGGGAATATACCCAGAGGAATGGAAATCATCAAGTCGAAGGTATACCTGTTCCCCAATGTTCATCGCAGCACTCTTTACAATGGCCGGGAGTTGGAACCAGCCCAAATGCCCATCATCAGATGAGTGGATACGGAAAATGTGGTACATCTACACAATGGAATACTACTCAGCTATAAAAACGAATGAAATACTGCCATTTGCAACAACATGGATGGACCTTGAGAGAATTATATTAAGTGAAACAAGTCAGGCACAGAAAGAGAAATACCACATGTTCTCACTTATTGGAGGGAGCTAAAAATTAATATATAAATTCACACACACACACACACACACACACACACACACACACACAAACCGGGGGGGGGGGGAGAAGATATAACAACCACAATTATTTGAAGTTGATACGACAAGCAAACAGAAAGGACATTGTTGGGGGGGAGGGGGGGAGGGAGAAGGGAGGGAGGTTTTGGTGATGGGGAGCAATAATCAGCTACAATGTATATCGACAAAATAAAATTAAAAAAAAAAAAGAAAAGATGGAGCTCAATGTAGATGATAGGAGACTCTGGATTGTGTTTGTTTATTTGCTTGGGTGGGTGTCTCTGATCTCTTTAGGTCACTGGAAAGAGAACAAAGGCCTCTTCTCTTCCTGATTACACCACCAGGAAGCACAGGTAGCTGGAATGAGAATACTTCAAGATACAGGAACAGATACAATCCCAAAGAGAAAACAGGACAAACGACTAATTAAGAGCTCAACACTGGAGGAAAGATAACACAACCAAGTGGTGAAGTGAATGAGGACTGCAGAATATTTGTAATGAGTGTCAGACTTAGATCTGATTAACATCCCAGATTATTTAGCAATAACTAATAACGATGAAATTTAGGTAGATTGGGATTCCATTTGTACCTAATTGTTCATATTTTATTATTTAAGAAGTAATACATGCAAGGATTTATCGTGAAAAGGCAATCTACACTTTTACTTAATCACTGTAACCTCAATCAACCACGGCCCGCGCCCAGAGGCGACTACTGCAAGTCTCTGGTATCTTTTTCCAGAGACAGCTTATGAATATACAAGCAGGGGGTGGGGTGGGGTAGGCAGGGCATGGCATAAGTGTAAAATAATGGACACATTGTCCTGTACCTCACATCTATCTTTTAACAATGTATCTTTAAGATGTTTCCTATTTTTAACTAGAGTTCTGCTTCATTCCTTTAAACAGTAACATAGTTTTCCATTATGTGGAGGTACAATTATTTATTTGACCAGTTTGAAAATGACGGCTATTTAGATTATTTCTAGTCTTTCTAGCATTGTTCTGCTGCCTTTTTTTTTTTTAAGTATGCACCTTAATGATGTCTTTTAATGACTATCCTCAATAAATTTATCAGCTAGGAGATAACACTTCATACTTCCCAAATTAGCTAAAATAAAAGGTTTGAATCCTTTGCTAATGGGGCTGTGGAAAGACAGGTACACTGATTGGTTCGAAGGGTACTTCAAAAAATTCATGGAAAAATATAATTTAACAATAATATGAATCTTTCCATGAACTTTCTGAAGTACCCTCATATATGGTCCAGTTGCAGGGGGACTGGGGGTGTGGCTGAGGCTGGGGTGGGGGGGCTCCCTCCACTTTGGCTATGGAGCCAGGGGATTTCTGGTGGTGGCTGGGTCACCACTGGCTGATGCGGATGTGAGGGGAGTGTGGCTGAGGCCCTTGGCACACCCGCCTGGCTTGAGATCCTGTGAGGGGGGGGCTTCTGGCTCTTTTAGGTTTTATAGGTCTTCTTTGGCAGTGTTAGACCTTTACTGTTTAATATCAGAACTTTGTCTCTGGTCTGTGGGTTTTTGTGTTTTCTTTCAGTTCTGTGTTGGATTATTAGCTACCCCCATCACTTAAACTCTGCACTGGAACTAATTTGCTGTCCTTTGGTTACTTCTGAAATGGGTGAACTTCCTGTGGTCACAAGCATTTGAGCCCTGTGGTTGAGCTAAATTGCTGCTTTGCTGCTGATCCTCTGCGGAAGGCTTTTTATGTAGCTCAGGTTTTAATTGTGGACCTTGTAAACACTTCAGGGTCTTATGAGGTCTGATACACCTGGGTTGTATAGGAACTCTGGTCTGGGCCTGAGTCTTTTCAGCAAACTATACCCCCTACAGTACTATATTCCTGACCAGTCTTGCACTGAGTGGTCATGCGCTGATTGGGGGTGGGGGGGCAGATCAGCTGTCCATGCTGTGCCCCAATGTTCCTTGTGGGCCCATCTCCACCACCCCCCACGCTCCAAACACTTCCCATGGGATGGGCCATGCACTGGTCCCTTGTGGTGACTCACTGGCCTCTGATGCCATTTTTTTCAGTTGTGGCTCCTTGCTCCTATGTGGGTCCATGGAAACCCTGTCAGTGGTCTTGCTGGCCTGGGGGCCACCAAGGCCCTCCTCTCCCATGTAGCCTCCAAGCAACTTCATACGAAGGGCTCAGCTGTGGCTGTTGCCAGCTCTTGCTCCGTTTGCTCACCAGGGCCAGCCTTAAAATGGCTGGGGCTTGAAATGGTCAGAGCGGTCCCTTCTTTCTCTCATTGTGGCTTCTCCTGCCTTCAACTCTGTAGGTCTCTCCTCCTCTTTCCCTTAGCTCTAGAGGCCCCAGCTTGAAAGTCATTGCTTTTTAAATAGTTGTAAATTTGTCAATTGTGGGAGAGTGATGCTGGGTACTGTCTGTTCCACCGTCTTGATTCTCTGTCCCATGAAGATATTTTAAGTTATATGCTTGTATTGTTTTACTCCACATTTTGTAAAATCAGTCCTTGAATCTGGGTATTTGGGCTGTGCCCAGTTTTTCCTTATTATAAATGGTGAAGCTATAAATATCATTATTCAAACAATTTTAAATGTTTGAATTACTCCCTTATACATTATTGAAAGAAGATACAGATCAAAGAAATGAACAGTTATAATACTTTTGCCTGTATAGAATGATTGTTCTATAGAATGTTACTCTAATGAATGAAACAGTGTTTTCTCATAGCCTCTCCAGCAAGGGGTTTTATTCTTTATTTTAGTTAATCTGATAAATATTAAGTTATACCTCATACCTAATGAATTTATTGAGGATATTTATTAAAAGGCATTATAGTGATTTAAGTCAAGGAGTCTGGAGCAAGAACGCTTGCATTCAAATTCTTGATCTGACATTGTCCTTTCATTACTTGTTTTCTTTGTGTCTCAGTAGTCCATGTGTAAAATGGCAATAATGGTACATACCTCAAAGGCATGTGGTGAAGATTAAATGAGTTAAGTGCTTAGAACTGCTCCTGGAATTTGGTAAGCACTGTAACTGCAGGCCGTTATGAATGGCCATGAATGCCAGGAACAGTGCAAGACTTCAGGGAGAAAACTGTGAACACAGCAGACACAAACAGTTTCTACACTCACAAAGCTCACAGCTTTGTCAGGAATACAGGCAGTTACAGTACCATAAGGCAGGTGTATGACAAGAGAACATGTTGGAAGAATACCTGGCTTGAATATTTGATTTTTGCATTAGAGAAGCTACATAAATGTTCTAAATGTTGTTTTATGGTCTATATTTCTTCTTATATGAACTATTTAGTCATAGCCATTGTCTACTTGCCCAGGGAGTCTTGATATTTATCCAATATGTATTCACCTATGTTTTTTGATTTATGAAAGCAATGCTCATTCTGCTTGTTCTGTTGCAGCCACGCTTGCCTCTGCTCTTCCTTGAACAATCCAGGCATGCTCTGTCCTCAGGGCTGTAGCTTTGCTGTTCCCCCTGCATGGAAAGCTCTTCCCCCAGTATCCACATGGCTTGCTTCCTCTCCTCTTTCAAGTTTTTGCTCAAATGTCACCTACAGAAGGTCTCCCTATCACTCTATTTAAAATTGCAACTCTTATCTCCCAGGACTTCTATTCTCCTTCCCTGGTTTTTCTTCACTGTACGTTTCACCTCTATATTACAAAACTTTTTTTGTCAGTCTCCACTATTAGACCATAAGATCCACAAAGTCAGGAGTCTTGTCTGTTTTATTCTTTGCTGGATCCCCAAAAGTTATAATAGTATCCAGCACTTTGTAAGCATTCAATAGATATTTGTTGATTAAATAAATAGTCATTTATACAAAAGTGATATTGTAACATACATGTCATTCTGGAACTTGCTTTTTCACTGAATGATACACCTTGGATATTTTTTCATGTTGGCTCACATAGATCTTCCACACTTTTTAAATATCCGTATAATTGTTCAAAGCAATTTATTTGTTTCTCATTAATAGACATTTGAATCATTTCTAATTTGGACCTATCAAAAACAATATTGTAATAAACAACCTATCTATCTTTGTGCAACTGTGGTTTTCTTGCAGGATTTTTGTACTTTGAGTATTGAGCTTCCGTCCATTATATTTATTGCAGGCATTTTTCTGTTGCTAACATTTTCATCTTCTGCATATGATAAAAACTTCGAACTGAAAATGAAAATAAATCTCCCTCTACATCCCTCAGTTCCCCTTGTTTCTCACATAGCATCTCAGAGACAGTTAGTACATATATAAGCATATTTAACAGAAACAAAAGTTTCATAAAACACACTTCTCCTTACTACTTTCAATGTACATTGATTCCTTCTATTCCGTTCATTGGAAAATATTTGTAGAGACCCTATCAAGTCATTTCAAAATCACTAGTTCATTGAGATCCACAGTTTGGAAAGCTCTGGCCTTTTTTCACCTGCCTTGTGTTAAACCAGTCTACAGGAACAGGCAACTATTCGAGTTTTCTTGTCCGGCAACCAGTAGCCTGTTAGAACTGGAAACCTCCCTTGAAGCCCAGCCCAAATAAGTAAGGTCTAGCTCTTATCCATCTTTTCCCAGCAGTTGAGACCCAGCCACCATACCTGCCAAGAATGAACCGACGGTCTCAAACTAAGCTACTGCTGCAGATGGCAGCCACCTGACTTTGAATCTGTATGTCCACCACATTAATATTAGCCCCATATACATCCCCTATGCCTAGATAAACAGGGATATCACTTTAAGACTATTGGCTCACTTCCATGTTGACACTTAAGGGAGGTCACTCTGTTAGATGGGAATTATTTCCAGACAATGCTAGCACTTAAAGCCAGGAAGAGACAGGAGCATAACATTCAAAATTCTGTTCATTCAGGCCCAGCCTGAGTTTGGGGTTTCAGGGAAAAAATGTGAAGGGGCTTCTAGAATCCAGGTAAAGAGTTGAAGAGTGGGGCTTTGGCCAAATGTGTGAGAATTCAGGGCAGAACTCTGGGCAAGCAGCAGGAGGTCAAATACAGATGGACACACATGGTATGTTGGGATATGTGGTAGCACAGTGGACACTTAGGTTGCCAAAGCCCACCTGAGACTCACAACAAATGTTAGAGATGGTGTCTAGGCCCCACCAGCTGATGGGTCTAGGATACCTGCCTTGTTCAAGATTAACTCAGGAACAGGGTGACCCTAAGCATGTAGATTAGGGATATCCATGCCTATTGCTGAGAGTGCCCGGGCAGGCAGGTATTCATAGGAAATAATCAAGAAGAAACACTCGTTGACACCTACATTAAATCCAGCTGACAGCATAACTCCTCTCCTTGGCATCTGACTCAGGATCTGTGAGATCATACTGGGTAAACAATTTAAATGCAAACTGGTATGACCGAATCTGAAGAACAGAAAGGTCAGAGAAGCAAATTTTTCTCAATTAGGAAAAGAAAAAACATTTCTAAAAAGAAACATGTTCTATTCTCAGAAAGAATTTTCTGAAAGGTGGGTTTATTCCTTCACTCACTCATTCACTCATTCATTCATTAGGTATGATACACTTACTAATGGATGCTAGCTTTCATTCATTTCTGAGGTTAGATGTGCACACTCTTTTCTATTTCTCTGTATTTTTTGGATGTCACAGGCAGATGGGAATGTTTACTTGTATAACTTAAATATGCAGATTTCTTAGGCAACATCCTGTGGCTTTAGCATCAGTCAGCCCCTGATGACCAATGGACAGTGATCAAGAAGGCAATTCACGGTAAGTTTGTTCCTTAATCGTGTTGGTCTCTGTTGGGTAGGTGACTTTCTCTCCTGCTGCAAAATGCAGATACAGAAAATTACAGGCTCCTGAAAAAATAGACTGTAGGAGGCGAAATACTCAATACCTAAACCCAGATATCAGAAGTGACTTTGTCCTTCAAGATTTAAGAACTGTGTGGCCTCTTACCCTCCTCCCACCTGCATCCTGAGGGGACAGCACAGCCTTCTGCCATCCTGAAGAGGAGGAGGCAGGCAGCTCATATAATCATGGTCACTTGGCTCTAGCTCTGGTTTCTGTCGTCTCATTTGAATCTCACTTTTGGCAGCTCTTTCTTTTCTGTGCTCCTCTGTGCTATCCAATATGGAGCTTAATTCTTTTTAAATTTTTGGGGGTGATATCCTCCTTCCCTTCTCCATCTCCCTAAATCTTCCATGAGACATTTGCATATACAGTAGATTCCACTAAAGACTTGGGATGAAATGGAGGTTTATATAGACATTAAATATTTCTTATCCTGCATTCCTTCCTTTGACTCCCCAACCCAAACTCAAGGACCCTCAGCCTGAAGGTAGGGGAATTGTTGGTGCTTATCTTTATGTAGTTAGACTCATTAAAGCCCCTGCTAAAATGAAGGGGCACTTAACTTGTGGTGTCTGCAAAAGTAACATGCAATAACTGGTAGATGCTTTTACCTATCAATCTTTCTTTCTATTTGTCTTGTACCAACTGGAACAATTCATGCCATCCCCTTGAAAGGGAAAAAAAATCATCAGTTGGATTTAAAATATACTTTAAAAAATCATTATCCTAATATAGATCAATGTGGATAAGCACTGTTTAGCTGTTGATGGATTACATGTGGCCAAGATTACTACACTGTTTAAAAATACAAAGATACTTCAAAACATTCATGGAAAAATGGAATTAAAAGATAATTACAAGTCTTTCCATGAACTTTCTGAAGACTCCTTGTATAAATTTTAATATAAAAAACTGCAGAGAAAAAAGCAGAAATTAGCCCATAATCTTCTCAGATTGCCTCCATTGATATAATACCCAGATATTGATTATTTTTCTGCTACTTCCTTTTTACAGCCTTGCCAGAATTATAGGATACCTGTTGCAACAAGGAGAAATGGCACTTTGACCCAACTCCTGGCATCAGGCTCTGGGACCAAGGATCTGACCTGGGTTCAGTAGTGGGACCTCGAACACCAAGTCACAAGTCAGGATCTGGCTGAGGTAAGGCAATGTAATCATTAAAGGTAGAAAAGGACGAGGAAAGGATGGAATTAAAGGTGATCCACAGTCAGATTACAAGACAATCAAGGAAGATGTCAGGCCCAAGAAAGGACAAGTATGGGAGTCAGGGAAACTCAGATCTAAGCAGAAGGGATTGCAGAGAGACCGGGGAAGAGAACCAGAGTAGAGGTGTCATAGCTCCAGATTTGCCATGATGGAGCCCTCCTGTATTGGCCTCTGCTCATCCACAAAGCATGGAAATTTGCAGGCAGCTGCTGGTTCCACAGTCAGGAAACCATTGCTGGGGTTAGTGGAGTGCAGGACCTTATGAACCTTAAATTACGGATACCTCTGCTGCTGACCTGAAAAGTCAATGTTGCCACTTCTTCTGTCACCACATGGAAACTTGTCTTTTTGTGACAATAGCCCCTGCTTCAATGTCTAGGGAGTTCACTGAGCTTAGGACACTTTTCCATGCCCAAGGACAAAGGAGCTGGGAAAGTGAGAATTTGAACTTCCGGTTTCCATAGTGAAAGACAAGATCTGCTCCCACCAAGACTCCAAATGTAGAAGTCAAAATAAAAATAAAAAGTTTTCTTTACTCTTGTAATATTTTTAGAAAAATAATAAAACAAAACAAAAAACCCAACCCACACCAAATTAAATCAAAACAAACCAAACCAAAAGTCTGACACCAATGTAAGCACTTGAAGAATGATCACTAATTTTTTTCAATAGGAAAAATAGATGCATACATATTAGACACATATGAGAAAAAAAATTTAATTAAGTCATCTGAATTTATGTACATTTCATATTTGAAACACATTTATCTTGCATTTCCTGGTTTTCTAACTAAAAGTTCCATTCAGAATACATGCCCTCTTTTCAATTTGATGAATTTATGGTCAATAGTAGCTATTTCTTCTAACATACCAACAAATATAGTAAATTAGATATAGTCTGATGTTTTAAGAAGTTGAGCTTCCAAAAAGTAATAAAGAATGCTTCTCCATTCAGCAATATATTTTTTGCCATCAAAAATAGAATTTTTTTAAATGGTCAAGAATAATACGTACTCAATGATATATACACTAGACTTAACAATAACTGTACTTAAACAAGCAATTTAGAGCAAGATTCAAAGAAATCCAAAAACCTAGGTACAATTAAGCATATTTGCTTTTATCTCCTTCAAATTTTCTTTCCTGTATTTTCTGAATATGAGCACCAGAACAATTTTCTTTAAAGTACCAGTTTTATCATGTCGTTTACGTGTTCAAAATGTTTCAACATCTCTGTGTTTAGGAAAAATCCAGTCTCCTGAGCTAGCATTAAGATTTCTCTTCAATGTGGCAGCCCCAAACCTACCTTTCTGGCTACATCTCCCCACTGTTTCCCTATATGAACTTGTTGTTCCAGCCAAATGGGTCTTGGAGCAAGTCTTGTGCTTTCTTGAAGCTGTGCCCATGTTCATACCATTTTCTCTACCTAAAAAGCTTTCACTAGCTCTTTCTATCCATATCAGTTTCACTTACCTCTAAAAACCAGGCTCATATCCCTTGTTCTGTGTGAAGACTTCTCTGATTCTCAGCCCAGTCAAGTCAATCCTTCAAATTCCTATAGCAAAAAACATTCAGCTTTCCAGATCTTAATGGTGATATTAGGATGGGTCCCCATTTGTTACCACTAACCATTAAAGTGGATTATGAATTTTAAAGTAGTTAATTAATTGAAGCATTTTAAAGGTTCTTTCCCACATGAACACCAATGTCCGTTACCTGAGTCCTGCTGGGCTTTCTGGATGGGGAGCCACCTCTACAGCACTAGTGGTTGCACATAACCTTGGGTCTGTCCAGGAGTGTGTCTCACTGTAGGATTCTAAGACCAGCACCTCATCATTCACTCAGCTTGTCCTTTAGCCCAGTACACAGGGCTCATGTTGCAATAGCAGAGACCTCTAAAACATCGACTAGAGTCCCCATGCAGGGATTTAGGGGAGGGGAGGACCCCTGAGATGATTCTAAATCTATAATGGACTTAGTAGCTTCAGCAGTTACCAATGGAGTTGAGATGTTGGGAAAGGAATTACAGTTTGGGTGTAGAGACATACAGGAGCCAGGACAGCCACAGCTTCAATGACAAAAAGGGGTAGAGGATAGCAGAGATCACTTTGTAACCATTAAAACCTTGTTTGCAAAAACAGACGAGACCATCCCATACCCACTCCTGCTTAGGGACTCCTAGAAATAGCTGGGTAAGATTTGACAGTGGTCAGATTTCCCACAATTGAAGGTAACAGACAGCAGAGTCAGAGAAATGCCATTTTAACCATTACTGTGACCCTATTTTATTTCGGACAGGTGTGGCCTGGGACAACATGGGTTATATTCAGACATGTTTATTTGTCATTTTAAGGCACACCGAAGTGACAGAGAAATTAAAATAGTTGTATTTAGGTAAAGGGGTTAGGGGTAATTAACTACATAGTTGTTATTAACCTGTTACCACAAAATTAACAAATACCATAAATATAAAAATGTCATTAAATTGTTACTATAAAATTATATATATATTTATACATATAGTATTATGTGTGTGTATGTATATATATACATATAATGAACATGTTTATATATATGCATAGGTAAAGGCACAAGTTGTTGACATAGGTTTGGGAACAATTTCTGACTGGACATTTCATAGGCCAATGGCAGTTTCCATATGAGACACTCTTGGCCCCTTTCACATTCTGGTAGGAAAAGCCAATGTGTTTGGAGACAGGAAGAAAGGGCTCTATTAGGACCCAAATAGGGAGAAGGGAGATGAGGAGTCATTTCCTGCACAGCAAGGAAAGGAGAAAAAAAGTAAGTAAATGATACAAGCTCTCTAGACATCATCATCAGCTCAGGATAAGACTGGGCTGTGCAGAACAGGTCTTCAGTTCCAATATCACCCCACTTTCATCTCCTTGAACCTCACTTTTTCCATTTCTCTTTCATATCTTTATTAAAGTTTATGAAAGTATGTTTCATTTCTTTGTCTTACTTAGTTCTGTTTCTTGGGGCTTTCTGAGCGTAAGTGCTCACTCTCTGCCTCTGCGTTCTGAGTGCCAGTTCTGGTTTTATTTTCAGTTGCTAACTGGGGAATCCTGGACCCCATATGATGCCCTTTCAGGCCTCAGGGGATTCTTCCACATTGAGCTGGCCACGAACACACTGGCTGCCTCATCCCCAGGCTGCCACCTGCTGTCTTGCCCTATGGATGCTCACCTGCCAGAGATGGGCTTTGCTACAGACCATGGCTATCTATGGAATTTCATGAATGGCTTGGGCTTCTTTCCCAGGTGGATTTCATTCTTATCATACCTGAGAACAAGAACATCCTCCGCTCTGACTCATAACTCATCTACCTTAGGAAAGCTTGGAAACAGTGTCCTGCCCCATTTGAAGAAAGCCATGTGTGGATGAGGTCAGCCCCAGGCCATCCTTGCTGAGCCTACTGTCCTGTGGAAGATTTTTGAGGTTTACCATGGTTTAACCTCAAGGGCCTTTTCAGACTTCAAGGAAGCCCAGACTGCAGCCCTGCCCTCCTCCCACAGGTCATATGACTACCCTGCTCCCAACATAAGGGGCTTTCTAATTCTTAGGCTTGTCTGATATATCTTTAAAAAACCCAACTCAGAGTGCAGTAGTTCTGCAGAGCCTATGAGAAATCCTTCATTTTGTCATTTTGCACACTATCTCAGGTGACCACAGGTATTAATGCCCTAATTAACGTAAAGGAAACTTCTGATAGCCTGAAAAAGGCCCTAGTCTGGGGTCCAGGCTCTCTCCAGTTGGGGCTTAGTGGTTAACTCCCAATATGGCAAGAAGTGTCAGGGCTGTTTAATGCGTCAACATTGCCAGATAATGGGCTTTCTGTTGAATGCCTAAACTATGCAGAATTTGTCTAATTTTACTGAGACCCTAACTTTTTGGGACCAGACAAAGCACCCCAGAGTTTACAAAGACACCCCATCCACCATAAATACCCACTATGAAATACTAGAGCCTCAAGGTGTGCTCTAGATCAGTCTTCTCATACTTTAATGTGCATGTGAGTCATCTCGGGATTTTGTAAAAATGTAGATTTTGATTTTGTAGATCTGGGTGGGGCCTGAGATTCTGCAATTCTAACATGTTCCCAGGTGATGCTAATACTGCTGGCCCGAGGACCACACTTTGGGTAACAAGACTCTTTAGAAGGCAGAGTAGACAGAAAACATTCCAGAATTCAGATTCCCTTCTATGGACTTAATTTTCTTGCTGCTGAATAGGAAGTCACCTTTAAGACAAATGGAAATGGGCTTTATTCATTTGGCCTTTGTCATCTGTTCCCAGGGAGATGACATTTCTTCATGAACAAGCAGATAAGGAACTAATTAGTGCTCAAGAGGAACCCAGACATATGTAGGTATTTCCACCCTACTGCACATGTAACCCTCAAATACTCACTTATTAACACCCTATTGCTCACCCACCCACCCAGTGATGCTGACTATGATTCAACCTTCAGGCTCTAGAACAGGGCAGAAGAGAGGATTTGAAATGGCTCAGTGACTGGACAAGTGTTAGTTCTGGGCAACTGAAATTTTCAGAGGAGGTAACCATATTTGTCTGTTTTCTTTTGCTTATAACAGAATGGCTGGAACTGTGTACTTTGTAAAGAAATGAAATTTATTTCTTAAAGTTTCAGAGGCTGGGAAGTCCAAAGTCCAGAGAACACATCTGGGGAAGGCCTTCCTCTGGGTGGTGACTTTCTACAGTGTCCTGTGGTGACCAAGGTGTCAGAATAGACTGAGCAAAAGAGCACTAACCTTCTCACTCACTCTCCTTATAAAGCCATCAGAACCATGCCCATGACAACTCATTAAACCATCAACCCATTACTCAATGAATGGATCAACCCATTCACAAGGCCACAGCACTTATGTTCCAATCACCTCTCAAAGGCCCCACCTTTCAAATACCATAATTGGATTTCCCACCCTTTTAGCACCGTTACAATGGGATTCAAGCTTCGATGACTTTTGGGAGGACATTCAATCCACAGTAGTAACAAACAGGGTTCTTTTTCTTTAATCTCTACCTGCTGTCCAGGTGGTAGTTGGCAGCTCACTAGGCTGGGCATGGTGGGAGTCAGAAATAAATAAATAAAACCTTATCTCTTCTCTCTAGACACTTACCATCTAGCGAGGAAGACACATGCTGGCAGATAACAGAATGATGCACTAACTCTTTAACAGGCTTACAACCAGTATCTGTATTGAATGTACCTGCCAAGAGGGTGGGGGATAACGTTTGGGAAAGGACTTAGAAAAGGCTTCCTGGAAGAGTGATCTGGGAGCTAGGACCTTTCCAGGTGGAGAAGGAGGCATGCAAGGGTATTCTAACAAGTGTTTCTTGATAGACTTCCTTCAGGGAAAGACTAGGAAGAGAGAGCAGCTCCAAAGAGGAGTTTCCAGGACAAAGGGATGAAGGTTTTCCAAAGCACATGACATAAGGAAGGTGACTGAAAGCAGAGCAAAAGCTCTTGCTGAATACTAGATAAATGTTTGGTCAGATGAAGTTCCTACTGATGTCTGAAGGTTTCCTCTTTTCACTTTTAATGTTTCTCTGAGTGATTTTGTAAGTATTTCTACTAAAGTTAAAGGTAAATAATAAAGAGTGGATTCCTGTAATAAAAGGGGTATTATGAGCTTCTCAAAGATCTTTGCACAGAAAGAGATGAAAGTCAGAGCCCAGTGCTCCAGGGATAGGCCTGTTGCCTAGGGCCAGCTGCAACTGTGGGAAGGGGCTTAATTGCCATCTAGTGGCCCAAACCCACAAGTGTGAGCTCCATTCTTAGCATCTCTAGCCTCTTCAGGTATAAGAATTGTCATGGCCACAAGCATACAGAAAGGACATTGTTGGGTGGGAGGGGGGAGAGGGAGGAGGAAGGGAAGTTTTGGTAATGGGCCACAATAATCAACCACATTTTGTATCGACAAAATAAAATTTAAAAAAAAAAAGTCAAGGTAATACAAGTCAAGAAAAGACTGAGAAACTAAGGAAACTGAGGAGATGTCAATTAAGTGCAGTGTGGATCCTGGAACAGAAAAAGAATATTAGTGGGAAAGCTGAAGAAATTTGCATGAAATCTGTAGTTTAGTTAGTAGTATTGTCCCAGTGTTACTTTCTTAGGTTTGATAAATGTACCATGGTTATGCAAGATGCTAACATTAGAGGAGGCTGTGTGAAGGGTATACAAGGACTCTCTGGACTGTCTTTGTAACTCTTTTGTCAAAATGAAATTATTTCAAAATAAAATGAACACCCCCCCCCCAAAAAAAAAAGAATTGTCATGTCCAATACAAGTCATTTAGTACAACCTCCTCTGTCCTCTGCCAGTTCCTAGCCCCTTGGTTTGGTTACTGGAGAATATTGATCTGACTACGAAATGTCAAATGGGCAGTGTTACATAAGAAATTAATTCATACAAAAGTGTAAAGAATTACTCAAAGAAGTCAGTTTTTTGACTGATGTTGCCTCTGTGTCTAAACTGATAGAGGAATTGATGGAGGCTGAGCGAGCAGGAAGAGCAGGGGTGGAGTGGGGGCGTAGGTTGTCCCTAAGAGAAGAAACAAATACAGGAAGAGGTGGCTGGAGTAGCAGATGCCTTTGATTTCATTGTTTACCTTCTCCTGGGAAGGAGGAGATAGAAGTTGCTTATGATATTGTTTTTAGAGCTACTTTCAAATAGTGTGGCTAGAAAAGGACCGTGGTGCTGTTTTGCTAGGAAGATGAACCAGCATGCTAAATGAAACATTCTGAAGGAAGCAACCCCATACCAGTGCCCCCTGGATGATGTGCGGTGGCTCCTTTGGCACCAGTAGGGACCCTGGCATGGCCTTCTGCCAGCGCCCAGCTGGTGGTGTTTGGTCAAGTTCTGTCTCATTGTTTCCCATTGGATTCCAGTTCTCCAGGGTCCCTTATGATTTGCTAAATTCTTACGTTACTCACAGAGAGCCCAAAGGCTCCTTGTGGGCTGAGAAGAAGGTATTTTCAGATAAGGAGGCTGATGTGTAGAAAGGCAGAGCCATGACAGAGCAGGTGAGAGATAGGAGGAGCAGGGGGCAGGATCCACACAACAGGGAGGCAGAACGGGCAGGGACCCGGGATTTTACAGTCAGGCAGACCCAGCTTCTCATCCTGGCTCCTTATGAGTATGTGACAGGCAACTTAGCTAATCTCTCTGGGCTTAGTTTCCTCTTCTATAAAATGGAAATAAGACAATTAGTGTTACTGTGAAGATTTAAAGGAGATAGAGAATATAAAGCACAGGGTCTGGCACCAAGCAGGTGCTGCCATTTCTTTTCGGTGCCCACCTCCAAATCTCCCTTCTAAGCACCCCATTTCCTTCGCTGTCCTCCCCCTACCTGCTGGAAGGTACCTCTGTCTCCAGTGTTGCTCAGAGATCACTCTCTTGTAGAAAGAGAAGTTCTCATTTTGGGCAAAGCAAAACCACAATGAAGATTTATTAAGGATGAAGAGCTTTAGAGTTGCCAGCGGATGTTAAATGCTTGTGCTTGCAGGTGGAGGGCCTTCTCCTTCCTGAGTCCCCTGCTCCTCCTGGGAATCACTCCCTCCCTCCCACACACAGGGACTGTAAAGGGGCCCCTTACCAAAAGTCGAGGAGCGGGTGGCTCAGGCCGGTGCTGCTCTGAGTCTGAATGAGAGATGCTCTTTACCTGGGCACTAGTTCTTTGGTTCCCTTTTCCAAAGGGGCTTTTTTTTACCATCTGAGTGTTCAAACCTCAAACGTGTAGGTTAAGCAGCTAGGCCTGAGGGAAAAGGTGCTAGAAAGACCCTCAGTTGCTTTTAGCCTGGGCTGGGATTTCTCATATTTGAGTAATATACAACCCTCTTTTTTTCTTTCTTATTGTGGTAGGATATACATATCATAAAATTTAGCATTTTAACCATTTTTAAGTGAAAAGTTCAGTGGCAGTAAGTAGATTCATGTGGTTGTGCAACTATCATCACCTTCAATCTCTGGAATGTTTTCATCACCCCGTAGTGCAATTCTACATGCATTAAATACTAACTCTCCATTCGGCTCTTCCCCCAGCCCCTGGCAACCACTATTCTACTTTGTCTCTCTGAATTCTAGACACCTCATGCAAGTGAAATCATATTATATTTGTCCTTTTGAATCTTGTACAGGCCTCTTTTAAAGGAAAAATATTATATATTACAGTCTTGCTCTATTGATTATTCTGATGTTGCATGCACACACACACACACACATTTAGAAGTAGGTATACAATCCCAAGTTTACAGCTCTGTTTAAAGCTTATACTATCATAAAACAAAATTACCAAACTAAACTTAAAATCCACAAAATCCTATATAATTAAATTTAATGTGAGAGATGATGTTTTGCTAAAACAAAACTCCAAAGTTGTTTAATAGTAGAAATAGCTTTGGTTCTAATTCTATATTTAATTTGTGTTTACATTTTGGCTTCAATTATTTTAATGCAGAGAATAACTTTGCATATGTATGTTATAGAAAATGTTACTTGTAACATCGAGGCTTTGTTGGATAGTGCAGGATAATCAGAACATACACTTAACCATACTGATGCCCCAGCAGTTCTTGGAAGCTGATTTTAATGAGATGTTATTACATAATAATGAAAAATTATCTTTTCTTGGAAATAAGATTAGCACTATAGTATTATTGAAATCTAAATTAAAGGGGCATCTAATCTAATGCTTGTTAGAATTGGGAGCAGAAAAATCCTTTATTGTGATTACCTACTACACTTGCTGCTAATGAACTGTTGCAAGTTGGTACATACAAAGATAAGCTCCAAGCAAGAGAATCTGAAAAACAAAATCATCAGCTATGGCCAGGTTCTCTTGAGTTCAGCGTGCTTATAAACTATTTCTATCACTATGAAACATGCTACCCCCAAACTTAGTGGCTTAAAACTATAATATTTGGCTTACAAATCCATGATTTGGGCAGGGCTTGGTGGGGACAGCTTATTTCTCCACTAGGCCTTACTTGGGGTGGCTCAAAGACTGGGGGCTGGAAACATCTAATGCAGAGATTGGTAAATGTTTTCAGTAAAGGACCAGAGAGCAAATTATTTTCAGCTTTGTGGGCCATATGGCCTCTGTTGTCACTAAATTTTGCACTACCATTGTAGTGCAAAAGCAGCCATAGACAAATAAATGGGCATGGTTGTGTTCCAATAAAACTTTATTTTTAAAACAGAAACAGGCTGGATTTGGACCACAGGTGAAAATCTGCTAGTCCCTGATCTAAAAGCTTACCTACTCACGTCTGGCAGTTGATGTTGGCTGTTGGCTGGGACCTTATCTGGGAACAATTCTCCATGTGGCCTCCTCATGGGGCCTGAGTGTCCTCACAATATAGACTGTGTTCCAAGAGCAAGTGTGTGGAAAGAGCCAGGTGGAAGCTCTGTCTCATTTATAATCTAGCACGAAAAATCATCAGACGTTGCTTCTACTACATTATTTGTTGAGGCAGTCACAAAGGCCCAGCCAGGTTGAAGGAGAAGAAATATACACTCCACCTCTTGATGGGATAGTGACAAAGTTCTGGAAGAGCATATAGGACCAGGAATATTGCTGAGCTCATTTTTTGGGAATTACAATCTTCCACACTTACCATCTGCCATGTGATGATTCAATTATCCCACCACTCTTTTTACATTCAAATCACTTAAAAATTCTCACTTATACATCAGGCCTTGACGTCGTTAGAGTTTCATTTGTTGTGAAAACATTTGCAAGCGCAAACTTAGGCATTGAAATTTTATGAAGTGTTCTAAGGCAGTCATCCAGATGATTCAGAACAAGCTAAAAATTATTTTTATATTATCATTAAACTAAAAAGCCAATTTCCAAAAATTCTCTGAAAGATCTTACAGATCCCTGAAAATATCTCCCCCATTTGAGAAACATCTAAGTCTTAGGACAGAGGGGCAAACAACATCCTCCCAGCCCTTACCTGGTGCAGCCCAACTTCGTGGCGCATAAGTCCAAAGTCCTGTAATCCTAAGCAGTATGCATTTGCTCCAAGAGTCCTCTCCCCGGAACTCCCTTGACAAGCTGTAGTTCAAGGAGTTTGTCTTGGCCATCTCTGTGTCTTTCCTTCAGAGATACTACTAAAAGCCCCTAATTGTTTTTAACAATTTTCAGCTGAATTGTGGTTCTTCAGCAGCCTCTTCACAGCAGTGCGAGGAAGAGGTCCTCTTCTTTATTATTGGCTGGTGTTCTGGTTGACATGTCTCAGATTTGTGGATCATCTTCCAAAAGTCATTCTTGGGGTTCTCCTTGGTGCCCAACCTGGAGGACTGGACACCCGATACAGTTGGGAGAAAAGAAAGCATGGGAACCTTTTCCTGCTTAACCATATGACTTCCCATTCTTGACTATCTGAACAGATAGATCTCAAGAATGCTGCCCACTCTGACAAAGTCTTTGCTGAGAACTTTTTGTTCATCATTTTTAGTAATGGAAGATGACGTGGGAAGCATGACTTCAAGTGTCTCGGAGTGCCTAGTTCAGAGAATCCATGGTGGCCATATTGAGATACCATATCTGAAGTCTCTAAGGGACAATACAAGCACATGGTGGGACTCAATGAGTCAACAAATGTCAGGCAGAATGGGAGTAACAGCCCACACCTCTCACATCCGTGGTGACTTCTCTCTGGGTTGTTTGGTGCTGAGCTTCTCATAGTTGGTCCAGGGACTAAGGGCAGGGGACTCAGTTGGTATGGGACTTTGGGTACCTTTACCAAGCAGCTACAAGGAAGTAGCAGCATATCCCAAAGATGGGGAAACTCTCAGTTGAAAGCTGTTATTTCTGTTGTATTCGATAACAGAAAGGCTGAGCTGTGGGCCCCCTTTTCTCCTGTACATCCTGGTAAGGGGTCTCTTTCTTAAGATGCTTTCCCTCTTTCCTGCTTTTTGTTCTCCTCCTGGGAGCCCAACCCTCTATGACTCACATAGTTGCTGCAGAGATAATTCTGATGTCAGAAGCAGCAGCCATTGATTTGAGAGGAGGAAAGCAATGACTATTCAGAAACAAGTCTCATCTCGTCATGCAAATACCCCTAATTAAGAAATCCAGAGTCAGAGCCTGTGTCATGGAAACATAATTTCCTTTGACTCAGAGTCCCAGGAATTGCTGCAGGCTATAAACTTTTCTTAGTTTCCTGGGTTAAATAGCTTCACCATTTGCCCTGAGTTTTCCTGGACAAAAGTGAATTCAATCTAACACTTATGAAGTATCTTCCATGTGCCAGGCATGGTCCTGTGACTCAAAAAATAGGAATGAACAATCACAGGATTCCTGCCCTCAAAGAGCTACCAATTGAGTAAAAGAATCTTTAAGTGGTAAACCTCGAATGGTAAAAGGGTGAAAACTTTGTTTGGTCACTGTTATGGGTTAAATTGCATCCCTCCAAAATTCATATGTTGAAGTTCTAACCCCTAGTACCACAGAATGTGGCTTTATTTGAAGATAGGGTCTTTAAAGAGGTAATCAAGTTAAAGTGAGGTCATTAGGGTAGGCCCTAATCTAGTATGATGGGTGTTCTTATAAAAGGGGGAAATTTGGACCCACAGATACCCATAGAGGGAAGACAACATGAAAAGACTAACAGATCTGCAACACAACCAGCGTCACTTTAGACAAACCCAAGTACAAAATGGCACCTCCCACCTCCTCCCCTCCCCTCCCCACTTCCCTTTATGAGAAGCCTCCTGACTTAAACAGAAACCCCTTTTGCTTCCGCAAGGATGCAGTTCTCCACCCCATCACATTAGCATAATGACCCTCCTTGATGGTATCACCCAGCTCTTGGCGCCAACATACCAATATAAGCTCTACCACCCCCACACCTGGTGCTGTCCCCTTTCCAGGGCAGCCCTGGGCTGCCTGCTACCTTGAGCACAGCCCAGCAGATTTCTTCCTTTAATAAAGCTTGAACGGTACCCCGCATCTCAGCTCACTTTCTTTCAAAGATGCAGGGGAAAGGTGGCCATCTACAAGCCAAGGAGAGAGACCTGGAATAGGTCCTTCCTCAGAAGGAGCAACCCCGCCAACACTTTGATCTTGGACTTCTAGCCTCCAGAACTGTGAGACCATGAACTTCTGTTGTTTAAGCCATCCTGTCTGTGGTATGTTCTTATGACAGCCCTCGCACTCATGCAGGCATTCGGTGACTCCCTCTTTCTCTTGGACAATATAGTAGGAAAAATCCTGGGTGGGCATAACTTAAATGTTTGTGTAGTTTATATTTACTAGAATTTTGATAAATTTATTTCTTCATTTATTTATTAATCCATTCCCTATCTCCTTACCCTGATTTTTTTTATTGTACTTACCACTCCCTGGAGAATTTTTTTTTTTTTTACTTGTTCATTGTTTCTCCTAGCTTCATGATGGATGTACAAGAAATATTTGTTGAATAAGAATTTATCCTTCCTGTTTCCTCCCCTCTCTCCCTCCATTCAATAGTTAAGCACCTCTTATGTCTACAGTGTGCACAGCCTCCCATGCTTGGCACTGCCAGAGTGTAAAGAGGGACAAGGAATGGCTGTTGTCTCCAAGGAGTCTGTGATTTCAGGAGGCAGACAAAGCATGCCCATGTGAGGGGCAGCATTCCACTACAGGGAGTGGGAGGGTGCATGCTGGCCAGGTGCTGGATCACAAGTGCTGCACTGAGGGAAGGAACAGTGGGCTGAGGGTGTGCAAGAAAAGGCTCATGAAGGAGAATGGACTCGTGCTTGAGATGAAAGAAGGGAGCAGGAGACATCGCTGATACTTGGGGGCTATGGTTAGGGAGGAGCAGGATTGCCCCAGGCCTGGGGATAGAGATGATGGACAGAACCCAGAAGCTTCATTCTCACATCCCAGAAGGTCAGAGTCAAAGCCCAGGGGCTCTCAACTCTGACTGCACGTTAAAATCACTGTGGGAATTTAAAATTGCTAATGTCAAGATGCACGGGGTCTTCTGGGTCTTCTGGGATATCCCAGGTACTGCAGGCAGGGTTTCAGAGGTAAAAAATCCTTTTAGGATGGGGATTGACAGTAGTGGCTTCTGACTGCAAGTCTCGGGCCTCTCCGGCCCAGGCATGAGGTGCCTGCACTTGTGAGGTGGCGAGGGGAACTGCTAGAAATAAGACATCTGGCTGCATTTTACTGTATGACCTCCTTTTTCTGATGGCAAAAGTACCTGCATATAACATCAGAGGAATGTGTTGACGGATCTGTATCCTGTTTCTCATTTTTACTATATTTTATGGCAGAAGCAGTAGCAATAGCACCAGAGTTAACCTGGTCTCCTTCTTCTTTTGGCCCCTTCAGCTTCCTGTAGCTGTTGATGGATAGAAACCATCCAGAGAGCTATTTCTGCTGTTGTTTTTCAAGGGTGTTGGGGAAATTGGGTATAGAGTCTTCAGGACCTTCCTACTTGAGTCCTGTTAGCTCAATTTCTTCTAGCAATATATGTAAGCCCCTGTCACATAGTGCGTGGCCCATAGTGGGCTCTTAGCACATGTCAGTTTTCCTCCTTTCCAGTGAGACAGGAGAGATTCTCTGAAATGCTAAGCTTTAAGTATAGACTGAGAGAAAAATACCACCAAATTCCTTCTTATCTGCTCAGGATATCCTTGGTATACATAGAAGTGCAGGAGCAAAGAGAAAGTTGGCCCATCTTCAAAACAAACCTAGAAATGTTGATTGAAACCTACTAGGCATCAGACACTGCACAAGAAAGTGAGAAAATGCACTGGGAAAGCAGACATGGTTCTTGTCTCCCCCATTTCTGATAAGCTGTTTGGAGAAGCAAGACATGAACCAGCATGTGAAAAGTTATACAAAGGATTTGTATAACAGCCCAAGATAACAATGGAACTGCTGTCAGGGGGCATATTAGGAGTATATGACTTATTGCCTAATAAATCCGAGGACAGCAGGAAGTGGTCAGAAGAGGAGAGGCCACTTCCAGCAGGGTTACAATGAAGGAGAGAGGGCTGGTGTGCCCAAATGTACAGCCCTGAGCTGGGCTCAGGTATGCTCTGGAAACAGACAGCAAATCCATTTGGCAGGAGCAAGAAGAATTTTAGGTAATTTAAGAACATGGCAGGGTGGAGCTCCATAACAGAGGGCTTCAAACCTTGAAACAAGGTGAGATTTTATCCCACAGGAAATAGAGAGCAATGAGTTTTTCAGCAAAGTAGAGGTGTAAATCGGAAAGAGATTCTGCAGCCTTTCCCCAGTCTCAGCAGAAGATCTGAGGTCTGGGCTGTTTCTAGTCATCACGGGGTCTTCTGGGTCTCCTGCCCAGCATCATCTTCTCATGCCACTTAAAGGGCAGAATGCTTGAGAAAAAATTTTCAGCTTGGGGGACTGACTGTGGTCTTTTTAAACAAGGGGCTTGCTTGGTTTCAGTATCACTATCACGTATATTCTGCATTAAACTTCCTGAAGGGGGCGGGAGTGACCAGGTAGCTTTAAAAAGCTCCCTTCCAGCCTCCAGGAAGCTGATTCTATGACTCAGCAAGGGAGGGTTTGGCAGTAAACTTACAGAACCAGAACAACTTGCTTTTCCTAAGCAATCTTGGTGTCCTAAGAAACCTCAGCCTGAGTTCCTGCCCTGCCGGGTTGAAATTCCGTCTCTCTTCTGGTAGCACGCCTGTAGCACATGCTCTATAACCAGCACTGGGGAGTCCAAAAAGGATCTTGGAATCAAGTCAGATTTCTATGCAAACTCTGGCTCCACCTCTACCCAGTTGTGTGACTTTAAGCAAGTTACCTATAACTTCTCCCAGTTACAGTTTCCTCATCTGTTAAATAGAAACAATAAATACTTTGGGGGGTGGTTATAAGTATTAAATGAGACAAGTATTAAATAGCACATAGCAAGTACCTTATATATATTTTTTCTATTATGAAGTGCATAATACTTCTACAAAGGAAATTAGTTGTGTCACTTGGCTCCACCCCCCCCAAAGGATTTCCTGTCTTTCCAACTACACCTTTCTCTTTGGCCCCACCCTGATATCTGAGTCCTGTAAGTGGATATGTGCTCCCCACAGTAAGTACACCTGACTGGGAAGGGTTTAGGGAGACAATCCTCTTGCCCCCAAAGTGGGCTGAACCAGAAGGCCATCCTCATTTTGCCAGATCTGTTCCCTCACGAAAAAAATGAAGACAAAGACAGGGAATTTTGGTATAAAGCAAGAAAACATAAAGAGGATTTCTGCATATAAATCTGTGTTTTCCAAATACCCTTCTAAGACATTTTATGCACTGATTTTTATTAACAAACACTTTTATAATGCTTGCTATGTGTTAGGCACAGTTTAATCCATTTTATAAACATTAACTCATTTAGCTCTCATAACAACCTTATGAGGTAGGTGTTAACATCCCAGTTTGTAGTGAGGGAAAAGGAGCCACAAGGTTATGCAACTTGCTGAAAGCCACACAGACATGTGGGTGACTTTAAGCCCAGGCATTTCAATAGCGGTAGAAAATTACTGTACTGAAATTTATGGAGAAGAGAGCCGCTCTAAAATGCCTTCTCTTGACAAAGGGTTCAGATATTTTCAAGGGGATTTAAACTTAGGTAAATCAGCAACACCATCATCCATTGTGTAAACTGATGAGACACCTAAGTCCTGCTTCCCAGGTGAACTCTAGAGAGCTGCCTCACTGGGCCCCCTGAAGACAGTTCTGGCTAGGCCACTTTTCCTTCTTTGATTTATTTCTTTTGACAAACATTTGCTGGGTGTCAACCATGTGCCAGGCACATTGCTAGTTGTGGGGGATGCCAAGATAATAAGTTCTAGGCTTAAGGAACTCACAGTCTAGGGGGGAAAGTGGAGAAATGAACCAACAATCACATATACCCTGAAGAAAAGACTCTGCAAGTGTTTCTCTGCTTTTCTCTGTGGAAGTGAGCCTCTCCTCTCAACTCAGAACCAGAGCCAGCACATTTGTTGACATGAGAGGTTGCCACAAACCATCTACTGCAGAGTGCCTCCTGCTCTCCACCTGGCTTCCTCCCTCCCCACGTCTCCCTCTTGCCTCTCCGTTGTTTGGACTTCTTGTGCTCCTTCTTTTCTCTTTTCCTCTCCTTCTGCTTTTCTTGAGTCACCTACAGACCTTCCCAGGGCCTCTCTCCCAAGCACTTATTCTCTGAGCCTACGTGTCTTGGGAAACTGACCCAGATCTTATCAAGCTCACGGAAGGTTATTTTGCCTTGTGACACTGCATATCCTGACTCTTTGTGACATCAGTAGTGAACCAAACAAGTTTTCCTGTTCAAAATGTGGTTTGGTTGGCGATGCTACAATCAGGAATATTTCAGGGAGAAAGAGATCAGAGTGGGTATAGCAGAGGTGAGGTACAGCACCATCCGTCCAAGGACAAGGAGCTAAGCTCTCTCCTGCTTTCAGCCTCGTAAGCACTCGCAGCACTGAGCCCTCCCTTAACAGAGCCCAGCTGGTGTTACTGGGGAAAGTGCCACAGCCAGGGGGAATGCAGAAACTGCTTTGTATGGGGTTCTGAGAAAGGGGACCCAGGAAGGTGATTGTGACAAAGATGAGCCGACTATCTTCCTGCTAATATTGCTTGTTACTCATTAACAAGCCTGTGAACAAAGCATCTTTAAGAGAAGACCTTTAACAAAAGAACTTTTCTGGCTTTTATTCCGTGAACTGCAGCACCCTATCCCACCACTCCCTTAAAGTACTGTCATTTTCAGAATTCCATTACTTCTAGGTCTGTTAGTAATGTTTCCTGTGAGACCTGATGACTGTGTCTCCCTTTCTGCTGCACTGCTGTAGGCTGAGGACACGGTCTTTGCCTTCCTCTGTTCCACGCATTTACCCATCCAGAAATGCACCCACCAAGCATTTGCTGGGCTTATACTTTGTGCAAAGCTCTCTAATGGCTACTCTAGAAGACATACAAAGATAAAGAAGACATACTTGATGCTTTTAGGGACTTTAATCTGTGGAGGAGGCACATCTAGGTATAATACAATAAATCAGACAGAAGAGATTTTATAGAACTTGCAATGACTTTCCTCTTTGCCACTTTCAAAGTGATATGTATGGTTCTTTAAAAACATGCTTCCCCCATCGGATGCTCTTTTCTCCTCTATGAAATCCAGGAAGGCCAAGTGGATCCTTTAAGGAAAGAGAGGGTTTGGGACAGACCAAGAGACAGGGACAGACATTGGGATCAGGATGGACACTGCCAACCCCAAGATTACCAATCAGCAGAGCACATATGCTGGGACCTGAATCAAGCCTGGCTCCATGCCACACTTTAGGACCAACAGAGACTTGTGTAGCCTGAATGACAGCAGCAGAGGCAATGTTTACTTCTCCAGGTGCCTTTGCACAATTTACTGCCCTTTCTGCAAGAGCATAACAACAAAGAGCATGCCAAGAGTCATGGCACACTCATCCCTTTAAGAATTTTATCACCGGGTTAGCCGGTTTTAGGTAAAAGATTTAGGAAAGGAGCTGGCGAGGAGTGGGGGGAGGGGTGGTGCACCGAGTAAACTACAGACTTGGAGAAAATACTTTTGGAACAGCAGTCATGTGTTTGGCACAGTTTTTGAACCAAGTGATAAATAAGGGGAATTTGGGATAGGTTCTCCACCTTTTCAACCAGGTCTAGCAAGGGTTCTAAAATCGTTCTAAGTAAAATGGGTAAGAGAAGCCTCTATACGGCTGAGTCCAAACATGGCCCTCAAAACAACCTTCCTTATTTAACTAGGAGATCAGTCGATTTGACACATATTCGGGGATGTTTGGGAAAGGCTGAAGAGAGAATGTGTGCTCCACCTGAGTCTTGAAGGATGACTAACTCACAAGGTGCACACAAAGTAGGGAAAGAAATTCTAGACAGAAGAAAGATGGAGATGCAGAAAGGCTGGGCTGGTGGGCCGAGGTTTTAGAAGCAGATATCATGAGAAGCCTAGAAGGACTGCTGGTTTAGAGCCTGCAGGTCGCATGCTAACGGACAGCAGGCTGCTAGTGGTGGCATACCGGGAAGAGGGGGCTGAAGGAGGGGAAGTCCAGCTACAGGAACCCCAGCGGGTTGGAAGAGTCCAGGGGCTCCAGTGTTTCTTCTCTCTACTAGGAGGACTGTTTCTGGAAGCTTCACAGGGAGACCACAGAAAAATCTGTTACAAATGGAAGTTTGGTAGACGATACACTTAGAGCCCAGGGTCACCCAGCAGCAACTCCGATGGAATCTGTGTTCCCCCTCCTTTGGGTGGTTAGGTCTCCTCTGGGCCCCTCTTCCCCAGCCCAAGACTTCAATTTCTGAAGAGACTTGCCTCGGGAGTTATCTCTCTTTTATTAAGGTACCACTCGGGCAGCGTACACACAGCACAAGCAGAAACTGAAAACCCACACACAGGATAAATTATGAAATTCATATTTAAAAGCAAATGATAGAAGTAGCTGTGCTATCAGGAGGACTCCTTTTCCAGTGTCTGGAGAGTTATAAGGTGTCAGCAGCCCCCTAGAGTCTGTGATAAATCTGAGATGTTTCAGAGCCAAATGTCCCCCTCTGTGCATGTCTGGTGAGGCCCAAACTCCTTCATGCAAACACATGCACACCCCCAGAAGTACCCATGGGAGCGGGGGCAGGGGATGGCCTGTAAATGACAACCAGCTTAGCAGCAAGCAAGGTGGACCCAGCTGTGCCCTCCCTGTGGCTCTGGCTGCGGACAAGTCCCTGGCACTCATCCTTCACCAACTCCCCCGTTCCCTTGGGAGGTGCAGGTGAGCCCTCGGGGCAGTGGGGAAGTGGAGGCTGCTTCCCTAGACCAGGAACCCAGTTGCTGTCCTGGACTGCAGGGTGAGCACGTCGCAGCTTTCTTACGCTACTCCTGCTTTACTGTCCGGCCTGCCAAGCCCCGCCTGCCACTCCCAGAAGAATAAGTGAAGAGATGTGTCCCCAGGAAAATCCACCAACTTGCAGCAAGTCCTCCATCAGCCGCTCTCCAGCAGTGTGATGTTGGGGAAGTTATTTTAGTTTTCTAAGCCTCATATTCCTCACCTCTAAAAATGAGTGTCTACTTCACAGGGTTATTATAAGGAATTACTGAAATTTGATATTGCCAAGTACTGAGCCAGATTCAAGTTCAATGTTCAAAACTTGTTTTCTTTCCTGAATTCTTATTCCCCATTTCGTTTCCAGGTTTATGTGTCTGTTGCTGGTCATATAACCCCAATGGCACTAAAAGCACCTCTTGACCAATGGGACTTCCCCTCTCCCAGCAGAGATTGAGCCTGTGCTTCCCCCAGTACAAAACAGCACCACCAGGAGAGTCAAGGGGATGGGCCACAGGACCAGGAGATAGTCTGGGTCTCAGGTTCCATCCCAGCCAGGAGAGATGTGGGTAGCCTGTGGGCACAGGGAGACCTGACTATCTCAGGGATGACTGTGAGGTGCCATAATAGTGGAAAGACAAGAACAAGAGAGTGATGCAAGGTGGCTCTGCAAAAGGCCAGTTTGATGGGTGACAATCCACAATTCAGGTTCTGCAGAAATTTCCCATCCATCTCTCCATCTGTCTGTCCATCCAGCCATCCATTTGGTATATGTAAAGAGTTTTGTAGAATGCAGGCTGACCCAGACAGAAACCCTGTGTGCTCATTTAGCACCTTCTATCCAAGGAGTCAGTATCTTTCATAGTCACACATCTAGAGTCTTTTACAGTAATGTTGTGAGGTAGTAACAAGACAGGCAACATTCCTCTTTCCATGGATCAAGAAGTGCTCTGAGTAACACAGTGAGTGGAGCTGAGGCATGGTAAGGGCTGGCTAAATGCAGGGTGCTGGTCTGCTCCCCTCCTGCAGGCTCTGCTGTGGCTTGTCCTGACTGACCGCTGCATCTAGGCCCGCTCTGCACCTTTTCACACCAGCGTGGGTTTCAAGTCATCTTTGAAGTTCACTATAGGCTTGGAGCGGGCCCACAGCTTTCCCCAGGAAGCCAACCCTGCAGCAGGCTCGGGGTCAGTGTCTGATGTCCCACTGTCACTGGAATCAGAGGAGCTCTGGAAGCAGATTTCACAGTAGGGCCGGTGGCAGTGGCAGAAGAACTCATCTGAGCTGCTGGATTCAGTGTCAAGGTAGTTGCACCGAGAAGAAGACAGAGAGGGGTAGCCTGGGGACATTGGGGGCCACAGCTGCTGCTGCTCAGAGAGGTCTAGTGAGGCTGGTAGGGATGGGGCTGGGGAACTTTGTGCCCGGCCAGAAGCAGAAGGCTGGTGAGAAAGGGCTGTGTGGCTCCCTCCAACCCCCTGCAGCTTTGTCTGGCCTTGTTTGCTGCCCTCCAGGACGCCCAGCCTGCCTTGAGGATCTGGGAGCAGTGACGGCTTCTGGCAGGAGGGTCTTGGTATCCTGGAATCAGCAATTTGGGAGTCCAGGCTGGGGCTGTCCCCATTCTGCACATTCAACCCACTGTGTGCCCTAGAAACAGTCCTGTTTGCCCGATGCCCCACAGAAGAGGGTACAGAGCCAAGAAAGTGTGAGCGAGCCCGTGGAGCTGCCCGCCTTCGCCTCACCATGTATGGGCTGAAGCCCAGCTCCTTCTGGGGGCTGTGGGCAGCACTGCTCTTCCAGGACTGCTGGGGACAAGATGGGGCAGAAGAGAGGGGAGCCTCAGGGCCCAGGCCCAGATCTTGTAAGACTTCCTGAAGCTTCTCCCTGATCACTGAATTGACCCTTGGTAGCCGCTCTGGGGGCTCCTCTGAGTTCTCTGGCTGCCTCTGTCTCTGAGGATCAGAGCCCCCACTGCCTAGTATTAGACTCCAGTTGGGGGCCATGGATTCCTGGTCTCCTCTTTTTAGACCCTGGCTTTTCTCAGCCTGTGGCTTCGGGCTACAACCTGAGTCCAAATGATCAGAAAAGTCCTTCAAGTCAGATATCTTTTCTTTCTGCCCTGGGGAGGTGCCAGTGTCCTTCACAGGCCCATCAAGGTTTTGCATCTGTGAGGAGGGCACTGAGGTATGCTGGGAGTCCTGGGCAGCCATGCTGGTATCATTCTGAGAGCCAGAGAGGCATTCTGGAGGCCCCTGAGCTGCTAGACCACGGGCAGAGGCTGCAGCCTGGATGTCCTTGCTCTGGGAAGAGGCAGGTGGGACAGCCCACTCTGGGTGGTCATATGTGCACTCAGCTGACATCAGCCTCACTAGCTTCTCTTTGGCGTTGTTTACTTGTTCCTGCAGGCTTTCAATCACAGCATTTTTCTGTAAAATAAAAACAAACCCATCAATAAAAGATGTCGCTGAGGGTTTTAAACTGTCTCCCATGATGGAGAAAGTGTGGCATCAGAAGACTTTGGTTTAAGTCCCAGTTCCTCCAATGTATTGGCTGGTGACCTCAGGCTCTGAGGAGGTATCTTCTCCAGGCAAAATGAGTTTTAATGCATGTAAAGTGCTTAGCACAATAAATGACATATGGTGTTCAATAAAGGCTAATCATGATTTATTGCTGAATTATTGGAGAAATAAAAAAAACAAAAAAAAATTCAGTAGCTCCAGAATGGAGCCCAGGAGATGAATGAGGCTGGGGCAGTTCTGCTGCTGAGCTGTCTATCTGCTGCATGGATGTTGGTGGATAAACAGGCTGTTCCCAGGAGGACTGGCAGGTGAGAGCTTCAGAGGTGTGCCTGCCCTAACTGCAAGATAGTGGGACGTGGAGTAGGAGTAGCAGTATCGGCGGTGGGTGTACAGGGCATGACTGCACCCTGGACACCTTTCTGTGGTGCAGCGGCTGATTCTCTAGCTCAGACTTTACATCCACCTTCAGAAATTTCTGATGCTCAAAGGCGGGGGACCAGAGATGAGATCTTCTTAGGGAAATGATGGTCTTGGTGCAGATATGAGAAGGGGTTTAGGGTTTGGGCAGTAACATAAGCATCACGTTCTAGGGCGTGCTGGTCTGAATACCTATGTGCTGCCTCTTTGTTGCCATCCTCTTTAGAAGTAGAGGATGAGCATTTGGACAGCCATTTATTATGCCCTAGAAACAAAAAAGCATGTTCCGTTTTTGAAACCATTAGTACAAGTTGCCACAGGACTGAACTTGTGATTTCTCCTCAAGTTTACATGGGAGAGTTGTCCAGAAATGATCCTTTAAGGGAGCAGTAACTTAAGTAAAATAGCCCCATAAATCTTCTGGCAGCAACTGCCCTGTCAGAGCCACTGCTCCCCATGTATAAGCCAGACAGAGGTTTTCCTGATAGCTCCCAGTTTCTCCCTGGTTTAGTCTACTTCTTTTACCAGCAGGAGAGAGTCCAGGACCAGTGAGTGACTGGTGA
This sequence comes from Cynocephalus volans, assembly GCF_027409185.1. Lineage (NCBI taxonomy): Eukaryota > Metazoa > Chordata > Mammalia > Dermoptera > Cynocephalidae > Cynocephalus > Cynocephalus volans. Next base: position 124,976,467 of record NC_084460.1, on the reverse strand, counting down.
CTAAGGCAGAAGGGACTTTCAGCTGAGCACCGGCCTGTCTTCCTCCTCCCACCCCACAAAGCAGTGAAGTCTGGGTGTTGCTGAGTGAGTGCAGATAACTCAAGGACTCATCAGGAACACAGCGGATGAGTAACAGGGAGACAGTCAGGCTCTTCATGACACCTGGGCTGTGCCAGGTAGCTCTCTGAGGATCTCACAGGGGTGACTATGATGGCTGCACAGGAGGGACCCTGGCCCTCTTCTGCCTCTCCCAGCCCCTCCTCCAAAAGCCCACCCTGTACATTCTCATGCTGCCTTCAAGAGGCCTCTAATGCCTTGCAAGTTAGGAAGAAGCCATTAGTTGATGACAACTACTCCAGCAGTTTGTAAAAGTGCTGCCTTTTTGTACAGCACACAGTCCTTCGAGCATAGAAAATAGTATAAACAATGAGTTGGGAAGAATACTCTTCTCCCAGCTAACCAAACATCTGAAGCTGGCTAGTGACAGATTTAGAAACGACAACCTAAACAGTAAATTTCCCTTCTTCCAGAAAAGGAAGTGGGACTCTGTTTTCACCATGGCTGCATGCTAATGAGAGGCGTGGTGTGAAGCACAGCCACTGAGAGACCCAAATATGACCTACCGTGGCAGCTACACTGAAATGAGCTTATTAATCATTACATTTGGCACAGTGGGGGAAGCAAAATGCCCACAGGTATGTTTCATAGGGTGCAGGCTGGAAGGAGAAATGGACTCAACCTCGTTTCTATGGCTCAAAGAAGAAACGTAATAGGCGGGTTTGCTGGGCTGCAGAGTGTAGAAGGGAGGCCTCTGACCTGTGGGAAGGTGGTGTTTGCTGGCCCTCACACACACAGGGCAGTCTGACTCCTGCTGCTCCAAACAGCTTCTGGAGCAACTCTGGCTAGGTGCAAGAGGGGCAAGAATGGGAAGATGGACTGCCCAGATCATGGGAAAGTAAGAGGAAGGCAAGAGGGTGGCAGAAATGACTGTGCAGGAGGGAAGTGCATGCCGTGAAGCTGGAGTCAGGGCTTGTGCACATACTGAGGCAGAACAGATACTTGTGTTTATCTAACAGGCAGTGTTGGAGTTGGGGACACAGACACTTGGACCTCTCTAGGTCTGCCACCAGGCCCTAGGACTGGCTGCTGGTTCTCAGACCTGCTGTGGGAAAGATGTTCCAGGCATAGCGGGTGCTGGGGAGCCAGCTTTTTGCTGCCTATGCATCTGTACCCGTTTAGGCCCTTCCTCTGCAGACTCACGGCACCCTTTCGGATAGAGCAGATGCAGTCACTGCAGGGAAACAGGGAAGCATTGCAGAAGTACAAAAAGCACGTCACACATTACCGTAAGGCTAAAGAGTCAGTCCACTTGGCTGTTCCAACATTAGCTGATTGTAAATGAAAACCATCCTGGCTGTTCTAGCCAAGTTACTAGCCTTCTGTTTAGCTAAAGAAATGCTTCTTTGAAGACTTCCCAGAGTATCAAAGGCAATGCTACTCCCCTGCCAGGTGGAAAGAAGTCTGGCTTTGAAATAATGTCCTGAATGTTTCAACAATAGTAAAGAAATGGAGAGGTATTACTCTAATGTACAAAAAGGGTCCAGAGCTGAGGCTACAGCGTGGAAGATAGAAGGGCATGAACAGTGGGACCCAGTCAGGCTTAATCCCTTCACTGGTTGAGTTTCTTAGGTCTCCACCACACCATCCTCTCACCAGGTACTATAAACACCCCAGTGGCAGTCCCATTACAAAAATGCACAGTTTCCTAGATAGCACCTACTCAGGTATGTTCTGTATTGAAAGAAACATGGAATGTAATTTAGTTAGTGTCAAAATACTGACTAATTCCCTGGGGCCCTGAGCCTTCTTCCCAAGGTAGTGCAGCCTCAAGCTTTGCCATGTGCTTCCTTCAAGCCTGCATCACCCTGCCCTAGTCTGGGACAGGGGCCAGCTCTGGCTGAATTATAGAAGAAAGAAGGGCTGGAGGCTGCCTGGTTCCCTGTTGGTGCTACAATGACATTCAGAGGCCCTTTTTTAGCCCTCTTCCCCATGTATAGACATGTCTGGACTTTCTAGGCTGATTGAGATCTCGAGTTAGTACCTGGAAAAGTCAGAAAGGGCCCCTTAAGATCTCAGACATGAGGGACTAGTTTATGTAAAGAAAGAATGTATCACACAGAAGCTAATGTCCACTCCAACTCGGGGCCTTTATAAAGCTGTTCCCTCTGCTTGGAATGCTTTTCCCTGTACTCTTTGCCTTGCCAATGTGTACTTAACTTTCAGCTCAAAGTCTTTTCTGACTCCTCTAAATCAGGTTCCCTTGTCCTTACCACCCAATATTCTGTCTCAGCACCCTGATTTTTTCCTTAATAATTCTTACCACAGTTGATACTTATATGTTTACTTGACCAGTATCCGCTTCCTCCACTAGACTGTGAGCTCCATGACGGTAGGAACTACATGTGTTCTGTTCACCTGCACTTAATGCCTGGCGCACAGGAGTGACTCAATACACATGTGTTCACTGAATGAAGGAAGTGGATGAGGGTCACTGGGCAAATGTTAAGGTTTTGCTTGCTGTTAGGGAAGTGGGAGAACGGGAGGGAAAGAGAATGTTAGCAATGAGAGCATCTGGGGTTCACCAATGCAAGGTTGGTGTTCTTCTTTACAGGGAATCAGCCAGGCAGCAGTATAGCTTACTTCTGTGAGGAGCCTCTCCATGGAGCTTTTCTCTCCTCTCGTGTGGCAGTTCTGTTCCTCACCATACTGGGTATGGAAGCTTTTGCTGGGAGTGCTGAAATATTTGGCCATGTGTCTGATTGTTTGGTTTTCCTCTTCAAATGCCTTCCATTGCTTCAGCTGTTAGATAAAAGAACACATGTTATTTATTTAATTACACACCCAGAATCGCATTCTCTCACTCTTTCTCATAAACACCGAGCAATGACACTGCCACAGATATACATGTGCACAAGCTATTCTCTCCTCAAAATGTCTTTTACCCTGGAGGGCTCATAGACAATAATGACTGAAGGCGTAGAGAATGTTAAGGTTATGTAGTTTTAAAAGCGCCAATGGAAGAAGATATCAACAACCTTAGCCCATCGACCTACCCACTGCCAAACTGATCAAAGAAAACCGGGGTCAAACTGTACTTCTAAAGCCATGTTCTAAAGCCAGAGTCTAGGAACTATCACAGGGTTGAGCAATCAACACACTGTATGTTTCAAATGCAACTGTTTCTAGTTGTGTGCAGCTGTTCTCTTTTTCTCTTGTTCAATGATGGTGTGCTTACTGCTATTGAAAGCCCAGTTCTTTGTTGGTGAACTTCTAACCCAGATCAATCACCAAGGCTCAGACAGATAGAAAACCGCAAATATTAATGAAAATGATACTGAGTCTGAGATCTGATCATCTTTTTCCCTTGACAAGTAAGGAAAGACTCAGAGTGCATGTGTATTAGTCTGTTTCTGTTGCTTATAACAAAATACTTGGAAATGGGTGATTTATTAAAAAAAGGAAATGTATTGCTTACAGTTTCTGGGGCTGGGAAGTCCAAAGTCCAGGAAACACATCTATCTGGTGAGAGCCTTGGGGGTAGCAACGGTGATGGCGGAGCATCACATTGTGAAAATGGTGGAGCAGAGAGAGCAGAGCGCCTCACTCTCTCTCCTGTTAAAGCCCTCAGAACCACGCCCCTGACCACCATTTTTAATCCATTCACTATTCCATGGTCCTGCAATTTAATCACCTCTTCAAGGCCCCACCTTTCAATTACCATAATAGGATTTCCCACCCTCTTAAACTGTTACAGTGTTCAGTTCTGGGGGACACTCAATCCAAGGCAGCGTGGGACTGTCTAGGCTTGTGCAGCTAGGCAGCAGTAGAGCCACAGCTGTAACCAGGGCATGATGCCCCACCACACCATGTCCTCACACAGCTCACGTCCTCACATGATGAGCTGTGTGAGCGCGATGTCCTCACACAGCTGATGAAGAGAGGATGTCCTAGGGAAAGTTCTTCAGGAGAAAGTGGTCTTGAGAAACAGTCTGTGGCATCATGGGCTGGTTCAGTTTAACAGGGGTGAAGCTGAACATAGGCCATTCACAAACAGGGGGCTGCTCGTGAACCATTGGGACACTGTCTCTACCTGGTCAGTGCCAGGGATGTGAATGTCAGGGGAGGCCACTTTGGTGGAGGCTTCTCTTTTTTCCTAAGGAATCTCCATAACTAAGTGTCCTAGTGACACAGCAGAGGACTCTGGCACCTTAGTTCTAGAAATCATGCCGAGGTGTCTATGGGATGTGTCAAAGGGAACCTGGGATTTCTTTGCTCACTCATCAAACATTTATTCAGCTCTGACTATAGCGTGTAACCCAAATTTCAAAAATCTTGGGATTCTAAATCCTGCACCAATTTCAATACTACATTCTTATCCAAGTCGTCCTGGGTCCTCTTTTGACTCAGCATGAGTCCCTCACAGTGTCAGGAGTCTGTGTGACCTGTGCTGAGTCAGGCCAGACCCTCTCCTTTGGATGCCCTTCCCCCGCTCCCCCAAGAAGTATTCCCTACATAGTGCTGCTTCAGGAGCTGCTGCAGCCGACATCACAAGGTCACTGTCTAGTCCTGGCTGGATGGAACAGACCTCCTAGGGTTATTCTCCTAGCACCGACCCTGGTTATTCTCCACCCCCACTCTGAGCCCCTCTGCAGGGCTGCCAGAGGAACAGGTCAACATTGGCATAAGGGCACTTTCAGGGCTTTTGGTCTGTCTCTCCCTAAGCTGGCCAGATGGAGCCAAGGTGTCCCTTGACTAACATCCTTCTGCCCCCGGCCACCACCTTAATTCCTTGTGAAGATCCTGGTCCTTCAAGCTTGACCCTCCAGTGTTTCTGGAATACAGCTATAAATGCTCCTCAGGTCATAATGACAGGCCCTCTCCAGTGCCCTTCCTCCAGAAGGACAGGCACATTCTTGTTTTCTTAGTCTCTGGGCTCTGTGGATGTGATAGGCTGAATAATGGCCCCTCAAAGATGTTCATTCACCTCCTAATCCCTGGAACCTGTGAATGTTACCCTACATGGCAAAAGGAAAGTTGCAAATGTGGTTAAATTAAGGATTTTGAGATGGGGGTATTATTCTGGATTACCCCGGTGAGTCCAACGTAATCAGAAGGTTCTTTATAAGAGGGAATCAGGAAGGTCAAAATCAGAGGAGGAGATGCGATAATGGAAACAGGTAAGAGAGAGAGAAAATGAGAGAGAGAGATTTGAATATGCCGTACTGCTGGCTCAGAAGGGGAGGAAGGGATGATGAGATAATGAATGCAGGTGGCCTTTAGAAGCTAGAAAAGACAAGGAAATAAATTCTCCCCTGGAATCTCCAGGAGGAATACAGACTTACTGATACCTTGATTTTAGCCAGATAAGACCCATTTCAGATTTCTGACCTCCAGAACTGTAAGATAATACATTTGCATTGTTTTAAGCCACTAAGTTTATGGTAATTTGTTCCAGCAACAGGAATCTAATACAGTGGGATTCAATGTCAAGTCTTTAAAAGGGTCCACTAGGGCTTTCAGAAGCTCACCACACATGCTTTTCTTACCTCTTGCCACTCTCCCTTTATTTCCATTTGTGCTTCAAAAATAGTAAAGACTGCAGTGCTCCAAACATACCCTACTCTCTCTCATACCTCTCTGCCTCTGGTTACTGTAATACATCTGCTCAGTAAACTCTTACTATTCCTTCAAGGCTGATCTCAAACACCCCATTCTCTGGGAAGGTGCCACCGAGTTCCCAGACAGGCCACGGCATGCCTCCCTTGGCCTCGTGTAACATGCCTTCCTCGAAGGCATGCAATCTAATTCCTTTCAGGTCTGCTCCCCTCTAGGTCTAGAAGTGGGGCCATGTGTTTTACTGAATGTCCCCAGCAGTTAATAAATGGATAGTTGGATACATGAACCAATGAAGGAAGCTTTCCTTTAAAAAGCTCTGGTCTAGTGGGGGCGCTGGGACATATACAGATATACCAATAAGGCAGAGTAGAAAGCCCTAAGCATATTCGCGGAGGAACAAATGAAACACTTTGAGTGTTAGAGGAGAAAACAATTTCCTACCTCAGGATCTGTTGCCTCTCAGAGGGAGCAAGGGGATGGGGGGATGGGTCACATTCAGGTCACAGAAGCAGAGGTTGGCTGATTACTAGTGATGACCTCAGTGCTTGGCATAAACACTTAGGCATTTCCTGAGTGCTGTGGAGAATGTTTCTTGGTCCACTTGTCTCTTTAGTAATGTCATCCATTTCACCCAGCTTTCTAGCACCGCCTAGCTGCCCTTGGGGGTATCTGTGCTTTTGCTTTCATGAACCCCTCCCATCACAGTCCAGTCTGGAAGCTCAATGGCAAGAAGGAATCCCTCTGGCTGCAACAACACCCCCGTCCCCTGCCCCCGCCACCATAGCTCCTCTCACAGGCTTTTCCAAATTTACTCAGCTGTCCTACTCTCCTGGGAATACACAGTGCAAGTCCACCAGGGAGAATCGTTCTTCTACCAATGACCTCTGAGCCAGAGGGGAAAATCAATTCAGAGGCACACAGAAACTGCCAAACCTCAGTCACTTTTAGATCTTGAAAAATAAATTTTAAAAAAGAATTTACTTCCTAAACCTAAAACACAATAAGCTATAAAATATATTTTATAGTTTCATATTATGGTCAGTTCAAGAGAAAAAAACATGAGAGAGAAAATAGAAGGGAAAAGATCAAGGAAGAGAAAGGAAGATCAAGAAAGCTAGGGGGAAAGGGGAGTGAGACAGACACAGGAAAGAGAAATGCCAGCGCTGCCCAGCCACCCAGTTCCCGTACCCCACAATCATTCCGTTTCCACTCCCATTTCAACAGATCAAGTGCTTGCTGCTTAGTTCCAACGTGGAAGTCAGATTTCAAGCTGTACTTCATCCTGCATTTTTGTGTCTGTGTGTAGATAGGAGTGTACCCAGATATCACTAGTGTCCTAGGTGCTGAGGATTTAAACACCAGAGGAAGCAGAAGTCGTGTGACTGAGGCTCAGGATGCAAGGGGGACAGTGGTGGAGGGCCAGGGTGGAGAGAGGAGATGTAGGCAGGGCCACATCATGATTCACTCAATTTTCAATTTTCAGATGAAAGTCTTGTTTGGGATCAGGAAGGCTTTCCTTTAATAGTTCCCCGATGATTACTTCTGCCCCAAATTACTTTGTTCTCTTTCAGAGTCTCCTATTAGCTCTAAATTGTATCACTAGCCCTATTTTCCATATTTTCTTATCAAGTATCTCATTTTTATCTGTTTTCTGTTTCCTTAAATTAATTCACTAATTAAATATTTTGCAGTGTCCAATTGCCTATTCAATGCTTCTATTTGGGTTTTCAATTTAACACAATATTTTTCATCCTTATTCAATATTTCATTACCTAAGATTATGTCCTTTTCATGGTGGTTTGCTTTAGTTGAAGACAGGCAATACCCTTGAATCCTATGGATAAGACAAATCAGAATTCTTCTAAAAAGTTCTATTCTAATTTTTTGCTCCCACCAATAAGTGAGAACATGTGGTATTTCTCTTTCTGTGCCTGACTTGTTTCACTTAACATAATTCTCTCAAGGTCCATCCATGTTGTTGACACACACACACACACACCACACACACACACACACACAAAAAAAAAAAACCGGGGGGGGGAAGAAGATATAAGAACCACAATTACTTGAAGTTGATACGACAAGCAAACAGAAAGGACATTGTTGGGGGGGGGGGGAGGGAGAAGGGAGGGAGGTTTTGGTGATGGGGAGCAATAATCAGCCACAATGCATATCGACAAAATAAAATTAAAAAAAAAAAAAAAGTTCTATTCTACTTCAGAGGAAGGCAACTTCTCCAAATCTTCAACTGGGGTCCTCTTCTTGTGAACTACAGACTCTCTTCATAGGTCCTTTCCCCCTGAATTTACAGTCTTGCATGGAGAGCTATATTTTCCTAGTATAGTAAATATATTCTCTTAGTCTTCCCTCCTGGTCACAATATGGCTGCCACAGTTCCAAACATCACATACATTCAAGGAAGGAAAAACGTAAAAGAGGTGATGCCAGCTATGCTTATCACTTTTTTCAGGAAAGCAAAAGCTTTCTTGGAGGTTTCTCAGTGTTCAAAATGGTGTTGTGTGGGCAACCCTAGCTATACGGGAGGCTGGTGAAGCAAGAGGTTAGCTTTTTCAGTCCACACAGTGGAGGTAAGCAAGGAAGAAAGGGGTTGGCAAAGAGGTTACCAATCAGTAAGGTTAGCCACAAGGCCCAAGGGGTGGGCTTCCCAAAAGGCCCTTCTCTACTCCCTTTCCCCCATCTCCCAGGGAGGAACAGCCCTTGCTTTTCAGAGCCCTTTTCTGCTACATCCCAGACAAATAAGCCTCAGTTCTTAATGGCTTACTTCAATCCAGTTCTTACATTAAGATTTGGCAAAAATTCCTCCAGTTTCTAGCAAAGAGGCAATACCCATCCTTGGTTTCTAGCACTGCTGCTGCAGCAGATTTTTCCATATTTGTTTATTCTCTTGAGTATTTTAATGAGAATTTGAGAACAGGTAGAAAAGCGAAGGTCCCATGCATGTGTCACACCATCATGCCCCAGGTGCACTCTTCCCTTTTATAGATACACTGTAACCCTTCATCAGCCAATGTTCCAATTATCAGTTAGTTCCTTCATGAGGAAGTAGTTCATAGTCAACTGGAAGCAGCAATGAGAATCAGGATGGGGTCTTGAGAGAGGAGTGGGTTTACAGAGGTCTGGGGGTGTGGAGAGAAAATTACTAGGAGGGAAACAAGAAAGTGCCGAATGCCAAATACATTAACTTGGACATATGGGGCTCAGTGGTCCCTAGGGCACAGCATGCACAATTATACATCACTTTTCTTTCTCAGCTATGAATTCCTTCTCCTTTCCCTCTGACTGCTTTTCTTCTTTTTTGCTATCTGGATATTTCTGCTTCTATTTTTCTCCCTCATGTCATTTTTTCTTAATCCCCATAATATGAAACATATTTTAATTTAGTTTTTATTTTTCCTTACTGCAGAATGAAGAGGAATGTTGTATATTTTCTTCCAATAGAAAGAAAAGGAAAGAATTTTAAATCATAAAGTTCCAGATGGATTTTTTCCTGTGAGTGTGCACTCTCAAATGGGAGGGAAATAGAGTCTCCTCATCCCTAGACTAATGAAAGAAAGAACATTATTGAGATGAAGGGGGCATTGGGAATAAGTGAAGCAGCCAGGAGGGTGGAGGGAAAAGCAGGTCTGCGAGGCAGCCCCCATGCAACAGGCTCTGAAGCTTGGCAGGTGCTCCATGCTGGCCTGCCCTCCTTGCTGTCCTCCAGGACAGTGAGGAAGGACAGAGGGGGCCAGCTCATTAGGAATCCTGCTTTCCTTCTGACTCTCCAACAAATGGCATGCAAATGTATCAGTAGAAAACAGACTGAGTAATTTGTCATGCCCAGTGAAAACTCTGGAGTGACTAAGAGGACCAGCCGTAAAAACTCTCCCTAGAGCACACCTGGGGAATGAAGATGAAGCAGTTGATTGTGGTTGTGCAAACAAAGATGCCTCCAGACGTGAGTCCAAAGACCAGGTTGGGCCAGGAGTTCAAGTATCTGGTGACGACAAAAAGCAGTCCAGCAGCCAGTACCAGCAGGTTGACCCCAACCATGATGGTTGAGGACTGATTCACAGGAGGAGAGCTCACGTGGTCAGTCAGGCCAGCCAGGTAGGCACCATACAGCAGGAGCAGACCCTGGGGGTGAAGAGGAGAATCAGAGGCTCAGAGAAGTAGAAAAGCAGGTTGAACTGCAGTAGGAAGGGGCATCTGCAAAACTGGGATAATAGTACCTATCTTAAAGGGTTGCTGTGAGGATCTGCTAAGATAACACAGGAAAACCCTTAGGGTGGCCCCTTATACCTAGTATCTGCTGAATAAATGTTATTTTCCTCTCCTTCACTGAGAATTAGTTTGTGAGAAGTCAGCAAGTCAACCATTAGACAGGACTCCTCTGCGACAAGGTATAGGACAGGATGATGCAGGTGAGTGGGAGTCTTACAGAAAGGATTGTCAGGCACTAGGAGGGCACATCATGCTGCTGGTGGTGAAAGTGACTGCATCCATAGGGCAGTTTTGCACTCATGAAGCTGAGGGGCACGTGGAAGCTGAAATCGACCTGCGGTCTGCTCTGTCAAGCCATGTGCCATAGTAGAGGCAGTGCCCAGAGGAAGGGGCTTTTTTTTAAGTTGCTCAAAGGCACCATCTGCTTTCCAAGCCCTGCACCTGCAAGATTGCATCTGCCCAGAAGGGATGCCTTTTTCTAATTTACACAAAGGATCTCTATAGGCTAGCAGTGGCTCTAAGCCAGTGGGTGTTGATGGGAGATGAAGGGTGGAAAAAGAAGAGAACAAAGGCAGGCTGGGACCCAGGCAAGACTGTGGGTCAGGCACAGGCAGCAAAAGTTCCATCTGTACTTTCCACCCTCCTGTGACATTCCATACCCCCACCACAAGGAACCCAGGGCCCTCTTCTTTTCTCTTTCCCATGAATATAAACCTCTCTGAGTTCTCATTTGTACTAAGTAGAAATAACTCACAGCCCCTTAAAGTGTTGCGTCTTCAAGAAGGAGCTGCATTTATACAGAAATCAGAGCATTAATCAACAATACACAATATATAGATTCAATATATGTTTGCCTTTCTGACTATGTGCAAAGTGCCATACTGGTGTAGGGCAGAAAATAGGACTACAAAGAAGAAAAGGTCTAAAGGTGAGCACACAAAGGTCCATGTTTATAACCCAGAATGTGAAGATGCATAGGGGTGGGAACTATGCAGTCGGATCATTAGTAATTTAATCAAAGGTGAATAAAATTAATTCTGTGATTTTGAAATGTTTAGGTATGATTCCACTAAAATATTTTAATTCCATTAAAATTCTTGCTAAAAGGGAAATAGGTATGAATATAGTCTCTATTCATCCACGGCTTGAGAATGAGTGAGTCATAGCTGATCCTTGTATGACATTTGCTCTCACTGCCAAAAAGTGTTAGGTTAAGGGGTAGTTGACAGGCACAGGTGGGGACTCCTGGAACTTAATGTGGATATTGGGGTCCTCCTCAGGAGCTCCTTACTGACCAGGGAGCCTATGGGGTCTGGCACAGTCAGTTTCCTGGTGCTCAGCACTCTTTCCCCCTTTTCTTTCTTTGTCCCACAGAAAGATAGTATACTGAAATAAAATGGAAATGGGAGTATATAAAAGGCAACGGAGAAAATAAATCAAGTTGAGCTGCAAAGTGAGTTATTATGGGGTACGTGCTGTGTTTCTGTGGTGGGGAAACACAGTCCTCTACAGGGACTCGAGGAACTGAGAGAGGTACTGGTTTTTTAGAACTGTCCAGGGGGCAGAAGGACAGTGACAGTACTATCTAATATGTAATGAGCTTTCACAATGGGCCAGGAGTGGCTGAAAACTCTTAACATGCATTAACTCTTTAGAAACTAAGAACAGCTGTGAGGGTATTATCATCATGACAATCTTACAGATGAGGATACTGAGGCAAAGGTTAAATGAGGTTTAGGGTCAGCTAGGAAGGGGCAAAGTCAGAATTCAAACCCTGATCTGTCACATTCTGAAGCTCATTTTCTTAACCATTAGCAAGATACTAGAGATCAGGGGCTGTTCACATCCTAGAGTCTTCTTTTAAAAAATATTCCTATCAAAGTGGTATATGCATATAGTTAAAAAGCAACATTTCCCTGCCCTGTTTTGCCTATCCCCAGGCCTGTTCTTTAGAAACAATCATTTCTAATACTTTCCTGTTGGTGGAGTAGGTGAAGTTTACTTTTAAAGGCCACCTGTTTCTACAAATCCTCCTTCTCTTCCAGCATTCAGTCACCCAGGCCGCCCTGTCCTGAAAGGCAAGCAGCCTCCTGCCATGCAGGGCTTGCCCTGTTCATTGAAACAGGCCTGCCCTAAACCCCTCAGAGCACTTCTCTGTCCCTCTAAGCTGAAAACCAACTAATAGGTTAGTCTGTTCTGAGGACCTCTCTTAGTACCCTGTACAGGTATCCTCTACTCTGGAAATAATACCCTACTTTGCCCAATTAACAGAGACAAATGAGTCTAATGATGGGAGATTTGAGGCAGTGTGGGAGATACTTTGAGACAGCTGGAACCCCTCAAAGAACACCATGGATGCTGTCAGCTTAGAGCAACCCTACTTCCAGTTAGAGCCAGAAAGTCAGATGGGTGAAAGGCAGCAGGATACCTTGACCCAAATCTTGAAGAAAGACAAAAGAGGTGTAATAGGGCACATAGGAAAACAAATTAAACTGGGTAGAATATCTCCTCATAATTACCCTTGCAGGGGAGCTGGGGAGAAAACTGATACTGCCAAATCAATTTAAAAAACAGACCAAGAAACGGGAGAAACAGTAAGTTGAAATCCAGATGATTTGGGGTGGGACTGAATGAGGAAGTTGAAAGAGTTGGAAAATGGTCCCCAAACAAATAAACAGTAGAGAAATAAAAACAGTTATGGCTTTGAGGCTTATGCATCAACTGAAGTCTCCTCTGAGTTCAAGATTCTTTGCAAACATCACCTCATTAATTCCTGTAATTCCTTCTTCATATCCATTTTGTTGGTGACACATAGATCACATGCCAAGGAGATGTGGGATACCAACCTTGCATCCCCAAACGAGAGCAATCCAGGCATCAGAATACCGGGAAGCACAGAAGTGGGTGCTGGTCAAGGAGCAGGACACGTCTCTCCCTGTCGCCTGGGAAAGACACAAAGTCAGGACTGATGGTGCCCACCATTACTTTGTGGAACACACAGCAGATCTTTGTGAACATCCTGTGTGAGCTCCTCTACAGCACATAATATAAACTGTAAAATTTAGGTGACTCTATCAGAAACTTAATGAGAGTGACCGTGAGTTGGAGAAAAAGATGATAAAGTTGGGCTGACAAGTGCACTGATGGCAGCAGGGCTTACCTCTCAGCAGGGCTTTGCTACCACCCACAATGATTCCAAGTAGTACCTCAGCAAAATTACAAATTATTTCACATCACAGACCTGCTATTTGTAAACATTTGAATCCTCAAACATTAAATCCTGCAATGCCACAATTCCACTACATTCCTTGGCCCCTGTGAGGCTGGAGACATATAATACTTTCTATTAACTGAACCTATGAGCCGGGCACAGTTAAGTCCTTTACCTGCATTGTCTTTACCACAGCCCTATGAAGTAGGTAGTATTATTATCTCCATTTTACCTATGAGGGAACAGAGACTTAGAGAGGTCAAATAACTTTCCCAAGGTCACATGGCTGGTGAGATTGGTAGAGCAGGGTTTTGAACCAGGGTTGACTGACTCCGAAAACCACCTCAAAATATACCTCTACAGCTCAACAATGAGGGGAAGGCAACTTCCCACAGCTGCAAGTTCTCATTATTGATAATGTGGAAGCAGAGATAACTGCCAGGCAGATTGAGTCCAGTGTGCTGACATGAGAAGACTCCTGGGCAGGATGAGCAGTGGAAGTGGCAGCACGCCCTGCAGACAGGGGCAAGGTGTTCCCGGCAGCCACGGCTCCTGACTCTCCCCTTCCTCTTTGAGTCCTTCGCCTTCTGTTGCAAGGCTGACCCATGGTGAATGCTGCTGGGGGAATGACCTCTGTGTATCCACAGAGGCTAGTCCTGTTCAGGAATTAGATTCCCTAGGGATTGGGCCCCTCACCGTCATACTGACACCGAGGATCTGGAGGCACTGGATGGGATCAGTCAGCACCCATGTCATGAGCAGGATCACATCAGCCATCACCAGGGCTGCCACCAACCCCAGCAACTGCAGGTCTTTGATAATCTGCAAAAGAATCAAGGTTAAAACTTCCCCTTGCTTGCTGCCTATATGACACAAGGGCTAGAGTGCTCCACATGCTCTGAGCTATAGGCTCCAGGGTCAGCCTTCCCACGGAGCTTCAAATCCAGCGATCAAAGATGAAACAGCCCCCAAACATATGCAATGACTTCTACGTTGATATCATCATTATTAGCATTGTAAATTTCCATTTGTTTTACATTTTCACATCCTACCTTTTCCCACAAAGGATTCAAGGGATCTTATAAAATAAATACACTATTATTTCTAGGTATGTTTATATGAGCACATAGATGTCGAAGTTAATAACTATTATTTCAGAGGGTGGAACTGAGAGATGGGGTGGGTACAGGAGGAATTATTAGCATTTTCTTTATATACATACACATGAACTATTTGACTTAACATGAAGAGCATATGTTACTTCTGTGACTATGGAAATAAAATTAAGAAAAATATATACTGTGACAGGATAAAAACATTGAAAAAATCAGGGAAGAGAGAAAATAAGAACTAAGTTGGAGGCTCAGGTGAGGAGTGTACATGGCATTCATGAACTGGGGCAGAAATGTGGATCTGAGCTTTTGGTAACCAATGAAAAGAAAAAATCACAACCAGTTACATGATTCAAGGTGTTTGTAAGATAAAAAACAAATCAGTTGCCTAATCAAACTGCTCAAAACCAGTAATAAAGAGAAAATCCTCAAAGCAGCCAGCAAAAGCAGGCATGTATGTGTAGAGGAAGAAAGATAAAGAAGGCTTCAGACTTCTCAACAGATACAAGGCCAAGTGAGAAGACAGTGAGGAATATCTTGAAAGCACTGAAAGAAAAAAGGACAAATTTCAATCTAGAATTATTTACCTGGCAATATATCTTTCAGAAACAAAGGCAAAATAAAGACTTTCTTCAGATATACAAAGCTGAAAGAATTCAGCCCTAGCACCTCTATAGTAGAATGTTAGATAACCTGCAGGCAAAAGGAAAATGATACTAGATGAAAATTTGGATTTTTTCAGGAAATTAGAAGCACTGGAAATGGTAACTTCATGAAAAAATATATGATTGATTTTTATTATTTAAATATCTTTAAAAGATAATTGTTTAAATACAAACAATAACAATTGTATGGTATGGAGCTTATAACATATGTAAAAGTAAAAACAGTAACCTGAAGATTGGGATGCATACTGTTGTAAGGTACTTACACTACACACGAGTGCAAATTATACACTTATACACAAACTTTTCCAGAAATTGAAGAGGAAGAAATACTCCTTAATTAATTCTATAAGGCCGGCATACCCTGATATTACAAGAAAAAAAAACTACACAGCAATACCCATTAAGAAAATGAATCACAAATCCTAAACAAAATTTTTATGAAAATGAATCTGATAATATATGAAGAGGATAATACACCACAAGTGGAGTTTATCTCAGCAATGCAAGGTTGGTTTGACATTCTAAAATCATTTAATGTAATCCACCACATGAACAAACTAAAAAAGAAAACCTGTATGATCATCTCAATAGCCACAGAAAAATCATTTGACAAAATCCAACAACAATTCTTGATAAAAACTCTCAGCAAAATAAGAACAGAAGGAAACATTCCCAACTGCATAAATGGCATCTACAATAAAACTACAGCTAACATCATGATGCTCAGTTTTGAAAGGCTGAATGCTTTCCCCATAAGATCAGGAATAACTCAAGGATATCTGCTCTTTCGATGACGTCTATTCAAGATTGGACTATTGTTTCTATACAGTGCCATCAGACAAGAGATTGGAAAGAAACTACCTTTATTCATAGATGATATGACCTTCTGTGTAGAAAATCAGCTGGAATCTACAAAAAAGCTGCTAGAACTAATATTTAGTTTAGCAAGGTTGCAGCATACAATATCAGCATACAAACATCAATTATTTTTCTACATATTACCGACAAACAATTAGAAAGTAAAATTCAAAAATAATAACATGTTCACAGGTACTTCGAAAAGTTCATGGGAAGATTTGTATTATCTTTTATTTCCTTTTACATTTATTTATTTATTTTTGTTTTATTAATATTATTTTTTTACATTCTATGATGTTGCAGAGCAGTTGGGACGGAGAGGGAGAGGGGAAAGGGGAAGGAAATGTGATGGAAGAAGGAGGAAGAAGGAGGGGTGGGATTGAGGCCAGTGGCACCCCCCACATTCCCACAGGGGAGACTGGGAGGCTTCTGGCAGTGGCTTGGCCATTGCTGGGCTGGGTGCAGATGTCAGGGGTGTGTGGCAAAAGCCCTTGCCTCCCAACACCCCAGCTTGGGAGAGCCCGGGGTGCTTCCTATGGCATCTTGGTGGTCATTGCTGGGCTGGTTGCTCATGTTGGAGGTGTGTGACCGAGGCCCTCAGTCCCTCACCGCCCTCGCCAGGGAGAGCCCAGGGCACTTCCTGTGGTGGCTCAGTGGTTGTCACTGGGGTGGTTGCACTTGTCGGGGGGGACTGGTTGTGGGTGTTGGGGGGCATGGCTGAGGCCCCTGGCCCTCCCCCCTTTCTGGCTTGGCAGCTCAGGGGACAACTGGTCCTTCTAGGTGTTACATGTTACACCCAGGTCACCTCTAGGTGAAATGAGACCTTTACTAGTTAATAACAAACTTTGTCTCTGGTTGTGGGTACTTTGTTTTTTCTTTCAGTTCTGTGTTGGATCATTTGCTGTTGCCACCACTCATACTCCGCACTGGAAATAATTTGTTGTCCTTTGCTTACTTCTAAAATGGGCAACTTCCTATAGGGACCAGTACTTTAGCTCTGTGGTTGAGCTAAACTGCTGATTTGTTGCTGATTCCCTAGGGAAGGCTTTTTGTGCCCCTTAGGTTTTAGTGGTTGACTTTATAGGTACTTCCGGTTCTAGTGAAATCCAGTGCACCTGGTTTGTTTAGAAACACTGGTCTGGGACTGAGTCTTTTCATCAGACTGCACCCCATGCAATTCTTTATTCCTGAGCAGTCTCCTCTGAGTGGTCCTATGCTGATTGGGGGGGAAGATCAGCTGTCCTTGCTGTGTCCCAGTGTTACCCAGGTTGGCCTGTGTCCCCCACCACCTCCACTCCAAACACTTCCCATGGGGTCGGCTCTTGTGATGACTCACCAGCCTCTGAGTGGCTCCTTTTTTTCCTTGCTCCTATGTGGGCCCACAGGAACCCTATTAGTGGTCTTGTTAGCCTGGGTGCCACAAAGACCCTCTTCTCCCCTGCCACCTCCAAGCAACTTCATCCAAAAGGCACAGCTGGGGCTTTTTGCCAGCTCCTGCTCCATGTGCTCACCAGCTCCAGCCTGGAAGTGGCTGGGATTTGAAACAGCTGATGGGGTTTTTTCTTTCTCTCATCATGGCTTCTCCCACCTTCATGTACTCCATAGGTCTCTCCTCCTCTTCCCCTGAGCTCTAGCAGCCCCAGCTTGGCTGTTGTTGCTTTTTTATAGTTGTAAATTGGTTGATTTGTGGGAGAGAGTGATGCTGGGGACTGTCTGTTCTGCCATCTTGACTGGTAGTCCTGTATTATCTTTTAATTCTATTTTTCCAGAAACTTTTTGAAGTACCCTTGTACAATAGCATTAAAATATAAAATACTTAAGGATAAATCTGATAAAAGATTTGAAAGACCTATATTGAAAAGTATTAAAAAAATTGCCCAGAGAAATTAAAGAAGACCTGAATAAATAGAGAACTATATACTGTGGTCATGGGTCAAAAGACACAACATTGTTAAGAAGTCAACTTTCCACAATTTGATTTATACATTCAATATGATCCCAACCAAAATGCCAACAGGATTTTTGTAGAAATTGGCAAACTGATTCAAGTATCCATATAGAAATTCAAAGGACCTAGGTTGCCCAAACAACATTGAAAGAGAAGAACAAGGTTGGAGAAATAACACTCCCTGATTTCAAGATTTAATATAAAGATACAGTAATCAAGGTAATATGGTATTGGTGTCAAGACAAACAAACACATCAGTGAGACAGAATGTAGAGTTCAGAAATAGGTCCACCCATCTATGGACAAATGATTTTCAACAGAGTTACAAAGGTAATTTAGTGAAGAAAAAACAGTTTTTTTTTAACAAATGGTGCCAGAATGGTTGGATATCCATACATAAAAAAATGAGCTTTGATTTATACATCACACCATATTCCAAAATTTACTCAAAATGGATCACAGGTCTAAATGTAAAAACTAAAACTAAAATTTCTAGAACTAAACACAGGAGAAAACTTTTTGGGGCCTTAAGGAAGGCAAAAAGTTCTTAGATATGATACCAACAACATGATCCATAAAAGAATGAACTGGTAAATTGGACTTCATCAAAATCAGAAACGTCCTCTCTTTGAAAGACACTCTTAAGCAAATGAAGAGAAAAGACGCAAACTGGAAGAATATCACTGCAAATTATTTATCTGATACAAGACTTGTATCCAGAATATAAAAAGAACTCTCGAAACTCAATAATAAGAAAACAAAAAATCCAATTTAAAAAAATGAGGGAAATATTTAAAGAGACACCAGAAAAGAAGATATATGGATGGCAAATAAGCATGTGAAAACATACTCAACAATGTATTAGGGAAATGCAAATTAAAACCACAGTGAAATCCTACTACATACATCTATTAGAGTGGCTAAAATGAAAAAGACTGACCAAATCAAATGGCAAGGATGTCGGTGAAACAGACTCGCTCGTGGGAAAGTAGAATGGCACAACCACTTTGAGAAACCATCTGGAAATTTCTTAAAAAGTTAAACAAACACCTACGATCCAAACATTTTACTCTTAGGTTTTTATCCAAGGGAGATGAAAGTATATGTCTACACAAAGACTTACACAAGAATGTTCACAGCAACTATATTTTTAATAGCCCCAAACTGGAAACAACCCAAATATCCATCAACAGGTGAATGAATAAGCAAATGTATGTCTATACATTGGAATACTACTCAGCAATAACAAGGAAAGAGCTATTGATGCACACAGCAATATGGATGAACATTAATCAAAATAATTATGTGAGAAAAATAAGCCAGACAAAAAATGAGTACATACTGTATGATTTCATTTATATAAAACTCTGGAAAATTCAAACTAATCTATAGTGACAGAAAGCAAATCAATGATTTCCTGGGGATGGGGACAGGGGATGTAAGGATTGGACGGGACAAGGAGATAACAAAGAGACATAAGGACACTTTTGGGGATAGGTGACATGTTCATTATACACCATTTTTCATGGGTATATACATATATCAAAACTTACCAAATGATATGCTTTAAGTATGAGGAATCCTCAAAAAGGTCAGGAAAGATTTGTATTATCTTTTAATTACATTTTTCCATGAACTCTTTGAAGTACCCTCATAACTGTAGTTCATTGCATGTCAATTATACCTCAACAAAGATATCTTTTGTTGTTGTTGTTGACTGGCTGGTAAGCAGATCTGAATCCTTGACCTGCACTCCACTCTAAACAAGTGAGCTAACTGGACAGCCCCAATGAAGCTATTTTTAAAAAAGGAGATAGTGTTCTACAGGGATAAATGAACATTTCGTCTTTTTAGGAAGTCTTCATATGTATGGTTACTCACAGCTGAGCTTTTGATAAGTAATCACCATGGTTCAATAATGTTTGCTAAAAAAGAAAATCCCATCATTTCATTCCTTCTTTTTTTTTGGCGGCTTGCCAGTATGGGATCCAAACCCTTGACCTTTGTGCTACCAGCACCACTCTCTAACCAAGTGAGCTAACCAACCAGTCCTTCATCATTTCACGGAAGTAAACTCCAACTGAATGATATATTAGGTAAGGTCTGGGAAGGGCCTGTAGCCAAAGAGGCTGACGGTCAAGCTTAGAGGTCTGGGTGGTCCTATCAGGGAACCTGATAAAGTGGGGGAATGTGGTTAAGTAGATGCCTGATACATCATCTGGCTACCACATTTCTTCTAGGGTTGATTCTGTCTGCTCACTGGGTGTCCTCTTCCTTGCTCATTGCTCCAGGCACATCCTTCTCGATACAGAGAACTGACTGCCTTCTACACAGAAAAAAACTAAGCTCCAGGGAGGGAAAGAACCCTGCTTACTTGCTATAGCTTCTCTGTAGTCACTCTCCCTCCCTCCACTTCTGGCTCACACCTGTGCCATGCAACAGTCTCTCCAGGCATCTTGTTCTCCCACACACTCGTGCCAGGTATCGGCCAGCTCACATAACCCCACTGGGCCTGGGGTACATGAAGCAGAGCTCACATTCAAAGACCTATCTCTTAATTCCCAGCCTTCCAAGCCTGGGGCATTATGAGGCCACATGATTCCAATGTTTGATGTGAGGAGCAAGAACTTGAGAAGGTCCTAAACAGAGGGAGGCCCAGTAATCTGCACAAGCTCCTCTAGCTTTTAATCAAGAGTGGAGCTGCCGTCTGCAGTCAAGCATTGTGTACTTGCTGCCTACTCACCACTCTTTTGTCCGGGACCCTCTGGGTAAACACCTTGTAGAGTCGCCAGCTCTTCCCCAGAATGGGGCCAAACACAAGTGAGGTCCCAATGCACAGCATGGACAGTCTGATCTACAGATGGAAGGGGAGATGAACAAGAGTCATGAGAGAAAATTTTTTCTGTCCTCCACATGTTCTGATCTGCAAAGCCTCAGTCCCACAGAGGGCATGAGGTGAACATAAACCTCACTGACTAAGTGTTCCAGGAGTCACCTCTGAAAGTGCCCATACCAAGGATAAAGGTAACCACCACCCACAGGAGCAGTTGGGTTAAAAAATTATCGCAACTGTAACATTATATTCAAAAGAAAATTTTAAAACGTTACCTACCTGAATGAGGGTTTCCATTGAGCTCCCCACTAAAACATCTTGAATCCCAAAGAGGTAAGCACTGCTGTAAGTCAGACAACTGCCCAGTAAGGTCACAATGTTCAGATTAGGACTGGACATCTTCACAATCCTAGAGGGGATCAAGAAGAAAGACACAGCCATGACCCTTTTGTCCTGGGGTCAAAGATCTGCAAGACTGAAGCTTCCCACCAGTAGAATCTCCAATGCAGCCTCAGAGAAGGGCCACTGGGAAGAAACCACTTCCCAGCCCTGTGAAAACTTATATCATCTTTAAATTTACTTTCAAAAAGAACTAAATTCTGGCGCTTCTTGCTTGTATAACTCCAAGTCTTTTAAAAGAAGGTAGACTACCTACAAACAGTTGGTAACAGAGAAGAGTTAGAATTTTATCCATGACGTTATGGTTGCTAAGGGACTGCTTTATGCAGCTTAGAGAATAAATAAGTAGCAGGTAGTTACCTAGAGAGACAGTGAGACAGTCTGGAGCCTTTAGAAATGAGTTGTAAGGTAACTACTATTTGGAAAGAGGTTTGGTATTTTTTTCATACACTATTTATTTGATACATAAATGTTTTCCTCTCTCTACTTCACCAAGAAAGAAGCAGCAGGGATCGAAAGCAGGAAATTGGGGAAGGGTCTTTTCTCGAGAAGTTTTAAATAAGGTTAGAGAGTAGTTCAAATGTTAGAGAGAGATGTGGACAATAAACCTTGGGCACAACAGAGTGTCAAGATGTGACTTGTTTAACCTAAGGGGAAAACCAGGCTTACTGGATAGTGACTGACAACAAATAAAAGTAACAAGTAACAAGAAGAAAAGTAATTTAAGACTTTTAGTCTTAATACTGAATTCTACATAAATGCAACATTTCTACTACTTTCATTTTTAATTAATAACTGAGAAGAAAAGCATTCTCATCTATGTTTCTTAATTTTTCAGGCTGACTATCTTAAGGCCAGGGCCAAGGCAAAACCATCCACTTAGTGTAGTCTATTTTAATGACAGACAAATTACCCAGGAGGCATTAAACAGTTTGGCAGTGCTGGATTTGCAACCATCATAACCCATGGCCACTGAGACATTCCTATCCCCAAGCCATGTTATCTGACAGTGACTTTCTCACGAAGCAGCTGCCTGGGCTTCACAGCCACATGTCTATTTTGTCTAGATCACTGATGAGTACGTTTCTCTCTTAATTCTTCTCTGGACCTATTTTACCTGAACACTATTGTACAATCAAGTCTCCTTTGAGTGATATGGCACTGCATGAAATCCTGATTTAGAATCTTCCTTTTTTTGATTTAGGTAGGAGGAACTCAATTTAGTTATTTTTGACAAAATATACATACATCATAGTCTTCACATCTTAGATGTTGATACAAATTCATTGTTAAGCAGACATGATATGGACTTATATATGTATATTTTGATACTTTTCCTGAACAATTTAACTGAAAACTTGCCTCAAAAAAAAAAAGAATAAAAGATGATTTCCCTATTTTGCTTGGCTAAGTTAACACCTGTGAAGTCACTGTAAGGCAGATCATCTGCAATTCAGCGGGTGAATTACATATGTCTGCAGAATGTCTTTGCCACTTTGGTAGGAATTCAATCACCAATGTCAATGAACTAAAAGATAAAGCCTATCTGAATATTTTAATTAGCCATAAACACATAATTTCCACAAAGCAAGCAGATTTATGTATTATATACTTAATTATAAATAGCCAGTACCATCTAAATTACTAGTGTTCCATTTAAGAAAAGTTAAAAGCCTGGACTGGGTTACTGGCAATCAGAAACAAGGTGGGATTTAAAAAAAAAAAAAAAAAAAAGATGACATAGCTATCTCACTCCCTCTTTCTCTTCATTTACTGAGTGGAAATGTAACACAAGAGCTTTCTCAATTTTTTTATTCTCAAGTAAGGGCTGAATACCTATAGATAAATATCCATTTACATCTGTAGAACTCATACAATCTTTAATTATTATTTCAATAGTCTTTAATGAATTTAGATGCTTAAGTGATATCCAACAGCTCACAGGTATGATGTTTTAAAAATCTTTATCAAATATTAGTTTCTGAACTTTGAGGTTTATTATATTTGGAGTTATTGAATCTGGAAACATGGCCTAAGAATGGGGCAGCAGGTACTTCTCGGGGTGCCATAACTATTAGAGAACTTTCCTAAGATATTACAGGATCGTGCTTTCTAAAATGCTACATGAGTTGACATAAATATTATCATTGAGCTTTAACATAACTAAAACCAAACATGAATGTCTTTCCAAAAATATTTTTAGAAAAACAATTAGGATTTAAATTGCGAAAATTTATTCGGTTGCTTTTTCAATCCACTGTTTTTGATTTATGCATGCTACAATGGGATTATAAATCTATCTCATCGCATAAATTTCAAACACCTTTATCATAATGTCATCTGATGTGTTTCAGCAAATCTGAACTTTTTGCTATCTTACTTATCTCTAATGTATTAGGGTTCAAAATCTGAACCCAATTCAAATCCTACACACCTCAAACTAATATTACTGTGACCTCTAACCATTTATATTTACAATTTGTATAAGCCTTATAAAAATCTGTATTATAAACCTGGCCTTGCTTTTTCCTTTCCTGCCTGGGCCACCATCCTAGGAGACCATCTTCAGAGAATTCATTAAATTTTCAACCTCCAGAGTTCTAACTTCTTTAATCATAATGACTTCACTTTATTCCACTTCAGACACCTATCCCCAGGGTTACACCTTATGATCATTCAGAATGGTTCCACTTCAGGAACTTTAAATACCTATATCCCACTCTTTGACTATAATACATCCAAAATTTAACTCCTGGTCTTCTTCCTCAACCTGTTCCTCCTAAATTCTTCCCCAGTTTAGGTAATGGGAACTCCATCTTTCCCTTTGCTTGGGCCAAAAACTCTGGAGTCCTCCTTGACTCTTGCTTACTGCCCACATGCCATCTGTCACAAAATCTTGTTGGCTCTATCCTCGAAATATATCCAGAATCCAACTACTTCCTGCCACCTCTGCTGCCACCATCTGATCAAAGTCTTACTTTGCATTTCTCATTTGGATTATGGCAATAACCTCCCTAACTAGTATCCCTGATTCTACTTTGCAACTTCTCTAAAGTCTATTTTCAACATTAGCAGCCAGAGTGATCCAGTAAATCAGATCATTTCACTTTTCTGCTCAAAACCCTGCAATGGCTCTCCCTTTTCCAGAGGAAAAGCCAGTCTTTCCCAGGGTCTACAAAGCTTACATATTTGGTCCTCACTATCTTTCTACCCCATTTCCGACTTTTCCTCCTTGCCCACTCCACTCTAGCCAAACAGGCTTCCTTGCTGTTCCTTGAAAACACCAAGCACTCACACAATTCAAGGCTTTGAAGAGGCTTTTCTCCCTGCCTAGAATACTTCAACCCACATATATGCATGGCTTATTCCCTTTCTCCCTTGATATTTTGTTCAGATGTTACCTTCTCAACCAGGGCTACAGTGATAACTCCACTTAAAATTATACCCTTCCTCCAGAATTCTAAATCCTTCTCATGCTGCTATATTATCTCCCTCCACTTCCCACCATAGTACTTATTACCTTTGAACATATTATGTAATTTCCTTTATTATTGTTGTTGTTGTTTATTGTCTTCTCCTCCCAATTAGAATTGTTCATAATATACTCCCAGCACTAGAATGCTACCTGGACATTGAAGGCTCTCAATAAACACTTGATGAATGAATAAATGAGGCTCCAATCCCCCAGCTTCTTCTATGCTACTCCTAACACACTTGTTCACTGACAGTCTACAGACCTTCGTTTACTTGGTTCTTTTGCTTCCTCACAGTCTATCAGTCTCTCTTCCTTTCTCCATCCAATTTTGAACACCTGATTGGTCATCTAAATTGTTGTCTCAACAATATCCAATTCCCTTTCTAAACAAGCCCTTTCGCTGCATCTGCCCAGTAAAATTCGGATCATTATTATAATCCATTTTCTGCTTTTACATCCAAGCAGCTAAGTGCTGCAGGAGAAAACGATACAAACTTGCAGATTGTTGCCACCAAAATTTATGTCAAATAGCCAAGCTTACTGTGCTATGAATCTTTTCATTTCTTCTGTGAGGTATTTATTTACATTTCCTTTGTGAATGACTCACCTCATTGGATTCAAAGAAATAAGAGCACGTATCTGTCTGGATGATGCTCTCGGTCTATGTTTGGTGCCATCCCAATAACACCCCAAGGTATATGTGCATCAATACAATTGTCATGTTGGATTATCACCTTTTTCTGTTTGTCCCTTTAGACAGTTTCTACTCCTCAAAAGCCAGGCTGTTTCTTATTCACTTACATCTCAGTTCCCAGCACAGTCTTTGGGCTAGGCAGGTTTGCTCTAAAGTGCCAGAGATCTCTGAGAGTCAGAGGGAGGGCCAGTGCCTCTGTGTTAAGACAATCTGGGTAGTGGTAGCTGTCTCAGGGGGGTCCCCATAGTCCCTCCTGGAAGCTGAGAACTCCCAGGCATTATTGAACGTAAAAGAGCCAGAGATATTTTGGGGTCTCTGAGTGCTGTGGACTTCCACAGACACTGGGTTTTGACCACTTGGAAAATCCCCACACCCCAAACCCTCACTGAAAAGCCTTGTGGTCTGGGTGAGACCCTCCTCTCAGAATAGTGCCGAAGGGAGTATAAAAATAAATGGAAGAAAGGATCCTAATGGGATGCTTGTGGAGCTTTTCACTCTCCCATTCTCTTTGTTTCTAGGAAAGTGCAGCATCTTGGGGGAGTGGATAGCCACATATGCAAATGCGCATATATGTTTACTTGTCTCTAATGAGATCAGGCCACTCGCAAGATTGCTTTCCATTGGCTGAGTTCTTCCTGGAGAAGTCC
Organism: Cynocephalus volans; assembly: GCF_027409185.1. NCBI lineage: Eukaryota > Metazoa > Chordata > Mammalia > Dermoptera > Cynocephalidae > Cynocephalus > Cynocephalus volans. The sequence goes on along the minus strand of NC_084460.1, from coordinate 124,950,722 downwards.
CCCAGGAAATGCTTTTGTCCAATATGTCTCTTACATCATGTGTTGAGAGCCATGCAGGCCCAGAGATATGATGACAGTCCTTGTCGAGCAATTGATGGATGAGACCTCATCTTCAGGACCACATAGATTACTGAGTCTCAGCTGACAACTGCTTCAGAGGTTAATGGTATGCATCCTACTCCTGGGCTTCAGAAAACCTGCTGATCTTGGACTGATTTGCTCTTGCAGCTGGGCTAGGAAGCTTGCCTTCTTTTTACATCCTTGAAGGCAAGTAAATTATGTCTTATCATGAGCCAAAATACTGAGCACTGCCTCTTCTCCCGGGTGGGCCTGGCCTCTCTAAATTCGCCTGCTTTCCTGCAGTCCTGAGTGCTTGCGCATCTTTGTTTTACATGGAGGTAGCAATCTCCCTACTCACCATTCTGTCAGTTCAGGCCTACAGCTGCTGAAGCTGAAAACGACCTAGAAGAACACAGACACTCCCGCCCACAGAAGAGCAAAATGGTTCACGGAGTTCGGACCTGATGAAATCTAAGTTCCTCTCCAGCTCTTCTCTTCTCAAGTTATTCTAGAGACAGGTTTCCTTCCGCTGCTGCTGGCTTATTAATAAGCTAGTCACACTTTACATTTCTGCCTCTTTTCCTTAACCAGGAATAGCAGGCTGACCTGGTTACCCGAGTTGCCAGAGAATTTACATCCCAATCAGTCAATCAATCAATCAAACAAAATATTTAGCTATTAAGTGCAAAAGAAAACTTTCTAAATATCTTCTCCTCAAATTCCCCTTTAGCACATGACCTTAGTGTCCCCACGTGTTATTAGTTATTTTCTCTGTTATGAGCTTCATGTGTCAAACATTAATTCAACAATTCCTAAATATCAACTTGTATTAAGAACTGGAGACAGGAAAGGAAATGAGAAATAATCTCTGCCCTCAGCTCATTAGGACACTACCTCCTTTCTAAACTTTTCACTGCAAAGACTATTTTCTTATTCTTTCTTTTCTTCTTTTAAAATAGAATAAAATTTTAATTTAACATTAGAAATTGTTTTCTCAGTATCCACTGGGCCATTCAGCAAATCTATGTATATGCATGTATGTACAAGGGTACTTCAAAAAGTTTGGGGAAAAATGGAATTAAAAGATAATGTGAATATTTCCATGAACTTTTTGAAGTGCCCTTATATATTATAGATATTAATGTGTGAATATACATATAAATTTATAGTGTATAAATTTCTGAATTCATAGCTCTGTTAGACTATAAACTGGCCCAAGGATCAATTTAAAAATGCGTTCTCGCAACTATTTTAAAAGCAGAAGTACAGAAATTTAGATATAAGACCAAATGCTCATTACATCATTATAATGGCTCAAGTTTAGGAACAGTAGTGAAAAAGCACAAAGATAAATTCAAGATCAGGGGGTGGCTGGTTAGCTCACTTGGTTAGAGCATGGTGCTGATAAAACCAAAGTCAAGGGTTCAGGTCCCTGTACTGGCCAGCTGCCAAAAAAAAAAAAAAAGAAAAGAAAAAATTCAAGATAAGCTGGTGATGAGGAGAGGGGGAAAAAGCCCCAAAGGATACCCTTACTGGAAAGGAAGCTTATGTGGCTTTACTTATGAATATTCTGGCTACAGTACATATTGATTTCATAAAAAAATTGTTTCCAAAAAATAACTTTTTTGGATTTATCTCATGCAATTATAACATATTTCATTTTTTTGGTGGCTGGCTGGTACAGGGATCTGAACCCTTAGAACTTGGTGTTGCAACACCATGTTCTAACCAACTGAGCTAACCAGCCAGCCCCAATTGTAATATATTTTAAATGTGCTTTTAAATGCCAGGGGGAAACACGCAAAGCACAAAATATCCTCTTTTCTCTTAGAACCTCGGATTCTAGAATTACAGCCCAGGCATGTGTTGTAATTTATGAGGCAGTGATTTCAACTTCCTCTTTCCCCTTAGCTGCAAGAAAAGGCCTTGAGCAATTCCTAGCAGGAGACTTGTAGCATTTTCAAAAGGGCAGAGCAGATGCCCTGATTTTAAGTAGGGCATAAAGTACAAGCACAATTGGTCACAGGAAACATCCAATCACAGGCAGTCTGCTGCTAATCCAGAATATTATCAGCTACCAGGTGACCCATAAATTGATCTTTTTGATTTGCCTGCCATACTGGGGAAATTTCCTGTCCCTCTTTCCTCTCTTTCTCATCTTCAGGTTTGCAGCAGGAGAACTTTGGGCCTTGCTGTATCTTGGAATCTGAGAGGAATCCTGAACAGCTACAGTTGCTGGAATCATTCCCCACTAGGTCAGAATCTGGGTATTCATGATTCTGGGACTGGACTTTACTCAGCTTTGTCCTCATCAGCACTTTCTATGGGGCCCTGAACCTGGGAGAAACTTATTAAATGTTTGTGAAACTGGATAAAGCCTTAGAATCAGAGGGTTCTTGGAAGCTCAGTATTTAGAAAAAATAAAAGGAAGCGTGCTGTGAAGGCAGGACCTGCTTAGTCCCCATCACTCTGCCCCCACTGGTCCTAGGGCAGGGCTGGAGTCTGAGGTTCTGAAGAACGCAGCTTGAAAACCAGTGATCTGACATGACTCCCTCCTTTTAGATGAAGGGACTTGCATGTAGCTGTACAGCCAGATAGGGACCTCGCTGGGACAGCTAATCCAGGTGTCCTGACTCCTGGTTTCCTCCAGTGTTCTTTCATTTTCCCCTCATTTATCCAGCTGCCTAGGGCCCTGTGTCCATCCTACTGATCAACAAATCTCTACCAGGGGCCTTCCTGACCCTGTTTTCTGACATCCTATAGCAGCGCTGGTAGGACCAGGGTTTTCACCTGCCTCATCATCTGAGGATCCCCAAAGGCTCCATTTAGCTGGAAGTGTCACCAAGAGGAGACAGAAAGTCTCGAGTCCCCTGGGCTATACAGACCTGCAGTGCCTTCTGTTGGGTTTTGTCTGCCCTTTCAGAATCCAATTCCTGGCGTGGACCTCAGACCTTGGCAGGGTTCCCATTATGCCTCCTGGATTCACCTACTATCTAGAACTCCACACTGAATTCCTGCTACAATTGGCTTTGGGTTCTTGGTTTCTGTCATTGTCTAGTGTCTCTAAGTCTTGGCGCCAGCAATGCCCTGGAAGTATCTGCTTTTGGCTGCAAAAGGAGTTGTATATTCTGTCCTGTAATCTGATGTAAAAGGAACAACTAATAGAAAATGTGTGTGTGTGAGTGTGGGTCTGTGTGTGTAGTGTGTGGTTGAGCATCTTTCATGGATTAATACTGAGGTAACATGGTGTAGTGGAAAGCATGTACTTTGAAATCAGACTGACTTAATTTACTAGCTGTGTATGTTGGATGATTGGCCTAACCATTTTGACGCAGTTTCTTTATCTGAAAATGGAGAAAATATTTCTCCTGCATGCCATAAAGGTTAGAGATAATATATCTAAAGTGGAAAGCACATAAAAGACACGTAATAGAAAATAACAACTATTCATTTTAAGTTAAATTACATATATACAGATAGGGACTAAGTGCTGATTTTATGAGTGTGAACTACTGCAGGATCCTGAAGAACTTTTGAATCATCAAAAATTACATTATAGTCAGAATCATCTGAATATATATTTTTTCTACCTCTCAGAGTACTGGTAATGATAAAGAATAATATTAAAAAGAGTAGCCAACATTGATTATATATTTAATGTGTGCTAGGCAGCTACTAAGTGCTCTACATAGACGATCTAATGCAATCTTCAGAACATTCTGAGATAAGTAGTATCATTACTCCTGTTTTTAAACAGGGAAATAGGGTTAGCGAAGTTCAAAAAAATCACAAGTAGTTAAGTGATGGAGCTGGGATTCGAGGTGGGGTTTGATTCCAGAGCCTGAATTCTTAACACCATTTAATCTTTCACTGTTCACACACTTCACCTTTTGTGACCATTGTTGAGAAGGAAACCTTATCCCCTTCTCTCTATCTTCCCACTTAGGCCTACTAAGGAAAGATTTCCTCCTTCTTTCCCCACGTGGGAACCTGCCAGGAGGGAAGATTTCATCTCCCTCTCCACCCCAGTACCCACTCTGCCCCAAGCAAGGAGTGACCAGTCGGACAGGAGAGAGGCTAACAGCCCGGCACCAATGTTCTACCACATGGTCTCCAAGGCAGGAATCTCCACTTCTCTGTCCTCCTTTCCTACCTCCACCAGGCAGTGAGCTCTCCTCCACTTCCAGGGCCCTGTTTTAGCGTGCTGTCAAGCAGTGCTTTTTTTTTTTTTTTTTTTTTTTTTTGCAGCTGGCCGGTATGGGGAACCAAACCCTTGACTTTGGTGTTACAGAGCAGTGCTCTAACCAGCTGAGCTAACCAGAACTTTCTAATTTAGCTTTCACCAGAAATCCCTGTGCTTTCTTTTTCTCAATAAACTTTTGATTTTGAAGTTATTAAAGACTTACAAGAAATTGCAAAAACAGTACAGAGTTTCTGTGTACTCTTTACCCAGCTTTCCCCAATGCATCTTACATAACCAGAATACACGATCAAAACCAGGAAATTGACACTGGTGTAATTCTATCACCCAAACTATAGATCTTATTTGAATTTCGCCAGTTTTTACATGCATTCTTTATATGAGGGTACTTCAAAAAGTTCATGGAAAGATTCGTATTATCTTTTAATTGTATTTTTTGACAAACTTCTTGAAGTACATTCATATATGTTTGTGTGTGTGAGTGTTTGTGTGTGTGTAATCTTATGAAATGTATCACATGTATAGATTAATGCAACCACCACCCTAACCAGGATACTGAACTGTTCCATTACACATACACGCATTCACTAACTCCTTCATGCTACCCCTTTATAGTCACACCCTTTCCCCAACCCCAACTCGTGGCAACCACTGATCAGTTCTCCATCGCTACAAATTTGTCTTTTGATAATGTTAAATAAACAGAATCACACAGTGTATATGCTTTTGTTATTGGCTTTTTTTTACTAAGCATAATGCCCTTGAGATCCATCCAAGTTGCTACATGTATCGGGACTTTTTTCCATTTATCTTGCTGGGTAGTATTCTATTGTAGGATGTCCCACAGTTCGTTTATCCATTCACCTCTTGAAAGACATTTGGGTTGTTGCCAGTTTTCACCCCAGTTTTATTAAGGTATCTTTGACAAATAAATATTGTGTATTTATAGTGTACAATGTAATACTTTGATATTATGTATACATTGTGAAATGATTAAATCAAGCTAATTAACATATCCATCACCTCACATACTTATTTTCTTGTGGAGAAAACATTTAAGATATATTCTCAGCAATCAATGTAATACATTATTATTAACTGTATGATATGCTGTACAGTAGCTTTCGAGAACTTATTCATCCTAACTGAAACTTTGTACCCTTTGATCTGAATAACACCTCCCCATTTCCACCCCCCACCTCCACCCCCATTCCTGGCAACCACAATTCTACTCTCTGCTTCTATGATTTCAACTTTTCTAGATTCTACATGTAAGTGAGACATACAGTATTTGTCTTTCTGTGTCTCACTCATGCTTATTTCACTTAGCATAAAGTCCTCCAGATTCATCCATGTTGTCACAAATGATAGAATTTCCTTCTTTTTTTAAAGGCTAAATAGTATTCCATTGTATACGTTGCACACATTTTCTTTATTCTTTGTTGATGGACACTTAGGTTGATTCCATATCTTGGCTATTTTGAATAATCCTGGAATAAACATGGAGTGCAGGTATCTCTCTCACATACGGATTTCACAACCTTTGGATATATTCCCAGAAGTGAGATTGCTGGATCATATGATAGTTCTATCCTTAACTTAAGAAACCTCCATACTGTTCTCCATAATGGCTGTAATAATCTACATTCCCATCAACAGTGTACAAGGGTTCCCGTTTCTCCACACCCTCACTAACACTTATCTTTCATCATTTTGATAACAGCCATTCTAACAGATGTGAGGTGATACCTCATTGTGGTTTCAATTTGCATTTCCTTGATGACTAGTGATGCTGAGCATTTTTTCATATACCTGTTGGACATCTGTATGTCTTCTTTTGAGAAATGTCCATTCACATCCTTTGTCCATTTTTTAATTGGGTTGTTTTCTTGCTATTGAGTTGTTTGAGTTCCATATATATTTTGAATATTTACCTCTTATCAGATGTGTGGTTTGCAAGTATTTTCTCCCATTCCATAGGTTGTCTCTTCACCCTACTGTTTCCTTTGTTATGCAGAAGCTTTTTAGTTTGATGTAATGTTATTTGTCTATTTTTGCTTGTGTTGTCTGTGCTTTTGGGGTCTTATCCAAAAAATCATTGCCCGGAACAATGTCACAGAGCTTTTCCCCTATGTTTTCTTTTAGTAGTTTTACAGTATCAAGTCTTACATTTAAGTCTTTAGTCTATTTTGAGTTGATTTTTGTTTATGGAATGAGATAATAGTTCAATTTCATTCTCCTGAACATGGACATCCAGTTGTCCCAATGCCATTTATTGAAGAGATTGTCCTTTCCCCTTTGTGTGTTTTTGGCACCTTGTCAAAAAATCAATTGACTGTAAATGCATGGATTTACTTCTGGGCTCTCTATTATGTTCCATTGGTTTATTGGTCTGTTTTTATGCCAGTACCATGCTGTTTTGACCACTATTGCTTTGTAGTAGCTTTTGAAATCAGGTAGTGTGATGCCTCCAGCTGTCTTTCTTGTTCAAAATTGCTTTGGCTATTTGAGGTTTTTTGTGGTTCATAAGAATTTTAGGATTGTTTTTTCTATTTCTGTGAAAAATGCCATTGGAATTTTGGCATGGATTGCCTGAACCTGTAGATCACTTTGGGTAGTATGGACATTTTAACAATATTAATTAATTCCAATCCCATAAACACAGGGTATCTTTACATTTACTTGTGTCTTTTTCAATTTCTTTCATCAGTGTTTTATAGTTTTCAGTATACAGATTTTTCACCTCCTCGGGTAAATATATTTCTAAGTGTTTTTTTTTTTTTCTTTTTTAATGCTATTGTAAATGGCATTGCTTTCTTGATTTCTTTTTTGGATAGTTTGTTGTTCATGTTTCCAGTTTTTGACTACTACAGATAAAGCTGCTATAAACATTTGTGTGCAGGTTTTTGTGTGAACATTGCAGAATCACACAGTGAGTGTCTGTCTAATTTTATAAGAAACTGCCAAACTGTTTCCCAGAGTAGGTATACCAGCAATGTATGAGAGATTCAGTTTCTCTGCATCCTTGCCGACATTTGGGATTGTCAGTGTGTGTGCTTTAGGTTTGCTACTACTTCCTTGGACACCATCTGATTATCAGCCCTATGTTTGGATATATTTTAACTGAACTGGATCCTGGAGAGAAAGGGAGTATGCTTTAGTATGCCGAATACTTATCAAGCACCTCTTATGTGCCAAACACTGTTCTAGCAAGTGCTAGAACACAAAAATATTGTATTTGACTTTGAGGACTCAAAATTTAGCAGAGGAGATGGTAAGTGAATAAGTAAACATGATTATGGAATAATACAGTTAGTAATATAGGTATGTGCAAAGTGCTGTGGACACTGATAAAGGAATTGTGCCTTAGAACTGTGGTCCTTCAATTTTTGAATGCACCAGAATCACTTGAAGAGCTTGTTAAAATACAGATTGCTGGTCCTCATCCTACAGAGTTTTGGATGAAGTTGGGTCTAGGGTGGGGCCCCAGTAAGTTCCATTTCTAACAAGTTTCTAGATGCTGCTGCAGCTGCTGCTAGCTCAGGGCCCACATTTTGAAAGATGGGAGTTTGTCTTAAAGGATGGATTGGAGTTTGCCAGACAAGAAATGAGAAGAGCCATGAAAGAATGAAGAGCATGGACAAAGGCACAGTGGCGAATGGCCTGATATACTCAAAGAATGTGTGTTCCCTTGTATGACCAGAGCACAACCTGATTTAAAGGGAAAAAATGAAAACTGTACATCAGGGCCAGAAAACAAAAGACCTTTGAACTTACCTAAGGAGTTGTGTAGGCAGTAGAAGTCCGTGTTTGAAAACCAGGTTGTGTTTGAAAACAAATGCTGGCAAGAGGGCAGTAGCTGAAAAAGTGGGCAAGACCAGTTTGGGGGCTACTGTAATAGTCCATGTGAAAAGCAAATAGGACTATACTTGGGCAATGGAGATGGACAACAGGATACACATGAGAGACATTTTAGAGGTTAAATATCTAAGACTTGGTGATTACCTAGATGTGTAGAGAGACAAAGGAATTCAGAATGAGAAATGGATGAATGGTAGTGCTATTAACCAAGGTAAGAATTACACAGAGAGACAACAAGATTAATGGTAAGATATGAGTCTGGTTTTGGCCACTGAATCTCAATTAACTGTGGAAAATCTATATGGCTGTATCAACTATGAAGTTAGAAAATGGGATTAGAGAGGTAGAGCTGGGGACATATCACAAGAGAGGTTAAAACCAAGTGAAGGGAATTCTGGAGCCAGTGGAAATAAGAAAGAGGTAAAACCAGGACATTCATATATGGTACAAGTTGAGAAAAGAGGTTTCAGAAAGGAAGAACAGAGGATACAGTTAATGGGGTAATATGTCTTGAAGCCTATAAAGGTTGAAGCCTACAAAGAGAACTGTGGACTTAATAACCTTGACAAGGAGTCAGATTTAATGACCTCTCAATGCAGTCAGAAGAATGGGTTGAATAATGAACTGGAGTTGAGCAAGTGGAGGTGGCTAGTGAAGACTGTTCTTTTAAGAGGCTTGTTGGTAATTGTAGGGAAGGGCTAGGGCAGTAGCTTCAGCGAGAGGCATGACCAAGAGAAAAATATATTCTTGAGGCCTTCAAAACTCTCAGTAGGAACACCAACACTTTCCAGTGATTAATCACTATTTATTCTATCTGACTTGAAATATGCAAAACACAGTAAACTCTTTGAGCAGCTACTACTGATCCATTCATATGAGGCAATTTGAGTGTGGTAATCGTTCTGGGAGTCCTTCTCAATAAATTCAGAGGCACATAATTAGTTTAGTCTATTGTCTTTCGGTACCTGAGCACTCCCTGTTCCCCATCATTAGCAGCAAAAGATCTCACTGTTATTCTAGTTTCTTCCTTTTAATAGATTTTAAATAATCGCTTCATGTGTTTTGGACTCTATTCAAAATTGCTTTTCGAAGTCTTTCTTCCTATTTTGTACCTAATCTGACATATTCTGTGGGTTCCCTGCTCTGCTCTGGGGAACTTTTCACATTCTTTTAGAGATTTTCCCTCCACAATAACCACTGTGACTGTCATTTTTTATGTGCTTGGATTTGCTTTTATTCTCAGTTACTCCTTCCCTATACTTCTAATAAAGTTTCTTAAAATAGTCTCCATTCTTCTTATGACTTTCAAAAGCTCACCTTTCAATTTTCTCCTAGTTAATATTCATCATTTTTCAGTTTTCTTAATGAACACAATAATTGAGATAAATTTTCTGGGATTAAGGACTTAATTGTGTCGTGATCACTCATATTCATTGGCTTGCCCATGGTTACCTCATAAAAACAGCTCCTGGTCACTAGGCAAGAACCAAAGCCAGGACTTTTTCTTTAACTCTAGGTGGTTTGAAACTTCCTGTTATAGGAAAGTTCGTCCTATCAAAAATCCTTATTAAAAAGCTCACTTCTACCTCTTGACCTGATTAGGCATTTTACAATTCACATTTGGGTCAAGTCTCCTATTTTTAATAGCTGTCATAATTTCTAAGTTTCTAAATCTTTAACATATCTGTATTGGTATCATCAGTTGGTCATCTAGTCTATAGCAATGGCTCTCAAACATTAGAATGACCTGGAGAGTTTTTTTTTAAAAAAACTGCTTTGGGTCCTACCCCAAGATATTATGATTTAGCTGGTTTAGGGCAAAGCCTGGGCATCAGGATTTTTAAAAGCTTCCTAGGAGATTCTAATGTGACCAAGTTTGAGAAACACTCATTTAAGTATATTCCTAAGACAATCTAATTTTAAAATTGTCAAAGGATTTGGATAGACATTTTCTCCAAAGAAGATAAACAAATTGCAAATAACTATGAAAAAACACTCAATCAAAACCACAATGACCAACCAGGAAGAATAGAATTAAAAAGACAGACAATAAGAAGTGTTGGCAATCATGTGGAAAAATTGGAACCCTCTTACATTGTCAGTGGGATTGTAAAATGGTGCAGGCACTTTGGAAAATGATTCTGAACTCATGTTAAACAAAGAGTCACCATATGACTGAGAAATTCCACTCCTAAGTATATACCTAAGATAAGTAAAAACATATGTACACATAAAAATTTGCACATGAATGTTCATAGCAGTACATTATTCATGATATGCAAAAAGTGGAAACAACCAAATATCCATCAACTGATGAATGGATAAAAAAAATGTGGAGTAGCCATACAATGGGATATTATTCAGCCAGAAAAAGTAATGAAGTATTGCTTCATACTACAACATAGATGAACTTTGTAAACATTATGCTAAGATTCTGCTGAATGAAAGAAGCCCAACACAAAGGGCCCCATGTTGTACGATTCCATTTATGTGAAATATCCAGAATAGGCAAGTCTGTAGAGACAGAAAGTAGATTAGTGGTTGCCAGGGGCTTGGAGGAGGGAGGAATTATGAGAGACTGCTAACAGGTATGGGTTTCTTTTGGGGATGATGAAAATGTTCTGGAATTAAAAAGTGATTGTGATTATCCAACCTCATGAGCATACTAAAAACCACTGAATTGCAAACTTTTAAAAAATGAATTTCATGGTATATGAATAATATCTTAAAAGAAAAAAAAGAGTAAGTATATTCCTATTGCTATATGTCTGAGAAATTCTTACTCAAAGATGTTTGAGAAAGACTCCCCTTGCCAATAACATTACTATTTTACTATTGTTTGTTGTACGTCTCATATAAAAATAGGCCTTCCTTTTCTTCTGAGAGCCTAAAGCCCAGGCTAAAGTCTCACAGTGTACCAGAATGAAACATCTGGCTTTAGTCACCTTTACTCAAGAAGATGAAGAAAATGAATAAATTTTAGGGAAAGAACTAGAATGGCAGGGTCTCTATTGAATGGGGACAGACCATTTTGCAGCCTGGAAAGGAGAAGGCCAATATGGACGTGATCAAAACCTATTAAATCACAAAGAGACCTTGAATGTGGCAGAATGAAATCCTAGAATACTTAAAAGAGAAGATACCATTTAAAGGTTCACATATGCAACTTCAGGACATAAAAAATAAAGTACCAACTTCACCAAACATGCAGTAATTTAAGGATGATCATGATCCTCCAAAAGATGGTACAGGCAATAAAATATAGTTTGAAGGAAATGGTCCCATAATAAATTATTTGACCAAAATGAGCTACTACTAATAGGAGTTTTTGTTTCTCTTTTTTTGGGAGATGGGCCTAACCACTGAGGTTGACAGTCAGAGGATTAGCCTGTTTTCCCATACAAAGGTGACTGGTATCACTATCAGAGACAGAAAAATTGTCAGAATTGAGGGTCAAATGGTGGCCCAAGAGTTTAGGCCAGAAGAGTTTAAATTCAGGAGTTTGGGTGGACCCATAAGATTAAGACCCATATGCCAGATGCTGGTAACATGAAAGTAAGAACAAGCAGTGGTGATTTAGGGATTGAACATGCAGGAATATCTATGAAAAATACTGAAAGAGTCAACAGAAGAATAAAACTGTGCACGAGACATCATCTGTCAAGCAGGGTCAGGAGTGCAGAAAATTCTCAGAGCTCCCAGTGAGTGAGGGTGGAATGAGACAGGCCCAGGCTAGCATAGACATCTGAGGCCAAGCTCTAGGACTCTGGACAGGCAATGGGCCACCAGAGAAGAGTGAAAAGACTCTGAATAGGCACTAGCTGCGCCTCTTTAGCCTCTGCTGCAGAGGATGCCGGCCTGATTTGGTGGTGGTGGGGGGGGGGGTGGAATGAAAATAGACCAGGCCCAGGAAACTTACACTGGGTTTTGGGGCTTACTCCAAACATCTAAAGGGGCATGACTACGTTGATTTTCATCCAGACTGCTGTCAATGTCACCAAGGGCTGCATTTGGTGAGGCTGCAGGGATATCTACATAGCCGGGATGCTTGGAGCCCAGTAAGTGTTAGTTATGGTGTGATGGTTTCAGTCAAGTCAGCTATAAAATGAATTTAGCACAAAGTAAACCCAGACCACTTATCTTCTTGAGCCTAGAGCCAAAGTATGCCCAGGTTCTGGGGGAGGAATGAAGCTGATAGTTGGTATTTAAGGGGGTTCAGTTGCAAAAAGGATGTAGAGGTTAGAAGACAATCAGTTCTTTGCAATTCTAAGCTGGACGGCCACGACAATGATCCAAAGTGAAATTCTCAGTGGGAGAATAAGCACGCAGATGTTACGGAAACAATATTAGCAGTTTGTTTTCTTTTTCTCTCTTTCCTCTCCTCCTCCTCCTTCTTTTTAATAAAACATTTCAGAGTATAAAAGGTACAGATGTATAGAAAAAAACATGTTTCTAGAAAATTATACTCACAGATAAGTTTCTCTAATTTGCCAGTTCTCTACTGAGGCATGTTTTCCAGCAAACAAAACACACTAATAAATCTATCAGGGGCAGAAAGGCAGTGGGGGACAGCTGCAGCCACACCATCCAGGAGTGACAATGATTAATTCCTACATCTGCTCAGTCAGATAGAAACAAAGGTCACTGTGCATAGATTAGCATTCTGATCACCACCACCCCCAACACATACACAAATACAATCTTTTACCACTGACAATGGCAAAATTCAAAGTGCCTTAAAATGTTTACTGTCTGACTGAAAGAAATAAAAAAAAGCAAACTCCTTAGTAGAATGGTGATGGAAAATGGCATAGAATAGGATCAGACACTGATTAATGTCAGATTGTCTAATCTTGTTAGCATCCAAACCGAGTAAAATTTGGATGTTCGGCTACATTTATGAAAGCAAAGGGAACAGATAATTTAACAACAAATTCCGATGCAGTAATTTGATCAAAGTAAGAACAGCTATTACGGTGAAGCAGTTGAATACATGTGAACATTTGGTGTATTAGTCTGCTCAGGCTGCCGTAACAAAATACAGCAGGCTGGGTGGCTTCAACCACAGAAATTTATTTTCTCACAGTTCTGGAGGCTGGATGTTCAACATTAAGGTTTCATCAGGGTTGGTTTCTGTTGAGGCCTCTCTTCTGGCTTGTAGACAGTGTTTTCTTGCTGTGTCCTCTTCTCTGTGCATGTATGGAGAGAGAGTTTTGGTGCTCATTCTCTTCTTTTAAGGACACCAGCCCTATTGGATTAGGGGCCCACCCTTAGGACCTCATTTAACCTTAATTACCTCCTAAAGGGCCCTATCTCCACATACAGACACACTGGGAATTAGGGCTTCAACATGGGAATTTTGGGGAACACAATGCAATCCATAACATTTGATATCATGTAAAGAAGGTGTAGTGGATTGAATTATGACCCCCCAAAACTCATTGATGCTTGAATCGTGTCCCCCACATTTTATGTATTAGAAACTTAGCCCCCGCTGTGACTGTTAAGAGGGTGGGAAATCCTATTACGGTAATTGAAAGGTGGAGCCTTGAAGAGGTGATTGGATTGTAGGACCCTGCAGTAGTGAATGGATTAAAAATGGTGGTCAGAGGTGAGGTTCTGAGGGCTTTAAAAGAAGAGGAGAGTCTGTCTCTCTCTCTCTGCTCTCTCTGCTTCCACCATCTTGCAATGTAAGACCCCTGGCTCACTGTCACCACCACCAGACGGACTTTGGATTTCCCAGCCTCAGAAAATGTAAGCAATAAATTTCATTTTCTTTATAAATCACCCAGTTCCATGTATTCTATTATAAGCAACACAAACGGACTAATACAGAAGGTATTTGGAAGTTGACTCTTTGTCCTTATGTTCAACAGTCCCCTGAAAACATGGCCATTTCCTATTTGTGACTTCTACGATTATAGATCCCTGACATAAAAAAATAATCTTGGGCTAGGAAAGGTATTTTTTAAGTGTACAAATTATGTATAGCTCAGTGAATTATCACAAAGAATACATCTTTGTAACCTTGAACCAAGTCAAAAAATACCTCAATGCCTCAAACTTCCACGCTATAATTATTACCATTTCCCTTCCCGGCTCCCTAAAGGTAAATCAATATATTGGCTTTTAACACTGTAGCTTAGTTATGCCTGTTTTTGACCTTTATAAAGGGGAATCATATAGTAAGTGCTATTTTGTGGCTGGTATTTTTATTTGTCATTGTTTGGGAGATTTACCCACGTTGCTGGGTGTAACTCTAACTTACTCATTTTCACTGCTGTATAGAATGCCATTGCAGGAATATACCAGAACTTATTTATTCCTTCTGCTACTGACAAACATTTTGATGAGTACAAATAATGCTACTACACATATTTCTTATACATCTCTTGGAATAAATGTTTCTACTGGGTATAATTTAGAAGTGGATTTGCCAGCTCACAACATATACATGTTGTTAATTTTAGAAGATATGCTGAATTATTTTCCAAAGTGGATGTGTCAGTTTACACTCTCGCTGTGAATAGATAAGTTTCATAGCTTCACATCTTTATCTTAACATTATCTTTAAAAATTTAAGCCATTGGTATGGCATTGTAGTTTTAATTTGCACTTCCCCAGCCATACACAAGCATTAATCTACTTACTGTCTCTACAAATTTGTCTATTCTGGACATTTCACATAGATGGAATTATACAAAAAGTGAAAGAAGCCAAAAGACCACATAACATAATGTTTTCAAATTTCATCCACGCTGTAGCATGAATCAGTACATCAATTTTATTGCTCTAAAACATTTTTCATTTTATCGACATACCACATTTTATTTATCCATTCATCAGTTGATGAACATCTGGGTTGTTTCCACTTTTGGGTTACTATGAATAACGCTGCTATGAACACTCATGTACAAGTTTTTATGTGGACATATGTTTTCATTTTCTTGGGTATATACCTATGAATTTAATTATTGGGTCATATGGGAACTCTACTTTTAACATTTTGAGGAACTGCCAAAGTATTTCCAAAGAAGCTGTACCATTTTACATTCCCATCAGCAATGTATGAGCCACATCCTCACAAACACTTGTTAGTTCTTTTATTACAGCCATCCTAGTGGGTGTAAAGTGGTATCTCATTGTGGTTCTGACTTGCATTTTCCTCATGGGTAATGATATGCCTATTGGACATTTGTATATCTTCTCTGGAAATATGTCTATTTGGATTCTTTGCCCATTTTAAAATTGGCCTCTTTGTCTTTTGATTACTGAGTTGTACACATGCTTTATACTCTGAGTTGTATGAATTCTTTATATTCTAGATACAAGTCCCTCATCAGAAATATGATTTGAAAACATTTTCTTCATTCTGTGGGTTCTTTTCACTTTCTTGATAGTATTCTTTGAGGCACAGAAGTTTTTAATTTTGATGATATTAAATGTCCATATTTTTCTTTTGCTGCTTGTGCTATTGGTGTTATTTGTGTCTTTTGATAAACACAAGTTCTTAATTTTTTTTACTATTATCAATGGTGCTATAAAAGTCTTATAACATTTATTTCTGCATTTATAGAAAACTATCCATTATATCTGTTAATATCCATAATATAAAGCTGTAAGAAATTTTTCAGAAAATAGTATTTTAAAACATTTTGTCTCTACTAATAAACCGACATGTTTCCTTTTGGATGTTTCCTTTTTGTTTTGTCAGAAAACCCAAAGATAAAATATGCATGAAGAAAAATGCATATATAAATGCACAAGTCACTGAAATTCAAAAACTGATACACCTGTGCACCCAGCATGACGATCAAGAAACAAACATTACCTGTGCTCTGGAACCCTTCCCTTTGCTTTCTGTGGGTCACTATGCTTCCCTTTCCCCTCCCTCCTGACCTCCAGGGTAACTACTATCCAGACTTCTGACATCTGAAATTAGTTTTGCCTACCCTTGTACGTCATGTAAATGGAGTTATATGGGGTATAATCTTTGTGTCTGGCTTCTTTTGCTCAACATTATTTTTGTAAGATCATCCATATTGTGGCATATAGTTATAGATTGTTCTCACTGTTGTGTAGTACCTAATTATTGAGTATATCATGATGTATTTAGACATCTAACTGTTTATGTACATTTGAATAGTTTCCAGCTTGGGCCTATTGCAAATAGTGCTGCTAAGAATATTCTAATACAGTCCCGTACTACATAATGACATTTCAGTCAAAAACTGACCACATATATGATGGCATTCCCATAAGATAATAATGAAACTGAAAAATTCCTATTGCCCAGTGGTGTGGAAGCTGTCATAGTGTCATAGCACAATGCATTACTCCAGTGTTTGTGGTGATGCTGGTGTAAACAAAACTACTGTGCTGCTAGTCATCTACAAATATAGCACATACAATTATGTACAGTACATAATACTTGATGATGATAATAAATGACTATGTTATGGGTGTATGTATTTACTATCCTATACTTTTTATCGTTATTTTAGAGAATGCTCCTTCTAAAAAAAAAAGTTAACTGTAAAACAGCCTCAGACAGGTTCTTCAGGAGGTATTCCAGAAGAAGGCATTTTCATCTTAGGAGATGACAGCTCCATGTGTGTAACTGCCCCTGAAGACCTTCCAGTGTATAAGACATGGAGGTGGAAGACAGTGATACAGATGATCCTGACCCACTGTAGGCCTAGGAAAAAGTGTGTGTTTGTGTCTTAGTTTTAAACAAAAAGGCTTAAATTTAAAAATAAACAGAAAAAATCTTAACAGAATAAAGATATGAGGAAAATATTTTTGTACAGCTGTACAATGTGGTTGTGTTTTAAGCTAAGTGACATAATAAAAGAGCCAAAAGTTAAAAATTTTTAAGTTTATAAAGTAAAAAAGTTGCAGTAAGCTATGGTTCATTTATTATTGAAGAAAAAGTATTTTTAATAAATTGATTGTAGCTTAAGTATACAAAGTGTCTACTAAGTCTACAGTAGTGTCCACTCACTCACTGACTTGCCTAGAGCAACTTCCAGTCTTCCAAGCTTCATTCAGGCTAAGTGCCCTGTATAGGTCTACCATTTTTTACCTTTTATACCATAGTATTTTTGTGCCTTTTCTATGTTTAGATACACAAATAACCTACCATTGTGTTACAATTGCCCACAGTCTTCAGTACAGTTACAAGCTGCACAGGTTTGTAGCCTAGTTGTAATAGGCTATAACATATAGCCTAGGTGTGTAGTAGGTAATACCATCTAGCTTTGTGTAAGTACACTCTAAAATGTTCACACAGTAAAGAAATCACCTAACAACACATTTCTCAGAATGTATCCCCATCATTAAGCGATGCATGACTGTACATGTATTTTGGTGAACAAATGTATACAATCTTACTGGAATTGCTGGGACGTAGGGCATAAATATGTTCAAGTTTAGGAGGTACTGCTAAACAGTTTTCCAAAGTGATTGTATCAATGTACACTCCCACAACAATGCATGAGAATTCCAGTTGCTCTTCATCCTTCCCAACACTTGGTTTTGTCAGTCTTTTCTATTGTAGACACTCAAGTGAGTATGTAGTATTATCTCACTGTGGCTTCTATTTTCATTTCTCTGATAACTAATAAAGTTCATCCCTTTTAATTTGTTTTTTATTTTTTAATTTATTTTTTATTGTAACATAGTTGATTGTACATATCTGTGGGGTAAAGAGTTGGTTATCAATACCTGTGTGCAATATGTGATGCTCAAATCAGAATAATCAGTATATTCAACATTATACATACAATGTAATCATTTTTGACGTCGCTTTATCAATTCCTCCCTCACCCCACCTCTAATAACCTTAGTTCTGCTCTCTCCTTTCGAAAGTTCAATCTACTATTCTGATTGCTGTATCTTTCCTTCTTTTTAAAAATTTATTTGTTTATTTTTTTAGCTCCCACTTAGGAGTGAGGACATGCAGTGCTTCTCTTTCTGTGCCTGGCTTATTTCAGTTAACATAATTTTCTCTAAGTTCATCCATGTTGCTGCGAGTGGAAGTATTTCATTCTTTCTTATGGCAGTGTAGTACTCCATTGTGTATACATACCACTTTTTCCTTATCCAGTTGTCTGATGATGGACATTTAGGTTGGTTCCAACTCTTGGCTATTGTAAATAGAGCTGTGATGAATATGGAGGTGCAGGTATCCCTTTGATATGATGATTTCCATTCCTTTGAGTATATACCCAGTAGTGGGATTGCTGTTTTGTATGGCAGTTCTATCTGTAGTTTGAGGAAACTCTATACTGTTTTCCATAATGGCTACAGTAGTTTACAGTCCCACCAACAGTGTAGGAGGATTCCCCTTTCTCTGCATCCTCACCAGCATTTGATATTCTCTGTCTTTTTGATAATAGCCAGTCTAACTGGGGGAGATTATATCTCAATGTGGTTTTGATTTGCATTTCTGACAATTAGTGATGTTGAGCATTTTTTCATGTGTTTGTTGGCCATTTGTATATCTTCCTTTGAGAAATGCCTATTCAGCTCCTTTACCCATTTTTTAATCAGGTTGTTTTGTTTTGCTTTGTTTTTACTATTAAGTTGTTTACTATTAAGTTTGAGTTCCTTGTATATTCTGGATAGTAATCCTTTGTCAGATGCATAGTTTGCAAATATTTTCTCCCACTCCGTAGGCTGTCTTTTCACTCTGTTAATTGTTTCTCTTGCTGTACAGAAGCTTTGTAGTTTGATATAATCCCATTTGTTTATTTTTCCTTTTGTTGCCCATGTTTTGTGGGTGATATTCATAAAGTCTTTGCCCAGTCCTACTTCCTGAAGTGTTTCTCCTATGTTTTCTTTTTAGGAGTTTTATAGTTTCGGGTCTTATATTTAAGCCTTTAATCCATTTCAGGTTGATTTTGGTATACAATGAGAGGTACAGGTCTAATTTCATTCTTCTACATATGGATGTCCAGTTTTCCTGACACCTTTTATTGAAGAGGCAGTCTTTCTCCAATGTATGTTACTGGTGCCTTTGTTGAATATCAGTTGGCTGTAAGTTTGTGGGTTGACTTCTGGGTTCTCTATTCTATTCCATCAATCCAAGTTTTTATGGTTCAAGTCTGTTTTAATGCCAGTACCATGCTGTTTTGGTTACTATAGCTTTGTAGTACAATTTGAAGTCAGGTAGTATCATGCCTCTGGCTTTATTTTTTTTTTTGCTCAGGATTGGTTTAGCTATTCAGGGTCTTTTTTGTTCATATGAATGTTAGGATTGCTTTTCTTATTTCAATGAAAAATGTCACTGGTATTTTCATGGTGATTGCATTGAATCTATAGACCACTTTGGGTAGTATGGACATTTTCACAATTTTAATTCTTCCAATCCAAGAGCATGGATTGTCTTTCCATCTTTTTGTGTCCTCTTTAACTTTTTTCAACAGTGATTTGTAGTTCTCATTGTAGAGATCTTCCACCTCTTTTGTTAAATTTTTCCTAGGTGTGTGTGTGTGTGTGTGTGTGTGTGTGTGTGTGTGTGTGTGCGCGCGCGTAACTATTGTCAATGGGCTTCCTTTCTTGATTTCTTTTTCTACTAGTTGTTGTTGGAGTATAAAAACAATACTTATTTTTGTGTGTTGATTTTGTATCCTGCAAGTTTACTGAAAACATTTATCAACTCTAAGAGTTTTTTTGTAGAGTCTTTAGGCTTTTGTAAATATAGGATGATTTCATCTGCAAACAGGGACAATTTGATTTCGTCTTTTCCAATCTGGATGCCCTTTATTTCTTTCTCTTGCCTGATTTCTCTGGCTAGTACTTCCAATGCTATGTTAAAGAGGAGTGGTGCAAGTGGGCATCCTTGTCTTGTCCCGTATCTTAAGGGACCCATTCAGAATGATTTGGTAGTGGGTTTGTCATCTATGGCTTTTATTGTGTTGAGATGCTTTCCTTCTATACTTAATTTGCTGAGAGTCTTTATCATGAAGGGATGTTAAATTTTGTCAAAAGCTTTCTCCACTTCTATTGAGATAATTGTATGGTTTTTGTCCTTGATTTTGTTGATGTGGTGTATGACATTTATTGACTTGTAGTATGTTGAACCAACCTTGCATCCCTGGGATGAATTCTACTCAATTGGGGTGTACAATTTTTTTGATGTGTTGCTGTATCCTATTTGCTAACATTTTATTGA
Organism: Cynocephalus volans; assembly: GCF_027409185.1. Taxonomy (NCBI): domain Eukaryota; kingdom Metazoa; phylum Chordata; class Mammalia; order Dermoptera; family Cynocephalidae; genus Cynocephalus; species Cynocephalus volans. The sequence continues at coordinate 124,930,422 of NC_084460.1, read as the reverse complement.
GGATTTTTACATCTATGTTCACCAAAGATATCAACCTATAGTTTTCTATTTTTGTTGTATCTTTGTCTGGTTTTGGTATCAGGATGATTCTGGCCTCATAGAATGAGTTTGGGAGAATGGCCTCTGTTTTAATTTTTTGAAATAGTTTGAAGAGAATTGGTATTAATTCCTCTTTAAAAGTTTGGTATGATTTGTAATTATGAATATGCTAGTAAAAAAAATGGAAAAAAATAAAAATAAAGGTTTGGTAGAATTCAGCAGTAAGCCATCCAGTCCTGGGCTTTTCTTTGTTGGGAGACTGCTGATTACTGCTTCAATCTCATTGTTTGTTATTGGTCTGTTCAGGTTTTCTATGTCTACTTGATTCAGTCTTGGTAGTTTGTATGTGTCCAGAAATTTATCCATTTCCTCCATGCTTCCAACTTTGTTGGCATATAGTTGTTTATAATAGTCTCTAATGGTTCTTTATGTGGTATAGGTTGTAATGTCTCCTTTTTCATTTCTAATTTTTGTTATTTGGGTCTTCTCTCTTCTTTTACTTAGTCTAGCTAATAGTTTGTCTATTTTGCTTATCTTCTTAAAAAAAACCAACTTTTTGTTTCATTAATCTATTGTATTGTTTTTTGGGTTTTGATTTCAATTAGTTCTGCTCTGATCTTAATTATTTCTTTCCATCTACTAATTTTGGGGTTGGATTGTTCTTGTTTTTCTAGCTCTTTGATGTGTAGCATTAGACTGTTTATTTTAAATCATTCTATTCTTTTGATGTAAGCATTTAGTGCAATAAACTTCCCTCTTAGTACTGCTTTTGCAGCATCCCACGGATTTTGGTATGATGTGTCTTTATTTTCATTAGTTTTAAGAAATTTCTTGATTTCCTGTTTAATTTCTTCTTGGACCCATATATCATTCAGGAGCATATTGTCTAATTTCCATGTGTTTGTATAGTTTTCAGAGTTTTACTTGTTATTGATTTCTAGTTTTAATCAATTGTGGTCTGAGAAGATACTTGGAAATGATTTCATTTTTAAAAAATTTATTGAGACTTGATTTGTGACCTAACATGTGGTCTATCCTGGAGAATGTTCCATGTTCAGATGACAAGAATGCATATTCTGTAGGTGCTGGATGCAGAGTTCTGTAGCTATCTGCCAAGTTCAGTTGGTCTAAAGTGTGGTTTAAATCCTGTTTTTCTCTGTTGATTTGCTGCCTAGATGATCTGTCCAATGTTGACAGAGGAGTACTCAGGTCTCCAACTATTATCATATTTGGGTCTATTTCTTTCTTTAGGTGGAATAGTGTTTGCTTTATTTATCTGGGTGCTCCAATGTTGGGTGCAAATATATTTATGATTGTTATGTCTTCTTGATGGATGAATCCCTTCTTCATTATATAGTGGCCTTCTTTGTCTCTTTTTATAGTTTTGGCTTAAAGTCTATTTTATCTTTATAAGAATAGCTACTCCTGCTTGTTTTTGATTTCCATTTGCTTGGTATATCTTTTTTCATCCCTTCACTCTTAGTCTGTGTGTCTTTACAGGTGAGGTGAGCCTCCTGTAGACAGCATATAGTTGGGTCTAGCTTTTTAATCTAATCAGCCAGTCTGTTTCTTTTGAGTGGGGAACTCAATCTATTTATATTTAGGGTTGTTACTGAAAGGTATTATCTTACTTCTGGCATTTTATTGTTTTCATTTGGATGTTTCAAATATCTTTTGTTTCTTTATTTCCCTTTTATTGTTCATCTAGGTGTTTGTTGCTTTTTGGAGGTGGTAAGATTTAGGTTCTTTCTTTTTCTCATTTGCATTTTTGTTTTACCAGTGGATTTTTTTCTTTCTTATGTACTCATGGTAGTGACTATCGTTTTTTGGATTCCAAATGAAGGACTCCCTTGAGGATTTCTTGTAGGGCTGGTTGTGTGGTGGTGAACTCTCGTAGTTTTTATTGTCTGAGAAATACACTATTTCTCCTTCATTTCTGAAGGACAGCCTTGTGGCTATAGTATTCTTGGCTGGCAATTTTTTTCTTTTATTATTTTTAATAGATCACGCCACTCTCTTTGGCCTGTAGAGTTTCTGTTGAGAAGTCTGCTGTTAGTCTGATGGGGACTCCCTTATAGGCAACTTGATGCTTTTCTCTTACTGTTTTTAGTATTCCCTCTTTGTCTTTTTTTTAAACTTATTTTTTATTAGCGTATACATTGTTACAAATCATACTTATTCTTTATGCCTCTTATCCAATCACTCCCCTTCCCCCTTCCCCTCCGCACTCTAATAACCATAGATTTGTTCTCTCCATCTGATAGCTTAACTGTTGCTCTATTGGTTGTTGCCTATATCATCTGTCCAGTACTGAGACAAGTGTGATCAAGTCCTCCCCTATTATCATAAATGAGATGCTTCTTCTATTACTCTGTTACTCTGGAGTGTGCTTTGTGGAAAGAGAGGACCTCCTCCTTTTTTTTTTTTTTGGTTTCTGTTGGTACCTCTCCTTGTGTCAATGCAGTTGAGAGTCTGGCATGCCATTTGCATGGTGGCTGTGACTGCTGCTATAGAGACTAGCTACTTTTGTGGCAGCCATGGCAATTGTGGTGGCTGTGGTGGGCTACCTGCATGGAAATGGTGTTTTGGGTATGCTCTTTACCTGGTTGTGGCTGGGTTCAGCTTCCCTGGCTCCATACCTCAGGACCCTGGCAGGGCCCAGGGCAGTGGTGGTAGATTGCCTATTTGTGTCTGGGTTCAGCTTTCTCCAGCTCTATGCCTCAGGGCCCCAGTGGGGCCCCAGGGTGGTGGCAGCAGCTTGTCTAGTTGTGGCTGGGTTTGGCTTCTCCCAGATCCATGCCTCAGGACCCTGGTGGGGCCTCTCTCTTTCTCTTTGAGTTCTGCCAGGTTGACTATAATATGCCTTGGAGAGACCTTATAAGATTGAATGTTTGGGGATCTTTGAGCCTCTTGAATCTGAAGGTCTGTGTCTCTCCCTATACCTGGGAAGTTTTCTGCTATTATTTCATTGCATATGTTCTTAATGCCTTTTTCTTTCTCTTCCCTTTTAGGAATACTCATTATTCAGATGTTTGTGTGCTTAAGGTTATCTGCTTTCTTTCTTAGATTTTCTTCATTTTTAAAATCCTTTTTTCATTCTTTTTGTCCACCTGATTATTTCAAAGAAACTGTCTTTAAGATAGGAAATTCTTTATTCTGCTTGCTCTAGCCTGCTGCTTAAGCTCAGTTGTTTTTTATTTTGTTGAATGACTCCTTCAGTTCCATGTGTTCTGCTACATTCTTTTTTATAGTATTAATCTCTTTGTAAATTTCTTCCTCATATCCTGGATAGTTTTGCTCAATTCATTGCATTGTCTAACTGTCTTCTTGTATCTCATTGAATTTCCTTAAGATTTTCACTTGGAATTCTGTTTCAGTCATTTCAAAGGCTTCCTTCTCTATGGGGTCTGGTATTTGAGAGTTATTTTATTCCTTTGGTGGATTCATATTTTCTTTTTTTTCATATTTCTAGTATTTCTACATTGATGTTTGTTCATCTGGTAGAGCACTTGTTTCTTCCATTGCTCTCCTTCCTGCACTATGCTGGTGACCCTGCTTATGTCAATGCAGTCGAGTAGTCAGTGGTCCACCTGCACAGCAGCAGTGGCTGCTGCAGCTGCTGTTGTGGTAGCAGGTTGCCCTTTCAGTGGCAGTAGTGTGGAGGTGACTTTGGCAGGCTGCCCACATGGCAGTGGTGGCTCCAATAGTGGCAAGCTGCTTGCATGATAGTGGTGCCTGCCTGGTGGCACCAGTGGAGGTGACAAGTGCAGCAGTGGCAGTTGCAGCAGCTGCCTGCTTGGCTGCAGTGTCCACAGTAGCAACCCACACAGCAATGGGGTCTGCAGCAGCAGCTGGGTTACCTTTCACTGAAGGCAGCAGCATCAGTGGCTGCAACTGCCTCCCTGGTGTCTGCAGTGTCCTTGGTCGCAGTGGGATTACCTCATGGGGTGACAGCAGTACTGGTGGCTGCAACTGCCTTCCTCATGTGTGTGGCGTCCACAGCAGTAGTGGGGGTACTTCATGTGGGCAGCAGTGGCGCCATGGCTGCAACTGGCTCCCTTGCATCTGCAGTGTCCTTGGTGGTGTCCTTGACAGTGTCCTTGGTAGCAGCAGTGCCGGTAGATGCAACTTCCTCCCTCGCATTTGCAGTGTCAGATCATCTTGGCAGCATCAGGGTTAACTCGTGGTGGTGGCAATGGTGGTCATGGTTGTAGCCACCTCCCTCTTGTCTGCTGAGTCTGCAGCTGCAGCAACGTGCCAACTGCAGGACTGCTGCTCTGTGGGGAGCTGCTTGCAATGGACAATGGTTCTGGGATGGACAATGGCTCCTGTAACTACAGTGGTGGTGGCAGCGGGCCCATTTTGATCTTCTGTGGGAGGAATGCACCCTGGGCACCTCTAGTCCATCATCTTCCCAGAGCTTCATTTGTTTATTGACTATCTGGATATATTCTTTTGTGAAGTGCCTGTCCCTATCTTTTGCCTATTAAAAAAACCCTGGATTCTCTGTTTTTCTCACTGACTCATAGTTTATTCTGGATAAAAATTCTTTGATGATACATGCATTGTGAATACATTCTCCCCATATGCAGCTTGCCTCTTCCCTTTCTTAGTGGTGTCTTTAATGAAGACCTTTAAGAAGGTTCTTAATGTTAATGATGGTGACTTAGGAATATTTTCCTTTATAAATATTAGTTTTTGTATTCTGTTTGGCATGTTTTCCCATCCTAAGTTCATGAAGAGATTATCCTCTATTATTTTCCTGATGCTTTCCTGTTTTGCCTTTCTATAGTTCATACAGAGGTGATTGTTGAGGGAGGATTCAAGGTGCATTTTTCCCTCATGTGGATAGCTAACTTACCCTGCCCCATTTATTGAAAAGTGTCTGTATATGCTTGGCTGTTTCTGGATTCTCTCTATTCTGTTCCATTGGTCTATTTGTTTCTCCTTGTCCCAATAGCATACTTAGAATGTTTTAATTACTAGTTTTATGATAAATTTTGATGTCCAGAAGAGGAAATCCTCTTACTGTGTCCTTTTCTTCCAGGCTATTTTTGGCCCTTTGAATTTCCATATAAATTTGAGAACCAGCTTGTCGAGTTTTACACACACACACACACTCACATAGAGCTGGAATTTCTATTGCAATTGCATTGAATCCATACACCAACTTGGGGAGAAATGATATCTTTACAATATTAAGTCTTCTAATCCATAAATATATTTAGAAATTCTTTAATTTTTTTCAAAAATGTTTTATGATTTTCTATGTAGAGATTACTGCATATCTTTTCCTACTTTATTGGTCAGAGTTCAATAAGAGTTATATGAGTTTGCCACGGTCAATTGACTTATGCAATTTTGAGGGCTAGTCAGACCGTCTCTGTAAGGCTGTTGTCTCCACATCTGATGCTCGAGCTTGAAGTCCACAAAGCAGACAGGAGGAAAAATCAAGAGATCAGAGTAGGCTGTAATCCATGAACTCAAGCTTTGTGATGGAGCAAAATACACACATGTGGTCCAGTAGTCTGACAAGCTAACAGAGGATCCAGGAGAGGGTAGAGCATTTGCAGGCCCAGTTGCTGCTTCACACCAACTAGGTGAATCAGCAGTTAGCAACAATGTGTGTGCTACAAAGTGGCTCTAACTTCCCTTAGCCTGCCAAATCTAGAAAGAATCCCCCTTGTGGTTCACCCTAACCAGAAAACATCCAAGAAAGACAATTCTAGGAAATGTAGTTCAGCCTAGTCAAGTTGACACAAAACAATGCCACAAGTAGGTATTGCACATTTTTTACACTGTTGGAAATGATCCAAAAGTTTATTTCTCTAAAAAATGTCACGTAAAGGTACATCTACACAATGGAATACTACTCAGCTATAAAAACGAATGAAATACTGCCATTTGCAACAACATGGATGGACCTTGAGAGAATTATATTAAGTGAAACAAGTCAGGCACAGAAAGAGAAATACCACATGTTCTCACTTATTGGTGGGAGCTAAAAATTAATATATAAATTCACACACACACACACACACAAAAAAAAAAAAAGAAAAAAAAAAAAAAACCGGGGAGGGGGAAGAAGATATAACAACCACAATTACTTGAAGTTGATACGACAAGCAAACAGAAAAGACATTGTTGGGGGGGAGGGGGGAGGGAGGAGGGAGGGAGGTTTTGGTGATGGGGAGCAATAATCAGCCACAATGTATATCGACAAAATAAAAATTAAAAAAATAATAATAAAATAAAATACTAATTAACCTTTAAAAAGAAAATGTCACATAAAATTGGCGTTTACATGTTGACCTTATATCCAACAACCTTGCTGAACTGATTTTTTTAAAGCTGTTTATTATAAAGCAAAACATAGATATAAAAAAACCACTCAAAAGAAATGTATTACTTAATGAATTATTATAAGGCAAATATCCTTATTATCACTCAAGACAAGAATTAAAATTTTTCCAGCCTACCCAGAAGCCTTTCCACATATCCCATTCTAATCATGCCTATATCCTGGTTTTTATTTTTATCACATCCTGCATAACTTTATGGTTTTATCACCTAAGTGTACAACCCTAGACACTACTGTTTAGTCTTGTCCATTTTCAAGTTTGATATATCTTTGCATCTCTTTTAGTACTCCTTCATCTCCCTCTTTTCCTTGCAATTTATCTGTTGAAATAACTGAGCTATTCGAGTTATATAGTTCCCACTGGATTTTGCTGACTGTATAATCATGATGCAATTCAACATGTTCCTCTGTTCTCTGTAGTTCTTGAAAATTGGCAGCTGGATCTAGAGGCTTAATCAAGGTTCTCTGGCAAGACTATCGGTGGCAGCATGTTATTTCTTTGAGTGGTGCCTATCTAGTTTTTTCTTTGATACTAGGAGTTGTAGATGATTGATGTCTAGATCTATTAATCCACCAGGAGTTGCAAAATGTTTATATTCTAATCTTATCATTTCTGTTTCATTTATTAACTAAAGTAATTTTATAAGGAGATACTTCTCTTGAATTTCTTTTTTTCAGTTACTCAGTGGTCAGATGACAGAAAAGGTCTGATTCTTTTTTTCTTTTAATTTCGCTAGTTTTCAAGGTAATGAGTTGGTTCCCTGTCATCTTCAGAAGATGACCAATTAAGTATGTGTGGTTTTTAAAGTTATGAACTCATGGATTTAAACATAATTAATGTGTTTCAATAAATCGTAATTCATTTTTATTGAAGCTCAAATAATCCCATAATTGGCCAGCGGGAATTTCTTTAATTTTGCTCCCAGAGTGCTTTTTTATTATCTTAGTAGTCTTCTATAGCTTCCTTGTTTTCTGATATGTTAAGATGTTACAGGCTCATTTTGAACATGTCCTGCCCCAGTCCTAGAATCAGCCTTTTATCCAAGGAGCTCTAGTTTCTTTTAATGGAAAAATGGTATTTGAAGACCATAATCTGGGCACTAGAATGTTCATTGCTATTGAGTTGGTCATTACTTTTAGGCCTTTTCATTATTTTTAGGGCTTAGGATACACACACACACACACACACACACACACACACACACACAAAACCTTGTCAATTCATACTGCTACTTCAAAGTCCTGTTACAGGGTTTTAACCTCTTAACCTTAACTTACATCTGCATCTCTCTTTTTTCCACACCAAATCTTGATTCTCAAAGGATACAGAGGATAATAAATAGAATTATAATATCCTATAATTACTTGTTGCTTTATCCCACATTTTACATATAATAGTCTTAGCATAACAAAATAATACTAATAGTATCATCCCAATTATGAGTATTGAAAATAGTTAAATTTTTGTGTATATGCTGTCCTCTTCTCTTCCCAGTTTTGAATGGATGGACCATAACTACAACCTCACATCATACAGTCATTACATAATGTCTCATTTCTGGGTTTTCTAATTCTGATTTATGTTATTTCCCCCATGTCTTAAATGATTTCTTTAATGTCTTTGAGTGTACTTGAAATAGTGCATGAGAGTTTGATTATTTCCGAGCATACCTTTTTTGACATGCTTTCACTTTCTGCAGATATTATTCTCTTTCTTAAGTTAAAATTATATTGGATTTAGTCTCAATATTTTTCTGTTGCTAAATTTGTGTGTGTGTGTGAATTTGTTTTTTAATTTTCTTAGTTTTATTTTAACATTTACTTTTACATATTTGTAGGGTGCAGTGTGTTGTTTCAATACATGCATATACTGCACAATGATTCACTTAGGGTAGATAGCATAGTTTTGTACCCATTAGTCCACCACTTCTCCTCTCCTTACCTCCTCCCCTCCTGGCTTCTGGTAACCATAATTCTACTCTATTTCTATCAGAACAATTTTTTTTTTTAGATTCCACATATGAGTGAGATCATATGGTATTTATCTTTCTGTGCCTGACTTACTTCACTCAACTTGATGGTTTCCAGTTCCATCCATGTTGCTGCAAATGATAGGATATCATTTCTTTTTATAGGTGAACAGTATTCCGTTGTGTACTTATACCACAGTTTTTTTTTTATCCATTCATCCATCGATGGGCATTTAGGTTGATTTCATCTGAATTTGCTTTTCATGCAACTCAAAAAAGATATTCTGGCTTGCTTTCCAAGATTTCCTGGCTCTGATATGCTCCTCTGCTTTTACCTGGATCTAATTTTTCATCTGTATTGTCTCTACCCTGCTCAATTTTGATTCTCCTTCTAGCAGTTTCTCCTCTGTATGGAGCCCCATCTTGGAAGGGAGCCCTGGCAGATCAGTTTAGGAATTTCATAGCAGCTAGACTGCTCTGTCCCTTTTAGACCTTGCAGATAGGGATCCCTTGCACTCACCCTTATTGAGTGCCAGCTGCTTATCTCAAATTGCACCCCCTGCCCCCCATGCTTTACAGTGCATACCTTTGGGCTATTTTGGGGTCTCTGTTCTTAAGACTCTCAGATGTCCACTGTCTCTCTCTTATTTCTAGAACAGAGATACAGTAACACAGTTCTTGTGGCTATTGGTGATCTGTCCCCAAATGCTTATATTTTGAGGTTTGCAGGAATACCTTGTCAGCTAGTTTTCTTGTAAATGGATTTTGGTTTTTTGCCCATGGAGGTTTGTGCCTTCTGTCTAGTTGCTTTGTCTGTTTTTATGTGAAGATTCAGGAAGATCTAAAACCTATGCTGCCACTGCCACTGTCATTTTCCCCAAATTCCTTGTCACTTATTTTAATAATTTATATGAACACTCTTTGAATTCTCTACACATACAATCATATTACCTGCAAATAACATGTTTCCTTTCTTCCTTTCCAATCTTTAATCAGTAATACCTGACAGTCCTTATTAAAAAAAATTTTATAGCTCCAGTTTTTACTCTGTGGCCCATGCTCTCTCCAAGTGTGTACAAGGAGTGCCATTGTCAGTAATTATTTACTACTTCTAGGATCACATTTTCTCTTGGCTTAGATAAAGAAGGGCACTGCCTTCAGAGGCAGCCTCTACTGTGTACTACCAATCTTACAGTGTCTCTGTGGCAAAGAATGCAGAGCATAGTAAGAGTCCATGTGCACACTGCTCTACAAGGGATCCCAAGTTTAGGAAGAGATGGAGTTGGTGCTCTCCCCACCAGACATGAGCAGAGAGGAACATTTCCAGGGCTTCTTAAATTCTGCTTTTATCCATATATGTACTTGAATTAAGGTACCCCAAGGATCGTGACTTAATTTAAGGTAGTGTTACACGTAGCTCTTTCAAGTGTTAAAGGTTTACTCTCAATATAGCAGCTAGATTTCCTATTAAATGTAAGTCAACTAGAGAGCTCCAAACCCTGCAATGGCTCACTATAACACTCAGCCAAAAGCTGATGGGTTTTAATGATATAGCAAGATTGAAAGGATAGTTTAGAATGAAGGGCCACAACCAGAAGGGCTGGGAATCTGGGGCTCTGGATGTCATGCCTCAGGCTTCTGGACAGAGCGACCACCAGGAGGGAGAGAGGAGAACAGTGGAAAACAACTGCTTACCTATGGCACATCTTCATGTAGAACTGATACTATATTAAGCAAATTTAAAATGAAAATGTCTTTCTTCTCAGAGCTTACCTTTATCATCATAGTGCACTATATTCTAGGCCAGTTAATTTGTTCATTCAGGAAACAGAGTGCCATCTAAGCACAATGGATACACAAAGATGAATAAACTCAAGGAGCTCATTATCTGGTAAGGGAGACAGAGCCCCATCTTCCCAATCCAGCAAGTGCTATCAGTGGTGATAGGGTTATGACAGCTGTGTCTATCAATAACTGTAAGTGCACAAAGAGGGTGTGACCACTTCATCTAGGGCCGATATTGATATGGGCCTTACTGCAGGATGGACAAACAGCATTGTGTAGATACTAGTCCTATGCATTAACCCTGATCCTGCCTCATTAACTTCCACTGACTGGCCCACATTCCAGACCACAGCCAGTACCCAAGAAAACCTCATTTCTGATCACAACCCTAGATCTTTTCACCTCACTTCTGCTTTGCAACTCTTTTCCTGTATCATCCCCACATACCAATGACTTGAGACCTTATGATACACCACCTGTTTTTGGCTCTATGTCCAGTCCTCTGGAATTGATGATAGATACAGTTTTTCCTTCTATCAACTTTACCTTCCTTTTTGCAGGATCTGATCCGGCCACTCTCCCTCATTCAGTCTTTGGCCCTGCAACACTATCCCAGCTGAGCTATATGGCTGGTATTTATTCTAATCCTGACTGGCTCCCCTTCTTCCTTCTTGGACAATAACTATAAAACCAGGGATTATAGAGACAATCCCAGAAACCCTTACTGGGCACAATAATGTGCAACTTTTCTCTTGGCCAAAAAGACCAGTACTGCTTTCCTTTCTTCCCAGTCACCTTCCCTTCGGTTCCAGTTACCCAAACCACAAAGAATACAGACCTGAAACAATCAGTATGAAAGGAGCACAACTCCAGCTCTGCAGCAAGGAATTATTTTTTGAAAAGCTATTAAAAAAAAAAAAAAAAAACAGAATGTACTTTTTTGACTTGCTCATGTTTTTCTACCTGGGTAGTACATTGAAGCTCCCAGGAACCCTTAAATCACATTTTATACAGTATCCTGAACACAGTAGGTGTTCAGCTCAGTATTTACTATTGATAGTGATAGATAAACCTCACTTGGATGACAATATAAGGCTTTCGGGAATGGAAAGAATAGAGGAAAGATTAATCTAACCCTTCTCAAAAGTGAGGTGATCTTGAGGGCTTTTATAATAATGGAAAATTACATAAAACCTGGGGAGTCAGAGAGATTCTGAGAAGGGTACAACTATAATATGCTTGAGAACTCTTGCAGTATGTTGGATTTTCTAAGGGCAGGGAAGGAAAACATGGCAAAGTACATGAAAGTATGTAACTCAACTCTGCCAGATGTAGCTGGGGGGCCTGATGAAGACCCTAAACAGGGAAGGAAGTTGTGGTAGAGTGAGGATGCCACATGGATGGACACACTTCATCCATTCACCAGCATCTGGGTCTCTGGCTGTCACCAGCCCAGGGTGCAGGCAGAGGTGGCAGGTGCCTCCAGGCACAGTTCCCAATGTTGGAAGCAAACCTACCATGGGCTCTGAACAGCTCTGTACAGTCTTGCTGGGTATGCCAAAAGGCAAGTCTCTGGCTGCTCTTTATCCAGGCCTTTTCTCAGGGTTGTGTTTGCAGTGAACAACCTTAAGGGATCAAGTAACATCTCCCTACAGACAAAGGCTTGTTAAAATTCACTATAAAAATGGTGAATCCACCAGGCTAAGCGTTCCTCTCCTTGAATGGTAGCCCACTGTGTGTGCAAGCATCCATCATGGGCCCTTCATTGCCCACATGGGACTTTGGGGCATGGAAACCAACACAAGCTTAACATGAAGCTCTGACTATTGCTTTTGCCATGAGTAATGAAATTCTTCGTCTCTGACCCAGGAGTCTCATGCCTTTTGCTAATGTCCATGAAACAGTAACAGGCTAACTTGTTAAGCAAGTAAGGAAAAATGTTTAAAATACAATTCTTGTTACAAAACTTCTTGATTTCTCAGACAGTAAAATCCCAGATACTGGGGATTATTGTGAGAATGTCACCTTTAATTCTGAGAAGTAATAATATGTAAATAACAACTACCATCTATAATCATTATCATGAGTGATAGCAAAATAAGTTCTCAAATAAAAGACAGTCTTTTAATTGAATAAGTTTGCTTTATGAGGAACTTACAACATTGCCCTTATTTTGTGCATTTCAGAAGAGGCACCAAGAGAGCTGCTCTTTGGGCCTGAAATATCTGCTTTGTTCTAAGAGTTAGGTTATTATGGTCCTTCTTAAACTGCATGAGGAATCTAGGAAAAAGAAGTGCTTACATAAAAAAAGGAGAAAGATTTCAAATTAATAACTTAATGTTACACCTCAAGGAAATAGAAAAGCAAGAACGATCCAACCCCAAAATTAGTACACATAAAGAAATAATAAAGATTAGTGTAGAACTAAATGAAATAGAAACCAAAAAAAGACACAAAAGATTGAAAAAGCAAAAAGTTGATTTTCCAATAAGATAAATAAAACTGACTAACTATTAGCTAGACTAACTAAGAAAAAAAGAGAGAAGACCCAAATAAATAAAATCAGAAACGAAAAAGGAGACATTACAACTGATACTAGAGATGCAAAGAATCATTAGAGACTATTATGAACAACTATACACTAACATACTGGAAATCCTAGAGGAAATGGGTAAATTGCAAGATATATACAACCTACCAAGACTGAACCAAGAAGAAATAGAAAACCTAAAAAGACCAATAACAAGTGATGAGACTGAATCAGTAGTCGGCAGTCTCCCAACAAGGAAAAGTCCAGGACCAGATGGCTTCTTTGCTGAATTCTACCAAATATTTAAAGAAAGATTAATACCAATTCTTTTCAAACTATTCCAAAAAGTCAAAGAAGAGGGAATTCCTCCAAACTCATTCTATGAGGTCAGCATCACCTAAAACCCAAATCAGACAAAGACACAACAAAAAAGAAAAACTACAGGCCAATACCCTTGATGAACACAGATGCAAAAATTCTCAACAAAATATTAGCAAACCAGATTCAACAGCACACCAAAAAGATTATACACCATGATCAGGTGGAATTCACCATAGGGATTCAAGGATGGTTCTACATATACAAATCAATACATGTGACACACCACACCAATAAAATGAAAGACAAAAACCATATGATCATCTCAATTCACACAGAAAAACCTTTTGATAAAATTCACCATCCCTTCATGATAACAACTCTCAAAAAATTAGGTATAGAAGGGAAGTATCTCAACACAGTAAAGGCCTATATGACAAACCCACAGCTAACATCATCCTGAATAGGAAAAAGTTGGAAGCTTTTTCTCTAAGAATAGGAACAAGACAAGGATGCCCACTCTCACCACTCCTATTTGACAGTACTAGAAGTTCTAGCCAGAGTGATTAGGCAAGAGAAAGAAATAAAGTTCATCCAAATCAGAAAAGAGGAAGTCAAACAGTCCCTCTTTGAAGATGACATGATCTTATATAGAGAAAAACCTAAAGACACCACCAAAAAAACTCTTAGAATTCATAAACAAATTCAGTAAAGTTGCAAGATAAAAAATCAATTTACAAAAATCAGTAGGATTTCTATACACCAACAACAAACTGGCAGAAAGAGAAGTTAAGAAAGCAATCCCATTTACAATAACTACCAAAAAAACAAACTCAGGAATAAATTTAACCAAGGAGGTGAGAGAACTCTATGGTAAAAACTACAAAACACTGATGAAAGAATTTAAAGAGAGGCTGGCCAGTTAGCTCAGTTGGTTAAAGCACAGTCTTATAACACCAAGGCCATGGGTACAGATCCCCATACCATACTGGCCAGACACAAAACAAACAAACAAACACCAAACAAACAAAAAAAGAAATTAAAGAGGACAGGAAAAGATGAAAAGACATTTCATGTTCATGGATTGGAAGAATTAATATTGTCAACATAACCATACTACCCAATGCAATCTACAGAGTCAATGTAATCCCTATCAAAATACCAATGACATTCTTCACAGAAATAAAAAACAAAATCCTAACATTCACGTGGAACCACAAAAGACTTTGAATAGGCAAAGCAATCTTGAGCAAAAAGAACAAAGCTTGGAGGCATCACACTACATGATTTCAAAATATACTGCAAAGTTATAGTAACCAAAGCACCATGGTACTGGTATAAAAATAGGCACATAGACCAATGGAACACCATACAGAACCCAGAAGTAAATCCATGCATCTACAGCCTAATGATCTTTGACAAAGGTGCTGAGATGGGCCGACCCCGTGGCGCACTCAGGAGAGTGCAGCGCTGGGAGCGCAGCAGCGCTCCCGCCGCGGGTTCGGATCCTATATAGGGATGGCCAGTGCGCTCACTGGCTGAGCACGGTGCAGGCGACACCACGCCAAGGGTTGCAATCCCCTTACCAGTCACAAAAAGACAAAAAAAAAAAAAAAAGGTGCTGAGAACATATCCTGGGGAAAGGACAGCCTCTTCAATAAATGGTGCTGGGAAAACTAGACATTCATGTGTAGAAGAATGAAATTAGACCCCTGTCTCTTACCATTTATCCAAATCAACTCAAAATGGATTAAAAATTTAAATATAAGACCCAAAGTTATAAGACTTCTAGAAGAAAACATGGGAAATGCTTTAGGACTTAGAACTGGGCAAAGATTTTATGAATAAGACCTCAAAACCATAGGCAACAAAAGCAAAAATAAATAGGATTATATAAAACTAAAATTCTTGTGTGCAGCAAAGGAAACAATCAACAGAGCAAAGAGACAGCCTGCAGAATGGGAGAAAATATTTACCAACTATATATCCAAAAAGGGATTAATACCAGAATATACAAGGAACTCAAACAACTCAATAGTAAAAAAGGCTAGAGTCAGGGGAAGAGAAGGAGAGTTCATGAAGGCAGGAGAAGCCATAATGACAGAAAGAAAGGATTGCTCTGCCCATTTTGAGCCTCTGGCCACTTTTAAGGCTGGAGCTGGTGAGCACACGGAGAAAGAGTTGGCAAAAGCCACAGCTGTGCCCTTTGTATGAAGTTGCTTGGAGGTGGCAGGGGAGAAGAGAGCCTTGGTAGCCCCCAGGCCAGCAACACCACTAAAAGTCCTCCTGTGGACACACATAGGAATGAGGAGCCACAGACAACTGAAAAAAGGCGTCACTCAGACCCTTGCAGTGAGTCATTGCAAGGGACCAGTACATGGCCTGTCCTATGGGAAGTGTTTGGAGTGCAGATGGTGGGGGAGACCGGCTACCAGGGAAACATTTGGGCACAGCATGAACAGCTGATCTACCCTCCAATCAGCAGAGGCCCACTCAGTGGAGACTGGTCAGGAATATAGAACTGCAGCAGGTGCAGTTTGCTGAAAAGACTCAGGCCCAGACCAGAGTTTCCACACAACCCAGGTGTATCAGACCTCACAAGATCCAAAAGTACATACAAGATCAACAATTAAATCCTGAACTTCACAAAAAGCCTTCCCCAGAGAATCAGCAGCAATGAAGCAATTTAGCTCAACCACAGGGCTCAGGTGCTAGTTCCCTTAGGAAGTTCCCCATTTTAGAAATAAGCAAAGGACAACAAATTAGTTCCAGCGCAGAGTTTAAGTGGTGGGAACAGCAAACAATCCAACACAGAACTGAAAGAAAATACAAAATACCCACAGATCAGAGACGAAGTTTGATATGAACCAGTAAAGGTCTAACACTGCCAAAGAACACCTACAAAACCTAGAAGGACTAGAAGCCCCTTGGGCTCCCAAGCAGGGATGGGAGAAGGCTGTGGGCCTCAGCCACGCCCTGCTGACAACCGTACCCAGCCTGGCGACAACCACCAGGCCACTGCTGGAAGTGCCCCAAGCTCCTGAGCCAGGGTGGTGGGGGGTTGAGGACCTCAATCATGCCCCCTAAAATCTGCAACCAGCCTAACACTGACCACCAAGCTGCCACAGGAAGCTCCCTGGGCTCCTGAGCTGGGGTGGTGGGGGGCCGAGGGCATCAGTCATGCTCCCCAACATCTACAACCAGTCCAGTGACGACCATCAAGTCACTGCAGGAAGCACTCCAGGCTCCCAAGCTGGGGCAGTTGTGGGATGAGGGCCTCATCCATGCACCCTGACATCTGCAACCAGCCTAGCAATGACCATTGAGCCACCACCAGAAACACCAGAAACACCATGAGCTCCTGGGCCAGGGCAGTGGGGGGGCCGAGCTCTTCAGCCACATCCCCCTGAAGACATCTTCATCCAGCCCAGCAATGACTGAGCCACTGCTGGAAGGCTGCTGGTCTTCTTTGCCAGAATGAGGGGGGTGCCATGGGCCTTGACCATACCCCCCTCCTTCCTCCTCCTCCCCCTAAACTGCTCTGCAACAACATCTTAGAATGAGGCATGGAGATGGGAGAAGCTGAAACCAGCTGCAACTAGACAAGCTGCCACCACCACCCTGGGGCCCCGCTGGGGGCCTGAGGCATGGAGTAGGGGAAGCTGAACCCAGCCACAACTAGGCAAGCTGCTGCCACTGCCCCAGGCCCCACCAGGGTCCTGAGGCATGGATCTGGAGGAAGCTGAACCCAGCTGCAGCCAGGTAAAGAGTACATCAAAAACACCATTTCCATGTGAGTAGCCCACCATAGCCACCACAATTGCCATGGCTACTACAAAAGCAGCTAGTCTCTATAGCAGCAGCCACAGCCACCATGCAGATGGCACACCACACTTTCAACTGCATTGACACAAGGAAAGGCACCAGTGGAGACCAAAAAATAAAGAGAGGAAGAAAGAAAGAAGAGATCCTCTCTCTCCACAAAGCACACTCCAGAGTAACAGAAGAAGCATCTCCTTTATGATAATAGGGGAGGACTTGACCACACCTGTCTCAGTACTGGACAGATCATCTAGGCAACAAACCAACAGAGGAACAGTTAATCTATCAGATGGAGAGAACAAATCTACGGTTATTAGAGTGGGGAGCGGGAGGGGAAGAATTGGATAAGGGGCATAAAGAATAAGTATGATTTGTAATAATGAATATGCTAACAAAAAATAAAAAGGCAAAAAAAGTAATAATCCTATTAAAAAATATGCAAAGGAGTTAAACAGACATTTCTCAAAAGAAGACATACAAATGGCCAACAAGTATATAAAAAAAATGCTCAACATCACTAATTATCAGAGAAATGTATATCAGAAGAAACATCAAGATATACTTTCACTCCACTTAGATTGGCTATTATCAAAAAGACAGAAAATAAAAAATGCTGGTAAGGATGTGGAGAAAGGGAAACTCTTATACAGTGTTGGTAGGACTGTATAAGAGTGTGGAGGTTTCTCAAACAGCCACAGATAGAACTACCATGTGATCCAGCAATCCCACTACCCGGTATATACCCAAAGGAAAGGAAGTCAACAGGTCGAAAGGATACCTGAACCCATGTTTATTACAGCTCTATGTGCAGTAGCCAAGATTTGGAACCAACCTAAATGTCCATTGATGGATGAAGAAAATGTGTTATATATACATACAATGGAAACTCCTCAGCCATTAAAAAAAAAATGAAATTCTCCTATTTGCAGCAGCATGGATGAGCTTGGAGAAAATTATGTTAAGCAAAATAAGCCAGGCACAGAAAGAGAAATACCACATGTTTTCACTCATTTATGGAATCTAAAAAAAAATAATAAGTTGAATTTTTAGAAGTAGAGAGTAGAAATGTGGTTACTAGAGGTGTGAAAAGGGAGAGGGAAGGGAGATAATGAGAGGTTGATTAATGGACACAAAACTACAGCTAGATGGGAAAAATAAATTCTATTGGTGTACAGTAGTGCTAGGCATCTATAATTAACAATAATTTATTGTATGTTGTCAAATGGCTAAAAGAGAGGAACTTAAATGTTCTTATCACAAGAAACAATAAAGTTTTGCAACGATGAATTTGCTAACTACCCTGATTTGATCACTACACATTGTACACATGTATTAAAATATTACTCTGTACCCCATAAATATGTACAATCAATACATTTCAATTCAATTAAAAATATAAAAAATATTTTTAAAAATTGTTTTCAAATTTTTTTTTTTTAAATGTAGTCAAGGTGTCAGCCATGGTCATAGTCCTCCAAGGCTCAACTGGGGAAGAATCTGCTTCTAGCTCATTCACGTTGCTGTTAGTAGGCTTCAGAAAATCTGTTTCAAAGTTTATTGACATGGCTGTCAGTAAGCCCCAGATACTTGCTGGCTGCAAGCTGGAAACATGAGTTTCTTGCCATGAGGGCCTCTCTACAGGACAGTTGGCTTCCCACAGAGTGAGTGAGTGAGTGGAAGAGTGAGAGAGATTTAAAATGGAAGCCACAGTTTTCAGGACCTAATGCCAAAAGTGACATCTCACTAACAAGCAAGTCAGTAAGTCCAGCCCATATCCAAGGAGAGGGAATTTCACAAGAGTGTGACTACCACGAGGTGGGAATCATCGGAGAACATCTTAAAGGCTGCCTACCATAGTTGTTCATAATTTTACTTTTTTGTCCTCCTAATATCTATAGAATCTATAGTGATGTCACCTCTTCCATTCCTTATTTGGGTAATTGTTGTATCTTCTCTCCATAAAGATCAAGCTTTTAGTTTCATTGATTTTTTTCTAATGTTTTTCTGTTTTCTATTTTATCAATTTCCACTCTTTACTACTTCTTGTCTTATTTGCTCTTCTTTTTTTATGCTTGTAAGGTAGAAGCTAAGGTCATTGATTTGAGACCTTTCTTCTTCTCTAGTCTGGAGTTTAGTGTTCTAAATTTCTGCCTAAGTACTGTTTTAACGGTATCCAACAAATTTTATGTTGTATTTCCATTCAGTTCAAAATGTGGTCTACTTTCCCTTTTGATTCTTCTTTGATTGTAGGTTATTTTAAAGTGTTCTATTTAGTTTCTGAATATTTCAGGATTTTCCAGAGATATTTCTATTACTGATATATAATTCCATTGTGTTCAGAGGACATGCTTTGTATGACTTGAATCCTTTTAAATTTAATGAGACTTTTTCTATGGCCAAGTATATGATCTACCTTGGTACAAGTTCTATGTGTACTTGAAAAGAATGTATACTCTGCTGTTGTTAGGCAGAGGGTAATGTTATTATCAATTAGGTCAAGTTGGTTGATAGTATTCAAGTTTTCTATATCTTCACCAATTTTTTTGTTGTAGACTACATTTTAAATTTTTTATGAAAAATGTGATATCCACAACTGTATTTAAACATTATTGTATTATTTTTATTACAATATCTTTCTTCCTCTGATTCAGATGCACACATGTAAATGTGCACACACACACATAGTCACAAATTTAGTGACCACAGAAATGGAATGAAATGAAGCATCTGATTATGTTGCTGTACCTTTGAACAAATTTTATTGTTCAATAAAGCTCTTTTAAAACTGAGTTATTTTACCTTTCCTTGTTTGACCTTGCAAGCTACTTAATTGTAAAATGTGCTTTGATTCACAGTACTTCTTAATATTTTATTCTCGATGCTAAGTCATGCTCCCACTGCAAACAAGACAGGCAGCAAAATATTTAATACAATGAAAGATATATAGGTGTCTCTACTATAACGCTATTTACAGGTATTCCTGTTTTAACTAGATATATAAATGTATTCTGCAAAATTGTATATAAAAAAATGGGTTATGGGAAAAGTTGGATGGGGCCATAACACTCAAAAACATATTTAATATTGTTACTAGAATACTAATAAAATAATAATTATCCCAACTAAAACACTAGCACCCACTACCCGGGTAAGTGTCCACTACCATTTGTACCCTGGATCACAGCTGACTTCTGCAGTCTTAAATCTTAAGATATAGGTCCTGGGGGTCATTCAACTCCAATAATTAACACTGTCATCAAAGTTAAAAATCTGCTCTGAATCTGTGTTTTCTTCAAGTACAATTAAAGTTTTAAACACAAGGCAAATGTCTTCTCTGCTTCTTCATCTACTTCTACAGCTTCATGTGGTAGAGAGGACACCAGTTCTTAAAGCTAGTAAAGCCAGTCACTACTTTCACTAAAGGAAGGCAGGCCGTAGTATTCTTAGATTAAGGTTTTCATGTTTAACTGTAAGAAAGCTGCTCCTGAATGCTTTAAACTATTGATTTGCTGGGGAAAACATACATATAAAACAATCACATCATTTTTTAATTTGCCATCTGAGTACTAATTTTATAGATATGTGTTGCAGCTGAAGACTACTCTATAGTTCTCTAATCTTAAAATGCATGATTTTCCTAGTAATTTTTAGGCAGCAGCCACCACTGAGATTTAAATCTCCTTCCCCCACGGTCATTGAACACATATTTACTGAGCACCTATTATGTTCCAGAGACTGTTCTAAATCATGGAGACCCAGTGGTAAGCATGACAGACAAGGTCCCTGCATTCACAGACTTTGCATTCTGGTGGGGGATACATACAATAAACAGGTAAGTCAATAAATACCATTACTACCACCACCACCACAGTTAAAAAGGAAGGCTTTTCAGACAGTTATACTTGCTATGAGAAAAAAAAAACAAGATGATGGGATATGGAATGAGATGAGGGGGTGACTACCGGGTAGAGAGGCTACTTTAGGTAGGATGATGAGGGAAGGCTTCTCTGAATAGGTGACATTAGAGCCAAGACCTATAAGGTGAGAAGGAACTCGTCATGGGAAAGTCTGGAGAAGACTACCAGGCAGGGGGAACAGTAAGGTGACACAGTAAGTACAGTGGCCTTGAGAAGGGAGAAAGCTTAGTGTGTTTGAGGAACAGAATGAAAAGTGGCAAGTACAGCCTCAGGGGTGTACTTAGGTTGAACGCCAAATGTCACCACCATGCTGAGATTGACCCAGTGGACCAAGTCACTGCTGCTTAACAATTCCATGTCCTCCATGCCTAAAATGGAAAATGGCACTGCAAAATGCTTGCTAGACAAGGACAACTGACTGATCCTCATCTGAGTGCCAAATGCACAGGCAACGGGGCATAACACACTTGAACACCACAAGGCGTAAGGCTGAGGTGGGGCTGCGCAAGCTTGGCCTCTCTGAGGGAGCTGTCAAATCCTGATTGTGGGCTCCATCTAGTAGTCAGCTGTGGGCTGGGAAGAGAGGGCTGGAACAGAGCTCCTCAAGAGACAGCCTGGGACAGCTGGGGCAGGATGAGGGTACAGAGCGTTAGGGTGGAAGAGATGGGGTGGGCCCTGAGAGAAGGGTTGAATAGCAGCAAAGGCAAGATTCTACAATTCTCTTCAGAAAAAAGTTGCCATTTTGCTTCTTTTGCCAGCCTTGGGAGACACAGATGCTTACCCTGATGAGCAAGTAACTTTTTAGCAAGCCAGTGGCTATCAGCAAGCAGGTAGTAGGACTTCACTGTTTTTTGCAGAAACCTTAACCCACCCAGACCAGTTCCACTGTGCTATCCACAAACTTTCATGTAGCTTTGGAATCTTTCTCTTCATGGTCTCCATTTTTAATACAAATACCTCACCTTCTTGGAAGTACTGAACACTCCTTTATGGAGAGAGACTCTTCATGCTCTTCTTTGGATACACCTGTAGTAGTTAGCACAATACTGGGTTAGATCTTTCTAACCCAGTACTTTACTGCAAGAGGGAATTTTACTGCAAGGCCAAGACTATTTCAGGGGAACTTTTCATGTGAATTAAAGTAGGAGAAAAGTTTGGCTGATACCAGATAGCAGCTTGTAGTGCCAAAATATACTACTCTGGGTTTCATGATTCGGGCTATGGGAGATGAGAAACTGGGCAAGGGGCTGCTTACCTGTTCTTCCTGCAGCGAATTGTGAAGGCAAGAAAGAAGAGTATCAGAAGAAGTCCACAGCTGAGAAAAGTCCAAACAATACCCAAGAGGACAGGAGATAATGAAGAGATGGTTTTACTGCTGTGGTGGGAAGAGGTCTGAGGACAGAATAAAGGGCAACTGTTAGGAAGGAAGATGTACAGGTCAAACGTGAACTATCCCATCGTCACCACAGCCGGGCAATATATGTCCTGCATCGGCAGTGCCTGTTCCCTCTCCTCCTCCCCACCACCAGCACCATCACCACCACCACCACTACCACCACCATAACCACCACCACGTATATCTGAGTAGCCCTGATATCCCATGGCTGTTCACTTACAATTGTTTTCCTGCAGAGATCATGAAGGGGTCTCTGATCTAGCTCCTGGACAGGAAAACTGTCACACAATTCAGAGCAGTTTATTTCAGGCTCCATGTCACTACATGCCCCTCTTGGTGCGTGCTTATTCACAGTCTCGGTTACCCGCTGGTAGGGATGCAGATCTTTGACTAAAACACAAGAGCAACTCGAATCTTTTCTTCAGAGGCCCCATTTTGGAGCTGGCTCCTGGCTCAGAATCTGGGACGAACCACCCATTCAGGTGGAAGCGAAGTATTATTTCACCAGGCTCCTCCATCAGACACCTTCCAACATCAGACATCCTTTAACAGGTCCCCTGCTGCCAGTGCATACCATGTGAGTCAAGAGTGGGCTTCTCAGTAACCATTAGGTTACGGAAAGTGATGATTCTGGCTTACCACCAGATGGCAGTCACTGCTCCAAGTACTCTCACACTGGTCCCTGAAGAAAGGAAAGCAATTAAATCTGTTAAAACACACACACACACACACACACACACACACACACACGCATGCACGCACCCTAGACACATATACATATATGTGTAAATGGTTTATTACAGAGGTTTAAAAATATTTTATATATTTTAATTATATATCATTATGTTTTAATTATATACAGTTAAATAATTTATTACATATATTACAGAGGCTTAAAATATATTTAAATACATATATTTTCAAACTATTATAATAAACAATACTTTAAAAACAAAGCACATCTAGCAATTTCTAGGTAATAAAGCTCTTTAGTCTCTCTTCAGATCCTTTTTATGGCCCAGCACTGTAAAAACTTTAGTTTAAACTTGTGAGGCACATTTTCCATTTTTCCCCATTGACAAACCCCCTGCCCTTCCAAAATCCTTCCATGCACCTTGTGGCTTAAGCTCTGTCTGATCTTGCTGGGCTGGGGTGCCATATATTGTCCCCATTCGTGGTCTGTTGATCACTGTAGCTCTTGTTCTTTCAGTTAGTGGGGTCACAGAAGGGTACCCAAGCCCTTTGCCAAGATTTTTGTTTTTTTTTAAACTGTTAGATTAATAGAAGTGAGACAGGCTATTCAGGTAACAGAGAGAACAACTGAGGAGCTCTAGGATTTCCCAGAGTGAGTGAGTGGCCAGAGGATGGTGTTATTTCTCTCAGAATATGCTTGCAATATGAACATTGTGATCTGAAAAGAAGCTCAGCCTTGCATAACAAAGGCACAAACCAAAAAGGCTCAAATTAGCACCAGTAGAAAAGGTAGACATATTCCTAATTCTTTAAAGCAACCAGGAATCAGTCCCTTAACAGAGAAAATAGATTTGAAGTTTTACCAATGGGAATTTAAAAGAAGATGCCACTTCTGCTTTGTGTTTTTGAAACAGCTTAGCACAGTTTTCTTTGATTGCAGAGGAAAATTGGATAAGGAAAAAAATCAATTATTATTATTTCAATAGTCACAGAACATAGGACCCTTGTTTAAGCCAGAACAATAGTGACAGGTGTATAATGCCATCTTTGGATTCTGCATGCTTAGGCATGAACAATATAGCACCAGGTACTGCCCATTCATTGGCCTTTCTTATATTCTTGAATTATTTACCAGTTTCATTACAATGAAATCCCAAGAGAACTAAAAACCACTATCTCCCATCAAACCATTTAAATTCTTGTGCAGTCTGGTCATATTACTGAATGCAAAATTAAGAAGCAAATATAAAAACCTGGCTATTGGCATTCTAATTTAGTTGATACTTTAATTGCTGAAAGGACATTTTTTTTCTTTTTCCTTTTTTTAAAGTTAGACATCCCCTATTGTGCTTTCTAGCATACAGCAATATTGCAAACCACAGGGAGGACTATACTACATGATGGATTGGAAGAACATGTATTTTTCCTATACCATTCTCTCAATCATACTGGCAAATAAGTGCACTTATATTTGAACCATTATTAAGTCTATGTTTATGTATGAAAGAAGTATGTGTGTATATGTATGTGTGTATATATATAAAACCTCATTTCATTCTCACTACAGCAGTGCTGTGTGACATAAACATCATTCCTCATTTTTAAATAAGGAAACTGAAGAGCAGAGAAATAGAGAACTTTTCTCCAAATCAGTAGAGGTAGGGTTTGAATCCAGGAGTTTACATTCTAAGGCCAATTTCCTCCCAGTATACACTCTACATGGGGCAGACACTTTGGACTGGCCTCTCCCATAAAGACAGCAATGGTCTGTTGGTTTTTTCCAGGTTTAGCTTCTGTGGGTTCCCTGGAGCATGGCACACCATAGTGCGTCTACATCAGTGGTTCTCAACTAGGGCAATTTTGCACCTTGGGGGACACTTGGCAATGTCTGGAGACATTTTCAGTTGTCAAAACTGGGAGGAGGGTGCTAGTAGGTAGAGGCCAGGGATGCTGCTAAACATCCTGCAATTCATAGGATGGTCCAAACAAAAGAATTATCTGGTCCCGAAAGTTGAGAAACTGTGGTCGACACCATGGATCCCAGAAGGGTGGACAATCTTAAGCCCAAATCATCTTTGAGAGATTCTGTGGGGAAAAAATGGGGTTGTCTCTCTAAATATAAAATCCTGAGGGATGCAACTCTGACTTGAGATAAATTTCAGAGTACATTCCAAAGGTCCCCTTGGACAGACTGAACTCACTGGTATAGAACTTTGAATGTTAGGCACCTCTGCAGTCTGTGGATATCCAGAATAGGAACTTTATATACCATGATATTGAGCTTCCACATGATGCAGGCATTCAATTCCAAAGTTAGCACACATTCACAGACATTAACACCTGAGGAGCTGGTGAAAAAGTGAACGGCTCTGTCATTGACATGAGAGAGTTGAACGGTTTCAAAAGTGTTGAGTGACTGGGAAAGTAGGTGGGGAGTGGTTAGGGAGGGTAATGGTCAGGCCTCTGACCACAAGACAGATACATAACCTAAGGCATAAAGAGAAAGGTCTGCCAGGTCCCTTCAAAAACAATCTTTCCCCCACATCCACACACACAATGTTTCTAGGGGTAAACTGTCTTTGTCACAGGTAGTAGCAGACCCAAGGCCATGAATGCTAGTGCTTGCAAGTTATTTGTCAGGGATTACAGAATTCTTCCCAGTGATTAGGCTGAGGAAAACAGACACTGCATCAGCTACACTGTTCCCATGTGGAAGGTGGTCTTTTGCAGGTTCACAACTCTCAGCAGCCGCAAAACTTACCCTATTCTTCTACACATTATATCTAGGCATTGAAAAACTCTTTCAACAAGTTGTGTTGCACTTGGTAGAACTTCTGCTTCTGTACATGAAGAATTAACTGCTATGAGAATTGCTCTTCCCTCTAAACAACTGGAAAACCAGACAAAACATACGAAATAACTCTTTTCAGGCACTGGACAACAGATCATAAGACAGTGTGGTTCCTGAGAGATACTGCTTGGAGGCAGTATCTGGGCAATACCACATCGAAGGAAAGCCAGTGAGAACCTAGAAGTCTTGCTGAGGTAAGGAGAATAGGTTGGAGATTGGGGGTGTCAAGGTGGCTAGAATTCAAAGAGCAGAATGATGGAGAAAAGGGGGATGGAGAGAGAGAAGGAGAGAGAGAAAGCACTTTGGGAATTGGCAGGGGATCCCCTCAGTCTTTTTCTGAGTACTGATGTGGGCATGAGTGAGAGGAAACTACTTGAAGTTAATGAAATAACCACTGATAGGCAATAGCTGAGCAATTCCTGGAGCTCATGCAGGGCTGGAAATACTTTGTGTTCCCACCAGTCAGAGTGGAGAGGCCCAGTAATATACAATACGTTGGATAGAATCCTCAGAAAAGCCATGTCTTAGTAGTGGAACTAAGTTAACCCTGGACTAGAGGCTACTCTGGACTTGCTGTAATAACATTTAAAAGAAAGCCTCAAAAGTATCAAAGTGATCAACAAAGAACTTACCTGTATTCCAGAACACAATTTAATGCTATTTAGAGGAATATAACAAGATCCAACACTCAACCACATAAAATTCAAAATGTCCAACAGCCAATTAAAAACTACCAGACATTCAAAGAAACAAAACATATGACCCATAACCATAAATTAAAAAAATCAATAAAAACAAACACAGGAATAACAAAATGATATAACTAGCATACATGGACCTTAAAACGACTCATACAAATATGCTCTGGGATACAAAGCAAAACATGAACAAAAATAAGGAGAGAAATGAAAGATACAAAGGAGATCCAAATGGAACTTCTAGAAATAAAAATCTTATATCTCAAATAAAAATATACTAGACATTGCAGAAAGAAATATTGATTAACGTGAAGACATAGCAATTGAAATTGTCCAAAATGAAGCATTGAAAAAAAAAATGATTGATAAAAATGAAAATATCTTCAGTGACCTGTGGAATGATAGCAAGTGTAATTGGCATTCCAGGGGACAAAAAGGGGTGGGGAGGAATAGAAAAATACCTAAAAGAAATAATGACCTGAAATTTTCACATTTGATGAAAAGTATAAACCTAGAGATCCAAGAAGCTCAGTCAACTGCAAGAAGAATAAACATTAACACACACACACACACACACAGTAGGAAAAAAAACATGCAAAAGCAAAGTGCTATTCCTGTACTCTTACTCAGCAATAATCATGATAATCACAGAAGACTAACTTCTGTGACCAAATATATGGGGATTTTTCCCCACTGGCAAGCAAGCCAGTGAACCCCAGGTGGGTGTCCTCCAATTCAATTCTGACACTAACTACATGGAGATAGTGTCAGATTCCACAGACTGAAGGCTCAGTCCCCAAGACTGCCCCCCACTTCAGATGCCAGTTGCAAGCCCAGACTTCTGGAATTTCTGACCAACAAACTATATATCAGGTTTCCCACAACCCCCTCCTTGGGTTTGATTAGTTTGCTAGAGCAGCTCACAGAATTCAGGGAAGCATGTACTTACGTTTACCAGTTTATTATAAAGGATATTACACAGGATATAGATGTAGAGATGCACAGGGTAAGGGAAGGGGGAAGGGATGTGGAGCTTCCATTCCCTTCTCAGCCACACCACTCTCCACATGTTCAGCTATCCAGAAACTCCCTGAACCCTGGGCTCTTAGGTTTTTATAGAAGCTTCATCACATAGGCATGACTGAAGCATGGACAATCATGTGGAAATGTGACTGGACAAAAAGGGAATGATCTAACAGTAACAGAGTGGGTGTGAAACCCAGCCAGGCCTGTCTGTTCAGATTCTTCTTGGCCTCTAGGCAAGATTCTTTCCTCCAGGGTATGGAGCATGGCCCCTTCTGAAATGGGGGTCTTATGACCTGCAATCAGATAACATAGGTCAAGGAATTTCTTTATAGCCAGCTCCAAGACAGAAAGGTGGGAGAATGTTAGAAAAAGCCAGGAACCATGAATGAAAACCAAAATATACATATCATAATATCTCTCTCTCTCTCTCTCTCTGACACACACACACACACACACACACACACACACACACACACACACCCAAGGTAGATCATAATGAAATTGCTGAAAACCAGTGATAACAATAAAATTTTAGGACCAGCCAGATTGTATACAGAGGTACAATGGTAAGACTTACAACAGATTTCTCATCAGATATTATGCAAGCCAGAAGAGAATGGAATGACATCTTTGAAGTGCTGCAAGAAAAAAAAAGTCAACTCAGAATGCAATGCCCACTAAAAAATGTCTTTTTATTATTTTTTTATTTTTTTTAATTTATTTTTTAAAATCTTTTTATTTTTTTTAATTTTATTATTTTGATATACATTGTGGCTGATTATTGTTGCCCATCACCAAAACCTCCCTCCCTCCACCCTCCCCCCCAACAACGTCCTTTCTGTTTGCTTGTCGTATCAACTTCAAGTAATTGTGGTTGTTATATCTTCTTCCCCCCTCGTTTTTTTTTTGTGTGTGTGTGTGTGTGTGTGTGAATTATATATTAATTTTTAGCTTCCACCAATAAGTGAGAACATGTGGCATTTCTCTTTCTGTGCCTGACTTGTTTCACTTAACATAATTCTCTCAAGGTCCATCCATGTTGTTGCAAATGGCAGTATTTCATTCGTTTTTATAGCTGAGTAGTATTCCATTGTGTAGATGTACCACATTTTCCGTATCCACTCATCTGATGATGGACATTGGGGCTGGTTCCAACTCTTGGCTATTGTAAAGAGTGCTGCGATGAATATACCCAGAGGAATGGAAAAAATGTCATTTTAGAAATGAAGGTAAAATAAAGACATATTCACACAAAGAAAACCTGAGAGATATGTACTACAAGAAATCTTATAAAAAGTTCTTTAGGCAGAATTAAAATGATATCAGATGCCAGTTTGGATCTATACAAAGAAATAAAGAATGCTGGAAATGGGAAATGTGTCCTCATAAATCTAAAAAGTTAAAGGCTGATTCTACAATGAAAATTATTATAGCTTTCCATATTAATCTCTTCTGTTATTGCAGGGAACAAGAGTGGCATTGATGATAAAAGAGTGACACTGATCAGACTTAACTGACAATTATCAGCTAAGCAAACTAAATTTTAGGAGCATTTGCTTCTTCTCTTTTCTTCAGCAATTTCTCACATTTCTGGTAACCTTCGTAGAGTATTTAGAGCTCTCTGTTTAGGCCCAACTCCATCTTCTGCAGAACCTTCCCACGCATCCTCACCTGAAATTTCCCTCTGATTTATTTCCATTTGATTTTCATATTTCAATGATTCCTGAGATTTTCCTTTTTTGTCTTGGTGTATAGTTGTGTTTAAAATTGTTTTTAAATTCATAGATATTCTTAAAACTCAGAAAAGTACAGGGAAGAGAATAACAATCACCCAAATTAATATTAGCACCTAGGCGCATTCATTCCAAAAAACTACTCCCTCCCACCCGCCCCCCCTGGCCCCCTCCCCCTGAGAAAAATCACTCTATTACTTTTGTATAAATAACATATGGTTTTAAAAGAATGAGGAATATCTCAATTTTAAAAAGAATGAGGAAATATCAATATACTGCTATGACTTCCAGGATACTAGTTCCAGTTAACAAAAAAGCAACATGCAATAATATGTACATAGTATGTTACCTTTTGTGTCAGAAAGGAGATGGGATACATATAGGCCACTGGCTTAATTTCAAAAAGAAATAATGGAAGAATAAAAGCATTACCTACAAGGGGAGTAAAAAAACAAAGGGGAGGGGACAGGGAGGCAACTAGACCTCTCAAGGTTTATAGTTTTGGCTCTGAAACCAAGAAAATTTTTATATAATTTAAAAATAAAATTAAATAAAAAAGAAGAAAGTCAATCTCTAAAAATTAAAGACAAATTTAAATAAATTAATCTAACTGTATATCAAGTTGATGGCATAACCACATAGAGAAGAATTATATTAGTAACAGTAATTTGATTAAATATCCTAAGGACAAAAAACACCCACAGAGTCTTAAACTACATTAGGTGGGTATTTTTCCTGTTTTATATATATGGATACATATAAATATACACATACAAACATATAATAGACACATGTGTCTATTAAGATAAAAAAAATAAGTAATTATGTTCATGTCATTGGGAACCAAGATTTCAAAGCAAAATTTAAAAAAACACCACATATTAAAACAAGCTAAATAAAACCCTTTAATCTTTAATCTTTAATTTAAATGGGAAATATCAATATGGACTCAGGATTTACTATTCTTTTCCTAAAACATTCATATTTCCTAATTCGTTCACTGAGTCTTGGAAGTAATGACAACCCAGTCATTAATTTACTCCAAGTGTTCTCTATAACCGCTTTTCACTATAAGAAATCAGGTTTCTTTAGTAAAATGGCTGATTTAGGTTATGGAAAAGGATATATACAAAATGAGCCCAGGGCATCTTGTTATACTGAAAAAAAAATGTATCAGAAACTACAGCATTATGTCAAAAGGATGCAGGAATCAACTTAATGGGCTATGACCGGCCAATGACAAAATAATTTGAGCATCAAAAAAGAATAGTTACTGCGATGCACTGAAATTTAGTAAGCACTTAATAAATGCTTATTGAATGAATGAATGAATTTAGCATTGTTGGTAATTAATAGGATATTGCTGAGGGTGTGATGGGCAACATTGATTTGGTGGCTCCTTCATGAGGACCCATGGTATAAATGTCTTTTCCTCTCAATACAGAGGAATACAAATACATTTTTTCAACATTAATAATATTATGTTTCTCTCTTTTTTTGGCTACTATGAAACAAAATCAAATGCATGGCTCAGTTATAGGGACTGTGCAGACTTAGGTGTCTCTGGCTCATTAATTATCCTATGACTAATTTTCTTTGTCCTGATTTCTTTACCTCTTCGTCTTTAGTCCCATTGCACATTTTATATTAAAGGCAAGAGAAAGGACAATTGGAATAATGGGGATGTTTCTACCCAATGTAAGCAAATAGATACATTATTTGACATACTTCAATCTCAGGTTACCCACTAAGAGAGATAAGATAGATCCACATGCAAATTCATGCAAAAATGCATATATTCAAATCAACAACTGATGGCATTATTCTAGATGTTCATGAAGTTCCCTTCTGGTACCAACATTGTCTGAATTATTAGCTCTCCACTCATTATATTAATGAATGCAGCAGATACATGAATAATTATAAATAGCAGGAAATGTAAAGTATATTTTTAATTGCCTTTGAATGCATTATTTCATGTTCTGGTAGCAGATTTACAAACATCCTGAATATGGGTCACATACTGGAAGTAAAATCCACTTCTATTCCCTGAGCATACACTGCTACTCACGGGGGCAGCAGGCAGGTGTAAACAGGACAGAGGAGATTAAACCTCCCCCAAGGACTACCTGCCACACAGATCCTCAACACACAAGAAAACGCACAGTTGTAAATACTTTCAAAAAGGGCATGAGGAGGAGACTAAGGCAGGAAAGTGTTGCATAAATAGGAATAGATAGTTCAGTCAGAGAAAGCAGATGAGTCACAGAATGTTGGAGCTAGAAGCGACCTTATATATCATGAAGTCCAATCTCTATTTTTTAGGTGAGGAAACTGAGCCCCACATAGGTTAAGTGAGAGACCAACATGGTCTTGCCCTAGCATTTAGCACAGTGCCTGGTACACAGTCGGTGATCAATACATATTTGTTGACATGGACAAAGAGATATTTAGAAAACATTATATAGCATAGGAGTCGTAAGAACAATCCTCAGGACTGTCTAGATACTCCCATAACTCAGGAGAAGCAGGAGAGTTGATTTATGGAGGTAGAGGGAGGGCTGGAACATCCCCCTTGACTACTGTGGGAGCATCTCCTGTTTTCAGAGACCTGCCCTGATGTGTTTCGCTAACTCTCAGGTACAAGCTGGCACAACCACACAAACTGGGCTGTGAGGCACTACTGCCTTATATTTGGTTCCTAGAGACGTGTTAATATTCTGCACGATTCCAGGGGCTGGGATTTGGGAATTTAAAAACAAACAAAAAACGCTCACCGACTTCCCAGAGTTGCACTATTACCTAAAAGCACTTAGGTTCTGTTATGCAAATTATACCTGTATGATTTCCATAAAAACCAGTCACAAACATCAATTAGTGCTCATTAATATGCAATAAAATTCTCATTTGAAAACTATTAAGAGCCAGGAATGAATTCCACTTGGCTGCCCTCGTTTAATGAGAACCACTGTGAAGTACCCTACATTATTTCTCATCAGCGAAACAGTAAGGTGTCACAACAAATCAAGCCTCAGGCAAGAGTAATACCACAGAGAAGGATCACTTGAAGGTTTCAGAGGTTGATTTGGACAGCTTGAGTTTTATGCTGATATTCATGTCCTATTGGGAACTTAGAATGCAGGCTGAGAGAATTCATTAAGCTACTCTGCAAGCAGAGCGTGGTGACACTGAGCACTCTGTTAAAGGACATTCGTGAGGGTACCATGCAGCTGGAAGAGGGTAAATAAGACTTCATTCCTGATGTCCAGTCTGTTCAAGAGACTGGATGTTCTACCCCTCAAAGGAGGCTGACAGCCAAGGCCCTTGGAGTTACTAGGGCTCATCCCTAAAAAGCCTCCTGGCCAGAATTTTTATGAGTGAACTCACATGCTGTGTTTCTAAATTCCAATTTCAGCTGGACATTGCATTTCTCTAAACTACTGTTCAGTGTTGCTGTGCAACCCAAGACAGTGTGTGAGAGCGATTTGGGCTTCTTGTGGAGAAAGAGGTGGAAAAATACTCGTGTAAGGTATCAGCATGAGACTAGTTGTTCTGCAGCCATTTCCTTAACAAACTGTTCTAAACCTGGCCTGGAAACAGCGGTGGAGAATAGGATTTCCTAAGTATAGCGTAACCCAGTGGTTATCAAACTTTAGTGCACATCAGAATCACCTGGAGAGTCCCTCAAAAAACACTGATTTCTGGTCCCCACCTCCAGAGTTTCTGATTCAGAAGTTCCCAAGAGATGCAGCTGCTGATCTGGGAATTATACCATGAGAGTCCCAGTCCAGCACAAGATATATAGGATTTTCATCAGAGTTTGAACCACATAAACCCTTGGAGTATTACTCGTTTCTCTAGCTACTGTGATGAGGCTTATGCACACATATATAGATCAAGTCATTTGAATCATTTCCTGGAGAGAAACACCATTAAGAAATTAGATACTTAGAACAGCAATCAATTCTTTTATTCATCAAGCCATGATTGTTAAATACATTTTGGTCATGTGGTACTCATGAAACTAGAGACTCTCTTCTGAAAAAGTATACAAATATGCAATATCTTATATACAATATTGAAGGCAGGCGGAATTACAGGCCACTCATCAACTTCCCTATAAAGCCCAATCATCCCAAGTGAAGAGCCCCATTTCAAACCACAACTCAAGAGAAGCCAGAGATTTAAAAAAATGTTAATTAAGTTATTTTATAGTGTTCTCATAAATGCAAATTTGTTGTGGCTACCCACAAAGTATAGTACACTCAGATGATAAAGGCCATGACAAACTCTGTCACCAATTAAAACATTTTAATAATCATTTTGAATATGTTTACTTATCTCGTCTCATAATCTTTGGCTTTCAATTGGAGTAATCTATTTATACTTAAGGTAATTACTTACATAAATGACTTAAAAATCTGCTATATTAATATTTGTTTAGTTTGTCCAATCTGTTCTATGTTTCTGTTCTTGTATTTTTTTACTATCCCATTTATCTATTAGCTTTTTAAAAAATAGCTCTATTGAGGTGCAAATGACATACAATAGACTGCTTATCTAAAATGTCAATTTCATAAATTTTGACATATATATATATATATATATATATATATATATATATATATATATATATATATATACCTGTGAAACCATTCTTGCATTCAAAATGAACAGGTAGTGATAGTCAGATAGTCTTCCAACTTTTTTTTTTAAGAGTTGTTTTGGCTATTCTTGGTACTATGAGTTTTCATATGAATTTTAGAATCAGGTTATTGATTTCTACAAAAAGGCAATCTGGGATTCTGATTGGGATTGCATTGAATCTTTTGATCAGTTAGGGGAGAACTGACATCTTAACAATATTGAGTCTTCCAACTCATGAACAAGGTATATCTCTTCATTTATTCAGGTCATATGTAGTATCTCCCTGAAATGTTTTGTGGTTTTCAGTGTATAGGTCTTACACATTTTAATCAAATTTACCCCTAAGTATTTCAAAACTATTATAATTTTCAAAACTTTCAATCCTAATTTTTCAACACTAATATATAGACACACGATTGATGTTTTATATTGATATTGTTTTTTGCAACTATGCTGAACTCTCTCCATTAATGTTAGTAGCTCTTTTGTAGATTCCACTGAATTTTCTACATAGATGATCAGGTCTATATAGAAAAAATAAAGACAGTTTTACTATTTCCTTTCTTGAGTGGATACCTTTCATTTCTCTTTCTTAACTTATTACACTGGCTAGGACCTTCAGGAGAATGTTGAATAGAAGTGGTGAGAGTGGATCTTGTTCCTGATCTTAGTGAGAAAGTATTTGGTCTCTTACCATTAAATATAATGTTAGATGAAGGTTTTGCATAGATTTTCTTTATCAGGTTAGGGGAATTCTCTTCTGTCCCTAGTTTGTCTTTAATTGATCTGGGTTCTCACATTCTCTAATACTTCTTAAGTGAACTTTGGTAGCTTGTGACTTTCAAGAAATTTTTTCATTTCATCTAAGTTGATAGAATTATTGGAATAAAGCTGTTTATAATGTTCCTTTATTATCCTCTACTATCTGTAGAATTTGTAGTGATGTTACCTCTCTCATTCTTGACACTGGTAACTAGCATCTGCTCTCTTTTTTAGAGGTTTATCAATTTTATTGATATTCTCAATGAACCAGCATTTGCTTTCAGTGATTTTCCCTACTTTTTAATCTACTTTATTGATTTCTGCTCTGATATATATTATTTCCTTTCTTCTGCTTATTTGAGTCTCTTTTGTCTTTTTTGTTTTAGTTTCTTAAGATGGAAGCTGAGGATATTGATTTGAGACTTTTCTTTCTGTAAGACTTTAGTTCTACAAATTTCCACATAAGTACTGCTTTTGACACGTGACTTTTCATTTTCATTCAGTCCAAAATAATTTCTCATTTCCTTTTGTTTCTTCTTTGATTTATGAGTTATTCTGAAGTATGTTATTTAGTTATGAAATAGTTAAGGATTTCTGTTATTGGTTTCTTAATTAACTCCATTGTGGTCAAGAAAATCCTTTGTATAACTTGAATCCTTTTAAATTTTTTGAGACATGTTTTATGGCCCAGAATATGATCTGTCTTAATAAATGTTCCATGTGCACTTGAAAGGAATGTGAATTTTGCTGTTGTTGGGTAGAACATCCTATAAAGATTAATGAGGTCAAGTTCGTTGATTGTATTGTCACCATCTTCTATATCCTTAATTATTTTCTTTTTGCTTTATCAATTACTGAGAGAAGGCTAATGAAATTTAGGACTACAAATATGGATCTTTCTATTTCTTCTTGAAGCCCTATCAACTTTTACTTCATGTATTTTGAAGTTACATTATCAGATGCATAAATGTGTAGTATTGTTATATCCTCCTGGTGAATTGTCTCCTTTATCATTATGATGATTTTCTTTGTCCCTGGTAATATTCTTTGCTCTGTAATATAGTTTATCTGATACAAATATTCCTACCCCAAATATCTCTAAATATTCTTGAGTTTTGTTCTGGGATGCAGTTAAATTAATTAGGGACAGTTTGGTCCGTTCATGTCTTCTTTTAAGATTTGTTAGGCAGGATTAGAGCAGTGCTCAGTCTACAGCTAAATATTCTCCAATACTAAGGCATGACCTTTCAGAGTATACTACCCAACACTTCATGAATTATGAACTTTTCCATTCTGGATGGTGGGAATAGCCAATATTCTCAGCCCTGTGTGAGCAATGAGTACTATTCCTGCCAATCCTTTCCAGTGGTTCTTTCTCCATCCCCAGGTAGTTTCCTCTCATGCATGTGCTGGCCAGTATTCAGCTTTAAGGATCTCTGGAGTTCTCTGTGTGCTCTCTCCTATCCAATCTTCTGTCCTGCAAACTCTAGTTGCCTTGGTCTCTCTAGACTTGAAGCTATGTCTTCTCAACTCAGGGAGCAGGGTCTCCCTCTTTGCACCATATTCTGGAAACTGTATCTTGGTATGCCTGGGTTTTTTTGTTTGTTTTGTTCCACTGAATATCAGAAACCATGTATTGAAAATATAGATGCTCTGGATCATTTTCTCTTCTCCAAAGAATATGAAGAAGGCATCTGCTAGGGTGTTAAAATAAACACAGATTACTTTAACCCAATCAGTGGCTGAACTGACTGGGAAGTTGATTTCAGTATCATATAAGACCAGGTCTATTTCTGGTTTCCCCTGACTGCTCAGGCATAGCCTTCAGGAGTCTCAACTGAAAGCTTAGGGTATTTTTCAGGCCCTGCTACCTTGATGAACCCTGCACTCCAGTTTTTATCTTCCCAGAACAATAAGTCTGCAAGGAACTCTGATTAGCTTTTCAGCTTTTTAGAAACTTCTATTTGCGTGAATTTTGTGCCTCTTGATCTGTGCTATTTAAAAATCAGTGAATGCCTTGGAAAGAAAATTGTTTAGACTATTGGGCTGATTTCTCTGTTCCTCTTTTCTTCCCATGATCTTGGTCTCTTATGTCCCGGCTCATTTGGTATCATGGAATTCCATTTTTTTTTCCTTCCCAGCCCTATCAGGCTGCAGAATATTCTGATCAGCTTCTCTGACCCTCGACAGCTGTTTGTTTGAGTTCTTAGCTTCTCCTCACATGCTACTTTATAAATGATAAATGTCTCAAGGGAAAAAGCAGCCTACAATGTAAGGCACCAAATAAGTTTCTCTTTTTTCTCAGGTCTTAGCTCTCAAGTATTAGCTGCCTTAGGAGGTCTTCTATAACTTCAAATAGATTTTTTAAATCCAGATTTTCTAAGTGTCCTAAATGGGAGCAACAGTGTATTACCAGATAGCCCATTATAACCAGAAGCAGATACTTAATGTCTTGTAGTATGTTTAACCTTGAAATTTTTTACTGACAAGACCAAATTGTTTAAAGATAATATTTACAAACACAAATGACAGTGCAAACAGCATAAAATATAACTATCCTTACTATTGTCCACAAGACCAATTAAGATACATTACAGAAACCCTAAGTTGTAAAAGACAAACCTATTATAGGGACTCGTTTTACTGTCTTATTACTGGTCAGTACATATCTGAAAATTAAAAGTTTGTGTAAAAGTATGTATTAACACAAAGGGTAATGCTTATTCTGCATGTGCAAACTAAAGTTAAAATTTTCTCCTTAGAAATTAATTGCAATAACTTCTATTCTGTTTTTCGTTAACTTTAGTTTTCAATATAAGACATAGAAATCCATTCCAAAGCTACTGAGTAAAAATTGCAGCATGTGTTATAGAAGCCAATAGCAAGATATCTGCCAACAAGACTTGATAATTTCTTTCTCCTGCTTAGCTAACGTTTGCATTCTTAATAAAGACTCACATTGGGGTTTCTAATATGGATTAGAGACCACAGATTTCCATAATGTGTCCACTAGCTCACAGGCCGACTGATCATACAACAGTCTTCAGGTGAATTTGAATTTTGTACCTCTTGGTCTGTGCTACTTAAAAATCAGTGAATGACTTGGAAGGAAAATTGCTTAGACTATTGGGCTGATTTCTCTGTGCCTCTTTTCTTTCCACAATCATGGCCTCCCATGTTCCAGGCAGAAAAGAGGCACAGAAAAATCAGCCCAATAGTCTAAGCAATTTTAAAATCTCATTTACTTCTTGCTATTTTGTCAGTTCACTGTTTATAATTCACTTTTTTTGTACTTACTAGCTTCCCTTAGTGCTTCTCTGATATCTTCTCCAGCTCAGTGTGGTGGAGAATCCCACTCCTCTCTAGTCTGGTGGACTAGACTGAAGTTTTACATTCCAACAAGAGCAAACCTAAAATGAAAGCCAAGTACTCCTGGGAAACTCACTCCTAACACCAGATTTGTTAAAATCATTTGTTTAAAAATGTTCACATCTGTTGCTTGGCACTGATCCTTAAGCTCCAAGACCCCTACCTTTTTAACTCATTATCCTCATGTCAAATAATCAGTTACAGTTGATTGACTATATACTCATAAAACTCCACAAATCCCAAATCCTCAAAATAGAGGTAGTAGATTGAGATGGGAATCAAAGAACCTGTCTCAATCAAAACTATTAAAGTAAGGGCATAGCAAAAAACATACCAGATATGGCTTTATGAGAAAGTGCTATAACTGAGCCTATTCTCTCTGAAAGAACACCCCTTCCCAACATGCTACCACTCAGATGCTCCTGCCACAGATGAAGACCATGTATAATTCCACAGCATGGAATAGTGAGCAGGGGGAGTTGTTAAACAGTCTGGCCAACCGAAAGAAAGAGAGATACAATGCAACCCAGATGCCGCAGACCCCGTTCCCCACTGAGCTGATATAATCCACACTTGGCATGGATGAGTTCTCACTGCAGGCTCTCCTTCCTGAGCACACAGGCCCTCCTGGAGACAGGCGGTGGGAGAGGGGAGAGAAAGACAAAAGGAGGG
This sequence comes from Cynocephalus volans, assembly GCF_027409185.1. NCBI lineage: Eukaryota > Metazoa > Chordata > Mammalia > Dermoptera > Cynocephalidae > Cynocephalus > Cynocephalus volans. The sequence continues at coordinate 124,891,833 of NC_084460.1, read as the reverse complement.
AGGGAAACAACTGCTGTAGAGGAGGCCCACAGTGAGAATTAAAATTGTGTGTATTCCCTTTGATCCAGAAATGCCAATTTTGGGGATCTCTCCTACGGAAATAAAAATCAAAGTGTAAGGATAAATGTAGAATGCTTATTGTGGCATAATTTGTGTTAAAAAAAAAGATTGGAGAAAAAACATGAATATGTATCAGTGGGGAAACAATGGGAGAAATTATGGAACTTCCTATAATGGAATACTAAGTGGCTATAAAAAATAATAAATTAGATCAATTATATGTATTAATCTAGAATAATGTACATAATACAGTAAATAAAATGAAATGAAACAAATAGAGAAACTGATATTATATGATCCCATTTACACACAAAATAGACTATAACTCTACATATGTTTGTCTGAACATAGAAAAGGAATGAAGGAATTCACACTGAACTTTTTTTAACAGTGGTTTTGTTAGATGGAGAGGAAGTGGAGATTAGCAACATTTTCTTTACATATTGCTGTCTTACTAGGCTTGTTAAAATGAGTATGTATTACTTTTGTAATTTTATAATTTAGTTTTTTTTTTGGGGGGGGGGGACAGCTGGCCAGTATAGAGATCTGAACCCATGACCTTGGTGTTATCAGCACCACACTTTACCAATTGAGTTAACCAGCCAGCTCCCATACTTTTATAATTTAAAAATTCAATAAAGTTAAAATATAAAAAAGATTTATTGAGACTTTATCATTACATGTAGTGCCAGACCCCAGAGTTCAGTGGGATATGTGGTTCTCTGGCATTTGCTTTAAATTGATCCTAGTAGAAAAAGGCATATAGTAATTTTTCCTTCTGGAGACAGGGCTCATTTTGTGTCACTCAACAGAAGCCATTAAAGCACAGAGCAGACAGTGTCTCTAGAAAAGGCCGATGGTTGCAAAATGAAAATTATATCTACTTCTCCAAAGCCCACAGAGCTTCTCAAAGGGCTGCCCAAGCCAGTGAGCAGCCTGCAAGGGAATAGACAAGAATAGCACAGGCTTTTGTCTGGGAAAATCCCACTACTCCAACTTCTGACAGCCTTTGTTGGCTCCCATTTCATACTTCGGAGATGAGAAACACAAAGCTGGCCCAACCTCTGCAGGAATAAATGTTAAACTCTGTGGTAGAGATGCTGCTGCCCAGGTTTGAAGTGTTCTATGTTAGCACTTTGGTGGAAGATACTTTGAACACCACTGGAAGCCACCTGTGAACCTTCCAGTTGTCACCCACACAATGGCATTGGCCAATGCAATGGCCTTGGGAGTGTGATACTCGTCTTGGTGTTTGCAATTTGGTTTCATGCTAATAGACACTTCCAGATCTTCTGGGGGCACTAGACATATGATATTCAATAATAAAAAATATGCAAAAGCTAGCAGCCTTTGAAAATTTGACTTTAAAAAAGTTAACAATTAAAAATTGTTCCCTCTCTTCCAACATCTTTTCCTCTTTTACTACAATCCTACTCTCTCCCACCCATGCCTCTTCTTCTATCTCCCTACTTAATCTCTTTAATAGGTTTTTTCTTAATGTTTTCTTGATTATAATAGAAATCCATGCTTATTAGGCAGTCATGTAAGATATGGATAAACTGAAAAAAATCAAAATAATCAGTTATAATCTCACCACTAATATTTTGGAATAGTTTACTCTTTAAGTATTCTGCATTTGTGTAGCTTTGCAAGCATAGATGAATGTCTTGCATATATACCTAACATTGTGAATGAATAAGAGAGAATGTGTAGAAGTGCAAAAGGTAGGTTTGGACAGAGCATTCTGCCAGGGCCTGCACTGTCGTTATATGGCTATGTGTTTTCATGTATCAAGCCTGTATTAATATTCCTCAGACTGATGGTGACAGCAGCCTTTGTGTCTCCTCCTTTCCTGTCTCCTCACAACTGCCTTGGAAAGCAGCAATATTTGCATGTAAAGATTCCCATGGGTGGTTATTTGATCTTCTTTCATCCCAGTTTCTCACTTGCAGATAATTGGGTACCTACGACCCCAACACATCACTACTCTTTTTCCTTTCCTGTCTCTTGTCATCATCTTTCCCTTTCTATCTTTACTCTGATCTTTGGATTTATCCTAGCAGCATCCAAAAGCAGGCACTGCCACTGGCTCAGGCACAATCACAGAATCATCTAAAAGTCCATTTAGAAAAGGCACCCAATTAAGCATGCACCCTGTGCACCTGTTCAGAGGAAAGAGAAATGCTTACATGGCCCTTGAGAGACTACCTCACACAGAAAATCAGAAACATTTTAGGTAAGAGCCAAGAGAGGTCTGGCAAGACCCCAGACTAAACCCCTTTATGACACCTTCAGGCCCTTAGCATTTCCCTGGTGAAGGTATTCACTTCTGCCTTCTCTCTCAAGGTCCTCCCAATTACCCTTGGAAAATCAAGATGGAGCACTGTCAGTGCCAACTGCTAGTCTGATATTCCAGCATAGGCAAATGGGAAGGGCCCAGAGCATACCTTCCTGGGTGTTCCCAAGGTTACTCTGGAACCTATGCTACCCACAGTAGCAAGAGAGCAATTCCAATCAGCAAGGCCCTGGGAAGAATCATGAAGTTTCTCTATGAGGTCCTTCCATGCTCTTTCCTGCCCTCACTCGAAGAAATCTCATTTCCTCATCAGAACTGCAGAGCTTTCTGGCTAATCTTTATATACGCAAAGCTCCTTGCTGCAACACTGAAGCTGTCTTCCCCAGGACCACCACTTCTCCAATTATCTCTTCCCAATCACAAAGATAAGGTATAGATGACTGATAGGTTTAACACCCCTCCCTACTTCACTATTTTCATTATGGGTAAAAAAAAAATAAACATCTTGGGGCACTTTTGAATAGGAACCTGCAACCTGAAGGGAGAACACACACAGAAGGTGATCAGGCAGTCCTGTCCTGGATCATCAATTTGCATGACCTCAACCCCCACCGCCAATTGCCTCTCCAGTCACAGCCCAGTGGCCTGGTCAAAGCAGGCCTTGGCTCTGTAGGGTCACTCCGCCAGCTTAGTCCTCTTGTCTGGCAACCCATGTCTGAAGTATACTGGCCCAGATTTGGGTTCAAGTGATAAAAGTTTACTTAGATCCTCACAACTCCCCCGACTGAGGCAAGGTGGTCATGAAGGAGATTAGAGGATGCAGCATGCAGCCTATGACTCAGTTTGACTCAGAGCATTCTAAATACATGTGTTGGGGGACAGGAAAGTTGTTGGTAAGACCTGTTTCTGGTCAGTCCCGGGAGTATATTGAATGAATCTGACCTCCTCTTGTTCAGACTGCCTCTTAGAATAGACTGCACAGAGTCCCTAGACTGGACTGGACACAGCAGAATATTCTGGAAGTGCCTTAGACATAAACATACCTCAAGGCTTTGCTTAGGCTAGATGTACCTCCCAAGAATTGCTCAAAATCTGACCCAATTTCTAGTCAAAGCTTCGTGGTTCCCTACGGCAAACAGACTTAAGTCCACACTCCTGTGCCCTTAATAAGCTGGCCTTTAGGTCTCCTGCCTTATCTCTTACTGTAACCCTGTCCTGACCCTCCCCTCACCCCCTTCTCACCTTACTTAAACCACACTGGCACTTTGGACCTGACTCAAATACCTGCTCAAGTTATTCTGTCTCTCTGGAAATGCCCTTCCACACCACAGTTGCCAGTTAAAGAGGCACACCTCCTTCAGAAACCGACTCAAAAGCCACTTCTTCCTTGGAGGAAAATAACAATTCTTCCTGGAATATCTCTCAACCCTCCATCTGGAAACCCTGGCTAGCCTCTACCCCTACCCCCATACTCTCATAGCAGGTTGTGAGAACTTAATTATAGCACTCAGCATGTTGTCTCATATAGGCCTTGTTCACGTCAGAGTCAAAGGAACTGTGCCTTTTGCAATGCTCCTTCCTCCCTTCTTCCATTTGGAATGAATGCATCCCACCTTAATTAATCCTTCCTCACTCTAACGAGTTCTTTCATTGTCTCCTCTGGATTCACATCTTCTTTTCTCAAGCCATTTTCATCAGCACAGATGGTCTTTCTCCTGATCCAGACACTAATACTGCCCATTTTTCTGCATGCTCTTTCTCCCCCACCACTAGAAAGCAGGGTTCAGGTGTTCTTGGACTGTATCATTTATCTGTGAGTACCTTCTGATTATGACAAGTGTCTCAGAAAAACGCCTTGAGAAGTCTAGATGGAAACCGATGCCCTATGGAAACACATAAATATTTTATCAGGCTCTGAACAAGACTCTCGCACATAAATGTTTAAACTCCTGGATAGCATTAATGCTCAGAGGCTGATTAGAGTCAACTTTTACTGAGATGGGAAAGCTGAGAGAGGAGGAGGGGAATACAACAGTGATGGCAGCAGGAGCTCTAGAGCATCTCTTTTAAGGAATCTGAAAACACTTAAAGTGTATCCAAGGGCTCCCCTAATTTGCACAGACACTCATTTTCCAAGTGCTGTCCCTCTGGGGTGGGAGGTGGGTCATCTCCCAGTGGAGCTGTCTAGGGAGGGTGCTGGCTGGGCTGCAGGCATGCTGCCACATCAGTCACAGCCCCCAGAACCTTGCTGGTCTTCTCTCAGCATTGTTGGCACAAGAAAGACTTTCAAATAAAGAACAAGGGACTCAGAATGAGGCAGACCCTATAAGGATGTTCATGGCAGCTTTATTCACAATAGCCCAAGTGGAAACACCCCAAGTGTCCACTAATAAAAGAATAGATAAATACATGGTTGATATCCATACAATGAACTATCTTGGAATAAAAATTTAAAAACTACTGATATACTCAACAATATGGATGAATCTCACAGACATTGTGTTGAGCAAAAAGAAGCCAGACACAAGTGTGCATACTGTGTGCATTTATATGAAGTTCGGGAGCCAGCAAAACTATAATAATAAAAATCAGAGCAAAGGTTACTTTGGGACGGTGCGGGTGACAAGAAAGAGGCATGAGGGAAAGCTCTAGGACCATAGCCATAATAAATGAATCAAAAAATGTCTTGTCATTATAGAGTTCACATCTGAGTAAGGGATATGCACAATTAACAAGGAAACGGGTATACTATAGAATATCAGGTAGTGATAGTGCCATAAAAGTCCAACAGGCCAGATTGCAAGGGCTTTTGTAAACCCTGGGTGAGAGGTGGATTTTATTGGAAGTATGAAGGGAAGCTGTTGGAGGGTGTTATGTAGGGGAGTGATATAATCCAACTGCTGTTTTAAGAATGGGAAAAAGAAGGCAGTTAAGAGATTCACCCAAGATTCTTATAGAAGAGTCAGAAGAATAAGAACCATATTTTTTCTCAAAATGTTAATATCCTTCTCACACCTGATTCTTAATCACCTTGTAATTCAAGCTCTGTCCAGGGCCAGAGCACATATGTCTGGATTCCAAACTCTGATTTTATTAACAAGTTTATGTTTTATGATAATTATAAATTTACAAGAAGAGAGGTACATAACTTCTCTGTATGTCTGAAATTTTTCATTAAAAAATGTTGGAAGAAAAAAAGAGAGAGATTTGCATCCTTTATAAGGCAAAACTCATCAGTTTCAAAACATGCATGTTGTGGTTCTTAATGCCTTTCTGCAAAATAAAGACTGATTTTTTCCTAAATATGGAACATTTCTTTCAACTCTCAAATCCAACTTCTCTGCCCAAGTTAGTCCATGTTCCATTGTTTTTGTAGCATGTCAGACCCTCGGCACATCTTTCCTCTCTTCCTCTGCCCCCAATTACTCTCTGAAAACCTACAAGGGAAGGGAACAAAATGTGAACTCAGGGAGAGGAGTCACTTTTCAGAGAACACCTCACCCTCTTCCAGACCCATCTGGAAATGCCCTTCTTGTCAAACAACAAAAAGGAAATATGAAAATTCTCAACAGGAAACAAACTGTTGAGCACCTGGTTCTTTCCAGAGAGTCTCTTTCCCTCAAACATTATTCTCCCACTCTCTTGAAACTCTTCTAGGCTGGAAGTTGTCCCACCCAGCCCCTGGGTCTCTCCAAGTCACATTTCTGCCTTCACTAGACTTGAGGTTCTCTATCCCCAGGCTATCATAACTCTGCTTCTGACCAGGCTCAACTCTAGATTTTATTAGGGAACAGGGAGAAGCTAAAAGCTGGAGGGGGAAGAGAAAGGTAAATAGAAGGAGCACTCCAGAGACAGTGCTGGCCCTGAAGTGGAATTAGCCTGGCAAAATGGGGACCAGAGAGCCACCTCCATCTCTCCCGAGAGAGTCTTAACTCAAGCAAAGCCTGCCAAGGCATTTCACTCTCCAGACACAAATTGCCTTAACCTATATGAAAGCACTTCCTCAGCCACTGATCTGCACACCCATTTGCTCCATCTGCAGGGACTAAGAAGCTACTGTTTTGCAAGCCTGGCTGCCACCCAGCCTGCTAGGAGACATTCTGTGCAGAATTTAGCCATTAGTGAAGAAAAATTAGGTTTTTTTAGCAGGCCTTACTGCCTAATATAAACCAGATAAATAATTTTTCCATCTTTTTACCTCCACCTGAAAATCTCCCTCTTACCTAGGCATGCGAAAGGTAATGCTCTCCTCTATATCCTGTTTTAAAGAACTACACCAAGAAACACATTTCATTATAGGCTAGGACATAATTTGCCTATTATTCATGCATGCATATACCCAGAAAACCAACAAAGGGGTCAGAGTATGCCATGCCATGACTTCTCTCCCCTAGATCTCTATGCTGAAATGTTAACAAAACTTGATTTAAAGAAAAACCTCAAGGTTCTGCAGTAGCACGTTTATACCTAGAGTTGTTAACAAGAAGCTTCTAGTTTCTGATACAGCAAACGTGGAAACGGCTGCTCGCCAGAGCACAAGGATGCTGCAGCTCCCGGGCGACTTCCCGGTTCCCAGAAGCCGGGCAGTTAGACTGACCGCGGTGTAATAACACTTCCTCTTCCCAGGACTTCACAGCCCGTGGGGGAGCCCATCCTGTCCCACCCTGCACCCTGGGAGTTAACGTGCCCCTGCACGGCAGATTGCCACACATGCTCGGCGACGAGGCTCTGGGAAGTCTACGGGCGGTGGGAGGCTGTCCCGGGAATCTCTCATTTTCAGCACAGTCTGTCGCTTACTCAGCAAACCTGGACAGCCGCGACCCGTTTTTCACACCCAAATCCAGTACTCTCCCCTCCTTCTCCTGAAATTGCCACTCGCATCCCTCATGAGTGACCCGTGCTCTCCTCAGTTTCTAGGACATCGCTTTACCTTTTCCAAAGAAACTGCCCAGATTCTGAAAAGGAGAGAAGGCCCCTCCCCCTTTCCACTGCTACATTCTAATTAAGTGTCTGATGTTTTGTGGAAATCTGCCGTCCACAGAGAGGCCCTACAAAATCCCGCACCGAGGGTGCCCCAGGGCGCAGTGCTCACCTCCCGGGTCCCCGACCGCTGAGAAGCGCCGAGCCCGCGGCTGTCGGCGGGACGCCCACGGTCCCTGGGTCTGTCGCGGGTTCCCGGGGCCGGCCGGCCGGGACGGGGCGGGGCGGGGCGGGGCAGAGACGGGGACCCGCGCGCATCGCCGCTCCGGGAGCCGGGCGTGGAGGAGCCCCGGCGGCGTGCGCGGGGCGCGCGGTGCCCTGCGGGGCCGCCCCTGGCCGGGGCTGACGGGGCCGCGCCTGCCCGCTCCTCCCCTGGCGCCGCCCCGCGTGCCGCGCCCGACTCCTCGCGTCCTTCTCCTCGCGTGGTCGCCGAGTCCCCGGGACAGCCCGCCCCGGCCGCCTGGCTCAGAGAGCCTCCTGGGCGAGCGCCCCTTCGCGGTCTCGGGCCGGCGAGCCTCAGGCTCGGGTTCCAAACAGGCCCAGTGACGAGACTGGAAGGATTCCACTCAGACGCTCATTTCAGTTTCTGGGGTGCAGTTACCAATTAGTTTTCTTATTTTTATACTCTCTGGGGTTTCCAAAGTCTTTACGTTGAGTTTGCATTTATTTTATAATGAGAAAGAGAAGCATGTTGTTTTCCCGAGGAACGCCAAAAGGAGGCCACAAGCAAGGTGTTCACGCCCGGCCCACTGTCCGCCGCTTAAAAATACGTGTGAGACGTTGTGTCTAAGTCAGAATCGGGAGGCTGGAAAGGGTCTTGGGAATCCGTTTAGACTTTTCATATTTTCATTTATTTGAAAATCTCAGACCTTTTTATGCTTGTTGGAAAGTCCTACGTTTTTACCACTGCCTGTAGGAAACCCTTGGCTCTAGAGGAGGAAAGGAAAAAGCCATTTGGGGCCGTCCCCACTCCGACAAGACAGTAGTGACATTTTTAGACGTTTTAGACGCTGTGTACACAAAGACTTCTTTTCACAGAAAGAGTTCTAGTGAGGATGAGAACAAGTGGAAGAAAGGATAACCAAGGTTTTCCTCAAGGCAGGGAGCAAAAACCTGATTCCCGGGAGCATAAATTATGTCTGAGATTTTACCCAGGACTCTTTCCAGATCACTCAGTCTGTACAGCCAGACACTTTTATTTGAAACGTGCAGAAACCGAGGAGGACAGATTTTGATCCTCCACCCTGGGGGCTGCTCAGTGGGGTTTTAATGCCGCTGCTTATTTTGCTCACTCTGTTCCTTTATCCTGGATTTCTCTTTATCCCCATATTTACCTGTTGAAATTGCTCCCAAGCCTTCAAAATCCAACTCAAATGCCTTCTTTGATGATGTTCTTCCAGATATCCAGTCAGATCTGTGAGGTCAGTTAATGTCTCTTTCCCAGGACTCTGTGCCTCTGTTACAGCTCTAAGTTCAGCTGTATGTCACAGCTGTCTGTGTCCTCCTATCTCCCGACTAACTGTCAGAGCCTGCAAGGCAGGATATGTTTCTGACTCATCTAGATCCCCCAGGCAATTGGTCACATGCATGTTTTAAAATAAATAACCATTCTTTGGTTGTATATAAACTGTGTGCTTATTGTCAAAATTCAAATACCTAAAAGTATAAGGAAGGGAATAACTCCCCCACATCCCCACATTCTGAAATAATCGCTATTAATGTTTCAGTAATCATAATCTTTCCATAAATATGCATATTTTCCCTCTTAGCTCAGTTGTTTAGAGCACAGGGTTGATAACACCAAGTCAAGTGTTCAGATTGCCATACTGACTGGCCAGCTGCCAAAAATAAAAGATATGTATTTTCATGTATCTCTTTATGCACATGTCCATACATATATGCACAGAGGGACTCATTTTGTGCATGCTGTGTCTTCTTTTGCACACCCCCTTACTACTCTTTTCTTACCTTACTGTTCTCTTCACCACTTTTCCCTATTCCCAACTATTCTAATGGTTAAACAATGTACAGCTTTTCTTAATTTTTCTATGCTAATTTATCTATCTGGATTTTTTGTTCTTGTTTGTTTTACAAATGGGATAGCATAGTATATTAGTCCATTTTTGTTGCTTATAACAAAATATACAGAACTGGGTAGTTTGTAAGAAATGAAATTTATTGCTTACAGTTTCAGAGGTTGGGAAGTCCAAAGTCCAGGGAACACATCTGGTGAGGGTCTTCTTGGTGGTAGCTTTACAGCAATGCAGAGGTCTCACGTGACAGAAAATGGCATAGCAGAGAGAGAATTCCTCATGCCCTCTCCTTTTACAGTCCTCAGAACCATGCACCTGACCCCCATTATTAATCCATTCACTATGACATGGTCCTACAATCTGATCACCTGTTCAAGGCCCCACCTTTCAATTACCACAATAGGATTTCCCATGCTCCCAACAGTCACAGTGGGGGCCAAGTTTTCAATACCTGGAACTTTGAGAGACACAATTTAAGCTTCAATGAGTTTGGTGGGGGGGACATTCAATCCACAGCATTCCATCCCCGGCCTCCCAAAACTCATGTCCTTTTCACATACAAATACATTCATTTAGTTCCCAAAGCCTTAACTTGTTTCAATTTAAAAGTACAAAGTTCAAATTTCCATCTGTGAAATCAAAACAAGTTATCTACTTCCAAGATGCAATGGTGGGACAAGCATAGGGTACATATTCCCATTCAAAAAGGGAGAAATAGTCCAAAAGAAAGAGGTAACAGGTCCCAAACAAGTCCCAAACCCAGTAAGGCAGACATTAAATCTTAAAGCTGACGAATCATGTAGCTTGACTCCATGTTTGATGGCCTCTGAATGCTGGTACAGGGGTTGGGTCCCTAAATCCTCAGGTAGTTCTGCTTCTATGGCTTTTCTGGTCTGAAGCTACATTATGGCTCTTGCAGGCTGGCATTGCATTCTGGTAGCTCCACAATTCTGGAGTCTCCATGGCAGTCTTACTCCCATAGCTTCACTAGGCATGGCCTTGGTGGGGTTTTTCTGTTGCAATTCTGACCCCACATTTCCTTTTGGCTTAGCTCTAGTGAAGATGCTATGTGGTGAATCTGTCCCTGTGACAGATCTCTTCCTGGGCTCCCAGGCTTTTCCATACATTCTTTGAAATTGGGATGGAGGCTCCCAAGTTTTCATAGCTCTGGCATCCTGTGAGCCTGCAAACTTAATACCACATGGATGCTGCCAAGGCTTCTAGTTTATATCTTCCAAAGCTGTGGGTCCAGCCACACCTGGGGCCAATTCAGCCATGGCTGGAGCAGCCAAAGCGGCTGATATCCTGGTGCTACAAGCAGCTTCCCACAGTGGGCCTGAGCAGCGAGCCTGTGGAGGGCGCCTCAGGCCTGTTCCCTGAGACCATTCTGTCTCCCTAGGGCTTTGGGCCTGTAGTGAAAGCATTGGCCCCAGAGGTTCTGCAATTCAATCAGGGTCTTTTCCCCCTTCTCTTGATAATCTCTTTCTTTTTTACTAATCTTATTAGCACCACTGCATTTTTCTTCTGAAAATGCTCTCCGCTTCTCTTCCATATGGCCAGGCTACAAATATTCCAAATCTTTTTGCTCTGCTTCCCTTTTAATTATACATTCTGCCTTTATGTTATGCCTTTGTCTCCATAACTCAGCATAGGCTGTTGCAAGTAGCCATGCAGCTTCCTGAATGTTTTGCTGCTTAGAAATTTCTTCAGCCAAATATCTTGGGTGAGCACTTTGAAGTTCCACATTCCATAAAGCTTTTGGACATGAACAGAATGCAGCCAAATTCTTTGGCAGTTCATAGCAAGGGTGATCTTTGCCCCACTTTCCAAGACCTCCTTAGAATGGCCTTTACAGTCCATGTTTCCATAAGCATTCTGGTCACCACCATTTAACCAGTCTCTAAAACATTTCAAACTTTCCCTGGTTTTCTTGTCTTTTAAACTTTCACCAGCATCTAGGGTTTTTCTAGCCTGTTCCTCCAAATTCTTCCAGCCTCTCCTCAACACACAGTTCCAAAGCTGCTTCCACATTTTCAATTATTTGTTATAAGCAATACACCACTTCTCTGGTACCAATTTTCTGTATTAGTCCATTTCTGTGGCTTATAACAAAATATATAGAATGGGGTAATTTGTAAGAAATGAAATTTACTGCTTACATTTCAGAGGCTGGGAAGTCCAAAGTCCAGGGAAGACTTCTGATGAGGGTCTTCTTGGTGATGGCTTTACAGCAATACAGGAGTATCACATGGCAGAAAACAGTGGTGCAGAGAATTCCTCATGCTCTCTCCTTTTACACTCCTCAGAACCATGCACCTGACCCCCATTATTAATCCATTTGCTATGGCATTGTCCTACAATCTAATCATCTCCTCAAGGCCCCACCTTTCAATTACCATAATAGGATTTCCCATGCTCCCAACGGTCACAGTGGGGGCCAAGTTTCCAATACCTGGAACTTTGAGAGACACAATTTAAACTTCAGTGAGTTTTGGGGGGTGGGGGGGACGTTCAATCCACAGCACATAGTATATATACTTCTCTGTTTCTTGCTTTTCTCATTAAACAACAAATCATAAAAATACTTTCCATTCAACTGGTATAACGCTAATTTATTCCTATATTTTAGAGTCTGCTTAAGGTTCCATGGTATGGACGTACCGAAATTTATTTGAGTTCTCTATCCATGACACTCAACTTCCTTTAATAAAAAATTGCCACTGCTATCAATGTTTCAGTAAACATCCTTATATGTATATCCAAATGCCCTGGTACTTTAATTTCTGAGGGACAGATGATCAGATATGAGATTGATCTATTTAAAATACTCATAGACTGGGGCCAGCCCCCTGGCTCACTCGGGAGAGTGTGGTGCTGATAGCACCGAGGCCACGGGTTCAGATCCTATATAAGGATGGCCGGTGCACTCACTGGCTGAGCGTGGTGCGGATGACACTGAGCCAAGGGTTGCGATCCCCTTACCGGTCCAAAAAAAAAAAAAAAAAATGCTGATAGACTGACATCTAAAAGGCTGTAACAATTTTGGGCTTTATAATTTTAGTCATTTGGATAAGTTAATAGTGATAGTTTGGTGTTCCTTTGTTTTTCACTACTAGTGAAGTTGCTCATCTTTTCTTTTTTTTTCCTCTTTGAATTTTTTGATCTGTAAATTACTTATTTGTATACTTAGCTCATTTTTCTTTTGAGTTACTGGTCTTTTTCTTTTCAACCTGTAAGAATTTCTTATATATTATAGATAGTATCTTTTTAATATGTTATATCTGTTGCAAGTACTTTCTTCAATCTATCATTTATCTTTTTACTTTGTAATTTTTTTAACCAATTACTACTTATTTAGGTTGACATCAAGTTACCAACAAATTTGTCTTATGACTATAGTCAATACAGCACTTAGGAAATGAAAATAGACTTTGCAGTTTCAAACTTACATCAGAAACCAATATTCTATTTCAATATTTTGTAATTTATTCTAGAATATAGTACACCATCCTACTCCATAATCCCATACTTAGTCACTATCAATCAACATTGCCCCATTCACGAATGTAGTTATATTTATAGTATGGTACAAATTTTCTATATATTATCATCTGGTAGGGTTACATTAAATACACCATTTTGATTAATCACAATTCTGGTTAACAAAGAGTTACCACAGTTAGTAGTCACCATTTTTTTTTTCTGCCTCAAATTCACTCCTTTGGGAAAATGCCTCCCACTGTCTCCCCCCTGCAATTCTGCTGGTCTACCAATCATGGAACCCCACTCTCCTGACCACAATAGTGGGCATGACCCACACTAGAACAAATGGACTCCCTGTTCAAAGAATTTGAGTCTTGAATTTTAGGATGGCAGTGTCTTAAAAGGATTGACCTTAATTCCAGCTACTGAAATCCTAAGATCTACTCTTGTATTTTAATTGTATATACTTAGTTATTTTCTTAGTGATTGCCTGGGCATTGCAATTAACATTGAATTTAAAATACTTTAATTCAGATTAACTGACTTAAAATTTCAATAGTATACACAAATTTTGCTCCAATATAGCTCTATTCCACCTCATGCTACTATTTCAATACAAATATTATTTTTATTATTCCATACGTTGCAAACCCATCAACAGTTTCATAGTTAATTATTGCTTTATGCAGTTGTCTTTTAAATCAGATAGAAGAGTTAAAAATAAAAATACATTTATACTGTCTTTTATATTTACCTACTTAGCTATGTGTATCAGTTCTCTTTATTTCTTCATGTAGGTTCAAGTTACTCTCTAGTATCCTTTTATCTCATCTTAAAGGACTCCCTTTAGCATTTGTTGTGGGGCAGGTCTACTAGCAAAAAATTCTCTCAGTTTTTGTTTTCTTGAAATGACTGCATTTTTTCTTCATTTTTGAATTCTTGATTGACAGGGTTTTTTTTTGTTTTTTTGTTTGTTTTCCCCAGCATTTTGAATATATCATCCCACTGCCTTCTGGCCTTCATGGTTTATGATGAAAAGTCAGCTGTTAATATTATTGAGGATCCCTTGCATGTGAAGAGCCATTTTTCTCTTTATGCTTTAAAGACTCTGTCTTTGGGTTTTTACAGTTTGAGTATGATGTATCCAGGTGTGGATCTCTTTGTATTTAGCCTACTTAGTTTGTTGAAATTCTTGGGTGTGCAGATTAATGTTTTTCATCAAATTTGGGAAGTTTTTAGCCATTATTTCTTCAAATATTGTTTCTGTAATTTTCAATCTTCCTCTCCTTTTGAAACTCCCATTATGCTTATGTTGGTACGATTGATGGTGTCACATGAGTCTTTGAGGCTTTGTTCATTTTTTTCCCTTTCTATTCTTCAGCCTGGATTGTCTCAATTGACCTACCTTCAAGTTTGCTGATTCTTTTTTCTCCCTGTTAAATCTGCTCTTAAGCCCCTCTAATGAATTTGGCATTTCAACTCCAAAATTTCTATTTGGTTCTTTTTTATAATTTCTATATCTTTATTGATAATCTCTATTTTGTAGAACACCATTTTCTTTCCTTTAATTCTTTGCACATTGTTTTCTTTAGTTCTTTGAACATATTTATAATAGGTGACTTAACAACTGTACCTAGTATGTCCAGAATCTGGGCTTCCTCGGGGACAGTTTCTGTTGACTGCTTTTTTCCCCCATGTATGAGCCATACTTTCCAGTTTATTTGTGTGTCTTATAATTTTTTGTTGAAAAACAGTACATTGTAAATTATGTAATGTGACAACTCTGGAGATCAGATTCCAACCTCATGGTTTGTTTTCATTTATTTTTGTTATTGTTGTTGTTGTAGCTACTACTGCTACTGCTATTTGTTTGTTTGTTTAGTGACTTTCCTGATCTAATTTTATGAAGCCTATATTCTTTGTCCTGTGCAATCACTGAAGTTTCTGCCCAATTAAATTAGTAGCTGATAAATAAATAAATAAATAAATAAATAAATAAATAAATAAATAAATAAATAAATAAATTAGTAGTTGAATAATGATTGAACAAAAATTTTCTTAAATGCCTTGAACCAATAATTTTCCCATCCTTTGCTGAGGAGTTCTATGTGTATTTAGGGCAAGCCTTCAATGCTCCAACAGTTTACAACTCTGACTTAGCCTTCATCTCTTGCATTTCAGAGCCATCAAGTCAACCAGAAGTGAGAGATTAGGGTTTCCTCAAGTCTCTTCCAAGTGTACACACAGCCCTGCACACTCACTTGGTCTTCTACATTCCCTGGAATATGTTGGAGCTTTTCAAATCCCCTTATGAACATCTCATTCTCCAGATTATTGTTAGGGTTTTTTTTCACGTTATAGTCATACACCTAATCTAAGGTAACTTTTCAACCCCCAGCAAGCCTTTAAAATGGTAGGAGACATCTATTGTTGGTGTTTGCTGAGATGAATGGGAGGCCACTGGAAAGGGTTGCCATTATGAGTCTCAGCAGGAAGCTGTCTCCTACGCCTCACTTGTCACACTGTGAGTTCCATGGGACAAGCAGGAACAAGATATAGAGGGGAACACCTATGGGAAACAGACGTAAACATTATATTAAGAATAATTAAGTTAATAAAATGGACACTCTCTAACCCACTTTCGTCACCAAATATTTTATGCACTGTGACCCCATGCAGCCAGAGGGAGAGTTTTAACAAGAGTGCCAGACTCCCTGAAACTAGATGTCCAGAATCCAGCACAGATGATGCAAACTGCTAGTCCTTTGAGGTTGCTGGTTATCCAGCCCTTCCTGGGGATGGATATTGAGAAGGGCTCAACCTTAGTGCCCTTAAGCAAATGTCTTTTTTCCTTTTTTAAAGCTTTATTTATTTATTCACATAACATGCAATTCACCCATTTAAAGCTTAAATTCAATGGTTTTTATTGTGTTCACAGATATGTACAACCATCACTACAGTCAATTTTAGAATAATTTGATTATCTCAAAAAGAAACACTAGCTGGTGAGAATGTAAAACAGTGCAACCACTATGGAAAAAAGTATTGTGGTTCCTCAAAAAAATTAAACACAGAATTGCCGTATTATCCAGTATTCCAATTCTGGGTATATATCCAAAAGAATTGAAAACAGGGCTCCAAAGTGATATTTGTACACCTGTGTTTATAGCAGTATTATTCACAGTAGTCAAAATTTGGAAGCAACCCAAGTGTCCATCAACAGGTGAATGGATAAACAAAATGTTGCATATGTGTGCAACGGAGTGCTATCCAGCCTGAAAAAGGAAGGAAATTCTGACACATGGTACAACATGGAAATATTATGAAAACATTATGCTAAGTGAAATAAGCCAGTTACAAAAAGATAAATATTGTATGATTCTACTTCTATGAGATACCAAGAGTAGTCAAAATCACAGAGACAGGAAGCAGAATGGTGGTTGCCAGGGGTTGATGGGTAGGGATAAGGTGAGTTAGTGTTTAATGGGTAGAGAGCTTTGGTTGGGGAAGATGAAAAAGTTCTGGATTTGGGTGGTGATGATAGTTGTATAACAATGTGAATGAACTTGATGCCACAGAATTGTAGACCTAAAAATGGTAAAATGGTAAATTTTGTTATGTATATATTTACCACAATTTCTAAAAAAAGACATCATAAAGAGGCTGTTGAGAAGAAAGATTATTTCTAGCCCATTTCCAACATAACTAAACATCATAGCAGCAGTGCAGAAAGGGTGTGGACTACGAAGGCAGACAGGCTTCTTGCCTCTACTTGTAAGCCATGTGACCAATACACAGTCTACTTGTTCTAACTCCTGTGTCCTCATCAGGAAAATGGGAATAATATAGCAGCGTGGCCCTCATAGTTGTGGAGCTCTCTTGAAATCCAAAATTCTGTTAGGCCACTATATAGTATATACTTTCCAACATAAAATGGCATATAGCATAAAAGGAAATAAGTAAAAATAAACAAACAAACAAAAAAGAAATCCCATACCCTTTGGCCATTATCTTCTAATCCCCATTAACCCTTTTCCCCCACTCTTCACCCCTAGCCCTAAGCAATCACTAATCTACTTTCTGTCTCTATAGATTTCCCTATTCTGGGCTTTCATATGAAATGGAATCATAAAATATGTAATCTTTTGTGATTGGGCTTCTTTGTCTTTTTTGCTTTTAACTTCCTCTGCCTGTGAAAAGCTGCATTTGCATAGTAGGAACTCAGAGCTGTGGGCAAGCCCTGGGCAGGGCATTTGAGATCATTAGAAATGAAAACTAGATGAAAGTTTTAAAATTTAAAGCAGTTTTAAGTTTTTTCATTATAAAAGTAATATATATATATATATATATATATTTTTTTTTTTGTTGTTGTTGTTGTTGTTGTTGTTGTTGTTGTTGTTCTTTTTTGTGTGACCGGTAAGGGGATCGCAACCCTCCTGCGCTCAGCCAGTGAGCACACAGGCCATCCCTATATAGGATCTGAACCCGCCGCCAGAGCGTTGCTGCGCTCCCAGCGCCGCACTCTCCCAATTGAGCCATGGGGTTGGCCCTAAAAGTAATATATTTATTGTAAAAATCTCAAAGAATATAGAATATCAAAAATAATCAAATAAAAATCAGCTCTAATTTCACCTCAGAAACAATCACTGTCCACATTTTGATAAATACTTTCAGAGTTTTTGCTATGCATATTATACACACACATATATCATATTATATATATCTTAAAATCTTTTTTTCTGATTATAACTTACAGATGGTTGTGGAAAACTATTGAAATGGTATAGAAATGTAAAGTTTACAATGTACCTCATAGCCCTTTCATACAAGTATATCTTCACTTAAGAATGTCATGACATTTTCCATGTTAGCTCAGAGATTTATTTCACTCTTTTTAATAGTCGTTGTAGTCCATTATATAAATGTGCCATTATTTGTTTTAGCATCCTCCGTTGATAAAATTTGTGTAGCTTCTAATTTTTAACAATCTTGATTGTGAAATGACATAAGATATTTACACTTGTTTCTTTGTGCTAGTGTTTCCTAGAAATGGAATTGCTGGGTCAAAGGTATAAAAATACACTGTTGTGTAACCTGTTTTTTTTTTAACCTCTTAATATATTATAAACCTTTTTCCAGGTCATTAAATAATTAATTTAGCTGACTAATATTATAATCTATGTATATATATTCAAATTTATTTTCCCAATCTCCTAACACTGGAAACTGAGTTATTTCTAAATTTTCATTATTATAAACAACCTTGCAATAAACATAACTATAGCTAAATCTTATGCCTAAAATTATATCCTTAAGATGAATTCCTAGATATAAAATTGCTCATTCAAGAAAAATGTATATTAAAAATAATAACTTTTGTTGTTTTTTCTTAGTACAGAAATATACATGGTCATCCTAGATTAGAAAATATAGATAGGTAAGGAAATCAAATATGTATAACCTTACTACCCAGAGGTAACCATTGGTATTATTCAGTCTGCATACTTTTTTACATGAATGCAAATATAGAGTATATGTTACTTTGAACTATCTATAATAAACATCTTTTCAGTTATGTCCATTATCATTTCAAATATCTGCCTAATACAACAAAATTTATTTGCGCAATGCTAATGTTAATGTACATATTTTGAAAACTTTTTAGGTGAATGCAGTGCACATGAAGGGAAACATCTCACTGTCAATGAACCTGGATTCAAATGCTCCTCCTTTCTCTTTATGGACCTGTGGGCTTGGGGAGGGAGAAAGACTGAGGGGCTAGGAGTGAAAAGAGACTGAATCAAGGTAGAGAAAAGAGCTTCAGCAAGGCTCCCAATAAGGAGGCCTCTGAATGGAGGCACCTGGGCTAGGAATGTAATCATGTATGTGCACATGGCTGGTTGGGGTAGGGAGAAGATGGGCTGAGTCCTCGACTGATTACAACTCCCTCCAGAAAATTGTGGTGCACTGGCAGTGCATCAAGTGTGGTGTGGGGTGGGCAGCTTCTCCCCCATGAGGCCTGCCAGGAGAAGTCTAGTAATTGCCTATGGTCAGGCCTGAAGGATCACACATAGGATTTTGGCTGGAGCTGGATTCCCCGATAAATAATAACAAATTGCCAAGACTTGTCAGTATCCCTTTTCACCAGAGTACCTGAGAGTACCAGGAGACATGGAAGTTTGTCAGGGACACAATAGCAAGGACTAAAATTATTTCTTTTGGGATGTGTAAACTGACATCTGAGGGCAGGTCAAGAGTTCCAACATGACTGGGCAACTAAATGAGCTTCAGAAAATTCTAAGCAGGCTGAGCGAGGACTGATGTAATTGGGTCGCTCCTTTTGGGAGATGATACTGAGTCATCTCCATTTATCTCAGCTGAGGGCTCAAGTTTTGGAGTGAATCCTAAGCACATATTGCATGAATGTTTGGCTCTGCTCCATGGCCTCAGAAAGTTATGATAAATTCCCTAAATATTAAATTTTCCTTAATAAATCATCTATTTCAGTTTGCCTCTCTTGAGTTTCCTCTGAACCCTTTTGATATTTTCAGTTCGCACTATTTCGTTAACTAATGGATTATCTCAGTCCATTACCCATGGCATATATTGCTTGTGTTAAATTTTCCTACTTCAAGATTTAATACTTTGAAATTTAATGGAGAGTAAGCACTCTCTGGTTACCTCATCCACACCCTTCATGATTTCATAAAATTTCATCACATCTCTTTTCAGTCTTTATTGTTTTGGCCTGATCCTTTCCTTTTTTAACCCATAAGATGAATGATTCTCAAGACCTTTGGCCACCATATGTGAACTTTTCTGAGTTCTGTTAGATTGCTACTACTACTACTGCTGCTGCTGCTGCTGCTGCTGCTGCTGCTACTACCACTACTACTATTTTGAATATCTATCATAGGGAAGCACTGTTGCAAGTTCTCAGAGACTGCTGTGGTTTGAATGTGTCCCACAAATTTCATGTGTTGGAAACTTAATTCAAAATTCTTATGTTGATTGGAAGTGGAAGTATTAGGATTAGATAAGGTCATCAGGGTGGGGTCCCTGTTGTGGAACTATTGGCTTTATAAGTAAAAGAAGAGAGACCTGCACTGACACACACACTCTTGCCCTTCACCGTGTTTGACACAGAGGCTGCCACCATGCCCTTGGGCTTACCATCCTCCAGAACCATGAGCCAAATAAATTTCTTTTCTTTAGAAATTACCCAGACTCAGCTATTCTGTTATAGTAACAGAAAATGGACTGAGAGAGACACAAAGTTGAATAACTTATGGCCCCCGATAAACCTATCTTCCCTTGAGCTGTAGGAGTAGTGTATTGGGCCAAGTCTTTAGAGCAGAGAGGGTAAAACATTCCAGGTGTACAGTCCATTTGCTAAGTCACAGGACTGTTCAACTCTTCAGTAATGAGCACAGATGAAAATTAATTTTTAACTTTTTGTGTAATGGAAGTAGATTGTCCACAAGGGCAGGAGTGGCTGGTCCTTACAGTCCCAACTTCTGCCTAGAGATTCTCCCTCCCTATAATGAGTTCTAACACCCAGAGTTAGGCCAAAACTTTCTGGATAAGGGCACAGTCCTCCACAAGATTGTCTTCACTTCAGATACCAGCTGCAAGTTCATGGGTCCCCAGGCCACCCTCAGTTCTGACAAGCTGGCTACAAAGTCAGGGGTCCCACTATCTCCTCAGATTTGATAATTCTCTAGAATGATTCACAGAACTCAGAAAAGTGCTGTAGTTACAATTAGTTTTATTACAGCAAAAGGATACAAATCAGAACTACAAAAGAAAGATATGCATACAGCAAGGTCTGGGAAGGTCCCAAACATAAAGATTCCATCATCCTCAAAGATGCATTACCCTCCAGCACACCAATGTGTGACAACAGACAGAGTATTACCAATCAGGGAAGCTCACCAGAGCTTTGGTGTCCAGAGTTTTTACTGGGATTTCTTTACATAGACATGATTGATTGAATCATTGCCCAGGTGGTTGAACTCAATCTCTAGCCTCTCTCCCCTTCCTGGAAGTCAAGCTGATACCACATCACTTAAAACCCAACCTAAACACATAGCTGGTCTTTGTGGCATGGCCAGCCCCTATTCCTGAATCATCTCATTAGCATACACTATCTAGAGGCCCACCATGAGTTACCTCATTAGCACAAACTATCAGGTGTGGTCTAAGAGGCTCACTGTGAATAACAAAGACATTCCTATCACTCTGGAAATTCCAAGGATTTATTTATTTATTTATTTATTTATTTTTTTCTTTTTTTTTTATTTTATTTTGTCGATATACATTGTAGCTGATTATTGCTCCCCATCACCAAAAACTCCCTCCCTTCTCCCTCCCCCCTTCCCCCCCAACAATGTCCTTTCTGTTTGCTTGTTGTATCAACTTCAAATAATTGTGGTTGTTATATCTTCTTCCCCCCCCCCCCCCGGTTTGTGTGTGTGTGTGTGTATGTGTGTGTGTGAATTTATATATTAATTTTTAGCTCCCACCAATAAGTGTGAACATGTGGAATTTCTCTTTCTGTGCCTGACTTGTTTCACTTAATATAATTCTCTCAAGGTCCATCCATGTTGTTGCAAATGGCAGTATTTCATTCGTTTTTATAGCTGAGTAGTATTCCATTGTGTAGATGTACCACATTTTCCGTATCCACTCATCTGATGATGGGCATTTGGGCTGGTTCCAACTCTTGGCTATTGTAAAGAGTGCTGCGATGAACATTGGGGAACAGGTATACCTTCGACTTGATGATTTCCATCCCTCTGGGTATATTCCCAACAGTGGGATGGCTGGGTCGTATGGTAGATCTATTTGCAATTGTTTAAGGAACCTCCATACCATTTTCCATAGAGGCTGCACCATTTTGCAGTCCCACCAACAATGTATGAGAGTTCCTTTTTCTCCGCAGCCTCGCCAGCATTTATCGTTCAGAGTCTTTTGGATTTTAGCCATCCTAACTGGGGTTAGATGGTATCTCAATGTGGTTTTGATTTGCATTTCCCGGATGCTGAGTGATGTTGAGCATTTTTTCATATGTCTGTTGGCCATTTGGATATCTTCCTTAGAGAAATGCCTACTTAGCTCTTTTGCCCATTTTTTAATTGGGTTGCTTGTTTTCTTCTTGTAAAGTTGTTTGAGTTCCTTATATATTCTGGATATTAATCCTTTGTCAGATGTATATTTTGCAAATATTTTCTCCCACTCTGTTGGTTGTCTTTTAACTCTTTTAATTGTTTCTTTTGCTGTGCAGAAGCTTTTTAGTTTGATATAATCCCATTTGTTTATTTTTCCTTTGGTTGCCCGTGCTTTTGGGGTCGTATTCATGAAGTCTGTGCCCAGTCCTATTTCCTGAAGTGTTTCTCCTATGTTTTCTTTAAGAAGTTTTATTGTCTCAGGGTGTATATTTAAATCCTTAATCCATTTTGAGTTGATTTTAGTATACGGTGAGAGGTATGGATCTAGTTTCATTCTCCTGCATATCGATATCCAGTTATCCCAGCACCACTTGCTGAAGAGGCAGTCCCTTCCCCAGTGAATAGGCTTGGTGCCTTTGTCAAAGATCAGATGGCAGTAAGTGTGTGGGTTGATTTCTGGATTCTCTATTCTATTCCATTGGTCAGTGTGTCTGTTTTTATGCCAGTACCATACTGTTTTGGTTATTATATCTTTGTAGTATAGCTTAAAGTCAGGTAGTGTTATGCCTCCAGCTTTATTTTTTTTGCTGAGCATTGCTTTGGCTATTCGTGGTCTTTTATTGTTCCATATAAATGTCTGAATAGTTTTTTCCATTTCTGAGAAAAATGTCTTTGGAAATTCCAAGGATTTAGATGTTACCTCCCAGGAATCAGGAAAAAGGGCCAGCCAGATTTTTTTATTAAATGCTCCCCCTGGGGTCTCTCTCTAAGCACCTCAACATTGGCCTCAAGGGATGCTGGTTTCTCCTCTCCCACTGCAGGCCCCGCCATTCACAATAGATTCACTGCCTCTAGTAATACCTGCTCTCATGCTGGCAGAGGCAAGTCATTACTCTATAACTAATTATAAAAGGTCAAACATACTCACACAAAATAGTCCAACATGTACAAAGGAGATACTCACATGATAGCAGGGGGATTGATGCTTCACATTCCCAGGCTTGTTTTTCCTTCTTCCTGTTCCTACAGAAGACAAAGTGAAAGGTTTGGTTCTTCCAGAAATTTTGGTCTTCAGAAAGTGTTAGGGAGGATTTGGGCAAACAGGCATTCTCATATGCTGTTGGTGGTAATGTACATTGGAACAACTCTTCGTAGAATAATTTTTAAGTAGCTAAATATATATAAGAAGAAATAGAGAAGGACTTTTTTTGTTCCTAAATTGCATTTAAAACTTATAGCTAGGTAAGGAAAAAAGACACCAGGTAAGGAAAAAACTAGGTATGTATACATGTTAAGTAGAGGAATGAACTCATCAGTTGGAGATGGACTCAAACACCTGCCTAGGGGCTTCTGAAAGGAAGCAAAACTGGCACTACTAGCAGTGACACCACCCCAGCAATATGCTGAGTCCATTTAAGAAGACTGAAGAAGAATGGGAGTAGTGATCTGTGGTGGTCTTGTGAGAAAAGACTATAGTGATCACAGTGAAAGTCTTTTCCTTTTTCCTTTGGGTGAGAGAAGGGGGGATGATTTACCCTCCCTGAATCCAAGTGAATGGGAACTCTAAGAGAAACATTAATAAAGATTAGGAATGCCAGCAAGAAAGGGACCCCATTCCCATTAGGAGTTCTGCTTAGGCACAGACAAGTTTATTTTCCCCTGTGCTTACCTGACATGGGAGAAAGAGTTGGAGAAAGGGCACAGCATTCTGCTTTGCACCATCTGGTGTGGCAAGGACACTCGATTGTTGAGAGTGTTGAGAGGACCCTGCAGAAATGTATCTGGGGTTGATTTTTCTTGCCAGTACCCTATCCAAAAAGGTCAGCCATGCTGGGAGCAACAGCTATGAAGTGAACCCCAGTGATCCAGTGTGGTAGAAGGTGGGGTGGAAGAGGTTGAGCTGGAGTCAGATCCGGGAACTGTGCAACAGAGAGGGAGGCCTCCAGACTTCTCCAAAGAACTCAGAATCTTGATGCCTGCCACACAAATAACATCAACCATTCGCCTTTGTTAGCAGGCGCAGCCAACAAGAGATGTTTCAAGTCAAAAGGTGTTTTTGCCTCTCCCCACACACCTCCACTTCTCCTCCCTGTTTCTATCGCTGAAGGAACCCCTCCAAGTTTCCCAGGGAAGGGGAGAGCTTTGAATCAGCTTTGTGTTTTAAATGCAGTGGAAGTTATGGAATCTGCCCAAGATGCCCTTAAGGGTCTTCAACATACCATAGATGAAAGCAGTGATTAGAAATGCAAAGCCACATCACATTTACACTCAACCAAGAAGAGAGTATTTAAAATAAACCAGTTATATGCATATCCCCTTTAATCTTGCTATTTTACAGTTAGGAACTGAGACTACACATAGTAGCTAATATATGATGAATTATATACACAAGGATGATATTTGTAACAGCAAAAGCAACAGTAACAACAAAAACAAACAATAGCCACAAAAAACTGTAAACAACATAATGCCATCAATATGTTAAATCAATTATCTCATAATCACATATTTAAAACAACAAAAAGAATGAAGTAGAGCAGTATGTGTTGATGTAGAAACAGCTCCAAGACATTTTATCCAATGAAAAAAGCAAAGGGCAGCACAATGTGTATAAATCCTCTAAGATAAAAAAACTGCTTGTAAAAATATAAAAAAGTACACATACTCGTATATATTGGTATATAAATTAAAAATATTGCTGGAAGGATCCACAAGAAATTTAAGAGTAATTTCCTTTGGAAAGAATGACTGGGAGACTTTTATTTTTCATTTCATATCATTAGATGTATGAATTTGTTACTAAGGAAATGTGGTTATTTTAAAGAACAGAAAAAGTAAGTAAATAGGCTTTACCATTGTACAAATGTACTTAATGTTACTGAACTGTACACTTAAAAATGGTGAAAATGGTAAATTTTATGTTATATTTTTCCATAATGAAAATTATGTAAGTTTATTTTAAATAGAGAAATGCCAAGAGGAGAATAAGGAGTTTCAGGAAGAGAGAGTGTCTGAGTGTGTGAGAAGCTCTGAGGTGTCAGTGAAAACAAGTTCAATGCCTCGTCTTGTGATTTTCACTGAAGGCTACTGCGTAGGAGGCCTCCCTAGGCTTTTATGGGGGCTTCAGAAAGGAGCCAGGACATGCATATTTGTCTGCAATAAGTTGGGGAGGGGAACCTGGCAATTTTTTATTTCCATTGGAGTTGTGATTAGACTCTGCACTGTTGTGTGAAATTAAAGAGCAGGAGGATTTATTGGGCGGTGTGACCAGTTTTCTACCTGAGTAACCAAGGGCTTGACTTGCACAAGATCCTATATAAAACCCGGGCTGGATTCTGGGTGGATGAGAAACTGTCCCAGACTCCTAGACTCCAATATCAAAGCTGAAAAGGCCCTTGGGTAGCCCTCCTTTTACTCAAAGACACTGAGAACTAGAGATGACATGGTCCAAGTCACATGGGTGGTAGGTAATTGAACTAGGATTATAACTTGGGTCTCCAGGCCCCTGGCCAAGGAAATGTTTTTCTAAAAAATAAACAGTGACACCAGCACTGTTTTAGTCATGGCTCCATTATCTTCATTCAATTTTGCTTCCTGTTAATTGACCACTGCTCCTCAGAATTGAGGGCCCAGTGTCTGGTCATTAATTTTTTTGTTACATTGCAGAATTCTGGCTGCTAATACCTTATCTAGAATGTTTGTGCCTGTGTTACACATGTGAGATTCATCTACAGTTTCCTGTTTTTGTACTACTATACTTCACTGATTCCGTGATACATATTTTTTCACATTTTAGTATCTCTGAAATCAGGATGCTGCTGACAATTGCTGTTGGCCAGGCCTACATCCTAACATAGCTATCATCACCTGTGCCTGTGTGAACTTGTCAGAAACCTTCCATTGACACCTGCTGGCAAGAGCAAGAAAGCTACAGCATCAAAACTTCCCACAAGAATGTCAGCAATTTGGAAAAAATCCCAGAGACAATAATGGATTCTTCTTCTGGAAAAGGTCATATTACCAATGCTTTTGACGGCACAGAGGACAATATTATATGGAAAAACACTGACATCAGCAGCTTTAAAATAAAAACTGATTCAGAGAGCTTGACTCTGAGTATGAAGATGTTTTCTTTTTTATGAATGCACAAAAGTGATAGATGTTAAAAATCTTTTAAAATAAACCTACTCCAGTGCTTGCAGTAAATTTAAAGTAAAAATTCTAAGTGCTAAGAAAGTACTTTTGTAATGTTACATAAAATGTGAATTTTACAATCATTGACATCTTAGATTAGATTAAATACGTTAACTATATCAACCTTTGATGTTAAACCACTAAATCAATTGAGGAGAGCCCCATTTTTTCCCTAGGCCTTGACCATTTAAATAACAGAATTTATTAAAGGTCACCTACCACTCAGCTCTGAACCCATGTAATCCTGCGATCTTTTCCAATGCAAGATTTCCAAGGACCATTTCAAGCTTTTCTATGCTAATTGGTCTATTTATGTTTTCCTTATTTCACTGTCCATTTTGGTAATTTGTATTTTTACTAGAAAATTACCCATTTTCTTTGGGATTCCAATTTGTTGCTATGTGTTTCTTTTATTATACTTTTAATTTCTCTTCTATATGTAGTATCCTACAGAATTCCTAATTTTATCTACTTTTGCTCAGTCTTTTTTTTTTTTTTTTAATCAGGCCAGCTCTTATTCATCTTTTGCAAGGGATTTTATATTTATTTGTACTTCCTACTTCTTTTCTATTACATTATGTTTAGCTTTTATCTTTATTAATCCTCTTTTCCTAGTTTTTAAAAATTTACTTTGTTGCTTTTTCCTAATTTTTTAAGATAAGACTAATTTTATTTTTAAAATTATTTTATGAAAACATTTAAGGTGTACATTTTCTTCTGAGTACAGTTTCCGCTGTGACTTTTGGGTTTTGATAAAAAGTGTTCTCTTTTAACACTGCTTTATAAGTATTTTATGATTTTAAAAAATTTCCTCTATGTGTGGTGTTTGGTCATCTTTACATTACTTGTTTTCAATCTGTTGGATTAAGATGAGAGAACGTGGTTTTTAGAATCTGCTAAGGTTTTCTCTGTGGTCAAAAATGACTTTTGTAAATATTCTATGGGCACCAAAACACGTTTTGTTCTTTGAGGGATGTTAGATCCTTATACATAGATACTGTATCAAGTTTATTAATTATATCATTCAATTCCTATGTCATCCCACATTTGTTATATACTAGATTTGTCCAATTCTGAAATAAACATGTTAAAGTCTTCCAATATAATTGCATTTTATCAAATTCTTCCTGTATTTCTTACAGTTTTTGCTTTATATATTTAGCTGTATGTTTGGTATCTACACATACACATTCTCAGTCTATGATCATATATTTTGTTTATATATCTATATCTGTCTTTATACTGATCTATTTATTCTAAGTTTTGTTGCTCACTACCATTTCCTCCCTTTTTAAAAATCATCTTGCAGTCTCTGTTATCATTAATTTATTTTTGGCTAATCTCTTAAGTATTTTCTTTAGATGGAAAAATGTAGGTGTTAGCCTTTGACTTCTTAAATATCTGCAAGTATCTTCCTTTCACCTTGACAACTAACTAACTGATGTCTTGGCTGGTCAAGGAATTCTTGAGTTGGAGTCCTTTTCTATCAGAACTGTGTGGATGTTGTTCCACTAACTTCTAGCTGCTGGTGATACAGAAGAGATCTGATTCTGTTTTCTTTATAATAATTTATTCTTTCTATGTAGAAGCTGGTAAAATTTTTTTCCATAGAGTTCCAGAATCTTGCTGATATTGCTAGGGGTGTGTGTATGTGTGTTTATCAATCCATCCTGGAACTCTGAGAACCCATTCAGTCTGTAGACTCGGATATTTCTTGGTCCAAAAAATTTTTTTCCTTTTAATTATTGCCTTTCTTTCTATATGCTTTTTTCCCCATCCAGATATCCTAATATATAATATGCTAAACTTCTTGGATCTATCCTCAAGTCCTTTGTCCTTTCTCTCATGATTTTAATCGCTTTATATCTTTCTTCCTTGCTTTGAGATATTTACTCCATTTGATCTTCCAGCCCACTATTTTGGGTCTCACCAGCGATTATCCTCTCCTTTCATTCATGTCCAGAATTAAGTTGGAAAATTTTTAATTTATTTTTTTCTTCCTTTATTTGTTATTTCCTTTGTTGACTCAGTGGGGCTTAGGCTTGGTTGTGCGGTATCCTAAGAGATAGCAGTCACAGATGTGATGGAAAGCAAAGTGGTCTCCTCTCTTCGAGTTCATTGTGTGGAGAAAAACTGTCTACAACTCTTCTACTGAATCAGGGAGGAAGACCCTTTGCTCCTTGGTCTTTGTAAATTCTCTAAGCCTCAGAGGCAGGGAGGACATAGCCCACCATTTAGTTCCTTCTTGTCTTCTTGGGACCAGAAAGAAGTCACACATTCAGTAGGATTGAAATCAGCCTTTACCCTTAGGATCCACAAGATCTCTGAGAGCCAAGGTTTCTCTGGATTTATGTTTGTTCTTGTCCTGGGAATTTTCAACAATGGTCTCTCTTGTAGTCTTTGGTGGGGGGATCTCAGCACAGTTTCATTCCTCTAGGACTCATACAGAGCCCACAGCTTCATTTTCATTCATATACCCACAGGTCTTAGCTGTCACTTGACTAAAGGTTGGAGTCGCTAGTTGGAGGGAAGGCAATTATACTCAAATTGCCATCTTCTCAGTGTTCTAGTTCCCAACTACTTACTAAGCCCTTGGAACTATTGTGTCTTCCACGTCTAACCCTGTGACCCATGCATCATTATAATGAAGGAAGGGAAAAGGGAAGATAAAGAAGAAGAGGAAGAAGAGGTGGGGGAGAATAAGACAATGAGAATAAAGAAAAAGAAGGAAAACAAGATAACAGTGCCAAAAATCTTCAGTGACTCTGCTGTCTTTTGAAGATTGGTTCTTAGTACTAAGGGATTTCCTTAAATCAGTGTCTACATCTTATATGACCATCCCACCTTCCTAGCTGCCTAATTTTATTAAGTTGTGCACCCATATGGCCTGTATTTCTGTATGAGTTAGTATATGAATGATTGCCTAATCTTGTCTTAGTGCTCATGGTTGCATAAAGAAAAGAGATTAGATGTTGGCTACCTGGAGATAAAGGGCAACTACAGGAAAATCTCCCTTTTCAGGGTAATAGGTTCACTAATGACAAGCAGATCCCTCTACATCTTGATTTGAGAAGAGATCTACTTTATGTCAGATCCATGAGTTGGCCTTTACTCTAAGATGGCTTTGATCCTACATCTCTCATAGGAGAAGAAAAGCAATCCTGCCACACAGTGGGCCCAGCACTGCCCCAGTGTCACTTATCAGCTCATTTACTCCTCTGTCATGTGGTCAGGTGAAAGTAACAGGCACATTCTTCTCTTGTGTACAATGATCAAACTTCAATCTTTGGGTGTAGATATGTGTACATTTCCATGGGATATGTGGAACTGCATAAGGGATTTGGGCTTATCTGAATGAAAATATTGATTTGACCCAATTCAAGTGTCTGAATGTAAATATTGATTTGACCCAATTCAAGTTCCTCTCCTTAACAGTACCTTAAACAGATTATATTACCTGAGAGTTCACAAGGATAACAAAGAATAAATAAAAGAGTAAATTTTCTCTTTAGGATAAATTTATAACAGTTAACATGTACACATACATAAGTGGCAATTTACAAATCATAAGCATATATGACTTCACTGTGGTTGAGTTATTAATCACCAATCTTCCTCACTGAGGCAATCAAGGAACACTCAACCAAGAGTGGCTAGGAAGCACCTTGTCTTTCTTTCTCCTGGATACATCAAGTCCTGTATTTATTTATACTAGTCTGGGTGCATCTTAGTGTCAAAACTGAAAGCTTCAAGCCCCAGCTCTCCGGAGCCAGGGACGTGTGGGGCCAAGGGTCTCAGCCACACTCCCCTGATACCTGCAGCCAGCCCAGTGATGACCAAGACCCCACTGGAAACCCCTTGGTCTCCCCTGCAGGAATGAAGGGGGTGCCACAGCCCTCAACCCTGACCCACCTCCTTCCTCCTTCTCCCACCCTATTTCCCTCCCACTTCCCTTCTCTCCCTCCCCCCCAACTGCTCCACAACATCATAGAATGTAAAAAAACATTAATAAATGTAAAAAAAAACCCAACAAAAACCCAAAACTGAAGCTTCACTGTTAAGAATTCTTTTCTCAACTTATCACAGCTTGATGTCCAGCCCTTATATTATTGGATTTATGTCTCAACTGCATAGAGCTCTGATTCTGTTGTTCTTTCATTTTCTCTTTCTATTAGGTGTTGCACAGCACTTAAAAGATGGGAAGAGTTGTGGATTGGGTGAAAGTAAGGAAAGAAAGGGAGCAGCATTTTGGAGCCAGACAAAGGTACAAAAATAGTATAATGGGTAGTGCACGTCTGTGTGCACGCACACACTCTCACATGACTATACATTTTGTCTTATCAGTGTCATTGTGCCTATCTGCTGGCATAATTTTAAAGTTGCCTACATATGTAATCTGGCTAGCACAAATCGCAAGAACCCTAGAAAATATTTCCTCCCATGACAATTGTTAAGCTTCACAACTGCTAAAGGAGTATTCAAACATAGGACAGGTTCTTACCCTGATGGTTGAATTATTATATCCTCTTGCATAAAGTGGTGTAATGATGACCTCTCAACTCTTTGCTAAACCTTTGATTCTGTGATTGTTCAGAACTAGAGAGAAATTCCTATAGCAGGCCAGGGTTAAAAATGTAATTACAATTACGCCACAGCTTAAGCCATAGACATCTAGTAATCATCTGATTCATTCTTATCCATTGGTCAATTACACACATGCCTTTCTTTTATGAGATGCTCCCTCAGCAGAAATAATACACTAAGATTATTTGTTTCAAAGCTTCCCATTGACATCTGTCATCCGCTACAACAAACCCTTGGAAATTATATAAAGGGTGGAATTTTAATTGCAGATGAGGGGTAAAGTTCTCATTACCCTGCTAACTCCACCCCAGCTGCATGTACATTGGCTTCGGGGGAAAGAGTAAACGACCTAAATAGAGATGACTAAAAAGGGTGCAGCGAGTGCCCCAAGAATTTACAAATATTTGAGAGCTACAAAAATAGAAAAGAACTTTTGAACACAGATAATTGTAGACTGTTAAAGTTAAGAAGAACCTTGGAGATATTGTCAAGGTTACAATAGGATTAAAATTAACAACAGAATTCTAAAATTGTAGAAACTTTCTAGCTGTAAAATAAGCTTAACTTCCAAGAAGTTAAACTTATTTCACATATCTCTATTTAGTTCAGCTTTTAAAACTCCCAAAGCAACATTTTAAACTCAAGTCTCTATTTGTAGGAAGAAAATGCCCACAATAACATTTTAAGAATATATTCTTTTCCATGGAGTTCCCATGGATCATGAATAGGTTTTCTTTTCCATTTAAATCTTCTACGTATTTACAGAGATCTTAAGATTGCATTATTATTCAGAGTTAAACAGGAAAATATTCATATAATCTCACAGCTAGATCTAAAAGAAACTAGGGTGGAAATTATGCATAGTGCTTATAAAAATTTGTAGTTTGAGTTGAACTTTTGTTTCATACCTTGGAAATCTATGTTTATGGACTAGCTATAGTGTCATCCTCTAGGAAGATATCTACATTTTCTTACTTGGGGGGGGAATGTCATACTGTTCATCACTGTTACTTATGTTAGCCATTGTTTATCTGCAGTCAAAAGAACCAGTGCATGAGGTTTTCCTCATACATGGAAAGGATGTCTTCTGCCTTCTATAACCTAAAATACTTGACCAGCCTATCCTTCCCTGAATGCTTCTGGTTAAGTTGATCTGTTTGCTGCTTTTGTTTTCCAGTTTGGCAGACACTCTGCCTTAGTTGCAGCTGGCTTTAATGTGGCAAATCTACTTGAATATACCATCTCACACCCTCAAAACACTTTCAGTTCAGAAAAAAAGTGACTGACAGGAAGAAGCAAAGAACATGGGGTTAGCAATCAGTGCCTGTTCTAAAGTAGGCATTAGATTAAAAATTTTTTTTGATAGATGAAAGGATTCTAGCCCCAGCTCTGTCATTATTTATGTAAGAGAACTTGGGCAAGTCACTTCACTTTGGTCCCATTTCTTCATCTGTTAAGAAAAACCCTAGCCCTCTGATCTCAAGTCACCATAAGGGGGCTTTGACTAAACCACTCGTTATCACCCTTGCTGGGCAACCAAGTCACGTAGGGGAGCTTCTACAACTATGGATGCCAGAGACTACACCTTTAAAGATGAGGTTTCAGTTGGCTTGGGAATAGAGCATCTGTATATTTTGAAAGCCCCACTGGTGCAGCCAGGTTTGAAAACAGCTGCCCAGAAAAACCTTTATAGTATTTTTCCTCCCTGTGGGAGAAAGACTAATTCAACTGCTTAGATGTCCAGAGTCTGAAAATAATTGGTCCAGGCCACTCTACTGGGCAATAGTAAGGGGTTTACAATTTGACCTATCCTCCTTTCTGCCTGCCCGAAGTGGTGTGCTCTGGTCAGCCCTATACAATACTATCTATGGGTAAACTCAGTCCCTGCAGGGAGAGCAATGAAATGGGAATTCAGAAGCTTGAATTCAAGATTCAGCTATGTGGAATCTTGGACAAGTCTCTCTGGGCTTGAATTCTTTTCATCTCTCACACAAGTGAGTCGGTTTCAGGCTTCTAAGGTTTCTTCTAGTTCTAACGTTCTAGGGGATGCTGATAAACTGCTCACGAAGCTGGAAATGACTGGTGCGATGGATGGGACACATCCAAAGCTCATACAATGAATGAAATGAAACCTGAAATGTTATGGCTTTCTATTTGGTATCTACAAAGACTTAGACAAGTCATTGAAGAACAAAATTTTCTTCTAACGCTAGTTCTAAGAACTGGGCAAGTTAGAGAATAGTTTTATCTCAGGAAAGGAAAGAACCCAGAGTTATACTCAATGTTTCTTCTCGTCCCTCAAATTTCTGGTCTTATATTTGCCAAAAAGCCTTCCTATAGATCAGCCATTGAAGTGCTAAGCTTTTTCCATCTCAGCAAATTTGAAACATTAGCTGTTTTGCAAAGAATGTGCCCTTCCTACCCACTGTTTACTCCAAGTCATAATCAACCACAATATTGTTCTATATTCTGGAATCTAGAAAAATGTCAGGCAGCCTAAGGTCACCAAAATAATGACTCTAAGAACAGGAATATGAAGTACTGTAATATCAATGTGCTTAGTTAGCACTCTATTACCCTGGGTTAAGATTGTATGACTCTGGACTAAATGCAAGAAGTGACTGACTTTAGTCAACAAGATGATCTCACCAATTTCTCATTAGAACATGCATCCATGTAGTGGATTATGTCCCCCCAAAACTCACTGAAGCTTGAATTATGTCCGATTTTTATGTATTAGAAATTTAGCCCCTACTGTGACTGTTAAGACGGTGGGAAATCCTATTATGGTAATTGAAAGGTGGAGCCTTGAAGAGGTGATTGGATTGTAGGACCGTGCAGTAGTGAGTGGATTAATAATGGTGGTCAGGGGCATGGTTTGGAGGGCTTTAAAAAGAGAGTGAATTAGGTTACTCTCTGCTCCGCCATTCCAAAATGTGATACCCTGCATCACATTGCCACCACCAAGGCTTTTACCATATATATTTCCTAGACTTTGGACATTCCAGCCTCAGAAACTGTAAGCAATAAATTTCATTTTCATACAAAGTACTCAGTTTTGTGTATTTTGTTTTAAGCAACAGAAAGGGACTAACACAATCCATAAATTTGTTGAGACTGTGGAAGCAAAAGGAACTCTAGTAGACAGGGACCTGGCCTAATTCATCTTTCATCCCTTGTATCCGGCAGTGAATGCTAACACATGCTTAATGTATGTATTCACGTATTGAATAAATCCAGTAAACAGATAAACAATGATATAACAAGTAATCAGGCAAATACCATCATTATAAGAATTTTAGATTTTTTAAAAAAGTAAATGCTTGTCTATTAAGACTAAAATACTGTTACTTTTCCAGAACATAGAATTAGATTCCAACAAAACACTTTTAATAAAACAAGGCACAATTGTTTGATAAGGCAAAATTCATACAGAGGGTTGGTTAACATAAGGTCACATTCTTTTGTATGTCTTGGGTGGTAGGGGGGAGGCAGTGAAAGAGGTACTAGAATTGAAGTAGCTTAAATATTCTTTTTAGGGCACTTACCATTACCAGATAATATATAAATTTAATAAATAATATCTTGTCCTGAAAATAAGAACTGTTGAATCACACTGCTGAATTACATTTACTTTACCATTAAGTTTTAATTATCTGTATATCTATAGTAGATATTCCTAATCCACAAGATTTTGAATACAGAAAATTAAGAAATAAGATCATAAAAAATAATTTGACCTAAGAAAAAGCCAATATATTCTCAGTATCCTCTGTGATATTCTGAACCCCAAACTTTATGAAAAGTTAAAATACTGGTTATTCTAAAATCTTCTCCCAATTATGTTTTTGTTTCTCATGAATACAAAGAGGGCTCAGAAGTACAACAAACCTTAACTGCAGGCACACAAGTCTCCACATGATTGTTATAAAGTGGCTGCTGAGATTAATATTCTTTCTCAAATGATGCATCAGTGTTAACCATTTAAGTTAGCGAAAGGATTCTCTTAAACAAAAGGTGTAGATGGAATTAACCAATTTAGTAATGTTTTTGCAATGCCAGCAATAGGAATGCCAATTTTACCAGTCTCCTCCCCTAGATGGGATTTAGAATAAAAGTCTTACAGTCTTATCCAATTTATTCACAGCCAAAGGAACAAAGTAAGTTCTGGTGAATGCAGATGGTCTTTCCACCATGGCTTTCTGGTATGACACTATATAAATAAACTTCATTAAACTAATAGATTTTAAAATTTACTAGATTGAATATTGTCCTTACATGAATTATTAAAACTAACCAGTGCTAGGTAAAAGTCTCGTAGCACCTAAATCAATATTACCCTGTGAGTGTTCAATAATGCATAATGTCTGTTAGTGAGCTGTTATTATTATTTTTTACATCAATTCTTGGTAAATATAGACCAAGGAGAAAACAAAGGAAGATATTTATATGCAAAAGTATTAAAACATACCCCCCCTTTCAACCTATATTACAAAGAAAACCAGTGGCAAAATGTTAGGCCTCACAGTAACAATATCTTCATATGATGCTGTAAATATAAAATTGGTTAGAAACTGCTGTCATTCTTTCTTGGCATCAGACATAATTTTTTAAATAAAATAATATATAAGAGAATATGAGGTTACTTCAAATAGTTCATGGAGTCATATTATCTTTTAATTCTATTTTTCCATCAACTTTGTGAAGTACCTTCTATGTACTTTTACTGATTTTATTTCAGGGTACCTGGATCCTTACAGCTTTGACCTCTGTGATAGAATGCATGACTGAGGTTCCCTCCCCAGAAGCCCTTGACTCATGTTTTAAGGGAAGGATTCTCTCGGGATCACAGTCTTTCTCTCTTAAGTCAAATGCAAAAGGTCACAAGGCTGTCACAGACAACTTATTAAATGAAATATGAAGGTATTCAAAAAGTTCATGGAAAGATTAGTTTTATCTTTTAATTCTACTTTTCCACAAACTTTTTGAAGTACCTTTGTAGTTCCCCAAAACTCTGGGGTCTAGAGTGGAGGATTTAAGGCACATACTTTCTGACCACAACTGAAGACACTGCTACCTTTAAAAAAATCAGGACTATAATGAAAATACAAAACTGCATGCTATTAAGTTCATTAATGTTATATAAAGTATAGTGCTTAATATAGCAACAGGGAAGGTCAAGTACTTTTTCCTATACAGAGGTAAGCAGAACTATGCATTACAGAGCATGTTGCCTAAAAACCTAAATAGCCCTTACTGCTGTTAAACACCCAGCACAACTTAAAAGCCCACTACTTTAGACTAAATGGGGAGTAACATTTTTACTGACGAAATAAAATCTCTACTTTGGATGAGAACAGAGATCATTTAGATAAAAATTAGGTATTTCTAACTAAATGTAACCTATTTTATACACACTATAACGAATAAAAGTTTTATCAACAGGGGCCTTATAAAGATTTAGGAATAATAATCATTAACTTTTTATATAATTAGCTATTGCTAAAATGCTTTTAAAACATCAAACTTTATTTGCACTATTTGCTTTTTCTTCTTTACATACTGAAAAGGTAAACATTAACCAAGGCTACCTGCTGTACCACAAATTCCAAGTTAATGAGGTATTACTTTCTCCCGTTAGGAAGAGTAAGGTTGGCTGTAAGAAAATCTCCTACTTTCTGGTCCTTCATTATGGATGGATGTGGACAATTTCCCAATAGCAGATAATGAATAAATTTAGTGATAAAGGATGGTAGCCACTTAATAATAATTTTAAACAATTCACTATAACAATTCACTATAGCTTTCTTGGCTCAGGGATTTCTCTGGGTATCTGGTGATTTCCCTTTCCCTGCCCTGTTGCTTTTAAAAATTTCTTTCACTTAACATTCCAGCAATCAGTCTTTCCCTTCTCTTTTGTTTAAACCTGATATTTACAATGTCTGATAAAATTGGTCTCCAGTATTATACTGCACTATTGTGAACTGCCTTTTACTTATTTACATCAACACAAAAATTTCTCAAATTTGAGGTACTGTATACAATGCAAGTCTTTACTTTTACAGTTAGTAACTTAAAGTATCAAAAACTTTAGAAAAAGAGACACCTTCAGCACATATTTGGAAGTAAAATAGAAACAGTCAACCTCGGAATCTACCTATACTACTGGAATACAGGGAATACCACCTGGTCCTCATGTCAGCCAATGCCTGGCAGCATGGAATCGAAATATTATCAGCTAATCTTCCTATTTCCTAAAATCCTACGACTATCTCACCAACTCAGTTTGGTGATAGTCAGAGAAATGAATTCTAAGAATAAAGACTACTAAGAATGTACAGTGTACCCATTCCAATTAAAATACTAGCACTGAAGAATTCCATTCTAAATACATTAATACTTTGCTTACATAGTTTTATCTACAGAAGTTTTGGTTACTAAAATTGTCCAAGTGGAGCACTATCAAAAACATGAAAATTAGATTTTGACAATTGTGTAAATCTTTTAAAAAAGAAACTGTTAAAGCTTATTAACTGCAGCTAAATACAAACATGTGACTTAGCGACTAAAGAGACTGTCATTTTAAATAATAGTCAGCCTTTGTATCTCACCTTCCAGTTACTATAATCATCAGTTATGAAAAAAGGGAAAGTAGGGAAAAGAAACAGGGAAAATCTTAGAAATTATTAGTAGCTCTTGTAAAAGGTTAGGTCAAAGATTAAAACAAAACAAAAGATAAAACAGATAAAATGTAGATTTCATTAACAGTTACCAAAGACAGTTGCACAGGGATCATAGATTTTTCAACTGTACATACAGAAAACCATAAGAAACTTTTTGTTGAAGAAACACTGGAATACATCTACATTATATGGCAAAGGCTAGAAACTGTTTCTGGTTAGACCTATTTACAACTGTAAAAGATCAAAAGTATAGCTTCTTTCTAGGAAGCTGGGAAGGGTATGTAAAGTGAAGTACTATATTTATACACCTACCCATTTATGTTACAAAAATTAACTCTTAAAGAACTACTCAAGCTGTTACTTGAGTAAGCTACTAATCAACTAGGAAATGAGCAGAAGCATTTAAGCCAGAAAAATTTGGTCCTAACAATTTGAATATTTTAGTATGAATACACTGTATTCTATGAAAATACATCATGTACCTTAATGTTTTGTAAGTCAGTCACCTACAAAACATTTTAGGTTGTCACATAGGTACCGCCTAAGTCATCTTTACTTTTCACAATTTTGCAGTTTGCAGTTTGCTGTGGCTCACATGGAGAAATAAGCAGACTTTATTACTTCCATTTTATGATATAATCATCCATGTACTACTCTGCTAGGCAGGAGAAACAGATTAATTCTATAGATGTAGAAAGTTTCTGAGTCAAAAGGGAAAAAGGTGCTGGCTGGTGGCTCACTTGGGAGAGTGTGGTGTTGACAACACCAACGTCAAAGGTTTGGATCCCCATGCCAGCCAGAACCAAAAACAAAACAGAACAAAAGAAAACAACAAAAGAATCTTACTACATTTTAACAAGGTGAAGGTAAAGGGATTCACTCTATAGCAGCGTCTCACGACTGCAGTTCATGAAACTCTCATGTTTCATGAATTAACGTACAGATAAACACACAAACCCTGAATTATCCTGTACTATATTTTCTTCTAAAGTAAAAATATACTATATATGAAAAAAACCTAACATATGTATATATCATTATACAAATACTTGCTTTCAAGAAATGATGTGCCCAGTCATGAATGTCAGAAGTCAGAAGAGATCATCTGATGTTCTAATGTATATCTGACTTGTACATTACTGCATATTTAACATTTACCAACAAACCATCATGTTGTTATAGGTGGGTTATCTAATGATTACCTGTAAGAATTATTCTATATTATTTTATAATATCAACTTATAGTTTGTACTGTTATTCATTTTCTATTGCATATTAAACTAATTAATAAAAATTTTGTAATTTCTAATGGCAATTCATTTGTGAAACTATTTTTCTGCTATACTTAAGGATACAATATATTTAATACTTTTTTTTCTATTGATCAATACTTCATCTTCAAAAAAATTCATGGTTAAACTAGTTTTATAACTGTTCTATCGTGTATAATAAACACAGTGCCTCCTGCCCCAATTTTATTTGGCTTGTTATGTTTTTCTAGTTGTAGTAGTTTTTCTTTAAAACATATAAAGTTACAGTTCAGTATATAAGCAAAGGAGTCATATTTGACTCTTAAGAATTCTAAACTTTTTGCCCACTCATTTAATGCAAGATATAAAGAAGCTTTCCTAGTTTATACCTCTTCTAGATTTTTCCATCAAAAACTATTATTACAGCTTATGAACAGACTGATCCAGATTGTGGCCTCCCATTAAGTGTAAAAGTAATTCACTTACAAGGGATCATTGCACATTTAAACAAAAAAGTGATGTTAAGGTGGCCATGAGCTCAGACGTTAGATATATAGTTGTTTACCTAGCTCTGTTAAAGCATATTTTACGCTGATAACACCAAGGTCAAGGGTTTGGATCCCCATACCGGCCAGCCACCAAAAAAAAAAAAAGCATATTTTAGTGTTCTGCATAATAAGTCTGGTTACAGGTTGCTCTGGCATTATTTCTTGAATAAGTTTCTATATCCTTGCTAGGATTAAGGCACTGTAGCAGTCACTGCTGGATTACATAAGGTTAATAACAATCATATAGAACAAACAATCAGAACAGAAAAGTTTTAATATTCCACTTAAAAGTTATATCCCTTATTTTACCAGTTAGTTGGTTAGAAAGGCTTAGGTCCTATGTAACCATCTCTGAACTTATCGAATAGCTCTGTAATCTAAACATATGAGCAATATAAGATGGGAGGGCTAATCCTGTGTGTAGCACAGTGTTCAACCTAAACCCAAGGACAAGTCTGGTAATAATTATGGCTTTGATAATTTCTCACTTTCTTCATCTCAACTGCCACAAGTTACACTATTCATGGCTTATTATAGCACTGCTCTTCAGAATATACCATTCTGGTGTGTGATTCATGCCAAATTTGAGTGAAAATTGCAAACAATCAGCCAAATTACTGCCATTCAGAGTAAATTATATTCAAAGAATCCAAACATGGAATTGGACTCATTCCTACTGAATGGGTAGATGAAACACAAAATCTTTTACATCATTCCCGACTCTTTCGTGGACAATTAAGATGAAGATAAGGCTTCTAGTGAACGTAAAGCTTTCTCTCTAACCATCTTTGCTCAGTTTTTCAGTATTTCACACCACCCTGCACTCTTGTTCAACCAAGTAGAACTTTCTGCATTCTGCGTGCGGCAACACTAGCTTCGTCTTCTGAGTCAGATTCGCTCTGGGATGTGGAGCTGTGAGAGGCAGAACTGCAAGGAGAAGAACATTCTGGTGAACACAGGTAGTGCATCAGTGGGAGGCGATACTTTCCACAGAAGTCCACAAATTTAATTTGTCTGACACAGCAGTCAAAGTAGACTCCTAGAGAGAAGAAGGATACAAAGTAATCACTACAAAGCAAGGAACTAGTTTCTTTCTCAACCCTTTCTCTAGCATTACGGAGAAATGTCATATACAGTCTACTCTTTTGTGAATCTTAAGCAAAAGTAGTAGTTGCTTCTATAGCTGTATACAGAAATACTGGCAGGTCTTAAGGGTGGCAACTTGGCTGCAAAGAGAAACCCAGGAGATTTATTTATCTTCTTTTCTCTGGGTGACAGTGGCTACTGAAGTGCCCTTGTTCTATCCCCTAAGGCAACTCCCTGGTACTACCCTACAGTTAGGAGACTAAAACAAAATAAAACAATACAACTCCTTTCATAATTATCTTGAAGAATTAGTATTATACACAAATTTGCAGAAAGGAGGTAGCTTTTGATATCCCTGTTCTTATGTATTGGGAAGGCAAAATTGAAAGAAATGAAATGCCATCTTACATTTCTATAGGCTCTAAATCTACAGGCTTCAAAGCTGTTTTAC
Organism: Cynocephalus volans; assembly: GCF_027409185.1. Taxonomy (NCBI): domain Eukaryota; kingdom Metazoa; phylum Chordata; class Mammalia; order Dermoptera; family Cynocephalidae; genus Cynocephalus; species Cynocephalus volans. The sequence goes on along the minus strand of NC_084460.1, from coordinate 124,851,015 downwards.
TAAGATTATCTCACTTGATTCTGACACAATAATATATTGTCAGGTAGACTGAAACTAGTATTCAGCTCTTTTGATTCGTAATTAAGTGTTCCTGAACTGTGGCCCTTCAGGCTAAGAAAAAATACAGCTAGAGCTGAGAGGAGAGTAGAGGGTGTTGTGACTCTGGGTTCTGGTTGATCCTTAAAAAAATATTACACAGCTCTAACACACAAAGCCTGTCCCATTGGTTGCAGTATAATTGGAACATCTAGAACTCTGGGTTCCACTGCCTCTCTAGAGAGGAATCTCAACCTAAGTTTCCTCTGGCACCAATTACTATGTGTTTATCACATAAGAGATGAAAATAAAAAGATGTGGTCCAAGCAAAGGATAAATGCTTTTTTATTTCTTTTCTTTTTCCCCCTTATATTTTCCTACTAACCTTTTATTTTTCTGATCTTGCAGTAAGTATAACTCATAGTTTAAAAGGGGAAATTCATGGTATATTACTTTGAACAATTTAGGAAAGTAAATTCAAAAAATTGGTCAATCAATTGACTGATAATAAATCCCCCAAAATGTGTTAGCTTCCTGAAAACAATAGAAGTAATAAAATAAAGCATTACAGAGTTACTATGAGCTAAGATGGTACAATATTATCTTGTCATTTGTAAGATCTCAGACTATACAAAGAGAAAACATCTCTCAGAATATAAAATTACCTTTATTTAACTTACAGTTCAATAACTAATGAATCTGAGGGGAAAAGGCTGAATCATTCATTTCATGTTACCTCAAATTTTAAACTGATAATTTTTAAAGCATTTTGGTTCCTAAGATAAACAGCACATCAGTATACTAAAGAAGTCATTAAGAAACCATTTAAGAGAGAAAAGACAACTTTTGCAGAGGTCCATTTCCAGAAAAAGATGGATTCAAAGAAAAGACTAGATTTAGACTATTAGGCCTGAGGGCCTGGTATGAATGCTGCCCTATATGTTTTCCCTTGCCACGGTTAAAGTCAATTCAGGAAAAGAGAACTGCAGAGACAAGCTTAAGCACTTCTAATCTGGCACAGCACTACAACCTCTACTTCTAAGAGTGAGTGGCCAATAATGGTCTAGAGTATTACCTTTTTTTCTTTTTTAAACCAAAAGTGTCTCTTTTATTTTTTAACCATCTTCAAGGAGTTTAATTATTTTCTCTCTTTTTAACCTTATAACAATTTCAAGACAAGATGGGACTTCTAGGGAAAATCTCGCCTGGTTTTGATCATCTTTATGCTTCATTTCCTCAGTACCTATGTACTAGAACAGAAAAAACCTTTCATACCCCCATTAAATTGGACTTTTAAAAAAGTAGTCTTTTATGAGAGAGCCAAAATAACACGACCTGCTGTCAATCACCAATTCCACTCACCCACTCTGACCCTTGAGGCCCTTTACAACCTAACCTCAATGTATCTATTCACTGTTGTCTCTCATTACTCTCCTAACTGTACATTTGAGCCAAATTATCACTCATCCAACATTCTGCCCCACACTTGTCTGTCTCCACTTTGCTCTCTCCATCTGAAAAGTTTCCTATCCTCAATTTTACCCTATCAAAATCTAACTCATACCTCAAAAATCATCTCATTTTTCTAGATCTAATTAAATGTACTCTCTCCTTCCTTTGATCTCCAATAGCATTTTGAATTCCTTGGGATACTTACCGTACTCTGCCTTATATCACTTGTTTAATTCTCTCCTGTTTTATTCTCTACAAATGTTCTAAACTCAAGAAATTTTGAACCTTGGATTTAAAAGAATATAAAGTTCTGGGGTACATCCTCAAATTGGCCCATTCTCATACATCTTGAATCATACCCTATAAAGGTATCTGATACAAAGAATGATGAGTCTAAGAAAATGTCCTTCAAATAAATATGCAAGGTATCAAACATTTTAGAAACTCTTTTTAAACTACTAGGTCTGTTTATGCTTCCTATGTGTTTCCTCTCATTTTACCATCTAAATTTATTATCTTATGATAGTTCTAAGACAAGATGAGACTTCCTGAATATTTTCCTTATGTATAAATTCTCAAATATTATGAAAAGATTTAAAAAAAATCTACAGAGAGTGAAATGTCTTACTTTCTGATAAAAGGGTGAAAGGATAAGGGAAACAGACAGAGGCTAGCTACTTTTCTCTGAAAGAAGACTTAGCTAATTAAAACAACACAAATCATCAAATTAAAAAACAGCTAAAATGAGTGAGAAACATGAACATTGAATTAACTTACCTCCACACTTTGGGTTTGGGCAATTGCTGGCTAAACTCAAGTATCTAAGAAGATTCCCAGGAAGATCATAGGGAGTGTAGGAAATATTTCGGATCTTAATGGTCCGCGCAGCTAATTCCAGGAGAGTTGGAGGATGATAGGTTAAATCTCTAACAAAACGAACAACCAATGGATTTCCTCGTAAACTCAACTCTTCCAAATGAATAAGGTTGAGGATCTCTCGAGGCAGGTATGTCAGCAAGTTATTGTGAAGACTGAGGGAACGAAGTGAATGCAACCTAGAATGAATGTAGTACAAAAATCCTAGAATGAATGCAGTACAAAAATCAATGGCAGTAAGCAATCTAACTACGGAGAAAGTTAGGTGTGTGTGTGTGTGTGTGTGTAAGATTAAGGTCAATGTAAGTAAAATAAAAAGGTGCTTAAACTAGATCACAGTCCACATTTGTAAATGTCATGAAGAACTTTTGCCCCTGGAATCTTAGCTTAGAATACTTAGGAAGTGTTCTTATGTGCTAGTTGATATAAATATTAGATTTAAAGATTCTTTTTGGAAGTATGCTTTATCATTCAGATACCTAAGAAAGAAAAGATTTCAGATGCAATAGGAATGAAGATCCCTCATATTATAAAGCCTCATTAGGATAGGAATGCTTCATATTGAATATAAAATCACTAAAATTCCCATAAAACCTAGGGAAATCTATGCCAAATTAATATTCAACTTTTTGACTCAGAAAACAGAATGAACAAATATTTTGAGGAATAAACTAGAGCATTTAAAAGTAAAATTTAAATAAACAACCCAGCTCACAGCAAACCTCAGAACTGTAATTATCGTGAATTGTTTACTTTGAGAATACCTAATTCTTTTCTACATATAAAATGTGGTGAATGCAAGACAATTATTCCTAAGCACAGATGTCTGTATATGCACAAATTGCCTGGAACTACTCACTGTGAAAGCTGAGGAGGCACACTTTGAATTTTGTTGTCACATAACACCAAGTAATTCAGAGAAGGCAGATTTGCTAATTCTGGTGGGATTTCTTTGATAAAGTTTCCTCCGAGATACAGACATTCTAAACTGCAAAAATAAATGAACAAAAACAATAAAATAAAAGTTAGACAAGATATCCCATTGTCTCTACTACTCTACTACAATGAACACACTTGATCTATTCATTCAGCAAATGTTTTACTTAATACTTGCTAATTGCTATCCAAGTCTCTACAGAAATAATGCAATCTTCAGGGAACTTATACTATAGCAAAGCAGACAAGACACACTAAAGTTAGACAAGGTTATAATTAAATACAAAATAAAGCCAAAAATAAGCATTACATGATTAAAACACTAAAATAAGAGGAACAATCCATAAATGATACAAGATGAGAAAGAAGAGAAATAAGAAAAGGTCACAGCAGTTCTGGTTAGAAAAGGCTTCCCAAAAGTGTTAACTTCAGCTAGGCTCTGAATTTAGCCCATTTAAATGGGAAGACAGAGGACACATCAGGGTGGAGGAGAGGGCTTTTAAGACACAATGATTACAACTTTTAATGCAAGAAGAGAATTCATCTGGAGGAATCCAAGGTAAGGCTGTAGAAAGGCTAGATTACAGGCACCCTGAATCCCATGCTGGTATGCTTGGATTTGATGCACTAGAAGGCAATGGGAAAACCACTAGCCTTTTAAAAAAGAGTAGAAAACCATGTCTGAAATTTTTACATTTCTTCTTTGCTCTTATTACAGCAAATACATTCTTCAGAGGTTGACTAAATAAATTATGTAAAATTGACACTATACGACATTAAAGTTCCAGATAATTACCGTTTTCCAACAGTAAGTTAACATTTTAGACATAGCATCTATCAAACCAAATATGTTACTCTCTGTTGTGCTGATTGTAGAAAGGCTCCCACCAAAAATTTTTGCAGGGGGGTGACAATCAGTTCTTACAATATATATAAAAAATAAAATGTATACACACACAGAGATCTTTTCTATTACTATGTTACTTTTGTCTTTCTGTTAAATCTACTAACTCAATTGTACCGTCATTCTTTCAAAATACCTTTAAACGTGGGAGAAAACAGCCTACTGAACTGTTACCCAAACTTCCATGGTAAGAATTACCCGGAATACTTTTAAAGCTACAAAATCTAGGTCCTATCCAAATAAACTACATCAGAGTTCCAGGGGAGGTGCCTGAGAAGTAGCAGATCTTAAGAGTACAAAGCAAAATTTTAATAGATAAAGCCAAGTTGTCTTGCAGAGCTATGGCTATTTACAAATCCACAATTAGCATTTAAAAGCACTCCTCAACCTACAACCTTGTCAACACTTAGTATTATCACCTGCTTTAATCTGTTTATGTTTTTACTATTTGATGGTGTGAAAAACGGTACAGTTCCTACTTACAAGTGAAAATTAGCATCTTTTTATATGTTTTTGGCCATTTGTATATCTTTAAAGAACTGTCTGTTCATATAAATTTACCCATTTTTCTCACAGGTTATATAGTTTTCTCTCATTAATCTGTTGGGAACTTTGTTGGTGTTGTTAAATATATGTTCTGTACAACTTTGTTCCTTTGTGTTCTAGAGAAGTCTATTTTTGATCTTGTATTATATGTATAAAAAGAGTATGCTGCTATTAAGATTGATCTTGTTAACTGAGTACTTCAAATTTTTTAGAGCTTCTCTTATTTTGCCTTCTCGGTCTTGTGGTTAATCTACCATAACCATGGTTTTCCTTCTTCCATTCAGAGTGCTGCCAGTTTTCGCTCCTGTTCCCCTCAAAATATAGAAGCTATATTGTAGATACATTCAAGTTCATGTATGCTAAAACTTCTTATTGAAGTGCTCCCTAATACATATGAAGTGTTTCTCTTTGTTCCTTTAAAACCATTTTGCCTTGAAATCTATTTCCTCTGATTATCAATACTGCCTACCAGTTTTATTTTTGTTAGTATTTACTCATATTTCATTCAATACCAGTTCCACCACTTACCAGTATAAAAACTTGAGCCAGGTACTAAATCTTGCTGTGGTCCAGTTTCATCTTCTTTAAAATGGACTGTTATTATTATATAACATATAAAATGCCTAGTCAACAAATAAGAACTAATACCTACCATGTGCCAGGCACAGTTCTAGGGAATACAGGGTAAATAAGATCAAGTTCGTGACATGAAGAAGCTTACATTCTAGTGAGAGAGACAGACAATAAATCAATAAACAAGTGTTTATTTCGCAATAAATCAATAAACAAGTGTTTATTTCGCCAGATAGTTTTAAGTGCTATAAAGAAAAAGGAAGGAAATGAGATGGTAATGGAGGAGGGACTCTAAATAGGGTGGTCAGGATAGGCTTTTCTTATGAGATGACATTTGAACAGAGATCTGAATGAAATGACTAAGTAATTACAAAGCCCTGAGATGGAAAAGTGCTTGGTGTGTTGTGAAACAGCAACACAGCCAATGTGGGTAGATCAGTTACTGAAGTGGGAATATGGTAGTCAGAGAGGTATCCTGGGATGGCCAGATCACAGAGGGCCCTTTGGAACTTTGCAAGGATTTTGAATTGTATCCTAGGTAGGACCAATTTTGAACAAAGGCTAATTGTGTATCTTTACTACATTTTAGCAAGATCACTTCAGCTATTGTGTGGCAAACACCTAGAGAAGTGATGGGGGGAGCACTATGGGCAGGAGTGGAAGTGGGAATTGCAGACTGGAGTCTAATGTAGTAGTTCAGATGACAAAAAACAGATTTGCCTGGTACATCTTTTTCTATCCCTTTACTTTTACTTTTTTTTGCGTGATACACACCTCATGATTTTATTTTTATAAAGTTTAAGAACAAGAAAAACTAATCTACAATGATAAAAGTTAAAACAGTGGTTGCCTATGAAGGAGCCACAGTGGAACTTCTGTGGGTATTGGAAATCTTGATTCAGGTGGATGTCACATGGGTATAATTCATTATAATTCATACAATTGTACACTTAAGATTAGTGCATTATATTCTGAAAATTTTACTGCAATCAAAATGAATACTAATTTCAAAAGGAAAAAACAGTATGTTCATAATTCTAATTTTACAGAAAATACGTATTTGTATAGAAAATATCTATCTGTATAGAAAAATGTCTGGGAAAATACAAACCAAAATGTTAACCATGTTGGGATTAAGTGATCTTGTTTTCTTATTTGAGAGATCTTTGTTTCCATGTTTTTCTAGATGAACATGTATTTCTTGAGTAACTAGAATTTACTTTTTAAAAAATAATTGTACTTTGTTTCAGCTTGTGAGTTATTTTGCTAATTTGGCTGTTAATGAATTTATATCTTTACAAGGTCACATTTTCTCTGTATCTGTTTTAAAGCTATAACGTTTGTATTAGTTTATTGCCTACAGAGGATTTCAAAGTTGCAACTAATCATAGATTTTGCATGGCCTGTCCCACCACTGTATTGTATTTTGGAAGGGGATAACTTGTCTAGTTTCACAGGTTCATACCTGGAGAGAAATTTTGCTTTGAAATGAGTAATATCCCAAGTTTTACTCATATCTAATTTAGATAATATTTAGGATCAGATTTTGGACCTAGAGTTGGTGCTAGAATGGGTTAAAGCTTTGGGGATCCTGAGATGATATATTTATTTTGCATGTGTGAAGGACATGAAGGGGCTAGAGAGTAAACTGTTACAGGTTGAATTGTGTCTGCACAAAATTCACATGTTGAAGTCCTAAACCCTCAGTATTAGAATGTGACTCTATATAGAGACAGGGTCTTTACTAAGTTAAAATGAGGTCATTAGTGTGGGCCTAATCCCATATGACCACTGTTTTTATAAAAAGGGGTATTTTAGGCACAAAGATGCATAAAAGCAGACACCACTGAGGATGAAGACAGCCATACACAAACCAAGGAGAGAGACCTGGAACAGATCTTTTCCTCACAACCTTCAGAAGGAATCAACCTTGCTGACACCTTGATTTTGGACTTCCAGCCTCCAGATCTGTGAGAGAATAAGTTCTGTTGTTTAAGCCACCTAGTCTGTGGAACTTTGTTATGGCAGTCCTAACAAATTTGTAAGGGATGATTTATTTCAGTTCCTCTCTTAATCCTAGGGCATATTTCTATGCCTTAGTGCATGGCCTAGGAGTGTTTACCAAGCCTGGTGTTTATCAATGCCCGTCTATCTTGGCAGAGTTTGATTTCTAACACGATGTCGCTGTTGAAATCTCTGCCCCACTCTTTAGTCTTCCAGCTGCTGTTTTCTAATAGGTTTCCTGGAGACTCACTGTGTGTATATACAGCTAAGGAGGCATTCAGTCACTTGAGGAGAAATTTTGTGCAGATTTTGGGGCTCAAAGTCTCTCTAGAACTTTGATCTTCAAGTCCTAGTCACTTTGGCACCTCCATCTCCCCACCTCAGTAACTGCTGCTATCTGATTGGGCTGTGATCTATACCTTTACTTTTAACTTGTGGTGTATGTTTGTATTAAGTGTAACTCTTGTAAACAGAGCACAACTTGATTGTGGATATGTTTGGACTCGTGTTTCATATTACCAGGGTATATCTCACTATCTTTCTTCCTTTCAGTTCTGCCTTTTGTTGTACTCATCTAGTTTCCTTGTTTCATTTTTCCCTCTATTATTTTGAACTGTATATGCTATTTCTATTTTGCCAGCAGTTACCCCCTTCAATTTCCTTTGTGCTCTCACTCCCAAACATGCACCCATGCTCCCTTCTCCTCTGTTCTCTTCATATCATTTTCTAGAATTAGTTCTACCTTGATTTTCTACCAATTTACTGATTGGAAATAAATTTACTGCCAGTTGATCATTATTCAAATTTATCAATATGTTATACTGATTTCTTAGTTCATCATTGTTTTTGAAGGCTTGCTTTCTCTCTTAAAGTTCATTTTTCTTAGAGTACATCCTTTAGAAGTTCCCTTGGCAAGGACTCAAGGTTGTTAAATCTCTGAGACCTTTGTTTTTGATGTTTTTATTTTTTTTCCCCTCACTCTTGAATAAGAGTTTAGTTGAGCATAAAATTTTAGGTGAGCAGCTACTTTTCCTTAGCACTAGGAAGATGCTGCTCTATTATCTTATTACAGCCAATATTACTATTGTTCCTTTATAGGCAATCTGTTTTTTTCTCATTAGGAGCTTTGAGAATTTCTTTTTCTCTATTTATCTTTACTGTTCTGAGGTTTTATTACAATATGTCAAGATATCAGTTTAGGGACCTCTCTTTAATTGTCAGAAATTTCAACCACTATTACTTCACACATTGTCTTTCATTCTCTCTATCTTTCTAAAACTGCCTTTAGCAGTATGAATTTCAGGATCTATCCACCATGTCTTAACATTTCTTTCATACTTTTCATTTCTTTATCCCCTGTTCTGCATTCCAGGCGAATGTCTCAGTAAGATCTTTCAGCTTATGAATTCTCTCTTCAGCTGACTTCAGTCCCTCATTTAGCCCATTTAGTGAGTTCATAATTATATTTTTTCATTTCTAGGAATTCTAATTGGGGTTTTCATAATTGTCAGTTTTAAAATGCCCTACACTGTTGCACTGATAAAGTTCCTTCCTTTACCTCTCTGAAGTTAGGAAACATAGTTTAATGTCCCTTACAGACTGCCTTATTATAGATATTTTCTCAGGTGTAATTTGTTCCATTTGTTGAATTTCTTCTTTCACAATCTTGGCGTTCCTTGATATGTGGTGATGCAAAAAGCCCACCTGAATCTGAAGTCTTTTTCTTTTTTAAAAAAAATAAGAATACTTTTTTTCTATTTCTGATTATATAAAGCTTTTCAAGATTGCATTTCTCTCTTTAGACTTATTATGATTGGAAAAAATAAACAGACAACTTTAATTTTGATATGTTATTTTTTCTCTTCAAAGATTAACTTGTAGCAAAAATCAATTGTCTGGTTACAAGATTGAAATCCACATGTAACTGCATAAGTACTGGAGGAAAAAAGGTTCCTAGGCAGGGTTTTTTGATCCTATTGAGTATGGCATCATTTGATGCTCAGTTACTCAGAAATCCCTACTTTCCTTGGTGAGAGCTACTTGAATAGAATATTTGGAGTTCAAATAACAGAAACTACCCTGGAATAGAAAATATTTTAATGAGAAGACTATCAGGGAAAAAAGTTTAGCAAACTTGAAAGTCCTTTCAATATAAGATTCAATAGTTAAATAACAACTTGAAATATAGTCTAGTGGGGGAGAAAAGAAAATAAAGTGAAGAAAGAAAAGTGTGGGTCTGAGAAAAGTGTAAATATCATCAGGAACCAAGAGAACCTAGTCTTTAGTGGTCAGTTACTATTCAATGTCTTCTCTCAATGCTTTGGGAGTGGGCAGGGGAGGTACTCAGACAGAAAGAATGCCAAACATTAGCAGTTACCATAACTTTGGCAGAGAAGGATCTGAAGTTCTAAAATATAACCAAGTCCATGATTTTGAAATTATGTAAATTCTCTTTTGCAATTGATGGGTATCACTAATCAGATTACACAGCTAGCGTATTAAATTTACACTTTCACGTTTACTTCTCACTTTCAAACTCAATTTCCAAAGTTCTAGGGACTTAAAGCCTTTCAATGATTTACGGGAGTTAAATTTCTAAAACACACTCTACTGTTTGCAATCATGCGTTTCTGTAAGGAGAAAGGGAACTTGTTGAATTAGAAGCAAACCTGTAGTGTTTAAAAGTTCTTGTGTTTGTCAACACTGCACCTGTTTATCAGGGTTGAAACAATTCTATTCTTACACTGTTTGACAAGTACAGAAAACAGTAATACCATTTATTAAATTTATGAAAGAAATTCTTCATTTCCTTTCTGCTTAGCATTAACAGACCATCCCTAAATTTCTTTCTTGAAATGTACATCACCTTTCCAATCCTTAGGGGTACTTCAGTTGTGGTGGATTCCTTTTCTCCATCAAGTGCTAATGACTCACTGAAAGATACGTTATGCCCCCTTAGTGCCAAGGGTGGCACTTTAACCACAGGTGTAAATAGCTTCTCCACCCAAATAAAAATATACATTAAATATAATAAAAATATACATTAGTACTATATTATATGGTTGGTTAAAGGGAGATGGAATTTAAGTGATATAAGGATGTAGAAAGGGGCAGAAAACAGAGAAACACTGCAAGATAAGAAACATACATTTGTGGATAAAGTAGTTTTCTTAAAGGAGCACCCCCATATTAAATTGTCTTCAAATACTATAACTCACCACAGAATTTTAAAGTATATTATATGTTCAAAAGTGGACACATGAATAGAGGCATCATCTCTTGGTATTTGCCCCAAACTAAGGTAATAAGAGAAAGAAGTCAGAGGGAAGAAGTTGAGCTCCAGAAACCAACTTAATATATGAGTCTAAATGAGCAAAAGTGTTTTCTATTTAAATTTTATCACATTCTATTTATCATTTAGTTGGGTTACCTATCTCTTTCCCAAGGTATGAACTTACTGTACACAAGCTTCAAAACATTCCAGGGCATTAATTTTTAGCTTTTGTTTTGTCACAATCCTCATATTTTCATCTTCTAAAACCACATCAAACAGATAACAAGAGAGAGGTCATGAACAGAAAAAGGCATTACTTAAGAGGAAGACTGTGGAGAAGAGTACCAATGAAAGTCACTTGTGCTCTAGCCTACTCTCCAAATATCTAGCATCCTGGATGCTAAACTACCCTGAAGATTTCATTTACTTAAATAAAGTCTATTACCCAGTGTTTAATAAATTATTAAGCTCTTTCTTAATTAATGTCTGAGCTAATTGAGAGGAATTAAAGAGTAAGAGTTCAGAAGAAGAAATAGTTCAAAATACAAATTACGCCTACTTTTTCAGTATTATAAAACAAAAACATTTTTGCCCATATACTAGCCAAACAGTTATACTTATTTGCTGAAAAATAACTTCATATTTTGATGGAAAAGAATCTACATCCACAACCGTATGGTTCACACTGATATTTTAATTTACTCTCCAGGGAAATGAAGTTAATCATAAAGATAAATAAGATTTACAACACCTGCTTATTTTATTATACTTTGATACTCTGAAAGTGATCTTTGAGAAACTTTTTTTTTTTTTTTAAGATTTGCAGAAATCCAAGGATTCAGGTTCTAGTTCTACCCTGCCACTGTGGAAAATTCATGGGTTTGGAGTCAGAGACCCAGCAGTCAAATCCAGTTCCACCACTTACTGGCTTTGTGATCGGTGACTTAATTTTTCTGAGCCTCAGTTTCTTCCTCTGAAAACGGGGAGTATGTCATTTCATAAATCATTGTGAGAATTAAAAAAGCATATTAAGAACACCTATGACAGGGTCTACTACACTGTAAATATTCAATAAATGAGATTTTTGCCTATCTTTTTCCCCATATGGTGGAAATAATACTTGCCTTGGGTTCCTCTTAGTATACTGAGAAAATTCAAATGAGAATGCTGAAATTATATAACATTAAAATTAGAAGGAACCAAGGCCTGTCAGTTTTACCTCTAAGTCTCTCTCCAACCCTTCTATTTATTATTATCATCTCTCCTAGTACTACCCTGGCATAGGCTACCATCATCTCATCTTACTACAATGGCCTTCTTCTAACCAGCTTTCAAAATCTCCTCTCATCTCTCCATCCCCTCCCCACTCCATTTCTGCACAGTAACAAGACACATGTGCTTAAAACTCTCCCAGTGCACTTAAAATAAAATCCAAACTTTACTACAGTCTTCAAGTTCTAATATGGCCTGATTGGCTCAAATTTACATTTGCCACTTTCCCTCTTGCTAGTATAATGTCCTTTTTTCAGAATTTTGGTAGTTATTCTCCCCTTGCCTCTGGGCTTTCACATGTGCTGTTCCTTCTACTTGGACTGATCCCACTGCCTGCCCTATGCCTCCTCCCTCTTAAATTCTTATTCTTCCTTCAAAAGCTCAATTCAAATGTCACTTGTTCAAGGACTAAAATAAATCAGGTCCTTCTGTTATTTTGTCTCAAGGCACTCATGTCTTCATAAAATTTAAAATCATTATGATTAAATAATGAGGTTTGCAGTAAGTTGTTTAATGTCTATCTCCTCTGTTAGTATGTTAGCTCTGTGAGGGCAGCTTCATGTTCACCATCACATCCCCAGCACCTAGGACAGTGCCTGACAGATTGGCAAATGAAGGGACATCTTGTCCAAATGCCTCATTTTAAAGATTAGAAAGGCATGGTTAGGAGGTTAGGATATGTTAAGTTACTCGCCTAAGGCTGGGACACCCAGAGTTCTTATACCCAGGCCAATGTTCTTTTCACTACATTTAACTCTGAGGGTCCTTCCAGCTCTAACATCCTGTTATCTCTGAAAATTCAATAAAGGAGGTTAAAATAGTTTACAGATGGATGATACTTCTTTTTCACTTTGGACAATATACTTGCTCTATTTCCCGCTCTTCCACAGAGCACCTTTAGGAACTTTTATTATCCTGTTTCTCTGCTTCCTCCTTCCATTAAATTCAACAAACAAAACAATAATGAAAATTTAAAAAAGAAAAGAAAATTAAAGCAGAGAAAAATTTTTTAAAAAAATCAACATATATACAGAATAATCTAGTACGTAAGACATAATTCCTGTAAACAAGGAATTACATTCAATAAGGTAAATGCAATGGCGGGATGAATGAGATACAGATGAAGTACAGTTTAGGCGATAATTAATTGCTGGGCAGGGATCAGTAAGGGAAGGAATCACGAAGGTGACCCTTGAGATAGGTTTTGGAGGATGAATAGGAGTTTGCCAGGTGAAGGAAACATTCCTAGCAAAGCGAAGAACACACGTACAGAGACACTGCATCCATTCAACAGATATTTAGTGAGTGCCTACTGTTGCCAGCATCTACAAGCAGCTTTCCCTCCATGCTGGGAAAGTGCATGGCTCACTGAAGTCCACAAATTATTATACTGTTGGTATTGCTACAGGGAAGAGGGAGCTGGAAATGTAGTGGAAAGCAAGGGTCAGATCAGAGCACGTTGTATGCTATGCTAAAAGGCATTTACTTTGATCTACAGGCATGGAAAACCACAGAAGACTTGAGCGAGGAAGTGGCAACCTCGGATTTACATCCGAGTACCCACTCAGCTCGGATCACCCCCCAGACCCAAGAAAGAAGACAGAAAAACTGCTTCGAAAATCTGCAGAGGCCAAACATAACATAGTAAACGCTGTAGCACCCACAATCTTATTAGTTCTTTACTACAACTAGCTGAGATGGCCGGACACAACTCGGCCAGGAAGAAGACAGTTACGTGACAAACGCACGGCGCCACAGGGCTCCCGGACACCGCCCCAAGCCTCCCCATTTCGGCAGGGATCCGCTCACCTCCGCAAGTTCTCGATCTCGGCCGGGATGCTCTGTAGCTGGTTGCCGCCCAGGCTGAGGGTCTGCAGCGCGCGCAGCTCCAGCAGCGAGGGGGGCACCTCCTGGAAGCAGTTGCCGCTGAGGTTGAGCACCTGGAGGCTGCGGCAGAGCGGCGACTGGGCCAGACCCTTGGGGAGCGCTCCGGGCCCGCCGAGCCGGTTGTTCTTGGCCAGCAGCGTGCGCAAGCCGCTCAGCGCCAGCAGCTCCGGCCCGAGCGCGGTCAACGCGTTACCGCTCACGTCCAGCAGCTGGAGGTGCGGGAAGCCACTGCCCAGAGCCCGCGGCAGCGACACCAGATGGTTGTGAGGCAGCAGCAACCGCAACACCGCCTCCCGCGCGCCCCGCCGCTCCTCCTTCCGCGCCTCCAGCTCCGACTCCAGCGTCTCGGGGGCCACGCTGAGGCGGGACCAGTTCAGTTCGGCCTCCCCGGCCGTGGCCACCGCCGCTCCGGCCTCCTCCATCCTGGCCGCCGCACGGCGCCTTGCGCCGTATTACGCAGAGCGCGGCGCCCAATCCTCACGACGGCAGCCCCGCGGCGCCCCGGAACCTGAACCGAAGGCTGCGTCGGAAGTGGCGCGGGCGGATGCTGACCCCGTGCGCCCAGCCCAGTCACGCGACGTGAGGCTCCCGGGTGCGCGCGCCTCTCGGGGGCGGACAACACCTCACGTGGCGCGCGGCGCGGAGAGGCAGGGACGGGCGGGCGCAGAGAACCTGAGGCCGCCGGGTTGTTTTCCGAGCCAGGCCGGGTTTGTACGTCCGCCCTTTATCGTCGTTGGCTTTAGACCTCCTCGGTCTAAAAAAAGTTTACTAAAGTTTGCTAAAGACAGTAAACAGCCCAAAGGCTGTTTGGCTACCTGGCTTTGAGGGTTCGCGTGTCACGATGCACACCGCCCACTTGTCTTTCCGTTTAGAAGTGGAGCCCCTAGCCTGCACCCCAGAAATTTAAAGTCAGGGGATTAACAAAGTCGACTTCGAAGTGTGAAGGCCCCTGGACCAGAAATCAGAACCCCTGTATCTTTACTCGGTTCCGCTGCTAAATAGACTCGTGTCCCCGAGCAAGCGATTTGATTTCAGTTGCCCCATCCATAAGATATGGATAATATTTGCCTTGCTTGCCCAGCACAATTGTTGTTCTTTTAAAAAGTGTGATAAGAATAATGTATATCCAGTAAGGACGTTTTGCCAGTTTTAATTATTGAAGCACTTCTGTGGGTTTTGGTCTAAGGTAGTGACTAGGAAAGAATTTGGGAGTCGAGGAAGTTTCCTTGATTTGAGATAGCTCAAAGTAATTTGTCGGCTTAAGAACTCAGAAAGCATTGAAATTTTACTGCAGGTAAAATTGTAGTTTTACTACAGTTTAACTGGGAAAATCCTGATTCTGACTTTAATTTAGTAATTCTAATTAACATAAATTTTCATCTTTGTCCCAAACTCCATCATTTCTAAAATTACTATTTATCATTTTGAAAAGGCTTGAATAGAAATGAGAACGAGACTTAGCTATTTTTTTTCTTTTTAACAAAGCTTGTGCATAAGAAAGTTAAATGGATGTGTATAATCAATGATTTTCCTCCTAAAAATTAAATTGCTTTCCTCCTAAGAGGAAAGCAAGTTTTCTCTTGCCAGCCATTTATTTGAGAAACCCCGCAGCCAAACTTTAATGTATGGTTGAGTTGCAGTCATAGGATACACTTTGTCAGTTTAACCCAAAGATGGGCTGTTTTTAAAACTGACAAATGTTCTGCAGCCATCTGTTCTGAAAGGGTTCTTATCAAAATACACTATTTTGGATCAAACTGACATTCTGGTAGTAGCCCTAATATGTGAAAATCGCAAATATTTAAAATAATTCAGCTTTATGATTAAAAGACGTGTCTGTGATAAAAAATAAAGTAACAGGAATGAAATGTAAAAAGAGAAAAAGAAGTAACTTGAACGTTATTCAAAAATAGAGTTAAGATTACAAATCAGTGAAATTAAGGGGGTAAAGATAACCTCGATAATAGAGAAGTAGAAAGATTTGAAGAAATACTTAGGAGAGAAACTCCACATTATATGGAATGAATGAAAGGAAGTAGGGAAAAAAAGTTGTGTAGGTTAATAAGTAAACTGACAAATTTTGAAAGCCTATTGCTTGCAGAGCTGTAGTACAAACCATTTTAATTTAATAAAGACTCTAACTATCTAACTATCTAGGATAAATATAACCACATTGAACAGCTAGGCTACCCGAGGAACTAAATGCTGAAAATTGTGTTTCTGGCTTTTGAAGCTATTGGCAAGGAAACTATAAGATTTCAGTGTGAAATGCATATCTTATGTACAATTAGAGTAGGCTCCTATTTATATAGAATGGTGAATTAGTCCATTTCTGTTGCTTATAACACAGTACCTGGAACTGGGTGATTTATAAGAAAACAAAATTTATTGCTTACGGTTTCAGAAGCTGGGAAGTCCAAAGTCCAGGGAACACATCTGGTAAGGGTCTTGTCCTGGTGGTGACTGTAGCAACTCAGGGTATCAGGTGGTGAATATGGTGGAACAGAAAAAGAGATAGCTCCTCATGAGCTCTCCTTTTAAAGCCCTCAGAACCACGCCTACTACCACCATTATATCATCAACTTAATCTGATCTTCAAGGCCCCACCTTTCAATTACCATAATAGGATTTCCCACCCTCAACATTTACAGTGGGGATTAAGTTTTGGGGGGATGTTCAATCCAAGGCAAATGGCTCTCTTTATTCATTTTTTAATTTTCCCTGTACCCCACCCCCCACCATTGCCTAGCATGATTTCTTCAGATAATTTTGATTGATTGGATTGTGTGTAACTGACTGATATTTTTGAATAATTAGATTGGATTGTAAGGTCCTTAAGGAGAGGAACTGCCTGTCTCATTTATTATTCTATCCCCAGACCCTAACATAGTGCCTGGTTCATGATATGTACTCTATATCATTTGAATAACGAATATATTTGTAAATATTAAGTTTTAGTTGAAAAGGAACTTAGGTTTATCAAGCAGCACATTGAAAACTATAAATGTAATTTTGTTTAGCACACCAAATTTATAAAAAGAAGTTTTTATTCACTTTTATTTTTTGATGTTTTCTTTTATCCCATTTTAAAGGTGAAGGAACTCAAGCTCAGAAATGATGAGTAAATGTCTTGGTATCACACACAGAGTGAAAGGCAAAGTAGAAATTCAGCTTAAGTCTATGTGTCTGATGTGGATTGCATGTACCCCCAAAATGCATTGAAGTTTGACTTCCATTGGAATAGTGCTAAAGGGTGGGAAATCCAATTACGGTATTTGAAAGGTGGGTCCTTTAGGAGGCAATTAGATTTTGAGGACTGTGCCCTCATGAGTGGATTGACCCATTCATGGAGTACTGGGCATAGTTCTGATGGCTTTACAAGGAAACCAAGTGAGGTTAGCTGCCTCTTCCACATTTTCACCATGTGATACCCTGAGTCACTGTAGAGAGTCACCGCACCAAGAAGAAGACCATCACCAGATGCGTCCCTGGAGCTGTGGACTTCCTAGCCTCCAAAGCTGTAAGAGATACATTTTGTTTCTTTATAAACTACCCAGTTTTAGGTGTTCTGTTATAAGCAACAGGAAAGCACTAATACATATTCCAAAGTCCATGATTTTTCCATTACACCACAGCACCTGAACCAAACAAAACTTGGGGTGCCATGCTTGTGTCACATGATCCTGCTCCAGGACCACAGTTGATTAGAACCGTGGTGCACATCTGACCAAGGTGAGCCCATCAGCAACCTATCACTTATAAGGCACTGCTCGAAAGGAGAGAAGCAGAGATGATTTTTTTCTCATCTCTCCTGGGAATTTAATCCAAGGAACTCATAGGGAAATCGTAGTTGGTAGCAGATCAGAGAGAAGCAGACATGTGGAGCTTTGCCAATTTTTGTCAATTGTGGAACATAAAAGCAAAGATTCGTAAAATACTGCTGTTGAAATCTAGGGCTATTTTTCATCCAGAATGACTCTCTAGGTGCAGCTTCATTAAAGCAAGCTTTGTTAACAGCTGAATTAATGTGAGAATCTCATTACTGCTCATGATAATAAATCCTCTCTTTATCTTAGCTACTATGGCTGCACCTCTCCTCAATGCAGCCAGATGGGTCTAAATTAAGCAGCATCCCACAACCTTACTGTGGCCTTGAAACCATCCAGTCATCCTGGAAAGTTCTGAAAACCCTGTAGTGGCTGTGGGCCCCCGTAGTGATAGAGTCTGTCAGTGGCTAGCTGAAGGAGAGGGCAGCTGGGGCACTGGAGAGTGTGAAAGATAGAGAAGACATTACCTAGGGAAAGGAATATGGATTACAGGGAAATGGAAAAGTACATGGCATATTCACTAAACTTCACCATTATGACACGCTTGGTCAAATTGAATACATTTCAAGATAAGTCTCCTAACTCGAATGTTATTGAAAAAAGAAAGGAGACCACGTGAATGGCCCTCCCCCATCAGCCACCCTGTCTAGACTTCCTGAGGGCAGGAACTGCATCCGTTTACCGTGGCATCCCCCTGAGACATAGTAGGCACTCAGTAAATAGTGGATGCAATAAATGCATGAATCATTTTTGGCATACCTGACTTAGATGGTCCTTATTTACCTCTTGACTGTAGAAAAACCAAGAAATAATCTAAATGGAGAACCCTCTCATAAACCATGATAGTTGGAAGACAGTACCGTTGTATCCTCCATATCTGGGGGTTCTGCATCTGAAGATTCAACCAACTGCAAATGAAAAATATTTTGAAAAAAAATTAAAAATAACAATTCAACAATAAAAAATAATACAAATAAAAACCAATAAAGCATAACAACTGTTTACATAGCGTTTACATTGTACTAGGTATTATGAGTAACCTATACATGATTTAAAGTATACAGGAGGGTGTGCATAGGTTATATGCAAATACCTCACCATTTTGTATCAGGGACTTGAACGTCTGAGGATTTTGGTATCCATGGGGGGCCCTAGAACCAATTCCCCGCAGATACCAAGGGACAACTATATATTAACTGTTTCATAGGGTCATTGTAAGGTTTAAATTTAAAGTGTTTAGCATAGTACCTAGCAAAAGGAAATACTTCATAACTAAAGGCAATTATTATTAGTTGTAATAGTAATAGTAGTTATTGTTATAAATATTACTCTTTGCTACTTGTTAGATCATGATCAGGGTAAAGAGAAACAAAGGTAAGAACAATCTTTACTAATGATTGCACAATTTCCTACATAAACCATGGGTCTCTGCTCTAGGCTAGTCCATGTCTTATGGATTAGGATTTGAAATTTTGGTTTGAACTCTCCTTGCCCAAGATTTATGGTTATTATTCTACCTGACTTTAAGTTATATCAAGGAAACTTCTTGTTTCCTGAACTGGACTTCTATCTCCATTCCAGCTACCTCCGATTCAGATTAACCTTTCTAAAGCACTGCTTTCGTTGTTTCAATTCATCTCTTTCCCTCCTGTCCTGACACCATGTCTCCTCATTGCTTATCAGTTAAAGGCAAATTGCTTAGCCTGGCATGCAAGGTATTGAATTATTTCCACTGCTAAATCCCTCTCAGTTTGGCTTATCCAAATTGGCCTAGAATAGTTTTAAATTCTGCCATCTTTCTGCCAACTGTAGTCCAAATCTCAAAAAAAACCCAGTTATGTTCTGTTTAAGGCAGTGCTGAAGGCACAGGGAACTGTAGTCTTTCAATCCATCATCAGGAAATCAGCCTCCGTATATACAGGGGCCTAGAGTATGTCTTCAGCCAGTTTTGTCAGGTAAGGTCTAGCAGTTTGGTTATCAGCAGTTCCTTACTCTGCCTCAGGTTCCTCTTGTTGTAGAATTGATAGATTAACATGCCTTCCTGAATATCTTTCCCCAAACTAGTTTTCTTTATGAAATTTGGGCTCTCTTTATTTTAAAGATTCAAATAATGACATATTTTTTGATCTGTATGTCTTTGGCTAAGCATTTGTTAGAACTGTAGAAACATTCTCATGACTACTCCCATTAAATTCTCTCCATTTTGGGTTTTTTCTAGGACCTGGTGAGTGTTTTCCTTGGTGATTGTTTTGGAGTTTGAGTGACTATATATCTTTTAAATTTTATCCACTTGCTCAGCTTATGTTTTTTCCATGATTGGGTTGTTTGACCTTTTCATAGCTAGCTAGTCATAACTACAACTATAGTGTAAATGAGCAAGATAATTTTAATTCCCAATTTATTTATTTACAAATACTCAATGAGCACCTATTGTGTGTAAGAAACTAAACTATACATTAGAAGGTATAAAGATTATTTAAAATAATAGGTAATTTATTAGTTGTTTTCTAAGCACCAGGCATTGTCCTAGGAGCTTTGTGGTCATTATTTTATGTAATCCTCACATCCATTCTATAAGGTAGGTATTATTATCCTCATTTTACAGACAAGAAAACTGAGGAGTGGGAAAATGAATTAACTTGCCAAGTCACACAGTATAATGGAACTGGATACCAACATAGTGGAATATAACTCCAGTGTTCATGATTTTGGTCAAATACATTCACTGCCTTCTAGAGATTTTCTGTATAGTAACAGAGACTAAACATGAATCCATAAAAAAATCCACTTTAAAAAAGGGCAAAGGGCAAAGAAGAAATACAAATCACCAATAAGCACATGAAACGATGATCAGCATTATTACCCATCAGGGGAATGCAAATGAAAACCACAGTGAGATATAACTCACACCCATTAGGATGGCTTAAATAAAAAAGATAGGTAATAAGTACTGGCATAGATGTGGAGAAATTGGAACCCTCATAGGTGGGCATGAAAAGTGGGGCAGCCACTTTGGAAAACAATCCGGCTGTTCTTCAGACAGTTAAAAAAATAGAGCTATATGACTCAGCAATTCTACTCCTAGGTATATTCCCAAGAGAAATGAAAACATACGTTTTCACAAAAACTTATACATGAATATTCATAACAGCATTTTTCATCATAGCCAAAAAGTAGAATCAGTCCAAATCTCCATTAGCTAATGATGGATAAATAAAATGTGGTATATCCGTGCAATGGAACATTATTCAGCAATAAAACGAAAAAGAAAAAAAAAAAACATACACAGTACAACATGGATGAATCTTGAAAACATTATGCTAACACATATGTGAAAGAAACCAGTAATAAAAGAGCACATATTATATGATTCTATTTATATGAAATGTCCAGAAAAGGCAAATCTGTAGAGCCAGAAAGTACATTAGTGGTGCCAAGGGCTGTAGGGAAGGGAGAATGGAGAGTGACTGCTCATAAGTGAAGGGTATCTTTTTGGGGTGATGAAATTGTTCAAAAATTCATTGTGGTAATGGTTGAACAACTCTGAATATACGAAAACCCATTGAATTGTACATTGTAAGTAGGTAAATTGTACGGTATATGAATTACATCTCAATAAAATTGTTATTAAAAAAAGGTAAACCCAATTAACTAAAATATAAAGTAGCATTTGGTAACTGTCATAAAGAGGCATAACCAAAGATTATCAGAGTTAGAGCAAAAAGGTCATTTAGGTTGCCACAATTAGGAGAGCCTTCAGGGGATGGTGGGATTTTGGTAGCGATGGGATGAGGCATATGAAATTGAAAGAAAGAAAGAAAGAAAGAAGGTATTTCTTGAGAAAGAATGGCAAAGTAAGGAGAAAATTATAGCATATGTCTGAGAAACAGTGACGAATCTGGTTTGGCTGGCAGGCTTAGTGCTGGTGGTTACAGTAGCCAAGTATTGCCACACTTTGGAGAATAATGGGAGAAAATATTTTAAAATTGTAACGTTGCCCCCAAAATCTAAGGTATGCTGTTATGTTATGGTGTAGAGGAGGAGTAGTAAACTTTGAAATGATAGGCTTGTCTGGGCCGGAGAGAAAGAAGTACGAATACCAGAAGAGATCATCTCTGAATCTTCCCTTCCTGGAAGCTCCAGATGCCATTTCCTTATTAGCTCATGTAGACATCACATGAAAGGACTGCAAGGCTTAGGGGAGTCTGTGGAATGTGGCACCAGTAGATATGGCTTGATATCTGAATACAAAGTATTCTTCAAGTTTTCTCAATACAGTGGTAGAATCAGGATGTTCCTCCTCTGCCTCTGGGTAAAAGTAAAATGTAGGTCAATCCTCAGACCCCTTAGCATGAATTAGAGAAGTGACACGAGCTGATCACAATTTTTTCATTCCAATATATTCCATTCCCCAGTTATTTTACTGAGACCCTACTATGTAAAAAATTTTACATTAATTGCTGTAGGAGCTTAACAAAAACAAAACTAAAACGAACATCCCTCAACAGTTCGTGTAGTGGGTGTAGCTTTAAGTTTAGTTTGAAACTGCCTAGGTGTTTCTTTCACTCAGCCACTGAAAGTGATTGGAAGAACTGAGAGGTTCTGAAGACTCAAAGCCAGGGACTAACTGCTTCCTTCACATTC
This sequence comes from Cynocephalus volans, assembly GCF_027409185.1. Classification (NCBI taxonomy): domain Eukaryota; kingdom Metazoa; phylum Chordata; class Mammalia; order Dermoptera; family Cynocephalidae; genus Cynocephalus; species Cynocephalus volans. The sequence continues at coordinate 124,828,784 of NC_084460.1, read as the reverse complement.
CAGTGGGGAGAGGAACCCAGGGCGAAGCTGCCTCCGGCATCAGTTCCCAGCAGGAGGCCTCCTGGTCTTGTCTACATCTTATTCTCCCTATTCTAATAAGTCTGTTTACCATGAGAAGTGTTCCTTCAAACCCTCGTCTATAGTTCACTTGGATTGTGCTGAGTGTCAGGACTAGGTCAACCCAGTTCAGACCCAGATAGTAATCTATGTGCTGTGGGACAGGAGAGGGAAACATATCTTAATTAAAAACTTGAGCCTAAAGGTTAGAGGAAAAGGCTTCCAACAGGAGACGCCGCAAGCCGTCCGTATCCCTAAGTGAGAGAGAATAAGGAATAAATCTCTTTTGCTCTCTCCTTCCTGTTCCCTCACCCCCTGTACCACATTATATGTATAAAGTTTGTCTTTTCATTTCTTTATTTTCCAATTATGAAGTATTTATTTTAATGCAAATGTAAAAGGTCACTATGGAAAATTCAGAGATACGAAATGAAAACAACCAAAATCACGTAATCTCACCATCCAGAAATAACCACTGTTAACATTTTGTTGTATTTTCTTCCTTTCCTATATGCACATATTTTTTCCCACAAAGTTGAAATCACACGTGTACACATATGTTAAGTTTTATATTTTGATTTTTTCACCAAATATTATGTAATGAGTATTTTCCCATGTTGTTCAAAAATGTGGTTTTTAAAAAATGGGTACAGAATAATTCCCCAACACTAACATTATGGTGTTCTTTTAGTTCCACTCTTCCACCACAATACCTTGCAAACACTTTTTTTAGCCAACAAATACAGTTGTAGAAATATTAAACCTCGTGGATCTCTTTGCTGAGCTTTTGTAGCAACGGTTTGGTAATAACAGTATCACCAAGCCCTCTCCCTGAGGACTGCCACACAACTGTCGCTTCAAAGACATGCTGACTCCACCTCACTTGCTCTTTACCTTAGCTGATCAGAGGGACCAGCTGTGATACAGGTAAGCTCTTTTAATAAAGGGACTATTTATTTGGGAGAAATTATTAGGCATGATTGTGAACTGGGAAGTCAAATGACTTAATAATGTGACTGAAGTGTTGATATATTTATTCCAACTGTATCTGTTCCATTTACATTATGTTACCACATAGAACTAGTTTTTATTTATTTATTTATTCATTTTTTGGCAGCTGGCCGGTGTGGGGAACTGAACTCTTGACTTTGATGTTACAAAGACAAGCTCTAACCAACTGAGCTAACTGGCCAATCTTATTTATTTATTTACATTTTTTTTGAGTTAGTTTATAGACTTCTCATAGTTTTTCTGCAAACTGGAGGTGAAATGGGTTTGAGCCCTAGAGGCAAGACTTGGGCGTACAGCTAGGATTTTCTATTTTGGTATAGTTTATACTTGTCTTAAGTAGTGTATGAATTTCTTTTTTCAGTTTTTTTGTTTCCTTTTTTTTTCTGTTATGTAGTGAAACTTTGTAAGACTCTTACACCAAATTCAATTAAATTCAGTTAATTCAATAAACACTTATTGGGTGCCTAACATATATGGAATACCACGATAGATATATGAAAGGCAAGGAGGACCTAGCCTTGCCCTTAGGGAACTTACAGTCTAGTAGGGGTGATGAGATATGCATATATCTCATTTACTGTAAGTCAGAGCAGACCAGGGTATAAGAATATTTCTTTTATTTTTTTTTTGGTGGCTGGATGGTGCAGAAACCTGAACTCTCAACCTTGGTATTTTCAGCACCACACTCTAACCAAGTGAGTTAACTGGCCAGCCCCTAAGAATATTTATTGATGAAGAAATGCTCCCATATAGTATCATGAGGGAAATTAAACTGGACACTAGACTGTATATACAAATTGAACTCTCTTAAAAAGTACACATATAAAAGACTGAAAGGAATACACAAAAATGGTAATAGTGGTTGGGTGATGAATTAAAAGTGATTTTAATATTCCTTTTTTAAAAATTTTTTTCCAAAAAAATGTTTACAATGAATCTATACTACTGTTAGAGTCATTAAAAATAAGCTTTATTAAATGAGTTAAGGATGCTATAACAGTACAAAATGTGGTGAAAGAGCAGAGAAGCAAAGATTATATCTGACTGGGACAGGGGAATCAGGAAGGCTTGAGGATTTATGCCTTTCATAATGATGAAAAACTTTCATATTTTGGAAATAGATAAAATTTTATTGAGTTAAAAAGGCATATTATATTCCTACAACTTTTCCCCCCATGAAAACTACATTTGACTGTAGTCTCTCTCTCCTAACTATAGCTCTAGTAGCTGCTATCTGCCATACTACCTTTTTTACATTTTACGTTATTTTATATACATATTTAAAATATTTTACTACATTTACCATGGAGAAAGATTTTCTAAATCAGTAGATGATGTCAATCACTGGTCATATTCCTAGTGAGAATATATAGACTTGGCAATGAATCTTTCCACTTGTCCCACTGATCCTAGAAATGCTTTATTTGGTTATTGGCTGGCAAGAGCTGCTCCTTTATCTTCATCTTTTGAAGATGTCTGTATCTGTTAATATTTAACCCATCGAGCACATATTTTCCAAGGTCTAATAGGCCTCTAGGCAAGAGACTTATTGTAATATTCCATAAATCCTGCTTCATCAGGCCATGAACTTCCTCTTTTCTTGGTGGATGCCCTGGGTGACAGGGCTCCTCACAGTGTGTAGATGAAGTTTCAGAGGTTTGTCAGGACAGAGTTTAGGTGGAATGCACGTACTTCAGCTAATCTAAAAGGTGAGAGTTTTTGCTCTTTGTGACCCTAGATGAATTATTTATGTTCCTTTATCTTAAAATGGGTATAACAATTGTACCTACTTCATAGACTTATTTTGTAGATTAAATTTGGCATTTGTAAGCATTTAACGTATAGTTACTATAATTATGAGGTATCATAGATAGCCTGGAGAATTACTGTATTTTTTTCCCTCCCAAATAAATAACAGGAAGAAGAGGAGGCAGGAACATATGCTAAGAAGGTATGATTATCTTACCCTTCTTTCTTTGAAATAATAAGGGACAAAAGAATATGTGTGAAGAAATAATTGCCATATAATGTGATTCATGCAATGATAAAAGTATGTTCAAGATTAAGAAGAAGGAATAATAAACCGGGCATGGGATCAGGGAGGGCTTTGAGAAGAAGTGCTACTTAGGCAGAGGTTTGAATGAGTGAGTAGTGGGGGCGGATGAGGCCAGTGGTGATGAGGGATGTGCCAGGCACAAAGGGTTTAGAGAGTACCATGACTTTGAGATGAAACTGGTGGACCTTAAAGTATAGGGAGTAGTGAGAAATGAGACTAGAGAGGGAGGCTGGATTCAGCTCGTAAATATGAGTACCTTTAATATAGATGTGCATTTGTGTCAGAACGTCTTGAATGGGCTAAGTGTTACCTGAGCCCTTTTTCCCAAACCCTTCCAGAGCTGTACTAGATTCGTTAATACTATTCCCATTAAAGAGCAGCTCTGGCTGGAAGACTCATTTAACATTGTCTCTTGGTTATTTTTCTCTGTGTGGAAAGCAATGCTCGATAACTTCCTAGGTATAGTGGTATATCTACTAGTTACACCTCCCTAGCAACATCCAGAGAGGTCAGTGAGCAATGCATGGGAAGCTGCCACTGGCCCCTTAAATATCATCTCGGGGCTGACTCTGGACCAGATGAATTCAACTGTGACTCAGCTAGACAAACAGATTTGCATATTATAGAAATAGAGTTTCAGGTTTATATAGCAAATCAAACAAATCTGCACAAGTTCAGCCTGAGTGCACTTGACTCAATAGACATTCCCACATGGAAAACTGTGATGCTGCAAGCCTCTGCTAAAGAAGTGCCTGGTGAGCCACGAGCCTGGAGGTGGTGCTGTGAGGGCCTTCCTCAGACCCAGCAGGGTGTGGCTGTAGTTATGCTAGTCCACACTCTCTCTTGGCTGAAGCAAATTTTCTGCCTTTCCTTTTGTTTCTTACAGAATGTCTTTCTTTCTGGTGATTGTCAACATATTTTTACTTCTTCATGGTACAGGTGAGTCATTCAAAAAACTTTCTAGGTATTTCTGAAACAATTTTGTGGACAGTGAGGAAAACAGTAGTTTGGCGATAAATAAAACACACAAACAAATAGACAAACATATAGGCAAATGTGCTGGCCAGATGCTGAGTTGGTTAGAACACAGTGTAATAACACCAAGGTCAAGGGTTCAGATCCCCCTACTGGCCAGCTGCCATTAAAAAAAAAAGATGGTAAACAAATAGGCAAATGACTTACTCTCTTTGAACCTCAGTCTTTTCATCTGTTAAATGGGAGTAACGAATACCTACTATATTGGCTTATAGGAAATGGTGAAAAGCAGATGAATAGAGAATGTAACAGACATGTTATAAAGCATTCTTGTTTATTCTACTTTTTTTTAATGATAAAAATCCCCCTCCATTTTAGTTTGTCCATTTGAGGCCATATCTGGATGACTAACCTTATTCACATCTTTAATATGAACCTCCCCCCAACCAAAAAAAAAAAAAAAAAAAAAAATTAGGCATACTCCCTCTTCAAGTGACTCTGATAAGTGCTGATTTTTGGTATGGTGTCCAGAATATTCAAAATCAGGTCTGTCCTGAAAAATCTGATGGGCAGTCAGTGCAGGGTTTGTGTAACTCTTTGTACTCAATTCTTTAAAAATATCAGTGATGAACAATATATAGATGTTGAAAATGTTAATGTAATTCAGTTAACCAAAAGCATATAAGCAAAAATTCTTAAAAGAAATATCATGAATTCAAAACCTGCAATACAATGTCTCCACAAAGTCATCAAACACATTTATGGTCTTTAGAGAAGTGCCATCTCAGCAATCTACAGCAGTTCTGCCAGTCTCTTAAATGTGGCAGCAACTTAAAGGCATTCTCAGGATCCAGAGATCAACCCGTGAGTCAGTGCAAGGCCTGGACCACCCAGATTACATTTACTGGCTCTTTTCTCTTGATGCTTTATTACTCTGTGTGTGTATTTGTGTGTGTACAGGGAAGCAGTAAGGCAAAGTGAAGTGGTAATCCACTCATATTCAGGAAAAACCCAACCAAATAAATTAAAGGAATGGGTGTGTATGGAGGTGAGAAAGATAAAGGTATGTCTGTTAGTTCTAATAATATTTTACATTTTATAGCAATATTGACAACCTAATTCTATGTGCCAGGTACTAGAGCAGGTGCTTTAAACATAGCATTTTTCTACAGATTTCAAAGTGTTTTCCCACATTATTAGCTTTGTGCAAAGCTTTTGCCTCAGCCTCTTAGGCCTTGGGAAGCTAAAGACACAGTGGTTTAGGAATAACAGATTGAAATAGACAACGGATTTATTCATATTCAAGTAGGACTATCTGCAAACGCATCAGTGAGAAGTTGGCTTTTGTATTACCAGTTATCTCAGCAGTAGATCATGTTTCATGATCCACTGGCTAGAGCTTTTGGATTATTGAGTCTGAGACCCTTTCACTTGGGACTGGAAAGGGTACAGCTGCAGCAAGATCTCCTGGGTATAACCTGAGAAGTCAGAAACAAGGACCCTTCGTGAGTAAGCTACGTATTCTTGTGAGAAAGATGGGGCGGAGTGGGGGTTGGGGGGCAGTTTACTAAAGTATCCACCCATCTGCTCTACTCTTTCTGTCCCTCTGGAAAATGACTGAGCCATGTCATATGAACACAGTCCCTAAGACCCCAAGGTATTTCATAACAACCCTGAGGCAGGTGTTATTATCCTAATTATATACAAGGAGAAGGTAACCCAGAGAGATTAAGTGACTTACCTGATGGCAGGTGATTAGTAAGGGAGTACTTAGAACTAGAACTTGGATTTACAACTATTCAGACCAGGATTTTAAAAATGTACATATAAAACACTGCTTCTTTAAAAAAAAAATTCTTTTATTGAAATGTAACTGATTGTACATATCCATGGGGTACAACATTGAATATCAATACCTGTGTGCAATATGTGATGTTAAAATCAGGATAATTAGTATATTCAACATTATACAATGTAATAATTTTTTGTGACCCTTTGACAATTTCTTGCTAATGCCCCCTCCCCTGTTTCCCACTTCTGGTGGCCTCCGTTCTATTCTCTCCTTTTGAAAGTTCAAGGAATTATTGTTATTGTTGTATATTTCTTTTTTTACAATTTGTTTTTAGCTTCCACTTATGAGTGAGGACATGCAGTATTTTTCCTTCTGTGCCTGGTTTGTTTCATTTAACATAATTTTCCCTAAGTTCATCCATGTTGCTGTGAGTGGCAGAATTTCATTCTTTTTTATGGCAGAGTAGTATTCCATTGTGTATATATACCTCATTATCCTTATCCAGTCATCTGTTGACAGATATTTAGGATAGTTCCAAGTCTTGGCTAATGTAAATAGAGCTGCGATAAACAGGGAGTGCAGGTATCCCTTTGACATTATGACTTCCATTCCATCTTTTTGTGTCCTCTTTATTTGAACAATGATTTCTAGTTCTTGTAGTAGAGATATTTCACCTCCTTGGTTAAATTGATTCGTAGGTTTTTTTTTTTTTTTTTTTTTTTTGGTGACTATTGTGAATGGGCTTGCTTTCTTGATTTCTTTTTCTGCTAGTTTGTTATTGGAGTATAAAAACACTACTGATTTTTGTGTGTGGATTTTGTATCCTGCAACTTTACTGAAATTGTTTATCAGCTCTGGGAGTTTTTTTTGTAGAATCTAGATTTTTCTGTATATAGGATCATGTCATGTGCAAACAGGAACAGTTTGACTACATTTTTCCAGTCAGGATGCCCTTTATTCCTTTCTCTTGCCTGATCTGGCTAGTACTTTTAATACTATGTTAAATAAGAGTGGTGAGAGTGGGCATCCTTGTCTTGTTCGTGTTCTTAAGTAAAAAGCTTTGGGTTTTTCCCCATTCAGGATGATATTGGTGGTGGGTTTGTTGTATATATGGCTTTTATTGTGTTGAGATATTTTCCTTCTATACCTGATTTGTTGAGAGTTTTTATCATGAAGGTATGCTGAATTTTGTCAAATGCTTTTTCTATCTATTGAGATAATTATATGGTTTTTTGTCCTTGATTTTGTTGATGTGGTATATGTCATTTATTGGCATGTGTGTTGAACCATCCTTGCATCACTAGGATGAATCCCACTCAATTATGGTGTAGAATTTTTTTTGATGTATTGCTGTATTTTGATTGCTAATATTTTGTTGAGGATTTTTGCATCTATGTTCGTCAGAGATATTGGCCTGTAGTTTTCTTTTTTGTTGTATCTTTGTCTGGTTTGGTATCAGGGTGATGCTGGCCTCATGGAGTGAGTTTTAGAGAATGGACAGTGTTTCAATTTTTTGGAAGAGTCTGAAGAGAATTGGTATTAATTCTCCTTTTAAAGGTTTGGTAGAATTCAGCAGTAAAGCCATCTATTTCTGGGCTTTTCTTTGTTGGTAGGCTGATGATTACTGCTTCAATCTTGTTGCTTGTGATTGGCCTGTTTAGGTTTTCTGTTTCTTCTTGGTTCAGTCTTGGTAGTTTATATGTATCCAGAAATTTACCCATTTCTCTCAGGTTTTCAATTTTTTGGCCTATAGTTGTTTGTAATTGTCTCTATGATTCTTTGTATTTCTGTGTTATTGATTATGTTTCCTTTTTCATTTCCAATTTTTGTTATTTGGGTCTTCTCTCTTCCTTTTTTAGTTAGCCTCATTAATGGTTTGTCTATTTCGTTTATCTTTTCAAAAAAACAACTTTTTGTTTCATTGATCTTTTGTATCATTTTTGGGGTCTCTATTTCATTTAGTTCTGCTGTAATCTTAATTATTTCTTTCCATCTACTAATTTGGGATTGGATTGTTCTTGTTTTTCTAGTTCTTTGAGATATAGAAATCTTTCCTTCTGATGGAAGCATTTAGTGCAATAATCTTCCATCTTAATACTGCTTTTGCAGTATCCCACAGGTGTTAGTATGACATGTCTTTATTTTCAGTGACTACAAGAAATTTTTTGATTTCCTGCTTAATTTTTTCTTGGACCGTTCAGGAGTGTGTTGTTTAATTTCCTTGTATTTGTATAGTTTCAAGAGTTTTGCTTTTTATTAATTTATAGTTTTAATCTGTTTGGTCTTAAAAGATATTTGAAATGATTTCAATTTTTAAAAATTTGTTGAGACTTGATTTGTGACCTAACATGTGGTCTGTCCTGGAGAGTGTTCCATGTGCTGATGAGAAGAATGTGTATTCTATAGTTGTTGTATGAAATGTTCTATATATATCTGCCAAGTCCAATTGGTCTAACGTGTATTTTAAATCCTGTGTTTCTCTATTGATTTGTTGCCTAGATGATCTGTCCAATGCTGAGAGGGGTGTCAAGGTCCCTAATTATTATTGTACTGGGGTCTGTCTCTTTCTTTAGGTCTAATAGCATTTGCTTTATATATTTGGGTTCATATATGTTTATGATTGTTATGTCTTCTTGCTGGATAGATCCTTTTATCATTATACAGTGGCCTCCTTTGTCTCTTTTTATGGTTTTTTTGTTTAAAGTCTATTTTATCTGATCTGAAAATAGCTACTCCTGCTCATTTTTGGTTTCCATTTGCATGGCATATCTCTTTCCATCCCTTTACTATTAGTCTGTGTGTGTCTATACAGGTGTATTGAGTCTATTGTAGACAGCATATAGTTGGGTCTAGCTTTTTCATCCAATCAGTCAGTCTGTGTCTTTTGAGTGGGGAATTTAATCCATTTACATTTAGGGTTGTTATTGAAAGGTATTTTCTTCTTCTTGGTATTTTACTGATTTTAGGTTAAATGTTTTAAATATCTTTTGTTCCTTTCTTCCTCTTTTATTGTTTGTCTTCAGTGTTTGTTGGTGTTTTGAAGTCATAAGATATAGTTTCTTTCTCTTTCCCGTTTGCATTTTGTTCTACCAGTGGGTTTTTGTATTAGTCCATTTCTGTTGCTTATAACAAAATACTTGGAACTGGGTAATATGTAAGATAACAAAATTTATTCCTCACACTTTTGGAGGCTGGGAAGTCAAAGTCCAGGGAATACATGTGGAAGGCTTTGGTGGTGACTTCAGTGATGGCAGGGTATCACATGGTGAAATGGTGGAGCAGAGACAGAAAAACTCTTCATGTGCTTTCCTTTTAAAGCCCATGGAACCACACCCCTGACCACCATTATTAATCCATTCACTAGGCATGGTCCTACAATCTAATCACTTCTTCAAGGTCTCAACTTTCAATTACCATAATAGGATTTCCTACCCTCAACAGTTATAGTGGGGATTAAGTTGGGGGTGGGGGGGACATTCAACACAAGGCAGTTTTATTCTTTCTTGAGTATTCCTGGTGGTGGTTATCATTTTTTGGAGTCCAGATGCAGGATTCCCTTGAGGATTTCTTGTAGGGCTGGTCATGTGGTGGTAAGCTCTCTTAGTTTTTGTTTGTCTGGGAAATACACTATTTCCTTCATTTCTAAAGGATAGCCTTGCTGGGTATAGTATTCTTGGGTGGTGGGTTTTTTTTCTTTTAGTGTTTTGAATATATCATTCCACTCTCTTCTGGAATGTAGAATTTCTATTGAGAAGTCTGCCATTAGTCTGATAGGGACTCCCTTAGAGGTGACTTGATGCTTTTCTTTTGCTGTTTTTTGGAGTTTCTCTTTGTTTTTGAGTTTTACCAGTTTGACTGTAATGTGTCTCAGAGAGGACTTTTTGAATTGAATCTGTTTGGGGATCTTTGAGCTTCCTGGTTCTGAAGGTCCATGTCTCTCTGTACGTGGGAAGTTTTCCACTATTATTTTGTTGAATATGTTTTCAATGCCTTTTTCTTTCTTCTTTCCTCCCAGAACACCCATGATTTGGATATTTGTGTGCTTAATGTTATCTGCTAGCTCTTCATTTTTTAAAAATTCTTTTTTTTTTTGGTCCACCTGGGTTATTTCAAAAAGACTGTCTTCAAGTTCAGAATTTTTTTCTTCTGCTTTTTCTAGTCTGCTGCTTATGCTCCCAGTTGTGTTTTTTATTTTATTGAATGAATCCTTCAGTTCTATAAGTTCTGCTACATTCTTTTTTAAGGTATTAATCTCTTTGTAAATTTCCTCCTTCACATCCTAGGTAGTTTTTCTCATTTTGTTGTGTCATTTAGCTAAATATTTTTGTATCTCATTGAGTTCCCTAAGATTGTTGCTTGGAATTCCTTTTCAGTCATTTCCAGAGTTTCCTGTTCCATGGGGTCGGGTACTTGAGAATTATTGTATTACTTTGGTGGTGTCATATTCTCTTGTTGTTCTCATATTTCTATTATCTCTATGCTGATGTCTGGTCATCTGGTAGAGCGTTGCTTTTTCTGTTACTCTGGACTATGCTTTGAGGAGAGAGGCTTCCTCCTGTAGATGCATTTTATATTGACCATTGAGTAGGGTGTTTTAGTATTGGTTTCAGGTAGATGCAGTAGTGTAGTCTCCATGTCCATATTCAATGTTGGAGCTGCATGTGAATGCCTCTGTGGCCTAGGCACTGGGGCAGTTAGTGATTCCTTACTGTGTTGGGTTGTTGAGGACATGAGTGAGCTCTTGAGTTCTTGGGAGAAGTTCCTGAGTGCCCTGTCACTCTTTGGCTGGGGTGGGAGACCCTTAGTAGGCTTATTGGCACCTCAGCTAGAGTCTTGTGACTCTGATGGGTACACTGGGGTATACTGGAGTGCCTCAAGTTGAATGGGTGACCCTGTATGGGGTTTCTCTTTCCTCTTTCCTACAGGCAGAGACTCTTCCTTCATCCTTGCTTCCTCCAACTGGGGGATGTGTTGGTGGTGGGTGGGAATTTTCTTCACTACTCTATTTGGCTATCCTGGGTTTCTGCACTCTCTGGGGATTCTGCATGTGTCTCTCCTTGGATCAAGGCAGTTGTATGGGCTGTGCATATACCTCTTACCCCCACATGCACTACCTTGGGGGATGGGGGCAGCGTAATTCACCCTGTGTGTTGAGCCACTGGGTTGTGGGTCGGTGTTCACTCAGTTCGTTCCCCAGGCTCCACTGGTTACCCTCCTTTGGTCAATGCAGTTTAGTGGTGGTGGGCTGCCCTTGCAGAAGTGGTGGCTATGGTGGTGGCTGTGGTGGTGGCTGTGCATGGCAGTGGTTTCTGCAGTAGTAGTGGGCTGCCTGTGCAATGGGCACTTTGCACTCTTGCTTGCTGTATTCATGGGCTGCCCTTGGCTCCTGAGGTCCCCATGCTGCTGCCTCAAAACACTGCTTCTTGATTATAACCACAACAAAAAATTTTGAGCCAGAAAGCACCTTAGTTTTTTATTTGAAAGTCCATCTTTCTAAAAGTTATGTAAGTTGTTTCTCTCTGCCTCCTTCTGTCTACCCTGTCTTCCTTTATATTCATTCATTCATTCACTCATTCAATTAGTCATCAATTCCTTCATCAGACTTAGAATGAGTGCCTACTATTAGGAGATGAAAGAACATGGTTCAGATGGAGGGCTTTGGAGCTAGACTGTCTGGATTTGAATTGTAGCTCTACTACTCACTAGCTATGTATTCCTGAGCAACTTACTTCACCTCATCATGCCTTGGGTTTCTCAGTAATAAGTTGAGGATAATAATAATACCTACCTCAGTGTTTGTATGCAGATTAAATGAATTAATACCAAAAAAACTCTTAGAATACTTTTAGCATGTTGTAAATGTTACCTGATATAGTCAGAGTTCTTCAGAGAAACAGAACAAAATGGAGGAGGGGGTATATATTTATTATAAGCAATTGGCTTATGCAATTATGGAGGCTGAGAAGTACCAGATCTGCAGTCAGAAAGCTGGAGGCTGAGGAGAGCCTATGGTGTTGTTCTAGTCTGAGTCTAAAGGCTTGAGACCCAAGAAGATCATATTTCAGTTTTCAGCTGGAAGATAGGAAAAGACTGCTCAAGCAGTCAGGCAGGAGGGGTTCCCTCTTATTTGTAGGAGGGTTAGCTTTTTTGTTCTATTCAGGACTTCAACTGATTGGATGAGGGCCACCCACATTAGAGAGAGCAATCTGCATTATTCAGTCTATTCATTCATATGTTAAGCACATTGTAAAACACCCTCACAGACACACAAAGAGTAATGTCTGACCAAATCTGGGCAACCCATCAATAGCCAAGGGCTGCCACTGCTGGAATGAGCAGATTGTATCTATTATTCAGCTAGAATGTCTGCAACTGAATGTCTCTCAGGCTGCTTTTTGCCAGGCTGGTGTCTTGGAAGCTTCCTTGCCTACTAATTTATCATTTGGATTTGCTCTTGGTGCTTCATCTGTTTTGGCTTCTATTTCATCTCACCTCATTATATCAAACAGTATTCTTACTTAGGCTAACACTGACCGACTCTTCCTCTTTTCCAGTGTTTGTTACCTGCACAGTGTCCTTAAGAGGAAAAAAAAGCCTTCTTATTGGAGTCCCTACTTTTATAATGCTTAAATCTCATTATTCTGTCTTGCTCAAGTTGGGAATTTAATAAGCCTTTTAGCTCAAAAGTTTGGTAACTATAACCTTAAATGTCTTTTTTAAACTCTGAGAGGTCTTGTTTCTTTTTGCAGTGCTACCAATATCTTACTTTGTTTCCTGGGAATCAGTTTTGTCTGTTAGTAGCAGAGACATTTGACAGAGGAATTCTGATTTGGAAGCCTAATTTATAAAGTAAATTAGAGAGGGATTGTTCTGATTTAAGTGGTAAGGTAGTGGATATCGCACTGATTTGATCTTTACCTAGACACCAGTGGCAACCTCTGGGGTGGTCTGGGGAAAATAGTTTGAAAACATTGAATCAGATGATCTCTGAGCTTTCTTTTAGCTATAACATATCAGGATTCTATTCCATGTCATGATTCTATAAATAGTACAAAGTGCATGGCTGTATTCCTCACAGCCCTCAGCCCCTACTAGTGAGAACTCTGCTCAGACTAGAGCAGGTATTTGCAGCAGGTAAAATAGATTTACTTACTGAACATCTGCTTCTGTCTTTCTGATGTGCCTTCCTGGATTACTGAAGCTGGAGAGTAAAAAATGACATTTCCAAGATTCCTGTGCAATTAGGATTCTGGAAGTGACTTTGGCTCTGCCAATCAGATACACTTGCTCAAGAATTAAATTGGCAACATTGAAAAGTGATAGTGTATGTGGCATCCTTTCTTTTACCATGTGACTCTAGCAATTTGACTTCCTGAATCACCAGCTTCTTGATAAGGCAGAGGCAGCAGCTCCTCTGGCAGTGTTGTCCTGAGCCTAGTGTAATGTGGGGAAGGACAGAACACACATATCGCAAGTCTCACGTTCCGCATTCTTCTTTGGGCTCATTCCTCCAGCCTTCCAATGATTTTGTAAATGTCTGGTTCCCTGTACTAAATCCCTTTTTGCTTGAAATAGCTAGAGTGATTTCTTTTATCTGTTATGAAACCCTACCTGATGCAGTGTTCATTGGTCGTTACTAACTTCAATTATTTGACATTCCCAGTGTATGCAGAAGAGTTGCGGGCCCACCCATTCACTGATGTTACCCTCTCCTGCCATTTCTCCTTTGTGAAGGGCACAGAAAATCTTGAGTTTTCTTGGGAAAGAGAAGACATCAAAGAGGAATATGAGGTAGAGGATGATAAAGAATATTATCGCTTTTTCAGATACTATGATTTTTTTGACATTTTCTCAAAGTTGGTTTACCAGTTTCACAATAACACAGAACAACTGGAAGATCAAAACTCCTTGTATGAGGGAAGAGTCTCTGTGGATCAGGATGAAATTTCTGAGGGGACTCTATCACTTTTGCTAAGAAATGTGGATTTCACAGATGAAGCTATCTACAAGTGCTCAGCCATCACACCAGATGGAAGAGGCAAAAGTGTAATTAAGCTAATAGTAGAAGGTAAGGGAATGTATTGAACTTTATTTCAAGTTCTGTCTCTGTTTATAAGGATAAGTTGTAAGTTTTCTCTTCTGATGTTCTCACTTTTTTGTCTTCTACTCAAATTGTTAAAGGTTCTTTTTATTCTCCTGATGAGAATCAGGTGTTTGAGATTTCAATTAATCTTAGCTAAAAACATTACTCTGAACAAAAGGTGCTCTATCTGTATCTGTATGCATTGTTTATTCACATGAACAAACAAAACAAAAAAAGAAAACCCCAAACAAAAAACAATACTGGTCTTATCCCAAACTCTCCAAACAAATTATAACATTGAAAAACCAAAATATAATACAACACAATAGTTCTACCTGAAAACTCAGATATGACATGTGGTTTAGTGAGAAGAGCCCTGCATTGGGAGTCAGAAGGCCCATGTTCTAATTCTGGATGACTTTGGGCAACTCATTTAGCTTTTCTAGCCTTCACTTTTTTCACTATTCAAATATAGGTTGGACTGGATCAGTGGGTCTCCATAGAGCCCCAAGGATCCTTACCCTTCACAGGATTGCATGAGGAGCTTCCTTTTCCCACCAGAGACCTCATGAGGATTGGGGGAGGCATGCCAGAATTCCTCCAGGATAAGTGGGAAGAAATGGAAAGGTGGTGGTGGTGAGAATCATTTGTTATCTTCAGTGATTCTCAGCAGTGTGTCTGAGGTCAGTGGAGAGTCTGGAGTGAACTCACTCAAAGAGGGGACAATTCCAGTAATAAAGACAGCAGTGGTAGGTGATACCTGGGGGGCAGGAACATACATGTATCCTTATTCTGTTCTTCTCTTACTATGCTTGGGTCAAAATTTTAACTACAGTAAGACTCGAGATGTGTTGCCTACATAAGGAGTTAGTGTAACAACTGAGGGCAAGGTTTCTGCTAGCCTGAGCCTTCTGGGACTGAAATAAAAAAGGAACTAATTGTTTTGTTATTTTCTTTAACCAGACTCTGAAATGCCCCAGGTACAGTTTGACAGGATTGATGATGAGGATGTGGCCACGTGCATCTCCAAGGGCTGGTACCTCATGCCCAGTGTGACCTGGCTGGACCGGGCAGAGAGGGACCTGAGCAACCACAGTACCGTGGAGGTCCTGGAGGAGCAGATGAACGGCTTCTATAGGGTGTTCTCTGTCCTAAAATACCCTGTCAAGTTAAATGAGAAATATGTCTGCCGCATAAGAGAGACAGATGTAAACAACCAGCCCTTCAGAATCATCCACAAGTACCCGAGTAAGTGGAAATCCGAAAGGAAGAGTGGAAGTAAGATGCATTTCACTCTAAAAAGTCATCATTCATTAATATGAGTATTTACTAGATGCCAGATATATTGGGCACTCCTAGGCACTTTGGGGATTTAAAGAAGCATCAGGAACGTAAGCTTGTAGCCTGAGTCAAGAGAAGGTAGTGAGGTGGAGTCTCTTTGGGTTTGAGAAAAGACCATGCTTCAAGGACTGACAGCTTTCATCCTGACGGATGTGGCTGTTACTATTGATGAAGCCCCTGTTCCTCTGGTAAAAATATCAGCTTTATGATGTGACAGACAGTGTAGTCATGGTGGCCATTTATCAGCCTCTCACCAGGTGTCTGGTACTTTACATATGTCACTTTAAGTCCTTACCTCAACCCTGTAAGGTAATTATTACTGTCCCCCCTTCTATATGAGGAAACCAAGAAGTTAGGTAATCTGACTAAGGACATAGCTAATAGGCACAAGAGTCAAGATCCGAACCCATTCTTTTTGAATCCAAAGTAGACTGCACGAACAGATTTAAGTCATATGAGCTGGGAGAATGGGAGCCCCTGTGTGATAAGTAATGAGGCAGGAAATGAAACCACTTCTCCCACTCATGAATCCTGGACAGTCTTAATGTTGCTACATCAAAGGCCTTCTAACTGCATTCTGTGGAACTTTGCAGTTCCTTGTTAGGGTCCTTGAGAGAAAATCTGATGAATAATTTTTTTGTAGCTATTCTATTACTTCTAAACCATCCCCAGTGCAGCAATTTGAAAAAGCATGTAAGAAAAAGAACAGGTACTGATTGAACACATACTGTATTCTCATACAATATTTAACCCACAGTGACCTCTGAATTATATACTAATATTGCCCCATTCAGCAGAGGAGGAAACTAAGGCTGAGAGAAGGTAAATTATTTACTAAAGGCTACACAGCCGATACTTTTAGAACCTGAGACTTGAACCCAGGTCTAACCATTAACGAAGGCCTGGGTACTTTCCACTATATCATGATTGACTCAGGGGCCTTAAGTTCTTTGTGTTATAGTGTCCATAGCCTCACACAGAGGTCATTGATCTGTGCAGCCACATGTGGCCCCACCTATCTCTCCATCAAGAAAGAAGTGATGATGATGGGCAAACTTGTACTGTAAACTAATTCCTTCTACTTTCCTGTGTCCGCAACTTAGAGATCCTTACTAAAACCTCTTTGTAGGGTTAGACCTGGCAGGTACTTTAGCCATCATCTTCTACAAACCACAGCATGTAGGGGTAAGAAAACAGAAGTCCAGAGAGGTGAGGTAGTTGCGCAAGTCATAGAGCCTCTATACAAAGAGTATTAAGGCAGTCTGACTTCATGCAAAGACTGGTGGGTCACCTTTCAGTTCTAGTCTGTATGGGCCTGGCAATTAATCAAAACATTCAAAACACTATAGCAATCCCAGATCTTTGAGTAATTATCTGTGAATATTATATAACTGTTAAAAATATTCATTTAAACTTTTAATAACATGAGGAAAGGCTCATAATATTTTAAAATTTTATGAAACAAGATAAAAGCTTGTGTGTAGCATGAGCCCAAGTTGTTTACCTATATGCAGATTTAAAAGATAGGAAGTATTATTATTATTATAATTATTATCATAATTATTAGCAAAAATTACTGGTTACCTTTGCATGATGGGATTACAAGCAATTTTTATTTTCTTCTTTGTGCTTGTCTGTTTTATGCGACATTCTATAACGAACATGTATTATTTTTATAGTCTGAAAAAGCTATACTTAAAATTTTTTTTAACATCTTTATGAAATATAATTCACATGGCATAAAATTCACCCATTTGAAGTGTATGATTCAATTGTTTTAGTATATTCACAGTATAGTGCAATCATCACCACTATATAAATTTAGAACATTTTCATTACCCTGAAAAGAAACGCCATACCCATTTGCAGTCATTCTCCATTCTCTATACTATGTTCCCCAGTCTGAGGCAACTACTAATCTACTTTCTGACTATATAGATTTGCCTATTTTGGACCTTTCATATAAATGAAATCACACAACACGTGGTCTTTTGTAACTGGTTTCTCTCAGTATAATGTTTTCAAGATTCAGCCATGTTGTAGCATATATCAGTACTTCATTCATTTTCCCTGTTGAATAATATTCTGTTGTATGGATATACCACAATTTTTCTCTTCATCAGTCTAAGGAGATTTCGATTGATTCCATTTTTTGGCTATGATGAATGATGCTCCCGTGAACATTCATGTACAGGTTTTTCTGTGGATATTTCATTTATCTTGAGCATATATGAGTGGAATTCCTGGGTCATGTAGTAACAGTTTTTTTAAACTTTTGAGGAACTGCCAGACTGTTTTCCAAAGTATCTGCACACTTTTACATCCTCACCAGCAATACATGAGAGTACCAATTTCTCAACATCCTTGCCATCACCCATTGTTATCTGTCTTTTTTATTTTAGCCATCCTAATAGGTGTGAGTGGTATTTGTGGTTCTGATTTGTATTTCCCTGATGGCTCATGATATTGAGCATCTTTTCATGTGCTTATTGATGATTTGTACATCTTCTTTGGAGAAATGTCTATTTAAATACTTTGCCCTTTAAAAAGTGGGTTATTCATCTTTTTATTATTGACTTGTAAGAGTTCTTTATATATTTTGAATACCAATCCCTTATCAGATATATAATTTGCAAGTATTTTCTCCTATTCTGTGGGTTGTATTTTCACTTTTTAATAATGTTCTTAGAAGCAGAAAAGTTCCTAATCTTGAAGAAGTCCAATTTATCTTTTTTGTCACTTACACTTTTGGCGTTATGTCTAAAAAAATCATTGCCTAAATTCACAAAGATTTACTCCTATGTTTTTTTCCGAGAGTTTTATACATCCTCCTACATTTAGGTCTATGATTCATTTAAAAATAATTTTTATATATGGTATAAGATAGGAGTCCAACATTATTCTTTTGTGTGGAGATTTTCAGTTGATCCAGGACCATTTGTTGAAAAGACTATTCTTTCTCTGTTGAATTGTCTTGACATCCTTTTCGAAAATCGAGTGAACATAAATGTAAGAATTTGTTTTTGGACTCTCAATTATATTCCATTGAACTATGTATCTGTCCTTATGCCAGTATCACACTGTCTTGATTACGATAGTTTTTTAGTAAGTTTTGACACAGGGAAGTGAGGATTCTCCAGCTTTGTTCTTCTTTTTCAAAACTGTTTTGGGTATTCTTGTTTTGGTATTTCCACATGAAATTTAGGATTGACTCATCAATTTCTGCAAAAATGGCACTTGGAATTTCAATAGGGAATGTACTGAATCTATAGATCAATTTTAGGAATATTGCCATCTTAAAAATATTAAGTCTTCCAATTTGTGAACACAGATATCTTTCCATTTATTTGTCTTCCTTAATTCCTTTCATTGATGCTTTGTAGTTTTCAATGTATAAATCTCGTATTTCTTTTGTTAAATTTATTCCTCTGTTTTATTCTTTTTGATGCTTTATAAATGCAATTGTTTTCTTAATTTCATTTTTAGAGTGTTTGTTGATAATATTAAAAAATACAATTAATTTTTGTGAATCCCTTAGTATTTTCTTTATACAAGATAATGTTGCCTATGAATAGAGATAGTTTTACTTCTTATTTTCAAATCTTGATTACTTACATTTCATTTTCTTGCCTAATTGCCCTGGCTAGAACCCCCAGTACAATGCTGAATAGAAGAAGTAAGAGCAGACATTCTTGTCTTGTTGCTGATCTCAGGCAGAAAGCACTCTTTCATCATTAAGTATGGTGTTACCTGTGGGTTTATTGTAGATGGACTTTATCGGGTTGAGAAAGTTCTCTTCTATTGCTTGTTTGCTTAGTTTTCTTTGTATAATGAATTAATTTAGGATTTTGCCAAATGCTTTTTCTGCATCTATTGAGATAATAAAGTGGTCTTTGTTCTTTATTCTATAAATATGATGTATTACACTGATTGATTTTTATATATTGAGCCAATCTTGTATTCCTGGGATAAATCCCAGTTGGTCATGATATATAATCTTTTTTATATGTTGCTGGATTCAGTTTCTAGTATTTTATTGAGGATTTTTCATCTGTATTTATAAGGGATATTGGTCTGTAGTTTTCTCTTCTTGTATGTCTTTGTTTGGTTTTGGTAGAAGGATAATATGGCCTTATAGCATAAGTTGAAATGTGTTCCCTTATCTTTTGATTTTTAGAAGAGTTTGTGAGGGGTTGGTGTTAACTCTTTAGTTCTTCAACTTTTGGTTTTGTTTATTTTCTCTATTTTTTTTTTATTCTCTATTTATTTTACTTCCCCTTTAGTTTTTACTATTTCTTTCCTTCTGCTTGCTTTGGGTTCAGTTTTATTTTTCTAGTAACTTAATTTTGGAAGGTTAGGTTGTTGCTTTGAGATCTTTTTTCTCTTTAAATATTGGCATTTACAGCAGCGTACATTTCCCTTTGAGCATTGATTTAGCTGCATCCCATAAGTTTTCGTATGTTATATTTTCGTTTTCATTCATCTCAAAGTATTTTCTAAATTCCCTTGAGATTTCTTCTGGGTACAGCCTGCTCATGGGAACAGAGACTTAGGAAAACAGAAACTTAGAGAAACAAAGCTGAAGGACAGGGATTTTCTAAAAGTCAGGCTCTCAGTTCCAGGTACCTAACAATGAGGGTTTTCTTTGGTGGTGGTTTTACAGCAATGCGGTGGTCACACATGGCAGAAAATGGAGCAGGGAGAGAGAGATAGCTCCTCATGCATTCTCTTAGAGCCCTCAAAACCTCACCCAGGACCACCATTAAACCATCGACTTAATCACGTCTTCAAGGCCCCACCTTTCAATTACCATAATAGGATTTCCCACCCTCAACAGCTGAGTTTTGGGTGGACATTCAGTCCAATGCATTTCACCCTGGCCCCCCAAAATTCATGTCCTTTTCAAATACAAATACATTCATTTCATCCTGTCAAGCTCTTTCACCTGCTTGTAATCCTGCCAACTGGGCCAATTGTCGAGTGAGGGTTGGGTCTAGAGCTCACAGACCTCTCAAGCCCATTGCCCAGACTGGGTCACAAACCCTTCACATGCCAGGCTCTGTCACCAGACCCCTCACACGCAGGTCTGTGAGCTAGGTAACCAGCAGACGGGTCCTTGGAAGCTGTAGGTTGGAGAGCATGGCTGTGCAGAGCAGACGTCCGAGGCAGATGCCAGCCAAGTCATGGTGCCACACATGGGTGCCAACTCCACCCCCCCCCACACAATTTGCTTACAAAGAATGTGCCACACCTCCCCCAACTGCACCTAAGGTGAGGGGGCCTGATTAAATTATTCTATTTTCCCAACACATCCCCAAACTCTTTACTTTTTTCAACTCATAGGTCCAAATTTAAAAGTTGCACCTATGAAATCAAACAAGTTATCTACTGCCAAGATACAGTGGTGGAACAAACATAGGGTACATATTCCTGTTGAAAAGGGAGAAACAGGCCAAAAGAAAGGGGTAACAGGACCTAAGCCAGTCTGAAACCCAGCAGAGTAGGCATTAAATCTCAAAGCTGGTGAGTCATGTACCTTGACTCAATGTTTGCCATCCTCTGCACACTGGTGTGGAGGTTGGGTCCCCAAATCTTCAGGTAGCTCCACTCCTATGGCATTCCTGGTCTTAGAACATGCTTCACCTCTCCCAGGCTGGGTTACATGCTGGTAGCTCCACGTTGCTGGGGTCTCCATGGTGCTCCCAAAATTCCACTAGGCATGGCCTCAAGTGGGGTTTTTCTGCTGCAACTCCAACCCCGTGTTTCTGCTTAGCATAGCTCTAGCAACGGCTGTTTGTGGTGACACCATTCCTGCAACAGATCTCTTCCTGGGCTCTAGGCTTTTCCATACATCCTGTGAAATCAGGGTGGAGGCTCCCAAACCTCCACAGCTCTGGCATTCTAACACCACAGATCTAACACCATGTGGATGCTGCCAAGTCTTCTAGCTTTTATCTTCCAAAGCTGCAGGTCCAGCCACACCTGCAGTCAATTAAGCCACAGCTGGAGCAGCCAAAGCAGCCAGGGTGCTGGTGCTTGAAGCACCTTGCCAAAGTGGCCCTAGGCAGCGACCCCTTAGAGGGCTCCTCAAGCCTGTTCCCCAAGATCATTTTGTCTCCCTAGGCTTTTGAGACTGAAATGGAAGGGTTGGCACAAGAGGCTTCTTCAATGCCTTCAGGGCCTTTCCCCCCTTCTAATATTCCCTTTCCTTTTTACTATCTTCTTAGCACCATTGGATCTTTCTTCTAAAAATGCTCTCTGCTTCTCTACCACATGGCCAGGCTGCAAAATTTCCAAATCTTTACACTCTGCTTCCCTTTTATATTCTGGCTTTACGTTGTGCTTTTGGCGTCATAACTCAGCATAGGCTGTTAGAGTAGCCATGCAGCTTCTTTAATGCTTTGCTGCTTAGAAATTTCTTCCGCCAGATACTCTGGTTCACAACTCCGGAGTTCCAACTTCCACAAAGTCCTAGGGCATGGACACAATGCAGCCAAGTTCCTTGCCAGTTTACAGCAAGGGTGAGCTTTGCCCTGTTTCCAATAAGTCCCTTCTCATTTGCATCTGAGACCATCTCAGAATGGCCTTTACTGTCCATATTTCTATCAGCTTTCTGCTTGCCATCACGTAACCAAGTCTCTAAGATATTCCAAATTTTCCCTTTTATTTTTGTCTTCTTCTGAGTTCTCCAAACTCCTCCAACCTTTCCTCAACACCCAGTTCCAAAGCCATTTCCATATTTTCAAGTATCTGTTATAAACGACACCCCACTTCTCTGGTACCAATTTTCTGTATTAGTCCATTGCTGTTGCTTATAACAAAATATACGGAAGTGGGTAATTTATAAAAAAAAGTGAAATTTATTTGCTTACAGTTTCTGAGGCTGGGAAATCCACAGTCCAAGGAGCACATCTGGTGGTGGCAGCAGTGACCTCTCACATTGCAAGGTGGTGGAAGCAGAGAGAGCAGAGAGAGAGAGAGAGAGAGCAGAGAGACTCTCCTTTTAAAGCCTTCAGAACCACACCCGCAACCACCATTTTTAATCCGTTCACTACTGCATGATCCTAAAATCCAATCACCTCTTCGAGGCTCCCCCTTTCAATTATGATAATGGGATTTCCCACCCTCTCGACAGCCACAGTGGGGACCAAGTTTCTAATACATAAAAAGGGGGGGACACGACTCAAGCTTCAGCAAGTTTTGTGGGGATATAATTCAATCCACTACAGGCTTTATGTATATTTATTTAAACCTCATGGGAACCCTGTGTGGTAAGTAATATTATTAACCGTATATAAGTAGGTTTGCTGGATTTAGCAAATAAAAATACAGGATGCCCAGTTAGATTTGAATTTCTTATAAACAACAAATATTGCCATTTATGTATGCTAAAAATTGTTATTTATCTGAAATTTAAATTTAATAGGTTGTCCTATATTTTATCCAGCAACCCTACATTTAAGAGATAAGGAAACTGAAGCAAAGAGATGATGGGGAGGGAACATTCAAACTCCTCTTGAAGAACAGAAAGAAGAAACTAAAGAACTCTTTCATGCTTTCCATGCTTATCTGTAGAAAAAAGGGAGCCAAAATCATGGTCTTGGAGGCCTCTTCTTCTCCTATTGTTTTGTGTCTTTTGAGAAGCCAGTTGGAGCTATCCATTTATTAATTCAACAGATATTGGTAGAATACCTAGTTAGTACCAGATGTTGGCATTGCATCATGAAGATAAGCAATAGAGACATAGTTCCTGCCCTTATGGAGCAGACTGTCCAGTGGGGAAGACACAGGTTAAACGAGTGAGCTCTGCAGAGTGAGGAGAGATATGGTGGAGAGACATTGGGTGCAATGGGAGCCTGCCGAGAGCCTCCTCACCTGGTTTAGAAGGCTAGCATTGTAGGGGTTCCCCAAACATTGTCCCCAGACCAGCAACATTGACACCACCTGGGAGCATGTTGAAAATGTAAATTCTGAGGCCCTACCCAAGACCTACTGAATGAAAAACTCTGAGAGTAGGCCCAGCAATTTGCATTTAACAAGGCCTCATTGAGTGTGATTTTGACCCACACTCAAGTTTGAGAACCATTGATATAGGGCATCAGCCCCTTGGGGTGATATGGACACCCAGAGCATTTGTGTCCTATCCCTCCTGCAGGGCTGGGGTGCCATCACTTCTAAGCCATGTGCAGCAGGCGAGGAAAGCAGAGCTCTGGCTCTTTGCCCCCATCCAGTAAAACAAGATTAACCAGACAGACTAATAAATTTAAGTTTCCCATTTGAGTTGGTCTTTCCTTCAAAGAAGAGAAAAGAAGGGCTTACTTATTCCCCAGACTTTAAAGTTTCTCCCACACATTGAGGACTAGAGGTCTTTGAACATTACAGAGGGCCTCAGACTCTCTTCTGAGAACACTACGATACGTTATTAATGAGCTGACTTCAAGGAAATCCCTGCTTTTGATCCCCTTAAATTTTAACATCCTAAAAAAAGGTCCTAGCAATGCCTCAAAGGCCCCTATATTTTATTTCTCTTCATCTCTTTGCATGTACCTGTTTGTATAAGGCTCTTTGAGATTTGGCATCTGCCTATTTTTCCAGCCCCATAGCTCACTGTTTTTCACCACATGGCCATTGCTCATTGCTCAGAGCTTACTGACTCCTTGTGGTTTCTAGACTGTATTTATTTTTCATACTGTCAGCCTTTGCATAGACTCTGCCTCTTCGTGGAATGCCTTTCTTTTCTTAGTCTGCCTCATGAACTCCTCCTCTAAGATTTGGCTATGACTTTAAGCCCTTCTTAACTCTCATACTCTCATTTCCATTTTGTTCAACATTTCATTCATTCACTCATCAAATATTTGTTGGGCTCCAACTCTGTGCCAAATACTCTTTTAGGCATTGGAGATACAGCACCCTTAAGGTGTGGGATAAGAATTGGAAGAAGCATGAAGAGACTCTGGGGTGTTGGTAATATTCAACTTCTTGATTTGGGTGCTGGTTACATGGTTGTATCCAGTTTGAGAAAATTAATTGGGCTGGACACTTACATGTACTTTTCTGTATGTATATTATGTTTCTATATAAAGTAAAGCAAAAAGTAGTATATCAGATGGTGAATAGCCATATAGAGAAAAATTAAGCAGGGAAGGCAGATTAGAAAGAGTGGAATGGGAGAAGTAGGGTTGTAATTTTAAATAGGTTGTCCAGAGAAAACCTAATTGGAAGGTTAACTTTTTTTTTTTTTTTTTTTTTTTTTTACTATGGCAAGATAGTTTAGTGAAATTTTTTTTTTTTTTTTAAACAAGGCTGGTTTATTTTATTTAATTTTAATTTTTTTTTGGAATTATGCTACTTTATTATTACTTTTTTTAAATTTTATTTGTCGATATACATTGTGGTTGATTATTGTTGCCCCTTACCAAAAACCTCCCTCCCTCCTCCCTCTCCTCCCTCCCCCACAACAATGTCCTTTCTGTTTGCTTGTCGTATCAACTTCAAATAATTGTGGTTGTTATGTCTTCGTCCACTCCCGGTATTTTTTTTTTGTGTGTGTGTGTGTGTGTGTGTGTGTGTGTGTGTGTGTGTGTGTGTGTGTGTGAATTTATATATTAATTTTTAGCTCCCACCAATAAGTGAGAACATGTGGTATTTCTCTTTCTGTGCCTGACTCGTTTCACTTAGTGTAATTCTCTCAAGGTCCATCCATGTTGTTGCAAATGGCAGTATTTCATTCGTTTTTATAGCTGAGTAGTATTCCATTGTGTAGATGTACCACATTTTCCATATCCACTCATCCGATGATGGACATTTGGGCTGGTTCCAACTCTTGGCTATTGTAAAGAGTGCTGCGGTGAACATTAGGGAACAGGTATACCTTCAACTGGATGATTTCCATTCCTCTGGGTATATTCCCAGCAGTGGGATAGCTGGGTCATATGGTAGATCTATCTGCAATTGTTTGAGGAACCTCCATACCATTTTCCATAGAGGCTGCACCATTTTGCAGTCCCACCAACAATGTACGAGAGTTCCTTTTTCTCCGCAACCTCGCCAGCATTTATTGTTCAGAGTCTTTTAGATTATAGCCATCCTAACTGGGGTGAGATGGTATCTCAGTGTGGTTTTGATTTGCATTTCCCGGATGCTGAGTGATGTTGAGCATTTTTTCATATGTCTGTTGGCCATTTGTATATCTTCCTTAGAGAAATGCCTGCTTAGCTCTTTTGCCCATTTTTTAATTGGGTTGCTTGTTTTCTTCTTGTAAAGTTGTTTGAGTTCCTTATATATTCTGGATATTAATCCTTTGTCAGATGTATATTTTGCAAATATTTTCTCCCACTCTGTTGGTTGTCTTTTAACTCTGTTAATTGTTTCTTTTGCTGTGCAGAAGCTCTTTAGTTTGATATAATCCCATTTGTTTATTTTTCCTTTGGTTGCCCGTGCTTTTGGGGTCGTATTCATGAAGTCTGTGTCCAGTCCTATTTCCTGAAGTGTTTCTCCTATGTTTTCTTTAAGAAGTTTTATTGGTTCAGGGTGTATATTTAAATCCTTAATCCAGTTTGAGTTGATTTTAGTATATGGTGAGAGGTATGGGTCTAGTTTCATTCTCCTGCATATGGATATCCAGTTATCCCAGCGCCATTTGCTGAAGAGGCAGTCCCTCCCCCAGTGAATAGGCTTGGTGCCTTTGTCAAAGATCAGATGGCAGTAAGTGTGTGGGTTGATTTCTGGATTCTCTATTCTATTCCATTGATCAGTATGTCTGTTTTTATGCCAGTACCATACTGTTTTGGTTATTATAGCTTTGTAGTATAGCTTAAAGTCAGGTAGTGTTATGCCTCCAGCTTTATTTTTTTTGCTCAGCATTGCTTTGGCTATGCGTGGTCTTTTATTATTCCATATAAATGTCTGGATAGTTCTTTCCATTTCTGAGAAAAATGACATTGGAATTTTGATGGGGATTGCATTGAATTTGTATATCACTTTGGGTAGTATGGACATCTTCACTATGTTGATTCTTCCAATCCAAGAGCATGGGATATCTTTCCATCTTCTTGTATCCTCTCTAATTTCTCTCAGCAGTGGTTTGTAGTTCTCATTATAGAGATTTTTCACCTCCTTGGTTAACTCAATTTCTAAGTTTTTTATTTTTTTGGTGGCTATTGTAAATGGGCAGGCTTTCTTGATTTCTCCTTCTGCATGTTCACTATTGGAGAAAAGAAATGCTACTGATTTTTGTGTGTTGATTTTGTATCCTGCTACTGTGCTGAAATCATTTATCAATTCCAAGAGTTTTTTTGTAGAGGTTTTAGGCTGTTTGATATATAGGATCATGTCATCTGCAAACAGGGACAGTTTGACTTCATCTTTTCCAATCTGGATGCCCTTTATTTCCTTCTCTTCTCTGATTGCTCTGGCTAGTACTTCCAACACTATGTTGAATAGGAGTGGTGAGAGTGGGCATCCTTGTCTAGTGCCTGTTCTTAAAGGAAAAGCTTTCAGCTTTTGCCCATTCAGGATGATATTGGCAGTGGGTTTGTCATATATGGCTTTAATTATGTTGAGATACTTTCCCTCTATACCTAACTTATAGAGGGTCTTTGTCATGAATGAGTGCTGAATTTTATCAAATGCTTTTTCAGCATCTATAGAGATGATCATATGGTCCTTGTGTTTGAGTTTATTAATATGGTGTATCACATTTATTGATTTGCGTATGTTGAACCAACCTTGCATCCCTGGGATGAATCCCACTTGATCGTGGTGAATAATTTTATGTATGTGTTGCTGTATTCTGTTTGCTAGTATTTTAGTGAGGATTTTTGCATCTATATTCATCAAGGATATCAGCCTGTAGTTTTCTTTTTTGGTTATATCTTTACCTGGTTTTGGTATCAGGATGATGTTTGCTTCATAGAATGAGTTTGGGAGACTTGTGTCTGTTTCAATCTTTTGGAATAGTTTGTAATGAATCGGTGTCAATTCCTGTTTGAATGTTTGGTAAAATTCTGCTGTGAATCCATCTGGTCCTGGGCTTTTCTTTGTTGGGAGCCTTCTGATAACAGCTTCAATCTCCGTTATTGTTATTGGTCTGTTCAAATTTTCTACGTCTTCATGGTTCAGTTTTGGGAGCTTGTGTGTGTCCAGAAATTTATCCATATCCTCCAGATTTTCAAATTTGTTGGTGTATAGTTGTTTAGAGTAGTCTTGAATGATTCCTTGTATTTCAGATGAATCAGTTGTAATATCATCTTTTTCATTTCTAATTTTTGTTATTTGAGTCTTCTCTCTTCTTTTTTTTTTGTTAGCCATGCTAATGGTTTGTCAGTTTTATTTATCTTTCCAAAAACCAACTTTTTGATTCATTGATCTTTTGTATTGTTTTTTGGGTTTCAATTTCATTCAGTTCTGCTCTGATCTTAATGATTTCTTTCTGTCTGCTAACTTTAGGTTTGGATTGTTCTTGTTTTTCTAGTTCTTTAAGGTGAGTGTTAGGTTGTTCACTTGCCATCTTTCCATTCTTCTGAGGTGAGCATTTAATGCAATAAATTTCCCCCTTAATACTGCTTTTGCAGTATCCCACAGGTTTTGGTATGATGTATCATTATTTTCATTAGTTTCAAGAAATTTTTTGATTTCCTGCTTGATTTCTTCTTGGACCCATATGTCATTAAGTAGAATGCTGTTTAATTTCCATGTGTTTGTATAATTTCCAGAGTTTCGTTTGTTATTAATTTCTAGTTTTAATCCATTGTGGTCTGAGAAAATACATGGGATAATTCCAATTTTTTTGAATTTATTGAGACTTGATTTGTGACCTAATATGTGATCTATCCTGGAGAATGATCCATGTGCTGATGAGAAGAATGAATATTCTGAGGTTGTTGGGTGGAATGTTCTGTAGATATCTGCCAATTCCAATTGGTCTAGAGTATTGTTTAGATCTTGTGTTTCTCTACTGATTCTTTGCCTAGATGATCTGTCTAATATTGACAGTGGGGTGTTCAGGTCCCCTGCTATTATGGTATTAGTGTCTATTTCCTTCTTTAGTTCTAATAGAGTTTGTTTTATAAATCTGGCTGCCCCAACATTGGGTGCGTACATATTTATGATTGTTATGTCTTCTTGATGCATCTGTCCTTTTATCATTAAGTAGTGTCCCTCATTGTCTCTTTTTATGGTTTTTAGTTTAAAGTCTATTTTGTCAGATATAAGAATAGCTACTCCAGCTTGTTTTTCTTTTCTGTTTGCATGGTAAATCTTTTTCCATCCTTTCACTCTTAGTCTATGTGAATCTTTGTGGGTGAGGTGGGTCTCTTGTAGGCAGCATATAGTTGGGTCCTCCTTTTTAATCCAGTCAGCCAGTTTGTGTCTTTTGATTGGGGAATTTAAGCCTTTTACATTAAGAGTTGTTATTGAATGGTGTTGATTTATTCCTAGCATTTTATTGGTTGTTTGGTTGTCTTAGGTGTCTTTTGTTCCTTGCTTTCTGATTTACTGTTTGGTTTCTGTGTTTGTTGGTTCCTTAGGTTGTAGATAGCGTTTTTGTTTATTTGTTTTCTCTTCATGGATGCCATTTTTATTATACTAGTGGGTTTTGATTTTTCTTGGGTTTTTATGGCAGTGGTAGTTATTTTTCAGGAACCAAACCCAGTACTCCCTTGAGGATTTCTTGTAAGGGTGGTTGTGTGGTAGTGAACTCCTGCAGTTTTTGTTTGTCTGAGAAATATACTATTTGCCCTTCATTTCGGAAGGATAGCCTTGCAGGGTAGAGTATTCTTGGCTGGCAATCTTTGTCTTTTACTATTTTGAAAATATCATCCCATTCCTTTCTAGCTTTTAGGGTTTGTGATGAGAAGTCTGATGTTAGCTTGATTGGGGCTCCCTTATAGGTGATTTGACGCTTCTCTCTTGCAGCTTTTAAGATTCTCTCTTTGTCTCTGAGTTTTGCCAATTTGACTATAACATGTCTTGGAGAAGGCCTTTTTGGGTTGAATACGTTTGGAGATCGTTGAGCTTCCTGGATCTGAAGATCTGTGATTTTTCCTATACCTGGGAAGTTTTCTGCCACTATTTTGTTGAATATATTTTCAATGCAATCTCCATTTTCCTTCCCTTCTGGAATACCCATGACCCGGGTATTTGAGCGCTTAAGGTTGTCTGATATCTCTATCAGATTTTCTTCAATGTCTTTGATTCTTTTTTCTTTCTTTTTGTCTGCTTGTGTTATTTCAAACAGCCCATCTTCAAGTTCAGAGGTTCTCTCTTCAACTTCAACAAGCCTGCTGATTAAACTCTCCACTGTGTTTTTTATTTCGCTGAATAACTTCTTCAGTTCAGCAAGTTCTGTTACATTTTTTTTCAGGACATTGATTTCCTTGTACATTTCCTCTTTCAGGTCCTGTATACTTTTCCTCGTTTCATCATGATGTCTAGCTGAGTTTTTTTGCATCTCATTCAGTTTCCTTAGAATTATCACTCGAAATTCCTTGTCAGTCATTTCAAGGGCTTCTTGTTCTATAGGATCTAGAATTTGAGATTTATTAACTTTTGGTGGTGTATTTTCTTGATTTTTTGTATTTCTGGTATCTTTTTTTTGATGTTTATTCATTGTGGCAGGGGGTTTCACAGTCCACCGGTTTGAGACTATTGACTAAGATGTTGCTGTGGTTGCCAATTTGGTATGTCTACCTCTGTGACTGCTCAGTTGGCCTCTAGTGCCTTGTGTGTGGTTGCCTCGGGTCTTGGGCCTCTCCGGGGAGCCACCTTTCTGGTCAGCTTGGACTCTGCTGGGCTGCTGGATCACGGGGCGTTACCGCAGGGTGTGTGGTCTCTGCTGAGCTTCCACTTCCCATGCAGGACTTCTCCCTGTTCCTTGTGCTCTGGCCCGGGCTGTTGGATCACACAGTGGCGACCCCACAGGGTGTGTGGTTTCTGTCAAGTCTCCTCCTCCCTAGCCGGACGTCTCCCCACTCTGTGCACACTGGGCTGGGCTGGAACCCTCGTCTATCAGCTGGGCCTTCAAGACCCTGCTCGGCACCGCCTCGCCCAGGAAGTCTACCAGATTTCTGCTAGGCACAGACGACTGGTCACTCCGGGTGCCTTTGTAGCACTGTGTAGATCTTTCTCGGGACTTATCACCTTCCTCCTGGTATCGTGGTTATTTGTGTACTTGTCTTATCTCCCTCACCAGAGCGTGAGCTCCTCGGGGGAGGAACCCGCAGCACACGGTTCAACTTTGAATCCCCCCCGGTGCGGAACGAGTCTGGTGCCCGCCTGCAGTCAGCTCTCCGGCAGGTTCAAGCGAACTCGGGAACTCTCCGACCACATTATTCCTAACCAGAAATCGGTTAGGCGTTTTTCCGAACTGGAAGCCGCAGAGATGGTATCTGCCTCCCGGTAACAGGAAGTTTACCAGGGGCTGGAGCCCAGGGTGTGGTGGAGTGACCGTCGGCCCAGGCTGTACTTCCTTGCCTCCCGACGCTGGCTGGGGACACCCCACGCCACCAGCCCCGCCAGAGAAACACACAGGGTGTGGGAGGGGTGGCCAGCCCACCGACCCCGGGAAGCTCCACACCTGGGCAAGCAAGTGGGAAGGCTCAGTGAGGAGCCCAGCTGGGCGAAGAGGACAGGCCTGGCCAAGCCGGGCCGGAGCCGCCACCACCTGAGAAAATGGAGGCAGCCCCAGGGCCGGTGAGTGGCTCGGTGGGGCCGGCGGAAGCCGGGCGGGCATCTGCCCCCAGAGCAGGGCCGGGCCGGGGGTCACTCATGGGGCTGTGCCAGGTCGAGCGCTCCCTCTCTGCCTCTGCGTCATCGCCGTCCCCATTGTCGGCTGCCGCTGCCTCGGGCTGCTCACTCAGTCCCGCGGCGCGGCTCGGGCGACCCCAGGAATCTTCTTTTTTGCCGGCCTGAAACCTCAAATCCTGAATAGGGCAGCTGGCCGCCTTCAGCGCGGCCCCAGCCTCCAGGATCCTGGCAATGTCAACAGCAGCCCTGGTGTCGTGTTCCCTGTTTAGAGACTCGCTTTTGCAGCTAAGAAACAGTTGTTTTCCTGCTCCATACTTCAAAGCTGTTGCCTGTAAATGAGGCAGCCTCTCCTGCCAAGGGCAAAGTGGTGGTCAGCCCCCACGACCGGCCACCAGCAGTGGTCCTCCCTTAAGAGATGGCAAGAGGAAGGTCACAAGTTTCCCGGCTGCCTAAGGCCCAGTGGTCGCCTTTTCCACCTCAGCTACTCTGCGCCAACTGCCGCAGCCACCCCCATCTTAGGATCCCCCCAAGGCTGGTTTGGAAGGTTAAATTTTAATAAAGATTTGAAGGAGTGTGGGAGTCAGGCCTTGAGGTGGGCAAGGGCTGGTGGATTTGAGGATAGTGGTTGGAAGGGAGAGAGTTTGTGAGAGAGTATAGGAGGTAAGATAAAAAAGATAATACGAGGCTACATTATTTGGTGCCTTATAGGACATTGTAAGGGTTTTGGCTTATGGGAAGAGATGGAAAGCTATTGGAAAGTTTTGAACAGAGGTGTGAAATAATTTAACTTATATTTTATAAGGATCTTTCTGGCTACACTTGAGAATAGACACAAGAGAGTCAAGGGTGGGAACAGGGTTACCAGTTGGGAGATTATTATAATAATCCAGGGAAGAAAAAGTGGTGGCTTGATCCAAGGTGTTAGTAGTGGAAGTGGTGAGAAGAGATTGGATTACATATATGTTTTTGAAAGTAGAGCAAATAGAATTTGCTGACAGATTACATGATTTGTGTGAGAAAGAGAGGAGTCAGTGATGACTAAGGCTTTTGCCTTAAGCAACTAGAAGAATGAAATCGCCATTTATTCTGATTAGGAAGGCCTGGAGTTTGGTTTGGGACATGTTAATTTAGAGATGCCTATTTGAGACATGTGAGGGGAAAGGCCAAATACGTGGTTGGACATGAAACTGGAGTTTCGAAGAAAGGTCCAGGCTTGAAACATAAAGATAGTCAACCTGTAGACGGCATTTCAAATTATGAGACTAGATGGGCTCACCAAGGGAGTAGGCATAGGTGGAGAAGAATAGAGGTCCAAGTTCTGAGCCCCAGGCCCTCCGACATTCATTGGTCAGGGAGATGAAGAGAAACCAGTGAAGGACTAGACAGTAAAATAAAAGGGAAACCAGGAGAGTGTCATGACCTGGAAGCCAAATGAAGAAAGCGTTTCAGGGAGGAAAAGTGTTCAACTGTGTTGAAAGCTACTGATGAGTCAAGTAAGTTTAGGACTGAGAATAGATCATTTGGAAGAAAGGATATGGACAACTTTTGGAAACTGAGAATAGATCACTGGAGTGCTTCAAAGAGGGGCAGCAGAAAATATGTTTTAACTGGAGAAGTTATAGGGCCTCATTTTGCTTTTTCTTTTACACGGGAGAAATAACAGTGTGTTTGCATGTTGACAGTGAACAGATGGAGAGGGTAAACTTGATGATACAGGAGGAGGGGAAGAATTGCTTAGTGATGTCTATGAGTAGGCAGAGGGATGGGGTCTAATGTACATGTAAAAGCATTTGTCTTAGATCAGTTATGTAAGAGGAGTAAGACAGCATGTGTGGGCATAGATGCAGAAAGGTGGATAGTGTGGTAGTGGAAGCTTGTGAAAATTCTCTTCTGCTTGCTTCTAATTTTCTTAGTGAAATAGGAGGCAAGTCATCAGCTGAGTATGAGGCTGCAGATGGCAATGTTGAGGAGAAAGAATGAAATAGTCATCTAGGAGAGTAAGAGAGAATAACTAAAGAAATATAACAGCCTTCCTGGGTAGTACTAAAGGCGCTTTTGAGGTTCATGGTCATGAATTTAAAGTGAGAACACTCAGCATGGTTGAAAGTTTTTCTCCAACCTCATTTAGCTGCTTGAGTGTAGAAACAGAATGGGAGGAGAGTTGTTAACCAGATGCTGGGATTTTGCCATGCAAGCATAACAAAGGAAGACAGATGCATGCCAGAAAGTGATTATGATGATCAACCATGGAATCTAAGCTGCGTTAGGAAAGAGGAAGGATTCAAAGTGAGGGACAGACAGTGAAACAGCAGTAATATCATTGGGTTTTAGCTCCTGGTGGCAGCCAAAGAATTGTTAAGGTTGGGATACTGGACAGCGTGAGTTGGAAGGACAGAAGGAAATGGTTGGACAGTAGAATGGTTGCAATGGAGATAATGGAGATGTTGTGATTATTGCTCATGATACAATCTAAGTTCTAACCACGGGAAGGGTGGCTAAAATAAGATGGAGAAAAGATCCTTGGAGGAGAGGAGGTAAAGGTACAAAGGTGGTCAAGGGATAGATCATATCTGAGATAGTGACACCAAGAATTATGACAGAAGTAATGATGGACAGCTTGACAGAGCCAGCAGCTAACATCAAGGAATGGTGAGGGAGGGAAGAGGAACAATGGAAGACCATAGTATAGAAAGATAGTGAATGGCAAAGTCTAAAAACATGAGATTTTAAGCTAGAGGTTTATAGAGAGAAGGAAGAGAGAATGATCCAGAAGCCATAATAAGAAGCAAGGAACTTAACTACCCTTAATGTACAAAGGATGTTGGAAAGAAAACCAGCACCACTTGAAAGTCCTGTAGAAAAAGAAGTGTCTTCACAGGAGAGCAGGTTTCAGTTAGAATAAGAAGGTGATGGAAATGTTAATAGAAATAGAGAATAGTAGGGATTTGCTGATGATTGATAGTAAGTTCCAGAGGGCACAGTGGAAAAGTTTCGGAAGTTGGGAATGAGTTGACGATGGGGTCAGAAAAGGGAAAGTATAGAGCCATATGGGGCTTAGAGTCCATGAGATGAAGGATAGATTTGGGGTCTTGAGCTTCTTGTGGTTAAACATAAATAGGGAAAAAGGCATGATGAAATTAGATATGGAGATATCAAGACACCATGATGGCAAAATTGTCAGTATTGTGGGAGGAAAGAGGTGATGGTGTTGCCAGGACCACAGAGGGTTCTGAGATCCCCTCTTCACTGGGTGATGGAAGTGTAGAGGCCAGGGTGGAGCAGACTAAATCTGCAGCAAGCAGAACTCTGGGATTCCTTTTTGATTCTTGTGGATGATGGTGTGGGAGCTGGAGAATGAGGAGCAGGACAGCCACATACAGCAGCTCAGGTTGTGCTTTTTACAGCTCAAGGGTGCTCCATTCATATAGGCTCCAATGTGAGTGGCACTCCAGGAGGAGTGCAATTTGACTGCCCTGGAAAAACACACTCTCCGTGGCACCCCAAGCACATTATATGTACAAACTTATTACATTGCTGAAATTTATTATTATTCATCTTGTAATAAGACTGTGAGTCTCTCATGAGTTAGGGATGACATTCTCCTATCTCTCTATTCTGGCTCCTGACATATAGTGGGTTCTTGGAATAGGTGTTAGTTCTTAACTCCTGAGTCTTATCATCATGGCCCCAGAAATGCAAAATAACTAAGAACCTTAAAATGGAAATGCATGATCTCTTGATTCCTTTTCTAAAGGTTCATCAGGAATATCCTCCCGCCTTCTACTCCTATGGGCTCCTATAAGCTAACAAGCAGACTGCAGTCTTTTCTTGGCCTGGAGTGATTTCTTTCCAGAACAAACTGAATATGGTGGGATTTGCTGACCTGGTGACGTCATTTCCTCTTCTGTGTGTCTCATCCCCATAAGCCTGACACAGAAGTGCTATGCGAAGGCCCTGCACCTATTTCGCTTCCATTTCCCTTCTCTCTCTGAACATTGGTGGGAATTATCATTCCATTCACTTCCCTTTTCTCTTCTCTAATTGTTCCCCAAACAATATTTGTTGAATCAATAATGAAGGGGTAAATCAGAATTTTTTCTTACAAAAGAAACAACAATCATGATAATCTGTTGAACTTTCAGAAGGAGAGAACAGAACTGTAGTTACTAGAGGTGGGAAAGGGGGATGGGGGTAGGGAAAAATTGGTTAATGGACAAGAAGAATGATTACGTTTTGCAATGATGAATATGCTAATTATTCTGATTTGATCATCACATATTGTACACAAATATCAATCAAGTCAACTCTGTACCCCACAAATCAATTGTTTCAATTAAAAAAATAAAAATGCATAAGAAAAGAATTTTGTCTTACAAATGAAGGAGAGCTGTGTAGTAGTGAATATTATTTGAGGGCTACCACTCTTAGGGAAAACAAAAAATTCATTTCACACAACTTTCCTGTGTGATTTTAAGAAATGCATTGTAGCTGAATGCGGAGTTTGCCTTTAACACAAAACTCCAGCCTACCATTTTGTTTTCTTTCTTTTCTTTTTATAGGGAGAAAGTATCCTCGCACATATGACTATTAAGAGATTTGAATAGCATCCATACAAGGGTCTTGCCTTTAGCCGCTGCAGCTCCTGGTTTTCTCCTGAGGATGACTTTTTTTTTTTTTTTTGTCCTAGACACCTACCTGTTATAAACAGAAAAAAGTAAGGAAGTAACAGGTCCAGTATGTTGCATGTTGACTAATAGGAGATCCCATATTTTGCTTATCTTAAGTCTGTATGTTGAAGTCTTGTTTCTTTACCTCTATTTCTTTGTTTTATTTATAAAATTTACTTTTATTTGATCTTTTGCTTCTCACATGTTAAATTCTGAGTAAAATCCAAGACTCTTCACTGCAGAATGAAAGAAGATTAAAAGCCTGATGAACTGTCTATTTTGTGTTACTTCATTAGTATGGTTTTTCATGACGGATGACTTGCCGAGGAGTTTGGAACAGGGAAAATGTGCTCCAAGTTTTCTCAAAGCCAGATTTTTTTGTTTTTGATAATGATGTTTCATGGGCACTTTGCTGACACAAAGGAGAACCTGAAAGAGACATCTTCCTAAAAATTGTACATGGGAATTATTATATTTGTTAAGGCCTTCTCTCAACATTACTGGAAAAAAGCTATGAAAATCTTGGAAATTCAAAGAAGGTGAAACTAACCCTTGATCTATTCTGATTTGCCCCATTGATTTTAGAGTCTTTGTTATTCCTATATCCCACCTTTCAAATCTCTCCTATCTCTATGCTTTTTGTATGCTATAGTCTGAAAGTTTGTGTCTCTCCAAAATTCACGTGTTGAGATCCTAGCCTCCAAAGTGATGGAATTAGGAGATAGGGCCTTACTGGGGTGATTAGGCAGAGCCTTCATGAATTGGATTAGTGTCCTTATAAAAGGAGTCCAAAAGAAGTCCCTTGTCCCTTTCACCGTGTGACGATGGAGTGCGAAGTTGCCATCTATGAACCAGAAGGGGGACCCTCACCAGACATTGAATCTGCTGGTACCTTGATCTTGGACTTCCCAAGAACTGTGAGTAATAGATTTCTGTTGTGTATAAGCCATCCAGTCCATGGTATTTTGTTATAGCAGCCAAGTTTTTTGAATCACTGGATTCAAATGATGAAATAATTTTGATGGGGATAAGACATATGTATGCTTCTAAAACTTCTACATAGGACCTCTCAGGAAGGAGGCACACCAGGGAGATTTGTGCAGTTGTACAGATCTGATATCTGTATCCCTAAGGAAGTTTTTGCCAGGTCAAATCTTTGAAGTGTGTGCTGAGAGTTGCTGGGGGACTCACACTGGCTGGCATGACTCCTGGATATAGCATCTCTGGGGGGACCAAGGTGGACTGGAAATCACTTTTCAGGGAACTTCAGAGGCCTGGCCTGAACTGCACTCACATATGTACTTAAAAGAGACCAAAGTGAGAAGACATGCAGACAGTTATTAGAACTACATGAAGGAACATAAATTAGTAATATGTGCTCAGCAATTACATTATAGAGAACACTAATTAGGAATTAATGGTTCATATTGATGTGATGATCTTTAAAATAACGGAAAACATGATGTAAGGTAGAATGTGTGTGAGAAGCAGGGACCTAGTTTTGAATCCTGACGCTATTCCTTGCTGGCTGTGTCATCTTGGACAAGTTCCTTAAACTTGATGAACTGCATGTTCCTTATCTGTAAATCCTTTTCACAGGGTCGTTATGAGAAGTATGAGAATACAAGATAGGTGGAAATAATTGGAAATTATAATGATAATCAACAACTTACATAGCTCTTTCTATGTGTCAGAAACTATTGGAAACCATTTACATATTAGCTCATTTAATCCTCCAAAAAAAAAAAAAAAAGAAGAATGCGGTAGGCAGGTATTATTATTACGTCACTTTAGGGAGGAAACCGAGGTATAGAGAGGTTGAATAACTTCCAGAAGCATAAAAGGTAGAAGTAGAGTCAGGATTTAAACCTACGAAGTCTGTTAAACACTACATTATATTGTCTCTCAGTGGAGTATCAATCACAATAAGAACAATGTTCTGAAATAGGTCCCTTAGAAGAAGTTGGAACATGAAATTAAGAATGACTAGCATTTATAAGAGACAAAGAATATAGGAGGATATAAAAATGATTGTTTACCAGCTTTGGCTATGAAGTCTGGTGGAAGAATTTTGGAGCAAACAGATTATTTCCAAGTTGTCCCAGCTCCCTGGAAAATGACAAATTCTACTAACTTGTGTAATTTAAAACTAGGTCAGGAACTAGAAGGGTAAGGTCCTTTTTCTTTTGCAGGAAATTTCCTTTCAAACATGTTTCATTCTCTTGACAATTTTGTACAAGTTTTAAGGTTAAATATTTTTATCTTATTTCATCTGGAATCTTGTCTTTCTTATTTTTCCTGGCAATACATTCTTTTTACAGGCCCTAACATTGTCAAATTTCTGTGTTTCTTCTCTGACCACAGCAGGTCAGATAAGACCTATGCATTCCAGTGATAGCCATCAGCGTGCACTTCTTGTTTCTTTCTCAGAGTTCATTTGTCCTGTTTTCCAGCATGTTGTGTTACTTCATTCCGTGTGTAGATGGTAGGTCTTATCAGTTTTGACTTCTTGATAAAATCCACTGTCAGGTCTCATCTGGATTCTCTACGTGCTATGCTTTCATGTATGAATCCAAAGCATTGTACCATTTTTCTATCTGTATTAGAAAGTACATTGTATCATTGTACCATTTTTCTATACTTTTTGTTAATGATGCCAGGAAGAAGCAGGAGAAATATGCATGCCCAGAGTTTCTCAGAAGGGTTTTCTTTCTTTATGGTGAGCCCACCCAGCTCAACAACATTTTAAAATTTTTTTCTCGCTTGATACATTCTCTGTGGGCCATCTTGTCCCCACACAAGAATACCACTTCCACATTGTCTATCCACAGATCTATATCTCCAGTCCAGATCTCTTCCAGAAATTTCTATCCAAGTTCTCACAAGACGTCTCCATTTGGATGTCTCATGGCAATTCGAATTCAACCTGTGCAAAACCAAATTTATCATCTTCTATACCTTCCTTACTTTCCCAGCCAAATGACTTCTCCTGCTGTCTTCCCAATCTCAGAAAATAGCACCACTATCTACCATGTTGTCCAAGCCAGAACCCTGGAGTCATTCTTCACCATTACTTCCACCTTAAGTCCCATAGCTAGTCAACAGCCAGCTCCTGTCAATGCTACCTCCTTAACCTTCTGTTCATCCCCATTGCCACTATCTTAATTCAGATCACTGTGATTTCTCATTTCTCAAATATTATTTCTCATTCTTTACATTCCTCACATTATTTCTTATTCCTCATTCCTGAAATAGCCTCCTAACTGATCTACTGCTACAAGGTCTTGCCCTTTCCTATCTGCTGCATCTGAGGCGAAGTTTTCTTTCTTAAACTGCATCTGATCATGCTTTTCTCCTGCCATTAAACCTTCATTAGCTCTCTATTGTTCTCAGGATAGTCTGTACAGATGTCATGTGTAAATATTATCAATGTAAGTTACAGTGCTAACAACAATAACTTTTAATGGAGCAATCACTATATGCCAGGGCTTTACATGTTTATTTCACTTCATCTGCATGGCAACATTAGGAAGTGTTATTGTTACTTTCTTTCTGTAGAAAAGGATAGCAACAACAACGAAGGCTAATACTTAAAGCATCAGGCACTTTTTAAACTTTTTATATATTTTATTTCAGTGAATTCTCATAACAACCCTATGTAATACAAATTATTATTATCTCCATTTTACAGAAGAGGAAACCTAAGCACAGAGCATCTAATTTTCCCAAGGTTGTACAGTAAGTAACAGAGTCTAAAGACTCTCCCCCATCCCTGAATCTCGGCATAGGCTACTCCTTCTGAGTGGTCTTTGGCTAGGCTAATTCTACTCATTCAGATTTCAGCTTAGAAAAATCTTCCACAATTGCTGACTCCACAGCATTGATCTTCTTGTTTCCATAACAACATGTGCTTGTCTCTTATCTTTGTTATAATAGGGTCACAAGATACCACACAGACTGCGACCTGTCTCCCTGAGAGAAGGGACTGAGTTTGATTATACTTGTAACCTTAGTCCCCTTCCCAATGCCTGACACCTAGTCAGTACTCAATAAAAGTTTATTCAATTCTACGTTTTCACTTTATATATATTTGGACTTCCCAGGTCTCACCTGTTAACAGAGTATGTATCTATCTGTCTTGGATTGAGTGTCCCCCCCAAAACTTGACCCCCACTGTGACAGTGTTAAGAGGGTGGGAAATTCTATCTTGGCAATTGAAAGGTGGGGCCTTCACGAGGTGATTAGATTGTAGGACCATGCCATAGTGATTGGATTAAAAATGGTGGTCAGGGGAGTGATTCTGAGGGTTTTAAAAGGAGAGTGTATGAAGAGGTTAGTCTCTTTCTCTGCTCTGCCATTTTCTGCCATGTGAGACCCCTGGGTAACTGTTGCCACCACCAAGACCCTCACCAGATATGTTCCCTGGACTTTGGACTTCCCAGCCTCT
Source organism: Cynocephalus volans (assembly GCF_027409185.1). Taxonomy (NCBI): domain Eukaryota; kingdom Metazoa; phylum Chordata; class Mammalia; order Dermoptera; family Cynocephalidae; genus Cynocephalus; species Cynocephalus volans. Next base: position 124,788,611 of record NC_084460.1, on the reverse strand, counting down.
GAAACTATAAGCAATACATTTCATTTTCTTTATAAATCACCCAGTTCCACATATTTTTTTTATAAGGAACAGAAACGGACTAATACAGTATCCATATTTCTTTTTCACACATTCAAATGGTATTCACACTCCTAAAACTCCTCCAGAACATGAATGATAGTAAACAACCCCTGGTTTTGATCATTCTGCATGAGAATCTTGAGAGGACCCACATGGTAGGTAGCTATATAAACCAATGCATAACAGATGGTATAATTCAGATTGTCATAGAGGTATCAAAGGAATTTTCACAAATGATTGGGCATACATGCAGAAATGAGAATCGCCTATGGTTTACCCTTTGCATTTTCAAATAACCTATAAAGGCTCCTTACCTCACTTAGAGTAAAAGCCAAAGCACTTACACGGCATATTAGGACTGCAAGATATACCTTTCTCACCCCTCAGTCCCTTACCCTGCCCATTGTTTCTTTGTCCTTGTACTCTACTCCCCTCTCCCTCGTTCACTTCAGCCCAGCTAAACTGACACTCCTGCACTGGCTCGCTCTCTTCTGGAATGCTCTTGTTCAGACATCACACATCTAATTCCCTCAGCTTCAAGTCTTTGTTCACTTTTTCAATAAGGCCTATCCTGACCACCTATTTAAAATTGCAAACTGAGACACTCCCTGGCCCCATACTCTCCCAAGCCCCCTCAGCTTCTTATACATAGTCCTTATTGCCTTTGAACATACCATGAAATTTTCTTGTTTATTATGTCTATTGTTTATCTTCCCCTGCTAGAATGTAAACTCCACAGAGGAAGAGATCATTGTCTCTTTTCACTGGTCACTGATGAGTCCAAACACTTAGAACACTTAGAAAATGCCTAGAACATAGTAAAGACCAAAAAATATCTGCTAAATGAACATAAATGGTACTGATCTTAGTCTCCACTTTTCCCTCACAAAATAACTGGTAATCACACTTAGACCCAGTCGTAGAATAGAATGGATCATACAATAGTTTTGGTCTAGTTTGTCTTCCACTCTGTACTGTTCTTATTCCAAATGGGATACTCTGTTCTGGAATATTCCTTAATTACAACCTTAGATTTAGCTTATACAGTACACTCCTAACTCTGGCAGTGACGGCCTCATGCCATGCTCTGTCCTCAACACCAGTATACATTTTCTGCATTCTTTTTGAAGACTTAGAGTCCTGCTCTGGCTGTTTTCTGTCCTTTAGCTTTGACAATGCACATATTTTAAGTTCCTTTGTCTTAAAGACAAAAAGGAAAAGATGGATAAACTGGGTTACATAATAGTGAAGTTCTCTACTAGGCAAAGAATGCAATAAAGTCAAAAGAGGAAAAAGAAGCTGGGAGAATATATTTACCACACTCATAATAGACAAAAGGCTAGTAACATACTTATGAAGAACTATTATACACTGATAAGAAAAAAGCCAACAACCAAAAGAAAAATGAGCAAAGGAAAGAGAAGGAACCAATAATTCATGGAATGATGCTCAATCACATAGAAAGAATAATTAAATTAACTAAAAATAAGGCAATAATGAATTACCATTTTTTCTCTATCAGAGGCCAAAGAGTTTGAAGGCACAATGTTTACAAAATTTAAGGAAATAGTCATGCTCACTGTTTATACTTTTGGTGGGAATGTATATTGGTGTAACCTCTCTGAAGGATAATTGGCATCTATAAGCACATTTATAAATGTATACATCCTCCAAGAGAATGATTTTATTCATTGTATTTTCTTCGATACAATTTGGATTTTTCATCATGTGCATATAGTAACTTTTCAATTACAAATGTAGATAATTGGAAAAAATTAACTCCGATTGACAGGAAGACTCTCCCATTCAGATAGCAACAGTTTGCTCCCTACGTCACACCATGGAATAGCTCCCAGCAGCAACAGCCCAGGGTTTACTGCCTTCATGCCCCACTAGATTTACTCCAGAGCTCTCTGAGGACATCTGCTTAGATCTATGTACTCATTCATATTCTTTTTTTTCCCTCCTTCCTTCCCCTTAATTCAGAAATAATTAAGGAGGACTGATGAAAACTTGATGCAGGTGCTCCAAAATTAAAGCCAATCAAAATAATTTATACTTATTTGCACAATTCATAATGTTAAATTTTGATTATAAGAAATTTATTTCCTGGAGTATGCGTCATTTAGGCTGTTTTAATGTATTTTTACTTCCTGGACACTTACATACTATAACAGCAAGAAAAGTGTTGCCAAAGCATGGTGGAAGGTTGGAGAAGCCAGCTAGGATTTAAAAGTGGTTGTGGATAGGGTACCCTTCAAAGTGGGTTTAAAATTCCTTTTTGATTGTGGTTATTAGAGGTGGGAAAGGGGGAGGGGAAGGGAGATTAGTGAGAAATTGGTTAAGGGTCACAAAGAATGATTATGTTTTGTAAAGATGAGTATATTAATTATCCTGATTTGATCATCGCATACTGTACACAGGTATTGATATTCAACTCTATACTCCATGTATTAGTCCATTTTGTGTTGCTATAACAGAAATACCTGAGACTGAGTAATTTATGAAGAACAGAGGTTTATTTGGCTTATGATTCTGGGACAGCTGCATCTGGCATGGGCCTCAGGCTGCTTCTGCTCATGGTGGAAAGTGGCAGCAGCTGGCGGGTACTAGCAGATCACATGGCAAGAGGAAGCAATAGAGAGAAAGGAGGTGCCAGGGTCCTATAAACAACCAGCTCTCACAGGAACTAATAAAGCAAGAATTCACTCATTACTCCCCCCACCTAGGGAGAGCACTAATCCATTCATAAGGGATCTGCCCCCATGACTCAATCAGTGTCCAACACTGCAACATTGTGGATCAAATTTTCACATGAGTTTTGGAGGGGACAACATATCCAAACTCCATCACTCCACAAATAGTATAATCAATTATGTTTCAATTTTAAAAAAAGATTCTTGAGGGCCAGGCTGTGGCTCACTTGGGAGAGTGTGGTGCTGGTAACATCAAGGCCATCGGTTTGGATCCCTATATAGGGATGGCCAGTTAGCTCACTTGGGAGAGCGTGGTCCTGAACACCAAGTCAAAGGTTAAGATCCCCTTATTGGTCATCTTTAATAAATAAATAAATAGATAGATAGATAGATAGATAGATAGATAAATAAATAAATAAATAAATAAATAAATAAATAAATAAATAAATAAAAAGATTCCCTTCCAAAAATGAAAATTTGAAGAACTAAACTGTGATGAGATCAGTAATATGTAGCAATGACATAACCAAAGAGATTGCCTTTTAATATTTGATTGGCATTTACATAACACCCCAAATCCAATCAAGGCGACATGGTTATAATTTTAGGGAAGCAAGACTTCTATACGTGAATGAAATGAAGAAAATTAAACTTCATCAACTGTAATATGTTCTTTTTGAAGACAGAATTATTGGAGGGAGGGAGTGCATGACACCTATAAAAAATGGCAAGTTGGAAAGCAAGTATTGGTCATGACTCCACAGATGGTCTTAGTCTTAATCAGCCAACAGTCAGTCCACTTGGGAATGTTTATCTCCATGGGATGTGTGTATCAAGGAAAAGCCATTAAGATTACCCAACCCGTACCTTGGCAATGATTCCATGTTCCCTGTTTCACCTGCCCATGTTGATTTGGCTTCTCACAGGTTTACCTGCCACCAGCCTCACTGGATGCCATTCCACACTCAAGATCCATGGGGGCTATGGAAGTCATTTTGTTTAGCCTCCTCCCAATACAGGAATGCTCTCTGTTATGGTCTGAATGTTTGTGTCCCCCCAAAATTCGTGTTGAAACCTAATCCCCAATTCAATAGTATTAAGAGGTAGGGACTGTGGGAGATGATTAGGTCATATGAGCTTCACCCTCATGAACAGGATTAGTGCCCTTATAAAAGAAGCTGAAGAGAGTTTGTTCACCACTTCCACCATGTGAGGATGTAGCAGCAAGGTGCCATCTTTGAAGCAGTGAGTCCTCACCAGAAACCAAAGCCGCTGGCATCTTGATCTTAGACTTCCCAGTCTCCAGAACCGTGAGCAATGTATTTCTGTTGTTTATAATTAACCAGTCTAAGGTATTTAGTCACAGCAGCCCGAATGCACTAAGACACTCCCTGACTTCTCATCATCCCCTACCTGACCCACCATTCATGATCCTTTTATTTTTTTAATTTTATTTATTTATTTATTTTTTATTTTAAGAGAGAAATTTTATTGATTGATTGATTGATTGATTGATTGATTGTCTTTTTGTGACTGGCCGCACTGTGCTCAGCCAGTGAGCGCACCGGCCATCCTTATGTAGGATCCGAACCTGCGGCGGGAGCACTGCTGCACTCCCAGCGCGGCACTCTCCCGAGTGCACCACGGGGTCGGCCCTCATGATCCTTTTAAAGAAACTTGTTCTACCGGCCTCTGAGAAAACTTTTCCTTTGAGCTGCAATCCTGAGATTTTTTTAGAAGAAACTCTTTAGCACCCTTTTGTGATCATGAAACACAAATCCACTTTTATGAGATAAATGGTTAATGTTCTCACAATTTGATTTGGCCTTAACTGGGGGGAAGAAAACCAATAGAACTATTAGTTTAATTTTTTTATTTGTCAATAGTATCTGGGAAAAAAAAAGAAATCAGGAGTTACAAACAAGTTAAATGCAATATGGAAGCCTACTAAATACAAGTACATTTTCACAAACACATAGGCAACAGAAACTTGTTCAAATTGCTTCTTGAAGTTTGACTATTTAAAAACATAGGTGTAAATAAAAGACATTCAGACTGGTCCACATGGGCTTATCAGCAGGTGAAGGAGCCCTGCTTTCCAAAAACAGTGATAGACTCCAGAGTCATGGCATGTGGAAATTTCCCTGGACACTGGATCTTAACAGATGCTATAATATTTATAAAACTACAGACACAGAGAAAGCCCAAGGAAGCTTGCAGTCTAAGCCCTATGCTTTTAGAGGGCTGAAGGAACTGAACCCGACTTAATCCTGTTTGCTCCATGCAAAGTTCTATGCAAGACTCCCCAAACTAGGCTATTTAGCAGCTTTCCATGAATAGTCCTCAGATCACGTGATTCTATAGCACAGACACAGCTGCCCTATTTACACAGAAGCAGCAGAACTCAAGAGGAATGTGGATTTTCTCTTGGGAATTCCATGTTGCAAGATAGGCTAGTCTTGGATAACCACTGTTCTAAAAGTAACTAGTGAAGAGACACTGTGGCTTCTTGCTTTAAACAAACTGGTAGTCCTGCCCTTGTCCATAGTGTCCAAGGGCTGGCAAAACTTCTTTTGATTAAGGCGTACTGCTGTGAGTTTCCTGAGGCACTTGGACAGGGAGCTGCATTTCAGACTGCACAAGAGGGGTTCAAAGAGTTTTTAAATGGGGTGATACGTAAAAGCTCAGAATTCTAAACTAAGTGGAACTTTCTCCTTTCAAATGAGAACAAGGAAAACTATTTAGAAGAAATTCTATTTTTAGTACAACAGTTTCTCATAGTTGCCTGTGCAGTACAACCTAAATAACTTCCCTCTGATGGTCTTTAATCTGATTTCTGCAAATGAGACTTATGTCAAGTTCTTAATCTTTGTTACTCCAAATGCATCTTAAACATGGTAGTGAGTGGGGTTAATAATTAGAGGCCAAAAGACATAGGACTGACTGTGAACAACTGACTTCTCCCCAAGTCAGTTTTAAGATTCAATCTCCATTTTTCTCTCCTCTTGAATTTGAAACCATCTTTTGTCCTCATCTCTAAAGGGAAAGCTATTTCTCTTTCCAATAAGAGGTTAAACATGAAACGCAAACATGAAAACAAAGTGGGGTGCTTCTTCTCCCCGTTCTCTTCTGGGGCAGGTTTTACCCATGAGGGCTCTATCTACATCACAGCACAACCTGCGGGGGTCATTCAGACTGAGGTCAGGTTAGTTCATCTTGTCTTGGCTGTCTGACTCCTCTTGTTATAACAAGATTTCATTTAACCTAAGGAGAAGAAGGAAAATCACAGGAACCCTGTCTTCCTCTGGACCAATTATTAGAACCACAGATTTTTTAATTTATCAAATCAAAAGGTTACTACATTTCTCACCAGCTCACCGAGGAAACCAAGGCCCAGAAATAGGAGGAGACAGGGCCAAAGTCACTCTTCTAGTTAGTGGTAGATCAAGAAGCATATACGCAGACTAGGATATCCTGAGCCCTGCTTAGCTGCATTCGTCTCCATCCTTTGGCATATTGATTTGCCTGAACTTCTCAGAATAAATGAAAACAAATTAATTTTTTGGATTCTGAAAGCTTTGTATGAAGATGCTTGTTCTTCCCCTGGCTTCTGTCTGAGGTACCCCCCACTCGTCTGGCAGACAGTTGACCTGCTGGAAGGCAGGGGGTGCCCAACTCTGGGCTGCATCTAGTATGTAGCAGGGTGGGGGGCTTGAAGTACACAAGCATCTGCATTACAGAGGTCCCTGCATCAGGAGGAACCCCAAATTCCTTCCACCTCTGAAATGGTAGGACTACTGAAAAATAATTACAAAAGCTTAATATCTAGTTGAGAAAATAAAATATTAAAAAACAACAATAACATAATGATAATAATTGAAGAATTAAGTCAACTTGCCAAAAAAAAAAAAAAAAAGTGTTTTACAGAGAAATAGCACCTTTGGTAAAAAGTATTTTAAAAATTTGGTTAGGTCTCTAAGGGGCTTGAAGTATACAAGTATCTGCATCATTTGGGCACAGTCTCCCAGAAACTCCATCCAAGTCTGAGGGACACTGGATAACTAGCAGGATTGCTGTGTATCTACAGGCAGTGGCTGGGACCAAGAGGAGAAGCACAGATGCTGGAGGTCTGTCATGCTGATGGCAATGGGAAGGAGCCAGAAAGAGGATGTGGTCCTCCCCTTTGAGCTTCCCAAACCCTTCCTCCAGGGACAGGCTGCTAAGTTCTCTCTGGTACTGCATGCACTCCCTGCAGCCTGCTGACAGCTGCAGTGGACTCAGAAGGGGTTCTGATGTGGGTCCACTCCTCTCCCAACCTGGATGCAGTTTCCTTACTTGTCTCCAGCCCCAGAGCATCATTTACAGATTCTCTCAAAGCACTCCTAGAAATGAAGGCTATGGCCCTTCCCCTCCTAGCCAGCCATCCCCATACCTTTATTGCAAAACAAACAAACAAAACAAAACTCATTGCTATATAAGCAAATACTGGTGATTTGGCGATTGTAGCAGACATTCGTGTATACTGGACTCAGCACTGGAGTGGAAGAGAAGGTGCTGGGCTCCAGACACTGTTCCTACATTGCCTTCTCCTTAGATCTCTTTGGTGCTCACCCTCTTGGTCTTTTCAGCTGTTTCCTTTGAAATTCAAGAGAAAATAAGCATTGTGAAAAAATTAAGAAATTGTTGGCATTTATCTAGTCCTCAAGACTTTATATAGCTCTGAGAGATAAAAGGTTATACTGAATGTTAGTTTTATTTACTATAGGCTCTTCCATGGATGATGAACTCCTCAAGGGCAAGGACCATGTACTATTCATGAAATGGTCATGTAGGGGCTTAGTCATTAAGAGCTGACCCATCTGAACTATGAAACAAACAGATCAGACATTATCGTCCCCATTTTAAGAAGAAAAGGATACTAAATGGAAATGCTACAAGATGTTCTGAATCCAACAAGTACAGAGAAATAGGAGCAACAGGCTCTGGAGGTGAAGTGCTTGAGCTTGAATCATGGCTGCGCTACTTTCTGGGTGACCTTGGGCATATTATGGAAACTTCTGTGTCTCAATGTCTTCAACTGCAAAATGAGGGTGATAAAGTACTAGCTCTTACAACAGTGTGTGGCACATTTCTCCAAAGAATATATACAAATGGCCAATAAGGGCATAAGATGCTCGACATCATTAGTCACTAGGGAATGCAAATCAAAACCACAGTGAGATAGCCCTTCACGTCCACTGAGGGACGCTGGATAACTAGCAGGACTGCTGAGAGGGAGAGGAGAACGGGGAGTGATCTCCAACGGGTATGGGGTTTCTTTTGGGGTTGATGAAAATGTTCTGAAATTAGATGGTGGTGACGGTTGACAATCTTATGAATATACTGAAAACTCTGACTACCCGTAAAAGGGGTGAATTTTATGGTATATGAATTATATCTCAATTTAAAAAAATTAAATAGAAAAAAAAAAACACCCCTGACAACAGTGCCTGGTATCTAGCAGACACTACTGGTGCTCCCCCTGTAGCCCCGTGTTTAGTGTTCTGGTGTACACTGGCATGACATCTTACTGCCAGCACCTGCATCTCTTTGCCTGAGGGCTTTCTCTGGCTACTGGAGCCCACTCTGCCCACACATGCTGGCAGGCCAGAAATGCCAGGGAATTAATGTTTCTTCATAGCAGCTCTTGGCCAATGGTTGATGGGAGTTTTTGTAGAAATACCCCAGCTCCCTCCTGTCTCAGGCACAGGAACTCTGTTCCCAAAGTGGATTAAGATCCACTTGCCTTCGGTGGTAACATGCCTGGATACACACTCTTGTTTCCTTCTCTTCCTGGACTCATGTCCCAGCTCCCTTTCTAGTGTTTCCTGCGATTGCCTCCCAAATAAACTATTTGTATTTGAGTCCATGTCTCAGCATCTGCTTCTAAGGGAACTCACATAAAACAGAGACAGGTAAGAATGTTTGCTATTATAATTCACTTCCCACTGTCTGGTAATTTCTATACCCTACATGAAGGTAATTCCTATGAAGTTTTTTCTGTTTTCCTTTTATGAGACTGACTTCATTTGGGACTCAAGACTAGTGAAATTTCGGAAAACAAGAGTAGAAACTTCTGCTTAAATAACTGATATGTGATTTCTGCACTATCAGTGACAATGACAGAATGCACATAAAGAACAATTAATAAACATGAGCTATTACTACTAATATTAATAGTTCTTTTTACTCATGTCAAATATTTTATCTCAATAGTTTAGCAGTTCTTGTGGCCATTGTTTTCCTTACAAACTTACGTCAGAGAGAAGGCTTGTACTACTAGACCTGGTAATACAATAACTGTTAAGACCACATGATAAGCCAGTGGCAAGGTGGGCCCAGAGTCCAATGTTTCCATAATAAGTCAGTAGATTCACTATTCTGTTAAGAACCTTTTCCCTAAGGAGGCCTTCAACTTAATGACATAGAACCTAACAGTATTCTTATATTTTTGGGTCTCCAGGAAGGAGAATCTTTTGTCAATTTCAGGCTATTTTCTAGCCAGATATGCATTTAACCCAAATCCATTCTGCTGTGGTCCAAATTCACTAATTTCACGCTCATTGAGTGTCAACTACATACCAGGCCCTGTGCTAGATGCAAGCGTACAATGGTGAGCAAGTTATAGAGCCTCCTGTCAAGGAGCTTAGAGTCTTTGGGTCTTGGCACTGGTCATGACAGGAAGGACGAATGCTTCTTTAGACCACACTCATTTGCAAATCCCTTCCACCTGATTTGCAAATCACCACCTGGCTGATTCTTACTTGTACAGCCACTCCTCAGGCTGTAACCTACATCTGCTGGGACCAGCTGGACTCTGCGAGGATTCCATCAGGGAAATGTCTGTGTCATAGTTTGATAGTTTAGGTGAGGGGTATCATTTAGGACCTATTGTATTGAACACAGCATGTTGCCTTGGTCTCTGGGGCATTAGGCAGTGTCTGAGTGAAATAGTGCCTAGTACTATACCTGAACCAGCAGGTAGGCTGCCACTCACCTGGTGCTTTTGGAGCTCCTGGACATATCTGTTCATCTCCTCTTCTGTCTGGGTCTGGGCCCCTTTTTGATTCTTTCCTGCAAGAAGAACCAAAGCTCAAAGCACTGGTGGCTATGGTATGCCAGTGAGGGACCCCACCAAGATCTACCTTAGAGGTTCTCAATTCATCTTCCTCCTTGGAAAGAGAGGGGAATTACCCCACATTTCTCTTATCATGAAAGCATGAAGAGTCCCTGTGTAAGTGACACCTCCAAAGTAACACTATGAACAAAACAATCTATCCCCACTCGTCTCTGGATTCTGTTTCTTGTGTCTCTTTCAATTGCTCAGCTCATCATTGCCAGGGGCTGGCCCTGCAGAAAAAGGTATGGTGGAAACCTGGATCCTGATTCAGGAAATTCCTTTGAGGTGGTAATTCTCAGCCATTCACATACCCTCAAAATGTACTGGAGAATGTTTAAAAACATAATTACCTAGGTTCCACCTTCAGAGATTCCAATTTCATTGATGTGAAGTGGGGCCTGGACACCAGTATTTTTTTTTTAAGTCTCCCTAGGTGAGTCCGATGTGTAGCCGAGGTAGACAACTACTCTATCTAGCAATGTTTCCCAAACTTGCACAGTGACAAACAAAAACAAAAACAAAAATTACACAGGTTCCCAAGCTGATCTTTTGCAGATTGTGATTCAGAAGGCTTGGGATGGAGCCCAGAATCTGTTTATGAAGCGCAGCATTTACCATTAGGAAACACTGCGAGAACATGCCTTCTAGACCCTGATGTCCACCTGGCCCTCATAGCAGTTTCCCTTAGCTCAGGCTCTACCTGGCTTCACATCTTGATGCCCCTCCACAATTTCCTCTCAGATCCACGGCCTACACATGAAGACGTGCTCAGACCCCTGAGGCATCACCGTCTGGATTGTACTTTGTAAAGCCACACAGAGCTCTGAACTTGGGCATCCAGGGGAAGAAGGACAAGTAGTCCTGAGCTCTGTGGCCGTGGAAATGGGAAATGTATGATAATTTGGATTTTGCCTGACACATGTGATGGGGCTTATGATCCAGACGATCATGCTTATGTTTCTGCAAACCAGCTGCATGCCAACTGCCTTCATCTTAGAAATGGAGGACTACCTTTATGAAGCCAGAACAGGAGTAGTTAGGAGTGGAGAAGTACTAAAGGGTGTTTTGGGAAGACAAATATAACATGCTTCCTGGTTGAGGCAGGCTGGGCCACTGTCTTGGGATGTTTTTTGTTGGCTTAAGTAGCTACTGTGTGTTTGGTCCGGCAATCCTGGTATGGTCTTGACTCCCAGCAACTTTAAGGAATTTCTAGTCTCCAAACAGACTCTTCCAACTCTTTTACCTATCCCTGGAGTTAGGGTGGCCTCCTGCCTTCCCACATTGAAATCTGACTTGGTCCCTGGCAGTGGTAGACCAGTGATCCCCTGGGCAGTACTGGGTTCCATCTGCACTGTTGGTGTTCTCTGGGCTTGTTGTCTAGAAGAACCTCTTCCTAGGTTTTTGATCTTTGTCTCCCACTTACCATCTTACCTGATCATCCTGAACATGTTCCTAGATACTGGCCCACTCTTTCTTGACTCAGTTAACTTCTTAAGATATAACTTTAGGTTTACCCCATCTGGCGTAACTTTTAGGTCTGGTTCCAACTGACCTTTCTTCCCAAACCCAATATGACTCTTCATTCCAGACCTGGCTTCAACACCCTTCTCTTTCTTGCTTCCAATCTGAATGTCCCTGATTCTTTGCTAGGGCTTGACTTTAAGAGTCCTTCTTGACCTTTGGGATCACCGTAGCCCAGGACCCTGATCATTTTTCCCCGTCCCCCAACCTCTCTGTAACATCCCTATCTTATCTCCCAAACCCATTCTGCCCATGTCTACTAGCTCGATTCTCTCTTTTTTAGAAATATCCAATTCTGTTGGTCAAAAGAGGGTCTAAAAACATTTTCCTTTCTCTGCTGGGTGTGGCAAGGAGGAGTCTTTTTGCCTTCCCACTACCTGAGTCTTTTACATACAGTATTTCCTAAGATGTCAAAAAAGGGTTAAGTGCATTAATATGCAAATTACTTAGAAGAGTGCCTGGCACACAGTTCTCACTGATTTGCTTTCATTATTATTGTTCCAGTCTCATATCAACATCTACTCTTGCTTGTGGGTCTTAGTCCTCTTTTATTTGAAGCTTCCAGAGTGATTTTCAAACCTAATGCATCTGGGATAAGTGCTCTGCCCTCAATGCTGCCCATTGGGAGCTCTGACACTATAAGTTTGGGTCTACCACTTGCTTCCTGGGGTCCTCTCTCTTAGGTGCTGCCCTCTTCTCCATCATCCCCACCCCGATTTCTCTCATGGTGATTTCATGAAGCTCTCTCCTGCTGTTCCTTCTCTCTTCCTGGGGCACAACTCACCATCGCAGGTCATGGCTGTGCAGACCCAGTTTCCACAGGCACAGACACAGCGGTTACAGTCCACCTCGGTCTCAGCTCCATCTGCATATGTTTCATCCTCCAGGGCACACTCTGTTGGACCAGAAATAAGGGGCAACAGTTTGGCTGTGAGGGTAGAACAGGGCGTCTCTGCTACAGTCTGTGTACCTTACTCTTTTCCCACACAAGACCTGCCCATCCCTCAGAGGCACCATATCTGAGTAAACGCCATCATCAACCTAAAGATTTCTGGACCCTAACCTCACCATGGAGATAATAGGCTGGGGCCCAGTCTAGAATCGTGGAAGGGGATTTTTTCAGCTGGGTCTGGAGAGGTCCACCAATCCTCTCTATCTTAGCCCCACAAAAATGCCTCCATCCCCTACAACTCTTATTGCTTAGGTTAGGCATACTCTTCTCAGGAGGGTTGAAAGATGGGTTGAGGCACTTGAGGAACTCCTGGAAGCTGAGTTTCCAGTCAGCATTTTCATCAGACAGTTCAATGAGAGCATCGACACAGAGTCCTCTGAAACAAAACACAGGAGAAATGTGTCAGCAAGACCTCAGCTTCACTCCCAAAGAAAGGAGGTAAGCATCAGGGTCACACAGGAGGCCAAGAAGATGATTATTAACTGAGAAAGTTTCTGTTTATATTGCTCTGCCACAACCATTATCCATCCCGACTCCTGCAAGTGTTTAACCTTTAGTTTGTTATACTGGATGTCAGATCACTCAAGCTGTTCAAATGTTCCCCTCAAGACTAAAGTTTTGTAAATGGTTTCGTACACCTTGATTGACAAATGTTTTCACTACCTGCACACCTTCCACTAGCAACTGCCTTTCACCATGGTATGTGTCAAGTCAACCAAACTAGGAAAATCAAAACAGAAGACACGTGACAGATGATATAAAAGGAATATGGGATTTGAAAGAACATGGAAGTCAAGCAAGAATCACTACTATCACCATTCTAGAAAGAGACCTTCCAGAAAAGTTTTATAGAACATCACCCCATCACTCCCCCTTGGCCTGGATTTGGGCCCTGGCTCATTCACTCCCCAAATGGTCTTGAGCCAGTTATTCAACCTTGCTGAGCCTGTTTTCTCATCTGTGAAAGGAGGACAAGAAGCACTCCTTCACTGGGATGTTATGGGGATCAAATGTTTAAATCGTAAAACATCTGATTTCAGGTTACCAAAATATGAAGGCTTTTTAGATCCTACTTTAAGGACATGGACTATTATTAAGGAAGAATCCTTCCAGCAGTTGTGCTTTTTCTGAACAAAAGAGGTGCTTTTCCTATTTTTAATTCTTACTGATATACTGGAACTACACCAAAAGTTTCTTAGGGGTTAATTTTTATTAATTTTAGAATATCAGAAAAGAAAAGGGACATACATTTGTAACAAATAGGGCAATCTACATGAAATAGTACTGATTCATAACAATCAGAACTAAAGCTATTTTAGATATACAGTTAAATAATACATTAATGTAATGGCTTTGGAGAGTTAGCCACTAAAACATCACCCACAGCATTCAGAAACAACTTTGCTCTGATGTGACCTTGACAATTTAATTTAAAATTACATTCTTCTATTCCTTGCAAGTTCTGACCAAACCCAATAACTGTTTGGTCAGATACCAGAGATGTTCAATGTTAGTTCATAATGTTCACAGAATAGGAAAGAATTCCTATTTTGCTCTTGACTTCGTGTTGGCACTGGTGGCTCTTTTGCAGGTAGGAAGGGGTTTAAATCCCCCCTCCTAGGCAGCCTTCCCCTTGTGGGCCACTCCCCGACCCCTCACTCCTCTCACCTAAGCAGCTTGTTGTTCTCCTGATCTGCATAGGTGGTGATGTTGATGGCAGTTTCATTCTGCTCCACAAATTTCAGGAATTCACTGGAGTCCAAGCGAGAGTCGCCATTATCAAAGTTCTAGAAAGGGCATGAAGAGATCTTTCAGGAACTTTTTGTAGAACCCCAGTTCCATCACTGCCTCCTTCGGCCTAACCCATTTCTGGTTCATATCTTTCTTGACACATTCCTAACCTGCCCTGGCCTCAGCTACAGCAACAAAAGCTTGAATTCCTGGGGCACCCAGAGAAGGCCCTAGTCCCCAAGGTGAGAGAGTGACAGTGCCTGGGTAGAGGCCACCAAAGGCCTTTCAAACCCAGATCCTGCTCAGGAGGGCAGCCGGAACAGTGGTGAGCTGCCCCAGAAGCCCAGAGTGCTTAAGAGTGCTCTGTAGCCCCATCCCGGACATTGTCCTGCAGACATTCTTGACTTTACCCTTGGGTTCAGACAGATACTACACCATGTCCTCATACCCTGATGAACATGTAATGGCAGAGTGCAAAGTTGCACGCTGTGAATCAGAATCTCTGCAGTGGCGCCTAAGATATGTGTTTCTAACAGATGTTCGGGAACCACAATGCAGGTGACCCTCTGAGCTCATTTTGTAATCAAAGGATCATATGTTGCTCTTGACTTCCAGCTTCCCTGCCTTGTGTTCAGTGCTAAACTTCCAAACTGGTACCCATAACTGGAAATAACAGCAAGAATTTGCAGGCAAAGTCCCCAAATCAGTAAGCTGCAGGCAGGATGGTGCAAAGCCCCTACCCCACTGCAGACATGTGCACAGGTCCTCAGACTATGCAGTGTGGACTGTCCTGATGACCCCACTGACATCTCACAAGCATGAAGTGAGGGTGCACTGAGCTCAGGCATTGTTCCCTTCATGGCAAGATGCTAAACCGAGCCCACAACCACCTGAGACCATTCAAGATACCCAGGCCCTAGCTGCAGGAGGAGGGTGTCAATTTCAATACTCTGATCAAATTCCAAGTTGGATACTGCTGCTTTCCTAACTAGTTCCAACAGCATTTCCGCCCCCCCCCCCCAATTCTTTCCCTCGGTTGTGTCATGCTGCTGCCTCGGGAGATGATTGGCATCCCCATGTTACTTTCAAGGTGGCTTCCCAGGTGCTGCAAGGGATTCTGGAAGAAAAGTCTGTCCAGTTTCCAGGTAGAAGGGAAGGATAGAGCTACTGACTCTCCTTTTATGACTGCCATGTGTCACGTGTATTCCTCTCTAAGGCTTTAAATATTCCCATGGCATGTATGACAGGCTTATTTAAAACAACTCTGAGGCCCTCACTTAATGCCTATTTATCGTTCTTGCCCTAATTCCCAGAAATAGGTCTCAGATGTTCTTTATTCACTATACATTGGCCCTCAGGAAACTTTCCTAAGTGTTCACTTTCTGAGGTCTTAATTAATTAATGGAGAGTAATTAAATAAGGTTAGCCAGGGGCCATTTCTTAGTAGAATAGGACTTTCTTGAGTCCAAATGTTGCAGGTGCTGGGCAGGCAGAAGCAACCCTCAGAGACTGCAATGTCATCAGGGCCTGACACAGAATGAGTGTAAGGAGGGGAACAGTCTAGCATTGACTGCAGACCCAGTACCAGAGGGCCCCGATGGGCCCCCTTAACCTGGCATCTATACTCCAGGAAGTTCTCAAAAGGCAATGCTGTGTGCGCACACTTCAAGTTCAGTGAGACCAGAACCTAGGCCTGAAGCTGAGGGGAGTCCCCAGCCTGTCTGAATCTTATCTCCTGAGGACCCAGTTAGGCCTTGACAGGCCAGATCAGTTTGTGGAATCTACAGGAACACAGAAGTCTGGTACATGCCCCAGAAACAGCCTGGAATGCCTACGGGGTCATGACCTAGGAACCTGAACCAACCTAATTCACTCGGCCAACAGTGACAAGGCATAGTACCTCTGTTTGCCTATACTTCCCAGCTCTGTATTTGAGATAACAACACTTTTCTTCTATGTAACTGTAGGGTTGTGCAAAGGCAGGAAGATGTATGTTAGAAGACTCAAGCTTGAGGCTCATTATCCTAAATTTGGAGACTGTTCAGAGGAGATGGGCTGAGCCAGGCACTCACTCACGTGCAGCAGCTGGGGAGATGGGGGACATGATACCAGGGCAAGGCATTTAAGAGGCTGGTTCCAGTACCAGCACTGGGCACCTGGAGTCACAGGGCGTGACTGACATGGGCATGGGCGGCTCTTTCTAGGGGTCTTCTCTTCTTCATTCTGTTATGCTTTCACCTGAAAAGGAGTGGCTGAATCACCAGTTTAGCTAAAGTCAGATTTTGGCCTTAACCAAATTCTGATTAGATTTGTTTTCAACTAATTTCAGTGTAAGGAATGACAGCTGGGTTGGAGAGCAATTCGCTGGTTCAGAAATAGTATCTTTGAGATATGAGAACTCTCACCAACAAGCAGCTGTTTATCTAGTGAAGACAGCACCGCATAGGACTCTGATAATCATCAAAAACTAGAAAGTGAGACCCCTATTTTCTCCTGGAAGACACTGCCAGAGAGCCTGGGAGGAGGGAACTTTGTGTTTGTCAGTCACAATCAAGCTTTCTTAGTTGGGAGTGAAAATCCCCTAGAGAAGAGCTACTTCCTCAGGGGGCCTGCAGTTTTCAGGTGGGAGCCTGTTACAGCGAGTGACAGCTGGAGGGGGCAAGATGTGTCAACAGGAACAGGCCCTTGGGAATCAAATCTAATAGCAGGTGTTAGTGATGCCCGAGGCAAGTGCCACCAAAGGGCCACTATAATGGTCCCAAGGTCCCAAGTGGCCCCTTGGAAGGAGTGTCCTCGGCCCCAAGTTCCCATCTGTAATCACAGGGCAAAGTAATTGCCAACAATAGGCCCTGCAGATGCTGCTCGCTCAGTTTCTGAAAACTCATTTTCTTTGAGTTATTTTCTGCTCTTGTCCACCTCTCTTGGCTCAGCAACATGATGTTTCTGTAGAAGAGGAACCACCCCTGCCCCAAGGGTTCTGCAATGTGGGAGTGGTTGAGACAGAAGACAGGTTGAGAAGGGTTCTGCTTTCTCATCCAGGTGGGATCTCAAAACGTAGAATCCAGAGAGAGATCATCTCTGCCATAGTGGAGAGAAACCTCTATGTAAAAACAATAACATAGCAAAGTCTCAGATGACCAAATACCCATTTGAACCCAGCCCAGTGTTCCTCATCTGTGGGGCCCTTAATGTCAGTTAGAAAGAGGAATCCATAGATGAGACTGGTGTTGACCACACTAGGTGGCCCCAGAGTTTCCAGGAAGTCCCTCGTGCGTCGGGAGTTGCTCCTAAGTCCTGGCTGGCTGGGTCCTGGAAGCACGTGAGGGAGTGATCTAGGGATGAGCACCTGAGACATCTACTAGAGGTGGTGTCTGTGAATGAAAGGCATTTTGGTGCTCACGTGGGAATGTGTGCGTCTTACGTAGGATGTGCCTCTGTGTGGCGTATGCATCTCTGTATGTGGCATGTGTGTCTCTCTGTGCTTTTGTGTATGGTGTGTTTATTTCTGAGTGTGATGTACCCGTGTGTGTGTCTGTGTTCTGGTCAATCAGCTGGAGGAGTGCACTTAACTGCTTCTTCTAACAGTGCTCAAGCTCTGGAAGATCATGCCATGCTGACCTTGCTCACCACCAAATACCATTTCCTCCCTCATTTTCTTTTTTGAGAGCCGCATCTCTCCTGCTCCCAACTGTAACATGTTGTCTCTTCAACTAAATGTGACAGGGAACAGCAATATCTAGGTTCATAAAGAATCTCTTTACCCATGAAATGCCAGTCCATTGACTCTTAGGTGAAGAAGCTCTGCAGGCCGTGGGCAATCAAGTTAATGACTTAGAGAAATGTCAAACTGGGCAGAAAAGAGACTGAAATGGTCTGGGACCGGCTGAGATCAGAAGGTATTTTGTATCAGCAGCCAAATGGATAAGGTGTCATATGTAGTAGGTGGGCAGGGATAGAGCTTGACCATATTTCTCACTGACAGGCTCTCTAAGACCTTTGTGGCTTTAACTGCCCAAAGGGAGCAGCACATGTGTGTTAGGTCCCGGAGGCCCAGCTGCTGGACTTCCACAAATCGAGCTGGTCAGAAGGCAACTTTCACAGCTTCATAGAATGATCTATGATGAGGAAACACTCGGGGATTCTGTGGTTTGCAAGATGTAATCTGGCAATGGAAGGAGGAAGTTTCCCTTCCTCTGGGACTGAACAGTCTTGACCCCAACTCTGGATTACCTTAAAGTACTTGTCTAGGATTTCACTGTAGTTGCTGCCTTTAGAGAACCAGCCATCTGGAATGGTCTCAGCTTCCAGCCACTGGATGATGCGGCGCCGGAGCTCATCACGGTTGGACTGATAGCAAACGACTGCAGGAAAGTGGAGGGATGTCCGCTGAGTGGTGAGGGGAGGACCCCAGTGTCATCTGGCACCCACTGCGTGGGAGGCTCGGTGCCTGAGGCTCTACATAGGTAATCCCGCTAAGTCTTCACAGTGCCTCAGGAAGACAGGGTTATCATACCCAGGGTACACAACTGGCAAGTGTCTAACACAGGATTCATGCTCATGGCTCTAAAGCAGTTATAAAGATAGAGAATAGTGAAACAGAGATTTTGTTGCTTAGGGGAGAAATAAGTAGAGCAGAAAAATAAAGGCCATCTTCACCACCTTTAGGAAGCTAAGGGAAAAAAATATCAACCAATAGAACAGCTCTCTTGGTCAAAGGTGAACCGAAATAATACACGAATAAATAAGAACATTACAATTCTTTATGCTGCTGGAGTTCTGATTCTCTATAGTTTCTCCCTTTCTCACCAACTGGGTCCCCATCAGAACTTTCTCCCACTTAAAATTGTACACCATCTGCATCATCCTTTACTATGAACAACAGAAAACAAGGCTAAGGAAGGGCCATGTAGAAGCCCTGCTCTGGACAGCTGCTGTAAGCCACATGGAAACAACTGAGTGGAACTGAGGTGGAACTGAGGTGGATGGATGAGGAAGAAGAGGAGAGAAGGGCTTGCAGGAGGGAATTCCTGGAAGACAATACATGTCGGGACGTGAAAAGGGGACTGGGCCAGGGGAACGAAAATCTGGATACCCTTCCCCACTCTGCCACTTCCTTGCCGTGTGATTTAGGGAAACTGAGTTAACATCTTTTGGCCTCAATTTCCTCATCTATAACATAATTACAGTAGGATCTACCCCACGCGTTTATTGTGCGGATCTAAGTATATGCTAATAGGTTCTGTAACTATAAATCATGATGGAATTTTAATTCTCACTAATAGAAACCATGGAAGAAGTCTTACTGGCATTTCCAATAAGACTTTCAAAGAGTTATGCCTTCTGATTTTGCTAATCCCAAGACATAAGCATGTCTTACAGGGCACTGAAGGAAGGACTCAGGGGCTTTCCTGTCCTTGCAGCTCAACTGCTAGTCAGCAGAAATGGAAAACACAGTCAACATTCCGACCCAAGCAGTGCTACAACTGGCAAGCACTCAAAAAACACAGTTTTGTGGCTTTTCTGAGCTGTGTTGAGGAGTGACAAGTTCTGGGTCAAAAGTTCCGACAATAGAAGATCACATGAGCTTGACAGGGAGTGGGAAAACACAACATTTCCGTCATGAAGAGAATTTCCTCCCTAAGATGCACACTATGGAAAAACAGGCACTCACCTGGGCTGGCAGATGGACTTACGGATTTCTTTTCTGCAAGACAAAAGGAGAAAATTGTAATGCAAAATGAAGAAAAAATTTCAGTGTATTTCTAGAATTAAAACTGCCCCATTCTTAGACGACCCTCAGAAACCTTTTCATCATTTTGTCTTGAATCCCTGCCACCTTTCCCTCCTCCAGAACTCTGCTATGGGGACCTTTCCTTTCCTGCTTTGTTTGACATTTTGGGCCACTGAGTTGCCCTGCTGGTCTCACACCTCCTCCCATTGGGTTGAGGGGTCACTGGGATTTTGAGTTTTCATATAGAGAATCATTCTGAACAGGGAATGGAGTGGAGACCAATACCTGGGAAACAGCTTCTTGTTTCTCCAGGGAAGGTCAAGGCTGAGAGGGAGAGGGAAGGATGTGGCTTGGCAGGGAGCTGGTGTCTAATTAGCAACAAGCTTGGGACTCCTTCCCTCTTATTCTAATGGCAAAGGTTTGAGAGCAAAGTAGAGAAAACATAATGCTACCAGAGCTGGGAGGTGCCCACATTTAAAAGGCATGGGTAAAGTGAAATTTACTTACTTTCTAAGAAGGTATGGAATACATTTAAGGACTTCCTTATTGTCATTGATTATTGATGTGGTCACCTTATCTGTTATCTGGCTACAGACAGTGCTGGAAGCTCCCTTGGGGTCTGACACAGGAACCCCTGGGAAGAGACCTGGACCACTCAAGGAAAACCTGGCAGGTTCATGAGTGTCAAGAGGATGCCTCTGCAACCAATTGGGTGGTCTCCACAGCTGTGTGTGGCTGGAGTCATGATGGAAAGGTCTTGTGGTCAGCCAGACCACACCACGCTGTTCCCAGGCTTCCCATGGCTGGAGTTGCCATGAGCATGCCTTACCTTTGCAGTGTCCATCGTAATCAACCTGGATTTTGGATCCAGTGAGGCAGGCATCTCGATGCAACTCACAGTGATTGAGGTAGGTCTTGCCATTACTGCCACACACAGGCCTCTTGTGAGGTTTGCATTGCTGAAACAGACCCATGGGAGGATGTTTGTGCAATCATGGGTACCAACATCCATGCACACATGCACAAAGCCATCTTTCGAAGGGCTCCCCACCAGCAGAAATGGACCCTGTATTCCACCAGGGCACAGGGAGCCTCAGCTCTGGCCAGCAGTGGCCCTACCCCACTCAATGTTCGAGGCACTCCATTGCCTCCCAGACTCCCATGTCCCTCTTGCCAATCCTGGTGCAGGGTCATCTCTTCTATTCAGGGAACAAACAGACCCTTTGCTATGGTTTGACTGTCTGTGTCCCCTCCAAAATTCATGTGGAAACTTAATCCCAATGCAGTAGTATTAAGATGTGAGGCCTTCGGGAGGTGATTAGGTCACAAGAGCTCTTCACTTGTGATTGGGACTAAGGCCTTTATAAAAGAGGCTTCTCACAGGGTTTGGCCCTTCTGCCTTCGACCATGTGAAGATATAGCATTCAAGACGCCATCTGGAAAGTAGAGACTGGGCCCTCCAGAACTGTGAGAATTAAATTTCTATTACTTATAACAAAATACCCGAGACTGGGTAATTTATAACAGCACAAATGGACAAAGATACCTCCCTCCCAGCCCTACAATTATCTGAAAGGGCATTTTATTACAAGTCAGGAATGGGAATTCTCTGTCACTCTGGAAAAAGTCACTCAGTGTCTTTGGATGAAATTAAATCCCTTAAAACTCCAACATTCTATGATGCAAAACAGCCAGAGATGAGAGCTGGGAATGTGCACACACACGCACACACGCACACACACGCGTGTACACACACACACAAAAACACACACATATCCACTCTGGGGCCTAACTATAGGTATCTCTTGCTTTGTTTAGATTTTGGGGCCATTTTGTTTTCCTCCTAATCTCACAACCCATTGTGAAGCTGGTGGTGGGGGTGCCTGGATCTTTGTGAAGAACTACAGAGAATCACTGTGGACAGAGAAATGGAATAAAGTTCATTTGGCAACTAGGTTCTGCTTCGGCTATTGGAGGTGCCAAGATCACAGGCAAGTTCAGTTTCTTTACACTTCGGTGGTTTTTAAAAGGGGGAAGGGAGAAAGAAGTTCAGCTCAGACCAAATAAAGGGACTCAAATGAGAAAGAGTAGATGTGGTAAACATACAGAACACCAGAACTGGAAGCTAGATCAACCTCTCTAACTTATAGATGAGCCCAGAAAGACAAACTTTACTTATTCATTTAACCAATATTTATTATGGGTGCTTTCTATATGCTGGGTGCTGAGCAAAACCAAACAAGGGCTCTGTCTTCATGGTATCCAGTGGGAATCAATTTGCTCAAAATCACACAACTAGATGGGGCAATGCTGAGATTAGATGTCACGTGTCCAGATCTTGAGTCCAGGCTCAAGCTACCACACTGAGGCCAGATGCACTTTTAGTGAGGACCTCCCGGGGCAAATGGAACCCCAGCAGGAGCTGGTTTTTAGGTTTCCAAGTTAAGAGACTTCGTTTCTGAGGCAATGGATCAGGATCTTTAACCTGGGGACTCAGATGGGTATATTTATTTGCAGAAAGATCTGTGTTTCTGGGCAATGGGTTGGTTTGACAGAAAAGAGGGAAAAAAAATAAAGGCACATGTCCAGGGTATTTATGTTCATTTTAGGAATGAGACTTATCAGAATCTTGCCTACCAAAGAAATATTTCTCAAAGATTTATTTTGCTTTTTAAATGTCATTAAAAACAAAACAAAACAAAACAAAAACCTGCAAAACCTGCATCTGTCTACTTTTTAAAAAATTTTCATATCCTTTAACCTAGTAAGTCTTGGTGGCAATCAATCCTACAGAAATAAAAGCAGTAGCATGTAAGGATATTTGCATAAGGATGTTATTGTCTATAGTGGTAAACAATCCACAGAACCACCTAAATGTCCATATATGGGAAAATGACTGAATAAATCTAGTTCTTTTATATTACTAAATATTATGCAGCTGTTAAAAAATAAGTTAAAACTATATGTGCTGATCTGGAATGTTGTCCATGATATATTAATGAGTGCAAAATAAAAATTGCATATATATCTATGTATAAATTCTATAATCCCATTTTCGTATAAAATAGGGAAAACCCTATGTTTTATAGTAGGATAAAAAAAACATGGGACAATATATAACTGGTAATACTAGTTACCTCAGATAACAGGACTGGAGGGTTAAGGGGAAAGATTATTAATTTTATGTCTGCACAAATGTATGTACAATTTGGCTTATATAAAGCAATTGTTAATTTCTTAATTTAAAAAATCTTATAAAGCTACACATTTTTAAAAAAGAAAAAATATCCCTGTATTAAAACTCAGGCATCTGCTCAATTGGTTGGAGTGTGGTGCTGATAAAACCAAGGTCCGAGGTTTGATCCCTATACCAGCCAGTAAAAACAAAAAGAAGTAAAATCAGGCATTTGATACTATGGATATGAGACATTAAATAAGAGAGGAAACTAGACTGGGGCCACATGGGAAATCTCTACATTTTCTTTACCATTTCTGTGTAAATCTAACACTACTCTAAAATAAAACTTTATTTAAAAAATTTAGGCATCTGACTTTTTAACCTCTGGGATAAAAATTCCACATATCTTTCAGAAAGATAAGGTGTGCTTTTATAAATATGGTGAGCTTATTGGCACTGGCCTGCTGACTGGCAGCTGCAGCAAGGTGGCCACTGGCATTGGCCACTGTCCCCTGGCTCCTGCCCTCAGGTCTTACCTCAATGCAGAGGCAGGTGGGCTCTCCCTTCTCTGTGACTGCACATTCCCGGCCGGCTCCACAGAACACATTGGCACAGATCTTGGATTTGCTTCTTACTTCCTCCTAAAACACAAAATCATAAAGGAAACCATGTTACTGGGATGAGCCCATCATGAGATTAGCCAATGGTGGCAATTATCTTTCAGCCTTAGGCTTTGGTCTGGAGGCACAGCTCCTGGTGTTGAAGGGTACTGAACAACCAGAAGTTGCCCCCAACAGCCAGCCATACCCCCAGGAACTGCTCCAGCCCAGGTTCAGGTACCTCTGAGTTGCTAAGACTGTTTCTTGAAGAGCAAGAGTTCTTTTCCAGAATGCTTTCTTTCCTCTAAAAATGTTTATTGAGAACCTATTATATGCCAACACTACATTAAGGGCTGGAGATATAAAGGACAGTCCCTGTCCTCGAGAAGCTCCTCAAGAAGCCCCACGACTCTCAGAGGAAACTCATGAAGAAACATTTAGGAAGCAATATGGAAACACAACAACAGGACCACCAGAGTGGGGGTGGGGGGGGAATCAAATGAGACTTTCTGAAGACACGATGCCTTGAAATGATTCTTAAAGGATGAGAATAGTAAGCCAGGCAGAAATGGAAACATTGGAGAGAAATCTGAATATATGAAGGACCAAAAACCTCAGTGAATGGTGTTCAAGGCATATCATCTCAACGGACAAAAGAAGGATGGTTAAACCACTGGAAACATGAATTTGATATTATTCGCTATGGTCCTATTCAGCCCTTGTCCATAACTGCCTCTGGCTTCTAGATTAAGAGAAGCCCCCTCCCGCCCCCCGCGCATAGTGGAGAACTGCCCTCAAACCACTTGCTGATCAGGTATTCCTGTTCAGATGTATGCAGCAGAACTGACAAGGCAGGGAGCAGCCTCAGTCCATGCCACCTGAAAATGTGGGTACTGATAGGCACTAATCTGTTAGTCACACATTCCTTCCCTCCCATTCATTGGTGGCAGAAAGCCAGCCCCACCTCATTTGCCACTAAACCCAGAAGTAGTGGTGGTTAAACAAAGGAGAATGTGATTTCTCCGTCCCCTCTCCTTCACTGGCTGGGCAGGCAGAGTCACTAAAGGCCTCCAGGCTCAAGCCCACTGGGCTGACATTAGCTGTGACAAAACCAACAAAGATGGCAGGAGCCGTGCTGGGGTCATAGGACTGACTGTGATAAAGGCAGGGATAGAACCCAAGAGTCCACCCTCCAGGCCATGGCTGCCATGTCATACAGAGAACTCACACCCACAAAACTTGTAAAAGGATATTCTGATAGTTGGTGAATGTTTATATCCAAGAATAGGTCAAAAAAAAGTAGAAAACAAGTAGACGCTTGAGAGCTGAAGGGCTGTGCCGCATACAGCTTGTCTGCTGCCACCCAGAGGCTGTTTTGCAAACTCCAGGTTACTATTTTCTCCTAAGCGGGCTTGGATGACAAGCAGGGCTGCCATTGGTCCAGAAATCGGTCCCAAGCTCACATTTCATTGGTTCACACGCTGTTGCTAAACCAATTCTTTTTTGGATGTTGCTAAGGCGAATTCAATAAAGCTGGCAGGCAGGGAAGAAAAGAGGAAGTAATTCTCAGAAGGCTGGGGGGACTGGATGGCTGTTGTTTCCTCACCAGAGAGTGGAGATAAAAATCAGGCATATTCTCCGGGCAGGGCACTCTTGTGGAAACGGTGCCTGGGAGGGTGAAGCACCGCTAAATAGGAAGAGAAGGCTAGTGCTGTTCTCACAAAAAATTACCTCTTCCTCTCCCCTCCGCAAAGTGATACTCTTAACCACGGGATACAGACAAATATGCACCTCTGTGGGTGTGTCACTGAGTTACAGACACACAAATGCATAAATAAAGCATGCTTAGACATAAGTCCTCACTGAAAGACACACCAGCACACTGCTCCACAGGCAAACACCCACAAACCTCCGCTAACTAGCTGTGTGTCTGTAGCTAGTGGTTTTAATTCTTTGAGCTTCGTGTTTCCTCATCTGTAAAATAGGGGTAAATACCAGCCCTGCCCCGTGAAAATGAAATGAGAGAATATTTTTGGAAGTGCATCAAGGTGTTACTGCTTTTAATGAGTCTTAAAAATAAAAGCTTTTTCTTATAGGTTGAATTCAACCCAAGTTACTTTTCAGAAGGTCTCAAAAATCCATTTGAAGAAACAGATATCTTTTACTTTTATTATAACAACTAATATTAGAATACTATAATTATAATTTACAAAGTGTTTTCGTACACATGGTTTCATCTTAGTGGGCAGACAACCCTGCAAGAACATATATATTATTATTAGCCCCATTTTAATAGATGAGAAAATTGAAGCTCAGAAAGGTAGAACAACTTGCCCAGGGTCCCAAAGATAAAAATGAGGAGCTAGGATTCCAACCCAGATCTTCAGATCACTGATAACCAAGCTCCCATTTCTAACTACCTGCATCCTGCTAAGTAATTTTTATTAAGTGTTATTTAGCTCTACAATAACTCCATAAATTAGACATCACTACTATCCCCATTATACAAATGAGGGAACTGAGCCTTAAATAACTAGAAAGTGGCAGAGCTAGGATTTTGCCCAACCAAAGGGAAAACAGTTCTTTTATATTTGATCTATTTTCATATCCAGATGACTTAAGGTTAAGGAAATTATGATGAGGATGTGAACTGCACAATTAGCAAGTGTCAGGAGAAAGTGCTTAAGAGTACATCAGAGATTTAGATTTTAATTATCCACATCCCACCTCTGTTCCTTATTTGCCATGGTTGCAGGCAAGGTACTCTTACACCTCAGTTTCCTCATGTGTACAATGGGAATACTTATCCTTAGAGGGTTGCTTTGAGGATTACATCAAACGTACTATATGCAGCAGAGTGTCTGCCACACACTGAAAGTGGCTTTCATTACAGTGGGCAATTTATTTTCAGACAATTTTCCTGTTGAGCTGCTGTCATTACACCACGGCTATCATATCCCCATTTTTCCTGTCTTCTCTTACACTGGAATTGTAACACTGAGAGTAGGAGGACTGAATGGAAAAAACAAAGTCCAACAAAGTCCAGGGGCCTGTTTGAAGAAACAGAGAGAAGGGGGGAGCCTCCAGTTACACAATCAGTCCGCTTTGCAGGTGACAGGTCTGTCAATAGGTGGCAATGTCTCTCTTTGTCTTGCACAACCCGGAGCTGCAATGCAGAGGTACAGCCTCTGCTCTTGTAGCTCCGCCCTGCTCTGTCCTCCCAGAGAAAAGTGGTTCAGGAGGGGGGAGAATAAGGCACGCACCCCATAGGCACAGGCAGGGGGATTTGCCAACTTAGGAAGGAATGTCTCACCTGCAGCCCTCACAGCCCTCCCCAGTTCCCCCCATTCACAGGCACGCTTTCATGCAGAAATCAACAATGACAAAAACTGTCTCTGGAGAGGTGGCCTTTGTGCCATTGAATGCCCTTCTGCAAGCCCCATCTTCTTTAGAAGTGGGAGTGTCAGGTGCATCCCTGAGGCTCCTAGAAAGTTCCTTAGAGTGGCAGTTGGTTTTACCCAACTGCTGAGTGACTGATGCCATGTGGGGGAGAACACCCTGAGAGGGATGAGCAAGGCATGAACATGATCATGGGTCACAGAGATGGCTGCCTGGTGGGGAGGGTCATGGTGAGCAAGAGAGACAAAACAGGGCGGCAGGTGGTAGTACTGAGGGGGGAGGTCTTGACAGCTGATCCGAGGGGCTCTCCATGGATCTGGTGGGTTGTAAGGACCTTGGAAGTTTTGGGATCAAGGATGCTTTGGAATGTTACTTGGTGTCAGGTCCCTTCCAATTCTGAAGTTCCGATTCAAAGGGCAGGGCAGCCCGGATGGAGTGATGCTGGAAGCAAGGGAAACTGGCAGGTCTGAGGCAGCCATCAGTCAGGGGTGACAAGGGCTAGGACCCAAGGCTAATATTAACTAGAGCACCTACAACTAAGTAAGGCTGTATACAGACATCTCTGTCCTCACAACCTCTGTGCAGGTTTCTGTATTTTTCATCCCATGTAACAGATGCAGAAGGATTTGAGAGTCAGAAAAGCTCTGTGATGCATAAAGCCACATAGCTAGCGAGGGCTGTGTCAGAGATGGGACACAGGTGGCCTGACTCCAGAGCCTCAGTGTTCCCTTATGGAGTTTGGTCAAGGGAGTGAGCTGCAGGGAGAAGGGACAGCTCCAAGGGCTGGCACAGGGTGAGGTCACAAGGTACAATGCAGTTCTTACAAATGAAACTGAATTGCTTGCTTCACCACAATTTTATGAATTTGATCCCAAAGCTGTATGAGAATTTCATCTATGCGTACACAACCACGTTGGCACATGCATGTTCTCCATGAGTGTGAGGTCACGGGCAGGTCCATTACTATAAAAATATAAACCCATAAGTCTGAATGTACCTCTGAGAGTGTGACTGATTGAGCGGCAGAAGGAAGTGTGGACACCCAGATATATTGATAAAAATCAACAAAATATCTGCCTCCAAATGGGGAAACAGGTTTCTAGCTTTATTCTCTGCTAGAAGAAGACCTCCCTGACTTGCCTCCATGCTGTTTTCATTATGTGAACTGCAAACCGGGCTCTGGGGGTTTGGTCTCTTGGTTAATTTTCATATTGCAAACTCCTCTTGGTAAAAGACTGACCAGAAGCATTCCTGACTTTTACCAGGTAGAAACTTTCTCTCTGAACAACTGCCAGCCATTGCATGGTAATAGTGATACTTTACTTTTACAGCAATTTTGATTAATTTGTAATTTTCACCATCATTTTTGATTCTCAAAACCTTCTAAGAGAGGCAGACAGGGGATACCTCTAAGGCCCTTCCAGACTTAAGATCCTATGAGGAAAATGTAGCTGAGGCTCATAGCTATACGTGACTGGCCCAAGATTTCACAGATGCGGAAATGGGTCCTGGACCTATGTCTCCTGACTTTAATTTCAGCCTCTTTCCACTAAACTATTCTGCCTCTTTACAAATCAAAGCCACGAAAGGTGTTGTCTTGGATCCAAGGTCTTAAAAACCAGAAATGATTTTTGCAATCGAAAAAGATCCTTTGTGAGCAAATGGAAAAGCAAATTATTTGCAAAACCACCAGTAGGGGTATAACATGTCTGAGTCTCTGGGCCGCCCAGCATTAAGTCTGAACATAAAACACAGTTTGGATGTTTAAAAAAAGTCTTCTGAAGTAAAATAATTTCAGGAAGAACAGTGTGCTTTGGCAGGGGAGAAAGATTCTAAGCAAAGCCATAAAACCGTCAGCTTAATATACCATCATTTCACTAATGTGAACTGGGTCGGCTCTGTCCCTTCCATTCTTTTCCTCCTCCCCAACTTTCTTTTTTTAAAAACAGCCCTCCTTATGCCAAGGTGGAATTTTGGCTCCACTTGCCACTATTCTGTGACAGAGCAGCTTTGTTGACGTGAGAAAGGCTCTCCTTGCTTTTTGCCAGAATTAGTCATGGAAACTTCACAGGAACACCAGGGCCCCTCAGATAAACAGAGTACCATGGAGCAGGGGACAAAGGAATTCACAGAACTGGGGAAAGCAGAGGGAGGTCTGGGGTGGGGCGTACAGCATGGAATGATGACAGCTCCCAGGCAGCTGTTCTGGAGTAGAACCCAGTAGCACAGGCCTGAGAAAGAGAAAAACCACTTCAGGACCTGGAAATCAAGCTGGAGCATCACATGGCCTTGTTCAAGTCTCTCTGACTTTTTCTCTGAAGGGGAATGTGTTGGTGTGTCTCACATATTCTAGAGGCAGAGGAGGAAGGGAGAGTGCTGGTTTCTAGCAGTGGTTCTGATGTGCTTGGCAGCAGACACTGCACTTGTGCAGTCCCCACTGTAAGTGACCTCCCTTATGTGTGCTCATAGCCAATCCCTCATCTCAAGGTTAACGCCCCAGGACCATGTCCAGGTTTTATGGGGTTTTAAGCTTAAACAATTTGGGGGCCCTCCTTAAGAAAAAGAATACACAAATATGAATGCAAAACTGGGCATGGCCTCAGAAGGGGCCTTGCAAGTAAAAGGTCTGAAACTAAAGCTTAATTAGCTTTAAAGTAAACCCAACTATCCATTTACCCTGTTATTTTCTTCATAAACAAGAGCTTCCCAGTAATGGCTTTTGGGCCTTTATTCTGTTAGTCAGAGCCATATTTAATATTTTATGCCATGTGGCTCATCTCCACTAGACCCTAAATGCCTTGCACATTTTGGCTTCCCACAGACCCACCATAATGTCCTGCCTGAGAAAATGCTCAGCAAACGGTTTTTATATTAAATGTCATTTGAGGGTGTAAGTTTTCAGTTATGAAAGATGAATAATTTTTGGAGATCTAGCATACAGCATGGCAATGAGAGTTAACAATACTGTATTGTACATTTTTAATTTGCTAAGGGATCTTAAATCTACTCAACACCCACACACAAAATGGTAACTATGCAGAGGTAATGTATATGTTAATTAGCTTGATTGTGGTGATCATTTCACAATGTATATGCATGTCAAATTATCAAGTGGTACACCTTAAATATATGCAATTTTTATATGTCAATGATATCTTAATAAAGCTGTTTAAGAGTAAATGAAAATTATTTTAAAATGTCACTTGGGGTCCATTAGGTTAGTGTTAGGGTCACTGGCCAGTGACATTGGCACTCAGGGCACTCAGCATGTTTCTGGGAAGGTATGGCTGGGCTACATGATATCAAAATAAGGGTGCTTCACCCCAGGAGGATTGTTTAATTATTTAATTCTCCTTTATATTAATTTCTGTGTTCTGCCTCTATCGCAGCTTATGGGATACTGCATGTTCCTGACAGTTTCTACTCATTATGTGATAATGTATTGTGTACCTGGAAACTACCGCATTCAAATTTCGAATGGGACAATGCTATTTACCGTAACTATTTTCTTCATTATTTCACAAATTCTGTCGCTTTTTCTAAGCGTCTGCCTCTTCGGACTGCTGAATGTGAATCGGCTCAGACTGTCTTTACAGTGAAGCCCCTTCGCCCTCCCAGCCACTCACCTGCCATCTGGGGAAGGCCTCCTGCTCTGTATGCTTAGGTCTTGAGGTGGCCCAGAAGCTGCACAGCAAACTAGATGCTTGGTTTCTATACAAGTACTGATTTTCTGTAATGATCTTGGCGAGTCACAGCAGAAATATAGCAGCATTTAGTAAGCATTTACAGAATTAGAAACACATTAGGTCCTTCATACAGACTGGAAATAATCTCACAAGGATCTATGAGGCTGGAGGATTCACCCCTGTTTGCAGTGAGAGGACTGTGACTGTAAGAGCTGTGTGGTGACTGACATAAGAGTCACCCAGGCTCTGACTCCAGCACCTGAGGAAGGTGTTTTGTTCTTGTGCCTCAGGTCATGGCCACAGTGACGAGTTGGGCCATCTCCCCCATGAAAAGCCACGTTGCCTTGACACAGGAACACCCAGTGACTCCACTCATCCTGACAGACTCTACCAGGCTCCCCAGAATGAAAGCCAGATACGTCTGTCTATAGTCCTCAGCGTGATGCTTGTCAGTCTTTCTAAAGAGTGATTTTGTAAGGCCCTTAGTTTCACAATGTCACCCTTCTGTTTCTTAAAATGCCTCGGTGGAACCTTCTAATTCAGATCACTTATCTGCCCTGAGTTAGCCTGTTAGGTTTGAGCATGGTATTCATTTTTTGCTTTCCAATCATCTGCCTAAGACTCGTCCACTTTAAAGGCCACCATAGGGGGTATGGACAGTCCTCCAGTCTTTAGTAAAAGCCAAGGCAAATAATTTAAACCAATTAAAAAGCATATCTGATGAATGCCTATAACAACAAGACAAGAATAATAGTGGTCTGTGACCAGCATAGCACAAGTTCCATGGCATAAATCCAAGACAAGTGGAGGACGTGGCCTCTGCCTTCACGGGGGGTTCTGACCTAGTCGGGGCAATGAAACTACCACACAGATCAGAGCAGTCCTGCAGTGATGGCGCCAACTCCAGGAGAAGGGGCTTCATGGAAGAGATAGGACTTGAGCCAAGCCCTGATTTGGATATTAAAAAATCTGAAGGTTTTCGAGCAGGAGGGTTTTAGGAACAGTTGAATAGTGGTACACGGAAAGAAATGGGTGAGGAGGAATTTAGGGCACAAGGAGACCAATGAGACAGGGCCTGGAGTGATGAGAGTCTCATGTAAGGTGGTGGATACAGAAGGAAGGAATCTAAGAGAAATTTCTAAAGAGCAACGAGTTCCGGCCACATGCCGGACAGAGGTGAGGAAAGCGAGAACCGGGGAGCTGCCATGATCTTTGGCTCTGAGGGCCTGGAGGGTTGGTGGTGTATCTCTGTCAGAGATGGAGCCCTGGGAAGAGGACTGGGTGAGGGTGGGGCTGGCAATGATGAGTCAGTTATGGACATGGGTCTCAGGGGACTATGAAACATTTCACTGACAGCTGAAAAGAAAAGCTAAAGATGCACATCTGGACGTCACCTGACTAGGAGTGAGAGATGGATGCAGGGGACCAAACAGCTCAGAAGGAAAGAGTGAGAGTGGAGGCTGAGGGCAGCCAGGGAGAGGAAGGGGAAGATGAGCACAGGCAGAGCAGGAAGGAGAACAGGCTGCCAACAACCCAAGCAGGGTCTCCATGCAAACCAGAAAAGGCATGTTCCCCTCTGGGCAGATGCAGCACCGGGCCAGGGCACAAGGTTTGGTAAGCAGAGTGCAGCTTGGATTTCAGCCCCTCTCCCCTCCTCGTGCAGTGAGCAGCCTGCACAACCATATGAGGGCCCCAAGGGCAAAGCAGCCAAGAAAGCAGAGTAGGAGCTTTCAGAAAACTAAAAGGAAAACCAGGAAGTCTAGAGAATTCCAAGAAATGGATCATGAATGCCACTGTATGAGAAATGATTTGGCAAATGCTGGGACAAAACAGCAAAAAAAATCTTTAAAACCTCTGTCGAAATCTGACTCAGTAACCCAGAGGGCAGACCAGGCCCTTTGTGACTTAGTGCTTGACCTCTCTGGGCCTCAGTTTCCCCATCTATAAAATGTAGGGGCTGTAGATGATACTAAAGTCCCTTAAATTGTTAGAATTTTATTAACTAGAAAGCTCAGAATTCTACCATTTCAGATGTCTCTGAGTATCAAAATTTAATCTCCCAAGGAAGCTAACCTAAATGCCCAAACTAAAGAGAATGGTTATGTATAAGGCCACTGAGGGTGTTTCAGGGTTTTTGCTGGGTTTTGGTGGGGGAATTAAAGTTGACTGTCATAGTCAAAGGATTTTCACAAGCAATGCCTTATCATTCTCTCTTGGATCATGGCAGAGGAAATCAGGGAAGCAGTAATGGGACCCCACTTGAGTGGCTTGATTTCACTATTAGCGAATTGGCTGGAACCTTCTACTCCCCTAGAATGCTATTAATAAAGTTTTTATTCTACTTGTGTTTGCCTTGCAAGAAAAAAAGGGAAGAAAAGGAGAGAATGGCTAAACTAAATTCATATGAGATTCACAATTCTTCATTCCTGCCAAGAACCTGTCACTGAAGTATGTCTGGGGCTGCCAGGGCTCACATTTACTCAGCATTCATGCTCTAATTATTTCCACATGTAGTTCAAGGAAAATGGTTGATCAAAAGTTTAAAAAATCCCACATATCTAATTCCCAATACCCTCAACTCAAAGAGGGAATAAAGCTCTAGGGCAGCTGTGGGAGAGTTCCAAGACAGCCAGTTTGAGAAGTGTCCCCTGCAGTGCCTGCCACATCCAGACGAACATTCCCGCACATTCCCATAACTCCAACCCAAGCAAGCCAAGCCTCCACCTCCCCAAGTTTCCCAAGCCCTGAACCAATTAGGATACACATTCTTTGGAATTCTGAATGGAATGTAGGGCTTATTGCCCTGATTTGGTGGAAGGCAGATGAAAGATGGATTTAGCCTAAAAGGTACTGAATTCTCCTCTACGTCCCTTTGCCCTGGGTGCCACTGAATTTTGGTAACGGCTGGATGGTTCCTGATACTACACACTTGCTAGAGAAGGAATCCACTGTGGCAGAGAACATGGGTAGCTTCCCTGAGCTGGGAATAGTCCCCCACCACATTTTCAGCTCTTTTCCATTATCCTGATTTGTACCTGGCTCCCCTAAACCTGAAAGCTAAGCCACTGTTCTCCACGGTAGTTCACACAACCCGACACCAAGTCAGATGCCCAACACCGTTACCTACTGGCATCCCCTTGGGGACATTTAACAGGTCTTTGGCATGTGCCTCAGCATCCTTTTCCCTCTCTTCTGGGTGACTTTGTTGTCTATGTGGCCTCAAGATTCTTGGCCTCCTCACCTCGAGTTACTCTCTACTTCTCAGGGATTGTGGCTACAGAGAGCTTTGGGAGGTGCCTGTGAGTAGAGCAGGTAGCCACAGCAGATTTAAATCACAAGCAGACTTAAGACGGTGTAGGGCTCCTGAGGTTCTACATTTTGAAATGAGAACTTATTACCCTTTGAAAATGTCAGCACTATGAGATATTGTTAGATGCTTCTTTAACCTTCAGATGGATAGAGAATGTCCCACAAGACCAGCTAAAAAAATAACGTCACCATCTGGGAAGTCTGATTTATTGTCTAGCTTTCCCAATTTCTCCTGTCCTTCATAGCTCAGCTCGAGTCACACCACTCCGTCCTCAGTGACCTTTTCCCTTTGATTGGTATGAATTCCTCCTTCCTTTTCTGAACTTCAGTTCCTCTTTGTATGAATTCATTTTGGTCATTAAAAAAAAAATTTAATTGTGCAGATTCTGTCTTTCCAGCTGCTCTACAAGCTCCCAGAGGACAAGGACTATACTTTAGAGTCTATTTGTAGCTCCTCGCATAGTACTCATAGCCACTCAATTGACCTTCATTGAAAGCATGAAAGGGTAGACTGAATCACACTGTTCTAGGGACTTGGGGTGGGGGCAGAAAGGTACAGCACCCGTGCCAACTCATCTCCTGGGGCTGCTCCCTCCCAGGACTGGTCTTTCTGGGGAAGAAGGCTAAAGACCCCACCCTCTTCCACCAGACCATAGATATTCAGCCTGGAATCTCACAAATTGGACACTGTGTTAGACACACAGAAAGACAGTGGGGTGTGCTGAGGAGGTAAAAGGCAGAGTAATGGCAGACTGAAATGGCTTTCATTAATTTCCTTTGTCTGCAATTAATGCACCTATAACCTAGCTGAGACATGCCAAGCATGGAATTTGGTGGGGGGAAAGAAGGTGGAAGATGAGGGAGTGTGGGAACATGAGATACCTCTTGGAGCAAGGCAAAATTGGGTGGGACTTCAGAGTGTATGGCCAGGGCAGCCAAAAAAGCAGCCTGATGTGACCTACACAAGGGAGAAGTAGAGATGAAGAGAACCAATTGAGAAAAAGGCAAGAGAAACTGTGAAAATGGGTTTGTTATCCAATGCAGCTGTTTTGTGTTAACTGTTCTCAGGAACCCAACCCCTAAGCTATCCTCTGAGGTGGAGGGAGGCAGGCTGGCTGGTCTCCCTAGACCAGGAAAAGAAGCTTCTTGCCTTGTTCTACCCCTCCCCCACTCCAGAATGTTCTGGGGGTCTCCCACCACTCCCTTCTGGCTCATCCACTAGGCTGACTGCTAGGGGTCAAAAGTGTCCCCCAAAGGTTCACATATTGGAAACTTAATCGCCACTGTAACAGTGTTAAGAGGGTGGGAAATATTATGGTAATCAAAAGGTGGGGCCTTTAAGAGGTGATTAGATTGTGAATGGATTGATCCACTCATGGAGAAATAGCCATGGTTTGATCCCTTTAAAAGGAGAGCAAGTAAAGAGTTAGCTCTCTCTCTTGCTCAGCCATTAGCCATGTAACACACCCTGCCTTGCTGTAAAGAGTTACCACCCACAAGAAGGCCCTTACCAGACCCCTGGACTTTGGACTTCCCAGCCTCCAAAACTGTAGGGAAATAAATTTCACTTCTTTATAAATTACTGAGTTTCAGGTATTCTGTTATAAGCAACAGAAACATACTAATACACTGAACTTGCAGTGGGCTGGAGGGGGGAGGGTAGCAGAGAGGTCAGGGTTGACTGGAACAACATGGAGCCACAGACCCAGCATAGCAGAGCAGTATATGTGTACACTTTAAAAACTGGGACAAAGCCCTGGGAATTTGTTGGACCAGTGTGACTGCAAAGCTACTGTCAAATTTCCAGCATCCTGGCAATTATTCTCTGGCCCAAGGATGCAGAATGGGGTAAAACCCAGCAAGACACTCAAGACTAAATGAAGTCTCCATATATGTGGCTCAGTAGGGTTCTAGAAGAAGCAGACAGATGTAATTAGAAGTTCTCAGACACTGTGTTGTCATGGCAACTGCTGGTTAGGAGAAAAGTTGCGGGGGAACCTGGAGTCCGAGGAATACAGTCTCCCAAGGAAATCAGCGACAGGTAGTGTTCATCGTGCTTGGGCTTCATGCCTAGCTCCTCTGGCTTGCCCACTGCCAGACTCTCTGTCCAGTTCCTCCTCATTCCCCATTCCCACCTCCCAGATCTACATACACCTGGAGCAGATCAAGAGCTCCCTGTGGACAGCATGCAAAGGAAGAAATTAGGAACTCTTGGAGGAGACTTTGTGCAGATGGTATTGTTCTCTGGGCAACCTCCAGTTCCAGGGGCTGTCTGGGTCTGAGTCACTCAGGGAGGCTGCAAGCTTATTCTACATATCACTATGGAGCTCAGCTCCCCTTCGAGGATAGGTGCTGCAGGTCACGGAGGGGAAAGTGAACATGGATGTCAGCCACAGAGTTGATCGTCCAAACTGGGACATTTGAGAGTAAAAGGGGACCTTTTAAATAGATACAGCTGGACAATGGGCATAAACTGTGACACATGGTCACCTTAATTATTAGGCTGCCTATGGGAAATATTGTTATTTTTATTTTATAGAGTGAAAATTCTAACCTGATATCTTATGGGCCCCCAGAAACCCAGCCACAGATTTTAGGACTAGTTTTTCAAGGTGGCAGTTCTGTTTATTTAGATATCCACAAGCCCAAGCTGAAACCAAATAACCTAGGAAAGATGAGAAACCTGAAGAATGTACTATTCTGGGCATGAAATGCCTTTTTTAGCTTTAATCTCCCTGATTCAACAGCCACATGAGGATTTTCAGGTGGTTCTGCTGCTGGGAAGGTAGGGAACCTGGGCAGGTGGGACCACTTAGCTTCTAAAACTTGGTCTTTACAAATCCTCCCAACTACTCCTCTAAAGAGAGAATCACTCATTTCACACATTGTCACCAAAGGGAGATGGTTCCCTATAATTGTTTAGGGCAATAAACTGGTCAGTGGAGTGGGATCATTCCAAGCACAGTGAGACCTAATAAATCTGCTCCAAAGAGGGGAGGTTCCCAGGGGGGCATTCTTACACATTCCTTAACAACTGAACCAAAAACAGTGGCTCAGGATCCTGTGGTCATGAAACTCAGGAGAAGGTAAGATTCTCCAAAGGGACCAGCAGAAATGACTGTATTTTAGGCATGGTATAGCGAGCCTAGATATTATGAGCATGTGGTTCAGCCACAAGCTCAGTTAGAAAATTGTAGCGTATTTAAAGGGTATGGCCCACCCAGGGTGTATCTCCTAGACTGCACTCTCAGAGAGGCTAGGAATCAGCCATCTGGTAAGAGTTCCTGACAGTTACTTGGCAACCATGGCTGGTGGTGACCCTCTTCTCACCCCTGGTTTAAAGTTGGGAGCCACAGGGCCAACATACTTGATTTACCTGCACCTATACCCAGATGGTCCTGGAAAGTAGGGTATAAATTTCCAAGCTGAATGTGGAACTTCTCCAAGATATCTGGGGTGGTAACAGGGGCTTCTTACAACCTGTAGGCATCAACTTTAATACCATTGCTCTCTGCTGCGCATGTGTGTCAGGAAGTTCTGGCACCCCCTGCAGGTTTCCTGGTCCAGTTTAGAAGAATAAAGTACAGGCCATGTCTTTAAGGAGCTCATAGTTTAGGTGAGGAGATGGGGTATAAATACACGGAATTTTAAATAACAGGATAAAACAATCTAATAATAAGAGATAAGACAATGTGTGGCTAAATGCAATGTATGGTTAAGTGATGACTGTCTAGAGCAGTACTGTCCAACAGAAATAGAATCCCAGTCTCATATATAATTTAAAATTTTCTAGTAGCCACATTTTAAAGTAAAAAATGAGTAAAATTAATTTTAATAATTTATTTTTAAGCCAATATATCCAAAATACTACCATTTTAACATGTAATCAATGTTATTGAGATATTCTGCATTTTTCTGCATACTAAGTCTTTGGAACCTGGTGTGTATTTTACAGTTCCAGCACATCTTAGTCAGACTGGCCACATTTCAAGTGCTCACTGGCCACTGTGGCTAGTAGCTCTCCGTACTGAACAGTACAGCTCTGATCAGTAAGTTCTGACCTTACTGAGTCAGAGGAGGAGAGTTTGGGTAGAAAGAGTAAGACTTTCCTTCACTCGGGATGTTTTAGAGGTGGTATATGTAATTGAAGTCAACAGATAGGCAAGGTCGCATGCTGGGCTTGCGACACAAGTAATGAACTCCTCGTCCTTTGAAAGTGAGCAGGTGTCATGGGCTATTCAGCCTAATTCTGGCTCTGCTTTCAATGACCGTGGAAAAGTCCCTTCACCCTTCTAGTCTCCTCTAAAAGACAGATAAAAGGCTTGCCACCTCCTGTTTTAAGGACTTTGTATGGCTTTGCTCAAAAACAATGAAAAAGGGCTAATTAAACTGTACATATTTGGGGCCTTCTCCTAACTAAATACACTTTTTTGGGGGCATAAAAATCCATGGACAAATTTGGCAATGAGGTGGATATATGTTCTCAAAACTTTTTTTTTTCTTTTCATTTTCTTGGCTTGACTGCTACACTCTTTTGCAGCCAGCTTTTAGTATTACAACCCTGCCCCTTGCCCCCCCCCCCCACAATTTTAGTGCCTTGAGATTAAAGTCAATGAAAGCATGCACATTCTATTCTTCCCCAGACATTATTCTTGGCTTGCATTCTTTCCTTGGAGCAGTTGGGAAGTCACAGCTGGGGGGAAAGAGCTGTAAAACCCACTTGTCCTGGCCAATCAGGCCTCAGCTGACAGGAGGTCCACCAATGAGCCACTGCCAGGTTTTCTGTTCCGCTGCAGCAAAACACCTTATTTTTGCAACGATTAAAAAAAATCCCAAGAGACCCTCAAACTGTACCAACCATGCACAAAAACCTCCTTTTCTATTCATTTTGTTTTCCTTCAAGGACTGTATTAGAAACTCTACACAAAAACCTACTAGCTTAGTTGCCATGGACAGATTCTCATTTGCGGTAAAAACACTCCCAAGTGTCATGTAACAACAGTATAGTTCTCAAAGCTCTGATATCCTTCATTTTTTTTAACTGACTGAACACTGGAGAAATGCCACATATTTAACTGTTTTGAGTACCCCAAGGAGCCCCCAACTCCACTGAAAAAGACAGTGATATATATGGTAAGTTGGGAACTTGGTCTATTGGTCAAGTGTAAGAGAGTTTGGGAGTAAAGGCTGCAGGTAAGAGTGGGTAGTCTGCTCCCTGGGACTCCGCCGAGTGCTGGCCACTGTACTATCAGTGGAACTTTCCCCAGAATAAAAGACTTCTCTGAGATCTTAATGTGCAAATCCAGCAATATTAAATGCCCTTTCTTTTTCTTTGTTTTCCCCACACTGAAGACATCCCAGTTGCCATTCAAATGAAACAGGAGAGAGCAGGAGTAGGAAAGATCCCCAAAAGTAAAGGTCTCAATGAATGGTGAGGTCAGAAGACAAAGTGACTGGTAGTTTTGGGCAAAGAATCACCAACAGAATTTAACGCTCTATTTTATATTCCTTGGGACATTAGCTTCCTCTGAGAATGGTGTCCAGTTACTTCAGAATTGATCACAGAAGGAAAAAGTAAAAATTTTTACTACTCAGCTAGCCTCTGCTTAAATTCCAACTTCACCTGGAGCTGAGAGGATTAGAGTCCAGGTGTTTGATTAAGCAAGCCCAGCATTACTACCATGTCCAAGGTTAAGCAAAGCATTGATGGGGAAGTGCTGTCAATCATCTTCCCAGGTGCACAAAACACTTGTAGAATCTGGCACATCGATAATGACTAGGATACAAAGATTATAAGCAGGATACTATCTATGCACCTTATATTACATATGATCCTCATTAATTAATTCACTTGGCCAGTGGATTAATTCAACAAATATTTACTAAGCACCTATTATATACTAAACACAGTTCTAGATGCTGAAGATCCTGTGAAGAATGAGACAGACCAAGGCTCTGTTCTGGAGGAGGTCACATTCTAGAGGGAGATCAGTGAATAAACAAACAAAAATAAGTTCATTTCAGATTGTGATGAATATGTTTGGAGGAAAACAGACTATATATAACAATCTGGGAGAAAAGTCAGCACTGTAGGAACACTTGCTTGAGCAGAGACCTGAAGGATGACAGCAGGTCAGACAGAGAGAAAAAAAAGCGCAAAGGTTCTGAAGCAGGGTGAAATTTGTTATGTTCCTGGAATAGAAAACAGGCCAGTATGGCTGCTGCATGGGGTTCAACAGGGACAGCAGCTAGAGGTAAGTTGGAAAAAGCAGGCAAGGGCTAGAGCCTGTAGGGCCTTGTAAGGACCCATAAGAAGTTGGCATTTTATTCTTAATGCAACTGGGGCCACTGGAAGGTTTTACACAGGGAGTGACGTGATCAGATATGTGTTTTACAAAGATTACTAGAGGCTGCCGTCTAGAGAAATAGATAGCAGGGTGTCAAGAAGGAAAAAGGGGAGGAGAGCAGCTAGGATGCTACTGCAATAGTCCAAGCACAACATGACAATGGCTTGGATTAGGGCATAGTGATGGAGACAGAGAGCAGTCAATGGAGAGGCAATATATTCTGACAGTACAGCTGACAGGACATGCCAATAGAGTGGGTATTGATAGGGCGAGTGAAAATCCAAAGAGAAGATTCCTGGGTACTTCAAGGTGATATCCAAAAAGCCAGACAGTTCTAGGCAGTTACGGACATGGCCATGCTGATGGCCCCATCTGGAGTGACTCCCAGAAGGATCTTCCCTCAGGCTGGCCTTGGGGTCCAGATGAGTCCCATGCCTTCCTGATGAAACTGAATTAATTTAGGAAGTGAGATCAGCAAGACCATTGAGACCTGGGATCATATGTAAATAGACTGTGTTCATGAAAGTCTGTCCGGACTGTTCCATAGAACTCTAGCCTTGAAATATTTATGATCTTTTTTGAAATAGTGTTCTGTGGTGAAATGTTTGGGAAACATTGCTTATTATACTTTCTTCCTAGAGTCATAAATAATTCACATAAACTCTGTAAGACTCTGAAAAATTCTGCAGCTAAAATATTTAACCTAGCACATAATATTAACATTACTCAATACAGTTTGAGCAATACAGGTCTAGGCTCTTTATGTCTCTTCCTGTAGTTCTAATTCCCCTGGAATTCAAGGAACAATAACAAGTATAATAAATAATACTATTTATTGAGCACTTACCTTGTGTAAGGCACTCGATATACATCGTCTCCCTTACTACACACTATATACAGGTGCAATTTTAATTTACAGCTTTTACATTATCATTTTCTCTTGTGAGTTTTACTCACAGACCATATGTTCACTTCTTAAAGACAGTCAGATATCTCTTCTGATCATATACAGCAGCAGTGTTCACACACAGTATTTCCTCATGAAGCATTTAAGATAAAGACCAGAAATTCTTCACTTTGTCGCCCCATCTTCATTTGCTTAACCCACTACAATTAACAGGGACAGTTTCCTACCCACATCACTGCCTCTCTCCTCTTCTCCCAGCTCTCCACCTCACTGTTTTCCCACTTCCTATTTACTCCACCCATTTCTAGGATAAGAACCATCTTGGGATAGTTCATCACATTCTTTGAACACCCTTGGGCTTAGAATCTCTAACTTTTGTCTCTCCCTCAGTGAAAATGTCATGACTTTCTGAATATGGCTATTGTCATATCTGAGCCCACAGAGTGGCAGTCTAGAGCCCACAATAGCCCTCACCTACCTGAGAGCTAAACACATACACACACACACGCCTTACCAGCCTAGGAAGAGAGAAAATTTTTTTCCAGGAGTTAAACAACAAATCGCTGGGAAATAAGGTCTTTACGTTCCAGGCCAGTGTAACGTGAGTAATTATGGTCACCAAATGACAATGCTATTTACAGTGGGCAAAATAATGATAGCATTACCTGGAAAAAAACCCTATATTGACCAACTGAAACACAGCCACTGGGGAGGAGCCCCGTTTGCTCTCTAATCTGCACGGTGTTCTATGGAACAACTTAAGCAGGAAATGAAAAGCCTTCCATGTGATCAAATGTGTAAGGGGAATTTAGAGAGAAAACGTAATTACCTAAACTGTAAAATGACCAACACAGTGGGGTTAACAATCCTCAAATGTTGGTTGTTCTTACAGGATTTCCTGTCACTACCATTGGTTTCTTTCTTTTTGTCTAAAACAAGAGTGCTAAAATAGGGCATGTAATAAACAAACAATAAAAAAACTCCAATTTTTATAGCTTATTATCATCCAGGTTATATTATACTCACATTTTTTTTTTTTTGGTAGAAAATAAACACAAAGACCCTTTTCCAAATGTACTTCTAAGAGAAAGCTGTTAACTTTGTAACAGTCCTTTAAACAATATGACCCACAAGTAGTTTAGAGAATTTTGTTAAGAAATAAGTCTGCTATGAGTACTGAATTTATTATACCCAGCACTCATCAAAGACTAGAATATCTGGCCTCTACTCAACACACTTCCCTGTCCTATTCTCCCATCTAGTCCCATCCCCCAAGGAAGGAAACTGAGAAACCCAAAATGAACTCACACCTCGAGTGGGTGTTCCTTTTGGGAACTGGGGTTTTCTTTGATCATTATCCACCCTTGGTGCTATGCAGAAAATTACTCTTCTGTTGAACATGATGCAGCCACCAATAACGCATAAAGTGAAGGGCTTTACCCTTAAGATAAACAGCTAAATCAGGAAATCTTAAAGGTCACACGGGATAAGAAAGGAAAAGAAAACAGAAAATGCCAAGAAGGAAAGACTAGAGGCGGGGGGGAACAGAGAGCAAATGGGCATATTCCCGAAAGATTCCTGGGGCTCTAAGGAAAAGCCAGGTGAACTTCCTGCTTCTGATGGAGGCCTCACCCTCCCCAATTAATCACAGCATCATAATTATAGCACATAGTGCAGACCCAAAGGTGGCCGTGTCCTTGGAGAAGTGAAGATGGTCGTCCAAGCATTTGTGAGTGACTGGTACACACACATGTGCCTCCACCTCACAGCAGCTTTTGTGAGCTGGGCTGGGCCATAGAGAAGCCACATGGGGCACTCTTGAGAGGGACCCTGACAGTAAAGAGAGCTCAGGTATGTCTGAGTCTGTGCTCAT
Organism: Cynocephalus volans; assembly: GCF_027409185.1. NCBI lineage: Eukaryota > Metazoa > Chordata > Mammalia > Dermoptera > Cynocephalidae > Cynocephalus > Cynocephalus volans. Next base: position 124,745,463 of record NC_084460.1, on the reverse strand, counting down.
GTAGGCATCTGTATTTCTGCTTCAATAGTTTTTAGCTGCTCTGAAAGAAATTCCATGTGTATCAATTTCACCCTAAAGTTTAGCCAAGCCAGGCACGCTTGGGAGGGTATCAGGAATTTCTCTCAACTGCCCCTGGGTTCTCCATCCATTTTTTTTTTTCTGTTGCAAATGTTATGGTACAAACTTGGGTCCCTCTCCACAACTGAAAATATATTTAATTAGCCTAACCCCTACAGAAGCTAATAGGACATGCCACTATGGGACTTTAGAGGGAAAACATATCTCTTATTTTTGGAATGAGGTAGGGAATGAATGAATGAATGAGTAACATACATTTATTAAACTGATTAACAGGCAAATTTCACAACCATAAGAATAAGCATGGTCTATGTGCTTAGGCTTAGAAAGAAATCAGGGCAGTATAACAGAAGTCAAACACTAAACAAAATGAAAACAAAACAGTCAAATCAAGGCAAATTTAACAACATATTTGCTTCTCTTCATTGGTTTCTGTAGGAATTTGTTTTTTGTAAGAGAAGTCTCACTATTTGAGCTATAGGTAGATGGCCATGTTCTCCAAGTGGTGAAATTTAAGTCAGATTGTGTGTGTGTGTGTGTGTGTGCGCGCGCGTGTGTGTGTGCACGTGTGCGTGCACGCGTGTGCATGTGTATGTATTATATATTTGTATGAGGGGTCTTCAAAAAGTTCATGGGAAGATTCATATTACCTTTTAATTCAACTTTGCCATGAACTTTTTGAAGTACCCTTGTACATGTACACATATATACACAAACACAAAAATACACAGTATAGCCTGGGGCACAATTTTAATCCACTTCTAACGTATACAAGTACGCTCATTAGGAAAGTCACAAGCAACACTGGGCTGGACCCTCATTCAGGACCAACAGCACAAGTTAGCACACTGGGATTATATAGTGGGATCTGGAAACTGGAGGACAGGCAAGGCACAAGCATTTCAGCAGGACTAAAACATCTACGCTGGCCTCCGCTTCCCTACCTAGTTCACCCTAACAAGTCCCTCAATTTAACTGCTGAGGTCAAAGACCGGTACCTATAGGCTGTTATAAGAGCCTTCAGAGATCAATGCCAGAGGGCCAGGGGACCAGGGCAAGAACTTCATCAATACGTGTTCAAGAGACTCTGGATCCTGGTCATGGACCAGGCAACATGATAAGAAGGCAAGAGGGACTCCAGAAAACAAAATTAGGGCAGTGTAACACTTTCAGACAACTGTTTTTGTAAGGTATGTGCTATACTGCATCATTATCCTTAAAGGAAAATGTGAACATTTACAAAAGTCAGAAGAAAGTTTTGTTGGTTTTTATTTTTATATAAATCTCAAATTGCACAGTTTGGATTTTGGGTCTCCTTCTTTTTTTAAAGATTCCTTCCTCAACCCTAAGGGGACCCAGCATCCTTCATTTCTCACCCAGTGTTGTTGAGCAGCTGGTTTCTGAAGTGGAAAATCAAGTGATTCCTTTCTGCAGAGTAAACAGCACTTGGGATTCCTGGGCATGAAGACTGTTTGGGTGCCACATGCCGCAATGTTTATGTTGCACTCGGTGCACGCAGGAGGAAGCAGAGGACACAAAATGCCTCCTGCTTTTATTCATTCTGTTTTCTCATTCCTGAGCCAGCGTTTTTTGCAAACTGCTCCTCCCTACGCCCTAAATTAAGACAAGAGCTGATCAAATATCCTAATTCCATTAAGTAGAATATTTTGGCAATCCAACCTAGAAGGTCTGCCTCCTTTTATAGGAATAGGATTTCAGAGCTGTATTTTAGAGCTCCCCTACTCCAACCCCCATATTTTGCAGATGAGAGGTCAGGTGACTTGCCCAAGTCCACAGGGCATGACACTCATTACCTGGGGTGCCACTGTCTGTCCTAGGTTATTTGCCCCAGCCCATCTCTGGCCATTAAATGGAGGCTTGTTGGAAGCCAGCTCCCATCAGGGATCTCTGTAAACTCAGCACAGCTTCAGCCAGCACTATCTTATCAACTCTGAAACTTTCAAGGCAGCTGAATCTTGACAAGTCTCATAAATTCACTCAACTGCTTTCTATGTGCAGCTCATGCCAGTCCCCTGAGACAGTTCAAGATTGGCTAAGAAAACTGGGGAAACAACCAAAGGAGAGGCAACCAAAGTCAGAGCTGCAGAACTGTGCAGATTGTGCTGAACAGGCACGGTGCCAAGCAGACACTGTCTAGACTTTCACTGGCCTCTCCCAGCAGAGGGGTGTGCTGGGAGAGGAGGGGGAGCAGGCCAGAAAGCCTGCTCAATTTTTGCTCAGCTAGTACAAACACATGACACAACCTCTGACAGGCTCCAGGCCGGGGGGTTCACTCTGTCTATGACATTTCTTCCCAAGGGCTGGAATTCAGTTGTGGGCTGAGAGAAGTTCTGCTAGTCCAGCAATCAGAGGGAAGCTGGGAACGCTTTTCTTAATTCCTGGGAATCGCAGTTCCCAAACTAGATTGAGCTGGGCAACAACTGAAAGTAGCACACTGTGGGTGCAAAAGAACAAGTTTTAAAAATTTCTACTTGTACACTCTTAGCTTATCCACAAGGAAAATCCACAAATACACAGAACTGGCTTTTGACGGAAGCCTGTTATGAAAATTCTAAGACACTGAATGAAACCAATTTATAAAGTGTGCAAATGTAGAAATGGCCACCACAGTCTAAGAAGCATCACATGACTCAGAGATAATGTTGGGTCTGGGGAGCTGTGCACATCAGTTACATAAAATGTGTCCCTTCCTCTGGCTGGGCTGACACCTTGTGCCAGGGCACCTGGTTTGGTGAGCAGAGTGTAGGATGGAGTCAGTCAGCCCCATCTGCCCCCTCAGCTGGGCGCATTTGTGCAGCAAACAACCTGCACAACCATACCCAACAATTCAGCTGGAGTTTTTGAGCTGTCTTGCAATCTGGCCTTATTTAATGTGGAACAGTTATGAATACATCTGCAGGCCAAAGAAATTACCTTAAAACAACTCTTGGGTCACTACCATTGTGCTGCAAATGCTCCAATGTAACAATGATACTCCAACAAGACCATGCCCATGTGGCCAGAACGACTAGGCCTGAAGTGTCAATTCAGTCACTTAAGCCATTTAACAACTGATGCAACTTGAAGAGTTAAATGGCCTGGCCTATACAGGGCTGAGTCCATGTTACCCAGCAAATGTGTCTTTGGTTTGTTTTCAAAGTCACTTTCAGAAATAAGACACAGTTGACCTAGAACACAGAGCATTTACCCTGGGATTTTAAGTCCTGGGTTTGCATCTTGGTTGTACTACCTACTAGGTGGCTGATTAGGAATGACTGAATTTTCTGAGCTACGGTTTCTTCATTGATAAAATGAAGATTATAATAACTACTTGTCAGGTTGTGAGAATTAAGTAAGATAAAGCTCATTCTCTCTCTTCCTGCCTGTTGTCTGCTAACTACTAGTCATTTCTCAGAGCTCAGCTTCTGGTAACTTCCTTTTGGAGGTCTTTCTGGACTGCCAGTGCTGGGTGAGGTTCTAGCCCTGTCCTAACACTTCTCACATTGGACCACCCTGAGCCTGTGTTCCTGTCCACCTCCGCATTGGACCGTGAGCCCCTTGGGACAGGGTCTGTGTCTTATTCTCCAGCACTAACTCATGCCTGACAGAGAACAGATCTGTGATACCTTTTACTTTCCTCCTTTGAATTGACTTTGAGAAATTTTACTTTATCCCATTCGAGTGATGCAAAATAGTGTATCAAGACTTGGTGCGGTCTTATCTCTACATAAAAGGTGAACATGGAGGTTCCTGGATGTTCTGGCAGTTCAGACACTTCACGATGACCTCCTTTTAATGGTGGGAGGAGGAAGGTGAGAAAGAAAAAGTTAGACAAGAAGGCAGAGGAGAAAGGTGAAGACGGGACAAAGAGCAACGCAGGCAGCAACAAAGAGACCCGGCTGCGGGGCCCAGCAGGGGTGGTGTGGGACGTGAGGCTGGAGTCAAGGCTGGCTGCTAGATGCAGTGGTGCCTCTGAGCAGGACTCAAGGTTTGTGTGCAAAGCACCAGAAGCTGTGGCTCCCAAATGGACAAATCCCACCTTGCTCCAGGAACACTTCCTACCTGTCTTTGAGAGCAGTTGGTATCTATCTTTAAAACAATGAAAGCAAAGGGCCCTATTCCTTTGTGTGATCATACTTTCCAAACCCCCAATTTAGACTTCATAGGCTGGTAACAGGCTGTGCTAGTGGAACTAGAGCAAGAATATATGAAACTGACCCTCCAAGATATCTGGTGGCCACCTCCATACATATGAAGGAGAGACACAGGAGAGAGAACGACTCAATGTGCAAAAATTCCAAAGGAGATTTATTACCACTCTTGTTGCCTTTTCTCACTGCTCTTTTTTCCAGTTCTTTCCCCTTATTTACTCAGTCTCTAGGGAGAACCTATGCTGGCTTACACACCTGCTGCCTACGCACAGGTGCTCCACAAGTACTTAATTCTTTTCCTTGAGGAATGATAGGGTTGTGGCTTCACAGAGAAAAAGCTCTGTAGACGTTCAAGGGCAAGACTGGCTCAGCAGAAGGAAGGGTTCTGATGTAAATTCTGGGTGTCAAAATGTTCCCTGAAATAAATATCCTAGCTCTCCTTTCAAAAGAGAAGGTGATACTTAAACCTTTGGAGAGAGTAAAAGAAGCAAGGAGAGTTCTGTATGCCACGATCATGTGTGTGCGTGTGTACACGTACACACACACACACGGCTTCTGGAGTTCTTCCCATAAATAGAGATGTCGCAAGAATGATAATAATAGCCATTTACCAAAACATTCTTCTAACTGCTCTACATGAAATAGCTTATTTGATTCTCACACCTAACCTACAGGGTAGATATTCTATATTAAGCCCATTTTATAGATGAGGAAACAGGCCCAGAGAGGTTTCAAGTCTCTTCCTTGAGATCACAGGGCTGGTAGGGGCAGTGCTAGGATTTAAACTCAAGTAATGTAGCTTTACAGCCTGACTGCTGAACCATTAAGTAAACGGAGTTAACCTAAGTCACGCGCAGGTTGTACAAATATAGACAATGCCTAGTGGATGTTTATGTGTAAATTAAGAATTATCTTATTGAAATCATTAGAGTCAAAAACATTTTTTTCAGTGCCCAGGAGGGACTGGTAAGAGGCACTCCATCTCTTGTAGTTATTTGTTTTTGGTGTTGACTATATACCATGAGTAGAGGAACCTTTTTCCATTGTCTAATCGAATAGAGAGGCAGAGAGACAGGCATGATTCCTGTTCTATCGATGAGAAGAGTGAGCTCAGGGAGGTTAAGGAACTTGCACAAGGTCTCACAGCTAGACAAAGCCCGAATTCAAACCCAGTCCTCTACCCCAAAGCCCTTGCTCTTAACTGAAGTGGAAAGTCAGAGATATTAGGTGACTTCTAAAAGGTGACACCAGCTAGAAAGGTGCACAGCAGAATTTCTAAGTCAAGAATTCTTGTATCATTCTACAATGTTGCTCTTAATAATGAAAAGGTTCTGTAACAGGGTCCATGTAAAAGACAGACTTGGAGACCCCAGATATAAGAACAGAGAAGGCAATGAAGGAAGAAACTCAGTTGAAGGCTTGAGCGACATGAAAATGGGAAGCAAGAGAAAAACAACAGAGCGCCAGGAACAGACACCATCTCAGACAAAGTTCCACATAAAAAGCTGCCATTACTGGACATACTAATCAGGTGGACAGGCTGAAAATGGCCCCTGCTGCCCAAGTGGAGCCTCTCAAATTCTGAGAAGGTAGGGGCTCCATCCCACTGCTGCATTTCAGGATTTTCTGAACCAGCAGCAAGAGGTAAGGAAGGGGATGGTAATTTCTGCTAAAGCCATAGATTTGGTCTCTAATGGCTAGATCCCTCTGAGCTGTCCACTAGCTCTGGTGGTAGCACCTCCTTCAGAATAGGGACCTGGTCTATGGCCATACCCTGAAAGTACCTGATCTCAGAAGCTAAGCAGGGTTGGGTCTGGTTAGTACTTGGATGGGAGAACAAGGAACTGGAAGGCACAGCTTTTTAGGCCCATACTACTTGTACTTTTTTTTTTGGCATCTGAACGGTACAGGGATCAAACCCTGGACCTTGGTGTTATCGGTACCATGCTCTAACCAGCTGAGCTAACCGGCCAGCCCCTGGTACTCTCGGTGGTAGCATGTGTGCAGAATGACTAGTGTAATGCCCAACACTGCTGTAACTATGCTGTTACTACTGTAGGAGATCAACAAATTACACTTATTAGATACCACTGATGGATAGAAGGAAAGACTGTGCAAAAGAAAAACTTTGCCTTACACACAGGATTTTAAATCTTGGAAACAATAAAAAGTGGAGGTAGACAAAGAGGCACTTTCCCTACATCAATTCAAGCCAGTCTCCCATCACACACACACACGCACACGCACGCACGCACGCACGCACGCACGTATTCATCTGGGTCTGTGACATGCCATGGCTTTTGCCATGTATCATGTGATGTGTTTCACAACAGCTTGGTTGGTCACAAATAGTGTTCAGGGGACAAAATAGGGTTATAAATTCAGACTTAATCCTAGGAATAGCTTATTGGTGATGGTTTCCAAATGAGCATATAAAAAGTCTGTGAGGAGATTAAATGAAAATCCTCCAACCACAGCAGAAAATGCAGATTTATAGGATATATTTTGTACTGCAATGACCCAAAGAGCATCTATTAGCAAGTTACTGCCAGACTGCTGCTAATGCACAAGCTGTTATCTATGACAGCAGCAGCTCTCAGAGTCTTAGCAAGTGCAACTGTTTACTTCATCAGAACAGTCAAGAAAATTTTCATTATCATATTTTGTTCATGGCCACATTACAGCATTTGGCTTTCTTTAAGGTGTTCAGATTCATCTAAAAAACTTAGAAGCTTAGGCCAGAAACTGGTAAGTGCTGTTTTCCTGACATTTTCATCCATTTGCTACCGCAGTTCTGTCAACTATTACCCCATGTTGTTATTATCAGTTTCACACAGTCCTGAACTCTGCCTTCTAATTATCTTAATTTTGGCTAAAGATATGTCAAGATTTGTCTAATTGGATTGATCTTTCCAGCAGGAATAGCAAATAGCTTTCATCCCACGTACAGACTCTTGATAGACTTGCTAATGGTTACCTAGAACATTGCTGGGTAGGATTTTCAAACCTCCTCCAGGTTCACTAGGAAAGAATCCTACAATTGATTAACAATGTCTGTCACGGGTAATGGATAGAATAGTGGTTACATGTATGCCATGTTTGTGCCATCCTTGCAGGCCATTATCTTAAAGTGTTGGGAGATACTTATTTTTATTGGCTATAACGTCTATCAGGCACATCACATACATCTGTTGATTTATTTTGAAAATTTCTCTGATGGGGAGGGAAGTAACAGCGGTTCACTATAGAAACTCATCCCCCCGACCTCCTTCTCCTTAAGCAATCCCTGGGAAGTCCTGCTCCTTGGATATTCTATCCAGTGCCTTGACATCATGGGATTCTTGTGACCCACTCCTTTTTCAAGAGGAATTTACCATCCTAGTATATGTCATTATTTTAAAGTAAAAAAGTTAATATGTTTTCTGATAAAATACAAAAATATGCTCATAAAAAGCTTAGAGAATGTAGAAGACTAGAGCACAGAACAAAACTACCCATAATTCTACCACCTACAAATAATTTCTAACACATCTGCTGTACTTCTCTGTAAATTTTTACACAGTTGTGAGGATAAAGCATTGGCGGTAGGATGGGGGTTCTGCTTTTTTAATTAAATCATAATCATTTGCCAGACCTTTAAAATTTTTTGTAAATGAAATTTTTAGTGGCACATATGGTTACGTCCTTGTTCCTATTGTTGGATATTTAGTCAGTTTTAAGTGTTTGGCTGTCATAATAACGTGATTGGCATCTTAAGTAGGGTCTTTTTTAAAGTAATAATGATCAGGGCAAAGTGGTCAAATAGAATGATTGGAGTTTCTTTCTTTAATTTAGTATTTAAGTGTAGATTATAGTGAGCTCTCAAATACCCATCCACAAAACAGTCACGTAAACTCCCCCAAAGCTGATCTAAGTTTCTAAAATAGATTCACATGAATAAAGACTATATTTAACTGTATTTGCTGTACATGCTGGTACCTAACAAGGAAAACAATTTCTACCATAAGCACTGTTAACCACAAGTTAAAGCGCTTAAAATAATATACAAATTGCAAGTCTCATATAGAGAGGGTTAATTTACCTTTCATTAATTGCTAAAGGCTTATTATTGTTAAAACGTGGATTAAAAGCTTGCCAAATGTTACTAGCGCCAGACACCAGGAGACTGGATTGATTAAAAGATAATGTTCTTTGTGAAAGGAGTCATGAAGTGTACCCTCGATCGTCCCTATCACTCACTCTTTTCATTGTAACTGTTTCCACATGCTGAACTTGCAGCCTCCTTTCAGTCTTGATTGGCTACATGGGTATATTCAGATGTCAAAGTTCATCAAGCTAACGAAAAAGAATTTTAAAAATCAAAAGAGGCCCTACGTTAACGTAAAAAACAACAATAAATGTAAAGTTACTTGTTCACCATGTAGTTATAATATACATTGCAGCTGCCACAGTTTAATGGCAGGTGGCCTTCGACTAGACTGTAAGCAACTTGAGAGCAGAGACCATGTCCTGCACTTCATCCATGACTCTGCCCTGCAAGCAGGGTGAGCTCAGCCTGCAGCATGGAATGCTGCTTGATGGGCAGTGAAGGGAAGGCCCAAGAATTAGTGGCTTACTAATGGAGAAAGTACCCATTGCCAAAGGCACCAGAGTCATAACAGGGCACCTTAGAGAAAAGTATCCATTTGACCCCCAAGGACATTCATCATCTGGCTTACAAAAACGAACCTATCTAAGTGTAAGTGTTTTTTGATCCTATAATATCTGATATCATTAAGCTAATAAAATTTATGTCTGCTAGAAATGCTCTGCCAGATGTCCAGTTATTTCAAGAGGAGCAGGAAAAAAGAAACTGTGACATTTTCAATTCTCATGTGTGACCAGTGGTATTCACAGCTCTTCCTTTATTTCCTGTTCTCATGGAAGGGTGTGCCATTCTGCCTCACTGGCCTTGAAGACTTTCTTTTCTACTTCTGTGGGACATTTCCTCTGGGGTCATTACATCCACTCCAGTCCATGCCCCCTGATCTTCTCCACCTCACGGCTACTCCCCAACTCTCTCCTGTAAGCCTGGGAACTGACTCCTGCTTTCTGTCGCACAATCCAGAGACTTCTACAGGAATTGTCACATGTTTACCTCCTAAAGACATTTTCAGTGGCCAGGGCCTTGATTTGATGGGTGCTTGCCCATCTGTTTAGCTATTCAGCAGAGTCCCTGCTATGTATATTTTTACATCCCAATTCCCAGCAATGGTCTTTAGAATCACAAGTACTTTATTTGCCAAAGGAAGAACAAACAAGAGATCATTTTGGTGGCTTATATACTAGCTGCAGCTCCAAGAAGAAGCAGTCAGTGGAAGTGGGTTAGACTCTAGGCCTACCTGAGTCTACCTATAACAATTCTAAAGAATGTGGAAGAGCTCCCACATCAGCCAATGAAACCCGCAGTGGTTGAGTATAGGCTGATAATAGAGTGTAAATGAGGTTGAGAAATGCGGCTTCAGAGGGACAAAGCCCTAACCATCTTTGAGTATTGCGTGCCTAGTATCGTTGTTCTCCTTGCTATTTTCTTAGGAGATGCACTTAACAGTTCACAGGTCAAGTACGGATCCCTAACTGGAATGAGTGTTTTGATTTGTAAATCAGTCCCCTGTACTCATGATTTGTAAAATGAATTTCTAGACCTGGAATGCTGGGAATCAGAGTGCCAGCAGACACGACAACCAAGGGAGAATGGGGGTGTGCTTGGGTACTTGCCAAGGCTGTCTTCCTGGAGCAGGCAATTGGGCCACAGTGTCCCCTCCATGTTAGAGTGGACTCAGAGGTCCACGCACTGAGACTTAGGGGGCACCCACACTAAAGCCTGGGATTCTCAGCCTTTTCCCAGTCTCCAAACCATGCCTCTGTCATCAATACTTCTCGACCAACTTTAGTAATTCCTGATGTGGGGTGGGGTGGGGGGATTGGGGGGTTGGAGAGAGAGAATGAGCAGGCCCACAGAACCCCTCCCAACAGAATCTGGAAAAGGGGTAACTGTGTAATTACATGAAGCATCCCTCGGCTGCTGGCCCCCACGCCTAGTCCCATCCAGATGTCAATATATGCATATCTAGAGACATGTGCCAAACCCCCAACACCCTCTTTCAAGCAGGCTCTAAGGAGTGCATGGGTGTGTGCTCAGGTGGATGGGGCAGAGGTGGAGGCTGGCTGGAGGAATCTGTTGGTGATAGAGTAGTAAGAGAATGAGTGGGTAAAAAAGAAAGGAAACAAGCAAAAAAGCAATGCCAAGGTGACAAAGTATGTAAGAGACCATGAAAAACATTCAAAACAATATAACACATTTCTTAATGAGATTTGTTAACAGTTCCTCGAACCTAACCAAATGGGATTTACATAGACTGGCATTAATAATGATGACAAACATTTATTTCCAAGCTCGGAACACCTCTGATTCTTAAGGTTTACTACAAAGGCTTTGGCTTCTTCTAATATCAACATGACTTGTAAGGTAATCACATTATTTAAAAAATGCTGAGTTAAATCTTTCTATTCATTTTAAAGCAAAAAGCACCAGAAAACCTCACTTTATTTTCTAAATTTCATTTTTAAAAGTCCAGCAATATTTGCATAACTTTAGCTAATTTAAAGTTTACTAACATGGATTCATATCAACGAAGACTATAAATACCATTATTTGACTGTTTGCTCAATGTCCTCATAGTTAACAAGGAAAAACATATCTGCTGCAAGCACCATTAACTACAAGATAAAATGCTTAAAATAATACCCAAATCACACATCTCCTATGGAGAGGGTTACTTTACCTTTTCATTAAGAAAGGTATATTATGAACACATGGATTAGAAACTTGCCAAATGCTACTTGAGCCAGACACCAAGAGCTTGGGTTGATTAAAAGATAACAATACTTAATTAATAACCTAGAGTCATGAAACGTGACCTAGCTCATACCTACCCCTCACTCTTTTCATCGTAATCATTTTCACACACGGTGAGTTCACAGCCTCGTTTCTGCACCAACTCCCTCAGTTTTCATGCCTCAGTACTTCTCCATTTTGCCCTTTTCCCTATAGATTTTGCCTGGGAATTCTGGGAGAGTACTGGATACTCTTCTACCTCCAGCATGAAACTGCTGCTGGGGGAACTTCCAATCAGGGCTAAGCTTCACCCTGCAACGCAAGGGGGTAAGGAGAAAGGTGTGTATTGCAGGCTGCCTAGAACAGACCCCAGACCTTGGGCCACACAGCCTGGCGGTGAGTGAACTAACACCCTCCTCACAACTCATATTTGCATTCCAGTTCACACAGCCATTTCACAAAGGAGCTGGCAGTTTTTAAGCCTGCTGTAAAACCAACCAGGGATTCACCCCATCCATCATGGGACTGCAGCTGTCTTTTGAGAGCCACAGCAGGGAATGAAAGAGGAGTGTTCCTTAACTAGAGCTAAACCAGCCAGCGAAGGGGGATACTCTCTCAAATCCAAATGCTGGAAAACAAAATGGATGAGAAGCAGACCTGGAATTCAAGGTGGGCTCCAAAGGTAGAGGGAGCTGGGTTCAGATCCTTCTTCAGAACTAACTAGTTGTATGACCTTAGCCAAGTTACCTAATCTCCTTAAATCTGTTTCCTCCTCTGTAAAATGGAGACAACAAAACCTACCTTACAGGGTTTGGGGAGCTTTAAAAGAAATGATGCAGGTAATGCACACAGCCCAATGTCTGGCATACAAAAGTACCTGGTAAATGTCTTTGTGCTTGGAAGTGGCCCAGGCCAGCGATTACCAGCCTGGGGTCTGGAGCCAACACTGCTGTGGTTCAAATCCCGCCCCTAGCATTTAATAGCTGAGTGCCTCAGGTATGTAGCCTTCCCTGACTCAGTTTCTCTATCACTAAAATGGAAATTTATTATAACACGTAATAAATATCTAATAAATACCAGCTATTTTCATTTCATCGGGAATAAAAACAGCTTGTGTTTCCACTTCAACCAACAATGTAGTAGTGACTTAAATGAAAGTTCAGTATAACATAATGTGTGTATCTAAAAAAATCGTGAAGACCTTGTATGCATTTATGATTTGGGGGGGCAGAGTCAAACTGTGATGCTCAGGGTGGGGCTAAACTGTAACAGGAAAGAAAAAAAAAAATTCAAAGACGGAGTATAAACCACCCACCAGGGAGCTATTTCTTTTGTAATGTGCATTCCATTTCTTCTCCCTCATGCTTTCTAATTCCTTCCACATTTCCTGCCATAATTATCAAATGTTTAGTTTCTGACCTCACTTTTCTGGAGACTAGAGCCCAGGGAATTTAGAATTGTTTATTTTCTGTCCATAAACCTTTGAGTTAATGGAGGGGCTTGAGAGCGAAGGGTTTGTTGGTTTGTTTGTAGTGTCTCAGGGAGGTCAGCGGAGTTGAAAAGAAAACATTACAAAATAAGCGCTGAACTGCTCTAACTGGAAACGCGGAGCCCCCAAAGAGCAGGGTAATGGATCTCACACAGGCGCTGCGTTAGTTTAGGGGGAAGCTGAGATTTTAAAAGGCCGTTATGTGGCCCAGATCATAGCACAAAGCCCGAGGGCACTTTACAAAGAAAAAATTTAATTTCAGGGAACCACAGTTTCACTTTATAAAAAAGAAAGGAAATTTTATTTTGCCCCAAAAGAAGAATCCCTTGAGATTCCCTCCTCTCCCTCCCACTGCCCCCGAAGACAGACTTGGAAGGGAAAAGTCCCCAACTCTTCTCAATTTCCTCCAAAGTGAAGGACAGAACTCAGGCGCCTTTCTGAACTCGGCTGCGGCTCTTGTCGCCGCCTCCGTCCCAATCGGCCCAGCGAGTCCTCTCTCCCCTCCCCACTCTCCCTCCATATTAGCCGCGGTGGGGCTCCCGCTTACGCCCCAAACTACTTCTTCGGATGTGGGGATTTAAGTTTCTGAAGTCGCCTTTCTGCTCGGAGAGTCCCCCCAGCTCCGCCCCTCCCCAAGTACGGAAACTCCCTTCCCACCCGGGACGAGCATCCCCGGGACGCACGCCCGGCCCGCCCGGCCCGCCCACCGAGTGGCCCCGGGGCCCGAGCTCGGAGCTCCCCAGCCCCCGTCCTACCTCGCCGTGGACCCAGGCGACGGCCACCAGCGCGAGCGCCAGCCAGCGTTTCCACATCTGCGGAAGAGAGGAGAGCGAGACTGAAGGCGCCGGGCCCCGCGCCGACCCGGGAAACTTCGGGTCCCGCGGGCTCGCCCTCTCGGCCCGGGCACCTCCGGCCACCGCGCCCTGCCCCGCGCCGCGCGCTCACCTTGGTCGGGTCCGGGTCTCGGGAGGGCGCGGGGCAGGGCGGCCGCAGCGAGCTCTGAGCGAAGGTGGGAGCTCTGCCGACCGCCGGCCTCGGAGGAAATCCGACCTGCGCTCGCCGCCCTGCAGACCCCTCCTTCCCGCCGGCCGGCCCCCCAGCTCCTCCCCATTCTCCTCCCCTTCTGCAGCAGCGGCCCCCGCGGCTCCGGCTCCCCGCCCTCCTCCCGGCCCCGCTCCGGGGAGCCCGCTCCCCGCCCGGCCCCTCGCCCGGCACCCCTCCGACCCCTGGACGTGGAGGCGGGGGCCGAGCCGGGTGTCCCGCGGGGCGCCGCGACAAAGGGGAGGGGGAAAGGGGAGAGAGCCGAAACCCCACCCCCGGGAGGGGCGACTGGCTTGCGGCGGCCCCGGCTGGCAGCGGGCGCGGGCTGCGGCGGTGGCCAGGTGGGCGGTGCCCCGGGGGGCCCCCGGCCCGGGCTGGGACGAGAACCTGGAGGAAAAGGCGCCTCGCGGCCTGAGGAGCCGAAGCCGGCCCCTCCCCCCCAGCTGAAAGGGAGAGGGCCGGGGATGCAGAGGGGTCAAGGTGTCACTGCACCGCAGCGCAGGGAAGTGGGCGCAGGGGTCGATGACCGGCTGGTGCGGGGAAGGCTGCTTTGGGTCCAACTGTGGCTTTCCTGGGGAGAGGGGGAGGCAGCCCTGCTTTGCTGAGAAGATCCTGGGTCCAGCGTCTGCCAACAGCCTCATCCTGTCCCCCCCTCAGGTCCAGGGCGGTGTCCCCCTCCTCTCCTCTGCCCACTCCTCACCTGTGTCCTTGCTCCCACGCCTGTCATCCCAGGTATTCTCCATGTTCATGCTTCCCGTCTCCACCAACTTCTGCCCAGCCGTCTTCAAATGCGTGCTACCTCTTTGACGGTGTCGACTCCCTAAAATGCTCCTAATTATGGTCTCTTTCCTGCCCTGGGTCCTGTGTCGCTGGTGCCGAGAACAAATCCACTTGGCCCCTCAGATTTAACATGCCCAAGGCTGAGCCCCACTTCCCACCAGCTCCCTGGCCTGCTCATCCACCTCTTTTAAGTGGTTGCTTCCAAAACCTATCTCCTTTTTCCGGAGGTGGTTTGTCACCGTGGCCTGGTATTTTTCCCTTTGAGATCTCATGTGCATCTCCTTATCCCCATTCACATGTCCACTTCCCTAGGCCTTCATCCTTTCTCACCCGGACACTCTGGAAACCACCTCTGGCTGCCCTCTGGCTCCAGGCTCTCCCCACCTAGTCTCCACTGCAACCCATTGTCATATTCTCTCACTACCCGCTTTAAACAATGTCTTCCTCACATTCTTGCTCTACTCAGAAACTTTCAGCACTCTTCTTCCCACATCAGATCCAAGCTCTCTGCTTTTCTTGTAAGCCCTCCGTTACTGGGTCCACCCTATCCACCTAACCTCGCTTCACCTTCTTCAACACACTCCCTCTGCTCAAATCGGGCTGGTCTTCTCAGTGTCCTCTGAACTTGTCATATTCATTCTTCTACCAAGGTTTGTTGAATGCCTGCTGTTGTGGTTTTAGGGGGCTTCAAAATACCACTCGTGTTGTTCTTCATGCCAGTTCTTAATCCACTGAAATAGCCGCAGGAGTCAGACTGATGGAGAGCAAAATGTCAGCTTTGTCCCTGGTAAAAGTTGGAATGGCTGCCATGGCTTTAGATGTGCAGGGACAGTGGGCATCCTACTACTTCGCTCCCAAATTGAACATAGCCACCCAGTCACAAGCAGAGTTGGAAAACCTACTGGTATAAAACCGACTGCATGGAAAAGCAGAAACCACATGCTTCTTGGGGTGCGACTGCTCTCCTAAACCTGAGGGAAGAGAACCATACCTGCTGAGTTCTTTCAAGGCTCCCAGTAAGACAACTTACTCCTGCTCCCTTGTTAGGGCAGCAGGAGGAGTGGGGAATAGAAGGCCCCCGGCCAGCTGCTCTGCCCCAGTCACTGTGCTAGGATGAAAGGGAGCTGTGATGTACAGTTTGACTTCTGCCTCTAACGACTCACAACACTTTGCATCCCAAGCACATGCACTGCACCCCCTCAGAATCTGGCATGATCTTCTTTCCTCCTTCTGTCTATTGAAATTCCAGGCTTTGCTTTTGTTTTCAGGACCCAAGTCAAGTTTCATTGCTTCTCTAGTACCTTTTCTGACAACAGCTTGGCATAGTACAAAGTACATGAAGTTTGAGGTCAAACCAACTTAGCTTTCAGTCCTGTCACAGCCATTTACTAGTTGGGTGATCTTCAAATTACTTAAGCTCTCTGAACCCAGGTTTCTGCATCTGACAAATGGCAGTGTTAATACCTTGCAGCACTGCAAGTTTGTGAAATTTAAACAGATGCTTTATATAAAATGCATGGCAGGTAGTAGACTGCTGTAAATGGTAGCCATTGTTGTTTCCTTGATCTATTTTGCATCTAAATTGCAGTTGATACTATGTGCCATGTACCATGGGAGCCATTCAACATGTCTTATTTTATTTAATTATCACGACAAACTGAAAGGTATTTTTTATTGCTTCCATTTTCCAAATAAGAAAACTGAAGCTCAGAAAAATTGAAATACTTTTTCAAGGTTATACAGTTGGTTATACAGCCTTACAACTTGTCATTTCATTGCATACTGTTACATAATGTTTAACACCTGTTCACATAGTTGTTCTTAATTCTCCAGCTAAATTTTATGTTGCTAAAGGCAAAAACAAAGTTTTTTATCTTTGTCATCTAAATGTTGGAGCACAATTAATGAATTTGATTATATCAAAATAAAAGATTCTTGTTCAATCAAGGACACCATAGACAAAATGATAGAAGGAGATATCAATATCTAAAACTGACATGAAACTCATAACTGCAACACACACACACACACACACACACACACACACACACTCTCTCTCTCTACAAATCAATAAGAAAAAGACAGGAAATACAATAGAAAAATGGGCAAAAAGTATGAACAGGCAATTCCCAAAAAGGGAACCCCAAATGAACAATAAGCATAGAAAAGATGCTCAGTCGGTGGTATTATTTAAACTGTACAACAACCCTATGAAATTAGTATTGTTTTATTGCTTCTATTTTACAAATGAAGAAACTGACGAAGAGAGTGTAAGTAATTTGTCCAAGGTTATACGTAAATGGTAAATATCACTTTACACTCATCATAGTAGCAAAAATTATAGACAGACAATGTGAAATGTTAATATGTGATTAGTGTGGTCTTCCTGGTGTATTGTAGCAATTAAAAGCATGGTTTATGACACAGCCTTCTTTGTCTCAGAATTGTTTTGGTAGTAAATCTTGGCTTTACTGCTTCCTGTGTAAACTTGGGCAAGTTACTTAACCTCTCTGCATCTGTTTCCTCATCTGTAAAATGGGGATAATAATAGTATTGATTCTATAGGGTTTTTGTGCAGATTAAATGTGTCAATATGTGAAGTACTTAGAACAGTGTCTCATACATAGTGACCATAGAATTAATTTGTGCTACTTTGAAAATAATTCAATAGAGGGATTGTGTATGTACTGATGATAATACTGTGCTACAGAGTATCGTTAACTCTCTACAATAAACAAAGCAAAATAAAAGAAATAAATAAAAGTAACACCAAATCAAACCACAGGAGGGTGTTGACAGTATCAGTGAGGGATTTTTGCGGTTGCAGGTGACAGAGAAACCAACTTTAGTGGCTTATGCAACTAAATGGAATTTATTGACTTTTACAACTGAGAAGTATAGGAATAGGACTGGATTTAGGTAAGCCTTCATCCTGGAGCTCAAACAAAATCACCAATGATCCAGTTTCTTACCATCTCTTGCCTCTACTTCAGCAGTCTCATTCCGTCACTGGATTCTGCAAGGGGTGGCACCTGGGAGCTTGGGTCTATGCTCTCAGGGTAATAAACTCATATCCTTGGATTATACCATCTGGGAGAAGGAGATAGCCTCTTTCTGGAGCTGTTACAATAGTCCTAGGATATACTTTTTAAAATTGAATTTCTTGATATCCACAAACTGATCAAAACTGTGACTGGGGAGTTGGGCTAGGCTGACTGGCTTAAGCCAGTTAGGACCCATCCTTGGAAACACCCAAAAGAAAATCAGGCTAATGTTGGCAGAAGCAGGGAATGGATGCTGAGAGTAGCCAAAGAACGTCCACTACCATAGTGAATCAACCAACTTACACGGAAATCAGTTTTCTCCCGAGTGGAGTACAGGGTCCCCAGAAAGCATGGGAAAGGAATATTAAAATTTCCAGTTTTACTTATTTCCTGTCTAAAAATAGAATTGACTTTGCAAATATGTAGATTGACTCTGGTGTCCATATTTGGTCCATATGTCAGACAGTCATGAGTTAATAGTTTTAACTAAACTAGATTAAATACATTTTGACTACAAAATAATAAATTGAAGATAAAGCTTTTTCCTACTAATATGAAAAGGGCAGAGCCGACATGTTTCCTACTTTTGAAAAGAGCTTACTGTCTGCCACATTAACAAAGTAAAAACAATGACTTAATCAGATCTGATGACAAGTCAATCAAGAAATTCAAAATAGCAATGAGGCTAATTGAAATACAGATTCACGTTCATTATTGTTAGTGATATCCTCATCCTAAGTATGCCTTGAGATATTGGTTAAAAGTACTTAGGATTAGCAAGAACTTTAGAAACCAGGTATTTGGGACATAAAGACAAACCCTGTCTCCTTTTTTGTGGCATTTGAAGATGTGCAAAACTCAAGTTAGTACTTTAGAAAATTTAACTCAATTTAGTGTTAGATTAGAGAATTCCTTATAGGTTTCTTACTTAATGGCAAAAGACATACCTTTGGGAGAAACAATTGTCTTCCTGCTTTAATCAGGAAGAGTAGAAATAGACATGAAAAACAATACGATGACTAGCTAAAATGCATTCTCTGGTCAGCACACACCGTTGTCGTTGAATAAAAATACATATTGCTGAAGATAAGCAGGAAAAGCAAGTATTAGAACAAATTACACCACATGGGAGATTTGCTGTACAGTGAATGAAAATATGGATGCCTCAAATGTTTCTCAGATTATTACATTGGCTACATTCTATTTTAGTAATGAAATACATAAAGAACTGCTTTTTTTGTGAGCAATAAGGAAAGCTATACTGGAAAAGATACATTCTTAATAATAAATGTCTTCTTTAATGAAAACAATAGTTTCTGGAAGAACTGTGCGAGTGAAGCCACAGAAGACTGGCTGTTTTGAACGGAGTGGAAGCAGGATTTGGAGCAATGTTCCGTAGCTACGCTCAAACGTGAAATCCTGCACTGCGCCATTCACACATGAGCGACTGCAGGAAAGACGCTGAAGCCAGAGCTGCGCAGCATGTTACAGAAGGTCACTGATGTGGTTACACTTATAAACTTTATAAATTAAAACATAGCAGAGTATAGTTACGTGTCACTTAAAAATGGGGACACGTTCTGAGAAATGCTTTAGGTGATTTTGTCATTTTGTTATTGTGCAAACATAGAGTGTACTTACACAAACCTAGATGTTATGGCCTGTATGCTTAGGCTATATAGTATAGTTTATTGCTCTTAGGCTACAAACCTGTACAGTACGTTACTGTACTGAATACTGTAGGCAATGGTAAAACAATGGTAAGTACTTGTGTATCTAGACATAGGGCTGGCTCGTTAGCACTGCTGGTTATAGTGCAGTGTTCTAACACCAAGGCCAAAGGTTCGATTCGGTACAGGCCAGAGCTAAAAATAAAAAAAAAAAATCTAAACATAGAAAAGTTACAATGGCTACTATGTCACTATGTGATAGGAATTCTTCTGCTCCGTTATAATCTTATGGGATCACCATCATATATGCGGTTTGTCATCAACCAAAATGTCGTTATGTGGCACATAACTGTGTTCATAACACTTAGTATGACATGAGGAGTGACTCTGCAAATATTTTATACCCCACTGAGGTTCACAGATGATCCTGGGACAGAGGACTTAAATGTTGTTGAACTTGAAAATACACATTGTTGTTTGACATAAAGACAGCTGATCTCAATTTGTTCTTTTTATGTGATAATGAGCAAAATGATAGAATTTACTATCATTTAAAAATATCTACTATCAGATTAAAAACATTCCATACATAATCTATCACTTCAAGATAAAATGAGATGCTAATAACAAAAGAGAAAATAATTGCTCTGTAAAAACAAAATGTGCTATAAAGAAAATATTTAGAAATTAGATATTTGGAAATGTTTTATCACTAGGTGATTTTGTTGTCCAAAACAGTGAAAGTGCGGCACCCGTAAACACTTCCATATATGCACATTTTAAAAACAAAGTTTTCTGACCCGTTTAAAAATCTTCTAACAGAGTTCCAGTGGTTTATTTACTCATTTGTTAAAAATATAAGGATGCAACTACTTTAAATTAAATTGAAGAACAAGTGATTTCTAGAGCAGATGGAAATTAATTAGCTCAATTTCTTTTTTTAAAAAGATGACCAGTAAGGGGATCTTAACCCTTGACTTGGTGTTGTCAGCACCACGCTCACCCAAGTGAGCCACGGGCTGGCCCAAATTAGCTAAATTTCAACAAAAACCTTTGTATGATTGGTTTGCAGGACTGAAAAATAGATAATTTGGTGAGTGAGCCAAATTAGATGAGTGCACGCATATCTTCCATCTAGATCTATGTGTAGATGTAAATATATTTGTCTCTGGGGGCTACCATATGGAATACCACATGCTGGGTGGCTCAAACAACAGAAAACTATTTTCTCACAGTTATGGAGGCTGGAAATCCAAGACCAAGGCGCCAGCAGGGTTGGGTTCTTTGTAGGCCTCTCTCCTTGGCTTGCATATGACTGCCTCCCCACTGCATCCTCATAAGGCTTTTTACCTGCTGTCTCTTCCTCTCATGAGGACATCAGTCTTATCTGATCAGGACCCCACCCTTAGGACCTCATTTAACCTTAATAACCTTCATAAAGTCTCTATCTCAAACATAGTCACATTGTGGGTTGGGCTTCAACATAAGAATTTTGGGGGAATGAAATTCAGTCCATAACAGTGAGTTATCTTTTTCAGCTCTGACAGCTATAGAACCAAATATAGTAGTCACCCCTTATTCTCCAAGGATAGGTTCCAAGACCCCCAGTGAATGCCCGAAGCCAGGTATAATACCAAACCCTACATAAACACTATGATTTTTCCTATACGTGCATATCTATGACAAAGTTTAATTTATAAATTAGGCACAATAAGAGATTAACAACAACAATAATAAAATAGAACAATTATAACATTATACTGTAATCAGAGTTAAGTGAATGTGGTCTCTCTCTTTCTCAAAATACTGTAATATTTTTGGACCACGATTGACTTCAGGTAACTCAAATTGCAGAAAGTGAAATTGCAGATGGAGGGACCACTGCATCAAAATAAAGTGGAGTTAGAATCAGACCTTCAATTCTCTGCCATAAAATGTTAAGCAAATATTTTCTAAATGAAGTAATACCATCACCCTCACTAAATTTATTATTACTATTTTTCCAATGAGATGTGTTTTTTGATCAGCAAAATAAAGAAGTATCTTTAAATATTGATTATTTTATCTTTAATTCCTCTTGCTATTCATATTTTCATATGTTTTATAATATATATAATATATTAGCCCCATTGTTGGCAGTGTGTGACCATAAAGTTTGAAGACCAGTGCTACAGAAAACCAAATCTCACACTCAGAGCAAAAGACACTTTGACAGTTGAGTACAATATTTATTATGGTTAATTAATCACATTCATTGTGACATTTTGTTTAATCATTAAAAGCAGCTGTGACAAGATGCTTTCAGCAGCAACTTAGGGAAATAAAGTATTTATTAAACATTTAAGTATTTATTGACATATCCAGAGCAATTCATAATTCAAATGTATGCCTATTCTGCCTTGTCTAAAGGCTCTAAACCCATATTAATCTCCAAGTTAATTTTGGAAAATTTTGTAAACTGGTAGTACAAATTTTCATATTGTATTTATAAACTATGATCACCCATCACATCATGAGCTTGGCAGGCCTGTTAATTTGGATAAATAAAAGGACCTTACAGAATTATTAAATGTCATGGTATTCAGTACACATCAATTCCTTTCGCTTTCACTGCAGTTCAGGTAACAATACCCAGTTTCTCTCTAGAATACCATTCTTCTTCCACTCTTCAACCATGGAAATGGCCTAAGATAAACCAGTCATCACGTCTCATTCCCTTGGCCACAGGGATTAGTTTAAGAGTAGGTATTGGACAGAAGTCAGACCAATAGGGCCAATGAAATCCAGTTCCAAGACTTTTGTTCCACCATCTCTTCTACTGGCCTGTGCACTAGATAATGTGAGTCTGAATCTGCAGGGGACCACCTTCTGCGGCCTGAGATACTGCCAGCCCTGAAGATGCAGGGCCAGGAAATAGTAATCATCAGAGCCTCAAATTGAGCTGTACGTGATGTAGCTCTAGACTTTTTAGGTTCGTTGTCTGCTTATTTTTGCTCAAGCTTCTTAGGTTGGTGATGGAGTTTGGATGTGTTGTCCCCTCCAAAACTCATGTGGAAATTTGATCTCCAATGTGGCAGTGTTGGAAACTGATTGAGTCATGGGAGCGGATCCCTCATGAATGGATTAATGCTCTCCCTGGGGGCGGGGGGATTAATGAGTGAGTTCTCGCTTTATTAGTTCCCTCGAGAGCTCGTTGCTTAAAAAGACCCTGGCACCTTCTCTCTCTCTCTCTCTTGCTTCCTCTTGCCATGTGATCTGCTTGTACCTGCTGGCTGCCTGCCACTTTCCACCATGAGTAGAAGCAGCCTGAGGCCCGTGCCAGATGCAGCTGTCCCAGAATCGTAAGCCAAATAAACCTCTTTTCCTTATAAATTACCCAGTCTCAGGTAGTTCTGTTATAACAACACAAAACGGACTAAAACAGTTGGGTTTTTTGGTCACAATTGAAAACAATCCCAACTGATCATCAAGCCCTAAATATAATTACAGAATGTTTAAAACAATAAACATAACCGAATGCAATAGTCCATTAAGCCTAATATGTGTAAGGGTTAGGAAGCAGCAGAGCTGGAAAGGGCGGGTGATTTCCCCAAACACTTGCAGAAGAGCAGATGTTCTGTCTACTGCACCATGCTACTTCTCCCACTACCCAGCTGGTCACTGACTGTTTAAGACACCCAAACCCAACTCATGATAGCCAAAGCCAAGAGGGAACTTACTGGCAGGTGACGAGACTTGGGTGGCTCATGGGGCTGAAAGAAGAGCTGCAGGAACTAAGGTCTCAGGGACTTGAATGAGACTCGTGATAGGCTAAAAAGAAATGCCCCCACCAAGATATATTCACTTCCTAGAACCTGTAAATGTTACCTTATCTGGCAAAAGAGTGGACATTATTTTATATGGCAGATTTGATTAAGTATCTTGAGAGTAGGGGCTTTTCCTGAATTATCTGGGTGAGCCCTAAATGCAATCATATGCATCCTCATAAAAGAGAGGCAGAAGGAGAGTAGACGCAGACAGAAGAAGAGACATGACACACATAGAGGAAAAGGCGATGAGAAGGTGGAGGCAGATTGGAGGGATGCGGCCGCAAGCCAAGAAATGCCAAGAAATGGCGGCAGCCACCAGAGGCTGGAAGACGCAGAAAACAGATTCTCCCCCAGAGCCTGCAGAGGGAGCACTGCCTCTTCCGCTTCTGGCCTCCAGAACTATGAGAATAAATTTATGTTGTTTTAAGCCATCAAGATTGCAGCAGCCCTAGGAAACTAATGCAGAACTTAATGTTGTAAGTTTCAGTCTCTCTCTCTCTCTCTCTCTCACACACACACACACACACACACACACACACACACACACACACACACACGTCAGACTCTCAGCTTATTCTGATATTTTGGTTTCTTCATATGGCTGAGAAGATAGCTGGTGCAAGTCCCCGAATTACATCCTCTCAGTTTTGGAATCCCAGCAAAAAGAGAGAGGCTATTCTCCTGAAGTCCACATATCCAACTCAGGGAAGGATTCTGATTGGTCCTGCTTGCTTCATGTGCCCACCCCTTGGCCTAAGCATGTTGCCAAGGGAAAAGTCCTGTGGTTGGCTGTGTTTGGGTCAAGATTCCATTCCTATGGCAGGCTGTACATTCTTATTGACAGCTTGACAAACCACATGGTATGGAGGAGGAGGCTTCTTCAAACAAGGGACACTGGGCAGACTAAACAACTAATATCCACTGCAAGGCAGTAGGCCAGATTCCTGGCTCTTTTCCAACTCGGGGCACCATTAGGACATGTAAGATAGTGGCCAGAGGAACTACAGACTTGTCCCTGAGCACAGAACACTGGATATTCCCAACTCTAGTTCCAGATGTAGGAGTAAACAACTGCCTTTACAATTTATATGGAGACTGGAAAAGCTGCTTGTTTAATCAGAACGATGAGCCCACACTCCTATAAGCTCTAGTCAGAGTGGAACTGGTCTAGGCCAGATGAGAGGGTGGCCTTAGAGCCACCATAAAGTGGCGCACTTGGTAGAGTGCTGCGCTGGCAGCGTGGCGACGCTCCCGCCGCGGGTTCGGATCCTATATAGGACTGACCGGTGTGTGTCGGTCACGAAAAAACGACAAAAAAAAAAAAAAAAAAAAGCATAACTAACTGGCAACGTCAGGTTATGGGTAGGTTTGGGCTCTCCTGTGAAGACCCCAGGCATAGAGTTTTTCATGGCCAGAGGCCCAAAGCTGAAGAGAGCCTTTGCCTTATTCTCTGGCCACTTTGTTTCCCTCTCTTTTCCCTCTCTTAGTCTCCTTCCTTCTAATACCTTTTGTTCTCTCTTCTCTCCCACTCCCACCCTTGGGAGAAGAAGCAGAATGTTAATGCACCAGCCATGGGTTTTATAGAAAGGAGTTCATGCTTTTTTATTTTCCCACTGAAAAGAAAGTGCCTCCCCTTGCCTTGTCCTGGAGGAGCACTCTGCTATAAGCATAATCACTGACATTTATCATAAGACCTCACTGACTGAGATTCTCTCAGGGTCTGAGTTACTCCCTGGGAGTAAATCGGGCACTTTTGAGCAATGACAGGGCTTCTTTCAGACCCTAGGTCTTATTTTTAATGTTACAGCAAGACCTAAAAATGGAAGAGAATAAATGCAGCTGCTCAAAGGAACCGACCTGCACAAAGAGGTCATGCAGTAGAAGAATTTGGCTCATTAAGAATGTGTGAATGTGGCTGAAAATGCTCATTTTTACTGGCTTTTAAATAGAAATGCTGCCACTAACTTGCTGAATAACCACTCGGAGCGATCCTATTAGATAGCAGTCACCTCCAGCTGAGTCTGCCCCCACACCCCCATGTCTCCTCTTTGCTCTCATTAAATTTTTAGTTGCTTATGGCTATTTCCAAAGAAAGCTGACTCTTTCAAGTTACTGACTTAAATAGCTGTAATGACTTTATAGCTGTAATGAATGCATGGAAGGGGTGATGTAATATCTCTACAGAGAGGAGATATGGAGTTCATTTTTTTTTAATGTGAGGAAACATGCTCCTCTAATATGAATGAAAATCTACAGATCTGATTGACCATGTGTTGGGGGTCCCCAAGACCACTTTCAGATTCAATGGTTTGCTAGGAGGACTCACAGGACCAGCATATAGTTGTGCTCATGGCTGTGATTTATTATAGTGAAAGGATACAAAGTCAGCAAGGAAAGAAGGTATGTGGGGCAAAGACCAGAGGAAGCCAGGTGCAAGCTTCCAAGAGTCCTCTCCCTGTGGAGTCACAAAGAATGCACTTAATGCACAAATTTGGACAAAATGTGTTAAGTGTTGTCTACCAGGGAAGCTCATTAGAAGCTCAGTGCCCGGTGCTTTTTTTTAGGGAGCTGGTCACATAGGAACTTTCTGCTTACTATGCACATACTAGGTCCTCAATGAATGCCTGCTGAACTGATGAGGCTGTTGATGGGGCCATCAATAGCGGGGAGGGTGGGGAAACAGCCTCAACTGATGTGATATTTAGTGTTTTAGGCCAGGCTGAGATGAGAGCAATCTCATGCCATAGGCAGAGGAGGACCAGGAGAGAGGCTAAGCAGCAACCTAAGGTTTTGTTGCACATTGAGACCGTAGTGGTGGGAGGCTGGGATGGGAGGAACTCTCCTTACATTCAAATTTTCTGATGCCAGCCATGGACCCACCTTGCAATCTAACAGTCGTAGTCTCGGGCCTTCTATGTTAATTCTTTTCTGTACACAGTAACAATGGAACTTTTCAATTCTTTGATTTTTACAATTTAGCATTTCCCACATTAAGGAAACCCTGAAATTATAAAACCGAATTTACTGAATATAAATTAGAAGACCAACTATGAAGCCTCAAATGTCTGTCATGCCCCTAACTTTCTTCTGAATGATACTCATGTACCATGTGCTTATCCTCTTAATCTGGCCATAAGTGATGGAATGAGGGATTTCTCTTTGAATCAAATGCTAATAGATATAGGCTAGACATGATCGAGACCAAGAGTCACAGAGTCTGACCAAAAGGGGAGCTCTATGGTGAGATGGTGACCATCTGGTCCGATCCACTGCCTTTGGAAGAATAAATACTAGATGGAGAAAGTGAAAGTGGGCGATCAGCACTCCGAGTGAGAACAATGTCGAGTTATTGTTCCAGGTCTCTGGGAAGCCTATTGTGTTCCTCTGTCTTGGAAGTCTGTGGTTAAGACAGAGATGACGTCTCCTGGCTCACATTCACATATTCCTTGCAGTGAACACAGTGCCTTCACTAATATGGGCAGGCCTTTTCTAAACAGCCTGACAGAGCCTAGTAACATAGAGGTAAATAGGGATTACACAGCTAAAATGAGAATAGTTGTTCTAGAGGACATCCAAGGAAACTTGAAAGAGTACAACTGAGGTCAGTAAAAGGAAGAGGTGCTTCACCCTGCAAAAAGGAAGTTGTGGAACACATTCCACTCTCTCAAAAAAGAGAAAACATAAGTAAGCTTAAGAAAAGCTTTATAAATGATCTATGTTGTTGAATCATAAGGAGTTATTGGGAAAAGCTCAATATGTTGAGACCGTTTCCTCTCCTATGAGGTTTCTGTCAGGAAGGAGAGTGATGCTCTCCTACCACATAGCTCTGGAATCCTTGTCATAGGCCATCCCAGGAAGGATGAACAAAGGTTCCCTTGATGAGGCTAGCAGTGGGCACCATGAAGTTGAGACTACTCCCTGACTACTCTAAGCATAATAGTCTAGGGCCTGCCATGTTATTTCTTTTCTGCACATAGTGACGATGGAACTTTGACAATGTCAAATACAGTGACAATGGATTTGAGCCCCTGAAGCCCCATACTGGACTTAAACACTGGGTTGAAGCATTTCAGTGGACTCATTGGGAGCCAATATTCCACTCTTGCTTTGAGACAGGGCTCTGAGGCAGGATTATAGTATATGGGTCAATTTGTGGATTAAATGTATCTCAAGAGTCAACATTTTATGATTCTGCAAGGATGAGTGTAATTAAAAGTGTATTCAATGGTGTTGGGAAAATAGAATGGTTTGGTCAGGACCCTTGCCTTGGGTCCGGTTGGGTGTGGTTCAGCATATTCTTTGTAAGCAAATTGTGTGTGTGTGTGTGTGTGTGTGTGTGTGTGTGTGTGTGTGTGTGTGTGTGTGTGTGGAGTTAGTGCACATGCACGCCAATGTATCTTTTTAGTTTTGTTGCTATTGTTGTGTTCTTCAGAGTTTGTGAAGCAGACTGGCTGACTACTGCCTCGGGCAGCTGCTGCTGCACAAGTGGCCATGCTTTCCAACCTGTGGCTTCCAAGGACCTGTTTGCCAGTTACCTAGCTCATAGACCTGCGTGTAAGGGGTCTGGTGACCCAGCCTGGCGTGTGTGGGGTCTGGTGACCCAGCCTGGCATGTGAGGGGTCTGTGAATGGGCTTGAGGGGTCTGTGGGATCCAGACCCAGCCCTAGCTCAACGGATGGACCCTGCTTAGCCCAGGATATCATTGTGACAGGACCCTCACAACATGCAGTTGCTGTGCAGGAACACGCCACTGCCTTCTGACTAAGCACTTACAGAGACTCCCGTTGACATGCAGTTGGCTGAGGCACGGATGTAATTAGAAGGTTGGTTTCATTCCAACACCATCACCTTCTTAAGAAAAGGATAACCTTTCTTTATCTGGTATGTTGAGCCTGGAGTACTGGGGGCTGTTCCGAGATAGTGCTTAACTGGCACAAACAATACTTATTCTGTGATGATTGTTCCTTAGTGAGCTTCCTGTGGCAAAAGTGATGAGTTGTTTGAGACTATCCGGTTCTAGTACTGGAGCTGTTTCCATCCTTTGTTATTAAAAATGGGCCCAAGTTTTCTCTCCCTATGGGAGCAGGGAAAGATGAATAGTTTTGCTTCTGAATGCAGGATAGTAGTTAAGAGTGTAGATTCTGGAGTATTAGAGACCTGCCACCAACTAGCTGCTTACTTAAGCGTTTTGCTCCTTAGTTTATTCTATAAAATGTGAATGATATCACACAGGGTTTTTGTGAGGATGAAATTGGAAAATGTATGCAAAATACTTAGTATAGTGCCCGTCACAGATGAGAGCTCAATTCCTATGAAGTATTTAACTATTTTCTTTATTTATAGGTACTGAATCTTCTATATAATTATTTTATTCCTGAACTTCCCCAAATCAGAATTCCATCAGTAGAAGTGGTCAACAGCAGAAAGTTTTAAGACATTTAGCAAGAATAGATTCAGGCCATTTGCAAAATGTAGGAGACTTCTGGCATTTGTGGGTTTAAGTTTTGCAGTTTCTGCTATTCAAAGTCAACCTCATGGATCCATGACATGGTATATTTTATCTAAAACCTTAATGTAAAAGGGATAAAAAGTAGTCAGGTGCCGTGTTCTTCTCTGGGAACTGACTCCACTCAGAGGGATGGGCCCCCAGAGCTGGGCTTGTACCTTGCAACACAGCTGAGCAACCCAGTTTTCTCTCCTGAATTGTTCTGGTTTTCAGGAGATATAAGAGGAGGAAATTGGGGGTAACATCTTATGATGCTGTCATTTATTTTTAAATGGCTTAGGAAAAAAGGGTGTATGTCTGTATATATTACACAGAGAGAAAGCAAACTTTACAGAGTGCTAACAATTGGTAAATCTAACTAAAGTATATACAAATGTTTATTGTACTACTCTTTCAACTTCTCTTTGGTTTAAAACTTTAAAGGTTAGAAAAAGTTTTTAATGGAAAATAAAATGCACTTTTTAAAAGATTTAAAAAAAAAAATCCTTGAATTAGAAATTCATTCCAGAACTTCTAGTCATGTCCTCTGAGCTTTGAGCTGAGCAACTGCATATTAGTCCTGGGTGGTAGGGACCCAGGCACACACACAGAAGAGAAAACTGGACTTCACAGAGAGAGGAGAGAAGCAGAGATCCTGGAGAGAGCCTGAGATCGCTGGGAAAGGGGGAGTGTAGGCTTGACTCTTGATCTCAGGTTCTGGCTCTGAAGGCCTGGTTCTGGGGTGAGGCCTAGCTCTTCTTTCTGCCTCTGAGTTCCACGAGCTACCCTGGTATCCTTCCAATAAATTCTCTAAAAATTTTTTTTGCTTAAGATAGCTCAAGTGGTTCTGGTCCTTGTGAACAAGTGGGCTGGGATTAGACTCCTGGCTGGCCTGGGTAACAGGTACACAGAGGCACGCATGGGGCTCTTCCTCTGAGCTGGTGAAGCGTGGCTGGCGTAGCTAGAGAGTGTGCTAGAGGACTGCTAGCTTCCGCATCTCAACAGAGTGTGTGCAACGTGCGGCACATGTAGCAATGGAAAGAATCAACTCAAAGAATCATTTCCAATTGTACTTTACAGCTTTCAAGGGGGTAAATCATATGCATAGTGGGAATGTGTTCCTCAGGCCACCAATTCAGGTGTACAGAAGGAAAAGTAATATTCTTTTATTTCCTATGACTAAACTTAAGTCCTATCTGTGGCCTTCATTCTACCTGGTAGCAGAATCGGGGTTGCTCACTAGGTTTGGTGTTTTCCCCCTTTTCCTCTGGGGGAGAGTGTTGGGAGGACAGGCTGTAACCTTGGGCCATCATCGCTGGTGCCCGTCTGGCATCTGGAAAGATGTCCCCCCTCACCCTCAGGTCCTCCTGGCTCTCAGTGTGAGGCTTCTCCTGGCCACTTGCTCTCAGGTGTCTGACCTGCTGCCTGGGTGCATGGGGACTCTGAGGCAGTTGCTGGCCTCTCTGCCCACATGCCTTGAGAGCCAGACCATTCGACTGTCCACGGGGGTGGAGTCTTACCACTCCCTGGGCTCAGATTTTTCCAATAGATTCTGAGAGTTCTTCCATCCACCTTCCTCCTTGAGCTTAGCTTGTAGGGAGAAGGGCACAAGGGCCTTTCTCAGGTCACCAATGTGACTTTCTCTACCTTCCCTCTCAGGCAGCCCTGGAATGGGTGACTGGCTCATAAAATTCTTCTCAATGACTGTTTATGGCACAGTTACTTTTAAAACTTAGTTTTTTATTCTTTATTAGAGTGCCTGCACAGAAATAGCATATTTCATTGTTTTTCTTTAATTACAAAATAACCACAGCTAACAAATGAGACTTTCTATATTGCCCTTGTAGAAACATAGGATTCATAATTTAATAATATATAGTATGACATGATTTTATGCCCTGAGTCTTTTTGGGTATTAGCTTTTGATATCTACAGCCCAAGCTTTTGGATCTCAAAACCCTTTTTTTCTCACAAATCCTGTTTTGAAACCCAAAAGTAAGGAATTGACTTCTTTGTTATCTGCATTTTGTTGTAATGAACCCACCCTGAGGCAATGATGGCCCAGGTCTAGGTCAAATGGAGACTGGTCAAGGGGTATGAGGAAGTGTGAGCTATAGAGGGTGGAGGGGAGAGTGTCATCAGGTTATATTCTTCTGCTCTTTATGCTAGTGTGGTATTCATGAATTTGGGGATTTAAATAGGTCCCAGAGTTTTTCTTGCCAATGTCAAGGTTTTCCTCTTTGGAGAGGTAAAAGATTTTCTCTTGCCCAAATTCTACTAGATGGTGACATCTTACCTACCTGAAACTTGGGTTGGATGGAACAATCTCAGCAGTCCAAACACAGCTAGAGACAGGAGATAGCAAGCAAAGTCTCCGAGTCACTAAAACAGGTTTCATAGAAGGTATTGACCAAAGAGTTCATTCATAGGAGAGCCTGTTAAACCTTTAAAAAAAGCCTATTTATTTTTATTTACATGTGTAAACACCCCAGTTATCAAGTTTCTGGGCTAGAGTGGGATTGGTAAGTGACAGAAAAATCTGGCTATAAGAAACCAGAGAAACAGTAAGAAAAACTGCTAGCCTGATAGCAGTGGAGGGGTCATAAGTATAACAAAAATCATGTACAAACATTTAAAATAATCACTGCCATCTAGGGACTTTAGTGTAAATACAGTGTGTCTTAAATTTCTCATTTGTTCCTGCATCCAGCACTGTAATTGATTATCGTGTCTTAGAGCTCTGTGCGAATTCAGAGGAATCTAATTCAATTACAAAATATGGGATTTGTAATTTAACAATATGACATAATAATAATAGTATGATACGATTTTATGCCCCGAGTCTTTTTTTTTTTTTTTTCCTGTATGGGTCAGTTTATGAGGAAATTGGGATGCTATATGTTAAATCCTATTTATGTGATTACTTTCACTATGTCAAACAATACTCCAAAGGCCACAAGCCATGAAGTTATACAATTACTTCCCCATATTTGTTCAGGAACACAAAAATAAAATACATAGAAATGTTCAAGTGAATTTTTGAAATTCACTGCAAGTTGTCCTTTTTTTTTTTCTCCTCCAAAAGGTGGTGATTAATGGTCACGAAGTCCCGGGGCATGGAGGAAGGGTGAAAATGAAACATGTGAAAAGCAAATATTTTTGCTAGATTTCATTTTCAAAATTTCAGATCTTTCCAATTAAAAAAAAATTTTTTTGCACCAAAAAAAGTATCAATACTTTTCATTCCACTCTTATCAACTTTAGCCAAAGTCTTCTGAGCTGCAGCCATTTTGCTGTTTTTCTTTTCAGTCTTCAAGTCTTTAGTGTTAAATTTAGTGTAATCTTCTTTTGCTTCTGCAGGCTCATCTTATAACTTTATTTTCTTTGACGGAGGAATTGGCAATGAAGCTGAAGTTTCTGGAAGCTTTAAGTATTTAGATGAGTCATCACTTAATTCTTTAGGGAGGTGTAATTAGTCTGTTTCTGTTGTTTATAACAAAATATCTATCTGGAACTGAGTGATTTATAAGAAAATGAAATTTATTGCTTATAGTTTCAGAGACTGGGAAGTCCAGAGTCCAGGGAACATATCTGATGAGGGTCTTCTTTGGTGGTGACTTTACAGCAATGCAGGGGTCTCCCATGGCAGAAAATGGCAGAGCAGAGAGAGACTCTCATGTGCTCTCCTTGTAAAGCCCTCAGAACCATGCCCATGACCACCATTATTAATCTACTCACTAGAGCATGGTGCTCAGGATCTAATCACCTCTTCAAGGTCCCACCTTTCAACTACCATAATAGGCTTTCCCACCCTAAACAGTTACAGTGGGGATTAAGCTTCAGTGACTTTGGGGGGGCCATTCAATGCACTGCAGGTGGTAATCAGATATCAGGCCATGGGCATAATGAATATTATCCTCTTCCTTGTCACTCGAAACCTGGTCACCAGAGAAAAATGCAGTTAACTGTACCCAGACACTGACATTTACCTTATTGGTTTTTAATACAGCAGTAGTTTGGTTAACCTTTTTTTCCCCAGCCATTTTAATGTCTTTTCTTTGCTGTACTTTTACTACTTCTTTTTGTCTATTTCTTTCTTCTCCGTCATGTGGCAAAGTACCTTCTCAAGTTCAGGAAGTTTCAGCAACATGCAATTTGGAAATAAGTCATCTGCCACAACTTGACCTAGGGGCTGAAACTTTCCCTCTTTCTCAGTCTTTCTGAAGCAGCGCAGAAGCAGAGAGGGTCCGGGGCTGTGGCAGAGTGGAGAAGCCCTCCTGATTGAACTGATTGATTTATAAACCAAGAGTGGTGTTTTTCCTTGAAAATTGTTATTTCAAACAGCCGCTGTAGACACATATTGAACAAGTAGATGGCTCCTTCCCCTGAACGTGGGTTAACCAATTTTACAAACATAAGCCCACTTTTCATCTTCTTTGAAGCATCTTTTAAATATTCTGGAAGCAGACACATGTGCTGCTGGGCATGAGCCCTGTTCCCCTGTCCCTGCAGTCCCTGCCTGCAGCCATGCTGTCCCCTGCTCCGGGATGCAGGAGGTGCTGTAGGCCTCAGCTTCTGAGCCCACCGAAAATGGCGAGAGAAGGCCCTGAGTCTTTTTGGACATTAGCTTTTGATAACTAAAGGCCAAGATTTTGGATATAAAAACCCTTTTTTCTTGCAAAGACTGTAATTGTGTTCCCCAAAATTCACATGTTGAAGAATTAACTCCCACTACCTCAGTATTTGGAGATAGGGCCTTCAAAAAGAGGTAAGTAAAAACAAGGCCTCTAGGGTGCCTGAATCCAATTTGACTTGTGTACTATTTATAAGAGTAAATTTGGACACACAAAGAGACACCAGAAATGTGCACCCACAGAGAAAAGGGCATGTGAGGACACAGCAAGAAGGTGGCCATCGGCAAGCCAGGGAGAGAGGCCTCAGAGCAAACCAAATCTGCCGACACCTTCATCTTGGACTTCTAGCCTCCAGAACTGTGAGAAAGTAAATTTCTGTTGTTTAAGCCACTCAGTCTGTGATATTTTGTTACGGTTAGCCTGGACAGTCATGGAGAAGTCCAGTGGTTTCCCAAGGCCTCAAGGAAGACTCAGAATTGAGCCCAGTGCTCTTCCGCCAGGGCATGCAGCTTGGTGTAGCAAAAGAACATAAGGCTTTAAGTTCAAATCCAGGCCTTGCCACCCAGAAGATGGGCTGCAGTTTGTAAATGCCTTAACTTCTCTGAACCTCAGTTTCCTCATTTATAAAACACAGATGAACTGTGCAAATTACATGAGATTACATTCAGATTCCATATGTAAAATACCTAGCGAGGCCTGGCACATAATAGGCATGTAACACATACAGTTCTATTATTATTTCTACTACACCATATCATAACGTTAGTTTAAATTGCATTTGTTATTCTCCATTAAAGAATAACATGGGGGGCTGGCCCATGGCTCACTCGGTAGAGTGTGGTGCTGATAACACCAAGGCCTCGGGTTCGGATCCCATATACGGATGGCCGGTTCGCTCACTGGCTGAGTGTGGTGCTGACAACACCAAGTCAAGGGTTAAGATCCCCTTACCGGTCATCTTTTAGAAAAAAAAAAAAGAATAACATGGGGAAGTATGCTGTTTTTAAAATAGATTTTGGGCTTTATGAGATGAGAGTCAAATGTCTTGGTGGTTACAGGGATGAGCGTTAGGTTTTCAGAATGCTGGAGTATCCAGAACTGTTCCCCAAAGATTGTCAATAGCTGAGATTACAGTGTCTACGTTTTGTGCCCCCTGAACCGGTTTCAGTTTTTATTCTCCCTTTTTAGTATTTATACCGAAGACCCCAGTTCTCTCATCTATGCCCCACGGTGTCAGAGCCCCTCACATTGACTTTTTTTTTTTAACTTTATTTTATTCTTTTGTGTGTTTTCCAAAGTGTCTATAATGAATAATGAATATGTATTGCTTTTAAATCAAGATAACAAGCTTCATAAAATCTACCAAGAGCTCTACCAAAGTAAGAGAAGTACATGGTGAATTTGGCCATTCGGTCACTGCTGCCCTTAATGGAAGGAGGGATAGTGACAGATGCCGGACAACAGGGGAGGAGGGGGACTGAAAAGGGAGCAAGTGAAGAGACGTGTGGATGAGAGAGAGAAAAGAAAGCTGGATCTGCGACGCCTTTTTTAGGATGGGGGAAGATGTGGGTGTATTTGTAGGTGGAGAGGAAGTAGCTCCTGGGAAGGGTAAGGTGAAAAATCTAGACGAGAGAGGGACTGGGTTTGAGGCACACACAGGTGAGGGCCTAGCCCGGGACATGAGGGCTGACAGCTCTTCCTCTGGCACAGGCAGGAAGGAGGAAAGTTAGGTCATGATAGGTAAGTTTAGAGGAGGAGGGGAGAGAAGTTGAGGAGCTCCTGTCTGACAGCCTATCTTTGAGAAAAATGATCTCAACTACTAAGATTGAGGGGCACAGGCTGGAGAAGGGTCTTAAGGACAGTGTGTGGAGCTGCGCTAAATAGGGACAAGTGGAATTATTGCTGGTCAGGGCCGAGACCCTGGCCCAGACTGAGAGAAAATGGGGATATAGCGACAGCCATAAGTTACTAAAGTTTTTTGAGGGAAGGAGTAGTGTACTAGTCCACTTTGTGTTGCTGTCTGGCTACTGCTACGCTACGGCTAAGGCCTGGAATCCTCACAGCACCAATTGTCTAGCTCTTAATCCTGTTCGTGACACCAATTGTAAAGCTAGGCGACCACGCCGGTTGTTGTGGCTCTTTTACCTGCCAGTAATCCTGCACCGACTGGGCCAATGGTTGAGCTAGGGCTGGGTCTGGAGCTCCCAGACCCCTCAAGCCCATTCACAGACTGGGTCACAAACCCTTCACACACCAGGCTGGGTCACCAGACCCCTTCACACAGGCCTATAAGCTAGGTAACCAGCCACAGAGTCCTTGGAAGCTGCAGGTCTGGAAAAACATGGCCATGCAGGGCTGGCGCCTGAGGCAGTAAACACCAGCCAAAGTGGCGCCGCCATGCAGGTGCACTTATTCCACCTACACACACAACGTTTACCAAACTACCCTGAACCGGCTCTGAGGCAAGGGGAGCCTGACCAAATTGTTCCATTTTCCCAATGGTTGCTATAACAGAAATACCTGAGACTGGGTAATTTATAAAGAACAGAGGTTTATTTGGCTTACGATTCTGGAACAGCTGCATCTGGTGTGGGCCTCGGGCTGCTTCTACTCATGGCGGAAAGCAGCAGGCAGCCAGTGGGTACAAGCAGATCACATGGTGAGAGGAAGCAGGAGAGAGAGGGGAGGTGTCAGAGTCTATTAAACAAGCAGCTTTCGCAGGAACAAATAGAGCAAGAACTCACTCACTACCCCCCCCACCCAGGGAGAGCATTAATCCATTCATGAGGGATCTGCCCCCATGACTCAAACAGCTTCCAGCACTGTCACATTGGGAATCAGATTTCCACATGAGTTTTGGTGGGGACAACACGTCCAAACACTATGAAGTAATTTTACAACAAAGGTATTTCAGGAAATTTTAAAAAGTGATGGTATATCAGATGGTGCAAGTAAGCTTTGTCAAATTCTACAGCCACTGGAAATGGGTCAAAGAAGGGATGCCCAGCAGGGTCTTCTTGAAGGAAGACCACCTATGCCTATATAATAAGGGAGGTGTATAAGAGTAACCAAACCACGTTTCTCCTTGGCCCACTGACTCCTGGTGACACTCTGACAATAGGACATGTAAAAGGGAGGCTGGAAGCCTGGAGGAGATTCTTGGAAGTGTTTTGCTGTCTGCTCCTGTCAGCGTCACCTAGGAAAAGATCTTTACCCTGGTGATGACAATTGGTTCTGGTTTCCATATTTTCCATACTTCTGAGCTAACCTCATAATATCCCTTTGGAGACACCAGCACTGGCAGGCAGCACCCAGCTTGGGCCGCAGCTCATCAGGGCCTCTCCTCTAAGCTTCTAGATCCTGATAACCCTGGATCTTCCCTTTGTCTTTCTGGCCCTAGGGATGGTAGCTGCTTCCTGCAACTATATGTTACTGCAGTCCTTCCCACTTTACCTGGACAATCCTCCAATACCTGTTTAACTAGTTTCTTAAGTTAAATTCTTTCTGAAAAACTAACTGATAATGGCTTTTGTTTGCTAGGGCTGCTGGAACAAAGTACCCCAAACTAGGAGGCATAAACAACAGAAATTTCTAGTTTCTGGAGGCTAGAAGTCTGAAATCAAGGTGTCGGCAGGGGTGGTTCCTTCTGAGGGCTGTGAGGGCGGGATCTGTTCAAGGCCTGTGCCCTGGTCGTGTAGATGGTCATCTTATCCCTGTGTCTCTTCACACTTTTTTCCCCTTATACCTGCCTATCTCCAAATTCCCCCTTTTCATAAGGACACTAGTCATCCTGGATTAGGGCTCACCCTAATTTCACTTCAACTTGGTCACCTCTGTAAAGACCCTATCTCCAAATAAGGTTATATCCTGAGGAACTAGGGATTAGGACTTTAACATGTAAATACTGGCAGGGAGGGACACAATTCAATCTATAACAGTCAACTTCAGCATAATGAACAGAAATGAGAGAAAACCGTGTTTAAATTTTGATCATCCCACTTCTAGCTCTGTGTCTTTGGGCAAGTAGCTTAATCTCTCAAAGACTCAATTTTTATCCTCTATAAAATGAATATAGGAATTGCTATTTCAAAGATTAAATTAGATAATATGAGGGTACTGCAAAAAGTTCATGGAAACATTTGTATTATCTTTTAATTTTATTTTTCCATGATTTTTAAAAAGTGCCGTTGTATAGAGAAATTCCAATTCTCTCTCTCTCTCTCTCTCTCTTTTTTTTGGGGGGTGGGGGATACAGGGATCTGAACTCTTGACCTTGGTGTTATCAGTAACACACTCTGCTCTCCCAAGTGAGCTAACCAGCCAGCTCTCTTTTTCATTTTTTTAGAAGATAGAATGGGTTGCTCCTTCTTCCCCTGCTCACTCTGTTATTCTTACTCTGTTCAGATGAAAAGATGATTTCTTTGCTCAGAACTCACTCTGAGACTGGACTGACAAGGGCCGTACCGATCGCTGGAAATCCACACCTCCACTCCCAGCTCTCTGCAACCTTTCATTCTCGCTCAAGTGGTGTCACCAGGGCTTCCTCCTGGCCTCCTATGCTCTGTAACTCATTTCTCCCTCCCTTTGGCATGATCTGGGCATGCCTCTTTTGGGACCCCACTTTCCCAAACAAGTCTTGGCCAAGTTTCTCACTGCTAACCACACCCCTGCTTCTTGGGGGAGAATGCTTTTCCACACACTGCTTTGTTTGGAAAGCCTTGTTCCTGGGGGCTGACAAGCTGTGAGAAGCTTAAAATGTAATGGTTCACCTATGAACAGCACAACTAAATATAGTCATGCAATATGCAATATTTAGGAACAGAAGAGCATTGTTTAAACAAGGTTTTGAATAGTTTCCTCCATGTAGGAATACAGTGAATGGCCTCAGCAAAATCTATATTTTTTTGTTATTTTGTTTTTAAAAATTTTTTTCTCTTTTTATTTATTTATTTTTGCATTCTAAGATGTTGTTGCAGAGCAGTTGCGGGGGAGGAGGAAAGGAGAAAGAGGAGGGAGATAGGGTGGGAGGAGGAGGAAGGAGGGGAGGTAGGTTGAGGTTGAGGCATGTGGCACCTCTTTCATTCCATCAGGGGAGCTCAGGGGGCTTCTGTCGACAGCTTGGTGGTTGTTGCTGGGCTGGATGCAGACATCTGGGGGGCAAGGCTGACACCTTCGGTGCCCACCCACCTTGGCTCAAGAGCCCGGGATGCTTCCAGTGGTGGCTTGGCGGTTGCTGCTGAGCTGGTTATAGATGTTGGGGGGATGTGGTTGAGGCCCTCGGGCCCCCACTGCCCCAGCTTGGGAGCCCGGGGCACTTCTGGCAGCAGCCTGGTGGTCGCTGGGCTGGATGCTGATGTTGGAGGGGCATGAG
Organism: Cynocephalus volans; assembly: GCF_027409185.1. Classification (NCBI taxonomy): domain Eukaryota; kingdom Metazoa; phylum Chordata; class Mammalia; order Dermoptera; family Cynocephalidae; genus Cynocephalus; species Cynocephalus volans. The sequence continues at coordinate 124,707,034 of NC_084460.1, read as the reverse complement.
GCCCTCGGCTCCCCTCCCCACCCTTGGCTTGGGAGGCCAGGGTGCTTTTGGCAGCAGCCTGGTGGTCATCGCTGGGCTGGATGTGAACATCAGGGGAGTATGGCTGAGACACTTGGCCCTACCCCCCCCACCAGCTAGGATGCCTGGGGAGCTTTCAGTCCTTCTAGGTTTCATAGGTGTTCTTCGGTGGTGTTAGACCTTTACTGGTTAATATCAGAACTTTGTCTCTAATCTGTGGGGTTTTTTGTGTTTTCTTTCAGTTCTATGTTAAATTATTAGCTACCCCCACCACTTAAGCTATGCACTGGAACTAATTTGTTGTCCTTTGGTTACTTCTAAAATGGCGGAACTGCCTGTGGGAACCAGCGGTTGAGCCCTGTGGTTGAGCGAGATTGCTGCTTTGCTTCTGATTCCCTGGGGAAGGCTTTTTGTGCAGCTCAGGTTTTAATTGTTGACCTTGTAAGCACTTCTGGGTCATGTGAGGTCTGATACACCTGGGTTGTGTGGGAACTCTGGTCTGGTCCTGAGCCTTTTCAGCAAACTGCACACCCTACAGTTCTATATTCCTGACCAGTCTCCACTGAGTGGGCCTGTGCTGATTGGGGTGCAGATCAGCTGTCCATGCTGTGTCCCAGTGTTCCCCCAGTGGGCCTGTCTCCCCCACCCCCCACACTCCAAACACTTCCCATGGGGTGGGCCATGGTCTGGTCCCTTGTGATGACTCACTGGCCTCTGAGTGGCTCCTTTTTTCAGTTGTCTGTGGCCCCTCGCTCCTGTGTGGGTCCACAGGAACCCTGTCAGTGGTCTTCCTAGCCTGGGGGTCATCAAGGCCCTCTTCTCCCCTGCAGTCTCCAAGCAACTTTATACAAAAGGTACAGCAGCAGCTTTTGCCAGCTCTTGCTCCATGTGTTCACCAGGGCCTGCTTTGGTTGGGGCTTGAAACAGTCAGAGTGATCTTTTCTTTCTCTCATCATGGCTTTTTCTGCCTTCGTGAAATCTGTAGGTCTCTCCTCCTCTTCCCCTGAGCTCTAGTGGCCCCAGCTTGACAGACGTTCCTTTTTAATAGTTGCAAATTGGTTGACTGTGGGAGAGGGTAATGCTGAGTATCGTCTATTCTGCCTTCTTGAATGGAAGTTCCAAAACCTATATTTTATATTTTGAAAAGTAATGGGATTTTTAGAGCAGGAAGAAAACTTTCAGCAGCAGTGCTTCTCATATTTTAATGTAAATAGGAATCATCTGGGGATCTTGTTAAATGCAGATTCTGATTCAGGAGGTCTGGTGTGGGGCCTGAGATTGATTCTACATTTCTAATAAGTCCCCAGGTTATGCTGATATGTCTGTCCACCAACTGCATTCTGAATAGAAAAGCTTCAGAGAGCAGAGGTTCTCAATACTGGCTGCATGTTATAATCATCTGTGGTGTTTTAACAAATATTTATACCTGCTTTCCAGCATCCAGTGGTTCTGATTTAATTGGTCCATGGCAGGACTCAGGGATTTATGTCTTCTTTAAAATTATCCCAGGTGTCTAAGCTGCAGCCCAGGTTCGATCACTGCTCTAGTCCATTGCTTTTTAAACTTTTTATATGTATATGAGTCACCTGGGGATCTTGTTAAAATGTATACTCTGATTCAGTAACTCTGGGCTGGAGCCCAAGACTCTGTTTTTCTTTTTGTTAACTTTTATTTTGTCGGTATACATTGTGGTTGATTATTGTTGCCCCTTACGAAAACCTCCTTTTTCCTCCCTCTCCTCCCTCCCCCCCAACAATGTCCTTTCTGTTTGCTTGTCGTATCAACTTCAAGTAATTGTGGTTGTTATATCTTCTTCCCACCCCCCTGGGTTTTTTGTGTGTGTGTGTGTGAATTTATATATTAATTTTTAGCTCCCACCAATAAATGAGAACGTGGTATTTCTCTTTCTGTGCCTGACTCGTTTCACTTAACATAATTCTCTCAAGGTCCATCCATGTTGTTGCAAATGGCAGTATTTCATTCGTTTTTATAGCTGAGTAGTATTCCATTGTGTAGATGTACCACATTTTCTGTATCCACTCATCTGATGATGGACATTAGGGCTGGTTCCAACTCTTGGCTATTGTAAATAGTGCTGTGATGAACATTGGGGAACAGGTATACTTTCGACTTGATGATTTCCATTCCTCTGGGTATATTCCCAGCAGTGGGATAGCTGGGTCGTATGGTAGATCTATCTGCAATTGTTTGAGGAACCTCCATACCATTTTCCATAGAGGCTGCACCATTTTGCAGTCCCACCAACAATGTATGAGAGTTCCTTTTTCTCCGCAACCTCGCCAGCATTTATTGTTCAGAGTCTTTTGGATTATAGCCATCCTAACTGGGGTGAGATGGTATCTCAGTGTGGTTTTGATTTGCATTTCCCGGATGCTGAGTGATGTTGAGCATTTTTTCATATGTCTGTTGGCCATTTGTATATCTTCCTTAGAGAAATGCCTACTTAGCTCTTTTGCCCATTTTTTAATTGGGTTGCTTGTTTTTTTCTTGTAAAGTTGTGTGAGTTCCTTATATATTCTGGATATTAACCCTTTGTCAGATGTATATTTTGCAAATATTTTCTCCCACTCTGTTGGTTGTCTTTTAACTCTGTTAATTGTTTCTTTTGCTGTGCAGAAGCTTTTTAGTTTGATATAATCCCATTTGTTTATTTTTCCTTTGGTTGCCCATGCTTTTGGGGTCGTATTCATGAAGTCTGTGTCCAGTCCTATTTCCTGAAGTGTTTCTCCTATGTTTTCTTTAAGAAGTTTTATTGTTTCAGGGTGTATATTTAAATCCTTAATCCATTTTGAGTTGATTTTAGTATATGGTGAGAGGTATGGGTCTAGTTTCATTCTCCTACATATGGATATACAGTTATCCCAGCACCATTTGCTGAAGAGGCAGTCCCTTCCCCAGTGAATAGGCTTGGTGCCTTTGTCAAAGATCAGATGGAAGTAAGTGTGTGGGTTGATTTCTGGGTTTTCTATTCTGTTCCATTGATCAGTGTGTCTGTTTTTATGCCAGTACCATACTGTTTTGGTTATTATAGCTTTGTAGTATAGCTTAAAGTCGGGTAGTGTTATGCCTCCAGCTTTATTTTTTTTGCTCAGCATTGCTTTGGCTACTTGTGGTCTTTTATTATTCCATATAAATGTCTGGATAGTTCTTTCCATTTCTGAGAAAAATGTCTTTGGAATTTTGATGGGGATTGCATTGAATTTGTATATCACTTTGGGTAGTATGGACATTTTCACTATGTTGATTCTTCCAATCCAGGAGCATGGGATATCTTTCCATCTTCTTGTATCCTCTCTAATTTCTCTCAGCAGTGGTTTATGGTTCTCATTATAGAGATTTTTCACCTCCTTGGTTAACTCAATTCCTAAGTATTTTATTTTTTTGGTGGCTATTGTAAATGGGCAGGCTTTCTTGATTTCTCGTTCTGCATGTTCACTATTGGAGAAAAGAAATGCTACTGACTTTTGCGTGTTGATTTTGTATCCTGCTACTGTGCTGAAATCATTTATCAATTCCAAGAGTTTTTTTGTAGAGGTTTTAGGCTGTTGGATATATAGGATCATGTCATCTGCAAACAGGGACAGTTTGACTTCATCTTTTCCAATCAGGATGCCCTTTATTTCCTTCTCTTCTCTGATTGCTCTGGCTAGTACTTCCAACACTATGTTGAATAGGAGTGGTGAGAGTGGGCATCCTTGTCTAGTTCCTGTTCTTAAAGGAAAAGCTTTCAGCTTTTTCCCGTTCAGGATGATATTGGCAGTGGGTTTGTCATATATGGCTTTAATTATGTTGAGATACTTTCCCTCTATACCTAACTTATAGAGGGTCTTTGTCATGAATGAGTGCTGAATTTTATCAAATGCTTTTTCAGCATCTATGGAGATGATCATATGGTCCTTGTGTTTGACTTTATTAATATGGTGGATGACATTTATTGATTTGCATATGTTGAACCAACCTTGCATCCCTGGGATGAATCCCACTTGATCGTGGTGAATAATTTTATGTATGTGTTGCTGTATTCTGTTTGCTAGTATTTTATTGAGGATTTTTGCATCTATATTCATCAAGGATATCGGCCTGTAGTTTTCTTTTTTGGTTATATCTTTACCTGGTTTTGGTATCAGGATGATGTTTGCTTCATAGACTGAGTTTGGGAGATTTGCGTCTGTTTCAATCTTTTGGAATAGTTTGTAAAGAATTGGTGTCAATTCCTCTTTGAATGTTTGGTAAAATTCTGCTGTGAATCCATCTGGTCCTGGGCTTTTCTTTGTTGGGAGCCTTGTGATAACAGCTTCAATCTCCTTTATTGTTATTGGTCTGTTCAAATTTTCTGCGTCTTCATGGTTCAGTTTTGGGAGCTTGTGTGTGTCCAGAAATTTATCCATATCCTCCAGATTTTCAAATTTGTTGGCGTATAGTTGTTTATAGTAGTCTTGAATGATTCCTTGTATTTCAGATGAATCAGTTGTAATATCGCCTTTTTCATTTCTAATATTTGTTATTTGAATCTTCTCTCTTCTTTTTTTTGTTAGCCATGCTAATGGTTTGTCAATTTTATTTATCTTTTCAAAAAACCAACCTTTTGATTCATTGATCTTTTGTATTGTTTTTTGGGTTTCAATTTCATTCAGTTCTGCTCTGATCTTAATGATTTCTTTCCGTCTGCTAACTTTAGGTTTGGATTGTTCTTGTTTTTGTAGTTCTTTAAGGTGAAGTGTTAGGTTGTTCACTTGCCATCTTTCCATTCTTCTGAGGTGAGCGTTTAATGCGATAAATTTCCCCCTTAATACTGCTTTTGCAGTATCCCACAGATTTTGGTATGATGTATCATTATTTTCATTAGTTTCAATAATTTGATTTCCTGCTTGATTTCTTCTTGGACCCATATGTCATTAAGTAGAATGCTGTTTAATTTCTATGTGTTTGTATAGTTTCCAGAGTTTCGTTTGTTATTAATTTCTAGTTTTAATCCATTGTGGTCTGAGAAAATACATGGGATAATTCCAATTTTTTTGAATTTATTGAGACTTGATTTGTGACCTAATATGTGATCTATCCTGGAGAATGATCCATGTGCTGATGAGAAGAATGAATATTCTGAGGTTGTTGGATGGAATGTTCTGTAGATATCTGCCAATTCCAATTGGTCTGGAGTCTTGTTTAGATCTTGTGTTTCTCTACTGATTCTTTGCCTAGATGATCTGTCTAATATTGACAGTGGGTGTTCAGGTCCCCTGTTATTATGGTATTAGTATCTATTTCCTTCTTTAGTTCTAATAGAGTTTGTTTTATAAATCTGGCTGCCCCAACATTGGGTGCGTACATATTTATGATTGTTATGTCTTCTTGATGCATCTGTCCTTTTATCATTAAGTAGTGTCCCTCATTGTCTCTTTTTATGGTTTTTAGTTTAAAGTCTATTTTGTCAGATATAAGAATAGCTACTCCAGCTCGTTTTTCTTTTCTGTTTGCCTGGTAAATCTTTTTCCATCCTTTCACTCTTAGTCTATGTGAATCTTTGTGGGTGAGGTGGGTCTCTTGTAGGCAGCATATAGTTGGGTCCTCCTTTTTGATCCAGTCAGCCAGTCTGTGTCTTTTGATTGGGGAATTTAAGCCTTTTACATTAAGAGTTGTTCTTGAAAGGTGTTGATTTATTCCTAGCATTTTATTGGTTGTTTGGTTGTCTTAGGTGTCTTTTGTTCCTTGCTTTCTGATTTACTGTTTGGTTTCTGTGTTTGTTGGTTCCTTAGGTTGTAGATAGCATTTTTGTTTGTTTGTTTTCTCTTCATGAATGCCATTTTTATTATACTAGTGGTTTTTGATTTTTCTTCGGTTTTTATGGCAGTGGTAGTTATTTTTCAGGAACCAAACCCAGTACTCCCTTGAGGATTTCTTGTAAGGGTGGTCTTGTGGTAGTGAACTCCCGTAGTTTTTGTTTGTCTGAGAAATATACTATTTGCCCTTCATTTCGGAAGGATAGCCTTGCAGGGTAGAGTATTCTTGGCTGGCAATCTTTGTCTTTTAGTATTTGGAATATATCATCCTATTCCTTTCTAGCTTTTAGGGTTTGTGATGAAAAGTCTGATGTTAGCCTGATTGGGGCTCCCTTATAGGTGATTTGACACTTCTCTCTTGCAGCTTTTAAGATTCTCTCTTTGTCTCTGAGTTTTGTCAATTTGACTGTAACATGTCTTGGAGAGGGCCTTTTTGGGTTGAATACGTTTGGAGATCGTTGAGCTTCCTGGATCTGAAGATCTGTGATTTTTCCTATACCTGGGAAGTTTTCTGCCACTATTTTGTTGAATATGTTTTCAATGCAATCTCCGTTTTCCTCCCCTTCTGGGATACCCATGACTCGCATATTTGAGCACTTAAGGTTGTCTGATATCTCTATCAGATTTTCTTCAATGTCTTTGATTCTTTTTTCTTTCTTTTTGTCTGCTTGTGTTATTTCAAACAGCCCATCTTCAAGTTCAGAGGTTCTCTCTTCAACTTCGACAAGCCTGCTGGTTAAACTCTTCGTTGTGTTTTTTATTTCACTGAATAACTTCTTCAGTTCAGCAAGTTCTGCTACATTTTTTTTCAGGACATTGATTTCCTTGTACATTTCCTCTTTCAGGTCCTGTATACTTTTCCTCGTTTCATCATGATGTGTAGCTGAGTTTTCTTGTATCTCATTCAGTTTCCTTAGAATTATCACTCGAAATTCCTTGTCAGTCATTTCAAGGGCTTCTTGTTCTATAGGATCTATAGTATGAGTTTTATTAACTTTTGGTGGTGTACTTTCTTGATTTTCTGTATTTCTGGTATCTTTTTTTTGATGTTTATTCTTTGTGGCAGGGGGTTTCACAGACCACCGGTTTGAGACTATTGACTAACTGAGATGTTGCTGTGGTTGCCAATTTGGTATGGCTCCCTCCATGACTGCTCAGTTGGCCTCTAGTGCCTTGTGTGTGTGGTTGCCTCGGGTCTTGGGCCTCTCCAGGGAGCCTCCTCTCTGATCAGCTTGGACTCTGCTGGGCTGCTGAATCATGGGGTGGTACCGCACAGTGTGTGGTCTCTGCTGAGCTTCCACTTCCCATGCAGGACTTCTCCGTGTTCCGTGTGCTCTGGCCCGGGCTGCTGGATCACGCAGTGGCGGCCCCACAGGATGTGTGGTTTCTGTCGAGTCTCTGCCTCCCTAGCTGGATGTCTCCCCGCTCTGTGCGCACTGGGCTGGGCTGGGACGTGTCTTCTGCAGCCCTCGTCTATCAGCTGGGCCTTCAAGACCCTGCTTGGCACCGCCTCGCCCAGGAAGTCTACCAGGTTTCTGCTAGGCATAGAAGACTGGTCACTCTGGTTGACTTTGTAGCACTGTTTAGATCTTTCTTGGGACTTATCACCTTCCTCCTGGTATCGCGGTTATTTGTGTACTTGTCTTATCTCCCACACCAGAGCATGAGCTCCTTGGAGGAGGAGCCTGCCGCACATGGTTCACCTTTGAATCCCCCTGGCGCGGACTGAGTCCGGTGCCCGCCCGCAGTCAGCTCTCCGGGAGATTCAAGTGAACTCGGGAACTCTCTGACCACACTATTCCTAACCAGTAATCGGTTAGTCGTTTTTCCGAACTGGTGGCTGCAGAGATGGTATCTGCCTCCCGGTAACAGGAAGTTTACTGGGGGTCAGAGCCCAGGGTGCGGTGGAGTGACAGTCAGCCCAGCCCATACTTCCTTGCCCTCCCGATGCTTTCCGGGGATGCCCCATGCCACCAGCCCCGCCAGAGAACCGCGGAGGGAGTGGGAGGGGAGGCCGGCCTGCAGGCCCCGGGAAGCCCCGCGCCAGGGCAAGCAAGTGGGAAGGGTCAGAGGGGAGTCGAGCCGGGCGAGGAGGACAGGCTTGGCCGAGCCGGGCCGGAGCCACCACCACCTGAGAAAATGGAGTCAGCCCCGGGGCCGGTGAGTGGCCCGGTGGGGCAGGCAGAAGCTGGGCAGGTGTCTGCCCCCTGAGCAGGGCCGGGCCTGGGGTCACTCACAGGGCTGTGCTGGGTCGGGCGCCTCCCTCTCTGCCTCTGTGTCGTCACCATCCCCGTTCTTGGCCGCTGCCTCCTCGGGCTGCTCACTCAGTCCTGCGGCGCGGCTCGGGCGCTCCCAGAAATCTTCTTTTTTGCCGGCCTGAAACCTCGAATCCTGAATGGGGCCGCTGGCCGCCTTCAGCGCGGCCCTGGCCTCCGGGATCCTGGCAGCGTCAACAGCAGCCCCGGCGCCGTGTTCCCTGTTTAGAGACTTGCTTTTGCAGCTAAGAAACAGTTCTTTTCCTGCTCCATATTTCAGGGCTATTGCCTGTAAATGAGGCAGCCTCTCCTGCCAAGGGCAAAGTGGCGGTCAGCCCCCATGACTGGCCACCAGCAGCGGTCCTCCCTTAAGAGACGGCAAGAGGAAGGTCCACAAGTTTCCCGGCTGCCTAAGGCCCAGTGGCCGCCTTTTCCACCTCAGCTACTCCGCACCAACCGCCGCAGCCACCACCATCTTAGGATCCCTCCTGTTTTTCTTAAATGCTTCTTGGTCAAGCTAAGGCTGCTGGTCAATGGACCACACTTTGAGTAGGATTAATCTAACTTAGTGTTTCTCAACCTTAGCACTACTGACTTTTTGGACCACATATTCCTTTGTTGTAGGGGGTGTCCTCTGCATTGTAAGATGTCCAGCAGCATGTAGATGCCAATGTCATATGTCTACCCTTACCACCACTTGTGACAACCAAATAGTTCTCTAGGCATTGTCAAATATCCCTGTGTGTGTGTGTGCATGTGCATGTGCAAAATCACCACTATCACCACCACTGTCATCTACCACGTTAGCCTATTCAACCTTCTCATTTTGGTGGAAACTGAAGTCCAGAAATTCCAGTGTTAAAATGTTCTCATCTTCTAGGGCCCTCAGAACCTCTAGGTATCAGAAAGTTGACAGATTATAAGGCTGTCAGCTGCCTTACAGAGTGTGGTAGGTAGAATAATGACACCCCCCTTCCAGAAGTCTGTTTCCCAGTTTCCCAGACCCAGGAATACAGTAGTCCTTCCCTTATCTGCAGGGGAGAGTAGAAGATGCTATGCTATTAGCTTTGAAGACGGAGGAAGGGGCCACAAGCCAACGAATGCAGGCAGCTTCTAGAAGTTGGAAAATGCCAGAGAATGAATTCTGCCCTTGAGCCTCCAGAAGAAATCCAGTCCTGTCTACATCTTGATTATAGCCCAGTGAACCCATTTCAGATTTCTGATCTTCAAAATTGTGAGAGAATAAATTTGTGTGTTATTTTAAGCCAATAAGTTTGTGCTAAATTGCTAATGCAGCAATGCACTAATTAATACACAGAAGAACGTGATAAACAGATAAACAGTCCTTTGTTGTGGGGGAAGCAGAAGCAAGTTTGCACTTGGGTAGAATGGAGTGGATAGGAAGGTGACTGAGGAAATCGAACAGACCCTGAATTGGGTAGAAGAACCAATAACATTGTTCCAAGTTACTAGTAACTGATGGACAATTGTGTATGGACCAAGGCAGGGCTAGTGGGAGCAGATGGCCGAGGCAGGCACCTGGCAGATGGGGAGGTATGCAGGGTGCCCATGTGGGACCACAGAGCTTCAGCTCACTGCTGCTGTGTTGGGGGTTCTAGCAACCTTTGTGGTCCTCAAAGTTTGCTGCACGTTAGAATCACCTGGGAAAATTTTAAAAATCCTGCTGCTCAGGCTGCACCCATACTAATTAAGTCAGAATCTCTGGGGACATCAGTAGTTTTAAAAAATTCACGTGATCCCAACATGAAGCCACATTTGAGAATTGGTGTGTTAGAAGGTGAACAGGTGAGGAACAGACTAGTAAATGCATCAACTCTTAACTTGTTCCAGAAACAACAGCCCTTTGGTACTTTGAGGTGGCCACTTTCCTGGGGGAATGATGCAGGTGGGGAACCTGGTACCACCTGATGTCTCACAGCTGGTAGGCGGTGGAGTAAGGATGAGGGTTTGACCAGGTCATATGCACAGGGGTCCAACCACAGGCAGTGGGGATCTCAGTAGCAGGGCAGGACCATGGGGAAGAGAAGAAAGCTGGGAACACTGAAAGGTACTTCAGAAAGTTCCTGGAAAAATAGAATTGAAATCTTTCCAAGAATTTTTTGAAGTACTCTCGTATTAGGAGCCATTTTGAGAGTGAAGCTACTTATCTAAATCATGGCATCCACAGAAATTTGAAGAATTCACACTTGTGCTGGACTGAGGCCACTATCACAGAAGAAAGGGCAAGTCTCCAGAAAGCTATGTACCACCGTAGCCTTCATCTCGTTAACTTTTGCTATTTCAGAACACATCTTGCAGGTACTTCTTCCAGAAAGCCTTCCCTAACCCCTAAGTCTGAGTTAGATTCTCCCTTGTGAAACATTTTTTAATATCTCAAACTCTACTCACTAGCCCTTTGGTGACAACCAAAAGTATCTCCAGACTTTGTCAGGTGTTCCTGGGAACAAGGTCACTCCCAGTTGAGAACCACTGGCCTTGAGTGCTGAGAAACGCTGAAAGGGAGCATGTGGACGTGTGCACGTCAGATATGCTTCACTCTGTAGTCAGATGAAGGCTCTGACTCATTGCTTCATGACCTCACCTACCCTCCATCCTCTTTCTCCAACCCAGACACTCACTCGGTGTTAGAAGTAGCAGTGCCACATCTACAGAAGCAGCAATTGTGTCTATGCCACGTAGTTAAAAAAAAAAAAAAAAAAAAAAAATGGTTCATACTCTCAGTCCTGTAAAACTGGGACTCTTTCCTGGCTTTATTCCATGCAAGATGCCTTCCTCCTTCAGCATGGGAGCCGCTCCCTGAAGTGCTCCACAGCACCTCTAAACCCTTGGGGCCCTAGGCAGGAGTTGAGACCCTTTAGAGAGGATAGGCCTGCCTGGGGGTGGGTGGTTCAGAGCAAGTAGCTAGTGCAGGTGCCATGTAAAGAGATTTCTTCTGTGGCTCCACACATCAACCCTTTTTCACACTTGGAAAATATGTGCTGAGCCAATCACACAACAGCAGCTCCAGTCAGGCCAGTGAGTGATACTTCTCAAGATGGATTTAATAATCAGAATGCTACACATGAGCTAACGTCTCAAAATGAACTCACTCTGCTATCCGATGTATAGGAACATGAGAAGTAAAGTCACGGGGGACTCGGCGGGGGTGAATGTATGCCTGCCCATAGGAACACTGGGGGGATGTTTCCAGGTCCTCCCTTCAGGGTCCACGTTGTGATGCTGGAGGGGCTGGTTTCCCTTCCTGTATCTCCCAGAACACCTGCCATGCTTAGAAAAAACTTGTTTAGGTTACTGTAGACAAAAAAGCCAGCTCGTCTAAGAAAACATTGCCTGTTCTGTGTTTAAAGTACCAAACAAACATTTCATTTTTCACTATGCCTCATAATAAAATATTTATAACACAAAAGGGATCACAGTTTGAAAGTAGAAAACATGGAAGGGGTAAGTGGTCTCTATCAGAAAAGCAGCATGACGGAGGTGGGCAAATGGTACCCTTGACCCTCTCATCGTTCAACACTTATGGGGCTTCTACCATGTTCCAGGATATGTGTGAAGCACAGGGGATGCAGGTGGAAAAGACACAGTTTGGAACTACTTGTTGGTGGTGGAAGACCAAGAAGGAAATAGCTGACTGCCAACCAGGGGGATAAACTTAATGACAAGTAAGGGGTGACGTGGCTACACATAAGGGAGATGGGGTCAGGGAAAGCGTCCCAAAGGAGGTGTCTTGTAAGCAGATGGAAGCTCTCCAGGTGAAGGACGTGGTTGGTGAGATGGGTGGGGGAGGGAATTCCAGGCAAAGGGCAATTTAGAGGCCTAGAGGGCTTGGGCCCGTGATCTCAGCGGGCCTCTGAAGAGATCCCAGCTCTGTGCTCTGAGTGGGGACTGCAGCCACCTTCCCTGCCACACACCTGTTCCCTCACACCTACCGCCGCTGCTCTCTACACCTCGGACTCCATCCGGCCACCCACTGCACAGGACTCCTGATAGAATTTCATCAAGTTTCAGAGCCAGAGGGAGCTTGCCGAGCATATTACCCAACTTCTACACTTCACAGCCGAGGAAACACAATTTAGAACTGAGAGCTGTTGGTGAAGCCATTATCTGCTACGCAGCTGAGTAACAGAAAGCCTGGAAGCAGCGACAGGCCACAACGCAGAGAGATGCTCGGCCAGAGTCTCTCTCAGCAGAGAGAGACCGCAAAACAGAATTTCCAGGTCAGCTGCATCCCTGCCCTTACGCTCCACGAGACTCCCCTGTACCCTAACTACAAAGTCCCTTTTTTGCTTATGGTAGCTAAGTCAGTTTCTGCTACTTGTATTCCTGTTACTTGACAGACTTAATGAAACAGAATTCAGGCATGTAAAGTCACCTATCAGAGAAATGGTGGCTCTCAAGCTGAAACTATGAATATTGGTGTATTAGTTTCCTGTGGCTGCTGTAAAAGAAACTGCCACAAACTGGGTGGCTGAAACCATGGAAATTTATTTTCTCACAGTTCTGGAGGCAAGAAGTCTGAAATTGGGATCACTGGGCTGAAATCTAGGTGCCAGCAGGGCCATGCTCCTCCCTCCAGGCCATGCTCCCTCCAGGCCATGCTCCTCCCTCCAGGCCATGCTCCCTCCAGGCCATGCTCCCCCTCCAGGCCTTGCTCCCTCCAGGCCATGCTCCTCCCTCCAGGCCATGCTCCCTCCAGGCCATGCTCCTCCCTCCAGGCCATGCTCCCTCCAGGCCATGCTCCTCCCTCCAGGCCATGCTCCTCCCTCCAGGCCATGCTCCCTCCAGGCCATGCTCCCCCTCCAGGCCTTGCTCCCTCCAGGCCATGCTCCTCCCTCCAGGCCATGCTCCCTCCAGGCAAGACTGTAGGGGGAAATGAATTTCTTCCAGCCTCTGGTGGCTACTGGCATTCTTTTGCTTGTGGCCACATCACTCCAGTCTCTGCCTCTGTGGTCATGTGTCTTCTCATCTTCTGTCTGTGTATCAAATATCCCTCTCTCTTATAAGGACACTTGTGATTGTTTTTAGGGTCACATGGATAATCCAGGATAATCTTTTCAATCATCTCAAGATCTTTAATGTAGTTACACCTGTAAAGACCTCTTTGTATTAGTCTGTTTCTATCGCCTAAAACAGAATACCTGAAATTGGATAATTTATAAATAAACAAAATTTATTCCTTATGGTTTAGAGTCTGGGAAGTCCAGGTCAAAGGAGTGCATATGGTGAGGGCCTCTTTCTACAATGATGCAGGGCGTCACATGGTGAGAGAATGGCCTGAGCGAGAGTGAGCTAACCTTCTCACTCACTCTCCCTGTAAAGCCATCAGAACCACGTCCATTATTCCATGAATGGGCCATCCATTCATGAGGGCACAGTCCTCACAATCTAATCCCCTCTTAAAGGCCCCACCTTTCAAATGCCATAATTGGATTTCCTACTCTCTTAATACTGTTACAATGGGGGTCAGTTTTCCAATACATGAACTTTTGGGGGACACATTTAACCCATAGCACCTTTTTTGACAAATAAGGTAACATTTGTAGGTTCCAGGGATTAGGCTGTGGATATTTTTTGTGGGGCCATTATGTGGCCTGCCACAATTGGAATATTTTTTTAAAAAAATTCCAGTTAAAAAATGGGTTAGCTGTCAGTGGAAGGATAAAGAAAGGTAGAATCAATGAGTGGGTCAAATAAAAGGAATCCAGATGTAGAGAACACAAGGATTTGATTCTCAAGGTTGGTATAGCCCCTTGGAGGAGATGGATGCCTCATGTTATTGTGGCCCACCAGCCATGATCAGTCAACTAGCATCTCTTGTTCTGATTTCAAGGAACTTTCTGATAATTTGGCTGCTTGTATAGATTAACATATAGTGAAAGAACATGCTGATCTGTATTCCAAAGTATCTAGTTCATTGGATCATTATATTTCTCATTGTAAAATTTAAACATCAGAATTCTGGGGGTTTTTTTGTTCATTAGTTTCTATGAGTTTGGGTAATGTGTATCAGGTTCTGAGACAGGGCTGTCCATCTTACAAGTTGAGAAATGCAATTTGCCAGCACACCAATAGTGAATCCATCCCTGACAGAAACAAACTGAGTTAATCTTCTGATCATGTTTCCAAATTCCTAAGGAAGGAGCTAATGGGCCAAACTCGAGTCAGTTTCCCACCTTGGAGCAATCAACTCTGGTGAGAGAATGAGGCTCCTTTGAATGTACTGTTTTTGTTTTAGATTCATTTGGGAGGGATGAGTCAGTTTCCTTAATAGTGGGAGAATATGGCAAACAAATGTAATAATGGCCCCCTGCAGTCTGTACTGTTGTTTAACTCTCAGAAGGCATTCTATTTTTAAGGGTCAGCTGTATCATCTGCTAAGTCTTCTTCATAATTGGTATTTGTGTGTGTTTTCAGGATGCATGGTAAAACTGTATTCTCCTTTTTCCAATGCATTCTTTTTGCTTCTACCAAATTAATCTTTATAAAGCACCTTTAATTTATGATCTATGATGGCAATTACTTATATATCATCTGTATGTTTTTAGTCCTATCTATGTATCTCCTGTATTTTATTACTTAATATTTTTCTTAAATCAACTCACTCTATAATTAAATATATTAATTTAAAAAACAAACCTTCTTTACCGTGAATGGAAAACTGATATCACTTTTCCCTATATTGCTTTATAGAGGGTGATTATATAAATAAATACAGCAGGATGTTAGAATGTTGTTTCCAACCATGGTTTTGAGTGACGCTCCAATATGATAGGTATATTACCAAAGTTAATGTGCGATCGACTCCTCATGTGCAAGTTTACAAAGGAAATTGTAAAGTACTGGTTTCATAACTTTTGTACTCCTTAGCTAGATCAAAGATATTTAAAATAAGTCAGATTGTGAATAAAAAGGAAGATTTGTGGAAGATCTCTTAGCAGGGACCTAGTGCTATGCTAGAGACTTAAGGGGGTAATGGTTTCTCCTCCAACCTAGTGCAAAAAGCTTCCTTGGGACCACATGGAGAGGTATGGAAGGTGTTCTCTGCATTTAGGGAATAGAGAGCAATGGCACCTGACTTCCACCTTAGAAAGTGTAGAAGTGGCTGTGTTAGGGTGGCCCTGAACTCCTGGTTGAGTGGCCTGGAGGAATTTTAGCAAGAAGCCAGAGGAAAATGCTGGCCTTTCAGGGGCTGTGAAAGGAGTCATCAGTGACCACTTGGACTAGAAATTCTTCAGTTAAGTGCCCTGCACCAGGGAATGATGGAAATCTCCATGAAAGTGCCCAGGGAAGGAGTAAGGTTTGATTTTCTGGTTGGACCTGAGATCTCCCAGCCACTAGCCAGCAAGTACCATTTTTTTGCCTTTCTCCCTCCTCCCTGTGACCTCCCCTTTTCTAGCCCTGGAAAGAAGTACAACAGCAGCTAACAAGTGAAGGAGGAAGTGAGTGGAGAGAGCAGAAGCCACCCACACTCCCTTTCTGGAAGTCAGGCAGCTAGACAGCTGTCAGGTGGGGGCCTTGCCTAGGGAGGAGGGAGGAAATTGAAGGGCTGACTAATATCTAGGACTTGACATACAAACTACCAAATTAAGACTGAGTTTACACGTAAAAGATTGTAAGACTGTCTTTTTCCTAAGAATTAACCCCCCAAACACAGTGGGCTTGCTGGGATATTATCCAGTAGCAGGAAAAAAGCTTTCTCCAGTGGATAAAGTTTAAAGAGGAAACAGGAAACAAAAAATAAAGTTGGGTTTTGATTATGTCACAGTCATTTTGTTCAATGTACTACTTACATGAACATGATGAAAACAAGAAAGTTATACTTTTAGAAGTTAAAATTTAAAAAAAAAACCTATGAAAATCAAGTAATAAATACAATTTATTTTATAAGTACATACAAGAAAATAGCTGCATGATTTAAACACGTGACAAACTCCTTGATTCAGGTTCAAGGTTGGCCAATTGGGTGACTGATGTTGCCACTAAACCTAGATAATTCCTTGGTGAATGGTACCCCTGCTTGGTGATGTAACACGGTTGGGGCCCCTTGACAGTCCACACCCATTTGGTTGCAATCTTAACATGGGAATGATAGACTGGGAGAGACGATGTGAACAGTCATTCTTTCTATCCCTACTTCTAAAAAGTCATGGTGAAATGTTTAGTATGTAAAATCTGAAATATTCATGGCCGAGTCTGTTAATTTATGTGGTTTGTGTAACCATGTTTCTACCTACTGTGCCCAATGTATTTTCTTCTGCAGTACATATTAAAATAAATATTTAACTATAAAATTTTTAAAAATTTCAGTGGCATGCCTCCTGAAATCATCTTGCATACCACACGCTGCAAGAATCCTCAGGCCACATCTTACCTAGAAGTTGTTGTCTCTTTCTGGACCCAGCCCTGATCATGTGTACAGGGTGAAGCCTCTCTTTACTGTTCCCCACTCTTATCATGGTCTCTGGGCTCCAATCCTGTAGTGATTCATATCTGTTCTTCCTTCAGGATTCCTCTATTTCTCCTTCCAGTTCTATCAGTTTTTGCTTCATGTATTTTGCAGCTCTGTTGTTTGGCGCAAGCACATTTAGGATTGCTATTTCTTTTTGGTGGATTGATTCTTTCATTATTATATAATGTCCCAGTCTGTCTCTGGTAATCTTCTTGACTCTGAAGTCTACTTTGTTACTAACATAACCATTCCTGCTTTTCTTTGATTAATGTTTGCATGATATATCTTGTTCCATCCTCTTACTTTCAACCAGCTGATACCATTATATGTAAAGTTGAGTTTCTTTAAAAAGCATATATTTACATAATGTTTTTAAATTCTGTCTGCCAATCTGTCTTTCAATTGGTGAATTTACACATTTGCATTTAACGTAGTTATTGATACATTAGAGTCTAAGTCTTCCATTTTATATTCTTTATTTTTATTTACCTTTTATTAATGAGTATAAGCTTTATTACATCAAGTGATAAATATATACAAAGAAGCAAACAGATTTAGTCATTTTTTCCACATTTTGTTCAACTTTTAGTAAACACAGAACTTAAATCTACATATAGTCTTAGTATAAAAATTGTTAGGTTTGGTTGGTTGCTCTTTTTTCTATATTAATAAACCTGTGTATTGAAAAATTTATAGTGATGCAAATGCTTGGGCAAAAAAAGAATTTACATTATGCAGACTGTATACTGTATGGCAAGTAGGGACTAGGTAAAGAGAACTTTTAGTATTCATTAAAAGCAAAATTCTTAAGAGTTGTTTGTATTAGCTTTTGAAAAGGATCAAAGAACAATTTGTGTTACAAAAATGTATTCAAAAGGAAAGATTAAAGTGAGACATTGGTATCTTGGAGGCAGATATCAGTTTGCTGTAAGATGGATAAATTGTACATGCATCTTTTAAATCAATGCTTAAAAAAAAAAAACCCGAGTGGTTCCTAACCACTTGAAATGCAAATCCTAATCAACTGCAAAATCTTTCCTACAATTTCAGGCCCTAGTGAACTATAGGAAAGAAACAAGGAGGAAAAACCAAACTGTTACCATTTTAAAAACTAAACAGGGGAGATGAATGCTAACTTCTCATTTTGTAAAACATGGAAAACCTTGCAAAGCTAACAAGGTGATTAGAATGTGGCATTCCACTCTGTTTTAGCCAAACACTCCTGAGTCAGTTGTCTAGCATGAACTCATGTTAGTCTCTTCGTTGTGTTCTTGCTGCCAGTGTAAGTGAATCTGATCACTTCTTCCAACCCTTCCATGATGGCCAGCAGTTTAGCATATTTGCTTTGGAGTACCTGGCTGTTTCCAGTTTCCTGGGTGTAGACTAGAGATGATGGCCCATAGTCACTCAGCAGCTGGTGATATTGTGAGGACAACACCATGCGGGTAAAAGACGACAGCTCTCAACTGTGTCGAGGGAGGCAGTGGTCATTTCTGAGCTCGAGTTTAATTTGTATGACATTCTCCCACCTCCACCCTCAGTGGAAGATTGAAAAATATACACAAACAGACTTCTGGCTCAAATTGGTGAACTGTGGAGGTCTTCCAGAGACCCCCAAAATTTTAGGCCTTGTGGTTAAAGGCTGATCGTTACCCTGGACGTGAAACCCTGAGCAGGATTAAGAGTGACATGTTACCTATTCTGCATACAAGCAAATAGATCAGCACTTTGGCTTGTGGCTTCCTAATATACATACTCTCATCCATCTGTCCTCAAGGACGGATACAACAGGACTGTCAGACAGACAGACACACACGCATGTACACATACATGCACACTGTAACATATTTGAACTGACTAATAGAAGCATGACTGAAGTGGCTTGAATATAAGAAGGAGAGCATATCAGTAACTAATTAGGAGGAATGGTGTGGGACAAAGCTAGAATTTGTTGACCACTCACTATACATCAGATACCCAAAAAGCATTACCTCATTTAATTCTTTTTTCTTATTGACAGATAAAAATTGTATGTATTTATGATACACATCATGATGTTTTGAAATACGTATACATTGTGGAATGGCTAGATCAGGCTAACTAGCATAGGCATTACCTCACATACGTATCCCTTATTTACGGTGAGAGAACTTAAAATCTACTTTCTTAGCATCTTCCAAGTGTATAGTACATACATACTCATTAACTATATTTACCATGTTGTACAATAGATCTGTTGAATCATTTTTTTTAGAAGTAAGTGAGCAGAGGCTTAGAGAGATTAAATATGTTACCTAATGTCACATCTAATAATGGCAGAGTCCAAATTCAAATCTGAATTTTTCAGATTTGAAAATCTGCTTTGCTGTCTGTCTCTCATGGAAGAAGGTGGAGCTTGGGGGAAATTGGTGTCAGGACATAAAGTTATAGATGGTTGGTAAAGTCTGCGAAGTGGCCACAGAGGATAGATGTGGCTGGATTTCACTGTCTACCTCAGTCCCTCTTCTTCTCACAACTGTAGTGTGCACTGCCCCGGAGTCTGCAGCCTCCCTCTTCCCAGAATAAACTCATTTTAAAGGAAAAAGCTGGGTGGAGTTCTGCTCTCCTCTGGGACCTGAAGGGAGTTGGCTGGGTCTCCTCTTCCTGAGGGTACATGACTAAGAGAGATGGGAGGGGGCCCATAGCATGGAGACTCGTGGCCAAGAACATCTCAGGGTGGAGAGACCTCCAGAACATTTTTTCCATTCTGCATCAGACAGAGTAAAATTGATTAGCATTTAATTGGTTTCAGCTGTTCTTAACATGCTGCATAGAAAACTTCAATGTACTTTGCTAAATTCTATATTCCTTATGGTTAACAGATTGAAAGCCACAAGCACCCTGAAGAAAACACCAGAAATCGAGGCTTTCGATCACACTGAGTTGTTTGCTATTGTTCAGCCATTTGGAATGCTCTGGGAATGCTAAATACTTTGGATTGGGAATAAAAAAAGGGAAACAAATCTATATCTGGTAAGTCTCTTGGGTAGATAGCAGACTAAAATTAAGGATATCTGTGTGGCAGTGCCAGCTTTCCCTGCATGGCTGTGTGATTTTGGGTAAACCTCTTTACCTCTCTGGATTGCATTACGGTTTCTAATCTGGAAAATGAGGAGATTGAGCTCAGTGATAGTAAAAGCTACTTTCACCTCTCACGTTCTGTAACTGATTTTCATAATTCTGATGCTTCAGTACAGTTCTGGAAAAACAACAGTACAATCCTCTCTCATTAAGTGTGTAGAACAGCAGACTGTGTCTTGGAACCCAATGAGGAAGAGGTTTCAAAGACGATTCCCTGGTTAAAGCTTAAACAAGTCATTTTAGTCTCAAAAGGTCAGAGGACAAATGAGGGGCTGGGAAAATCTCTGACTGCTTTACTGTGTGTTCCTGGTCAAGGACACTTCAGTTCCTACCCTTCCTGTCTCCATCTACACAGTGAAAATAAGGGATGCTTGTTAATGCAAAAATCTTTGTCAAGAAGTTTGGCCAAATGTGGGGTGCAAATAATACGCGTCAGACACTGGAGGCCACAGATGGGGCACAGCTCCGGTGACTGCTCTTTCTCAATCCAGTTTCCTGCTCTTCCCTGCATTCCCTTAAATTGTTCATTCTCCAACTTTCTCTTTGCCTTTATTCCTCCTCCTTTGCTACTTCTCTCTTGCTGAATCCCCTTTGCTAGGTCTTCTCTTTCCCAGAGTTCATGAATGGCCAGGGTGGCAGCCAGAACAGCAAAAGCCCCGGAGAAGTTCTGCCCTGTGACCCAGTGGCTTAGAAGGCCCTGAGAGGGAGCCATCTGAAGCCTGCTTTTCACCCACTTGGCTTTATAGTCCTTTGTTACCAAACTTCAAGTTAGCATTCAACTGATTAACTTACAGGCCTAACCCCAAGGTCTGGGGAACTCTTGACCCATCTCTAGCAGCCCCAGGAGCTTCTTCACTGACCCTCAGTGTGACGAGGCTGAATGTGGACTGACATGCTTGAGCAGAGAGAAGCGTGAGGCACCGCCATTGAATGATTTCCCCATCCTCAAAGCTAAGGACTCCACTGCGCCTCCGTGAATGGGTTGATAGCTCAGACTGCTGGGCCCACAGCTGGTGCTGCTGCACCCATGGTCCAGGACTTTAGGTCTGCAGGCTTTCACGACAGGTGCAAGGTCAAATTCGACTCTAGCAAATGTCATTCAGTACGGTGAATGGTAACACTGAAGAGCTGTTGGCTTGGCTGCAATGGTTCTCTGGGATCTAATGCCTGTCAAAGATGGAGTAGATTTGTGTAAGCAATGCAAAGAGCTATGATAGCTACGATTTTGAAGGCAAGACTAGATAGTGGAAGTTGCAGGCTTTTTTTGTAAGGCTTCGTGAGGGGTATTGTATGAATGTGGGACTTTCTTTCCCAGGACCAAATCATGCACTGGGAATCTGAGGTGTGAAAGAGAGTTCAGTCTTAGTCATTGACTCCTGCATTTGGGGATGGCGGCCTTACTAGACTAGAAAGTGGATGAATAGTGTTCTCTCCCTCTGGAAATGTCATGTGTCTACCTGTAAGGGGAATGAAGGTTTGTAGACAGTAAGCTCTCCCCAGTCCCTTCTGGTGACCCTTTACCACACTCTGAGTAAGACTTGCCTGCACATCAGTGGTTCTAGAAAGCAGCACAGCATCCCTCAAGTTTCCCTTCTCCATAAGTAGTGGAACATTCTATCTCTCTGAACACTTGTAGGGGACCAGAACATAATAGAGCCTCCTGAGCAGACCCTTCAGCACAGCAGAGTCCACGGTTCTACACACTGTCATGTGCTAACTACTCCTTCAGAATGTAGTTCTCTTATGATTTTATTTAAAACCCTTTACTGAATCTTCCCCTGGCTACTTGGGAATTACGCACTATTGCAGGCATCATTCCTCTTGCGTTTACTCGAAATGTGAGGGAGGCCATGGAATAGAAATAAGGAAAAGAAGATGAAAGGCTTTGCAAACTCTAAAGTGCTAGTATTGTTTATTATTGTTACTGGTATATAAAACCCCACGGACCCTGCCCCACTGGTTCCTACTTTCCATGTGCTGAGTCAGGGAACAGGGCCCCATATCTGGTGACTTACGTGCTCATAGTCCCCATGGAGAAGCCCAATCCCATCCTCTAGCCTGGCCAGTCCTGGCAATATGCCCAGACTCCTTCTATTAGGTCCTGATTCTTCTCCTCCCCACAGTCATCACAACACCCATATACACTGACCCCAGTCATCTCCCCTAATTTCCCAACTCTCATTCACCTTGAGTTACAAATGGATATGGAAGGTTACTTAATTTTTTTTATTATAAGAGAGTAAACGAGAGAGCTTTTGCAGTTACTCTGTGCTCCCCAAACGTTGCTCGGGCTCAGGTGTGGGAGAAGAGAGTGTGGTTAGAATCATGCCCCAAATGCCCCCAGGCTCTCAGCACAGCCTCTGTTTCTCCTCCAGGCTCCTTTCCCAAACCTTCTGAAGGCTTCTCTTTCTTTCTCTGGCATCCTGTTAGTCTGAACTCGTGTAAGCTATTTAATGAGCCAGGCAGCATTATTCGATTTTTATAAATTTCTAGATTTATTGGAAAACAAGCCATGATTATGAGAGGTGCCATGAATATCAAGTTCTGTACTGCTGCTTTTGAATCGCCCTTTATTAACAACTGACTATAATTCTTCAGGGGGTCAGAACTGCTAAAAATATTAGGAATTGACTTGGAAAATTCTATGCTTTCATTATGCCCATTTCCCCTAGTTATTTGTTTTGCCAGAAAATCTCATATATCTTAAAATATGTTGCTTTTGCAATGGGCCATAAACTTTACTTTCAGCTGCTGCACCCTGGAAACCTGAGACATTGAGAACATTGTTATTTATATTCATAGAAATTTTTTTCTTTTAATCAATCATGTTTACTTTACCAATAATTAGGTCAGCTGGGACAAACCTGCATTTTCCCCACTTTTTTAGTGGTGATGAAATTATGAGAACGATTGTATCCTGTAATTATGCATTTAGATATGGTACAATCAAAAAACACCACTTAAGGAAAAACAATGAAATGAAACAGATAAATAGCAGGAAACCCTATCCTTCCCTCCCCTCCCCCTCGCCTTTTTTTGGCTATGTGAGCATAAGCAGTTTCACTATTGTCCGGGAGAGTTTAAATTCTACTGCTTGTTAGGGTGACTATTAAAAACTCCTCCCTAACTGAAGATTTTGTGTTCTGAAGTCATTGTATTCTTAGGCTTTGTTCCAAAGTGACTTCATATTCTGCTTGCAGGGATTTAAGAGAGATTATTAATGTAAGGGCAGCAGTTCTGTGAGCCAAAGATGTCTTTTTTTCTGACTCATGTTAAATAGGACTGAATTGTGTGTTAAGTTTCTCCAACATTTCAATTAAGTATGGCAGAACTCTACTTGGCCAGCCATAGGGTTATTTAAAATGTACGTTACAGGTTTTAATAAATTGGCATTGGGAAGGTAAGGGAACAAGTACTAAAACTCCAAAAATAACAGTTCTTGGAGAATCGTTCTCAATTTCATATTAAACACATCAAAATTAATTTCAGCTGCAACAAAAAGTTGATCTAAGAGTCATTTCAGGTTTTGTGTTTTTTTTAACTGATTCGAATGAAATGGCAAAAACAATTCTAGACTTTCAAAAAGGAAATGAAGGGTTTACTAATCATGAGCCTGTCCTTTAAGAATGATGCAGCTGTATGAGCTACTAACATCCAGCCTTCCAGTAATGACACCACTGTGAACCAGAAAGTCAACACTCCTGGGAGAGCTTGTGCTGGAAGAAAATTGGCACTTAAAAATTACCCCTCATATTAATTACTCCAGTCTTCAGGAAGAAAAGAAAAATGTTTCAGAAATCACTTTAAAAGATAATCCAAGATATTGCAAAAAAGATTTTTGTAGGAGGGTGTTTATTGCAACATTATTATAGTGAGAAATTGGAAACAGCCAAATAGCCAAAAAGTAGAGGACTGGGCATACAAATTATGACAGATTCACACAATGGATTACTATGCAATCATAAAACAATGTTATGGTGCAGTACTATTAAAATAATAAGAAAAATGTTATGGTGTATTAAGGTAATTCTTGTATATATGTTAAGAAAAAAACCACAGGTTATAAGATAGTAGACTTGTGGCCTGGCTCATTAAATAGCTCTGGGATGGTGCCAAAAAACCTGAAAATTTTTTTCTCTCTGCCCTTTTCTATAGTGTTTTGTAATCAAAGAAAAGAACAATAAATGTCATAAAAAAGAGACTTCATTTGCAAATCTGCTGAAAAATGATGAATATTTTAATTCCTTGTTTTTACTAAACTATCAGATTACTTGGCTTTTCAGAGATGCATCTACTTCTTATATTTTTCATCAATTTTTAAAAAATACCTGTCACTTCCTATCATATTTGGAGCTTTCTGCTTTCTACTTATGCAATACTGTAGGGAAATTAAATTTGATTGTGCCAAAGTCATCAGAAATGGCCTTAATTTTTATTCTGTGAAGTCTCTTTAAAAGTTGTTAACTGTTGTTAATAGGCTATTGAGTTGGGCAAGAAGCCATCACTTCAATAAAACAGCTCTTTATTACTGAAATCTTCCATGGACAAACTCCATCCTCAAAGCAACACACAAACCCCAGAAACTGAAAAGAAGACACACATGCTAAGCCAGGCTGCTCCTGCATGCCCAGCGCAGATTAAGCTACTTGAATGGCACTGGAGAATTGAGGCTGGGGAAAGATCAGGCCTTAGGTCAACACATTCCTGGGTGGAAGAAGCCGTGTCCACTGCAATTTCATAGCACAAATGAGAATGACTCTTGGTTAGATGGGAAATTCCATTAAACCCTATTATCCAAGAATGTCAGGGAACTGTTATTGTACTAGCTGCTCCTGATTTGAGACACGTGTGTAGAGGAAAACCACATTGAAAAACTGCAAATTCTCAGTCATCTTGTCTCATCTCATCCTCATCTCTCTCTCTCTTTCACACACACACACACACACAGACACGATAGGGGAAAGAGAGAGACATTTGAAGACTATGAATCATTATGGCAATAGCTGCAATTCTCCATGTTCTGTCCCGTCACATCTCTCTGCCCATGACCTGGAGCTCCTCCTTTTCTCCCACGCTCTCATATTTATCTTCGCCCCACCTTCTGCACAAACCTGACTGCATGAAGGATGACGGGCAGCATTTCTGTATGCTTCCAGTCCTGGGGCGTCCAAGTTGCATGTGATAGGGAAGGAGCTAGCAGAAACTCTAGGTCACAGAGGTGTGTCCGGCTGGCCTTGTGTGGTAACATGCAGGAGAACGCAGTTGCTTGGTGCCTATACCCTGGGGATGAGGAGAGCCAGGTCAGTGAGAGAAGAGTAAAGTGAGGAATAGTAGAGATGACAGAGAAAGGGTTGACAGCGTGAGCAAGCTCAGGGCACCGAAGCAAGGCACAGACGGGGAGAATGAGGTGGGAGTGGACTGGGAGTGGGGAACTGCTGGAGCAGGGCCAGGGTAGGAGGCATGGCGGGCAAAGCCATGGCTGCTTCTTTCAGTGGAGATCTGTGCATTATAAAGTCTCAGTTTTATGTGTCTGAAAATATCTTTATTTTTCTCTGCCACTTAAATTGTGATTTAGCTGAATATAATAGTCTAAGTTGAGAGTTTTGTTCCTTCAGCACTTTGACGACTGCTTTCCGTTGTTTTGTAGCATTTAGTATGAGTTTAGGGTTGCTGCTGAGAAGTTTGATAGCGTTAGTGTTTTTTTTTTTTAAATAATCTGTGTTTTCTTTCTGACACATTTAACATTTCCTTTTATTCTTTAAGTTCTAAGTCGCATTACAGTATTCATAGGTGGAGATTTATTTTTACTTAATTTTTTTGGTATCAGGAGTGAACTTTCAATCTGAAGATGTACGTCTTTTGCTCTGGAGAATTCTTAGCTATTACTGTTATGTTAAGCACTTTATGGTTACTTCTTTCTCGTTCTTTTCATTCTGTTTTTCTGGGATGCGTATTATATGCTCGTAACCCTTCTTTTGTATATTTGAACTCTTTGTTATTCTGTGTGGAATTCCGGGTGAGCTCCTCCCTAAGACCTTCCCAGTCACCAGACTTCGTTTACTGAGTCTAGAGATCGTTCCATCTATTAAGCATTTTGAAAATATCAAGGGCTACATTTCCATTTCCAAGAGATCTATTTGGTTATTTTGCATATTCATCTACTCTTGCTTCATTTATGCCTGTTTTTCTTCCATAAGGGCTTTTTATAACTGTTATTATCTTATCTCTTTGAACTTTCTTGTTTTAACCAATTTGTCATACTGTTCATTAAAATTAATTTCTTTCTAAGGTAAATTCATGTTCTGATTCCATATTTTATTGACTGTGGTTTGTCAGGATTAGATTTCATGGATTTGAGAATTTTGATTTGTAAGATTATTTTGAATTCATTTTTTGGTTGTTTGCTTTCAGTCTGCTTTTCCCCCCCTTTCTTCTCTTCCGGTGTCCATTGCTCTAAATCCAATGGCTTTGTGGTTGTCTTTTTTACCTGGCCCCCTGGAATCCCATTTCAGAACCAAGGGCTAAAAAGGCAGCTCAGGACTCTTGGCCATGGTGATACCACAGACATCTCAGTGCAATCACCAAGCCAGTGTGTGGCTTGGGTTTGTTCCTGGTTTCAAGGCTGTGTCAGTATCTTCTCACTTCCCTCGGCCCACAGATTCCCCTAAGTCATAGCTCAGTCAGCCTCTGGCTAAGATCAATGATCAGAATTCAGGTCCCTTGTCTCAGGTGGAGTAAACTCCCTGTCACCCAGCCTCCACCACCTGTTTCTGGACCCGGAGACCAGCAGGTCTGAGCTTCAGCCCAACTCACATGTTTGTATTCGGTTGCTTTTTCTCATTCATGGAGATAGTAATCTTTCTTGTCCCTTAAACTCTGCAATGTCTTTTTTTTTTTTTTTTTTAAATAGTTTTTCCATCTTTGTCATGTGTTTGGGGAAGAACAGCAATGCCAAAGTGTGAACTTCTGTCCAATTTTATTAGAAGTCAAGAGGCTGTTTTTAGAAATCTACCTTGCTATGCTTTCGCTTATTTGTAACAAACTAGTAACCATTAATTAATTAGTACACAGGCTGTGGGTTGTCACGTTTGAGGACTGAATGGGAATTTTGAATTTAGCAAAGTTGACTTGCTGATTATAAAAATAATAGTGCACGATTTTCCCTCTCAAACTGTTCTCACTGGAGCAAGAGCTCTGTATCTGAATTGATTTGCAAATTCTATGGTCCCTTAAGACCTAAAATCCAGAAAAAGCTAACTAGGTTCTCTCATGATTTTAAAAAAGATATGCAATCATAGGATTTTAGAACTCAAAGGAACATCAAAGGTCATATATTACAGGACCCTCATTTCTGGATCCAAAAAAGGAGAGATAGAGAAATTAAAGGTCTTGCTCAAGGCTACATAGTATACAAGAAGCAAAGCTAGAGCTTGAATAACTGGGTTCTCCTAGATTTGTATTTCTCCAACAAAGTTGTCCATAATATATATTAGAAGTGATAGAACTAGGTTTGATAAATGATTTCTGCTGTGATGCTTAATTATTTACAAAGTGGAGGCACTTCATGGAACAAATCATATCCAAGTTTGGTTTCAATTTCAATCTACTGTGTGTTTTTCAAATGCAAATATGTGCATAGCAGCATTGCTTGCTCCACATAGAAAGCTGAGTTAGTCAGAATGCTCCTTATTCTGTCTGCCATATGGCCATGTTCTATTAAGTATATAATTTAGATAAATATGAGAATAAAAAATAATAGTAGATGTGAAAACAGAAGTATTGTATATTTCAGGGTCCATAGTTACAAGCATCAAAATCTGATTCTGGCTGATTAAGCATAAAAGTAATTTATTATAAGGGTTTTGTGTAGCTCACAAAATTGTTGGCAAGTCTAGAGAACCAGACCTAAGGATAAGCTTCCAGAAATGGCCCAAAACTTTAGAACTAGCCTCCTGAGAAAAACCACTACTGATGTAAGCACGGAGCACTAGAAGCTGTAGTGAACTAGACACTTATAGGAGCTTGACTTCCTGAAACTACAACATCACCAGCATCACTGCCATTTCTGCTGTGAATGACACCCTCTGCAGTGTGTAGGTCCTGCTTCACTCATGGGAGCTCAAAGTGCATCCTCTGCTGATCCTGAAAACAGTTACCTCTCTCACCATCCTCAGCAGCAAGGGATTCTGTGCAAAGCTTCCTTCTTCAAGCAAGACTCTACTGTGCTTGGATATAGCTAATTGGTGGACTCTGGTTCACATGCTAACAAGCTAGCTGCAAATGAAGGGCTGGGGAAGCAAGTTGTCTGTCTACTGTCTTGGAGAGACAGGGCTTTTAATGTGGAAACTTCCCTAAATAAACCAACAATGTTCAGGTACCAGGCAATTAGCAAGTTTGCCAATGTTTACTACATTTAATAATTAAAATTGCCAAATGAAGGAGGTGAGGTGCCCATGGGGTTCCCTGTAGGGTAAGATCATCCATTGTGTTAGATATTTTACACTGACCCTCTGACTCCACTCTCCACCCTTCTCTAGCCTGCTCAGTGCTTCTGCAGGCTGACCTGTGGGGACTGCATTCAGCATGCCCTCTGCCTCCAGCTGGGTTTGGCCAGCGGGAGGGGCTGGCAGGAGCTGGAAAGGTAGGAGGGGGCATTTATTCCCCTGATTCCATCCTGGCTGGGTTGTAGGTTGTTTCTCTTCTGAAGGCCCCTGTTGGGTGGTCCTCTCATACAGCTGGGGTTCTGGTCACCACTCTTCCCTCCTGCCCTTCAGGTCTAGTTGTTCCTAGTAGGGAACTCTGGGATACTTACCCACCCCTTGTGGATTCCCTCAACTCTCACTAAACCTTGTAAATAGTTTCTTTGAAACTCTCCTCAATTATCTCATTTGCATGTACTATCAGTTCCCTGCCAACATTCCTGAACAATATAAGGGTGCTTCAGAAAGTTTGTGGGAAAGAAAAATTAAAAGATAATACAGATCTTTCCATGAACTTTTTGAAGACCCCTCATACATTCTCATATTATCCTCACTGTGACACATGCTCAGATATTATTTTCTTGTCTCATGAAAGTGCTGGAATATATTTCTTTCTTTTTTTCTTCTTCTCAAGTGCAAATCACTGATTAATTGGATTAGATAAAGACAATATTTTTAAATATGTAGGAAAAATTTTTCATTAGGTTTTGAAATTTACTTTATATAACCCTAGCCAAGTTCTTTTTAGTCCTGGGTACGTAACATAAAGAGCTCTAAAGAATTATGACTTTGGGGCTCCATTTCAGATCAGGGGAGACGAGGTCATATATATCTTTTCAAAAAAAGAGCTCTGGCTGGTTCTGAGGCAAACCACAGGTAGATGTTAAGGAATAAGGGTTCACAGAAACAGCACAAAATGATAGATACTGCTGCCTCCTTTTTGCATATTCCAATGGACATAATGCCTCTTCAATACCACAACTCTGAGTGGCGAAAATTAGTACCCTGGATAGATTTTTTTTTAACACAGAGGAAGATTGTATGTGTCTAATTCTCATAAAACTCTATAAAGGGCTTCCTTGCTTAAATAGCTGTTTCCCCAAGTTGTTTCTGATTGATGGATAATTTTCTCTCACATTCTAACAGATATCTTAGCCATTTCTGCCACCTGTCACCTAAAATCCTCTGCATATAAAACTTTTACTATTATGATACAGTATGATCAATTGAAATTTCTACTGCACTTGGCTTTAAAAAGAAAACATCCCAAGAAAACAAGGTCGTAGTGGGGGAAACACAGTAAAATAAAAATCATAATCACGATCACAAGAGTAGATGTAGGGGAGTGGGTGGACATTTGGAATCATGTATATGATCACTGATCTTCAGAATGAGGGATGTGGAAACTGCATTATCTTCAGTCTTACAAACTTGTTTCATTATGTTCAGTATTTACCAAATACCCTTTATGTGCTTAGCTCTTCTCCAAATTTTATAGGGAATGAAGAAATATATGAGATGCCTGCCCTCAAGCAGCTAACAATACAATGGGAACAACAGGAACAATTATTTACATCACATTAATTGCTAAATTGTGTGCATTCAATGGAAAGAAGTCCAGAGAAATCTGGTATGTTCCTTTATGATACATATTTCAGTGTGTCAACTGGTCAACCAGCTTGGACAAATGCAGCTTGGTAGTTGATCCAGTTGTCAACTGTTCTCCTTCCAAGCTTTCTCTTAATATGCCTGGAAGTTGTATTCCTTTTTTAGCATCCGCATCATAAACTGCTTCTAAAACTGTTTCATAATAATGGTTCTAACACTAGATTTCTTATATCCATCACTTGCATAATTCATTTTTCGAACCTATGAATAAAACTTTATATTCCTTTTTATCCAACTGTTTTGGTTGTTTGAGGCCCATTGTTCCAATTCATTAAAATAATTAGGACCCTGGTTGTATCATTCAGTTTATTGGCTTTCCCTACCAACTTTGGTCACCTGAAACTTCAACCTGAATACATCTTTATTATATAAAGAATTTTAGTGCACTGTGAACTTTGTGAAACATTGTTGTATATATTATCTCATTTTATCATCAAAGTCTCAGGGCAGTGATTATTCCCTTTCATAAGGTGGAGCCACTGAAGCTCAGGGCAGAGAGGTGACTTACTAGCAAGTGTACAGCCAGGACAAGGGTACATGTCTTCAGACTACTGCCTTGGTGCCCTTTCTTTCTTTAAACTATTATATATTTTAAAAGAAGTCTTTTCATTTATTTTTAATTTTATAGGTAATACATTAGGTACATTAACATTGTGTAAAGCCCTTCCTCCAATCCCATGTCTCCCTCCAAAGGTATTCACCCAACTCAGATTGGAGTGTATTCTTCAAGACCTTTTCCCACACATGTCTTCACTTCTGGAAATAGTTCATTTTATGGTGTATCATATTGTATTTGTTTTTCTGAAACTTGCCTTTTTCACTTCATAATGTTTTAGAACTTTTCCCATGTCAGCATTTACATAATCTGATGCACTGTGTTCCATTGCAGTGATGTGTATAATTTAACTTTCCCCCTGTTGATAGACATAAAGATTGTTTTCAGTTTTATTACTAAAAAATGTTGTAAGGAATGTCTTTTATATGACTCTTTGGGTACATGCGTGGGAATTTCTCTAGGCTGGATACCTGAAAGTGGAATTGCTGCTTGAAAGGTATGTGCATTTCAAATCTTGATAACAAACACCAAAATTGTCCTCAAAAAGGCCATACCAATGTATATTACCACCAATGCATGTAAGGGTAGTATTTCCCCCACACTTTCAGTAATATTGATTAGTATTAATTGTCATAGTTTTACTCATCTGAATTGCTCCATTTATTAATGAGTTTGAATATCTTGCATTTCCTGTTCTATGAATTGCTTATTCTTATAATATTCTCTCTATTATACCTTATATTATCTTTATGTGAACCTCCAACAAAAAGTTTTGAATAAGAAAGATTTAAAAAAAAAAAAAAGAGAAAAGGTTTTGAATAAGACAGTTGTATAGAGGTATACCCAGCCTTACAGATCTTCCTCTATAATAAACATGGATCTACTAACAAACATTTTAACGTGGTTGTTTGACCAGCAGTGGATTCCCCTAACCAGTTTACAAACTGGGCAACCCCCCTCCATCCTGGTCAGATGAATATTGTGAGCATCTTTGCAAAACATTGTGCTGACAAAAAGATTTATTGTGCATGGTATATCTGTATTTTATCTTTTAGCTCTAACAGGAAATAATATGAAGGTAGTTTAATGCTTACAAGCTTTTATGTAATACACATTCTAGAATATTGCAGAAAGTAATGCTAAGCTTGCTGTAAAGACTCCACAATCCATTTTCTCTCCTTTAGCAAACCTGTATTCATGCCTTGCTTAGATTTCTCTACCTGCCCCATCTTCTATTTCCCTAAGATGAGAGGCAGTGGCTGAGACCTATAATCTTTTATTCAGTCTGCAAAGCCTGTATACCGGCTTCTCTCTGGCTCTCTCCTCATTTAGGTTGTGCTTTCCGCTTTCTTTCTGTGCTGGCTGTTTTATCCTGTTCAGTTTGAAGATTGTGTTCCTTGCTGGAGAAGAAACAAGTGATTGAGTGGCTCTGCCTTTTCTCTGTTATCGTTTAACAGGATCTTCTCTAAACAGCTTATCCGTTCCTTCATCTTCTTGCTTCAAACTGTGTGTGCGTGTGTGTGCGTGTGCGTGTGTCCATGCGTGCATGTGCCTGCGTGTTTGTGCGTGCGTGTGTGTGTGTGTGTGCGTGCATGTGTGTGTGTTTTAAAGCTCCTTTTGTGGTCCTCCTCATTTAGCACTCCTCAGCTCTTTCTGGAGCTTTGCCTTCTGTCACAGGGTTTGTATCACCTTCCTACTCACCTTGGTTTGTGTCTTTTCATTTTTTTGCACATGTCATTTTGATATAAACTCACCAGAGAACCTCATGTTCGGTCATATTGGCTTTGGCTTCTGTAGGTAATATTATAGTACAAAGCTTAATTTTTCAGAGTTTTGCAATTTAAAAAAAATGTATTCCCTTCTATTGCTTCTGGCCACGGGGTATATTTATATTCCTGTTAACTTTTTGAAGTTTGTTTTCTTAAAGCCTCAATTACATGTCTGCTATGTCTGGAGTTTCTTTTCTTTTTTTTTCCGATTACATAATCTAGGATGACATGATCCCTTTCTTTCATCTTCAGTGGCTCTGCCTTTTCTCTGTTATCAGGAAGGCAAATGCTGCATTTTATTTCATGTTTATTGAAGTGAAGATTCCGATCATATAAACATCACCAACAAATTCTTCCTTGCTGGTCAGAAGTGAGTGTGGAGTAGCAGTTCCTGTCATTCCTTCTTGTATCCTTTGAAAGATGAAATTATCAGGCAGGCAAGTCAAGAATGTATTAAATTCTAAGATTGTTGTAGAGATTTACAACAGATGTCTAAATAGTTGAAGTAACCCATTCATATTACATCTTGTTTCTGTGTGACACGTCCATCATTTGGTTTAGCAAAGCATCTCCAGTTCTTCCATGTAGCCTGGCATTCTTGGCATGCTCCCACAAGTAACAGGACTCTCTTGCTCTCATTTAATCTTCTCCATATGTTATATGCTGTACTTGTGGATTCCATATATTTGCAGATTTGACACAGGGTGGTACTATATATCCATTTTTATCAGATCTGTTTATATTAAAAAACACACACCGTTCCATTGCTTAAACCAGTTCCATTTTCCCGAGTCTCAGTAACAGCTAGAAAATCATATTTATCTCTGTGGTAGATGCTGTGATGTACCACCCATTCCCCTTCAGGAATAAAGGTATGATTCTTCCTGCTACTGAGAGTCCCACTGAAGCTGGTCTTCACCTATAAGTCCCTATGGGGACTGCCTCAGCTGAAGAGAAAGGCCTCTTCCCCCAAGGCAATGTCCCTTCCAGGGTAGCCTGTGTCCATGCACTGATTGATATGGAGGGTAAAGGGCTGGGTGGATCCTCTTGCCCAGATTCAGGACAGCTCTGAAGGGTCATCACATCAGAGAGTATTCTTTCTAGGTCTTAAATCCTCCCTCATAAAGAAACAAATTTATTATTAGTAGTGGCTAACACTTAAGTAGTGATTACAATTCAGGGACTGTTGTGAGCATCTTACAATTGCACATTAACCCATCTGATTTCACGATAAACTCTGTGAAGAAGGTGCTGTTATTTTCCCCATTTTGCAGATGGTGAAACTGAGGAATAGCGAGGTGCAGTGACTTTTCCAAGGCCGTACTTGTATAACCATCAGGAGGTGAAACCAGCATGTAGACCAAAGCATCCTGGCTCTAAGGCCAGGTTATACTGCCCATTAAAAGATTCACCAAACCTCCCTATGGTTACTTAAGAAATATTATAGGAAAGTTCAAAAACAGGTAGTTCCTTGGCAGAATTTAAGCCAAAGGAGGGTCCTTTCCTGGGTGGGCTCTCCCACCTGTTTCTCCCATTGGGAACCATTGTCGCCATATGCCAGGCCTCTTTCCTAGGGCTGCTGATTCTGGGTCTTCTGAGAAGACGCATTTAGGTCTGAAGGTTCGTCTGCCCCTAAATTGTGATTCTCTGCTCCCTTTGTCTAAGCAGCTTTGGCCTAATAGCAAAACAACATTTGGAAAGGAGATTACCTTCCCTGTAGTATTCTACAATAATTAATTTATCTCTTCCCACCCGTTTGCCAGGACTGTTCAGTGAGTCTCTTGGTCTAGGGACCTGTGAGAAGCATCTTAAATTCATTTTGGTCTTTTCTAAATTGTTATTTACTACCCTTAGGAAACAAGTAAAGCAACAAGTGCTTAGTAATAAATTAAGGTGGAAAGTAGATTAATCCATTTTAGAAAGATTTTTCTACTGGAAGGTTTTTCCAGTTAACCTTCCATCTTCCATTACCCAGAAGATTAAATTAAAAAGAACGTCCAAATTTCCGAGCAAGCTGGTTAATCTATATTTCAATGTAAAACAAAGCTAATATTTATGATCATTAATCTGATTTTTCTCTAGAAAACCTATTCATTTGATGTTTTTCCCCTGTAACTCTCTAACTTACCTTGTGAGTCTCTCCAGTCTGGTTTTTCCTTGCTTGAGAATGGTTTAAGAATTCAGCTCTTAATATAAGAAAATGTTCCTGGAATTGACCACAGAGCTACTAACGGGACTTGGAAATCCACATCATTTTTCTCATCACCTGAAGTGGGGCAGTGAGACATCTGTGAGGTTCTGGTTTCTTCCAGCACCGGTTGGACAATACTGATTGGCCACAATATTGTATGAGGTATGTTACTAGCTTTTAGAATTAACTCTGATCTCAGTGTCATGTCCTTTCACCAAGTTTGTGGATATAATATTTATGAGATTCTTCAGGCTTGTGGAGCCTTTCCCAGGTTCCAGGGAAGCTAGGGCTATGTTTCTCAAATTATGGTCCATGACCGCCTACATCGGGTCACCTTAGTGACAGTGTTAAAAATGAAAATGTGTAGGCCCCTGGCAGAACTACTGAATGAGCATATTCAGAGCTGGGCCCAGGCATGTGCATTTTTATAATTTTTGAACACATTGAAGTTTGAGAACCACAGGCTGGCCGAAGTAAATAGTGCAGATTAGGAATCAGCTGAGGGTAGAATTTCTAGTAGATACTCACAAGCTGATCCTAAAATTTATATGGAAAGGCAAAGGAATTAGAATTGCCAAAATAATTTTGAAAGAATAACAAGGTTGGAAGGTTCGTTTTACCTGGTTTCAAGACTTACTAAAAAGCTACAATAATCAAGACTGTGGGGTATTGACAAAAAGATAAGCAAATAGATCATAAAGAATCCAGAAATAACCCATACAAATATGATCAATTGAGTTTTCACAGAGGTGTAAATGCAATTCAAAGGAGAAAGGGCAGTCTTTTCAACAAATGGTGCAGGAATAATTGGATGTCCATATGCATAAAAGTGAACCTCAAACTATACCCCAAACCTTATACAAAATTAACTCAGAATGGGTAATGGACCTAAATATAAAATGTTAAACTGTAAAACTTTTAGAAGAAAATGTAGATCTTTGTGAATTTGAGTTAGACAGAGTTTTTAGAATAACAAAATCATGATTTCTAAAAGGAAAAAATTGGTAAATGAAACAGCCAAAACTTAAAATTTTGCTTTGCATAGACATTATTAAGAGAATAAAAGATAAGTTTACAAATTGAAAGAAAATATTTCCACATCACATATATGGCAAACAACTTTTATTGAAAATATATAAAGAACTCTCAAAACTCAATAGTAAGAAAACTAAAACAATAAAAAATGGGCAAAAGATTTGAACAGATATTTTATCAAAGAACATATATGAATGGCAAATAAACACATGGAGAGATGTTCAACATCACTATTTATTTGAGCAATGTAAGTTAAAACTACAGTGAAATAAAGTATACACCTATTAGAATGTCTAAAACAAAACAAAACAAAATAAAACAAACTGACAATTCCAAAGTTTATGAGGATGTGGAGTAATGGGAACTCTCATATATTGCTGATAAGAATACAAAATGGTACAGAACCACTTTATAAGAAGCTTTGGCAGTTTCTTAAAGTTAAACATACTCTTACCATATCACCCAGAAATCCCACTCTTAGATATTTGTCCAAGAGAAATAAAAACATATGTTCTCTTAAAAACTTGTATGCAAATATTTATAATAGTCTCATTCATAATTGCCAAAACTGGAAACAACTCAAATGTCCTTTAACTGGCAAGTAGATAAACTATGGTACCTCCATACAATGGAATACTACTCAGCAATAAAGAATGAACTATTGTACATGCACTAAAATGGATGACTCTCAAATGCATTTTTCCTCCCAAGAAGGAAAATGAACAGATAAAGGATATGAAGTTGTATTGACTTTAGTTTCCACGAGTGATTTTTTTATAACTTCCCCACCCCCATAAAAATAGCCTCCTGCTCTGGGGACCACTTTTAGTAGAAAAGGCATGTTTGTCATAAGTATGAAGAATATGAAGATTCCTATTCGGAGAGACCTCTGTTCTTCCTGGCTAAGAGAAAGTCATTTAGTAGTTCAATCCTAAAGAGGAGGTTGGTATTAAAGAGGTACAGAATTAGAACTCTCTACTCAGAGCATCACATGTCTAGGATAGTGGTTCTGAAAGCATGGAACCTGGGCTAGCTGCAAAGCATCATTTGGGAACTTGTTAGAAATTCAGATTCTAAGGCTTGATGCCAGACCAACTGAATCAAAAACTCTGGGGGTGGGCCGGGCAATATGTGTTTTAGCAAACCCTCCAGGTGATTCTGAAGAACATTTGAGAAGTTTAAGAGTTTGAGAAGATATCAAAACTGAATGCTGTGCTTCACTATTGCAACCCTCTGAGGCTGAGAAAGGAATGTCAATTTTCAGTGACTCTCCCTCACCCAGACCTTCACTAGGCCTAGCTGAAGTCTCTCTGCTGACCAATGAGCAATGGGGCTTGTTTTAACCAATCATGTAAGACGTATGGTCTGGGTGTGTCCTGTCCAGGGCATTTGTTTTTAATGCTTAATTATCATAAACACCTTGAATCCCCTCCATTTTCTAAAGCATTTACAAAATTCTGACTTTTCCCCTTCAGCAAACTGGTCACTAAACTTTTCTTTTTTTTGAACCAATGAGTGTTTTCTTGTCAGGCAAAGCAATAAACTCTAAACTCTCCCTTCTTTTTTGATGTTAAAGCTCCAGTGGTTTTTAAAAAAATTCTTTTACATATAGTAGGAAGTCAGCAAGTGACTCTAGGAAGTCAATTTAGTAAGTTTACTTTTTCATCCCTGAACAAGCACTATAGAGAAATTAAAAACCCTATATTCTAATCCTTGTGCCAACTCAAATTGTTGGAAGGCCTTGGGCAAGCTACTTACATCTCTGGGAGTCATTTTTGTCATCTGCAAAGAGCAGTAAGCTTCCCTACCCTACCTATGGTGACGTAATGGCTGTGGGGTTGCTTAGTAGAATGGATAGTAGATATACAACATGTAAGCATTATTATCATTTTCTGTGCTCTACACCCTCAGTTTTACCCCTTGTCATCAGAGCACCCCACAGGGAAGGCCTGCAGCCTGGGCATGGTCCACGCTCCTCTGGAGGCGCAGCCAGCAGGGCAACCTTCATTATTTTGGAATTACTCTGGGCAAATAGAATAGCAGAAAATATTCCAGCCTAGGGGGTCATGGATAAAAACATTAGATGATTATAGTAATACATTACACTGTAGAATTTCCATCAGAACTTGGAAATGACATTGCAAATCAGTGTGCAGTTTCACAACAACAACAAAAAATGCTTTAATCCTTGGAATGAACAATTGGCTTATAGCAAATCTCTGAGCTTCCCCAAATGGTGATCCAATGAAATTGGATCTGCATGCCAAGCATCTCATTACCTGAAGCAAACAGATAGGGCACAGCTGATGTCAATGTTTAGCAGTCCTAGGAGATAAACTGCTGCTTCTGGTAAATAGGTGGTAATTTAGGCTGAATTATTTGCTAAGGGCTAAATTAGTCCCTGCAGTGTGTGCAGCATTTCTGAAGAATAAAAAATAAATGTTTTCCGTTTAAATAATATCCTGACTCAAGGACATTATTATTGCGATGTTTCCAACATGGGAATGATCCTGACACTCCTGCAGAGCCTGCAGGAATAAGAATTTTTCTAATGCATGCTAACATTGAAAAAGAAAGTAGATATCTAGGCTTGGTTTAAAAGAGGCAAGCAGAGAATAATTTTTATGGAAACGGGAAGGCAATTTATTATTTATCTAGCACTTACTGTGTGCCAGGCACTGGGCCAAATGTTACACAAATCAACATTGTTCTCACAATAATTCTGCGAGGTAGATATTTTCCTCAAGTTAACAGAATAGGACACTGTGGCTCAGAGCAGTTAAGTGGCTTCCACAAAGTCACACAGCATACAGTTATGGCAGAGCTGGGATTTAAACTCTGATGGTGGTCTCTTTTCTAGACAGTTACAGCAGCATCCTGTGCTAGAGAGCTTCTCTATGCCCCTTTGGATCCCCACTCAATCCTTCTCTGTGCCCACAGAGGCTGGCCCAATCTGCCTTCTGATTTCAATTGTGTTTGGCTAATGGAGAGTATTGGCAGGGGAGTATTGATTGGCAGGAGACGAGAAGGAGGGGGGAGAGTGAGGCCAGGCTACGTATTCTCCCCTCCCCAGACCCCTTATGTTCCATCGACCAAAAGTCTTATTAGCTCCTGTCAGCCTATCCTGTGCACACAAAATGCTTCCTCTGGGGTTTGGTAACCACTGCCTCCTCTGAGGGCCCTATACCCTGCCATCTCCTCAAGTCACCCAGTTTCAGTGTGCCATACGGTCACAGTTAATTTCAGCTTGCTCAGCTTATAAGACACCCAGGCTTAGAGGTGACTGCCCCTTCATTTAGTTGTTGCTGTTGCTAGTTCTGATTCAAATGAAGTTGTGGACCCATGGAAGCTTTCTGCTT
Organism: Cynocephalus volans; assembly: GCF_027409185.1. Taxonomy (NCBI): domain Eukaryota; kingdom Metazoa; phylum Chordata; class Mammalia; order Dermoptera; family Cynocephalidae; genus Cynocephalus; species Cynocephalus volans. The sequence goes on along the minus strand of NC_084460.1, from coordinate 124,668,315 downwards.
TTCCTTCAGGGTTCTATCTGAATAGGTAGAGACACTCTGGCTCTGGCTCACTGAGAAAAACAGAAGGGTTTTTATGAGCAAAAGCACCTCGCTGAGCCATATGTGGTTTCTGAATGACAACATTCAGAGTTCAGTGAAAATTAGAACCTGACATTCGTACGAAGTTCTATAGCTTTACTTTCATTACTTTCTATTTCAGAGTGTATTAGAAGCTAGATGTGTATCTAGAAAAAAAATAGCTGAACATGAAGCTGCAGTAAAGATATTTTTTTAAAGGCTGGTAATGTCTGAACTTCTATCAAGACATAATAGCCGATGACGGTCTTACTTCTATATTATCTCACTGAGCTAACACAACTGCTCTGTTTCGGCAGTGCTAGCTAACTCGTTTTCCAAGTGAATTCATTCCCCGTGATTTCAGAAGAATGAAGAGGAAAAAGAAGAATATTAAACAGGACAGACACAATGAATATTTTTACTTATGTTAATTCTATAGGTGTGAATAAAACTCTTGGTGCCCAGCAAATGTAATAGTCCTAACATTTTCAAAGGCATCACTCTTAAAAGTCTAATGTCATGCATGGCTGGGCAATAATTTTTAAAAAATTGGTTTCCTCATGTTTTTGTATTTGAATGACAAAGCATTTTGGAATCATTATCTTACCTGAAGGTAGTTATTCTATTGTTAGATAATTATAGTACTTAACACAAGAAAGGAAGATAAAAATGGGTATTATTTTAAATATCTTTCTATCATTATAAAATGTCTCTTTTGATCTCTAGCAATACTTCTTACCTCAACATCTACTTTGATATTAATATAACTATACCAGATGTACTTCGATTAGTGTTTGTATGGTATCAGTCTTTTATTTTCAGCCTTTCTCTATTTAATGTGTGACCGATACATCACATATAGTTTGGTTTTGTTTTTATATTCAGTCTGGCAACTTTGTCTTTTAACTGGATTGTAGACTATTTACATTTAAAATAATTAATGACGTAGTTTAAGTCTAATATCTTGCTATTTGTCACCTTTTGTCCTCTTGTAATTGTTCCTTCATTTCTCATTTCTTGCCTTCTTTTGGACTATGAAAACATTTTTATTATTCCGTTTTTCTCCTATATTTGCTCTTTAATTATATGTTCTTACATAATTCTTTTAGCGGTTACCCTAGAGATGACAATATGCATCCTTAATGTACTAAGTCTATCTTAAATAAGTAGTTTTGGGTTTACTGCCTCCTAAAGAAGGCAAGAACATTTCCAGCAATTTAACTGCATTTACCTTCTTCCCAGTTTGGGCTATTGTTATGTATTTTACTTCTGCATGCACCGTTATTACTGTTTTGTTTTAAATAGTCAATGTTCTTTTATATTGAACCACTTGTTTACCCTTTCTGGGCTCCTCATTCTTTCCTGCACGTCCATGCTACCATCTGGGGTCATTCTCCATCAGCCTGATGAACCCCCCAAGGGTTTCTTTTCATTCACAGCTGCTGCCATTCAATTCTCTCAGGTTTTATTTGTCTGAAAACATCTTTACTTAACCTTCATTTTTATTTTTACATCTGTATTGTGATGATTCACATATAATAAAATTCACCTATTTTGAGTGTAAAGTTTGGTGAGGTTTGGTAAATGAATACAGTAATGCGACCACCCCTCCCTCCAGTTTTAGAACACTTCTGTCACCCTCAAAAAGTTCTCTCTGCCCTTTGCAGTCCATCCTTGCCCCCACTGACCTACTTTAGGGCAGTATAGTTTTGCCTTTTCTAGAATTTCTTATAAATGGAATCATACAGTATGTTGCCTGTGACTAGTTTCTTTCATTTAGCATGATGTTTTTAAGATTCATCCACATTATTACATGTATCAGAAGTTCGTTCCTCTTAACTGCTGAGTAGTTCCATTGTGTGGATATATTGTACTTTGATTATCCATTCACTAGATGATGGACACTTGTATTGTTACCATTTTTGACTCTTACGAATGTTTATGCCATGAACATTCATGTACAGGTTTTGTAGGGATATGTTTTCATTTTATCTGGGAGTGAAATCGCTAGTCCATATGGTAAGTGTATGTTTAACTTTTTAAAAAACTACCAAACTGATTTTCAAAGTGGCTGTACCATATTGCATCTCTGCTTACAATGTAAGAGGGTTTCAGTTGTTCCACATTTACCAAGGCTCAGTATTGTCAGTCTTTTTAATTTCAGCCACCCTAGTGGGTAAATTGTGGATGTAATTTGCGTTTTCTTAATGACTAAAGATTTAGGGCATCTTTTCATGAGTATGTGGGCCACTAATATATCTTCTCTGGTAAAACATCTGCTCAAATCTTTTGTCCAATTTACCTTTGTCAAGTCTTAGGAGTTCGTTATGAGGGTACTTCAAAAAGTTCATGGAAAAATAGAATGAAAAGATAACACAAATCTTTCCATGAACTTTTTGAAGTACACTCATGTATTCTGAATATAAGTCCTTTGTCAGATATATGTTTTGTTTTGCAAATGTTTTCTTTCTGTCTGTGGTTTGTTTGACTTTTCATTTTCTCAATGCTGTCTTTCAGTATATACAGTGGATTATATTGAATGATTTTCAAATATTTTTGGCTTTTTCGTGACCGGCACTCAGCCAGTGAGTGCACCGCCATTCCTATATAGGATCCGAACCAGCGGCGGGCGCATTGCCGCGCTCCCAGCGCCGCACTCTCCCGAGTGCGCCACCAGCTCGGCCTTGATTTTCAAATATTGAACCAACACTACATTACCAGGATTTTTGTTACAGCAGCTAAGCCTGTCCTAACTTACTGAGTTGGTTATACCATCCGTTTGATCTTGCACTGCACCTATTCTGCAATCTTTTAACCTTGGATCAATCCTAAAGCCCACCCTTCTGCCTCCTCTACCCAGGATGATGTTCTGACCTGGAGGAAGTTCTTTCAACCACGTGGGCTGATGATCTTTCACTTGTTAAATATCTCTGCATAGCTCCTCTCCCATTCTTCACAGGAGTTACTATTAATGTTTGTCTTGTTCCTCAAGACTCTTACTGCCATCCTCTCATTCTCTCACAAAGTGTCTTTACCACGTACTTCTCAGAAAAAATGTAGCCACTAGGCAGCTGCTTACTGTTCACTAGAGATTTGTCTACCTGTCTGTCTCCCCTCCATTTTAAATAAAGAGACATCCCTTCTTCCCCGCTGTTGAAGAGCTGTTGCTTTCTATGCTCTGGATCACGTCTCCTTCTGCCATCTGGAATCACCCACAAATCATCATCCCTCTTTATTCCATCTTTCACTGATCTTCTCCAAGGACTCTGTGATGGTCCTTAATTTTAGGTGTCAACTTGATTGGCTTAAGGGGTACCTAGAGATCTGGTAAAAGTTTATTTCTGGGTGTGTCTGTGAAGGTGTTTCCAGAGGAGATTGGCATGTGAGTCAGTGGACTAGTGGGGAAGACTCGCTCTCCATGTGGGTGAGCACCATCCAACTGGCTGGGGATCCATGTGGAACAAAAGGGCAAAAGAAAGGCAAATTTGTTCTTTCTCCTGGAGCTGGGACACCCTTCTTCTCCTGCCCTTGGACATCAGAACTCCGGGTTCTGTAGCATTTGGACTCTGGGACTTACAACAGTGGCTCTTTGGGTTCTCGTGCCTTCAGATTTGGACTGGAAGTTACACTGTCAGCTTCCCTGGTTCTGAGGCTTTTGGACTCTGACTGAGCCACACCACCAGCTTCCCTGGGTTTCCAGCTTGCAGATAGCCTATCATAGGACTTCTCAGCTCCATAATCATATAAACCATTTCCCCAAATAAATCTTCTCTTATCTTTCTTTCTATCTGTCTATCTATCCTCCTACCCCCTTTCTCCTCTTGGTTCTGTCTCCCTAGAGAACTCTGACTAATACAGGCTCCTGTCCTTCAGTGTATAACATAGAAAGTCGGTATCTTATTTCAAATATTGCAAGTTTCTCAATACTCCTCCTGTATTAGTCAGGGTAATCTAGCAGCTATAACAATATTTAAATCTTGGAGGCTTAACACAACAAAATTTTATTTTTCATTCATGAAAAGTTCAGTGTAGGTGCTCTTGGTTGGGCGGCTCTTCCTGGTACCTCTTCACTCATTCAGGAATCCGTATTCCTTCCATCTTGTAGCTCAACTATCTTCAACATGAGACTTCCAGGGTTGCTGTGAAAGAGAAGATGGCACGAAGTAGATTCCCTGACACTTAACCACCTTGGCCCTGAGTGATCTATGCACTTTTACTCTCATTCCTTTAGCCAGATCTAGTCACACAGCTCCACATGGAGAGCACTGGGAAATTGTTATCCGTCATTGAGAAAATGATTCCCAGCATCAAGCCTTCACTACAGATGGGGAGCACGAACCTTCAGTGGTCAGCCAGCTGTCTCAGCTACACTCTTTATCTCTGGGCATAACACACATCCATCTACATAGATTCTATTGTGATATTTCCTAACACAGATATGATTGGGTCATTTCCCCATTTAGTACTCATCAATTTCTCCTCGCTGCCCACTGAATGAAGTCCAAACCCTTTATTGAGGCATTCAAGACCATTTAGGATCTAGCCCTTCTGGCTCCAACTACTACAGGGTCTTGTCTTAGGCACCAGCCCCTCCAAACTGTTTCCAGTTCCCAGAAGCTGCAATATCATTACTTGCCTCTGCACAAGAGCATGTCTTCCATTTTTCTGAATGTTCCTTTTCTGCTGTAACTAGTGGGAAAATTTCTAGCTCTCCTTCAAAACCCAGTGTAAGCATTTTTCTTCTATGGCCCCCTCTTTAAGGATCATCGATCATTTTGTTCCTTCATGTCACCATGGTGCTTTTGGCAAACCTCCACAGTAGGACCCTTACACTGAGTTGCCATTGTATTTTTACATATCTGTCTCTCTTTAAATAAACTCTGAGCTCCTTGAGAACTAGTGTCCTGGGCCAAAGAGCCCGGTCATAGCCTGCCCAGGGTCATGAAGCCCTGCCAATAGTCCTCTGACACTAAAGATATAAATGCTGTGACCTTTCCGCCCTTTTCTCCTTACTGCTTGCACAGCCCTAGGCGTAGATCACCGCTGCTTTGCTTTAGATAGCTGAGAAATGTTCCATTTCCTGGAAAGATTTGCCCTGTGATTTTTTCCAGAAAACTTCTGCATACTTCCTTATCTGCTGATTCCCTCCTGCTGTCTATATAAGTTGTGACCTTCTGGCTAATAAACGAGACTTGATCAGAATACTGTCTTGTCTCCATTTCTCGCGTCTCTTGTCCCATCCAATTCCCACTCCCCCCTCCAGGGTCTGCGTTGAATATCCCGCGGGTCGGGACAAACTAGAGCAATGACTTACTATGTTAGTATCTCCAGTGCCTAATACAGTGTCTGCCACATGATGGATGCTTAATAAATGTTCATGTAATGAATAATTAAATGAATGAGTAAATGAGTACAATTTAAAACATTTCTTTCATTTAAATTTCAGTTTAATATTTATTCAGTATTTTAAAATTCTTGTTCAAAATTATGAGCTTGTGCTATATTTACTATATCTTCTTCTAATGAGGAAGAATGACAAGCATTAAATTAAAGCTTTACAGAAGTGCACTAACACGAACTCTCGATTTGGTGGGGGAGGCTCTTCACACTCAATCAATGAACTTAATGAAGGTAATATAAGAGGACACCAACACTGCCCCAGGACCCCACCAGGGTCCTGAGGTATGGAGCTGGGGGAAGCCAAGCCCAGCAGCAACTGGGTAAAGAGCACACCGAAAACTCCATTTCCACATGTGTAGCCCACCATGGCCACCACAATCGCCACAGCTGCCTCAAAAGCAGCTAGTCGCTATAGCAGTAGTCACAGCCACCATGCAGATGGCATGCGAGACACTTGACTGCATTGTCACAAGGAGAGTCACCAGTGGAGATAAAAAAAAAAAAACCAAACAAACAAAGAAGAGGTCCTCTCTCTCCACAAAGCACACTCCAGAGTAATAGAAGAAGCATCTGCTATACAATAATACTAAGGGACCTGAACACACCTCTCTGAGCATTGGACAGATCATCTAGGCAACAAATCAACAGAGAAACAGTTAATCTATCAGAAGGAGAGAACAAATCTATGGTTATTAGAGGGGGGAGGGGGAGGGGAACGGGGAGAGATTGGAAAAGGGGCATAAAGAATAAGTATGATTTGTGATAATGAATATGCTAATAAAAAAAGTAATATAAGAGTAGGTTGAAGCTACAAGGAGGTTAAAGTGACACAGATTCTTACTGATGCAGAAATAATAGTAAAACTTTCAACTCAGGGAAGTCAAAGAGCACACAGAAGGTTGATAAGGACTGAGAAGATTTAGGTGATTGAGACAAAAAGCTTGAGGAAACATTATTTCAGTATGTAATGTAATAATGAAGGTGCAGAAGGCAGCCACACTTCCCTGAACTCTTCCTTTCTGAATTAAAACACAACTAAACTATATTTGAGTTTGAATTAACTGTATTTCATTAATAATTATTTGAAAATCGCTATGCATCTATGTTATATATGAGAATTCTTAATTAACTAGAATAGAATATTCAGTTAATCAGCTCATCACTCCATCTCTAACTATATAAGTAGAAGTCACTGTATATTCAAAACCAACCAATAAACAAACAAAAAAAGTCAAATACCCTGATGCCTGTATTACTTCCTTTGAACCATAATGAGTTACTGTCATAATTTTGGTGGTCTCCAGCTTGATCTATGCTGGGACTTTGCCAGCCAGGGTGGGTGGATGAGAGCCAGTGGGGAGCTGGAGTGAGGCAGGAATCTTATCAAATTGAGATAAGAATCAGAAAAACTGTCCCAGCTGTAGAGGCTGGAGTAGAGCAGGAAAGGAGTCTGAGACTGTCTCAGCCCTCATTTCTGACATCAGTTTTGGCAAGATATGGAAACAACAGTAGGAAGCCCCCCTCTCCACAAATGTGGAGATCAGGGACATAAGGTCACCTTCTGAGTTCACTAGTAAAATTCACACACAAGGATGTGATTAGCCATCTGCTGGAGGAAAGCAAGAGACTGTCTGAAATGGGTGGACACCACAAGATTGCAATCATGGTAAATGATTTGGGTGTAAGCAGAGGAAGCCAAGTCCAGAATGTGAATGTCATTTAGTAGAAGACATTTAATCAACTATATTGTACATTGGCTAGAGGAAGACTATGAAGTTGGGGGGTGGACACAAGAGAAAGTGGTTAGCATGGGCTACGAAAAATGAAAACCCAAGGAATCATAACTTGGCAGTGCCCACCCAAGCATGGTGCAGAGGAGAGACCCTGTCCTTTGCACTCTTTTGGTTGCTGGAGAAGTCTGCTGTGCTGTGTGACTCTCCCCAGTACCTGGGTGCTCTTTGAACAATGTATGTTCATCTGCTGTTGACCTCCCAGGGATTCTGATCCTAGGATGGGCTGCCCTGAATGGTGGACATAAGCCTTTCAGTCCCTGGGGAGAAATGTCTCCCACTGTAAATTTATAACTTGGCCATGAGGTTAGGCTCATGGATTTGATTGATTCAAATGGCACTGAATTCTGAAAACTTCTTGATCCTGATGAAGGTGAATGCTGGCATTTGGAAAGCAGTCAGTTCCTCAAGGGGCTACTACCCATGAGACTCTTGGTAGGCAGCACAGCCTTCTTCCAGAACACGCTGACCTCATCATCAGTTCCTTTCTGCCTTCAGTACCACAGTATCCACATAGGTCAATGACTCCCAGCCATGTCAGACCCAATGGCCTATTTTTAAATGAATGTTTTGTTATGTCCCTTTTACTATTCTGAAAAGAAATTCACAAATAATGCAACCTCCTACTCACATATTTTTAAAAACTCAGTATAATGTCCTAACTATAAAAATACAGACAAAATACTGGTAAAAAGGAGTAATTTGTAATAAAATAATGTGTTGAAGTATGATAATGCTTAGGGATGATTAACTAGAAGACATAATGAAGCAGCCAGTTGCTTCAAGATCAGAATGAAAGTGACAGAGACAAAAATGTGTGGAGATTGGTGTGCTGGCAACTCAGATACCGAGAGCGCTGTTGCTGTCAGTGAAGTGCTCTTCTAAAACTGGGACTACTGTTAGTGGGGTCCTGAACCAAAGTTCAATGTTTTTGCTTGAAAAAATGCTTAAGAGGGAATATATGGAAAATTCAGTGTATATTAAAACTTTGCAAAAGTAATTTGTGTTTTCAAGTAAAATGGGATTGAATTCTACTCCCAGATAATTATAAATAGGTTTGCCACACACATGTCCAGTGTGACATTTCTTGGTTGTGATGCCTGTGCTGCACATGACTGGATAGCCAACTGTCAGGAAAATGGAACGATTTGGTCAGGCTCCTCTTGTCTTGGAGCCAGTTCAGGGTCGTTTGGTAAACATTGTGTATGTGGGTTGAGTAAGTGCACCTGCACAGCAGCGCTGCTTTGGCTGGTGTTTTACTGCCGTGGGCACCCGCCCTGCGTGGCCATGTTTTTCCAGACCTGAAGCTTCCAAGGACCGTGTGGCTGGTTGCCTAGCTTACAGACCAGCATGAAGGGGTCTGGTGACCCAGCCTGTGTGTGAAGGGTTTGTGACCCAGTCTGTGAATGGGCTTGAGGGGTCTGGGAGCTCCAGATCCAGCCCTAGCTCAACCATTGGCCCAGTCATTGCAGGATTACTGGCAGGTAAAAGAGCTGCAAAAACTAGCGTGGTCGCCTAGCTTTACAATTGGTGTCACGAACAGGATTAAGAGCTAGACAATTGGCCCTGTGAGGATACCAGGCCTTAGCTGTAGCTTAGCAGTAGCCAGACAAATTGGCATAGTTGGGCAGGATTACGCCACATTTAGCGTAGCCTGCAACAGGACTCTGAGCAGGTACAGGAGCTAAAAGCCCTTGGAAGAAGGAGGAAATGAGGCTATTTGTGAGTATGCTGTGCCCTATGGCCACCTTCCTGTTGACTGGGACCTGGTTGCTGCACACTGTACTGAAAGGCAGCATAGACCAGGTACTACAGTGCAAAACCCCTTGGGAGGGGGAGGAAATGTGGTTGTCTTTGAGCATGTGGTGCTTGGTGGCCACTTTTCTGCTGACTGGAGCCTGGCTTTTGCTCACTTTGCTGCAAACTGATCAAGAGCTGAAGTGGAAAGCAGAGTCACTGGAAGCACGGATAAATGTCCTGGAGGATGACGTGTGGTGACTGGCCACTCCTGTCCCTCACACCAGGGAAGACGAGTAACCCAATGGTGAGCTGGGGGAAATCATGCATCTCCAGGCATGACCTGTTGTGCACGAGAAATTGAGGCACAAGCAGCCTACGGGACCGGACGGACAACCAGTGGGTGATCCACAGGTGACCCATTTCACCACCCATTCCCCATATACCCAGGTCGAACTGGTTGACTTGGGGAGACAGTTCAGGCAGAAACATGGGGAGACCCTGGCTGCTTGGCTGTTGTGGTTATGGGACCTAGGGTTGGATAGTGTAATGTGCTCTAGTGAGGAGGTGGAGAAATTGGCCTCCATCATCATTCACCTGTCCCTGAGACAATGGCTGCAAAATAGCCACAGATATGCACCCGGATGAGGTAATCACTCCTTGATGGACTGGGAGAATGCAGCTGCCCGAACCATGTGGGCAAGTGCTGGAGAACTGCCCAATATTGTTAGTAAATGGCAAATGTATGCTGAGCTGGTCCAAATCATTCAAGAGCTGGGGATGCGGCAGTCCATGTTTAATGTGAACGCTCATGGCCCGGACAATGAGAACTTTACAGGCAGCATGAGAGACATAGTGCTGCAGAATGCCCTGTCAATGTCCTTTGGGTCACTGATGGCCATACTGGACCCATACGTTGGTCGTCCTATACATGAGGTAACGACCATGATAGCTGGCTTGGGTGAAGTAGAGGATAGAAGATAAGCAAAAGGGGTCTGAGAGGTGGCTAAGACCAAACCCCCAAGAAATACTCAGGATTTTATCCCAAAGGGACCAAGCAAGACTAGCCATAAGCAGATGTGGCTTGACTTGCTTGCAGCAGGGGTTGATAAAAAGAAAACTGACTGGCAGTCAAATGCAGTCCTGTTTGCCTTGTGGCAGCAATTGTGCCCCGAACAGTATTTCATCAAATATCGGGAAACAGGTAGCAAGTTACGCTCAGTGGATTTAAAGGACTTTTTGGTTGCTCCTGAGAAGGCAGATGAACTGTTCCATTCTGATTAGGGAGCAGGCCAAGGTACTCATCTTTTGGGGGCAGGCGAGGACTGGAGGCCTCATGTTGAATTGGCATATATTGGTCGAGGACGAATGTGCAGTGTGTTTTGGCATTGGTGGATACAGGTGCAGAATGTAGCCTGATATATAGCAATCCAGATAAATTTCCAGGGGCCACAGATTGTATAGATGGCTATGGATGACATACTACTGAAGTCAAAGCTGTGTCATTGCCATTGGGCACAGGAAGATTACCTCCTCATGTGTATACTGTATATATATCTCCTGTAGCTGAATACATCTTGGGTATGGATGTACTTTATGGTTTGTACCTGCAAACAACAGTTGGAGAATTTCGGCTGCAAATACAGACAGTAAAGCCTGTGTTATGAGGATCTGCTAAACATGACCCACAGGTATTACCCAAGCCAAGACATGTGGTTAATGTAAAGCAGTATCACCTACCAGGAGGACATGCAGAGATAAATGCTACTATATTGGAACTAGAGAAAATTGGTATTATTCAACTGGCTCAGAGCCCATTTAATGCTCCAGTATGGCCAGTGAAAAAGCCTGATAGTACCTGGAGAATGACTGTAGGTTATTGAGAACTGAACAAAGTAGTGCCTCCTTTGCATGCAGCTGTGCCTTCAGTTCATGACTTGATGGATCAGCTGATGACTCAGCAGGGGACTTATCATTATGTACTGGACCTTGCAAATGCTTTTTTCTCCATCCCAATCTCAGCTGATAGCCAAGATCAGTTTGCCTTCATGTGGGAAGGAAGACAGTGGACCTTTCAAGTATTGCCCCAAGGTTATCTGCATAGCCCAACCATCTGTCATGGTTTGGTGGCTGGGGAACTAGCCAAGTGGACTAGGCCCAGCATGGTTACAGTGTTTCACTACATTGATGACATGTTACTAACCTCTGACTCTCTTGCAGATTTAACCCAGGAAGCTCCAGCGCTGCTAAGTCATTTGGAACAATGTGGGTGGGCTGTGAACACAACCAAAGTGCAAGGACCTGGGCTGTCAGTCAAATTCCTGGGAGTGGTCTGGCTGGGTAAGATGAGGGTCATCCCAGAAGCTATTATAGATAAGATACAGGCATACCCTCAACCCACAACAGTAGCTCAGCTACAGACATATTTTTTGGGGGGGACTTTTGGGGTATTGGAGAGCTTTTGTACCCCATATGGCCCAAATGGCACACCCACTATATGCATTGACACAGAAAGGAGCCCTCTGGGATTGGACTGAGGAAGTAGAATAAGCTTATCAGGCTACAAAAAGGGAAATACAGCAAGTACAAGCTTTACAAGTGGCTGACCCCACTAAGCTGTTTGAGTTAGACGTACATATAACCCAGGAGTGGTTAGGATGGGGTTTATGGCAGAGACAAGACTGATTCCGCACACCTGTAGGATTCTGGTTTTAGCTCTGGAAGGATGCTGAAGTGTGCTACATCCTAATAGAAAAGCAGTTAGCAGCTGTGTATTCTGCCTTGATAGCCACTGAAGCTATCACAGGAACTGCCAAAGTCCTAGTAAGGACAACATACCCCATAATAGGTTGGCTGCGCATGTGGGCAACCAACCCTAAAACAGGTGTAGCTCAGACTCCCACTCTGTCTAAATGGGGAGCACATACAGAACAAAGGAGCACTGTGTCAACGTGTCCTCTGTTCAAAGAGTTGCAAACTGTGCTAGGCCCAGTAGAGGTTGTGGAGGAAACTTTGACACAACCGTTACCCATGGAGGTGGAGGCTACACCTTTCCATGAGGGACAGGGACCTATCACAGAGCAGGCTTGGAATACAGATGGCTCTAGCATGGGACCTTCAGCATTGTGGACAGCAGTTGCTGTCCAGCCCTTAACAGATACCATGTAGTATGAAAATGGTACAGGGCAAAGCAGTCAATGGGCTGAATTGAGAGCAGTATGGATGGTGATAAAAAGTCAGCCTGGGCCATTAACCATCTGTACTGACAGCTGGGCTGTGTACAAAGGTTTAACCCTTTGGATTTCTACTTGGAAATATCAATGGTGGATGGTAGGCCATTGACCCCTGTGGGGACAAGCCATGTGGCAAGAGTTATGGGAATTGGGGCATGAGAAGTAACTCTTTTCCATGTCACAGGAACTTCCCCTTAGCCAGTCCAGGAAATGCTGAAGCTGATGCCTTGGCTAAGTGTTCTGGCTGCAGGCACTGCACCAGAGTCGCATGATCAGTGTATTGGCCTGCTGAATATGCATTGAATTTCCCATCAGTATGACTGCAGGATTTGCATGGAGGATCACACCAATGGTGATTACTAACTGGATGTATGCGGCTAACAGTTAAAAGGACAGAACTGTAAGCCTTAAGGCATATTGAACAGACAATAGATTATGTAAATGTAAGGGTCATTTATCCTCACTGAGGGAACATTGTGGAAGATTCTGGACACGTAGATTGTACGGCGAGGGACCCTGAAGGAGTGTATTGTTGTAAAAATGGAACAATTTGGTCAGGCTCCCCTCGCCTCAGAGCCAGTTCAGGGTTGTTTGGTAAACATTGTGTGTGTGGGTGGAGTAAGTGTGTCTGCATGGTGGTGCTGCTTTGGCTGGTGTTTTACTGCCTTGGGCGCCTGCCCAGTGTGGCCATGTTTTTCCAGACCTGGAGCTTCCAAGGACCGTGTGTCTGGTTGCCTAACTTATAGACCAGTGTGAAGAGGTCTGGTGACCCACCCTGGTGTGTGAAGGGTTTGTGACCCAGTCTGTGAATGGGCTTGAGGGGTCTGGGAGTTCCAGACCCAGCCCTAGCTCAACCATTGGCCCAGTCGGTGCAGGATTATCGGCAGGTAAAAGAGCTGTGACAACTAGCGTGGTTGCCTAGCTTTACAATTGGTGTCATGAACAGGATTAAGAGCTAAACAATTGGAGCTGTGAGGATTCCAGGCCTTAGCCATAGCTTAGCAGTAGCTAGACACCAGCACTCTTGATTCCCTCTCAGTAAATGCCACCAGTGCCACTCCCAGTAATTGTGACAACAAAAAATGCCCCTTTAAGTGCCCAATACATCCCCCTAGGAGGTAGTACAACTGCTACTGAGATACATTGAATTAAGTCAACAAAAATCAACATGAGGGGCCAATAAGGCAAACATGCCCTGTCCTATGGCATAATCATCCCATTGCCTGGTGTCACAGAAAACCCTGGCTAGCAGGAAGAAGGGACTAGGTTGTATGAGAGTTGGGTTGAGTGTGTATGTCTATAGGGAGAAGTAAAATTCCAGGCAGGATAATAAGTCATACTCACGATGGGAAGCCAGAGTAATGGTTTACCTCTGGGACTTGGGCCAGTTTAGAAAGAACAGTGGCTCTTGGCCACATAAATACCCAGGTTTGTTCTTGGTGCTTGAGATCCCAGATCTGACTGAAAGGGAAGAATTAGGGGTCAACACAGAAGCCTGGAAGCATTGACTTTGTTCCTAGAATTTGAGTCGGGGAATGTGACTTATTTCCAAACTCCTTATGCACAGCCTCAGTCAGAAAGGACCCAGTGTCAGGCATGAACTTAAGTCTTCTAAAGTAATAGCAGCTGAGGAGAAAGCAGAGGCAGGAGAGACCAACAGCCTCAGTTTATCAGTACCAAGCATGTGATTGAACAGGGGATGTCTATACAACATCATTTAATTTCCTTAGAGTATTTTTGCCCTCATTTTAACACAGACTAATCAACTAATTATTCAAGCAAAAATACAGGTTCAAGAGAACAAAATTTGAATGGTGTTAGGAACCTTTTCTAACCCCACCCCCAGATCAATTATCTGTTCGTTTCCTCTGGCTGGACACAAAGCAGCTGCTTAGAACTCAGATTTGGAGTCGATTTCCAAAAGTGGGGTCATGAAGGTGTGGCCATAAATTGAGGCAATGTTTATACTGAATGCCACAGTTTACAAGGGTAAGTACATAATTTTGCTTGGATCCCAGACTGAGACAGCCCCACAGTCCACTCTTTGTGACTCAGAAGCTGAACAGTACTCACGCAAACCTGGTATTCCCTGAAGACCATCTGAACAGGATCATGCCTCATTTCCTGTGATTCTGATCACGAAGCCACATCCAAGACAACGATCTAATCTCTACTCAGGATTCAAATTACTTAATGTTTTACTTCATTGGGTTGAGCAGGCTCCTTTGTGCATACAGTTACAGGGAAAAAAATGCTTTTATTTCAATTATGACTCTTTCAGAGTTCTATTACTTCATCTGTCCCACGTTCATTATAGTGGATGGTCATGAGAAGAACAAGCTCAGCTTTATAGTCCTTAATAGAATGTATTAGCAAAATTGAGTCTTGAGAGAGAGAGAAGAGATGCATTCTGTGCATGAAAAAAGATTTTCTATTTAAGCATGTAAAAAGAGGGAAGGAACTAAAGAAGAAATTATCTGCTATTACAGAACAATCAAGGAGATAACTGACTTTTTTCTTCCAGAAACTTTGATTTAACCATGCTTAAGATATCCCTGAATTACACACTTGAGGTTCCAAGTCGTTTTGCTGGCCTCTTACCTGCTCTCTGACATTTTCTGTCCCTCTATTCATTCCCACTCTCTCCTAAGGTCTCCTACCAGCTCCCTATATACAGCATTCTCCAAGCCAGGCCCTGCCCCTACCTTTTGAGCACATGCCTGGGTAGAACAACATTTTGGTTGTTCTCTCAGTGACAAATATTTGATCCCCTTGTAGTTTAAGATATGAGAGGCTGTCAGGAAGTTGCTGTGGACAAGGCACTCTATGAAAAAGAAGGGGATCTACATAAATGTGCTAATATATTTCTCTGTGCTTTTTCCTATGTGAAGATGTCCTTTGGATTTTCTTCCTGTGTGTATCTAAGTTTCATCCAGATCCACTTCCCTGCTCAGGGACCCTTAATAGTTCTCTATTGCCCACAAAATCAAGTCCAAGTTTGTTAACATGGTATTCAAGATCCTCTGTGATTAGCCCCCTGCATGAACTCCCAACAAATCAACTCCTCTAGCCAAAGTGAGAGAAGCTGTATAAAACAGCAGCTGAGTGTATAGCCTCTGGACTCCAATCCCAGCTCAGTCACTTTGAGCTATGTCCTTAGGTTAGTTACTTGAACCTCTCTATGACCCAGTTTTCTCAACTGTACAAATGCAATAATAGTAGTAATAATTTTAGTTGTGTAAGGATCAAGAGAATTAATAAACATTAGATGTGGAGAACAGTGCCTAATTCATGATGTACATCTATTATTATGATCATTATTACTCACTACCTTCTACACATTTGTGCTTCTCTATCTTTGAACCTTTTCTCAGTTACCGGTTTCTGAAATGCTCTTCACTTCTATTCACCACCCTAAATTCTTCCCATCCTTTAAAGTCCTGGTCAAATTCTTCTTCTTCCACAAACTTCCCTGGACTGTTCAATTCTTATGATCTGTTTCAAGTATTTTACAAATGGTCATTTTTTGCATCATGGAACTTCTTTTACTGCTGTCTTGTAATATTAACTTTGAATGTAATTTTGCCTCACTTTCTCAACTTGCCTGTGATTTCTGAAGACAGGCACTCAGGCTGGTCTTTGTAGCGAGCCTAGCACCTGGTACATTGCATTTCTAATAGTAGCTTGATAAATATCTGTTTAGTTGACATGATTTGATGCACAGATAGAATGCAAGTTTGCTGGGTGCTTTTGGAAGTGGTGAGCTAAAGGGAAGGAAGAAGAGCTGGAACCTTTATTATTTGTTTGTACAACATTTATGAAGTGCCTGTGCAAAATGCTCCACTTCCACCTTGGAGGTGCCAGGATTGTCTGATTGGTGGAAATCCACTCGGATGAAATCTACGCTGCTTTTGGCTAGAGGGGGCAGGTTTGGCATCCAGAAGGGCTCTTAGAACAGCAATTTAGCTGGATGCAGGGAGGCGGGGACAGAGTCCCCAGGGCTGGCTGTAACAAAGAGTTCTCTTAGAGAGCAGTTGCTTCCACAAAGAAGTTTTGCAAATTCAGACCTTCCTTTCTTGGCTGCTCAGATTGGTTGGAAACCTTTGGCCCCTGGGTGGAAAACTTTGTCATCTAAAAGGGCCAGGGTCAGGAAATATAGGAGGAGAACTACTGTGGTATTGGGTCAAGACTTGTGGATTCAAGTCCAGATTCTTTAACTAACTTCCTGGGTGGCCTTAGACACTTATGTCATCGCCATAATCTTCAGTTCCCTCACCTATAAGTGAAGGTGTTGGATCAATATGTAATCTCTATGGTACCTGCTGACTCTAATATTCTATCACCCTAGGATTCTTCCCATAGTTGAGTTATTGGTATCTACAAGGGCAGAGGGAGACAGAGACCTCCTTTGGCTGGAATTGAGATTCTTCTAATTGATGAGAACCATTTTGATCTCTGGCCAGTGGAGCTCAATTGAGTCATTCCTGAGAGTTTGGAATGGTCCATTTTATTGGGAATGGTCCTGCTTACTATAGTCTTGGAATCCTTTCCCTTTTCCACTGCATCTGGGAAAGTAAGGACTAGGGGTATAGGGTAATGGTGAAGAAGCAGTGTAATAATGGTGCAAAGGACTTAAACTGGGGCCATCTCTTTTTATTCGGGCGATTATCCTTGCCTCTAGATTATCATTGAGTTCTCTCCCTGCAGTCCCTGATAAAAGGACTGAAGTCACAGTTGTTGATGGTAGAGTTCTGGGAGATGAAGCAAGAATGCAGTGAGGCTTGGTGCCAAGTGTGTACAAGCGCTCAGCAACTACCTAGGCCTTGGGCTTGGCCTTGCTGGTGCATTTCCTGGGCCTCTCTGCCCTGTCTGCCAGAAGGCACTCTCTCCTTCCGGCCACCCAGATGTCCTCAGCAGCCTTCCTCAGATGCTCCTGGCTGCTCTCTGCTCCAGCACCTTAAACCCATAGTAGCCCCTCCCACTAATTCTCCTCTACTCCCCCAGCCCAGGCAGCAGGTTTGCCTTCTTTACTTACCAGGCTCCTGGGGCATGATCTGTGCATGAGGCCACGGCCTCATGTCTCTTTGTATCTATGAGCCCATCTTATACCTGGAAAACCATGCTGAAGAGGAGGGTATTGCTGCTGCTGCTGCCATGGGAAACTGCTGTGTTCTTAGAGTTGGGAATAGTGTGGCAGGCAAAACACGTATAAGGATATTAGATCTTGTAGGATAAGTGGTCAAATGTGGAAACAGACATCTGTCCCACTTATTTCACATCCTACTTTGCTTTCCCTCTTCCTGGCAATGCAACAACCCCTTCTAGGTGCTTAGCTCTGTGACACTTGCTGGAGGGGAGTGGGAGTGAAAAGAAAACATATGTCCTGAACCTTCAAGGAGCTTGCAATCTGGTCACAGAAGCAAGGCACACACACATTTGCAAGAGTTTATGAGGGCAGCAGGGCGTAGGGGGATTTTCCCCCAGGGTTCATTCTGATCTCAAGGCATCTAAAAAACCCAAGTTTATTTTTCTGGAGAGAGGATCCAGAATTATATGATTTCAAAGGCACAACCGACTTCCCTTCCCCAAGAGGATGAAGAACTGAGCTCAAATTGGAAGACCTGGGCTGGAGTCCTACATTTGTACTTGTAAACCAATTTACTTCTCTCTGATCCTCAATTTCTTAATCTCCAAAATGGGGTTGTCAGAATCAAATAAGAATGTAAAAGTGTTTTATAAAACATAAAGCACATACAGATAAAAGGTATTATTAATATTTAAAACCAAAATACAAGGCCATACAGAATGTGAAAATATAGGGCTTATAGGAACCTTATGGATGTCTACTCAAAGTTTTTCCTCTTGCAGACAGCGAAATTGAGACCCAGAAGAGGCCCTGGAACAAGCAGCTAATCTGGGGGAGAGCCAAGACCGAAGAAGACGCGCTTCAGGGCTATGCCCTGGGGCTGCAGGGGATAGCCAGCCAGCATGTCCAGTACAGCTCTCTGTCTGGGTGAGCCCTGGGGGCCTTGTTTGCTGCGGGCAGGGCTCCTTGTGCCCTCAGCCTCACAAAAAAGACTGTCTGCCTAAACCTGGATTTATCTGCCTCCTCACCCTTACCGCCTATTGACCTCTATGAAAATTATTTCCAAAGAGACTGGATTTTAAGTTACATCACCACCAAATAATTGATGAGCCTCTGGAAGAGACCCAGAGATAAACTGTGGACAGCTTGTGTGGAAAACTGAGAGCCCGAGTAGCCAATCCAAATATTGCCGATAGAATTCTCATGAGCAACGGCTTTCTAAACAACCATTTGCCAAGATGACTCACTTCTTTCCAAGGCAAACATCTAGGCACAGCTCATGAAACAAAAGACACAGGCGGCTTGAGGGCAGTGCCTGGCATGTTGGTGGGAGGTGAGCAAGCGACGACCACGGCCCCTACACCTGTCCATTTCTCTCCAGCTGCTGCTAAGGGCCTCTCAGGCTGCGTGGATTCTTTTGTTTTTCAATCTAGAAGAGAGCCTAGGAACTTGGCCTATCTGGGTGTTATCTGCAGCATTTCAGAACATGAAGGTTATGTTCTTTCCATCAATACCTCCAGAGGAAAATGCCTAGCCATTCTCTGTGACCCATTCTAGTGTTTAACTGCTGTCAAATCTTGAAAAGTGGGCCTCACGTTGACCTTGAGACACCCCCTCAGCAGTGTATGTTTATTTCTTCTGGCTCCTACTGATGAGAGGTGGGGAATAGCTACTCACCAAGGTTTCCACTTGAAAGTATGCTTTTAAACACTTGACCATAATGGACCCCCTTACCCTACACTTATCCAGACCTAATAATTTCAGAGACATTTTATACACTCGCTTACATGATCACAACCTTTCTGACTGTTCTGTAATCTCAGCTACCTGACCACAGCTCCTCCTCCCTACCGCTCTCCCTTCCCTTTCTAGGCACCCACCTCTCTTCCCTACTTAAGAAAACGTTTCCATCTTCAATTCAACATTTGAGCAGCTGTACAAGCACAAAATGTTTAATTTGGGAACAGTGTCTGTAGGAAGAAATGCTTTGTTAGTTTCCAAAGTGATGCAAGCTTAATTTAGAAAGTAATATAACCATATTTTTGGTTCTGGGAGTCACAGAGATTATGGATTGCACTGAAGAGTCAGCCTGCTTGATGACACTAGCACTTTGCAGCACAGACTTTTTCTCCAGCAGTTTCATTTTTATTCCCACTCAGAGATAAAATGGGCCAATCCAACAGAAGCATTTACTCCGCCAGGATTAAATGTCTTGTGTGGATAGGGTCTGGCAAGGGCAAGCAAGTGGTAGTGTTTTAAAGGTTGAATTGCATTGCATTGCCTGTCTCCCCCTAATCCCTACCTTGGTCTTAAACTTGGTCCAATCAGGTTCTGGAACTAGGAAATGATAACAGCCACAAAGTGTTGAGCAGGGCAAGGATAGGTGTGATCAGATCATACTGCTGCTAACTTCCATGGCTCCAGGAGAAAAAGTGCCAGGATTGAAGAGGAGCATGTCCTACTATATCTGTTAGTCTCTTCCTCTCAGGGACACACATGACTAGGATCTGAAAAATAGTGGGAACATGAATAGAACAGGATAGATTTGGAGGCAGGGACCATGTAATGTAGAAATTAGGAGGATACATCACCACCACCATCATAGTAGCAGTACTTGGGCTGGAACTGAGACAGGCTTTTGTCAAGCAGCACCGTCTAGAACCCTCTGTGGGCATCAGGCAAAGCATCCTTCTGTCATTGGGGGTGCCTCTTGACCATCAAGGAATGTTCTGACACCTTAAAACACATGCTCAATCATTTCTTGGTTCCCCATGGCCCAAAGCCCAGAAAGAAAATTTAAACTCTGTCCCCTGAGGGTTGAGATATATATAGACTGTGCATAAGGAAAGGTCAATTTGGAGAGAAAGACAATGAGGAAGACCACCCCACAGAAAATCGCCATGAATAAAGATACTCTGGCAGAGTGGACCAGACCTGACCAGAGCATCTGAATCTTGGAGGACAAGAGGTTCCAGGCAGAGTGTGAAGCTGAGTCCCTTCATTTCTCACCCCTGATCCTAAGAGTTCCAGAATGTTCTGGAAACAAGGGGGATGTCTTACTTAGAAAACCAAAACTAAAACACTTTGTCACTGAAGGTACAACCATTCTGATGTAGGCATCTTCTCTAAAAGACCTGGCAGACCTTGTCCTGCTGGTCAGGGAGGGAGACAACCACTGGGATTCAGGGGTTTGTGGGCAACAGGCTGCTGCAACCAATGGGCAGTAGAAAGACTGTAGGGTGACAAGGGCAGCCCACCCAGAGGACAGTGACGGCGAGAACATACACGAAAAACTTGACTGCACAGCTAAGGGGAGGAAGATTTAGCCACTTTTGCTATACAGCATATTTTACATTTTATTTAAGGTGTTAGATTTGATCAGATCTTTAAATCCTCAGAGCTCAGCCTGTGGGTGGGTTTGTCTCCACATATTTTCCATCATCATTTACCAGTGGGCCTAGAATGGAACAGAGAAACAAGAAAGAAGCACAGATGCAGAGAAAACCAGGATGACAAGAAGATACACACAAAGCGATAGCGGGAGAGCTTGAGAAAAGGCATTAGAGGGAGAGGAACACAGAGAGAAAACAATCCGGACCAGAGAGATTGAGGAAGGCCCAGGAAGACGGTGTCCTGCGAGATGCTAGCTGGGTCCCCCAGGATGGAGATGAGGCCGGCCTGGATTAAGCCTCCCCGGATTAAGAACCGAAGAAAAACCACAGGGTTCATTGTTTTGTTTGTCCCTTGCTTTGGCTCCTGGCAACCTGCACCCCGGGGTTCTGACACACTGCCTGAGCTCCCCCTGCTGGCCGCTCTGCAGAACTTCACCATCTGTGTCCAGACTGGAATGGGATTACGTAACTCTTCGGGAGCTTTGCCCACTCCTCCCCGCCATCCCCCGCCAAGCCCGTATTTTCCAAATTCCTGGCTTCTCCGAAGCCTGATGTCTAATGCCGGGGCTTGAATGCCCTGACAGATTGCCAAGGTCCTAAGGCCCAGCGCGGGCCGTCCTGAGAGACCCATCCTAATGAGAATGCTCTCAGGAGGCTGGCTGAACAAACATTTATCGAACACGTGCCACGTACAAAGTGCCGTGGAAAGGCCCGAAGGGATCTCATTTGGCCTTTAGTCTTCTTGCCTCAGAAGTGTCGCTAGAATTAAACTGTCCTTCTGGGGTTGAGGTGAGGGCACTCCCCGTCCAGTTCTGACCCACGGAAGCAGCCTTCCAAAACCAGTCAAGGCAACAGCGACGGCGCTCCCCCTCTTTCCTGTCCTTCTCTTTCTACCCCTTCATCGTCTTCTCTTTCCTCTCTGCACGAAGAGGAGGAAATGTAATGTGCAAAGCCCCTGCGGAGGAGGGAGAGAAACACAAGTCTCCCCACATGCCAAGCCTCTTTTACTACTAAGAATAGCCTTTATCTCTCTCTCTCAGCTGAAGGTTAATTATAAAGGGAACAGTGAGCCCTGTCTTTCTTAAAGTGAGTGAGATCTGAGTCACAAAGGCTAGAGAGGGGCGTGTGGCAGGAGAAACCGCGAGTCCAGAGCACGCGGGCAGGAGGTGAGGGAAAAGGCAAGGAGTCTGCAGCCCCAAGCTGATTGACGGGGTGATTGGTCCCTCGGACCCTGGAGTCATCTGGAGCTCTAGGCAGTGGGACACCCCCTCCCCAGCCATGGACCTCACGTTGGGAGAGGCAGGCAGATTTCCAACCTCTGGCTAGGATGTATGCTCACAGTAAGGAACCCTCATTTCTCCCCTCCGTAGCTCCTCAGAGGTTGGAAACCTAAACCATCTCTCTAAAAATTAAGTTTTTTTTTCAATAAAAGTGCTGTTTCTCTCAGGCCATAAGGTATAAATGTTTCTAAAACACTAGGTCAGAGTCACAAGGTTATTTTGAAGGCCTCTGTGTGAAAACATCAGAAAGGATTCCTCCTCTTTTGTTAACGAAGAATTAAAGAGATTTTACAGTTAACTGAACTACAGAAAGCAGTAATGGTCCTCAAGGAAATAGAGTCACTTAAGCTTTAGTTCTCTTATTACCTGCTGGGTCCTGGCCCACTGTTTCTTTCTCTTATCCAGCTTCCCTCCCCAGCTTCCCTCCCCAGCTCCCGCTTTTCCTCTTATCACCAGTTCAGCCTTTTGCTCACACTGCCTTGTGCTCTCCCCAGGCTCTGGTGTCCTGCCCCAGTCACCTTTCATGACGCCCCTGAATTTGCTCCCTTGGTCAGTGCTGATATGGAAGGAAGGGGAAGAAAGTGTTGGCCTGTCCACTTGAGGTCCCCAAATATCTGATGTTCTGCAGGTTTCTACCAGGGCTAACAGAATCAGGCTCTGGGTCTTTCTTCACTCAACATTCAATCTGCAAACCACCTCTGAAAAATTTCTAGGCAGCTGACAGTCCATAAGTTGTATTATCTCCTATCTTGAACAGCACTTGTCCACTTCTACCACAGGCAAGTATTCTAGTGACTCATGAGTCAATAGGAGCAGAAGGGCCCTGGCAGGCACTGCATAAATACAAATGATCGCTATTTATCATGAATGAAAGTGGCTCATAAATAACTGAAACTGGCCCAGCTTTGCTTCTATTGAACAAAAGGAAAAAACCCACAGACATCATAAAATAAAAAATAAGAGGAATGCTCTGCAGAAGATGTCATTTCTCTGTGTTGCTATAGCTGAATAAATTGTAGCAATTTCTAAAATGTTTCTGGAGAATAACCGATTTTAGAAGAAACTTGCTCAGCTGCCCGGTGCTATGAGTCTGGGCCGCCCGTGACCAGTAGAGGGCAGACGTCTGTTATAGACGGAGACTGCAGAGCAGAGTGCGGGGGAAATGGCAACTGAGGATTCCAAGGTGGTAGACTGTTTATTGTGTGCTGTAAATACCCACTTTGGGCCTGCGCACACCCCCAGAGATCATAGCCCAAGATTTATTTCAAGGAACCAGCTCCTTGAAATAAGTATTTCTTTGTTTAGAAGATTAAAACCTGGGCAGAAAAGCTGGTTCTGCATACCTCCCTCTGGGTGCCACAAGCTGCCATTTAAAGTGCAGTCCTTGCAGTGACTTGTCCCTGTCCTGGGCCTGCCACAGTCACAGCCGCATATTTTTTGGAGTCAGGGATGTTTGGGCTTGTATTTGACTTGGAATAGCAGCTGCTGTGGTGTGGATTTGGTGAAGAAGTCCCTACTGTTGGTCATTCCATTTTGTTTAATGAGTATACAGAAACCTGGGAAACAGAGAGATAGGAATGAAGACTATCGGAAATGTTTCCTTCAGATGTGGGCCAGCCTACCAACTCCACTTGTAGGTCTATACTCAAGAGAATTAAAAGCATATGGCCACACAAAAACCTGCACATGAATATTCATAGCAGCATTATTCATCATAGCCAAAAAGTGGAAATGACCTAGGTGTCCATTGATGGATAAATGGCTAAACAAAATATGGTATATTTATATAATAGAATATTACTTCATCATAAAAATGAATGAAGTTCTGATACACATTACAGCATGGATGAACCTTGAAAACTTCGTGCTAACTGAAAGAAGCCAGTCACACAAAAGACCACAAATTGTATGATTTCATTTATGTGAAATGTCCAGAAGAGTCAACTCCATAGAAACAGAAAACAGATTAGTGATTGCTGGGGGCCGGCGGAAGGGAGGAGTGGGGAATGACACCTAATGAGAACGGGATTTCTTTCTGTGGTGATGAAAATGTTCTGAAATCACATAGTGGCGATGGTTGCACAACTCTGTGACTATATTAAAAACCACTAAATTGTACACTTTAAAAGGGTGAGTTTTAAGTATGTGAATTATATCTCAATAAAATTGTTATTTTTAAAAAAGATTTGGACTAGTACAGACATTATAGAGGGAAACTCAGAGTGGGAAACAAGGAGAATATAAAGAGAATATTTGACTACTGGGAGACCCAGCCTCACCCCCATCCAAAAAATATTCTGGATAAGAACAGAGTGGATTTAGTGCAGGTTGGAGACAAATACAGTGTAGGAAGCAAGGAGAATTATCCACAAAGCTGAACTGACCCTGCAACTTCTCCAAATGGCCCACTTGTAAATAGCTGACACCTCTGATCATGCTGGCCATTTCACTCAAGGGTGCTATTTCACTCAAAGAAAGAGGGTACATTTGGGTTGATGTCATGGTGACCCCTATGCAGAGGGAAATAAGGGAGAATCACACTCTTCAGTCCCTTGTAACAAGAAAGATTTGCCAAGCTCTCAAGAGGTGTCAAAGAAGAAAGGTGAGTCACTAGCTCAACTGCCAGGGGCCTCACGGTCACATCTGAGTTCCAAGTATATTATCAATAACACCTACAAGAGGACAGGAGACTGTGCTCTGTTCCTTCTGTAGCCCCCACAGCACCTTGTAGAGGCCGAGCCCAAGAGAACCCTTAGTAAATACTTGGAAAAAGGGGAGGAATGAAGAAACAGATGAGCACACACTGAAAGGGCCTAGGGAAGTACCTGGATGACTGAAGCCATGGTCAGCCTGGGTCAACATGTCAGAGAGGAAGCACCCCTGAATGAGAAAGTGAGGAGAGATTCTTTTATTTGCCTGTTCTTTATCAGAACCATGCACTCATACACCACTGGGCCTGTCTTGTTGAGTCCAGAAGAACCAGCAGGGAATGTCCCAGGCACACCTGAGCATGCCCATCAACTACAGCAAACTGGATATGGCTTTCATTTCTTACCTTCGTCCAGCTCCTGGGCAGAAACTGTAAACCCATTGATATTACTGGGTGCTATTGAGTCAAAATTTGTTTCCAAGATGCACTGTGAAGAAGCTCTATATGAGTATGCCTTTTAAATTTTGTTTACTAATTTAAAAAAAAAAATCTTCCTGTTTTGTAATTGCTTATGGTGACCAGGGAGAGCAATGATACTTGAGTATGATAAAATGTTTTTTAGTCCTGTGTTTTTCCCCAAGTCTGGTCCTCTGGGTGAATGTTGCACATATTGGGGAACCAGGGAATATGTCTAACTGCATCTTACAAAACTTGCTTAATTATAGATCCAGCCAAGAGATGAAAACTCAGTAAGTAATTATGTGGATAGCTAGGGCTTCAAATGGGCATGGGAGCCAAGCTCATACTCTTCTAGTTACATAATAAATAATGGAGTTAAAAACAACTGGTCAAATACCAATTGATTTTAATAAATTATATGAGTTCAGTAGTAGAAAGAATTGGATTTGGGGGCTGGGCAGATCTGGGTTTAAAGCCTGGCCCCTTCCTTCAGTTGGTCCTTCAGTAAATGTGTGTTGATCACCGGCCAGGCGCCAGGCGCTGTGGTAGGCATTGACAATAAAAGCACGAATGAGAAAGACAGTCTCTCTCCCCAGGGAGCTTACAGTCTCACAGCTACACCAAATATCTGTTACCTTAAAAAAGCTACTAAACCTCTCTGCATCTACATCTGTAAAGTGGAAAAACAAACAAACAAAACAACAAAAACCTAATCTGAAGCTTGTTGTAAGTATTAAATTGAATACCATGAACAACATGCCTGGGATATTTTATTTAAAAAAAAAGTTGTTTCCCTTCCCTCTTGGTATCATTTCATCATTTGCTAGCACATGTTACTATGTTTAATTGTATATTCTTAGCTTAAAGGGAGACCAAATGGGTCAGGGGTTTGAATGGAAACCCCAAAGCAACTCCATCAGGAAGCAGTATATGTTGTAGTTGGGAACATGGGGGTTGGCAGCAGAGAGATCTCAGTTAGAAAGTGACTGCTACTTGCTGATTTGGGGCAAGTTATTTTACCTCACTGAGCCCCAGTTTTCTCCTCTGTAAAATGGGTCTAATAACCCTATACTCCTGAAGT
Source organism: Cynocephalus volans (assembly GCF_027409185.1). Lineage (NCBI taxonomy): Eukaryota > Metazoa > Chordata > Mammalia > Dermoptera > Cynocephalidae > Cynocephalus > Cynocephalus volans. Next base: position 124,642,150 of record NC_084460.1, on the reverse strand, counting down.
TGTTGGGAGGTTTAGTGAGAAATTATATGTAAAACACTTAGCTCATAATAGTACACAATAGGTGCTTGGTAAAGACTGCTATTAGTATTTGTTTTTCTTACTCTTAGAATATCAATTTTCAGGGCTGGCACTGGTCTTGAATAGCATCATGATCAACACCTCACTTTACAGATGAGGAAACAGAGGTTCGAAGTGGTTTGGCCAGGTAATACAGTTGGTGGCAGAACTGGAATCTCTGATTCACGCATGCCCCAGTGTTCTTCATTTCTACTTCATGTTCAGGAGTAGATTTGACTAGAATATTGGTTTCCAGGAACATTAAACTCACACATGTAGGGTGTGGTGGGAAGCCATCTTCTCTCCCTGAGCCTCAGTTTTCTTTATGTACAGTGGAGTTGGCTAAATGATTCAACTCAAGGTTCTGAGACACAATGTCTTTCTGTGGAGAAGCTAGGGAACACAGGTAACCATGAGCAACTTCACCTGGCCCTTGCGAAGTTCAGGCTCTTGATCTATTTATCTATTTCAAAGATTAGGTACACACAGATATAGGATTCTCAACCATGCCTGACCTTAGAGTTGGCTGCTCTTGCAAGAGCAGTGATTTCCAAACTGCAGGTCATAACCTATTAGTGAGTCTTGAAATAAATTTAGTAGGTCAGCATTTCAAAAAATGAAATAAAATAGGATTAAAAATATCAAAGTGCATCACAAGCAGTAATAATAAGTATTAGTTTGTGGAATCTTTGTTATGTGTGTCATATATGTATGTGTTGATTTATGTACTGTAATGTCAAAAATATTTTTTACTACGGGCTGCAGTCCAAAAAGACCAAAAGCTACTGCTTTAAGACATGATCTACATTGCCTGCAATTAAAAAATTTTTTCCCACTTTTTAATTACATATTTATTCATTCACTTAACAAATGTTTACTGAGTACCTACTAAATGCCAGGCACTGTTATAGGCACTGGGAATACAGTAGTGAACAACATAGACAAAAATTCCTGCACTTGTGGGGCTTACCTTCTGTTGAGGGAAACACAAGTAATACATAGATAAAGTATAAAATTTAAGAAGTACAGATAAGGAGAAAGGCAGTCAGGAAGGAATGAATTCAGGACACTCATAATCATACAACCCAGAAAAAACACTGTCAGCATATTGGTTTATGTCCTTACAGACTTCATATGTGCATGCCATTTACCATGCCATTTACAGGACTTCAAGGTAATAGGTGTCAAAGTGTACAGTATGGCTGCTGACCAAAATCCAGTCCTCTGAAGCATGGAGGGAGAGCCTTTGCTTTTCTCTCCATCTGCTTCCCTCCTCCCTCCTCCTTTTGTCCCACAGCTGCTGCATGTTGTCACTTCTTTCTTCTCTATGGTAATTGTACTCTCAGGTCCCCAGCCTTAGAGACAGAGACTTCTGTTGCATGTGAAACAGGCACAGTGCCCGCTGGCCTCACTCACTGGCAAGTTCTGTGTCAGGGTTCTGTTGAATATCAACTTTTAATGCCTTTAATGATTTTATCATTTTATATATTTAAAAAGCACTGAAGTTCAGAGAGGCTGTGACTTGTCCAAGGTCTCACAAATTGGAAGTAGAGGCAAGCCTGAAATGCCCTGCACTCCACCATTTGAGAACTTTGGTTTGGCCTCTCCATCTGCTATGCATTTCAGATTTCTTTCTTATTGTGCCAACATATTTAAAAAATTTTTTCTTTAAAGATACTAAACTGTTGTTTTAAGTTGTTTCCTAAGAGGTACAAACTGATTAGACTTATTCTGGCTTAACAGAACATTAATTTAGTAAATCTCCCTGGATTTTGCAAATGCCATGCTAAAAGCCTTAAAAATAAATGTAATAAGAAGCTGCACTTGGGTCCAGCAGAAATGAAGATAGAATTTGATCCTTTCCAAAGCCACTGTTTATAATTGGAGCCTCTGGCTTTGTCCTTTACTTTACTTTAACAGCTATTTCATGAGGTAACTTTACATTTAAAGAGAATTTTTCTTTAAAAAAGGAGGTAGTTTTTAGGAGAAAGCAAGAAACTTAAAGTTAAGAGATTTGTACTCTAGTCCCAATTCTGCTGGGTGATCTTAGACTAGTCGCTTCCCCTCTCTGAGCCTAAGTTTTCTCATTTGTACAATGTATAGGATGGACTAGATCAGAGGTTCCAAACCGTGGTCAGTGGGGCCTCAGGATCCCCAGAACATATTTCTGGGCTACAGTTGGAGACCCGAAGTGAAACCTCAGAGGCTAGGGCTCCAGAACCACACTCCCCCTTATCTTCCTCCCCTCCCCTGTTCAGAGCAGCTCCCCTTTTATTTGCTTTACAGATAGAGAGTTTGCATAATATTTTATTCTAAAAACAAAAAAAGGTTCTGCTGTTTTTTAGCATTTAAAAATCACCAGAACAGCTAGATAATCTGAAAGATCCTTTCTAGTTCTAACAGTCTATAGTTTGAGTTCAAACATAGGCTCCTGATTTTTCTTTTTAGAGGTTTCTTTGCTTTGTGAATATGCCCACCAATCACCCCTAAATTACAAATACTCTCTCTTCTGACCCCAGCGGACTGCTAACTACGTATTATGCTGGCTGTAAAGATCCTGGAAATGAGCTTGTCTGCTAATCCCACCCTAATAACTTTGCCACTAGCAGGGAAGAACATTTGTAGGAGTGCTTGTTTGCTGACCAGGGATTTGATTTTTTTTTTTTTTTTTAATTAAGCTTGCAGGCATTTGTTCCAACCACTCTGGAAAAACAGTTTTAGAATTGTTCCCAGCCCTGAGCAGCAGGCAGCATCCTCATTTGTATGCTGCCGCTTTGTCCAGCAGAAAGCATCCTGCAATGCCATTCCTAACTGCTCCCCACTGCGGTAAGCAGCTATTCACATTGGATTCTGCATCCTCTCATGCACACTTTGTTTTTCTGCTGTCTGTCTCACTGGATGCTCCCAAAGTTGCCTCTGAAAGCGAGGATCTTTGGCTGCTACTGCAGTCGGGGCTGAGCCAGGCTGTGCCAGCCCAGCCCTACCTAGAGTACCACAGCCCTTTCTGGTAGTGATTTATTTCACATGGAACGTGACTGTTTTGCCCAGAGTGGAGAAAAAGCAATTTTCCTTTACAAGGAACTGATTTGGACTTTCATCTAAAATTTACTAGTGCTAAAAGCAGACAAACATAAATTAACATTTTCTACTTATGGCAGGTCAACAAGGTTCAAGACCTTTCTGCTAGATGCATAAATCAGGGTGTAGGATGGGAAGAGCAAGCACTGATTTAGGGCCTGTTCTGGATCGCACTGAGTGTCCTTTATCTATTTAATCTTTACAATAATCTTCCTAGATAGGTACTCTTATCCGCATTTGTTGTTAGAGGAGGAAACAGGCTAGGAGAGGTAGAATAACTTGTTCAGATGCACAGGAAGTGGCAGGTGCAGGAATTGAACTTGTTCTCTCTGGCACCATACGCCTGTTCTTTCCACTATACCACGCTGCCTTCCTGATGAGCATGCTGACTCACTTGGGAAGTTATGTAAGCTTGTAAATCACACTGAGATTCCCAGATAATGTGACTGCCTGAAGAAGAACGAAGCATTGCCAAGAGCAGCTCCGGTGCAGTCGCAGAAGCACAGGAGGCCCCGCATTGTGGGGAAGTACTTGGCGAAACGCAGACTCCAAGCCAGAGGTGATCATTTGTTTGTCCTGTCCCCTCCCAACCTGTTTTGTAAATAAACAGGGTTTTAATTGTAAATTGATGAATAAAGCTATTCATTTAATTCACAGGTAGTTACTGAAGGTCCAGTCCAAACTTTGGCTACCTGCAGAAGGTATACCAAGGGTGCCCAGGATTAGATGGTTCCACACCACTCAAGATAGTCACCTCCATCAGAGGAAATATGCAAGACCAGTCTTTAGCACCATCTGCGTACCCTTTTGATTGACTAAGAGAGGTGATAATCGTATTTGCACTTTGGAAAGTTATCCCCGGCCTCCGTGTGAGGAGAGAGGGAGAAGGGAGGCAATGCAGTGGGTGCTGCCGGTGTCCACCTGTGTCCTCTCGGTGCTCACCACAACACACCAAAGGCCTGTGACCCTCTGTGCTCTGGCTTGGCAGTATGCTCAGCCCACACACAGTACAGGCCAGAGTGCTGGGGAGTTCAAGCCCCTGAGCTAGCTTTAAGCAATGATGGGTGGAGAGTTGGTGGGTAAACATACCAGCTCCCTTGCCTTTGGTTGGGATGAATCTGAGGCATGTTCCATACCGCCTCCCAGAGTTTCCCATTGGGATGGAGCTCCAGTGTTCTGCAGTGCTTGATAACATACCCTTTACTGGCTTCTTTCACTCCCCTGTCTTGCTCCCTGACTCAATTCTCAGGGTTTCCTGAGATCACTTCTCAAATAAACTATTTATGGTCAAATCCTTGTCTTGGGCTCTGTTTCTGGGGGAACCCAAATAAAGGCCATTCAATACCTCAGGGTAGAGATAGATAAGGGGGGCTGGACAAAGGGAGCAGAAGTAGGAATGGAGAGGATATGAGGAACATTCACCCTGAGATTTAGGACTTTAAAATTGTGGAATATATTATAAAGTATATGTACTTCACAGGGCCTGGTTTTCCAAAGCCTTGCAGTTTCAAATATTGACCTTGCAAGGACAGGAAATTTTCCCCAGGCTAGTGAGTCTTTGTTGCAAGATAAGAATTGTAGCACAGCAGGTTGCTGGCTCAAAGACAGACTAGTTACTGATTGTTATGTAAAGATACTGAGAAATTGCTGTAAGATCACCTAATTGTCTAATGGAATGTCATCTGACTTGTTTCACTGAAAGTTACCAGCCTATATTGTTAAACTATAACCCCACCTATGTTCTCTTCCTGTAACTTCCTGGTCTGGAAAATAAATGCAGGAACAGAACCCTGATTCAGTGTTAATTTCCCAAGGAAGGGCTGACTCTCGGTGGAGTGTTCCCAGGGAAGTTAACCACTTTGGGGCTTCTCACTGCTCAGAAGAGATGGGCTTTGAGTAATCCTTTGTGTCTCCATCACCCAGGGGAAGTGGGGTGACAAATCTGTGGGGGGTGAAGCAATGCAAAGTAACAAAAATAAGGAATTTGAGGTGCTGGTCAATTAGCTCACTTGAAAGAGCACGATGCTAGTAACACCAAGGTCACAGGTTCAGATCCCTGTACTGGCCAGCTGCTAAAAAAGTAAGAAATAAAGTAAGGAATTTCTACAATTCAATGGTAAATCAAACAAACAAAAAACAATAACCCAATTAAAAAATAGGTTAACGACTTAAATAGACATTTCTCCCTTCAAAGACATACAAATGGCTGACAGGTATATGAAAAAATGCTCAACGTCACTAATCATCAGGGAAATGCAAATCAAAATCACAATAACATATTACCTCACACTTATCAGAATGACTATTATAAAAGAAAAATGACAAATAATCAGCCACAATGTATATCGACAAAATAAAATTTAAAAAAATTAAAAAAAAAATAAAAATAAAAATAAAAGAAAAATGATAACGAGTGTTGGGGAGGATGTGGAGGAAACCCTCATACACTATTGGGAATACAAAATGGTGCAGCTGATATAGAAAACAGTATAGAAGTTCCTCAAAGAATTAAAAATAGAACTACCATATATGATCTAACAATCTCACTTCTGGGTATTTATCCAAAAGAATTGAAATCAGGATCTCTAAGGGATATTTGCACTCCCATGTTCATGCAGCAGTATTTACAACAGCCAAGATGTGAAAACTTAAATGTCCATCAACAGTTGAATGGATTAAAAGAAATGTGGTATATACATACAATGGAACACCATGCAGCCTTAAAAAGGAAGTAAATTCTGCTATATGGACAACATGGATGAACCTTGAGGGCATTATGCTAAGTGAAATAAACCAGTCACAGAAAGACAGACAGTGCATGATTCCACTTATATGAGGTGTTTAAGAGATTCAAATGTATAAGATGATAGAATGGTGGTTCCCAAGGGATGGGGAGTTACTAAAGAGTAGTAAGTTTTAGTCAAGCAAGGTAAATAACTCTAGAGATCTGCTGTACAACACTGTACAATGTCAACGATGATGTACTGTACACTTAAAATTTTGTTGAGAGGGTAGATCTCATGTTAAATGTTCTTAACACAATTTAAAAAACTGGTTAAATGGAGTGGTAAGAGAGAAGGGAGGGAGAGAGAAGGAGGGGAGAGAGAAGACTCTTTAGGACTCTGAGTCTCTGGCTTAAGTTCCTGGATGGATGCTGATGCCTTCAACTGAACTAGGGACTACATTTGGGGGATAAGAAAGTAAATTCAATTTCAGATATGGAGGAGAATGTGACATCTGGCTCTGTGATGTCATTTGCAAAATGAAAGTGCCCCCTTTGCCAAAAGCATCTTCCCAAATCTCTTACCATAGTGCTTGAAATTCTATATTGCTCATTTCTTTGGCTTGCTTTTCCCAGAATCTTATTTTTAAAATGCTCCTGAAATTATTGATACTTTTATTATGTGTGATAATAGCATTGTGGCTATGTAGAAAAAAATTCTCTGTTAGAAATACATGCCAAAGTTTTTTTTTTTTCCCCCATGTTATCACAGAATTTTATTGGGCAACAATTTCAGTTAGGTCACTATTCAGTATTTACATTAGTATGATTTGTAAAAGATGTTCAGAGCTGAGTTTTGTAGCAACGTATAATTCTGATTATTTTTCTTTTCCCAAAAGTTAGTAATCTTGTTATATATTTTTTTACTTCTTGACTTTCTATGGTCTTAAACTTGTGTCAACCAAAATTTTGGCCAATTTTCTGGATGCAGATACTGAGATGCATCAAATATTCTATCAGTTTTATCTTTGTGGGGAAATATGTCCTAGAGCCTTCTGGAGTTTTCCACTTGGGTTGGTTTTCCTGCATGCCAGGGGCAAAACTATTTTCCTGACATCTCCCCTCATCATCACTCTGAGGATCTCCTACGAATCTCCGCTGTGTCTACGTTCTGTTACCTGTATTCCACTTCTTCTTTCTTGGTGTTCATTGTTTTAGTCTGCCATGTCCTCAAGTGTCCTAAGAAAAGATGAATGATATCTACAATTGTTCTGTACCATGTATTCTAAAAATTATCATACTGGCAGACTTAATCTAGAGTAGGGCTTGTATAAATATTTGTTAGAAATATTTTTCCTTCAGAATTTCGAAGATTAGTAATTAATAGATAATAAGCTTGCTAACTAGGTTCCAGTGTTGTTGAGAAGTCTGTCGTCATTTTTATTCATAGTGTCGTGTTGCAGAGGGACCTGTTTTTCTCTAGGGAGCTTATAGGATCTTGTCTTTGTACCTAGTGTTTTGAAATTTCACAATGACTTGATTTGTTATGGGTCAAATTTTACCTAGCACCGTGGTTTCTCTGTGGGTTTTGGAGATTCAAAACCATGCCAAAGTATTTAATGGGTAAAGCGAAACACTGTCAGGAACTGCTTTCAAATAATCCAGCAAAAAGAAAAATGAAGTGTATATGTAGGGGGATAGATAAACCAACACTGGCAAAATATTTAATCATTAAAGCTGAGGAACAATTACATGGGTTCATTATACCATTTCCTCTACTTTTGTGTGTTTGAAAATTTTGATAATTAAAAAAAATAGTAGTTATCCCGATATTTAAAAAATGCTCCTGGGAGGATATCCTATCCAATTGTCCTTAACAACTGTGAAAAAACAAAAATGTGTTTTAAAACTTGGGTTGGGTTTTATATGTTTAGAATATTTAGAAGAAAAGGGGGCTGTTGTTGTTTAAGAAATAGATTTGTTAGGAGCTGGATTTAAAAGAGAGAAGAAACCAGGATTCAGACGTAGAATATCCTATGTTTTGCCAACCATTTGATCCTTTCCACTTTGTTAGTCCATCTCTCTTGCTTTTAACAAAATACCTGGAACTGGGTATTTTATAAGAAAACAAAATTTATTGTTTACAGTTTTGGAGGCTGGGAAGTCCACAGTGCTTGGAACACATCTGGTGAAGGTCTTGGTGGTGGTGACAGTGACCCAGGGGTCTCACATGGCAGGAAATGGTGGAGCAGAGAGACTAACCTCTCATGTGTTCTTCTTTTAAAGACCTCAGAACCACGCCCCTGACCACAATTATTAATCCATTCACTGTGGCATGGTCTTAAAATCTAATCACCTCTTCAAGGCCCCACCTTTCAATTACCATAATAGGATTTCCCATCCTCAACAGTTACAGTGGGAATTAAGCTTCTAATATATGAACTTTGGGGACACGATTCAATCAACTCACAGCACCTCCACTCCCCAGAGCAGAGGAAGGCACCTAATGATTCTCTATCAAGCCCTTCCACAATGGTCCTACATCAGGTGCTTTGTATGCATGATCTCATTTTATCTCGAAAGCTCTGTCTAAGAATCTATTTCATAGATGAAGAAACTGAGGCTCAAGAGGTCAGGTCATTTCCCTAAAGACCATAAGGTGATAAATTGCAGAGGCACTGGGAGAAAGGCCTGGGTTTGAAGCTCCATGTGTGTGGCTCCAAAGTCTGGTATATTCCACAGCTTCAGACTAGCTTGCCGTGGTAGGCCTCAGGTCAGCTGGCCATTCCAAGAAGTGTCATCTGCAAACTGGCTCCTGCTGGATTGAATTTCCGGTACTTGGCCTGCTTCTGCTCAGAACAAGCCTAAATCAAGAGAAAGTAAGAGCATGCCCCATTGGGCAGCGACAATAGGGTGATAAAAAGCTTATAGACCAAGTGAGGACTATTAGGAGAGCCTTGAAGGACTGACAGGTGTTGCCAGGAAGGCTGGAGGTGGGCACAGCACTATAAGAACCAACTGCATGGGAGGCAAAGATAAACTGAACTGTTAAAAAAAAAAAATCATGTCATAAGCAAATGCAAAATGTTTAGAAAAGTGGTGTTTCCTTATTTAAGTACTTATTTATACTCTTCTTTAATCAACTTTAAGGTGAAGTAAAGGAGATAGTTAAGTAAATTATAAACATTTCCTCTCATTGGAATATTATGTGTCCATATATTATATATATTATTACCCATAATAAAAAATATAGAAAACTGCTATTTTTAAAACTAAAAATGAAAAACACAACACACTGTGATATATATATATACCTATGTGTGTATATATATATAGGTGTGTGTGTGTGTGTGTGTGTATGGCATGATTACAATCTTCTAAAATATCTTCTATGTGGAAAAAAGATTGGAAGAAAAAATGTCAAAAATTTTATGTGCTTATAGCTATCTATGTACAGAAAAAAATGTTATGTGATTGTCTTTACATTGTGGCAATTTTCTTTACATTTTAATTTGTTCTTTTTAAAAATTTTTCTATAATGAAATGTATTACTTTTGGAATGGACAAAATGCTTAAAAAAGAAAAACCCAAAGATCTTCATTTTACTCTTTATTCTTGTTTAACCCAGAGTAATGAAGATGTTTACAGGAAGAAAACAAGTTAAAGATATTTATGGTTTCATGTTGAGAATTTAAGTATTATTTATGGTAGGAAATCTGAGCAAGCAATGGAAAGTTATATCTTAGCTGCCCTCAGTTAGCCATACAGACATGAAGCAAATCTCATTACTGGGTCTCCATCCCCTTTGCTTGATCAAGGTGACTATGAAACATTGAGAGAGTCTGTTCACTTGAAGATCACACCAATGATAGCAGAATGCAGACCTCTAGCAATAGATTCTCTCCAGATCTCAGGAGGTTAAATTCATATGCAGACATTTTAAATTAGCCATCTCCTTGGTATATTTAAAAAGTCACAAGAGTTAGATTCTGTAGATGGTAGTCTTTCAGGGGCCAGAATTGTGTTGCATTTTAGAAAGCCAGAGTCAACCCAAACAAAACTTCAACTATGTATATATCTTTTGTATATAGAGAACTTCTCTCCGAGACTGTTAAACCAAAAGCTATGCTACACCAACTCACAATATCTACACAGTCCTTGGCAGGGAGTCGGGGCTTCTTCTAGCTGACTCTGAAATGGAAATATTCGACATCTATCATTTGGAAACATGAAGGTCAGTATCTTTTATGAACAGGGTTTAACCAAAACTGAAGAAAACAAACGTAAAATTTTCATTATTATCCAAACTGCAATAAGGTCTGCCACATGTCCCAAGTCCTGGTGATGCCAGAGGAAAGGTCTGGGGAGGCCCCATAATTGGCCTCAACCCACTCCGTCCTCTTACTATGTTCTCAGCTCTGCCACAGGAAAGAATTCAAGAGCAGAGTCACAGTAGAAAGTGAGAACAGGTTTAATGTAACAAAGAAGAGATACAGATTTCACAGAGAAAGTGCATCCTAGCTCCCAAGACTGAGTAGGGCCCACACCAAGTTTAATAAGAAAGTAAGAAACACACACTTGCAAACAAAGTGCAAGCTGGTTCTAGAATGAACAGGAGCCTGCTAAAGGCAAGTTTGATACAAAAAGAAAGAATATACACTCCACAGGCAGAGTGGGGGCTGGCCCCAGAGAGAGTGAGCAACAGCCTTGCCTTCTACCTGTATTACACTTTTATACTTTACCTATCTAATACATATTCATGCTATCTAACAAATATTTAACTAAGGGGGTGGTTCCCAGTTATCTGGGAACGTTGTCTTGCATGTGTTCAGTTGGTCTCTTTTTAGGGCACGTTCATTGGTCAAATTCTATCACATGCACTGAACATATTCAAGAAATTTCTGTGCTCTTTAGTACCACTAGTGGAAGATCATTCAAATGATATATTCCACTTTACTAAGAATGCTCAACTATTAGGGTTATCTAACCCCTTCCTACTGAGCATGCCCAGCCATTGGATTTGCATAAGTCAGCCCACTGAGGTCTCGATTTTTCTGTGTTGGTGCCGAAAATAGGTCCAATAAGCAACAGTAACTCTCCTCTAGGAGAGGGCCTAGAGGAGGGGCGTGAGATCTTGGGGAGTGGCTTGAAACCCAGAAGTGTGTCCTGACACCAAACCCATGGAAACTCAGGGTTCCTATCTCACCGAGACAGACAGACTCTTCAGGGAACATGAGCAAGAAACAGAACTTGCTCTGAAAGCAGAAGGAGAGAAAACAAGTACAAAATTGCCTGTAATATTAAGTACATTTAAAGAAGCAGGATGTATATTTAGGGAAGAAAAACATCATCTCTACTTGGGGGCTTTATGGATAGGTTTCCAGTGGGTGTGGCATTTGAAGTAGACCTGGATGTATGTAAGATGTTAGTCAACCACAGACAGCAAGGGAGCATATAGGTTGGCATGGATGGCGGGAAGAATATCATCAAGCAAAAGAAAAGTTGAAAACAAGACAAAGCTTTCTTTTCTTAATTTTAAAAAATGCAAGTGGCCCTATGAGTTGAGGACCGTAGGAATCGTGGCTTGGCCTATGATTGTACTTTGTTTTGCTGAGTGTGGGCTTGGAGCTCTGTGGACTTTGAGAGGCAGGTGGAGGAGGAGGTAGCTTGGCTGGAGGAGCTCCCAGAGCAGACTTGGGGAGAGTGGAATTGGAGTAAATGAGACAGCTACTACTGTAGAGATAAGAAGGTGGGGGGCAAAAAGGAGATATTGAGGGACGACCCCGTGGCTCACTTGGGAGAGTGTGGCGCTAGGAGCGCCGAGGCCGCAGGTTAGGATCCTATATAGGGATGGCCGGTGTGCTGGGCGACACCACGCCAAGGGTTACGATACCCTTACCAGTCACAAAAAAAAAAAAAAAAAAAAAAAAAAGGAGATATTGAAAGGGCATTGTCAGGACATTTTGCTTTGTGATATGCCCCACCCTCCTCAGTATCCACACAAAATCTTCAGTAAAAATATACATTACTGGACAATGCTTTAGACTCAAATTTTGAATTTGTGTGTGAGGAGGAGGTTTGAGAGGTGATGGGTATGAAGTATGGACTGGAGGTGAAAGCTGAGGCAGCAAGAGGGGTGAAGTCACATTGGGTTAATATGTTCACTTTGGGGTGAAGAAAGGCAGCTAGTCACTCATTCATTCACCACTAATATGATGTACCAAAGACTGTGCTCGTGTTGGGATGCAGGATGTGGTCCTGCTCTTTAAAGAGCCTACAGTCTAGTAAGGGGTAGGGGCAGGAATTAACTAAATAATAAAAAAATGTAAAATTAGGATTGTAATTAGTGTTATGAAGGAGAGGTCTACAGTGCTATAAAAGTTCATAGGGGGATTTGACCTTATTGGTTAGTTAAGGGGCTTTAGAAAAGGTTGGAGCTGAAGAGAGGCCACTGTGCCTGGAGCACAAACAATGATGGAGCCAAGTGCAGCTGAAGAGGGAGGAAGCAGACCACATCGGGTGTTGTAAGTCATGTAAGGTTTAATTAGGGGTGAAATGGGAGTATGGCAAGAGTAGACTTATGAAAGAACACTAACTAGGAGGCTATTGCTCTCCCCAAGCAAAAGATGATGATAGGGCAATAGTTACCACCAAGAAGAAAGCATGACACAGCATCAGCAGAGAGGATTAACCCTCTTTTATGTTAAATTGACAACTTGCAAGAAAATGTCACCTTATACCTTGTAGAAAACTTACTGTTCCTTTCAAGTACAAATATGTGCTTATGTAAGTGATTTTAGTAAATAAAAACAGATATATACTAATGCTAGGATGAAAAGACCATCTCCAAGGAAGAGGAATGCAAAATGTGATATTCAAAAGCTTTTGGATATGTGTACATGACAGATGTGTTTCTAAGTGTATTGTATATTTTAGGCAGAAATTTGTTTTTCCTGGTTGGTTTATATACAGCACACTAAATGGATAGAGTGAGTAAACCATTAAGTATGAGTTACTTTGTCCTTACGTTACAAACAATTCACATATGCCTTGTTATTAAAATGTTTTCATATCACCTTCAATTCACCCTGTGTACTCTAATCTTGCTCAAGGAGAAATTAACAAACCACAATGTCATTGGGAGATTATAACACATCTATATTGGAAATGGATCAAGTAGACAAAAATGAACAGAGATAGAAGAGAGATCAAGCCACATAGTTGGCTTGATCTAACCTTGCACTCAATGAATATAGATTATACATGCTTTGTAAGCTCACATGGAACTATTATAAAAATTGGCTATGTACGATTACAAGGGTATATTTATTTTGTAATAACTCATTGAACAGAATATGTATGACTTGTGCATTTTTCTATATTTATGTTAAATGTCAATAAAATGAATTTTTAAAAAAAGCTAAACCAAACCAAACAAGACAAAACAAAAAACAGACCACATATGAAGTCCCAAAGAAAGTTCCAAAGAAAGCAAATTTCAAAGGACAGTATTTTACAAAGATCTCTGACAATAATGCAATTAAATTAGAAATTAACAATAAAAAGATAAAATAAAACAAAACATCATTTGGAAAGTGAAAAACAAATTTCTAAATAATTTCTGAGTTAATGAAAAACATAACGGAAATTATGAAATATGCAGAACTATATGACAATGAAAATGCTAATAAAAACTTGTAGCAATGTAGCTAAATGAAACATACAAAATTATATGCATGTATCAGAGAACACAAAAACAAAAATGAATGAGATAAGCATTCAGCTTAAGAATCTGGAAAAAAGACATTAGAGTAAAGTCAAGAGAAGTAGAAGAAATAAGTATAATAGGAAAGTTATTGATTAAACATGATTAACAAAATAAAAAATGAAATCTTATTCAAAATCCCAGCAACTTATTTTGTGGACAGGGACAATCTAATTCTGAAGTTTATATGGAGTGGCAAAAGACCCAGAATAGCCAACACAATATATTTCTTTTTATTTCAAGTGGTTGGATTTTTTTTTTTATGTAATTTTATTACTATTATTTTTTTACATTCTAGGATGCTGTTGTGGAGCAGTTGGGAGGAAGGGGGAGAGGGGAAAGGGGAAGGAAATGGGATGGAAAAAGGAGGAAGCAGGAGGGGCAGGATTGAGGGCTGTGGCACCCTCCTCATTCCCACAGAGGAGACCAGGAGGCTTCCAGCAGTGGCTTGGTCATTGCTGGGCTTGGTGCAGATGTCAGGGGGCTATAGCAAGAGCCCTCACCACCGATCATCACAGCTTGGGAACCTGGGGCCCTTCTTGCTGTGGCTTGGTGGTCATCGCTGGGCTGGCTATGCATGTTGGGGGAATGTGGCCGAGGCCCTTGGCCCCCGGCCCCCCACTGCCATGGGTCAGGAGAGCCTGGGGTGCTTCCTGCAGCAGCTCAGTCGTTGCTGCTGGGCTGGTTGTGTGTGTCGGGGCGGTGTGGCTGAGGCCTGAGGCCCCCCACCATCCTGGCTTGGGAGGCCTGGGCATCCCAAGTGGTGGCTCGGTGGTCGCCACTGGGCTGGCTGCAGGTGTTGGGGCAGCATGGCTGAGGCACAATGCCCCCCACCACCCCAGTTTGTGAGATCCTGGGGCACTCCCTGCCGCAGCTCAGTGGTTGCTGTAGGGCTGGTGCCAACATAATATTGAAGGAGAAAAACAAAGTTAGAGGACAGACACTACCAGACTTCAAGACTTAGTATAGAGCTACATTAATCAAAACAGTGTGGTATTGGCAAAAGAATAGACAAATAGATCAATGGGATGGAATAGAAAGCCAGGAAACAGACCATCATAAATACAGTCAACTGATTTATGACAAAGGAACAAAGACATTACAATGGAGCAAGGATAGCCTTTTCACCAAATGGTGCTGGGACAACTGGACATCCACATGCAAAAAAATGAATCTAGACACAGACCTTATACCCTTCACAAAAATGAACTCAAAATGAATTATATTTGTATCACCCTACCAGCTGGCCACCAAAAACAAAACAAAACAAAACAGAAAAAGAATCATAGACCTAAAAACCAATGCACAACTACTAAAGTCTTAAGTAATAATGTAGGAGAAAACCTAAATGACCTTGGGTATCGTGTTTAGATACAAGATGAAAGGTATGATACATGAAATAAATAATTGATAAGCTCGACTTCATTAAAATTAAAAACTTCTTCTCTGCAAAAGACAATGTCCAGAGTATGAGACGACAAAACACAGACTGGGATAAAATATTTGCAAAAGACATGTCTGATGGGCTATTACCTAAAATATACAAAGAACTCTTAAAACTCAATAATTAAACAAACAACCCTATTGAAAAATGAGCCACCCCATTCCAGCCAGCCACCAAAACAAAACAAAAATTTTTTAAAACTGAGCCAAACACCTTAGCAGACACCTTACCAAAGAAGATACAGATGGAAAATAAGCACAGGAAAAGATGCTCTATATCACATGTCATCAGGGAAATGCAAATTAAAGCAACAATGAGCTATCCCTGTATACCTATCAGACTAGTCAAAATCTGGAACACTGACATCACCAAATGCTGGTGAGAATGTGGAGCAACAGGAATGCTCATTCATTGCTGGTGGGAACGCAAAATGGTACAGCCACTTTGGAAGATGATTTGATGGTTTCTTACAAAACTAAATATACTCTCACCATACAACCCAACAATTGTGCTCCTTGGTATTTACTCAAAGGAGTTGGAAACTTATGTCCACACAAAAATTTGCACATGGACGTTTACAGCAGCTTTACTCATAACTGCCAAAACTTGAAAGCAACCAAAATGTCCTTAATTGAGTTAATGAAAAAATAAACTGTAGTACCTTGAAACACTGAAATATTTTTTCAGTGCCAAATTAAAAAAAAAAAAGCTATCAAGCCATGCAAAGACATGGAAGAACCTTAAATGCATATTACTAAGTAAAAGAAGTTAATGTGAAAAGGCTAATACTGTATGACTCCAGTTATGGACATTCTAGAAAAGGCAAAACTGTGGAGACAGAAAAAGATCAGTGGCTGCCAGAGGTTGAGGGAGTGGGGAAGAGAAGGATTGAATAGGCAGAGCATAGAGAATGTTTAAGGCAGTGAAAACCATCCAATCTTCTGGGGCCCCAGAGAGAAGAAAAAATGGAAAAAAAAAAAAAAAGGCAAATTGCTGTCGATCTGCTGGAGCTGAGATACACTCTGCTCTCCTGACCACGGACATCAGAGCTCAGGACTTTGGCTTTTGGGTTCCAGGACTTACACCAAGGTCACCATTGGCTTCCCTGGTTTTGAGGCCTCCAGACATGGATTGAGCCACGTTACCAGCATCCAGTTTGCAGATGGCCTATTGTAGGACTTCTCTTCACATCACATGAGCTAATTTCCCTACTAAATCCCCTCTTGTATATATATAGCATATCCTATTGGTTCTGTCTCTCTGGAGAACCCTGACTAATACACTCTGTTAATATTATAATTTTACAAATTTCTGCTTATGAAATTTAATAATTGTCAGTAGTATTTTTAATATTCGAATTGGTATTTCTTTGATATTAGTAAAAATTAAACATAATTTCATGTAAAAAAAAAAGGCAGTGAAAATACTCTGTTTAATACTATAATGATGGTATCGCATGTACATGTCATTATACATTTGTCCAAATACATAGAATGTGCAACAGAAGAGTGAACCCTAATGTAAACTGTGGACTTTCAGTGATAATGCTTTGTCAACGTTGGTTCATCAATTGTAACAAATGTACCACTCTGGTAGAGGATGTTCATAACGACGGAGGCTATGCATGTGTGTGGGCAGAGGTCATATGGAAAATCTCTGTACTTTCCTCTTAATTTTGCTGCAAACGTAAAATTACTCCAAAAAAAGTCTTTTTAAAAATGAGTTCCATGAAGAGACAAAGTAGACAATTCTCTAGGAGGACAGATGGAGTAAAAAAGAAGCAATAAATAAACAATAATAGAAGTTAAAAGGGGAACATAATTATAAAGACAGCGAAGATTGAAAAAAAATTGTAGAATGAGACTAGAAACTTTATAGCAATAAGTTATTGCTTCAATAAGCGAAAAAGATATTTGAGAAAATATAAATTATTAAAATTGATTAGAGAAGAAATAGAAAACAGAACAAACCAACAATGCTTACAGAAACTAACTCATTGCCAAAAGTCATCCCTGAAAAAAAGATGGAAGACCCAGACAGTTATACAAGATAATTTACCAAGCCTTCAAGGAATAGATAATCCCTGTCTTATACAAACTGTTTTGGAGAGTTACCAAAAAAATAAAAATAAAAATAAAAAAGGAAATCTATTAAATTCATTTTATGTAAATGTACTTCCCCAACTATAAAAGAAGAAAACTTATTCAAGTCATTCATTAAATATGATACCAATACTAGACAAGAACAAAATAAGAAAAAGAAAATTATAGACCCAATTTACTTATGAACATATGTGATAAAATTCTAAGTAAAATGTGAACAAGTTTAATTCATCAGTATATTTAAAAAAAAATCATGGCCATGAAGTAGGGTTAATTCCAGAATGCAAAATGACTCCATATCAGAACAACCTACCAAGGTTCTCTGCCTCTTTAAAAGACTAATGGAGAAAAACTGTATGATAATAGATCAAAATACATAGAAATAGCATTTGATCAATTACTCATTCAGGTTTTAAAAACTTTCGCAAGAAATTTAAGGGAATTTTCTTAACGTCATAAAAGGCTTCCATCAAACCCTATGGTGAAATAACGAAGATTTCCTATTAAAGTTAAGAACAAGATAGGAGACCCTCTATTCCTACTATTAAATAACATTGTACTGGAGGTCCTAGCTAATGCCATAGGAGAGAGAAAAAAATAAGTATGGGATTTGGGGGGGAAAAAAGGCAAGACTGCTATTTGCCCAAGATACGACTGATTGCATAGAATTACCCAAAAGAATTTACAGAAAAACTAATAGGACTAATAAAAACTTCAACAATGATACTGGTTCAAAGATTGGTATACAAAAATCAATAATATATACCAGCAATAAAAATTTGAAAATGTGGTAGGAAAAAGAAACAGCAGTAAAATCTATAATGTAGCAGGAATTAATCTAATAAAGAGGTGAGAATTCTTTATGAAGAAAGTTATAAATCATCATCAAAGAACATTAAAGCAGATCTGACTAGTGATCACAGATAGGAAGATGCAGTATTATTATAAGGATGTCTATTTTCCCCAAATCAAACTATACATTTTGTGCAATTCCACTCAAAACTACAATGGATTTTTTTCTCATGGAATTTGATGATTTAGTTCATCAAAAGAAAAGAGGAACAAAAGTAGCTAAGACAATTTTGAA
Organism: Cynocephalus volans; assembly: GCF_027409185.1. Classification (NCBI taxonomy): domain Eukaryota; kingdom Metazoa; phylum Chordata; class Mammalia; order Dermoptera; family Cynocephalidae; genus Cynocephalus; species Cynocephalus volans. The sequence goes on along the minus strand of NC_084460.1, from coordinate 124,623,895 downwards.
CTATAATAAAATGGAGGGATTTGCTCCATGAAATAACAAGACTTATTACAAAGCTGTAGTAGAAACATACAGAAAGCAAAGTATATTTGTCATGGACAAGCCGTGTAGTCTCAAATCACCTTCTGGATACAATACCACTCTGAAAAAAGTAGTTCTATGTGGGTCTTTTCTAAATACGTTAAGCTTCTGTGACTTAGGTGCTTATGGGGTGAAAACAGTTGTATAATCTTACTCATGACTGATTGGGACAGTGCTCAAGTCAACAGAGCTACAGAAGAGTTGGATACAATGAAAGTTAACCTCCCATGTGGTGATTTGGGACAACCTAGATTAAATAGTGTCAAACTGACCCACTAATTACCTGTTTTGGAGGAAGAGTAAACGCTAGGTAAACAAAGAGAAAGTGGGTTACTGGAGCTAAGTTGGGACCCTGAAAACTCTGAGATACTGTTCTTATTCTCCCTTAGGACTGCTGTTCATTTCAATTTTGGAAGACAAGGTTCCAGAGTGGCTACACAACTGCAGAGATGATATTCCCTGCTACACCATGTTCCTAAATCTCCTTGTCAATTAAATTAATTCACATAGTACTCTGTGTCTCTTCCTTGTAGCCTTAACAAGACTGATAAACAGAAAGATCCAGGTTTGATGGGACTTGAAGTGTATATAATTTGGGAGGAGGGGAGTACTTCTTTAAGAAAAAAAGTATACAAAATTTTCTTAGAGACATAAATTATACAAAAGATTTCTTAGAGACATAAAATTCTTCAAAAATGAAATGTTCGTTAATGAAATAACAACTTGTGAAATTGCTCCCTACCTAAATTGTCCAATTTGTTAACTCTAGTGCCTACACTCACCTCTATCAAAGTCTTAGTCATTCATTTGGAAATATCCAGCCCTCAAATACAAAAAAAAAAAAAAAATCTATTGCAAAGTAAAATTCAAATCTTGGCAAAAGATGAGGAATTTCATGAAATCAATAAAAGTGTTACTGGTAAACTGCTGGATCCACATGCCAAGCCATCAGTAAAGGAGAATCTCACAGAGGTGGACCAGGTAACAAAGGAAAAAAGAGAAAATCATCAGTGCTTCAAAAGGAAATGGTTTGATTTCAAAGGATTAAGAGAGGACTTTTGCAAAACTGGGTAATGCCCTTCAATACTTTTGCAAATATGACCCTGCTGCAAAACTCAAATGCAAAGTGAAGGTTAGTGAGCCATATAAAAAATTATGTCCTCCTAAATTAACACTCAATTTATCAGAACTAGCACATAATTGCAATTGTAACTTAAAATGTGTTAAATATAATATAAATTCATTTTCATAATTTTTTGTTGAATTTTTTCAAAATAAAGTCTCAATCAAGTCTTTCTCTTTCACTAGGGAATCTAAGTTTCCAACTTAAATAGATTCATTCTAAGAGGGCCTTTCCTGGTACCAATCATTTTGGGAAAAGGAAGACCTTTTGTATTCATCTGTTTCTGAAGCACGCAGTACTTTAAGAATCCCCCCAGGAAACCGGAAAAAATACAGACGCCTGGGTTCCTCTGCCAGACCAATTCTGAATCTCCAAGAACAGAACAGAAACTAGGACTTTAAAAAACTCCATATATTTAACAATCATATAAGCGACATTACGATAATAGGCAAGTGTGGGAATAACCATTTTAACTCATCCAAAAATTTTGCTTTGATGAAGTCTCTCTTTCTCTCTCATAACCTTAATAAATCTTTTTTAACCTTGTCAGCTGGCTTGTAGTCATTGTACTCCTTTTTTATCCTTTTACTCTTTTTACAAGAGCTTTTTTTTAGATCAGTGTCTAAGCCATAAACAAAATGTTTTTGAAACTTTATGTAGTCTTTAGAATTTTACAACCTGCTCCTGTTTTCATAATGTTTTTATTTTCTTAATATTTCAAAACACCTTTGAACAAACCAGAACTTCCTTTTTTTTTTTTAAATCCTTTAAAATCAAGTGTGAGTTTTTTTGTCTCAAATTTATTTTTTCTACATTCCCTCAAACTACATTCTCAGGAGTCCATTTGCTCTATACTCATTTGGACATTACACTACTTTGAAAACATTATCATATTCTTTCTATTCTTTCTGACTGACTGATTGTCAGCTCCTGGAAAACAAACACCACGTTCTGCATTTCTTCTGCATTTCTACCACTGAGCCTAGAAGATTGACTAAGACTGACTAGTGTGCAGTATGTTTCCCGCGGTGGGTGCTTAATAAATATTTTAAAACACTGTTAAAATATTGAATAAATTTGACAGCAGTGCTGCTCTTCATCATTTCAAGTGCCAACACTTTCTAGGTCCCTTGTGTGCCTAGCAACCATTTCCCAACATACCTACATGTCTCCAGACGATTCTGCCAAGCTGAAGCTCTTTTGATCTGGCTTTCTTTGCCTGAGTTACGAAAATATTGTTTACATTTTTACTCCGAGGAGTATCTTATTGGTATCCAAAGACCCTGCTGTGTAACCTGAAGTTGGTTTTTTTTCCCTTGGTGGTAGTCGGGGAGAGGGAAGGACAGTAGGGATGGAGAAGGTTTCATTTTGAGTTACCTTCTCTTTCTCTCCAAATTACAGTAAGATACAATGCCCTTAAGTGTATTTTCATGTCTGTAAGGATGTTTTTCATTCTTAGCACCTGAAGAGCGCTAAGGATTTTAGGTAGGAGGTTTTAGTATTTTAACTAAGATATTGTTTCCTCACAAGCCCTCCCCATACCTCACTTTATTTTGGACCTACTACAGTCAGTAAGGCAACACTTTTCTTATAATACCATTCTCCTATTAAACATTATTTTATGCCTATGCAAAATAAGCTTAGACTTATGTTGTGTGGACATAAAGAAAAGCTTATTTTCTTTCTCTTGGGTAAAGAATTATGCTTTGCAAGGCACTTTGGCATCTATTCATTAGTGTATTTAATCCTTACAACAGCTTTACTAGGTGGACAGAATAGGGGTCATTATCTCCGGGATAAGGACAAGGAAATTTCAGAGACATTAAGTGACGTGTCCAAGGTCGCACAGCTTGGAAAGGACCCACACTGAAAACCTGGACTTCTGACTCCCCAGAGAGCCCGTTTCCCAGTCTCCGCCAGTCCCACACAGCTCACCTTCACACAATAAGCTCTTGATATGGCTAGGTCGGTAGAGATAAGGATGCTAGGAAGACGCAGCAGAGGGACAGACAGTAGACAGGGAGCGGGGGAGGGGAAGGAGAAAAGCACATCGCGCACGCGCACGTCACCAGTAGCGGGAGGGCGTGTGGAGAAAACTTGGGGAAAGAAGCTGAGCTCCCGCCTCTCGTTAACGCGCAGGCGCACTTCCTGTGGTCGAAGGTCAGAAAAGGGAGGGCCTCAGAGCTGCGCATGCGCGATTCTGTGCCGGGTCGCCAAGATGTCGTTCTCTAAATACGTTCCGTCGTCCCTGGCCAGTCGGCCCAGTACCCTCGACCCAGCCGAATACGACATATCTCCGGAAGCCCGGCAGGCTCAAGCCGAGCGGTTGGCCATAAGATCCCGACTTAAACGGGAGTATCTGCTAAAGTACAACGACCCCAACCGCCGAGGGCTCATCGTAAGTGGGGGGCTGGCCGGGAGGGAATCGGGGGCAGGAGTCTGGGCGGTGCGCTCGGGCTGGGTAGCCCAGGCTGGCCAACGGAGACCACGCACGGGGCGGCCACCGTTCCCGGTTAATAATTAAGATGCGGTGCCTCTTCCAGATCCAGAGAGCAAGCCAACTCACTTAGGCCTTTGACCTTGGCCAGAGAGCGTGGTGGTCAAGAGGACGGGCTCTGGACCCAAACCTGGCTGGGTTTAAGTCCAGGCTTGATCGTTTATCGTCTGGGTTGAATTGGGAAAGTTATTCAACTCGGCGTAGCCTAAGTTTTCGTATTTGAATAAATGGGTATAATATAGTACTTCCTATTTATGAGGTTGTTAGGATTAAATGAGGTAAGGCACGTGACTGGCCTAGCAAGTGCCTCGTTTGTAACTGTTCAGAAAATATTTACTATATGTATAATCTAAAAAGCTGCTTTCTATTTTTCAGTTCACAGCTCGTAGGGATACTGCTCTTTCCTGATGGGAGTATAGTGATTCTTCAACCTGTGTCTTTTAAAGACCCTGCAGCTTATTGAAGCTTTGGGCTTTGGAGTCAGACCCCAAGACACTACATACGGCAAACTATATGACAGTGGGCAGTTTACCTAACCCCTCTTAATCATAGGTTTCTGATGTTTATTTGGAAATGATGTGCATTCTTCGTAGAATTGTTCTGAGGTTAAATGAGATAGTCAGTGTATGTAGCATTCTGTTGGGAAAATAGAACAATTTAATCAGGCCCTCTCGCTTCTGGCCGCTTGGGGGTGGTTCAGTAAGCAAGTTGTGTGTGGGTGGAGTTAGTGCACATGGAAGGTGCTCTGCGCAGCCATGCTTTCCATCCTATGGCTTCCAAGGACTTGTTTGCCGGTTACCTAAAACAAAGACTTGCGTGTGAGGGGTCTGGTGACCCAGCCTGGCGTGTGCAGGGTTGGTGACCCAGTTTGTGAACAAGCGTGAGGGGTCTGTGAGCTCCATACCCAACCCTAGCTCGACAACTGGCCCAGTTGGCAGGATTAGGGGAAGGTAAAAGCTCGACAATTGGCGACGTCGGCAGGATTCCGACATTAGCCCTAGTGCGACACATTCCCAGCACATAATGTATGCCCAGTAAACTGATGATTATTATTTAATAATTGTGCTTTTAGATAGTTTTCTGTACAAGAACTATCTAAATATGTCAAATATGATGTTAAAAAAAGACATTTCCCAGCAATTGCATTGGTGTTCTATAGTAATTTTTGGAAGTTGTGAGGATTGAAGGAAAGTTACAATGTGCCAGGTATTATGCTAAACCCTTTCTGAGCATTATTTTATTCGAATATCACAGTTATTTAGAGAATCAAGCTCTATTACCATCTCCATTTTACATATGAAAGGGCAACATGGGAAGGACAAGTAGCTCATACAATAGTACCTGCTTTGCAGGTGATAGAGCAGAATTTGAACTCTGGTCTGTGTAACTCAGAGCATCTCCTTTTAACTAGTTGTCTATACTGTCTCTGGCCATAGCCTTGTCTACTTGGGAAGAAAGTGAAGAGACATTTATTATATGCATACTCACATGATTGGGTTTGATGTGCTAGATAGTATGATGTACTAAAAAAGAGTGAGACCTCAGTCAGACAAACCTGAGGTTTAAACCCCAGATCTTTTATTTTCTAACTCTATGAGCCAGGCAGTTTCAATTTTCTCATATGTATAATAGACTTAAAATAATACCTGCCTCTTTGGTGGTTCTGTTAATTAAATGATGCATGACACAATCATTTATTAATCAATACATGTAAATTCTCTTGCCTATTCTTTAAGAATGATTGATTCAGTGAGTAAATAATCGCTCAGGATCTGTTATGGACCTGTTTTAGATTCTGAGGTACAATGGAGAACAAAACAGGTGAAAATACCTGTCCTTGTAGAGCTTTCTTTCCAGCAGGAGAGGCAAGTAAAAATTTAACATGTTAGTTAGTGATAAGTGATAAGAAAATAAAGCTGGGGAGACAGTCTAATTACTTTTCTTTAACAACAACTTTAACCTTTCTCCAAAACTTTTAATAGTGTGAAATGTACTAATTTTGCTTTTAAAATATCAGCCAAGGGCTGGTTAGTTCAGTTGGTTAGAGTGCAGAATTATAACACCAAGGTCAAGGGTTCTGATCCCTGTAGTGGCCAGCCACTAAAAAAAAAAAAAAAAAAAAATCAGTCAAGTTAGCTTTAAAAACTTACCGTTCAGAGATAGCCTACTTCTGCCTTTATCTTCCTGCATCGTATTAGTAGGCTGGAAAGACCAATGTGGGAATAGCATTAGAAAGGGTCTTGGAAACAAAGTACAAAGCCTGATAGAACATATGAAATCTGTTCGTCCTCATTGGGAATACTGTGTGGTTCTGATGGTCATATTTCAAAGAAAGACAAGCTAAAAACAGCCCAAAGAAGAATAGATAAGCGTGAGTAAAATGGACAATTACTTGAAAAGGAGAAAAAGTGGCTTATCTAACAAGTTTAAAACATTAGGAGTCTTAAATCTTTTTTTCTTTTGACCAGTAATGGGATCGTAACCCCTGGCTCGGTGTTGCCTGCACCACGCTCAGCCAGTGAGGTCACTGGCCATCCCTATACAGGATCTGAACCCGCAGCCTCGGTGCTATCAGCACTGCACTCTCCCGAGTGAGCCACGGGGCTGGCCCAGGAGTCTTAAATCTTAAATTAATAGAACTGAAGGGTGATATGAAAATCTACAGGATCATCAGAGAGTTATTTTTGATGTACTAGAAATGAAAGATCTTCCCTGAACCCACAAAGTCCTGAAAAATTTGTTTCTCACTATGGCCCCTCTTAAGTTCTGTAACTTTCTGTTTTCATTAATTTTAGGAAGATCCTGCCTTGATTCGTTGGACCTATGCAAGATCAGCAAATATCTATCCCAATTTTAGACCCAGTCCTAAGACCTCACTCTTAGGAGCTTTGTGGGGAATTGGGCCCCTCTTATTCTGGTATTTTGTTTTAAAAACTAACAGGGTAAGTATCAGGACCGTGTATTTAATACTTGCGTGGTAGGTTCCCTAGATGCTGGCTGAAGCTCTTTTTGCAGTGATAGCCACCCAGGCCCCCTCACCGTGGCCCTGTACTTTTACTTCCCTTCTTCTCTAATCTTTATTACATTGTGTAATGATAAAATTTTAAAAAAAGAAAGGAAAGTTGGAAAAAAACAAAATAAAAAAAACAGAGATTTCAATTGGTATTATTGCTTTATTTCAACTTGTATAGAAATACACTTTGTTAAAAATCATGGTCGCCTCTAGGTCTTTCAAATTTAATTTAATGGCTGCTCTAGAATTTATAGTCATAAAATGGTCAATTTAAATTTATAAGATTTGAACTTAGTTCATGAAATTGTTTCCCTAGCGTTTTTTAGATGGTATAAGGAAATTATACTGTGATTATTAAGCTAAGGAATACCGAAATAACTATTTAAAAAGTTAATTTCTTTTTCTCATCAGAAGATATGCAGAAATTAAACTTTTCCTTTCTTATTAACTTCTAGATATTATTTTTGCACATTTTTAATTTAGTTTTCTTAGTTTCTTTGTTGTAAAAAGAGATGGTGTTTATTGGGTCAAGTATTATCAGAATATATAAATCATTTAATGTGTTCCCTGTTTGCATGAATTCTAGTTATGTTGGTCACATTTTGTGAATTAATGTTAAAATGTATTAGTACCCTGACAACAGAGAAGCAAAAGTGGCCTGTGCTGGGTGTCACTGCTGTCAGAGGCGAGGGCTTACGATTGCAGAGAAAGCCAAGTTTATCTTTGGCACCAGACCATTCCATTGCTGGTACTGGACAGCAGCTGCAGCCCCCAGGCCTTGTGTTGTCATCTTAACAGAGCCCACCCACATAACTTTGTCGTAAACTGGTCGATTCGCTCCTGTTAGAGATCATGTATTTAGATATCTAATAAATTATCTGCTTAACAGAAAGGTAGGCCACACTTTCGCAAAAGGTGTTTGCATTTTGCTTTCAATGTTTGCTTTTTAGTGGGCTAATATATTTCTAATTATTAAAATGTGGGTAAGATGTTTTTGAATAGGAATGTTTTCTTATTGTCCTTTACTTCTTCAGATTATTACTTCCTCACTCACTGGGCTTTAGAAGATCGGATTGCAATTAAGTTTAGGGTGTTTTATTCTGTTTTCCAGAGTTGTACCATGGCTTGTGCTGGAATGCATTGTTTTTAATGTATTTTTTTTTTTCTTTCTGTACAGGATAAGAAAGAAAAACTTATCCAGGAAGGAAAATTGGATCGAACATTTAACCTCTTACATTAAGTTGGCAATGATGACTGTGTATTCTTGCTTAAATAAATCTTCTGTTAGTCATTAAATAGTTTCTGTTTCTTAATTTTACCTTGATTCAAGGTTGAAACTTATTAATACTCTAACAACAGAGAAGCAAAAGTGGCCCAGGCAGGGAATCACTGTTGCCAGAGTGACAGCAAACATTTGCTAGTCAGTGTAGAGTCCCTACTTTCTAAGAGCTCACAGTTTAATGAAGAAACAGATTTGTATTCATTCATTCAATCATTCAACAAATGAGTGTTAACTATGAGCCAGGCATTGTGCTATGTGCTAAGAATACAATGGTCAATAAGCTGACTTAGTGCCTGTGCTTAAGGAGTACATACTTTGACAACTATTTTTCAACAATTAACGAGTATTATTTGAGTGCTTATTACATATCTGGTACTATTGAATACCTAAGCCCTTGTCTGGCCCCAGCCCCAGTAGTAAATACAACGTAACAGTAACAACAGTGTAAAAAATACAATAGAGATTTGGGAAAATGATGTAAGCAAGCTGATGAGGAAGCAGTTCTGCCTGAGGAATTTAGGGCAATGGCATTTGATCTAGGCTCTGAAGTTCACAAGGCTGACAGGACAAAATGGGGACATGAAGGGGCCTCAGGGTGTGTTGAGTATGGGTGGATTGGGGGCTGCTGTCAAGTGAGAAGATGGAGAGTGGAGGTCTTGCTGAGGAACAGAAGTATAATGCTTAAGAGCGTGGGCTTTGGAGGTCAGATCAGATCTAGACTAGAATCCTCATTCGAGTTTAGCAGTTGGAATACGGGGCCCCCATTTCCTCATCTACAGCAAGAAGACAGTAATACCTACTACCTCATAAGGTCATGGAGATGAAAATGAAATAACTCAAGAAAATAACAGCTACGCCATGCCTTGTAGTTCAGTCTTGAAACAGTAGGGTGACAATTTCATCACAAAGACAGAGTAAAATTAAGTGCTGTAGATAAACAGCATGCATTGTAGGGCTGATTTATGTACGTTGGTTTTAGCTTTCAAAGCATATTCATGACTATCCTCTCATTTCATCCTTGTATTAGCCTGGGTTGCCCCAAAAAGAGCCTGAGAGAAAGGCTTGTATGTAGGTTTACGTTAGGAAGTGTTGTGAAAGAACAGCGGTGGGAGACTAGGAAGAGTGAAACATGGAAGCAGGAAAAGCCCAAGTGTGTGCTATTGACCTGTTTCCGCTCCTGTTAGAGACCTTCTGAGGAGCCCTAGTGGAGTGTCCACAGAATTTTCCCTCCAGACATGGAAAATGCAAATATTTATTTTCTCTCCCATGGTCAAGAGTTATCCCATGCAATTCTCTTGTACTTCCACGTATGGGCATGCCTCAGAATGGCTGACTGGGTTCTTAAATGGGCATCACACGTGGAGGAGGAAGAAAGTTTAGGGCAGAAAGCAAGTGATGTGCTGTCTAGCTGAGGTAAAGTATTTTCAGGTCACACCTTTAGGCAACTGATAGCAGCAGCAATAATCAGAGTAGAAAGGTGGACCAAGAGGATGTGAAGCAGGCACAAGAGGTATACAATTTCTTCACCCCATGTTCTGCTTGGATATGTGTATACATTATGTTCAACCTGTAATGCGTCCTTCAAGGTGATGGCTATGTACAATCTCTACAGAACACTCAGTATAGGATGGTTAGTGGCACAAGCTGTATATAGTCCACACTGTTGCAACCGGCCTGGAGGCCATAATGGATCATTTCCCCCAACCATGCTTTCTAGATTTCCCTTCCTTGGCCATCACTTCAGTAAGTCTAGATTGCTTGCCTGATGGAGTCACCAAGACCTTCATTTCCAAAGACCTTAATTACTCTAGCATCATCAGGCTCTGTTGTAGCAATTGCCTATTTACAGTTACATAGGACTGGAAGCATTGAGATACTCCAGTGAATCCCCTGAGCTTCCTGTCCCCATTGTGTAGCAGCAGCTTAGCTCCCTATAATCAGGGTCTCTTACTGCTGCCAACATGGAAACTTTTTTTTTTTTTTAATCTACTGTGTCCCAGGTACAAGAAGCCCCAAATGACCAGGAGATAGTCAAAGCTTCAGATTATTGTGTTTCCCTGGTGAAAGTGTTCTCCCCATACCCCCCTGTGGGAATCAGGACTTATCTAGCAGAACCTAAATTTGTAGGGAGGGAAAGCACACATTCCACAGTGAGTGACTGGAATGGCAAAAGGGGCCAATCCTACTTCCTTCTCTTGGTTTTCATTTTTTATTTTTTTTATGTTTTTATTCATGCTTTCTCTTTTATTTATTTTTTATTTTTTCTTATTTTTAAAATTTTACTTCTCAGTATACATTGTACTTGATTTTTATGCCCCTTTACCCGTTCCTCCCCTCCACCCTCAATCATATCTGTTCACTTGCCTTAAATAGTTCAAGGTATTTTTGTGGTTATTCTGTCTTCTTCCCCCGCCCCCCTTGATTTGTTTGTGTGTTTATTTATTTACTTTCAGGGATCATTTCTATAGTTCGTTCCTCTTGGTTTTCATAATCATGAATTCTGGCTATGGAGGAAAAGCACTGTATCTATGACCATTGTTTCATTGCGTATACCACACGGTTAACTCTGTGCCTCGACTCTGCAGGGTGTTGTTCCCAAGCGGTTACTTTAGCTAAGCCTTTAATAGGCTTATCTGTATTTGTGCCCTACAGCTGCTGTCCACCTGACCACGTGACTCAATGCTTGTGACATTATCCAGATCATGATGGGCAGCTCTGGTTGAATGGTCAATTGATCTCACAGTAGATGCCCAGCTGCTATTGAAATGGCAAATTTTTTTCTGCTGAAGATGGCATGGCCTTGCTCCAGAACTTTAGGGGTCTGCACTGCAACTATCCTATTGCCAGGGTCCTGCAAGAGACTCCAAATGCATCCTTATCTACCATGAATATCTGGAGAATTTGATCTATTGTGTCATATGACCCAACAGGTGAGCTGCTTACACTGCAGCCTGGACATGCTGTGGAGCTCCCTCTGGGCTCCATTCAAAACTGGCAGTTTTACGAATCACGCAATAAATGGGTCAGAGCAGTGTTCCCAGGAAGGGTTCGTGTTGCCTCCAGAATCCGGAGAGGCCCACAAAGTAATGTGCATTTCTTAGTAGTAGAGAGTGTGAAGTGAAACAACTTGCCCTTTGGAGGGGCTGTCCTGGCATGCTGAAGACCACTGGACCCTACAAACATCACTGATACAGTAGGATCCTAAACCTTTATAGAGATTATCTCCCACTTTCTGGTGTCTCAGATGAGGGCACTGAAGTAATGAGGAGCCTAGTCTATGATCGAACAGAAGATTTGAGGCAGAAATAATAGAAGGTGAACAGTGATTCAAAGGGGCCAGGGCTGTAGACATGTGGAGTAGCTGTGTAATGGCAGAAGGCTGGGGTAAAGATCCATGAATTTCTGCAAACCATTTTAGATCTACAGCTACCGTCCCATGCCACTGGGACTTGGCCAAATCACGTGATACCCATTCCCAGTTTCCACATGATACCTGTTTTCTAATTTGCCCTTGCCCGTATCATTATAATAACTGTCTGCCCCTGCCTCCTCCATCCTCTTAAAAGCCATTATTCTTAAATTGTTCTCCAGATCTCGAAGTATTATATTACTTTATTCTCATTTTACAAGAGGACAAAAGCAGAAGGAACTTGTGCCCTAGAACCGCTGTGTCCACCTGACTATATGACTCAGTGCTTCTGACATTAATCCTCACTCTGACCTTCTGTCTTCTTTTTTCAATAACTTTGGTGTACTTTTTCTTATTATGCAAGTCTATTATAAGAAAATTCGAAATTAGTTAAGTAAAAGAATAAACTAAAAATCACTCCCATTTCCATCACACAAGGATAATATTTTGGTGTATATCCTTCTAAAGTGCATTTTTTTCTTCTCTGTGCTTATATATATATATTATATATATATATTTTTCAACAAATTGAGATCCACTGTGCATAACAATTTATAAATTTTTGGCCCAGTGATTTGTCATGAACATCTTGCCATATAATGACTTTTCTGCAACATTTTTAATGGCTACCAGTATTCTATTATGTGTATTTATCATAATTTACTGAATCAATCTCATAGTCGGACATTTCATTTTCCAGTTTTTTGCTGTTATGATCAAGGTAATGGATACCTTTGTAGGTGAATTTTTGTGCATATCCCTAACTTTTCTCATAGGATAAATTTCTGGGAGTGGAATTTCTGCATAAATAAGTATGCAAATGTTTTGTGTTTGGTATAAATATAAAAGATCTTATAATTTTATATTCCCAGGTAATGAATGAGGTGCCTGTTCCCTGTACCTTTTCCAACACAGGGTGCTGTCACTTTCAGTGATGCCTCAGAGCCTAATGGTTGAGCACAGGCTCTGAAGCCAAACTTCTTGCCTTTTTAATTCGTGCTTCACCACTTACTGATGAAGTGACCGGGAAAGTATTTAAATCCTCTGTGCCTCAATTTCCTTATCTTTATGATAGATATACTAATAACACTTACGGTATTGTTTAATGAATTATTAGAAAGTATTTAAAACAGTGGCATACAGTCTTAGTGAGTGTTTACTATTATTATTACTTTCAAACCTGATTGACCAAAATATTTAAAATTAATTTCATTTGTTATTGAGGTTTAATATTTTAAACACATTTTTGTTCATTTATGTTTATTTTGTCATTTGCTTGTTCAAATCCACTGTCTATGTTTTTCTGACATAACATATCTTTTTCTTAATGATTTTAAGGCTTAAACAAGATAAATGGAAAACTTTAATCCTGATCACACCAGTATTCAGAAAAAAAAAATTCCAGTATATCCTTGGTGCCTAAATGTTGAAAGAAAGCAGTACCCTAAGAAATTTTTGCACAGTAAGAATTTTTTAAACATTTGTTCACATTGAGAATTATTAAGCAGTGTGTTCATGAGAGTTTAATCAACTTAAAAAGATGTTTTATCAGTCAGGAACAATGTCCTAAATCATACTGAGAAGTAACCTGGTGACGACACCAATTGCCACCTCACCTGAGAACCAAATGCTGCCATATGTCTGACTGATACCACTAGCCCTGGGCACTGGGCACAGGAGCCCACACTGGTACTGCTGAGCATCCAAAAAAAGACAAGTGTTTAATAAAAAAGGTACCCAGGAGCCAGATCATAAGGCTTTTATCACATAAGGAGTTAAGACTTTAGCCTGGTGACAGGGAGAGCCATTGAAGGTATTAAGCAGGACTAGCCAGATTAGATTTGCATTCCTGGAAGGTCACTCTGGTTCCTGGGTGGAAGATTATCACAGGGCAAGAGAGGCTACAGGAGGACCAGTAATCAGACTGTTGATTTTCAATCTGACACGATTTTCAATTTTTGAGACAGCCCTCAATGCAGAACAAAGCTGCCCCTACCAATCAATCCCAGGATGACTCATTTGGATGTGAACTTGTTGAAAGCTTTATGAAAGTCTAAGTATATTATTTCTATTAGCTCTCTGTTATGCACATGCATGAGGAGCCAGTCTTCTTAATAATTCCTTATCCTTATATGACATCCCTTCCCTTTTTCTGGAACGGTATTGCTTTCCTAATGGGCTGGTTTATGTACTATGTCTTTTTACTCTGTATTTTGGATTCTGCCTGAAGAAAAAGATCACATTTATACTCTGATTAAAATCCCATTGGCTCCAGTCCCTGATTTATTTTCTTTTTTGTGTTTTCTCATTCCTAGTGGCACCTGACACAGTCTTCTCATAACTTTGGCGGGGGTGGAAGGGGGCACATAGTACTTATTACCACCTATCTCTATAATCTTCAGGATAATTAACAGAGTATTTGAAGAAATTAGAGATTTGTTCAAGAAGCTGTCTGAATAAAATTTGCATGATTAGAGAATATGTACATCAATTTTAAATAATTAAAAATATAATCCTATAAATACACTGAAAGACTCTGGATTTTCAAAGCTTCCATTGCCCTTTCTACCTTTGCGTAAACAAATGGAATTTGTGTTTCTAATTCTCTTTTAGAGGACCCATTTATGCTTATAATTATGACTGTAATATTTTCAATAGTTTTCCCTCTGTCTTGTTTACTGTCATTTTCTGGCTAAGATAGAGACTCTTCATTCTGTGGCCTGGAGAGACACTGACCTGTGTCATCTACTTGGAAGGCCTTCATTCAGAATTACCAGAAAAGAGCAGTGTGCATTGATCTCATGGCCAAGCTTCAGGATTCAAAAGAATAAAGGAAGCTCAGTGTCTGACATCTGACCTCTGAGTTTCCCTGGAGATGGATGGCTGATGGAACATCTGAGATTTCTGGAGTAAACCTGGCAGTAGAGTTCAAGTTCAGTTATTCCCATAATCGCAAGGAGTATCACCTTATCAGTTCTGGGTCAATTACTTACTTCTATCATCAGTTGCATTCATCTATTTTAAAAAATTTTTTCTTTATTTTTATAGAAATTTTAGTTTTATAGAGAAATTGAGTAGAAAGTATAGATAGTTCCCATGCCCTTCCCCGACCCCATATACACTTTTTCCTATTACTGACATGTTACACTGATGTGGTGCATTTGTTACAATAACGAATCAATACTGATATATTATTGTTAATTTTGTATTAGGGTTCCCTCTTTGTATTGCATAGTTTTGTGGGTTTTGCCTAATGTATAATGTCATATATTCAGCGTTACAGCATCATACAGAATAGTTTTGCTGCCCTAAAATCCTGTCCTTCACCTATTTACCCTTCCCACCCTCCTTCCTCATCCCCTGAAATCCTGGCAACCACTGATTTTTTTCTCATTACCTCAAACATTTTTCATTTCTTTGTGTTGGAAACATTCAAAATCCTCTCTTCTAGCTAATTGAAACTATACAATAAATTGTTGTTAATTATAGTCACCCTATAGTGCTATAGAGCACTGGATATTATTCCTCCTGCCTAGGTGTAATTTTGTATCCGTTGACCAACCTCTCCCTATCCCCCCGCTCCCTCCCCTTTCCAGGCTCTGGTAACCACCATTCTACTTCTCTGTGATCAGCTTTCTTAGCTTCCAAATACGCATGAGAACATGCAGTTTCTCTTTCCGTTCTTGCCTTATTTCACTTAACATAAGTGAAGTAAGACAAGCTCATTCATGTTGCCACAAATGACAGGATTTTATTCTTTTTTTTTTATGGCTGAATAATATTTCATTGTGTATATATACCACATTTTCTTTATCCACTCATTTGTTGATGGACATGGGTTGATTCCATATCTTGGCTATTGTGAATAGTACTGCAATAAACATGGGAGTACAAATATGTCTTTGATAGACTAATTTCCTTTCCTTTGGATATATACCCAGTAGTAGGATAAATCATTCATCTCTTATTTAATAATTAGGCTCTGGAGGAATCTTGAGGCTGGGAGAAGGAGAAAACTGTCTGAGACTGCTCCAGAAATCAGTATAGGAGGGACTCAGGGGCTGCAATCTGGTATGAAATTGTTAAGGGTAGGAGGAGAAAGGGAAGAGTAGGGGAATTCTCTTGAAATTCTGCAAAGTTGAGCTTTTTTTTTTTTTAACCTACATGATATGTTTCATATCAATTAAAAACAAAATTTTCAAAAGAGGGTTTTATTCATATTTTATATGAGACGGAGAAAACAACAAAGAGTATTATTATTAATTTATGTGGGTTGGGTGGATGGTGGATGGAGATGGGACTGGTCAATGACCCTGATGCCATCTGTTACAAGTGCTTGGGAGGAGATGGCGATGCAGGACGCAAAAAGGATGAGCTACTATTGGTCTGCAGATACTAGGGATGGTTGATTTTCTGGAGATGATGGGGAGGAGAAGCCTGTGCTCTATTAAATTCTTGTAGAACATTGGCCTGCAGGCCTCTTCAGCATTGATAAAACACTAACTGAGCTCATGTCATGTGCTGAGCACTGAGGATACTAATATGAAGAAGGTACATATAGCTCCTTAGAGGAACTCATAAAGGAGAAAGACAATTATAGCAGCTGCTGTAGTTTGAATGTCCCCCTGCCAAGCTCATGTTGGAACTTAACCCCCAATATGGTGGCAGAAGGTGGGGCCTTTAAATGTGATTGGATCTTGAGGACCATACCCTTGTGAATGAATTGATCCATTCATAAGTAATGGGCTGATGATTAAATGGGTTGTTATGGATGTGGTTCTGATGGCTTTATAAGTGAGAAGGTTAGCTCTCTTGCTCTTACCATCCTTGCCATATGATACCCTGTGTCTCTACAGTACTCCACACAAAGAAGAAAGCCCTTTCCGGATGTGTTCCCTGGGCTTTGGACTTCCCAGCCTCCAAAACTGAAAGAAATCAATTTAATTCCTTTATACATTATCCAGTTTCAGGTATTCTGCCGTAAGCAACAGAAATGGATCAATACAGCAGCAGACACTTATTAAGCTCCAACATGTGTTCTAGGCTAAACTAAGGACTTTACCTTTGATATATTTACCTCCCAAGTACCTCAAAACAACCCTTTAGGTAGGTTCTAATGTCCCCATTATGAAGATGAGATTTAGAGGGTTAAATAATTTGCCCAAGTCCACAGAGCGAATAAGACTGAGGTAGGACTTAACTCTGGGCAAGCCTGCCTCCAGAGGGCATACCCTTCACCTTTCTTTGAAAGAGATAAGGACTGATGCAGTGAGGAGTTTGGTACTGAGACAGGACACCTGCTCCAGCCTGGAGGATTTAAAAGATGGCACCTTAGTGAGCAACGACTTCCACTTACACTTTTAAGTTTTCGAGTACATTCACAGACTTATGGAATGTTAGAGCTGAAAAGATCCTTAAAGATCTACTGGTCTCACAGACTAATTCCATAGGAAAGGTTTGGACAGAAGTGACTTATCCAACTCTCAATAAAGCCCTACTAATTTGAGAATTAGGATTAGAAGTTTTGATTAGGAACCACTGCTCGGATTGCCCATGTCACCTACTCATGATTAGAAGTGAGACTGTCAGGTGCTAAAGACAATTGCCAGCTAACTTTCTTACCTCATACAAAAAAAGCCACTTTAATAGAAGAAGATTTGGGAAGAAGTCAAGCAGATGTTTGAGGTATTTTCTTTGAAAACTAAGTATTGGTGATTTGCCTCTTGTTGGGGCTGTGAGAATGATGGTCTTAGATTCAAGCCCAATGCCTCCTATATTCTTCTTCCGAAGTGCCACAGGAAAGTATCCACGGTGGGCACTAGCTGTTGTCCACCAGTCCCCCCTCCCCCTTTCTTTCCTTCCAGTAGAACCCTCACTTGTTCAAGAAGCTGATGGAGAGTCCTTCATCTCAGGGTGGGTGGACGTGATCCCAGCCTCAGGGAATGAATCAGGGATTGCCAGGGATTGGTGGAAAGGTGAACCTGTGACCCAGTTCTGTCCATGAGACCTAAGGAGAAGTCTGTGGGGAGGGACCCCTTTCCTGAATAAAAGGATGCCATTTCCCCAGGAGAAATGTCCGTTTACCCGTTTGCTTCCACCCACTTCCTTTGACCTACAACTTGAATGTGAGGCCTGGAAATGAAGATAAGACAATATGTCAAAAAGAGGGGAGCAGAAAATCAGAAAGAACTTGGATGTGGGACAACACTGTGTTATTTTCCCCTCCCGAACTGCCAACCTCAGACTTCTTCTTTTATGAGGTAATGAGCTTGGTTGTCAAGCTACTGTTAGATTTTCAGATACTTACAGTTGAATGCCCCCTTCGTTGACACATATCCTTTTACTAAGAGAAATGGTATCATAAAACATACCTGACTTTCAGGTTTTAGTTTTATTTTTAGAATCTAAACTAAAGGCAGTAAATGCTCATGAAAACCACATGCACACTCCTCTTCCAGTTGCTCTAACCCACAGTCTTTTTCTGGGGATGCTGCTCCTCCCATCCCACCCCGCCCCACTCTTCCCATGATTTGCTCATTCTTATCCTTTAGGTCTGGCTAAATGTCACTTCTTCATCAAAGACCTTCCTCTCTAAAGAAAGATCTCTTCCAGCCCATCCCATCTGTTCTTTCATCTCAATCCCTGTTTATTTTCTTCTCAGCATGTTTCACAGTTTGAAGTCATTGTGTTTATCTTGTCTGTCTCCCTCTCTAGAACGTAACCTCTGTAAAGGCAAGGACCATATCCATCTCCTTGGCCTCTATATCGCTAGTAGGGTTGCCACACTTAGCAAATAAAAATATAATATTTCCAGTTAAGTTTGAATTTTAGATAAACCATGCATGACTATTTAGTATAAGTATGTCCTAGTATTGCATAAGACATATTTATAATAAAAATTATTCATGATTTTTCTGAAATTCAAATTTGACTGGGCATCTTGTATTTTACCTGGCAATCCTAGTCCTTAGGTCCTAATACACAGCAGACTCTCACTGCATATTGTTGAATGAAACCCTGGTAGCAGCATATCAAACTTGTTACTCTGGCAACAAATAGGAGAAATGCGCTAAAACGACAGAACTGAAGTAGTGACAAACACCACTTCCCACCATATTTCTGTTCTCACCTGCCTGTCTTCTTACAGCAGGAGAACCTAATCAACT
Organism: Cynocephalus volans; assembly: GCF_027409185.1. Lineage (NCBI taxonomy): Eukaryota > Metazoa > Chordata > Mammalia > Dermoptera > Cynocephalidae > Cynocephalus > Cynocephalus volans. The sequence continues at coordinate 124,605,327 of NC_084460.1, read as the reverse complement.
CACACCCAGAGTCATGGGCAGCTCAGTACTCTGGAGGAATGCTGACCCGAAGAAGGGAGTTGTTAGGTACATCTCCATACAGTACTGCCTCATTTCAGTTGTGGCCTTTTGCTCAGGCCTTGATCTTCTTTGGCTCTGATCTCCCCAGACTGTGAGCTCCCTAAGGGGAGAGTCTGCTTCTTCCTTTTCAACATCCATCCCCAGCATCTCACTCTGCAGCTGCTAGTTAAGTACTCTAGTGTACACATACTCCATGGTTACTGAACGGATTGACAAATGAGTGAATAATACGGTGACCAACTGTCCTGGTTTGACCAGGACTGAACGGTTTTCTGAGATGTGGGGTTTTCAGTGCAAAAATCAGGGCAGTTCTGGGCAAACTGGAACAGTTGGTCACCTTAAGTGAATGAATGATTCTTATTTCCTGGTGGCGGCATTCTTGTTCATATCATCATATTAGCAGCTATGTAACTACCAAGATTGGACAGTCTGTTAGCCTGGCTGCCCATCTATATTAGGCTGACAGCTAGATGTTTGGAGCTTTGTTGATCCCCTGAACATCCCCATGTGAGGATTGACTCCTAAAAGTGTGGCTGTGGCTTCAGCCTCAGATCATGGCCCTAATGCTTGGCCTCTCCTACCTTGTGGCCTGGTCTGTGGTCTCTGGAAGATACCTGGACTTGTGTTCCTAGAATTAATGCCCTCAGGTCAAGCACATAGGAAGGACCCCTGACTTTGTTCTAATCTCACAGGCTTACCTGGCCCACTAGTCCTGGCTGCTACAGGTCTCATCAAGACCTGATAATATACAATTGCCACTTCCACAGAACACCAGCAAGTATTTATTGAGTAATTAAGCTGAAAGCCATAGAACTTTCCAATGTGTTTCTACAAATGTTCTGAGTTACCTGATTATGAAGTGAGTTCTCATTTCAACCAACCCCCTCCCCCAATACTTCCAGAGGGCATGAGATTCTCAAGAAAACTGCACAAATTCATTCTCAATTACGATAGCAATGCTCCAGTCTCAATTAGGGCCCACGGGGTTCCTAGAGTTGGGGCTGAAGTGGCTCTTGAGAGGCTCCCAGCACTTGTGGTAGTTCTCATCCAAACAACAGGAGGCCTTGAGTCCCCACTTGGTGACAGCCAGACTTAGAGAAGATTCAAACATAAATGTCTGTAGGAAATAAGGACGGGGAAGAGAAAAAAGAGGTAGATAATAAAGCACATTTGATTATGTCAAGAGAAGAAATGGGTAGGCAAAATCTTTGAATAATAAACCATGTGTGCTAGCATGGTGAGGAAAGCAGGCTCAAGCCCTGGGTTCTGACTCTGCTCCTACCACTTATGAGCTGGTGACACTTTGTGCAAGACCCAAGTGTCATTCTGTAAAATGCAATTGGGCACTTAAACCTCACATTGTTCTTGCAGCATTATGGAGCTAAATTTGCGAGATCCAAGGGCAGGGTAGGAGGATCCTGGGAATATTCATCTTTTGAGTGGCATTGTCCTTGTCAGAGAGGGCACACTCCCTATCTTGCAGAGGAGGAAACTGAGGCTCAGAGCTGGGAAATGACTTGTCTAAGGTGACAAGTCATGGCAGAGTTGAGATTTGAGACTGCCTTTTTAGGACCCTGACCAAGAGATGGGCTGGGAAAAGGAAAAGGAGGAAAAGGGGAGTGGGGAGGTATGGTAGGACATGGAAGAAATGTCGGTTGCACTTTTAAAAGCTGTATTCCAGAAGGGTCTGAATGGTGGCTGTCCCACTGTGTTCAGGAAGATTTTTGTCTACTACATAAAGAATATAAAAATACTCTGAACGTCTTAGACATTCTTCCAGTTTCATCAATTGCTGATTTTCCTACCCACTGTAACTTTCAAAAAACAAAACCATAAAACCCAGATCAAACAATTTTTATATGTTCACATTTGGAGATTTAAAAAATATAGACAAGTAGAAGGAAAATAATAGAATTCTGTTGTGCCACAACCCAGAACACCCACATTAATGTTTGGGGTCTAATATGCATTAACTTCTTTTTGCCTAAAACAATGGAGATGAGTATCCCTGCCTGACTTCCTATGACCGTCTTGATGTGAGGACCAGATGAGATCATATGGAAAAGCTGTGCAAGTTATAAAGCACTATTCAGATATAAAGGTCATTATCAAGGCCATTATTATTGTTGTCTCCTTGTTGACTGCTTCTTAGGAGCCTCGCTGTCTAGGTGGAGCACCAAAACCCCCATCCCAGCAGAGCTATGAGGACAGTATCGTATCAAGTGAATCATTCCAAAGTAGACTAAGGATAAGGCATATAGATGCCTGAGTCTAAATTATATAATGGGAAATGGTAAGGGAGACCCAAAACTAAGTCTAGGTAAAATGTTGGACCCTCCCTTACTAGGTATTCTGGGCTCCTCAGAAATCCAGGGTCTCCCATCCTCCTAGGCTCCCTACACAGGAGAGCTCTTTCGCAGTAGTACAGGCCCTTGACATTACCCAAAGTCTTGCTCCTCATGAAAACAGCCCTGTCCTATGCCTCACTGTTACAGAACACTGCTCACTAGTAACATTGATGATCCAATGCCAATTTGGGGCACCAAAGGGTATTAAGTACTAACTCTGGGGTAGCCTGTGCACCTGTAGGAGCCTTCAGAGGAATAGCTTAACTGAGATTGTCAAACTGTGTCTCAAAGAGATGTAGGGGTTCTGCAGAAATTCCACAGAGGCCTTTGCAAAGGGAAATAGAGCCAAGGCCAAGCAAATGGGACTCTGTGTCCCTCCCCTCCAGAGCAGCTCCACCATCTCTGGCCCTGGGGGTTGGGACTGAAAGCAGGATGCATTGGACAGATGGACAGATAATGCTCACTGCTTAGGTAGTTTGCAAGCTGGGCATGGAGTCAGGTAGGTCTGTGCTATAGATTTCAAACCAGGTAACATTGAAGGCATTTGCTTAAAAACGTAAAGCAAATTTGCATATGATTTGGCATAAAATTACTCCTTGTGGTCCATAAACTCTACCTCCAAGAATGCAAAAATAAAATATAATCAAGTACTGCAGCCAACTGCAATTGTGTTCAGCCTCAATGTTTATAGCCTGACACAGGAGGAATACAAAATAGGTTTTAAATCCCATCAGTTTCATCCCATGCCAAAGCAGAGCAAAGAAAAATGAGAAAACAGCTGAGAACTGCTGCTCACAAGCCCTTGACCATAGTAAGGCAAAGACTTCCTGACTCTCCTTGGCTTGAGAAACAAGCTGAAGGTGACATTGTGCCTCCCCTGTATTGTGGGAAGACTAGACGATTACTTTGAAAAGCAGAAGACTCTCACACAGGGCATATACACAAGGCTGTGTATGGATATAGGAAGACCCTGCACATGGTATTAATAACATTCCCTTACATTTGAACAATGTTGGACAGTCGGTAAGGCTACCTCACAGCCATCTGCTGGGATGGATACCATGCCCATCTGTAGATCTTCAGATGTATATCTGAAGCACAGAGAAATTAAGTGACTTGTTCAAGATCACACAGGAACTAAGAACTAGGATTTGACCCTGGGTCTGACTCTAAGTCCAAAGCTCTTTCTACACCACTACATCAGGAGTCTAGTACATATACAGGGATGTGTGTATACTCATATGTAAACATACACATATAGACATATAACTCTCCTCTCCTGACTCCTCCTTTGTGACATTGGAGAAATAAGAAATAACCACTCCTTTCAACAAGAGGCTACCAGAGCCTTGCATTTATCTTGCTTACCATGGTGCCATCAGCAATCCTTTCAGGTGCCAGCTTGGCCTTGCTGGCCTTCTCAAAGCAGTTAGCATCAGGCCCATGAGGGGTCATCACACTGTGCAGGCTGCATCCCCCTGGCAGGAACCCACCTTCCTTTGCCTCATAGTGGCCTCTGATGAGTCCCATGAATTCACTCATGCAGTTCCCTGGGAAGGTTGAAGCAGTATTATTATTATTACTATTATTATTATTATTATTATTATTATTATTACTGGCAGCTGGTTGGTATGGAGATCTGAACTCTTGGCCTTGGAGTTATCAGCACCACATTCTCCCAAGTGAGCTAGCTTGCCAGCTCTAAGCAGTATTACATTATTATCCAAGGCAAGACCAGTAAAACATTACAACCCCTTAAACATTATTTCTACAGAATGCCAAGAAGATAGGAGAATCTGATAAATTTCATAGGATTAATAAAGAATATGGAAGAATAACCAGAAAACATTCATCAGTGTAAACTTCTTGGTAGGCAAAGCTCTACTACATGGCTATGTGGATTATCAGAGGTTTTCAATTCCACTATCTGAAAGAAATCAGGCTACATCTAAAGAAAATCAGGGCCCAGACAAGATAATAATAATTAAAATGCAAATCATAATAAAGAGTGGATATATTCTATCATCTAAGTTTACAAGCTCCATATCAAAGTTATCTCCTCTCCCAGATTGGAACGCCTCCCCACATAGCTCCACTCTAGTACGTGGCATCACCGTATTTCTAGTCCCCAATCTAGAAAGCTGAAGTGGGGCAGGGGATATGTTGATAGAAGGGGATGTAATGGAAAGAACCCTGCACTTGAAGTCCATTATCAAATGATAATCTGTGTGAAAGAATTTCAGCATATGTAAAACACAAACCACAGGTGCTATTTATTATAACATATCTTCCGTGTCTAATTCTATCGTCTTGCTGTAACTCACAGATATGTACAATCAATTATGTTTCAATTTAAAAAAGAAAAAAAATCTATCATCTTATTGTTCCATTCTTCAAAATACCTCTTAGATGAATTTTTTTCTTTCTATTTACATTGACACCCTATTCATAGAATCCTAAATCTTAATTAACTACTTCTCAATACAGAAGAATTTTCTATATCATTTTTGACAGATCAGCTCCTGGGCTCTGCCTGCATGCCTTCTATGAGTAGAAGCTCTCTATTCTACAAAGTAAGCTATCATATAATTAAAGAGCTCTGGATATTAGAAAGCTCTTCCCTATATTAAATGGAAATTCGCTTTCATATAAGTTAAATTCATTGGTCCTGGTTGTGCTTTCTGGAGTCATACACAATTTGACAAAAATCATCATGCTTCCACTCTTCCAGTCTTATGTTTCTATTGAAATAAAGGTCTTTACTAAAATAGCAACACATTTAGGGCAAGAATTAAAGAAATATAACATCTGAGTGAATTTAAGTGCCTTTCCATCTCCATTCATTCATCTGCCTATCTATCCATTTATCTGTCCATTGCCCACTCCACCCATCTATCCATCCACCCATCAACATATACAACTGGACACTGTGCTAAGCACTGTGATACAGAGAAGAAGAAACAGCCTGTTTAAAGCTGCTCATAGTCTGTCCTGGGAGAGTTCTGAGAGTGCACATCATGGACAGAGTAGAGAGATATAGCAGTGGCAACCCTTGCAAAGCCAAACATTTGATATGCTAAATGCCGTGCTCTCCCCTGACCCTCGGCCTTGAATGTGAAGTATAACCAATTCTCCAAATACTTCTGTAATCAACTAAGCAGCCACACTCACCCTGCCCAGAAAACAAAAAGCTGCTGCAGGCCCTACAAAGAGAGCCAGAGAGTGACACCCCTGCAGAAGAGGTGAGACCCCATCAAAGCTCTATTAGTTTCCCCATGAAGTGGAAATAGAGGAAAAGAACAAATGTAAGCATGAAGTGTTCGTATTTTTAAAACAGCTCCACTCAGATTTGAATTTGCTGTCATGCTTCTAGCTCTAGTATGTGTCCTCAGGGTCACCTTCATGGTTTAATTTTAAGAAGAGAGCAAGACAGGATTCAGCTTCAATCCGAATATAAATGTAGGTAGCAGTGAGTTTGGTGATGACATTTCTACATCATTTTCTATATTGCAAAGGACAGTGGGAGGGGACACTTTGCCTTTAGAGTAAAGCCGAATCTAGTTGACTAATGTGCATTAAGATGACTAGAGGCAATATTTCTACAGAAATAATTCTCTCCTTTTCCTACAGAGCCACAGCGAAGAAGCAAAGATTTTGAGTATTGCTAAAGTAATATTTTAAATATCTCTGGTAAAACTAATTTCTAACTTGGGGTTCTATGGTTTTTTTCCAACTAACTCAGGGCAATGATAACCTTTAAAAGATCTATCCTGGAACCACATTTACTTCAAGAGTTATTTAAATTATAGGAGGCATCTCACAAAGCCATTTGTTTCAGTCTGAACTACAAATCAAAACTGAGTGGATCAAGAGCCTATAACACAGTAGCAAACTTGTCCAAATCAGACCACTCTACGAACCCTCTAGTTAGGTGGGGAGGTGAGCGCTAGGCCAGGATTTCTCACGTGTATCTGTAGACCTCCTGCATCAGATCCTTGACTTGCTCATTCAAAATGCAGATTCTGAGGTTTCACTTCAAAATCAACTAATTAAACTCTCTGGGGGTGGGCCCTGAGAATAAGCTTTAAAGAAAAGGCATTCTAAGTAATTTTTATATTTCCTAGTATTATCAAAGTGTGGCCCCTAAAACAGTAGCATCGGCATCACTTGGGGAGTTATTAAAATGCAAATTCTTGGTCCTTATCCTGGATCTACTGATACAGAAATTCTGAGAGTGGGGCCCGGTAATCTATGTTTTAACAAGCCCTCGAGACGACTCTGACATATGCTGAAATGTGAGAACCACTTCTCCAGGCACACAATAGCCTCACTACAAGAACTTCAGGGACACAGAGTAATCTCAATATAAAAGCAATAGTGAAGCAGTGAATCATCAAGGACTAGCACGTGATGTACAGGCAATAAGTCAGAGCAATTCCCTCTCCTTCACAACAGGTCCTCTAGGGCACTAACTTCCGGGAGGGGAACAGTTAGGGCCTTTAAAGGGCTTGGCACTCTTTAGAAAGAAGATAGTTGTTACGATGCTATTTACAAAGCAGCTGATGTCTTTGTAGTGGTAACGAACTGTTTTCTTTTCTCCACCACAATGGTGTCACCTAAAAAGGGGGAGAATGCTGGCATGTGACCCTGAAGTGGTCTTCTTCCATCAGAGGGCTTTAGATCCCCACCATCGACAAATGTCTAAATTGCTCATTCAGTGCACTGCTGTATATTATTGAGCCCTGACACCTGGGAGCTGGTACATGTAGAGAGGAACCTCATATAAGTAGAAGGTTCTGAAGTTAACTAAGGAAAGGAGTTTCTTTTCGAGAATGTTCCAGGTGGAATGCATCTTAGAGTATTTCCAGAACTCTATGTCTAAAAAATGCAATCTCCAGGAAGCAATTGTACATTGACCTTTAGGTATGATTTTCAGCTAGCTATTGCACAATTAAAAATGTTGACTTCATTAAGTACAGCCACGAAGTATCTTAATTATTCTTGGTGATGCATTCACTTATTAAATAAATATTTATTAGAAGCATATTATGTACCAGGCACTATGCTAGCTACATGAGTTTGTGGTCATGAGTATTTGCTCTGGCATCAGACAGCCTGCAATTAAATCCTGACTCTACCTCTTAACTTGCTGTGAGACCTTGAGAGAGTTACTTAATCCCTCTTGTGTCAGTTTCATCTTCTGAAAAGAAGGAAGCAATGATACTACATGTCTTACAACTGTTGTAAGGATTAAATGAGTTAATCCTTTTAAAGAACATATAACAGGGCCATAGAAACTGGCCAATAATTAACTGTTAGTAATAATAACATTAATAAAAATAGTAGATTTGTTAGGTTACAAATGCTCTGCAGAAACTCCTTCCAGAATAGAGTCCATCCCTTAGCATACACCACAGTCTGCTTTGCCCTGTCAAGATAATCCAAGAAGGCATTTTTTTACTGGCTCTTGAACCAGACGTAGATGATGAGCTTTCCCAAAACAACAAACTAACTAACAACATACCTACCATTTCCCATACTCAAAAAAAAAAAAAAAAAAAAAAATCTGTAATGTAAAGAAACTTGTTGCCTCACATTTTAGCAACTTTCCAAGGCCAGAGAAAATGGAATCTAGGCTCAGAGTCCATGTATCCTTGCCATCCCTACAGAAGTTGTGGTATTTAAGAAGATGAATGTCTGGGTACTAGGCAGGACCCTGAACTCAAGCCAGGGCAGGGTGTCCAGAAGCAACACAGGCGTATTCCCCATGAGTAGTGCCCACTGCCTTGCTGTCTCTTTGGCTTCCAAATGTGGCTTGGTAAAAGAAAGACTTACTGTGGTAATAAGGAGGCCTGAAGGTCTTATCAGCAACCCCCCATCGAGGTGGGAAGATGACAAAGTCAGCGATGGCCACCCCAGGGCGGACAGACTTCGCAGTCAACACTGTGAAAATGGATGGATCCTGTGGAAGCACAAGGGGGTACCGAACACACAGGATGTAAGGGAGGTGACTGGACAGTGACTCATGTCACCCACACATGAAGGTGTTTTCAAGTGACAGCTGAATTTCTGATCCAACAACAAAAGTCTGGGCTTGTCGTCAAGGTGCAGTGATCACTCATCTGACTTTTCTCTCTTGCTGTGCTTGAGGCAAAATAAATTAACACCAGCTACGAGGATTCTGAGCTGCTTTTTCACCCTGCTGAGCCCACATTACATGCAACCCACCACCCTGTGGGTCTGAGAACAAATGGTGCCTGTCTCCCAACCTCAGGCCAGGGAGACTAGAGCTGGGATGTACAGTGGGGAGCTCCTGGGACGCTCAGAGTAAGGTGGAAATAGAAATAAAACAATACCCAATTTTTGGTGTGGATGTAGATGGTGTTTCTACTTGGGGGAATCACAGATGGTGTCTGCGGCAGGAGAGTCTGAGAACTGGTTCATTGCTTTCTTACCCATGTTTAATTCTCAGGTCTAAGTTATAGCATTTACATCACTAGTCTTGGTAGTAGTAGCATAGAGGGGACAGGTTGAGGGACAAGATTATGCTTTGTAAGGAACTTTAGAATCCTTCAGTGGAAAGACTGAGATTTGATTTAACTGAAATCAACAATCATGGTAATTTTCAGATGCCATGCCAGGGTCTGGGATTCAAAGATGATTGGGATCTATTCTCTTCCCCTTTAGCATTAATTGAAGACGGAGGAGACAACTATTTCTACCTGAAAGGGTCAGGGATGGCTTCAAAGAGGAGGTGACATTTGAGGTGGGTCGTAAAGAACGAACAGGAGGAAGAAAGAGAGAGAGAAAGAAAGAAAAAGAGACAGAGAAAGGGAGAAGAAAGGAAGGAAAGGAAGGAGGGAGGGAGGAAGGAAGGAAGGAAGGAAGCATTTTAATCACAAAAAACAGAAAAGACACTAAAGTACACAGAGATTTTGTTAAGAACTGAGAAGGCTAAAATGCAGGGTATGTTGACAGTGGGAAAGGGGCAAGAGGTGAGCCTGGAAGATGAGTCTGGGGACAGATGGCGAAGAGCATCAGATGCCACGCTTCAGAGCACAGACTTAATCCTAAATCATGGGGCACCTGCACAGGTTTTCTAAGGCAGTGGTGGAACGATTAGATCTGAATTTTGGAAAAGTAACTATAGCAGCAGTACAGAGAAGACTGAACCTGTGTAAATTCAAATAATAAAAAATACCCAGTGCTTAGTGCTGTGAGAGTTAAAATTCCTTCATCTGTCATGAGAAAAGGTCTGAAAAGGTAGTGTGGCTCAAATAAAGCTTCATCAGTGTATCTCTGGACCCTTTTTCATGCTGTTTTGGGTTTGGCACCTCACTTTTCTTTTCCCCTTTGGTTTTATTAAGAGTTGCTGCTGTTCAGAAAGGTGGTTTTGTCCCCCCAGAGACAGGCTGAACTGGCTCAGAGAAATCCTTCTGTCTCTGGTTCTCTGGCTTCCGCGCTAATTATCCCTCCAGCTCGTGGGTTAAGTTAATCTATTATGAACGAGGCTGCAAAATGAACTTTTCCCCAGGATCTCAGAACTAGCACTTTATCAAGAATGTGGGGCCTTGGGGACCTATACTGTAGACCAGGTACCTATTTGTGGCCCCCTAATCGAGTGAAAAATATGACTGAGTTCACACTGTAGAATTTCTATGCACTAAAATTCAAGCACTAAACATTATTAGTAACTTTAGAAAATGTTTGTCTGCTCCACCACTGCCAAAAGCAGCCGAGTGGAGGCACTGGGGCAGGCAGCCAGAGCAAGTAGAGTAGACTCGAGGTTTGTGAGAAGAACAGAGATCTCTCCAAAGCCATAAATGTTCTCTTCTCCTCACTCCATCACTAACATTAGCAGTTTTTTGTTTTGTTTTGTTTTTCGGAGCAGGGGGAGGTGGAGGTAAATTTCCCACAAAAAAACTAAGTTTTTACCCATCTATGAGAGTTATTGTGAATACTCTGTAGAAAACTAAGCCGTGCTCATAGGTGAATGGAATGTCAAGATTCTGGCCCGACTCCCTCGCTAGCTGTTATTTACTCCTCCAAAGGACAAATGACTGTATGTAGGGCTTCCAAGAGTGACACTAGAAATGTTAAGTCTGTGAAAGTCACAGATCCACTGTGGACCCCTCCCACCCAAGGCTTGCCTCATCCATAGGGCCCAAGATGGTCCCAACTTACGGCGTGGTCAAAAGCCACTGAGTTGATGACCATGAAGTTCTCCAGGTTGTACTTGTAGGGCGTATAGTTCCCGTGCCAGGCCACGACATTGAACGGGGAGAAATCCTAATCACAAAAAGCAGGAAAGGATGATCTTAGCATCTAAAGCTTTTGTAGCTGTGATCCCACAAAATGTACCGGGCATGACTCTTTTTTTCTTTTAAATTTGATTTTGTTCTCAATTGATTATACCATCCTTTGGGAGCAGTATAAACCTGCATCATCATGTGGCGGCTTCACACACGTTCTACCAGCCCCTCACTTAGCCACTATTTTTCCGGTTCATAGGCTGCAGCTGCCTTCTGCTCACATGTGCAGCAGAAGCACAGCACATTCTCCAAGTAGTGCCTTTTTAACAATTTTTAACATAACTGGGAAAGTGCGGATGCCAGCAATTCTCAAACAATCTGGCCTACCTTCTGTTTCCTGTGCAGAGGGCACTTGCTGTGATGGTTCTCCAGGTAATTGCTGCCTAGGGGAGCTTACAATAAACATAGTGCCTGGGTTGGTGAGTACAGGAGAGGGGGCAAGTCCACTGAGAGTTTCAACCCCAAGGACTTGAGATTTCAGAACAATCCTCAGGTGATGCTTCTTGATCCTGTCCTGGAGTAGGAGAGGAGCAGTGTTCTGCTATAGGAAGGTGGTCCCCACTGCAGCTATGGGTCTATTTGGGAAATAGAATCCAATCAGAATCCTCTAAAGACTTTAATGAAGGGACTACTCACAGAGGTGTGGTTAGGGTTAAGTGGAATGACTAAAAATGTTGAGGTATCTGGGCCTAGCAGTAGTGAAAAGACATAGCATTCCTAGGCATGTGGAACAAGGGAAAGCAATATTGTTATAGGACTTTAGCAAGAGCTAGAACCATGAAGAAGAGAGCAGACCAGTGGTATGCTGGTAAATATTTAACAACTAGAACTCTGGAAAAAAATAAAAAGCTCTGACTTACAGTGTTGGCTGGTTTCTGGAGTGTAAATACTCCCACCATGATCATTTGTGAGCTATAAACAAGATGGCATGGAACACAGAGTTGGGGAGAGGTGTGCGTATCAGTTCCTGCAAGTTGGTATGAACTGGCTCCAGAGCTCCACTGGAGCTACCCAACAGAAGATGAGGTCCTGGGGGGATGCAGCTACTGCCAGAAACACAGTCCCAAACATCGAGGAAGCAGGGAAAGAAATACCCCAACTTGTCTTTCCTCCTGCCCTCCAGTTTCTTGTGGGTTGATCCCAACCAGAAGCCACCTGTCTAGGGGGCCTGGGTGATACAGTCCATACAGGTCAGCCTCCCAGGGCACCGATCATGATCAAGGGAAAGTGGATCAGCTGGGGCTCACACAGAGAATAACCAGCACAGGGTCCCCTTGGAAACCTTTCTAGAGGAGCTGCTGGCTGCTTCTAGAATGGTGGCTCTCTATCAACTGTACGTAAAAAATAATCTTGGGAACATGCTTAAAATGAATGTGGATTTCCATACCTCATCCCCAGAGGCTATCATTTTTCCCAGACTAGAGTAATATCAAAGGATTTGCATTTTGAACAAGCTTCCCTAAGACTTTCTGATGGTTAAGTCCCTGAACCACATTTTGAGAAACTCCCACCCAGAGAATATAAGGATGATTATGTCTGTCTCAGAGGTTAATTTTGAGTGCCAAACTGGTTGGCCTCTGTTAGGTGGTGTGACCTGTAGATGTTGTCCAAGGAAAATAATATGCCTTGGCAAATATAAGCAATAAGTCAAACAGACAAAATAAAGCAAATAAATAATGATAAAAACACAAATCAACTAATTTACAACTATTAAAAAGCAATGACAGCCAAGCTGGGGCTGCTAGAGCTCAGGGAGAGAAGAGGAGAGACCTAAGGAGTGCATGAAGGTGGAAGAAGCCACGATGAGATAAAGAAGAACCTCTCGGACCATTTTGAGCACTGGCCACGTCCAGGCTGGATCTGTTGAGTGCACGGATGAAGTTGCTTGGAGACGGCAGGGGAGAAGAGGGCCTTGGTGGCCCCCAGGCCAGCAAGACCACTAATAGGGCTTCCATGGACCCACATAGAAGCAACGAGCCACAACAACTGAAAAAAAAGGAGCCACTCAGAGGCCAGTGAGTCATCGCAAGGGACCAGCGCAGGGCCCATCCCATGGGAAGTGTTTGGAACAGAGGTGGTAGGGGAGATGGGCCCACGGGAAGAACACTGGGGCACAGCAAGGATAGCTGATCTGCCCCCCAAACAGCATAGGACCACTCAGTGAAGACTGGTCGGGAATATAGAACTGCAGGGGGTACAGTTTGATGAAAAGACTCAGGCCCAGACCAGTGTTTCTACAGAACCCAGGTGCATTGGATTTCATGAAACCCAGAAGTCTTATAAAGTCAACCATTTAAACTTGAGCTGCACAAAAAGCCTTCCCTGGGGAATCAATAGCAAAGCAGCAGTTTAGCTCAACCACAGGGCTCAAGTACTGGTTCCCACAGGAAGTTCCCCCACTTTAGAAGGAAGCAAAGGACAACAAATTTAGTTCCAGTGCAGAGTTTAAGTGGTGGGAACAGCAAATAATCCAACACAGAACTGAAAGAAAAAACAGAGTACTCACAACCAGAGACAAAGTTTGATATTAACTAGCAAAGGTCTCATTTCACCAAAGAACACTAGTAACACCTAGAAGGACCAGAAGTCCCCTGGGCTACCAAGCCAGAAAGGGGGGACAACCAGACACACTGCCAGTGCCACAGGGCCTGTCCAGGATCTAGAGGTATGGAGTCGGGGACCGGACCCTCTGTCCACAACCAGGCACATTGCCAGTGCCATGGGGCCCACTTGGGGTCCAGAGGCATGGAACCAGGGACTGGACCCTCCCCGTACAACCAGGCACATTGCCAGTGCCACGGGGCCCCCCCAGGGTCCTGAGGCTTGGATCTGGAGACTGGACCCCTTCCCACAACTAGGCACACTGCCATTGCCACCACCAACGAGGTAAGGAGCATGCCAAAATCATCACCTCCACGTGGGTGGCCCACAACAGCCACCACAATAACCATGGCTGCTGCAAAAGCAGCTAGACACCACAACCACCATGCAGATGGTCCACCAGCCACTGGAGTGCACTGACACAAGGAGAGTCACCAGCAGAAACCAAAGAAGAGGATGTCTCTCTCCACAAAGCTCATTCAAGAGTGACAGAAGAAGCATCTGTTCTACGATAATATCAGGGGACCTGAACACACCTCTCAGCATTGGACAGATCATCTAGGCAACAAATCAATAGCGTAACCATTACTCTTTCAGAGGGAGAGAAGAAATCTAGGGTAATTAGAGGGGGAAGGGGGAGGGAGAGCGGGGATGGGGAGAGATTGGACAAGGGTCATAAAGAGTAAGTATGAATTGTAACAATATACATACTAGTATTATTGATTTGATCAACATATGTCAACACTGAACCCCAAAAATATGTATAATCAATTATGATTCAATAAAAATTTTTTTAAAAAAAGGTAAACAGAAGAGATCTTTGAGTCCTTTTTATTACATAAGTATTTGATTCTAATAGATTATACATATTCAGTATATTAAATAACAATATATAGTAAGATAATATATTATAGATTACATATTATGTCATTATTATTACTTTTATTATTATGTGTACCTTTGCTTATGTCCTGAATTTACCAGGCTGGTGGTATAAACAGAGCCAAGCTAATTAACTGAATTCTACTTGTTTTGTATTAATCATTGCTTGTATCTGAAATATGGCAGTCATTGGAGAACATAAATCTTGGCTGATCTGCATGTTAACTCATTTTTTTTTTTTTTTTTACAGAACATATTACACTGCCTATATATTATGTTTTCTGCACAATTTACAGAGACCTAAATATTGCCACAATTTTCATTGCATGGTAACTGAAAAGAGCACAATCTTTGGAATCAAAGAGATATGGGCTTGAATGCTGGGTCTGCCACTTAATATAATATTGGTAAGTTATTTATCACTATCTGGCCTGTTTCCATGACTATAAATAAGGCAATTAGTACCTAACTTGTGGTATCTTAGTGGTGTGGTAAAGATAAAAGGGTATATGTAAAGTGCCTAACACTGGCCTTGTCAATTAGTAGGTGCTCAATAACTGTTCGTTCTCTCCCCTGCCTACCAACTCTCTTACTTTACCTGTCTGGCAGCAAACAGCTTGCCCTGGTATTTATTAATCACAGTGTAACCACCTGGAACTTGGCGATCTTCATACCAGGCAACGGGTATCAAGAAATCACGAGGATTGGCCAAGCCATTGGCTCCTGGAACACAGTAACCCGAAAGTCTTGTAGATACTTCAGGAATCACATAGGAAAGATGTCCGTGGTTGCACAAAGAGAAAGGCTTTCTTTTATGTCAAGAGCCACTCCGCAAATTGCTTCCATTATTCAAAGACTCACTGGATTCCCAGTCTGGTATTTTTTTAGGAGGACCCAAGGAATTTTGTCAGAAAAAAAATCACAGAAATCATCATTATCATCAGCAACATCACCTACTAAAGTTGTGGCATGACTGTGGTTAATTACAAAACATTTTACATGCGTTTATCTCTTCACTATGGGTGAGGGGAAGGGAGGAGAGAAAGAGACTAGAAAAGAGGAAAAGAGAAGATCTGACAGAAGATACCAGACCTTTTTCTCTCCAAGGAAACCATAATGACTACAAAACTCATCTATAGTCCTTGATCTCAGATAGGAAGGGCTAACTACTGTTGCCCCAGGCATGCTTCTGCTCCTTAGACAGAACTCAGAACTCAGAGTAAAATCCATAGTTTTATTTGAAAACTGCTCTCTAGCCTGAAAAAGTCTGTCTGCCGCTCAGGGATAAAGTGTTCAGAACTTGCCTGCTTACCTTTGCTTAGGAGCGAGTGTTCCCTCCAGAAAAAGAAAATAGATCAAAAGACCAAAGATGGAAAGCATAAGTGCAAAAACATAATTTAACTCTGAGAGGAGAGACCTGGGGAGTGTTTTTATCATTTCCAGCTCCTAGGGTTAAAAAAAAATAAGCCCCAGCTGGTTAGTAAATTATATATATTTTCCAAAGGGTACATGTTCCATGGAACCTGGAGGCTATGCCGACTCGCAGAGCAGCAGGAAGCCAGAGCAAAGTGGGAAGAGTGGGCGGTGAGCGGATGACAGACGGCCACCATGGCTCCAGCTGCCTCTCTGCTGCCTCCCACCTTCCTTGGAATATTTGGATCCCCCAGGGGAGTGACCAGAAGGCACATGCTAGCCTGTCCCTGTTTTGCTCTAAAAAGCTGTTGACAAAGAAGGGAAGAACTGGGAGTTATGGCCAAAGATGAAACCAAGGGCAAATTTTCCCCGTCACTCCTCTCGCTCCAGGAGTTGTTTTGAGAACGGCCCCCCCTGACGCCTTCCCTTCTCTCCTGCGTCTCCTGCCTCCAGCTTGCCAGAATGGGGCGTGGGGGGACCTTGGTTCACTTTGAAAGTTTCAATCTGCCTCACAGGGCTGTGGTTTCTAGCTCCTTCATAGCACTGAGTGATGTATCTTTTTTGACTGTTAAGTGTGTGGATCTTGTGGATGGTGCTCGGTAAGAACGTGGGATGTCAGTCTGTTCCCCCTTTCCATGGGAATAGGGCCACAGCCATTTTTATGGCTTTCCCCAGTTTACTGTCTACACATACCCCATTGACTTAAGAAAACGATCTCCATCCTATTCCCAAAACTCATTGCCACTTGTATGCTTTTGCAAAACTCTTCCCTTCACTCTTTACCTCTCAAATTTCCATCAAGAATTAGTCAAGTTTCATCCCTTCTGTGAAGCTGTTTCTGGTGACTGTGGCCCACAGTAATCCAAACTTCTACATCCTTTACAGCGTACATCATATAACCAGAAATATATTACATACTGTCTTTATATCTATTGGTCTATGTACAGTCTAGACAGACTTATAATGGGTTGGTTTGGGTTGTTTTCTGTTCACATGTATTTTATGAGAAGATACTTGGTCTGGAGAAGAAGTTGTCTAAGAGAGGAAAGTTGAAGGTTGAGTGAGATAGCGAGGGTAGAAGGATGTTTAACTTTCATGCAATTATTTGTGTCTTGTTTCTCAAGCATGGCTTAGGGGCTTGTAGTGAAGATTTACCAATGGGTCCCAGGTCAGGTAACTCGAAGTGGACACCGTAGACCTCCAGGATGTAGCCCCTGGTTTCCTCGAAGACATCTATGCTGAACCGCATTCCTCTCTGGAATGAGAAACAGACACTAGTGCACCCTTCAAATCATACCTGTAGCCATAAAGAAACTTCCCAGAGCCACAGCCAGTTCCACATGCAAAGTAAAGCTATTGTTTGTTGAACTAAGTTTGAGAGGTGACCAGATCAAAGATGAGTTAGAAAGAAAAACTTAATCCTAATCACATCTGTGACCCAAGCCAAGTCTAGTCTAATCCCTCATTAGATCCAGAGAGAACAGATTTAGCCAAATTATTATATGTGCTGCCGAAGCGAGCACCAGATTTAGCCAAATTAAAAATAAAAATACCTCCACTGCCCCCACCTCCATCAATGGGAACAGAGCCTTATCCAGAGCATATGAATATTTAGTAAAGCAAAGTGACAAGGGCTCTTTGCTTTGTGATTGTGTGCTGAATTAAAAAAAAGCAGGCACCCAACCCTGCTTACCCTTCTGCACATGGAGCCTTCTGTGTAATTCAACTCCCTCCCCTTGCCCAGACGTGACAGAAAAATTCTAGAGTTAGAAATAGCAGCAGCTGAAACATCTGATTGCTCCTAAATTAGTGAGAGGTGGGGAGAAGACGACACATCACCAACCTGAATGACGCAGATCTCATTGGGCTGCACAAGCATCTTGCCAAACTCGGTGTAAATGAGAAGCTTCCCTTGCTGGGGAACTGACAGAAAAAGACAGGGCAGTGGTGAGTGGCCCTTTTCATGTGAGAACCATTTCCATGAAGAGTATAGGCTTAAGGGCTGCATTTGCTTCTTCATTCACAATGAAAAGAGCTTTATTGAGTCACTTCTGGGAAAATGTATATTCTGACAGCTAAGGTTGGTTATTTTACTACCTAGAGAAATGTGAATAAAAAATGACTTCCTTTGTTTTGGTTGCCAGGTAAGGAGCTCATATGTGCACTATTTTGTGAATTGATCAAAAAGGGTGGCAGAAATAGGATGGAAAATTACCCATTTCTGATAATTCCAGTGGGAAGTTGGCATTTGTATGTCTAATATATACACCAAAATGTTGACTTCAAAATATCGATACCAAAGCCATCAAATAAAATGGGCAGACCACACCAGTCTCTGATAGATATTACATTTCAGATGATCTCATGAAAATTTGTATTTAAATTGCAGTTATTAGTAATAGATGGGTTTTTCTTAGGTGAATTTGAAAGCAAGTGGAGTTATCTTAAGTTAATCATATGTTGGTGTTCCTCTTCATTTCTTTTCAGCTGCCCAGATCTCCCACATCAGAAAGGCCCAGAAGAGATGGACAGAGTCAGAGAGACCAGCAAATAAAGTAGGGGCTTTGAGGTACACTAGGAATCATTTCCAGACCACTAGTGGCCTCTAGACCTCAGTCTATGGATTGCACTAACTGAAATAACACAAATTGTAGGATGAAGAAAAATAATGTGTATAAAATTAAAAAACAGTTTATGCCTAGGGAGCAATTAACAGTGAAGGGGTTTGAAACATTTGGAACTCACCAATCAAGAAGTCCCCATCTGAATTGTAAAAGCATCTGAAACATATAAAGTAATTCCTGTGATTTTCAGTTTTAACACTATCTGGACAAATTAATTAATTCCACAAATTATTGTTTAGTGCCTGCTATGTACCAGGCTGAGTGTTGGGTATAAAATGGTGAGCAAAATGACCCAGGCTTTGCTCTTGTAGAGTTTAGAGTCTAATAGGAAGTCAGACAGCAATCAAATAATTACAGAACCATATTATTGCAAACTGTAATAACGCTATGAAAGTCAAGTTTAGGGGAATGAAAGAATAGGGACCTGGATCTAGTTTGAGGAGTTAGCAAAAGCTTTTCTGAAGAAGAGACACATTTAACCTGAGATATGAACCCTTATCTAGGCAAGGGTTTGGGGAGGGGAGAGAACATTTCAGGGGAAGGAACAGCATGTGCAAATGCTCTGAGGCAAGAGGGCACGTGGCAGGTTGAAAGAAATGAATGAAAGCCAATGTAGTTCAAGTGGAGAGAGGGGAGATGGGTTATTAGGAGGTTGTTGTAGGGCTGTGATGTTGGCCCTGATTCATGGCTCAGAGAAATTAAATGGCTCGCACAAGTGCACTCAGCCAGGAAAAGTAGAGTGGGCTTTGGACACGAATGGTCTGGTTCGAGAGGTAGTGTGTAAAACCACTATCATATACTGCTTCTCAAAGAAAAGGCAAGAATTCCATTTAGGTATTTTTTAATTGAAAAAGTGAGTATATAAGTTGCTCTACTTAGAAACTTTAAGCTTACACAATGCTATTAGCTGAAGCCAAAGTCTGTTAGCTTGACCTGCCATCAACAGGTGGCCCTGATGGCGGCTCATGCAGTATGACTTTGGACTCAAGAACTGCCCTGTGGAACCTAAGAAATTAAACTCAAAATGCCTCTTGAACTACTCCTGCATTCCAGGGCCCCATCCTCCCTTTTTGGTTTGCATTGTTATGTGACATTCTTGTTCATGGTTTGGGAGTCAGTCAAGATAGAAATGCTAATTTATTATCATTATCAATAAATATGTATCAACATTACTCTGAGGGAAAAATAATAACAAAAACAACAATGTACCTGCACGTGTGACTTTACAAGAGGGAGACTTGGCCTTCACCCTCTGGCCAACAGCCCTTGGGGAATGGGGATGTCCTGCCCTAGCACTGAGCCACTTACCTGTTCCCCATGGAGGTATTGCAGAGAAAAATGTGGACAGCAAGCCCATTGTTGGACTTGATGTCTCCAGCTCCACACAAGGTGTGCAGGCCCTGGGAGAGACCCGTGGGAGAGGGAAAGGTAAATGTGAATAGTGCCCAAGAGGCAGCCCTCCCAGTGATCCCTGAGGGTTGTGAGGCAAGGTTCTACCAGGGTCTTCCCTTGAGACCAATGGGATATTTGGGATCCAGGCTGCCTCTGGGGAGCCTGGAATTTACTGACTTATGTTTGATAGGTTGTGGCTCACTCTAGTTGCCTGCCATGGGCTAAATCTGGATCGTCTTAATGGCTACTTCAGATGAACGTACAGAGCATCAATTCATTACTTGTCTCTTATCAGTTTGATGCTTAGGATCAAACCGAAGGAAAGATTCTGTTGGAGGTAATATCAGGCATCTGGGAGGCTTAAAAGGAAGGTTGCAGTATGAGGGGCTAGATAATGTCCCTCTCGTACACCCTAGCAGGTGGGCAGCTCTTTGCTTATGAGTAGGGTTGGCCTAGTCTCTCCAGAAAATGGCAGAGGAACACATTTTGATTGAATGTAGTTCTCTCTGATATGTGACCAGATAATTCACAGCACAAAAAACCTCAACACATGGGCCTTCCCAAAACAGCCCTCAGCCCCAAACCTGCAGATGGAGAGCCCAAAAAGAGAGAACTCTGCTCCTCCAGATCCTTAACTCACGCAGGAATGAGGGCATTTCTTTTTGTATTTTAACTTAATTTGCAAGTTTGGGGACTATTTAAGTGAATCTGCACCAGGTCTGGCGCACTTAATAAGGATAAGGACTTCAAGATGATTCAAACAATTTGGCTTATGGCTGGGCACCTAGACTGTCCCTAAGTAAGCCATGAACTGAGGCTGGTCTGTAGAACCCTCAGCTGGTCTCTTTGAGCCGCATCTCCTTGTATGTATGATCTCTCCCCATCTCTTCCCCTATATACTCCTTGCTCTGGCAGAGGTATTCCAGTACTCCCAGGAAAGTAGCCACCAAGCAGAGCTTCCAAACAGCATCATACTAACTAGAGTTGCCACCCTGAGTTGATTCTAGCCCAGGCGTCCATTTCAGAAGGTCCAGAAACTTGAATGGGAAAAATTGTATATTTATTTTTACTAACCTCTGAATGAAATTTAATTAAAATGAATGTAAGCAACAAACCACAGCAGTATTAGAAGTGCCTGTAGCTTTGTCAATGATAGAAATCATGGACATGTTTAGATCACATTATAGTTGTTACAGATATTTCAAAATATCATTTATGCTCATACCATAGTTATTAGATTCTTCCATAGATCTCACAACTTACGTTAACAAGGAAGCATATGTATGACTATAAACCAAACCAAGTTTGTTTTAAAAAATATTTTTATCACTGTATTTCAATATAGTTGCCTTCTTTGTAATTTTATGTAATTTATTTTTTACAACTTAAAAACATAGGTATCACCAGACTATTAAAGGGGTCCATGGAGCAAAAAGGTTAAGATTCCCTGTTCTAGCCAAAAGCAGAGGAGCTTGAGGGAGAAAAATGTTCAATTTCCATTGGCTTTTCTGAGATGTCAATAGCTTGTGAGTGCCCTTTGCTGTCAGGGGCCACGTGACATCCTCACGTAGGTAAGACACCCTTGACCATCCCCAAAGCACACGCGGGTGGTTCTGTCTCTGCTGCCTCCCTATAAGGCTACTTCTGCTTGGTGTTCAGCCTGCAGATAGTTGGATCACTCACTGCATAAGAGAGAGGAGCAGTGGGAAGGTGTGGCTAGAACTGACTTACGCTCACAAAGTCCACTTTCTTCTGAGATGCTTTTGGAATCTCAAATGGTTTCCATCGAAGCTGGAAAAAAAAAAATACACATACTGGAAAATTATTTCACAAGAGGAAGCCATAGCCCTTCTAAATAAATTACCTCAATTACACAAAAGGAAAAGGACAGCTGCTCCCTCTGTGAAGCTCTGACTGCTTGTGATTTTGTTATTTTAAAATTAATGATTATCCATCATTTCCTTAAAGGGGCTCTGATGGCGTGTGTGCATGTTGTGAGTGCATATGTGTGTGTGTGTGTTTAAACCTATGTGAATATAAACCGCCTTTGTTCTTTAGCACTTTAAATTATAAAAATAAAAAAAAATCATTGCTTCCTCTTTCAGAGCTATTTGTTTCTTTTAACATTTTGCTCAGGCACATCAGTGAGTTTTGACTGATGCCACTTTTCATGCTATTTATAATCAGCTCCCTTTCCTGGCTTGCCAGCCTCTCTGTGTGGGCTCCTGACACTGCAGGGGAAGGTTCTACTTCGACTTCCAGTCCTTGGAGATTTAAATTATTTCCTTAAGAGAAAGAAAAAGCACCCAGCTGAGACTGGATTTGGTAAATGCAGTTACGGAATTCAGTTTCTTTACCAAACCCCGCATTTGTCCCCAGGCTGCCTGACGGTTCAGTTTAAATCACAACAATCTTTAATTTAATAATGAAATGATCTAAGGAAGTGGGGAGAAGAATCAGTAGGTTCAGGCCCTACTTGAAGTGTCAGCCCAGCACTTCTTAATCAACTTGGCAGCAGGCCTGACCCAGCCTGGCTGGCAACGGATAAGCCCAGCAGCCCCAGGACGCATCTCGTGGAGTGACCTGCACCCAGAAGGCAGGTTCCGTTGGCTGTGGTGCCTGGTCAAGGTGGGCTAGGCAAGGCGCCCCCATCAGGCCACAGCCTTAGCTCATTCTGTATTTCAGAGGGGCAGCCAGAGGGACAGGAAGCAGCAAGTGGAAAAGGCGGTGCTGGGATGATTCTACCTCTCTGACATATACAGTCAGGCAGCAGCCTACATTTCTTAGAAGCAAAGCAGGACGATCACATTCTGAGACTGCTTAAAAAGGATGTAAAATGTTGATTTGAAAAATGGTGTTGAAACCATGCTTCAGAAAGAATAAAATGCTTTAGGATGAATTCTATTAAGGATGCTGTCTCCTAGGGAAACATGGGGGAGCTGAGAGAAAGGACCTAGGGTCCCAAACTTGGCACTATTGACATTTTGTGCCAGATAATTTTCTGTTGTGGGAGGTTGTGCTGTGTATTGTAGAATGTTAGCAGCACCCCTGACCTCTACCCACTAGATGCCAGTAGCATTCCCCTAAGTAATAACAACCAAAAATGTCTCTAGACATTGCCAAATGACACTTGGGGGACAAATTTCTCCCAATTGAGAAGCACTGACCTAGGAGGATATTCCCCTGACATCAGGAAGGGCCACAGCTAAGCACTGCTGGATTTTTGAGGGGAGATTCTAGTCTACTACTAACCATTACCTGCTATTTCTCTCTATAGCAGCAGTGTAGAGTTTGTGTACCCAAGAAGATTGTCTGGAGGATACTACTACCTAGAATCTTAGTTTCAAAAAGAGTCATCAAAAAAAACAAACAAACAAAAACACACAAACATCACTTTGTACCCCATAAATAATACGATTATAATTTGTCAATAAATTTAAAAAAATACCCAAAACAAATATGTAAAAGAAAACGAAAATGGATCCTTTGAAAATACTAGTAAAATGATGTACATTTTTCTAGAAGATCAGACCAGGAAAAGAGAAAAATGTCACAACAAACTAAAAACAATGAAGTGATAAGTGGTATATAAGTAACAATATAAAATACTAAAAGTTATTAAGGATCATTATGTACAATTTCATATTAATATGGACGTCTTAAAAAAAAGTCACCATTCTAGATTCCCAATGGAAGGGATTTAAGTATCAGATCTATGGTTGCCTGGGCAGCCTTTTAGCTCTATCTAGAGATTCTCAACCCTGGCCACCCACGAGAATCACCTGGAGAGCCTCTGAGATCAAGAGCAAATTAAATCAGAATCTGTGAAGGTGGGGCCCAGGCATGAGTATTTTATAAATACTCTTCTAATGCGCAGCTAGGGTTTAAGAATTGGCATACCTAGCCCATAGATTCTGAGATTCTTGTATTGTTGATCCAAGCGTTATGCTCAGAAAAGTCCACCTAGTCAACCAGTCATTCAACCAATCAATCAGTCAACTAAATTGTGGCATCTTGGGCCAGACGTGGCAGTAACAGTGCCAGTTATCAAACATCAGGGATGTTTAAATAATACAAATCTAAGAATTTACGAATCTAAGGGGGAGAAAGAGAGCAAGAAAAGAGATAAAAAAAAAAAAAGAAAACTGGAAAAGAAAGAAAAAAGGAAAGAGAGAAGAGAGAGAGAAATCCCAGTAGCGAGAGAAATCCCAGTATCAAGAGAATTTCTGCCTGGTTAGTTGCACTGGGACAACACCTTTGTACATCTGCCTGAAATTAAAATACCTGTTGTAATAGAAATAAAATTCTGGACTCCAGAGAAGATATTCTTCTTCTGTGAGTGTGGAAGATTGATCCAGAGAGGCTGATGGATTGGCCAGGTTTGCTGTCATTTTTTCTAGGTCTGTAGCACATCAGCCCTCAAGTCATGAGGAGAGGTCATGGGGTGGCAAATGGAAAGACAACCGCATGATGACGTGGGGAGCATGGCTTCAATAGGGCCCACATCCCAGATAAAGTGATGGCCTTGATGAACCTTCTCTATTGCAAAAAATTATTCTCATCAAATGGCAGAGAGGGTATAGGGAGAGGACTAATTTATCTATTGCGTCTGATGGCAGCAGATTGTACAGAGTCTGTATTCAGATTGTACAGGGGCTATACCACGAGTGATAACAAAGGCCCCACGGTGGTTCTGATGAACCCACAAGAGGAAGCCAGCCTCAGATCCTCAGCGAAGAGATTTAGGTCAGGAGCTATGATGTGATATTTGGTGAATGTGAGGAGGGAGATTTGAGGAGAGGGTGAATAGGAGGAGTTCATTGGAGTACAGGGTAGAAACTTCTCCTGCCAAATTGTATGCTCCGGAGCAGCATCTCTCTGATCCAAGGTCACACCAAGAGGCGGGCATTGGGCTGAGCCAGTAGGCTTGGTTTCTGCTAGTGCTTCTGTTCCCATTTACTCTGTGACCCTAGGCAAGTCATTTTGTTTCTCTGGATTTTGTTTCTTCTTCCATGTAACAATGGGGTGCTCGTGAGAACTATAATTTCATAATTCTTTCAGAAAAGAGCTTCTGAAAGAAGCAAAGGGTGCTTGTTAACTGATTTAATCCTTACCATGAACTGATTATGTCCTCCCTCAAATTCATATGTTGAAGCCCTAACCTCCAATGTGACTGCATTTGGAGATAGAGGCTTTAGGAGGCAATTAAGGTTAAATGAGGTCATAAGTGTGAGGCCCTAATCATATAGGATTGGTCACCTTATAAGAAGAGGAAGAGCTCTCTTTCCCTGTCCACATGCACTCAGAGGAAAGGCCATGTGAGGATGCAGTGAAAATGTGGCCATCTGCAAACCAAAGGGAAAGCCCTCACCAGACATCAACCCTGCTGGCACCTTGATCTGGGACTTCTGGTCTCAAGAACTTTGAGATAATAAATTTCTGTTGTTAAAGCCATCCAGTCTATGATATTTTGTTATGGCAGCCTGATCAAACTAATATAGTTTTACAACTTTTTAATAGTTTATTTTATTCATTTATATATTATTGCTAAATAGCTCTCCCTATACATAATTCAATTATTAAACATTTCAAAAACAATGAAATCATTTGTAATACCCAATGCAAATGTCTTGGCTGTAGTAGGCATTAATAAATATTTGTTGAATGATTGAATGGGTGAATAATTATAAGGCACTGAAAACGTTGTTAATATTTCAAAGAACAAGATTAAAGCAAATGTGTGAGATCTTTGGAATTCAAAATAACATTGAGGCAATAGCTAGCAAATTGACAAATGTTTCTAAAAGTCCAAAGATTATTTCCAAAATGTAAATCAGTTCTTCATACATGTACAAAATCATAACTTCTATATCCTTTCTGAATTTCTGTTTAGTTGTTTTATGAACTATTGAGAGAGAGGTGTCAAAGTTTCCAACTATAATTATGAATTTGTCTATTTATCCTTTCATTTCTATCATTGCTTCACATATTTTGCAGCTGTATTCGGCAAATTATATTGGAAAATAAACCTTTGCTTACTAGAAATGTGGTGGTCAAAAATAACTTGAAAGGCATCTTCACGGGTGTCCAAAATTAGAATTAAAAATTCTTTAAGATTATCAAAGGAGGGATACAGAGAATTGGTGGCAACATTTAATGATCAGGTTTAAAATTTATGCTCAGAGATGAAAAGGAAATAACCGAGAATCGATTTCATTATTTCCAGAGTTAGAAGACTGGAAGTTAGACTCGATGATCTGAGTATTTCTTTCAACACTGAGATTCTTTGATTTAGTGAGATTCCCTCCAAAACTGCTGTGTACTCAACTAAGACTGAATGAATTGGATGCTCCCAACAACACTGGCTAACTAGAGGTAGAGCTATCATTAGAAGTTAGTACCATCCAAGAATTCTGAAGTAACTTGTAGGTGAAATAGTGATCATAATACATAAGTAATTGTTAGCAGCAGTGATGGCTGGGAGAGGTCCAGGGTAATTGGTAGTGGTGAGTTTCAGTTCAGCCTAAGGAAAATAAAGGTGAATAAAATGAAACGGTGGCTCACTGAATTCTTCAGCAAACTTAGCAATTTTAGGAAATAAGGCAGCATGATTTATGAGGAGAGAAATCAGGCTTTGATTGATCCATGGAGTTTTTTGAGGGAATAGGCAAGAGCAAAGGTAAGGAGGATCCAAATCCCTGTAATTTATCTAGACATTCAGAAGACTTTTATGAGGCTACAAAATATTGAGCCATTATGGATAGAGACCTGAATTCCCATATGGCCTTGCCCTTGAATGTAAACTAAGGGCTTTATATACATTGCTCAGCACCTAGATTAGAGCATGGAACATAGTAGTCAATAAATCTTTGTTACATGACATTTAATTCTCGCAGCAACTTTCTGGGGCTCTTATGATTATCATTATCTCCATTTTAGAAATAAGATGGTTTAGAACAGGTAAATGATCTCTACGAAGAAGCGATGCCAACATTCTATCAGCCTCTCTTATCAACCTACACCCTGAGCTTTTGATCAAATCCTGTCTTGATCTGCTTCCTAAACTATTCTTGATCTCCTTGGCTCCTGAACCCAGGCTTTGACTCTTTTTAATAATCTTGTACTTGGTCTTCCAATCTGACCCTTGTTTACTCCTCTTGCAGTATTGAGTCACCCTGGGCTAGTCTGACTTGGAACCCTCACCCTGCCAGGTCCTTCAGAATCAGCAATCTTGTCCCGTCCCTTTATATTCATTCATTCAGACAATATTTATCAAACCTCTCTGTGTGCCAGATTTTATGCTAGGTGCTGGAAATGAACAGGACATAGTCTCTGGCCTCAGGGAATCCATTACAGAAGACCCTAGAAGTGTGGACATTTCTTGATAGGAAAACAAGGAAATGGATAAGTGGAAATGACTTTGGAAGAGAAATATACACAGGAATGTTTCCTCAGGAGTAAGTCCTACTACAGGGCTTATTCAGCATTCTTACACATGGGAAATAAGAGATACAAGCAATGAAATCATCTGGTTTGTAGATAGTTCCAATGTCTTTCCAAGAAGTGAACTGTAAACTTATGGGAATGTACTGTAAAAAGAGTTAGCAAGCTGTCCAAAAAGGTCTGAACAGGGCATTGTGCACTGCAATGCTGGCAAATACCAGTGAATGCATTAAGGGAAATGCAATATAGTCTATTTATAGGATGATGGGATCTGAGCTATCCAGGAGTAAATTCAGCAATTCTACTATTTGGAAGAAGGCATGTGGTGGGTGCTGCAAATCAAATGAAGATGATAGAGACATAGATCCTACTCTCAAATATTTTAAGAAATATTGAAAGGTTTCAATGTAAAGAGTGGTATTTAAAATGAGTCTTAAATTATGGGTGAAGGTTGGCCCATTAACTCAGTTGGTTACAGTGTGGTACTGATAACACCAAGCTCCAGGATTCCATTTCTGTATCAGCGAGCCACCCAAAACAAATAAACAAACGAAAATTATAGGCAAGATTTGGATGGGTGGATATTTGTGAGGGAAGAAGAAATTCCAGGTAGATATTGTTCTGGAATGATGATGTCTCTAGTGTGCCTGGTAGATAGTGGACACGGAAGGAAGTGAAGGGTTTGAAAGCCTATGAGAGTGAATCGGGCTCTTGATTTTCTGTCTTGGGAGTCTCCCTGGTAACTCTTACACACACTTTGGGAATCCCCATTCTATGGACTTGGCACCAGATTCAATTAGAGGGAAAAGGACAAGAAGTTCTCAAAGATAAATCTAAGCATTCAAACCTGGGTGTGTGAAAGAATGGCTGTGCCAATAACAGGCATAGAAAAGCCAGGGAGAGAAGACACTTTGGGTGGGATTATGTTGACTTCAGTTTGGAACATGTTGAATTGTGACATGTGCACGACAACATCCAATGTGAGTTTTAAAGTTGGGGGAGAGACTTGTAAAACATTGCAGAGAGATAACAGTTAATGTCATGGAAATGAATGATATTTAGTAGATTTTAAAAAAGTAAAATCTGAGAGTTGCAGAAGATGACAAGAGGGAAATAAAAAGGATGATAGGGTGTAAATGAGATTTCCACAGCAAAGGCAGCACTAGTATGGCTTCCAAACCCCAGGGCAGCAGGGCTGACTTCCTGCAGTGTGGTCTGTGAGGTTATACCAAGCTTTGGGCTAAAGTTATGTTGGGTAAAGTTAGGCCTCTATCACCATACCTCCTGAGGTATGCATATCTGTATATTGGGGTGGGGGAGAAGGCAGGGGCAGGTGAGAAGCAAAGTGGGCTAAAAAATCCTCTGTTGCTTAAGGAGTTTCTCCTCTTAGCTCATCCTATCTGAGTATTTCTTATCAACAACAACTATCCCTTCATCTCTAAGGCAGAGAGAATTGAACAAAAGTGGGAATCAGTAGCTGACAATTGCATTTGGAAGGAAAGGGAGAAAAAGCAGAGGGAGAGTATTATGGGCTGGATTGTGTCCCCTTCCCCCAAATTCATATGTTGAAGTCCTTACCCCCAGTACTTCAGGATGTGACTGTATTTAGAGACAGAATCTTCACAAAACTAATTAAGTTAAAATGAGGTTGTTGGGGTGGGTCCTAATCCAATATGATGTTGTCCTTATAAGAAAAGGAGATTGGATACAGACACTTGCATGGGGAAGATGATCTGAAGACGCAGGGAGAAAACCACCATCTACTAGCCAGCGAGAGAGGCCTCAGATGAAACTAACCCTGCTGACACTCTGATCTCGAAATCCAGAATGGTGAGAAAATAAGTCTTTGTTGTTTAAGACACCCAGTCTGTTTTTGTTATTGCAGACCTAGAAAACTAACACAGAGGGGAAGGGGAAGAGGGGGGGGGGATTAGAAGGAGAAGAAAAGAAGAGGGTGAGAAAGATAATAAGGAAGGGGAGGAGAGAGTAAGTACGTCCCCCTTTCCCAGGAGGGAGATGGAGACGAGGGGGGAGAGAACAGTCTAGTTCAGGACCTTGGAGAAGGCTTGTTCTGCAAGGGTAGGAGTCACACAATGTTATGGAACCCAGAAAGCAAAGGGATTCAGAAGGAAAAGGGGGAGGTCAACTGTTCCGTGCTTTGGGATGTTGAGGAAGAAAGGACTGTATTTAGCTGTGGATGGTTTATGATAGTAAAAATGGAAAAAAAAATCTGACGATAAAGGAGTTGTTTTATAAACATTCAGTATATTGGATTACAATACAGAATTGAAAATTATTTAAAAAGACATGGAAACAAGGCAGAAAATGTGATGTTTAAATTAGAAAAAACAATGAAAACTGAATTACAGCATGATCTTAATTACAGTAAATATGTACGTAACTGCTTTTTTTAAGCACTAATATCAGAGTGTTGACAGCTTCTTCCCCTTCCTTCTCCTGCTCTCTATGGAAAAATGCTGACTCACTCATTCCCACTGCCGTCCCTTGAACTCCAGATTCACCGTGGAGATCAATGTTGTGTGTGTGTGTGTGTCCTAGGAAAAGGGGATGCCGTTCTACACCGCAGCTGTCATTTTCTAGAGGCTGAGGGTAGGGGAAGGAAGAGGCAAGCCAGAAACCAGTGGTGACAAGGCACAAGGAACCTGGGGAAGGTGAGAGGTGAGGGGAGAGAGGACTATAGGGAGGCAGCAGGAGGCAGTAAAATTGTTGAAAATGGATTTTTAAGTGTCACTGTGGGTTGTATAATGGATACTTTTTAATGTTTCCAGGAGAAGCAAGTAAAGATTGGCATTATTTTCAATTACTTGTGGTTACTGGTTGCATGGGACTCTAGGAATTATTTATTTACCTGTGTGTACCAAGAAAGAGACGGGAAAGGAAGAGACCAAAACATTAGAAATGGTCAGCTCTACATTGGTGGAATTACTGTTCATTCAAACTTCTATGTAAGTTTTGAATAAAAACATGTACTAATTTTTTAGGACAGTACATCATGGTTGTTTAAAGAGGCTATAAATATTTTCAATAGAGTGGTCTGGGCAGGCTGAATTGCATACGGTTAAGGAATGAATCGGGGTGATAATACAGGTTTAGATTACTTTTTCAAGAAATCTGGCTATGACTAGGAGAGATGGGCAAAAACTTAAAAAGGTAGAAAAACCCAAGACATTTTTGGCCGGAGGGGGATTTGAGGATGGCAAGACCCAAATAGTTTAACAAATGAGACAGCAAATACCCTGTAAGAGTGTATTTGTTTTGAAACATTTTTGATAATTTCCATGTACTGCAGACAGAAGGAATTTTATGACATGGCCTTTAATTAGCTTTGAGGTATTTCTCACTTTGTCCAAATTATACTGGTTGAGACCCAAGAGATAATTTCTTCAGCTGACGCCTAATTGGGTCAAGAGTATGACTTTCCAACAATCAGGAGGTTAGGGATGTAGTAATAAGAAAGATAAATTTTAAAGGACCCTGACCTCTAAAGAGAAATGCTGTTTAAGGAATTGAAATCTGTAAAATCATGGTTAAATTGGATTTAGGTTTATTCATTAAATTCTGAGATTTCAGAACTTAGAGAAAAACACATGATAAATAAAATTAGGTGTACTTCTTACATGAGATATTAATGGATTAACCTTGTTATGTCCACAGGCTGAATATAAATATACTCAAAAAGAGCTTGCACTAATTTTTGGATAATTGATTAAATACTCACTAAAGAAAACAAAGGCTTTTGGGTGGATAGTCCCCGATCTTTCTGGGAGGGTATCAAGGATGACAGTGATGATAGCATATCGCGTGATATACTCTCTTTGAGACTAAATGTTAGACTGGAAGAAACGAGCAATTCTCAGGTCTTCAAATTCACACAGATGACTAACGGTGGTGGCAGTTGGTGAAGCTGATGAAGTGTTGGACTTTTTCTGTGACAGGTGAAGACATATCTATCATACTGGCTTCAGGTGGGAAGGACTGTCAGATAGGTACCTAAATATAATTTTTTCAGACTTTCTTGCTGAGAGTCTGGAGTACATATTTAGAAGAGGTTATTGAGGGGGGAAAGTGATGAATGCAGATTGCTGTGGTTAATTAATGAAGCATAAAATTGGAAAGAGATATTAATTTGTCAAGAAGGTGTAAATGAAAAGACAAAAGGATAGATTTTACAAGAACTGTCAGGGTATGTATATCAGGGTAAGAGAAGCAGATGGCAGGTGACACAGGTCACAGGTCAGGAGGATGATAAACTGCTACCTTGATGGAGCTGGTGTTCCCAGAGGCACTAGTGAGCTCCAAGGTGCATCTCTCCCAGTGTGTGTGAACACAAGGCCGCAGGGGAGCAGTGGAGATATTGGAGGAGAAATTTATTTGTGGCCACCATATAGAAAGTGTTCAAGGAATTAAAAACAGGAAAAAGGTAAGAAGTTCAAGGACAAGTGCAAATGAATATTGCAGAATGGGAAACATGGGAAGGGCAAGGGGGAAACAAATATGGATTGAGGGTCTACTAGAAAGCCAGCAGAAACTTCTGATAAAGCTATTTTGATGTCTCTGTATTAACTCAAGCTTTTTAATTCAGTTGCCTCAAAATTCCTTATCAAATATATGTTAACTAGTTATGAAATAATAAATTAACACATATAACTGATATACTTGACTCTCACCTATCATGAGATACTTCCAACTTCCACTTTATTAATTTTTACATCATTTGAATTTATATATGTATATGTTACTTATATAATAAAACAAAACTAGAAAAGTTCTATTAGAACAGGGTTAGCTTCCATGGATATGCTACCTGTACCTGAAAATAATCATGAAGGAATACATTCATGTTAAATAAAATGTAGCAATAGTAGTCATGAAATCAGTAATATGTCATAAAAGTATATTGCTGAGCATGCTACACATTACACTCATAATAGAGACATCACACACTTTCCTTAAAGGTTAGATTTGAGACCTAACTCCCACCCCAAATAAAATTATATAAAAGCAGTATGGACCCACTGGTGCCCATATAACCACAAACAAATCTATGATGATGTACTGTATTAAGGTTTATAGGCGTAGGCAACTAGTGTAAAGCATGTGCACTTACACTGGAATTCCCCAGCCCACCTCATTTACCACTAGTGATTTGATTATTATCTTGAAGGCCTCATGATTTAAATTCCCCAAATCTGCATATGGACTTTTCCTTTAATCCTTTGTTTAGTCCAGTTCAATGGTTCTCATACCTAATATATGTAAGAATTACTATACAGGGTAGTATATGCAAAACTATATATCCTATACTTTGTGGGTGATTTAAGGGAATTTCAGAGATAATTTTGTTTGTACTTAATTTTTGTCTTTTAAATAAAATTTATAGGAGGCCATTGGTTTGGACTGAGCTCTTGTACTAGGCCCAACAGACCACACCAAAATGGAGTTACTCATGCTAAAGTTCTACATCACCAAGTCAAAACCAAATTGCTTATCTGACCTTCCAAGAAACCAGGAGATAGATATAATAGCCAAATTCCCAAACAGGCTAGTTTCAATGGGCATGATAATGAAGTTCTTAGAAAGGAAGAAACTTTGAAACAACAAAATCTGCTTTTTATTCTTTGTTTATACTTTCTTCAGCCCTTCTCTGTCTATAAAACCAACCTCCTCTCTCAGCTCACTGAAAGACTCATTCTATTTTATGGAATAAGATGTTTCCTGATTTTAGAATCACAAATAAAGACAATTAAGATGTTTAAATTAAATTTGTTATACTTCTGTCTTTTGACATGTCTTACTTGCTGTTTTCACAACCATCTCTTTGTGTAATATGAATATTGGCTCTACTTGAGAGAACTGACAGAAACACAATCGAAGGTTCCCTGTGTCATCTAAAGAAAAGAATTAGAAAACTTATTGTGGTCCAAGCAACCTCTTGACCCTCCAAAACTAGTATATAATTAATGTTTAGTTGGCATTTAGCCTGACCAGAACTTTACAAAACACAGGTATCCATCCCATTTTGCAGTTGAAACGTCATGGCACAAGGACACAGCTGGTAAGCAGAGGGGCAGGGATGCAAACCCAGGCCTGTTTTTCTTCCTACGCTATATATCTGTTATCAGCGACTATATCTAAATTCAGGGCAATACACTGGGGTTCTCAAAAGGTTTAAAAATTTAAAAAATTCAGTGCATTATGGCACTGGGCCTCTCTCACTGCTGCAAGCAGAGTATATAAATAATACGGATATCCAGAGGAAAAGCCCACTTAGCACCAGATTGAAAGGAGGAAACTTCTAGGCAAACAATGAAGGTTCCTAGGTCTAAAGAGAATGTGAAAGCCATGTGTCGCCACAACAGACTTACAGAATTAGGCTTAGACACAAGACTCTCATCCCTATACCAGATTTCAGAGGCCTCTTTTCAA
Organism: Cynocephalus volans; assembly: GCF_027409185.1. Classification (NCBI taxonomy): domain Eukaryota; kingdom Metazoa; phylum Chordata; class Mammalia; order Dermoptera; family Cynocephalidae; genus Cynocephalus; species Cynocephalus volans. Next base: position 124,571,805 of record NC_084460.1, on the reverse strand, counting down.
TCAGTATTGAATGTGTTTTCTATATTCCTTGGTAAACATAGATTTTTAAAAATAAAACAAACAAACAAAAACAACCTATGGGCATGTAGATATTTTGACCAGCCTATATAATCTCCATTCATCCAATTCATCTGGGCACCTGGGCATTCCTACCAGGTTTGACCACTCTTGTGCCTATCTACATGCCATTAGGCTAGAAAGACACAAGCTGTACACACACACACACACTTATACACAATCAAGCAATTTCAAAATTCCCACCCAAGTTTGAGCAACACACACACACACACACACACACACACACACACACACTTTAGCATCTATTTAAAAAAGCTGTCTAATTTTTCAAAGATCATGGCCTGATTTAAATATTTGTATTCAAGGCTTTGGATATATGGTGTGCTCCAATTCTCAGGTCCGGGTTACCTGGTTAGGATCAGGATCAACTTCATCCCAGTTGTGAGTGACATGGCCTTGGTCAATAGATTCAAAGGGCTTGTGAGAAACTGAAGGTAGAATCCGATATAGCCAGCTATGGGGAAGCAAGGACACACAAGTCTTAGGGTGATGTTCTGAGTGATACATGGACTGGCACAGCAAGTACCATTGGAAGACACTCAAGTCAACAATGATCTGTGGCTTTAATGTGAGAAGCAATGATGCTGCGTCACTTCTTAATAGCCATTTACTGCCCAGAGCCCTGGCTTCTTGTAACCTTCTCACTCCACCCATCACTCTTCACATCGAGGTTACAGCTCCTGATTATTCCCATGCTGCTGACAAACGAGGAATTGTCTTCTCAACAACTATGAAGGAAGGGGAAGCACTTCAAGGGATATTTTTGTAGGAAAATTCATAGAAAAACATTAGCTTATGTACATCATAGAATGCTAATTCTTAGTCTGGACTGTAAGGACAATGAGTCCTAAGTAGATCGAGAGAATATGAGTGGTATCTTTTTTATTTCTGAAATATAAACCAATTTTTTCCTTTAAAATTATAAAAGTAATATATGCCAAAGGTAAAAATAATTTAAGTATATAATATATATATATATATATATATATATATATATATATAATTCAAATAGTTTTGAAAGATAAATGATTCTTTCTCCTCTGATTTCTTTAGGGCTATTCCTCAGTCATCAGAGCTTAATGATTTTCTTATATATTCTCTCAGATATACCTCCAATTTATTTGTAAGCAAAATTGCCAAATTGTTGTACCACTTCATTCTCATACTTATAATGTGTGAGAGGGCCCAATCACCCTCATCTTTACAAATCTGGGTATTATTAATAATCTTTGTCTTACATGTGAAAAATAGTATCTCATTGTATTTTGTATTTTTTAAGTTATAAACAAGGTTGGTTTATTGGCCCTTTGTAATTTTCTATGAATTACTTGTGCAAGTCCTTTACTGTTTCCTATTGGGTTATTTGTCTTTTTGATATTGTAAAAGGTTTAGAAAATCAACACTTCTGTACTCCAAAATTAAGAGTGTGTCCATGTTTTATTATAGTACATTTATGGCTATGTTTTCTTTTTTTGTTGTTGTTTCTTTTCTTTTCTATGTTTTACTATCTGTACATGTTAAGGTATGAGCCAAAGATCTCTCTGCCAGGACTAGATATTAGGCTTTAGGAAGGGAAGAAAACCGTAATGAAGGAATCCTGAAGGACACCGGGAACAGAATCCTTCAGAAGTTGAGAGGGACTCTGAAACTCACTAAGAGGAACCCAAGTCCTTCCAGAGGCCATTACCCTGACAGAGTATAGAAGGAAGAGAGACCCTTCTTTTGACTATGTGGCTCTGACCCCTTAAGCCCAAGGACAGTCTACCTAAGCAGTTGGAGTTGCCCTGGCCCAATACCGAGCCACATGGGGGATAAATGGGTTAGATTTATTCAATTTCATTTGATTCCTACAGCTCTTGATAAGGTAGCCTCAGACCTTGGACTTACTAAACCTCTCCAGCTGTAAGTAGTATATGGGATTGACAGCGTGTGTGTGTGTATGTGTATATCTCAGAACCAGCCGTGTGACCCTGGGCAAGTTACTGAACTTCCTGGATTTTATGTTCTTCAAACTTATCTCCTAGGATTCTTGCAAGGACTTGAAGAGTTCATGTTGCTAATATGTCTGGCACACAATAGGACCTCACTTATTGGATGCTTCTGGAATTGTCTGTCCCCTCCTAATCATCTGGGTTTTCATCACCATCTAAGTTTCCCACATTCTTTGTCCTGACTCTCACCTTCTCAGGACCCAAGGAATCAGCTAACTATTCTGATGTGAAGTAATCCCTTATAGACAGAATATCTAATAGTTCTGTGGCAGCCCTGCACCTAAGGTTTAAATGAATAGTAATTAATGAAGAATTTCAGGCTGGCCCACCTATGGATGGGGCTGGTCCCATCTTCCCATTGGGGATTTTGGGCATTTCCTTGTGGATACCTTTGGAGAGTTCTAAAATGATGGGTGAGCCACGCCTCATGTCGGTTATTTTTTAGCTGAGTTTATAAAACTCCCAAGGCTGCACTACATTGTCCCAGGCAGATATTTAATTCTGATTCAGGGAACAGTGCCAGCTTCTTAATGAAATGCCAACAGCTCCTTTTCAGCCTCCTGGAACAAAGCTCAGCTCCTGTTGGCTGAAGATATTGCTGAATAATGGCGGCAGGCAGTAGAATCCAGAGACCAGGTGGCCTGTTAGTAGATGAGCTGTAAAGTCAGGGACATAGTCATGGAGGCCTGGTTGTCATAAATTAGAATGGACAGGTATTGTCTTTGTGCTTACCTTACCCTGTCTATTTGGGTCTGCAAAGAGAGAGATGATTAAATAGCAATAGAATTAACACCTGATTTTGACACTTGTAGGGAACTCATCTCTTCCTCCCTGCCTCTATGCACATATTTGCAGAGGGAAAAGCAATATTGATATTGACATTGTACATATCACCTGCCATATCTCATGCTCAGCTCTCTGACAGCCTCCTAGGGATACCCTGGAATTGAGGCAGAAACTCTGCTATGGTGGCAATAATGATGATTAGAATAACAACTAACATTAACTGACCACTAACCATACATTATATACATTCTTTCCTTCAGTCCTCACCACCACTATGAAATAGGTACTATGATTATCTCTGTTTTACAAGTGAAGGTTAGAGGTTCTGAGAAGGGAGATGATTTGCCCATGGTCACACAGCTGGAAAGAAGGAGCCAGGATTTAAACAGGGGGCCTGACTCCAGAGTGGGCATGATTACCACTAAGAGAAAGAATCCTTATTGTTTGTATGGTCCAATGTGCTATTGCACTCACTACCTTATTTGCTCCTCAGGAGGACCCTGTGGAGATAAACCCAGTCCCTCCTACTAAGCAGTACAAGACCACCTGCTCTCCTCCTCAAATTGCCAATGTCAGCAGCATCCCACTTTACAGATGTCTTAGCCTGAAATTCCTACAATTAGATATTACTTATTTAAATCACAACGCCTACTGGCTCCCAAATCCTCAACATGACTACACCATCCTGGTCCATCGGAGTTAATAAAGGGAGTAAGTTCATTGACCTGGCTTGTAGGATTAGAACAAACATGGCACATGATACACTGTGCTAATGAATGTGCTGGCTTCTGGCAAAGGCAAATTCCAAGGAGTTAAAACCTTATTAATTCAAATCACATGGGGCTAAAATACATGACCTTTCAACTACCCAAGCTTGGATTATCTAACATTTTTGTGCAAAGAACATAATGTTTCTAGTCAGCTGAGGAAGATATTGCTCTGAATCTTCCATAATTGTGACTTATAATCATTATAAAAACAAAACAAAACGAGTAAACTAAAAACCAAGACTCAGCTGGACAATCCACAGAGGAAGGCCAGACTATTAGGAACGTTCCATTCTGAGTACAGGTGAGCATTTGTACATGGAACTGGACATGTGTGTTTTCTAGGCTCTGGGCAGCTGCTCTGTCGTGTTTGTCCACCAGGCACTTGATTCTAGCTGGGACGAGGCCCCTCCTCCCCTGGCTGTGACTGAGACACAATCTATAAGAAGTAGAATCTTGGGCAGCCCTGGGAGGCTATGGCCCAGATGTAGAAGGCAGCACAAAGTCCTGGTCATAGCTCCCACAGTCTGCAGGTCAGAATTCATCTGATCCCCGTACCTTCTCTTATTGGTGCTCCGTGGACAAGTGAAAGCCGATCCTGAGAGCTGCTCAGCATACAGATTGTAGGGGCAGACCTGAGGATTATTCTGAAACAAAGGAGGCAGTAAATGACATTACTCCAATCCAAAAAGCATCCCACCTTTCCACTAACTAACTCAGTGGGGGAATCCTGCCCTGGGTGGGGATGCTCTGGGCCACTGCACTTGGCCATCCACAACCCATATTTGTTGTAATAACATTTTATGTGACTTTATCCCCTGACTGTAAAAGCAATACATGTTTATTGTAGAAAATTTATAAAATATATGATATTACCCATGATCTCACCAACCAGAAATAACTCAGTGTTAACTTGTGAGTAACATCCTTCCTTTCTTATCCTCCAAAATAGGGATCCTATGATATGTGTAATCTTGTAATAATAAGACTTTTTTTCTTCTCTTTTTTAAAGGAAACCCTATATTGTAAGCATTTTTTCATGCCATTTTTTCCATGAAAAAAATTTTTGTTTTCCATATTTCTGTAGTTGGTTGCTATTGTAAACAACACTAGTGTGGACATCTTTGTGCCTACATTTTTAATATGCCTTATTATTTTCTCATAATTGTCACATGGTATGCTATTCAAGGGAACTAAGAGGAAGTTCCCTTAGCCCTAGACTTTTGGAATCCTCCTGAAAGTCCTACAGTTAATCTTACTAATTTGGGTTGGGTGCTTTGCCATAGGTAACCACCAATCCAATTTTAATCATTGTATTGTCATTGCTCTGTATCCCAATTATCCTAATGACTTGTGAAAATCCTAGACAGTTCACGGGCTAAATTAGAAGAGCCACGGTAAATGGTGGTGCTTTGGCCTGAGGGCTAGTCACCCAGGCCTATGATTCAGAGCTCTCTAAGCATTTTATTCATTCGTACCTGTCCTTTTGGCAGGGAACCTGGGCAGCGAGGGTCCTCTGAAGCACACTCATTCCCAAATCCAGAAATGTACTGCATGTGACAAAGACACAAATGCCACCATTAATGGGATTTAAAGAACGTTTCACAATGTTGGCAGTTTACAAAGGGAAGAATTTCTATATGGGTGTGTGTTTGTGTGTCATGTTCTATACATAATATCTCTGCTATGTCTTGGCATTTGAACCACTTAGGAAACATAACATGCTTTGTGTGAATTCTAAAGACTTCCAGTTAATCAGAAGAAGAGTGCTGGATATTACACAGCCTTCTTCACCCTTAACTGTATTTGATTGATTTATGGGCTTGTTTTTAATTATCCTATCCCCAAAATAGGTTCTTTAATTCTGGTTCCACCCGAGAGTTCCTGAGAGGGTTCAAGCATCACCTCAACTTCAGATTAGTAGGATTTTTCTGGGCCTAGATGGCAATCTCCCTGAGCTTGGGGCTCTATTCTTCCTCCGCACCCAACTGGGAGTAGGTGTGTGGATCCAAGCTGATAGCAATACCCTTCAGAGAAAGCTCAGGCAGAAGCCTACATTATCTGACTCATCTATGCAGCACATGTATATATATTGATGCATGAAAATGAAGTTTAGAGATAGGAGTGGTTTTCAGAAGTGTCAGCCCAGAATCTTTTCTCCATTGCACAGTGGAGCCTACTCTGATTGTTACCTCTTCACTTTATACCCAGAGGAAAATGAAAGTTAAGGGGTTTCTCAACAAGGTAAATCATGGGGAGTCCCTGAAACTTACTCTTACAATGCTTAACACACCTGTGAGTTTTTGTTCACTGCCTGGCATCTTTGCTAGCCTATACATTCCATGAAGGCTGGAACTATGGCTGTCTTGTTTACCTCTACGTACCTTGTGCCTTGGCCTATAGAAGGTACTCAGTAGATATCTATTGACTAATTTAGTTTCTCATTGAAATCCAATTCTAATATGAGTGTATGTATGCTGCTGTAAGTAGGGCTAGAACCCCCTTTTTAAAAAATTTAAACACTAATTGATTTTAGCCCAGGATAATGAGAGTGCAGCCTTGCTCAGTGAGTGAAATGTCACCATCTGAGCACATCTCTTTAAGGGTTATAAGAAGGATGGATGTGGGTGGAGGGTTGGCCCTCCAGAGTTCTCAGCAGCATGGAGAAATATGAGGTAGATGTAACAAGCCTGGATGTGTGAGCAATGATCAGGCCAACAACTATCTATATTTGGAAGGAATATCAAATGTTAAATGTTATGACCTAGAAAGCAAAGGAAGTGAAATTATTCTCTTTGCCTTAAGACACAATTTTTTGTACATTTGAATTTACCATCATAAAAAAACAGCAAATTTTATACAGATTTGTTAATGGCAGCAGGCAGCATGCAGTTTGGAATGATTTCTTTGGGGAGACGGCAGAGCCCATCCAGCACTGTGATTCTCCACTGAATACAATTTTCTTCTCTCAAAATGACCCTCATGCTCACCATCAACAGGATTGGACTTGAGCTGCTGAGAATTGGTATTGACCCCAAAATATCTTCACTTTGGTGAAATGGAATTTTAGACTAGCCTGCGACAAGAGCCACTGAGTATTACAGTGCCTTCACTTTGTTTCACTGCCACATCGTTTCTCTCTGCAGGAGAGGAAGGAAGGTTTGAGTGCTGCTGAATACAGCTGAGCTTTCTGGCAGGCATGGGTGGACTTACTCATTAACCTTCCCCATTCTTTGCAACTGCTGGCCTCAGAACAGAGTCCAGGGTTATATGCATGTTTGGAACAAGGAAAAAAAGTATATGTGATTCTTAAGCATTTGATTCAGACTTTGTTTTAAAAAATAGAAAAGAAAGCAGAAAGAACAGCTGGTGGTTTGGAAGGGAGCCACCCAAGCACCAAGAGAGGTGTGAGTTCTGAATCTGTTTCTCAATCTTAGCTGCAGTGTATTGGCTAAAGAGGGCAGAAACTGCTGAGTCACTATCAAACCACTTACTTTTCCTAATCTGAGAGAAAAACGACAAAAAAAAAAAATTACAGATGACTTTATTAGAGCTTTAAAAGGCCATGTCCCTCACTGCTGAAGACATCTGAATTAAAAAAGCAGTATTCTGCAGCTGCTGTCTTGAGGCTTTGAGCTCAAGGACAGAATCTGAATTCTGCTTTTATCAGCTGTGAAAATCCAAGCGTTCAACTCCAGCTGGTTCAGTGACTGTGTAAAAATATACCTTATACAGAAATAAAATAAAAATCTAGCATTATGCAAATGTGTTTGTGTGTTTTCTTCAGTTCAGATTTCTGAATAATTTGATCCAACATAAAAATATGATTTCATTTCTTTCCAAGAGAATTATATGCATACTTTGTAAATAAAAGAATAAATTACTGAGCTCCATGTGACTTCAGTACCATCAGTTCTTTTGGCAGCTCACTATTATACAGATTTTTAATCCTGTCCTGGTCCCCAGGATATGACTGACTTGTCACAGTAGTTTTACAACGTGCTTTCTCCTGACTCTGATTCAAGGTAACACCTGATGGGATGAGCAGATGGTGAACCTCACTTCTTTTTACAGGGCATGAGGGAAAGAGAGAGAAGTCAGGGTGGAAATGGAACTACTGCTACCTTTTTTTTTTCCTTGTAGAAAAGAGTCCAGTAATTCTAGCTAACCTTGGTAGGAACATAGAATGCATATAGGTTGTTAGGGGAACTTGCAGATTATTGCACTAGGCTGTATAATGGCCTTGAAAGATATCTATGTCTTAATCCCTGGAACCTGTGAGTGTTATATAGCAAAAGAGACCTTTGCAGATGTAATTAAGTTAAAGATCTTGGGATAGGGAGATATCCTGATTATTCAAGTGTACCCTAAATGTAATCATGTGTCATAAGTGGGAGGTAGGGGGAGATTTGACTACAAAAGAGGGAAAGGTGATGTGATGACAGAAGCAGAGATTCAAGTGATGCATTTTGAAGATAGAGGAAGGGGCCACAAGCCAAGGAAGTTGAGCAGCCTCTAGAAGCTGGAAAAGTCTCGGAAACAGAATCTCCGCTAGGGACTCTAGAAGGAACCAGTCATACTGACACCTGATTTTAGATCAGTGATACTGATCTCAGATTTATGACTTCTAGAACTGTAAGAAAATATGTGTTTTTTTTTTTTTTTTTTTTTTTAAATTTTATTTTGTCGATATACATTGTAGCTGATTAATGCTCCCCATCACCAAAACCTCCCTCCCTTCTCCCTCCCCCCCTCCCCCCCAACAATGTCCTTTCTGTTTGCTTGTTGTATCAACTTCAAATAATTGTGGTTGTTATATCTTCTTCCCCCTCCCCCCCCGGTTTGTGTGTGTATGTGTGTATGTGTGTGTGTGAATTTATATATTAATTTTTAGCTCCCACCAATAAGTGAGAACATGTGGTATTTCTCTTTCTGTGCCTGACTTGTTTCACTTAATATAATTCTCTCGAGGTCCATCCATGTTGTTGCAAATGGCAGTATTTCATTCGTTTTTATAGCTGAGTAGTACTCCATTGTGTAGATGTACCACATTTTCCGTATCCACTCATCTGATGATGGGCATTTGGGCTGGTTCCAACTCTTGGCTATTGTAAAGAGTGCTGCGATGAACATTGGGGAACAGGTATACCTTCGACTTGATGATTTCCATTCCTCTGGGTATATTCCCAACAGTGGGATGGCTGGGTCGTATGGTAGATCTATTTGCAATTGTTTAAGGAACCTCCATACCATTTTCCATAGAGGCTGCACCATTTTGCAGTCCCACCAACAATGTATGAGAGTTCCTTTTTCTCCGCAGCCTCGCCAGCATTTATCGTTCATAGTCTTTTGGATTTTAGCCATCCTAACTGGGGTTAGATGGTATCTCAATGTGGTTTTGATTTGCATTTCCCGGATGCTGAGTGATGTTGAGCATTTTTTCATATGTCTGTTGGCCATTTGGATATCTTCCTTAGAGAAATGCCTACTTAGCTCTTTTGCCCATTTTTTAATTGGGTTGCTAGTTTTCTTCTTGTAAAGTTGTTTGAGTTCCTTATATATTCTGGATATTAATCCTTTGTCAGATGTATATTTTGCAAATATTTTCTCCCACTCTGTTGGTTGTCTTTTAACTCTTTTAATTGTTTCTTTTGCTGTGCAGAAGCTTTTTAGTTTGATATAATCCCATTTGTTTATTTTTCCTTTGGTTGCCCGTGCTTTTGGGGTCGTATTCATGAAGTCTGTGCCCAGTCCTATTTCCTGAAGTGTTTCCCCTATGTTTTCTTTAAGAAGTTTTATTGTCTCAGGGTGTATATTTAAATCCTTAATCCATTTTGAGTTGATTTTAGTATACGGTGAGAGGTATGGATCTAGTTTCATTCTCCTGCATATCGATATCCAGTTATCCCAGCACCACTTGCTGAAGAGGCAGTCCCTTCCCCAGTGAATAGGCTTGGTGCCTTTGTCAAAGATCAGATGGCAGTAAGTGTGTGGGTTGATTTCTGGATTCTCTATTCTATTCCATTGGTCAGTGTGTCTGTTTTTATGCCAGTACCATACTGTTTTGGTTATTATAGCTTTGTAGTATAGCTTAAAGTCAGGTAGTGTTATACCTCCAGCTTTATTTTTTTTGCTCAGCATTGCTTTGGCTATTCGTGGTCTTTTATTGTTCCATATAAATGTCTGAATAGTTTTTTCCATTTCTGAGAAAAATGTCTTTGGAATTTTGATGGGGATTGCATTGAATTTGTATATCACTTTGGGTAGTATGGACATTTTCACTATGTTGATTCTTCCAATCCAAGAGCATGGAATATCTTTCCATCTTCTTGTATCCTCTCTAATTTCTCTCAGCAGTGGTTTGTAGTTCTCATTATAGAGATTTTTCACCTCCTTGGTTAACTCAATTCCTAAGTATTTTATTTTTTTGGTGGCTATTGTAAATGGGCAGGCTTTCTTGATTTCTCCTTCTGCATGTTCACTATTGGAGAAAAGAAATGCTACTGATTTTTGTGTGTTGATTTTGTATCCTGCTACTGTGCTGAAATCATTTATCAATTCCAACAGTTTTTTTGTAGAGGTTTTAGGCTGTTCGATATATAGGATCATGTCATCTGCAAACAGGGACAGTTTGACTTCATCTTTTCCAATCTGGATGCCCTTTATTTCCTTCTCTTCTCTGATTGCTCTGGCTAGTACTTCCAACACTATGTTGAATAGGAGTGGTGAGAGTGGGCATCCTTGTCTAGTGCCTATTCTTAAAGGAAAAGCTTTCAGCTTTTCCCCATTCAGGATGATATTGGCAGTGGGTTTGGCATATATGGCTTTAATTATATTGAGATACTTTCCCTCTATACCTAACTTATAGAGGGTCTTTGTCATGAATGAGTGCTGAACTTTATCAAATGCTTTTTCAGCATCTATAGAGATGATCATATGGTCCTTGTGTTTGAGTTTATTAATATGGTGTATCACATTTATTGATTTGCGTATGTTGAACCAACCTTGCATCCCTGGGATGAATCCCACTTGATCGTGATGAATAATTTTTCGTATGTGTTGCTGTATTCTGTTTGCTAGTATTTTAGTGAGGATTTTTGCATCTATATTCATCAAGGATATCGGCCTGTAGTTTTCTTTTTTGGTTATATCTTTACCTGGTTTTGGTATCAGGATGATGTTTGCTTCATAGAATGAGTTTGGGAGATTTGCGTCCGTTTCAATCTTTTGGAATAGTTTGTAAAGAATCAGTGTCAATTCCTCTTTGAATGTTTGGTAAAATTCTGCTGTGAATCCATCTGGTCCTGGGCTTTTCTTTGTTGGGAGCCTTCTGATAACAGCTTCAATCTCCTTTATTGTTATTGGTCTGTTCAAATTTTCTACGTCTTCACGGTTCAGTTTTGGGAGCTTGTGTGTGTCCAGAAATTTATCCATTTCCTCCAGATTTTCAAATTTGTTGGCGTATAGTTGTTTATAGTAGTCTCCAATGATTCCTTGTATTTCAGATGAATCAGTTGTAATATCGCCTTTTTCATTTCTAATTTTTGTTATTTGAGTCTTCTCTCTTCTTTTTTTTGTTAGCCATGCTAATGGTTTGTCTATTTTATTTATCTTTTCAAAAAACCAACTTTTTGATTCGTTGATCTTTTGAATTGTTTTTTGGTTTTCAATTTCATTCAGTTCTGCTCTGATCTTAATGATTTCTTTCCGTCTGCTAACTTTAGGATTGGATTGTTCTTGTTTTTCTAGTTCTTTAAGGTGAAGTGTTAGGTTGTTCACTTGCCATCTTTCCATTCTTCTGAAGTGAGCATTTAATGCAATAAATTTTCCCCTCAATACTGCTTTTGCAGTATCCCACAGGTTTTGGTATGATGTATCATTGTTTTCATTAGTTTCAATAAACTTTTTGATTTCCTGCTTGATTTCTTCTTGGACCCATATGTCATTAAGTAGAATGCTGTTTAATTTCCATGTGTTTGTATAGTTTCCAGAGTTTTGTTTGTTATTAATTTCTAGTTTTAATCCATTGTGGTCTGAGAAGATACATGGGATAATTCCAATTTTTTTGAATTTATTGAGACTTGATTTGTGACCTAATATGTGATCTATCTTGGAGAATGATCCATGTGCTGATGAGAAGAATGAATATTCTGAGGTTGTTGGGTGGAATGTTCTGTAGATATCTGCCAATTCCAATTGGTCTAGAGTCTTGTTTAGATCTTGTGTTTCTCTACTGATTCTTTGCCTAGATGATCTGTCTAATATTGACAGTGGAGTGTTCAGGTCCCCTGCTATTATGGTATTAGTGTCTATTTCCTTCTTTAGGTCTAATAGAGTTTGTTTTATAAATCTGGCTGCTCCAACATTGGGTGCGTACATATTTATGATTGTTATGTCTTCTTGATGGATCAGTCCTTTTATCATTAAGTAGTGTCCCTCATTGTCTCTTTTTATGGTTTTTAGTTTAAAGTCTATTTTGTCAGATATAAGAATAGCCACTCCAGCTCGTTTTTCTTTTCTGTTTGCATGGTAAATCTTTTTCCATCCTTTCACTCTTAGTCTGTGTGAATCTTTATGGGTGAGGTGGGTCTCTTGTAGGCAGCATATAGTTGGGTCCTGCTTTTTGATCCAGTCAGCCAGTCTGTGTCTTTTAATTGGGGAATTTAAGCCTTTAACATTAAGAGTTGTTATTGAAAGGTGTTGATTTATTCTTAGCATTTTATTGGTTGTTTGGTTGTCTTAGGTGTCTTTTGTTCCTTGCTTTCTGATTTACTGTTTGGTTTCTTTGTTTGTTGGTTCCTTAGGTTGTAGATAGTGTTTTTGTTAGCTTGTTTTCTCTTCATGAATGCCATTTTTATTGTACTAGCGGGTTTAGAATTTTCTTAGGTTTTTATGGCAGTGGTAGTTATTTTTCAGGAACCAAACCCAGTACTCCCTTGAGGATTTCTTGTAAGGGTGGTCTTGTGGTAGTGAACTCCCGCAGTTTTTGTTTGTCTGAGAAATATACTATTTGCCCCTCATTTCGGAAGGATAGCCTTGCAGGGTAGAGTATTCTTGGCTGGCAATCTTTGTCTTTTAGTATTTTGAAAATATCATCCCATTCCTTTCTAGCTTTTAGGGTTTGTGATGAAAAGTCTGATGTTAACCTGATTGGGGCTCCCTTATAGGTGATTTGACGCTTCTCTCTTGCAGCTTTTAAGATTCTCTCTTTGTCTCTGAGTTTTGCCAATTTGACTATGACATGTCTTGGAGAAGGCCTTTTTGGGTTGAATACGTTTGGAGATCGTTGAGCTTCCTGGATCTGAAGATCTGTGATTTTTCCTATACCTGGGAAGTTTTCTGCCACTATTTTGTTGAATATGTTTTCTATGGAATCTCCATTTTCCTCCCCTTCTGGAATACCCATGACTCGGATATTTGAGCGCTTGAGGTTGTCTGATATCTCTCTCAGATTTTCTTCAATGTCCTTGATTCTTTTTTCTTTCTTTTTGTCTGCTTGTGTTATTTCAAACAGCCCATCTTCAAGTTCAGAGGTTCTCTCTTCAACTTCGACAAGCCTGCTGGTTAAACTCTCCGTTGTGTTTTTTATTTCGCTGAATAACTTCTTCAGTTCAGCAAGTTCTGCTACATTTTTTTTTCAGGACATTGATTTCCTTGTATATTTCCTCTTTCAGATCCTGTATACTTTTCCTCATTTCATCATGATGTCTAGCTGAGTTTTCTTGTATCTCATTCAGTTTCCTTAGAATTATCACTCGAAATTCCTTGTCAGTTATTTCAAGGGCTTCTTGTTCTATAGGATCTAGAGTATGAGATTTATTAACTTTTGGTGGTGTACTTTCTTGATTTTTTGTATTTCTGGTGTCTTTTTTTTGGTGTTTATTCATTGTGGCAGGGGGTTTCACAGTCCACCGGTTTAAGACTAATGACTAACTAGGATGTTGCTGTGGTTGCCAATTTGGTATGGCTCCCGCCGTGACTGCTCAGTTGGCCTCTAGTGTCTTGTGTGTGTGGTTGCCCCGGGTCTTGGGCTTCTCCGGGGATCCACCTTTCTGGTCAGCTTGTACTCTGCTGGGCTGGTGGATCACGTACCACAGGGTGTGTGATCTCTGTTGAGCTTTCACTTTCTGTACAGGACTTCTCCCCGTTCCGTGTGCTCTGGCCCAGGCTGTTAGATCGTGCAGTGGCGACCCCACCGGGTGTATGGTTTCTGTCGAGTCTCCGCCTCCCTGGCCGCACGTCTCCCCCCTCTGTGCACACTGTGCTGGGTTGGGGCGTGTCTTCTGCACCCCTCGTCTATCAGCTGGGCCTTCAAGACCCTGCTCAGCACCGCCTCGCCCAGGAAGTCTACCAGGTTTCTGCTAGGCACAGACGACCGGTCTCTCTGGGTGCCTTTGTAGCACTGTGTAGATCTTTCTCGGGTCTTGTTCACCTTTGTATCCCCCCGGTATAAACCGAGTCTAGTGCCCGCCTGCAGCCTGCTCTCCGGCAGGTTCAAGCGGACCTGGGAACTCTCCTACCACACTATTCCCAACCAGAAATTCGTTAGGCTTTTTTCCAAACTGGTGGTCGCAGAGATGGTATCTGCCTCCCAGTAACAGGAAGTTTACCGGGGCCGGAGTCCAGGGTGTGGTGGAGTGACAGTCGGCCCGCCCGTACTTCCTAGCCCTCCCAAAACTGGTCGGGACGCCCCACACCCCCAGCCCTGCCAGAGAACCGTGGAGGGAGTGGGAGAGGAGGTCGGCCCGCAGGGTCCGGAAAGCCCCGCGCCAGGCCAAGGAAATGGGCTCAGTGATGGCCGAGCAGGGCGGAGCTGCCCGCACCTGGGAAAATGGAGGCAGCACCGGGGCAGTGAGTGGCCTGGTGGTGCAGGCGGGGAGCCGCGTGGGCATCCACCCCCCGAACAGAGCTGTGCCAGGGATCACTCACAGTGCTGTGCCAGGTCGGGCGCTCGCTCTGTCTCTGGTTTGTTGCCTTCCGTGTTCTCGGCGCTGCCGCCTCGGGCTGTTCAGTCGCGGCGCCGCTCGGGCGCTCCCAGGAGTCTTCTTTAATGCCGGCTTGAAACCTCGAATCCTGGATAGGGCAGCTGTCCGCCTTCAGTGCGGCCCCAGCCTCCGGGTTCCTGGCTGCATCCACAGCAGCCCTGTCGCCGTGTTCCCTGTTTCAAGACTCACTTTTGCAGCTAAGAATCAGTTCTTTTCCTGCTCCACACTTCAAAGCTGTTGCCTGTAAATGAGGCAGCCTCTCCTGCCGGGGGCAAAGTGGCGTTGAGCCCCCACGACCGGCCAGCAGCAGCAGTCCTCCCTTAAGAGATGGCCAGAGGAAGGTCCACAAGTTTCCCGGCTGCCTGAGGCCCAGTGGCTACCTTTTCCACCTCAGCTACTCCGCGCCAGCCGCCGCAGCTGCCGCCATCTTGAAACTCCCAAGAATCATTATTTCAATTCAACAAATTACAGTAGTTGTCGGGTCCGCTGCTGGCCAACTCAAACAGCCCTTAGCCTCGTTGCTTTCGGTGGGCGAGCGAATGGCCCGGGATTCCTCTTTCTCTCCTGTCCCCTTTGGAAGGAGATGGGGGAAGAGAGCCGTGAAGAGAGGTGAGCACAACCGCCGGTCCCCCAAAAACAGCCCGGTTAAAGGACACTCAGACGCAGCGGGGGTTCTGTCGAGCAGTTCCAAAATATGTGTTGTTTTAAGCCAGACCCAGAGCCAGTGAATCAAGTATTTGGTGGTAGGATCCTCAGTCTGCATGTTAAACCTGCTCTTCATTTCAGAAATGAGGAAACCAAGGCTCGGAGAAATGAAGCAACTTACTTAAGAATATAGGGTAGTCCATTTAAAATTTAATTTTATTATTTTATCTTTTGAATTTTCTTCCCTCAGTTGTGCTTTCATGTAAATGTGATTTTACTTGAGGCTTTCTTTTGACATATCCATTAAATGAAGAAATAGAAGATGAGAAACATTTTAAAAATTACATGTTTATTGAGTAGAATGAGTATGGTGCCATCTGGCTTTCTGTGTTTTGGATTCCTGACTTCTGGAGCTAACCTCTCCTTGTGGAGATTAGACAGCAAGCTGAGAAGAATGCCTTTGAACTTGAGAACAAAGACCAGCATACAATTTACATTTGTGTGCTGGTGCTACGCATAATAACTTGTTTAAATATTACAGCAGGATAGAATTTTAGATATAATTTATTCACAAATGGTAAGGATATTTCCAACCCCTGCTAAACTTCCTTATAGGATTTTCATCAGAAAACAGTTTCTATGTACTCTCCCTCTTCCAAGACTTCAACTACCGCCATTGACATGATAACCCCCATATATATTCCCCTGGCCCTACCCACTCCCCTGAGATCTAGATCTGTAAAACCAACCACCTCCTGGGTATCTCCCTTTGGCTTTCCCTCTAGCAACTCAAATTTGGCTGAAACACTCCTGTGTCCCCAAACAAGCAGAGCTTTCTCTGTGTGCTGTTTCTTTGCACTCGCTGTTTTATCTGGCCCCCAGCCTTCTTCACTTAGCCAATTCCTACTTCTTTCTTAAGATTCAGCTTAGAAACAGCCTCCTTCAGAAAGTTTCTCTTGACCCTACCAAGCCAAGATTCAGTTTCTCTCCAATTTTAATCTGCAACATCATGCACTAGCGTACAATATTTGTTGAATGAAAGAATGAGAGTTGGTTTTCAATCAAGCATACAGATAAGGAAACAAACTTTTTTACTCTGGTGTTGAGTGTTTTCAGGATCCCTATCAATTAGGGAGATGTTTGATTCTTCAAACTCAGCATCAGTTGAAGGGCATTAGGGCAATGCTCAAATGCATACTGGACAGAAGCCTGGGGGTCTGGCCCATATGGCTGGAGCCAAGGTACCAGGCAGTTCTATTCAGTTCCACATGCATGTGTTGCTGGGCACTGATACAAACCTGGGCTGGGCACCGGGGATGGTTTTAGACACTGGGGACACACTCCCTTTCCCTGGCCTTAAGTCACCAGTGTAATAGTAGCCATTAAGGCTCACTTTTTTGAGGCTGGCTTTGGATTCAGACAAACCCACATTCTAATTCAGTCTCCAACACCTATCAGCAGTGACCTTGGGCACTTAGTCTCTGAGCTGTATGGTCCTTAATGGTTAAATAGAAACAAGGGCATCTACATCCCAGATTTATTTTGAGGATTACAATGTGAGTTAATTCATAGTTAAAATGCCTAGCACCTGATAGCACATAACCTATACATACTTCTCAATTGTACATTAAATAAAAAGAAGGAATTATTTCCTAGAGAAGGTGCTAGGGCTTTTATTGGCCAAGGGCTGATTCTGAGCCTCAAAATAACCGAATAGATTAAGCATATCTAATTGTTTGGCTGGAAGAAGCCTGGAAGTTGCAGCAGCAGGAAGGTATCAGAGAGTAGGGGGTGGGAAACAGACATAGGGAGAAATGTGTGTGTTCGTGGCGGAAAGGAAACCTTAGGGTGTCTACAGATATTGAAGACAATATTTGAAATGAACAAAGGCACAAGATGGCCAATAAGAGCTTCCTTTCTTTCATTTATCCCCTCTCCCTTGTCCTCTAGACACAGCCATGCCCATGGACACCACAGTGAAGCCTCTGAACACAGGAGTTTGGACCAGGGTCTCTCTGAGTCTTTTCCAACTCTGACACCCTGGAGCTCTCAGAAGCTTCCATAAATTCTCACTGAAGAAGCTACAGTGAACTTGCCAGATGGTTTCTTACCTTCAACTCAGCCATTTTTATTCTGCTGCAGGTGTGATAACTTCAGGAAACTCAGGTCCAGGAAGCTTCTATTTCTCGTTCAGACCACCTTCTGGGTGTTTTTGTTCCCACCGCTTCACTGTGCCTCACTGGTCAGCAGGTCACTCCAACCAGCTGAAGGAATTGCCTAACTGACACACTAAGGAGAAAGTCCAGCAAGCTTGTTTCCAAACTGCTTACACAATTGCTTTTGGTTTTTACACAGGCTGTTTCTGGAAGAATTTGCAGAGGCCTGACCCCTCTTTACCTAAGGTAGAGATTGGCCAATTATTTGTTCTGGTTAAAAGAAGGAGGCTTCTTACAAAAAGTGGAGAATTCAAAGCTGTCTGGGAAAGGAACTATGGCAGTTAGTACCTGCTATGTGTGGCTGAGGCTTCCCTGCTCAGTCCTGACTCAGGCCGGGGAGGAACAGGGCAGAGAACTTACTCTCCCTGGAGAGAAGTGAGAAAACAAACTAGTCTGACCCAGGTGTTTGCACATAGCTGCCTTAAAGGGACCAGGACCAGATAGCTCTCTGCAGGTACCTCCCAGGGATGAACTTACGTTCTTGAGTAAACTGTTCAGAGCCTGAAGCACTTCACTTACAGCAAACTAAGATATTTACTATTGCTCCTCTTAATTTCTCAAAATTAGTTTAGTGTTCTTAGAAATTCTTTAAGAATTTTGTTTCCTAAGGCCTTTATCCCTCTAAAAACATACCATGGGAATACTTTCCAGCCACCTTCTCCATGACTCCCTTGTCCTTCATTTTGGCTCCTGTCCTTAGTCATTGGCAGATAGCAACATCATGGCTAGGAGTATTCAGGAAGGAAGAAAACATATATAGAGTGTCTGCTTGTGCCAGATTTTCTCACAGATATTACCTCATTTAATTTCATAAAAACAGGCTGATAAACTAGACTTTACTGTCACAAACTCAAATGCAACAGACCAGGAAGGAAATATAAATAAGTGGGCTGGATGATTTTTCAATATAAAATGAAGCTCCAATTTTTAAACAATGGCAATGAGAATAAATAAAGCAAGCAAACCCTTGTGGTAGATTGCAGAAAACACCCAAATTGCTCCTATTCTTGTATGTGTACCCTTTTGAATGAGGCTTTGCTGCTCCTCCCATCAAGAGATGGAGTCTTTCTCTTACCTCCTTTAATATTACTTTGGCCAATAACAAACATAACACTAGTGAATGCAACACAGAAGTTTGCAAAATGCTTGTGCCTTAGGACTTGTCCTTTTCTTGCACCCTGAGACCGCCATGCAAAGAAGTGGGGTTAGCCTCCAGAGTTCCAGGCAACAGCTCCACAAGCCCCCCACTAACTGCCAGGCATGTGAATGAGGCAATTTGGCTGCCAGATAACTGCAGACTCATGAGTGATCCCAGGTGAGACCAGCAGAAGAACCACCAGCTAAACCTTGCCCTAATTGCTGACCCACAGAATTGTGAGCAAATCGAGTGGCATATTTCACACTACAAAGTTTTGGGGTGGTTTGTTAAACAGTGATGTCTATCATACAATTATACAGGCAAAAAACATGTATGCAGGTTTGACATGGCAATGGGCAGCTAGTTTGAGACCCTCTGCTTTAGATAAATGAGTTTAAGCAACCTCCGGTGATCCCCAGGCTCCAGCATACTGAAGTAGCACAAGAATGATTTGCCTGTGTACAAGGTGTTATCACAGAGAAGGCCAGACCAAGGAGGTAACGTTGACAGAAATGAGTGACAGGTAGGTAGCAAACTGTGTGGGTTGATGCCCGATGACCAGTCAGCTGATAGGACATCTCAGCATATATCAGCATAGACAGATGATATTGTGGTATTAAATAAATTTCTCTGGAATTTATATGCAAACCTGGGAGGAAGGTGGGTGGACACCCCTGCTTTATTGAGGCTAAGTCTTCACTATTCCGGCAGTATGCAGACTCGAAATAGAAAGTGAACTCAAGGAAAGTATCTCTTGCATATCTCAGTTTATAAGTACCTTGGGTCTTGAATCTCATATTGATCTTGGAAGACAGCCTTTGCTGGTTAGAGGGGAAAAAAAAAAAGTTAGGGAGCCAATAGAAGACAAAGCTTTATTTTTCCATAAACTTTCTATGCTCTTTCCGTTGAAACAGCTGTGAAGGCAGATTTAAGAGTGTTTCAGTTCTTTTCTAAGGTGTGAGAGTCTTCTGAAGGAGTGAGAAAGGGATAACAGATCCTTGACTGGATGAAAATTACTTTAAGAGGCCACAAAATATTTAAAATTGAATAAACCTACCACCAAACTTTAGAGATTCCTCCTACGTGGGTTAACTTTATTTCCTGTGTTTTTCTGTCTTTGTAAAAATGATTCAATAAAACTGTTGTGAGGCACCCTCCCACAAGAAATGCACTTTCACACCACTCATGCAGAAAAGTGCAGTTTATTCACTCCAGCTGGCCAGCGTCCATCTCCCAAGGAGCAACCAAGGAGCAACCAAGGAAGAGAGGCATCAGGCTTTGGTCTTGTGGGGTTTTTAAAGGCAAAAACTACATCTCATTGGCACACAGGTTTGTCCAGGTGCACAAAGCAAGCTAGCGAGCTAGGTCACAAAAGCCAAGAATGAGCCGTTCGAGCAATCAAGCATACGAGTTTTCATTGTGTATGGTTCCTGTTCCCATGTAATAATTCACTGTGTATAGCTCCTGTTACTATGCAATTGTTTTTTGTTTCTATGAAAAGATCAATGATTCTCATGCAGAAGGTGGGGGGGGGGTAGTCTGCAGGTCAGACGGGGGGCAAAATGGAGTTACTTAGGTTAAGCAAGCAATTCTACAGAAGCTGATAGCATACGTCATGAGGGTGTAGGGAGCTCTATTTCAAAACAAGTATTTGCATTGTAACTACTATGTACCAGTTGCTGTGCTATACAGGTGATATGAGAATAAATAAAACATAGGTACAGATAATTCTGATTCTAAGTCTAATGAATCTTCTAATAATGAATGTAATTATACATTCATTTATTTATTTAACAATTTTTGAGGACCATTACAATAGTATGTGGTAAGTGCTGTGCTAGGGAACAGTCCAGGATGTTACTGGAGGAACTGGGGTGAGTGCCAGTCTAGACTAGCAGGGCCAGGTAGGGCTTCCCAGAGGGTATGATGTCTGAGCCAAGCCACATAGAATAAGAGTTGGACAGAAAGGGCATTGAGCAGAGGGTTTCATGTATAAAGACAGAAAAAGGGAAGTGCGGTCCATTCAATGAACTGTGTTTAGGGCAGTGTGACTGAAATAGCAGAGTGGAAGGGTCTAGAAGGCTACCAGGGAAAGGGAGAGTTTAAGCAGACACATGAAGCAAGGAAATGGAAGGGACCTTCTGGTGGGGGTGATCAGCATTCAAAGACCCCCAGTGCAAGGAGCAGGTTGTGTATCAGGGTAAGCCAAACACATACTGGACCAGAGCAGAGTCACAATATCAAAGTGGTGGGCAACAAAAATAAAGTTGCTAAAAACCAGGTAGAGGATGAATTCTGTGAGCCAATATGGGGAATGTGTGAGTCAGAGAACCTGAAGGAAAGATTTTTTTTTTTGGTGGCTAGCTGGTAGAGAACCTGAAAAGAAGCAGGAATTGTAGACACTTGTTATCTGCCTCTCCCAGATTCTAGCACAAGATAGGAGGTTTACTTTCTGCAGAAATTCCAGAAGAAAAGTCTGGACTCATAGATACCAGGGAATGGGGGGGGGGGTGTAGATCACCAAACAAGTGTAATCAGTGGTGATGAAACCTGCAGCCTCCTTCTCCCACTGCACTCCCAGAATGCTATCAGCAAGTGTTTTACCCTTCAGACGGGAGATTGGAGGATTCTTCTCTAGGACAATGGCCTGTAAATACTATACATTTGGATAATTAAATATTAAAAATAAAAAGTAAAATCTGTCTGGAAATGCTTCTTTTAATGAAGTGGATATCCTCCCCCCTTTTAATTCATTTATCCATGAATGAATAACTCTCACTTCTACTTCATATTTCTAAAATGGGATAGGATTCAGTATCATTTCATCCTAATTTTTGGTTTTACAGATATAAATGTTGAGAAAATGTGTTCACATAAGAAAGTAGATATGAATAAAAGAAGTTTGTTACAATATCACTCACTTCTTCTGAATTAAATGTAAAAAAATCACATAGTGATCTACCATTAAACATTATTTTTAATGATCTATAAGTCAACAATTCAATTAGGTTCTTCTTTGTGTTGAAATCAAATAATAGCAAACCTGATTGGAAAAGGATTCATTATCCAGCTATTGGAATCATTTACTTCAATTAAATATTATGCTTTCACTTAGACGTGCTTTGTTGAATTCATTTACTCAGGAAGGGTTGGGGAATTAAAAAATGTTAATTTTAGATACCTTTGGCCATATAATTATTTGATGAAAAAAATTTTTTTTTGGATAGTTTGATAGACCACACAGAAGACTTGCCATAAAAGAACGTATCACAGCTTTGGATATTTCTTGCCAAAGCTCTCTTTACTTTGTTTTCAGGAACTCTGCATTTTCTTTTTTAAAAATAATTGTGGGGAATGGAATAGGCAAAGTTCTTAAAAAAAAACACAAATATCTAGAGTTGTCCTTTGGTTGGCATCCTGAAGAATTTTCACCCTGAGGTGATATACCCCAGTACTATTGTGTTACAAATGAGAGGTTCCTTTTCTGTAGTGGGAAAAAGGTGACTATGAAGAACTAGCACTGAGCTGCACTTGAGCAGATCGATTTTAACAAAGATACATTTGTACATTTCCATATGTACGAGGGTACTTCAAAAAGTTCATGGAAAGATTCATGTTGTCTTTTTTTTTTTTTTTCATGTTGTCTTTAATTCTATTTTTCCATGAACTTTTTGAAGTACCCTCGTACATATGGAAATTGATGATGTGGAAAACAGTCCCTTTAAAACTCTCTGTGCTTAGATGCTTCTTGGAGAGGATACTTGTACCCATCCCAATTTGAAGACCACTGACTTGCACCAAGAAAATGGGAATCATTACAACCCGGAAGCTGGGGATTATTACAGGGTCATGTGACAGACCTACAGAGCAATCACTCCACAATGGAGTTTGAGGATAGAGGACTCCAGGACAGATGTCTCCAAGAAAAAGACGGAACTCATAGATTACCTGATATACTTGATGGTACTGAGCAAGGTTTTACACCTTGGTTGGAGTTCTTCACTTCTTATTGATGACCTTGGTAAAGCTTAGTGGTTGGCCAGCTGAGAAAACAAACATGATTACAAGAGAGGGGTTGTGTATAAGATAGCAAGGCACTAATTAGAAACATATACACCTGAGTTAGAAATAGATACACCTGGAGGGAAGAAAGTGGCAGTAGTAAAAATGATAGCCCTACATCAAAGACAAGCATTTCCTGTTGTGCCAATAAAAGGTGTGACAATCACCTCATGTTCACCTTTGCATGTGTAGTCCTGAGAGGGGAGGAGTGGCTTTGTTTATAAGTCTTCCTCAAAGGCTAGAGCTTGACTACTTGCATTGGAATCACCTGGTTCGCCTGTTAAAAATACAAATCCTGGCCCTATCCCATACATTGGGTGGGGGGATAGGGGAGGGAGGGGATTTTTATGCACTTTTTTGTATAAAAGCACAGTAAGTCCTTAAATGGAGGTGTAGATTAATTGTAGCTGGAAGTGTGACCCCTTTTCTATTCTATGGAGCAGCCCTGGCAAACTCTGGCTCCTGATTTTTTTACACGGGCCAACATACTGTAGAATATTTGAGGCCAAGGGCTAGATGTCCTGGAACACTTCCTCTCTCCCGCCACAGTGATGTAGCTCAATCTTGGGACTATGGAGAAATGAATTTTTAATTTCCTTCTCCTCCCTTCCCCAAAACAGTATTCTCCTTTGAATTTTAAGTTATTAAGTCAATGCAGACATCTTGTTAGACCTTCAAACTTCTTAAAGTAGGGTGCTATCTGTGCTTTAAAAATTCAATTAAGCCACCATCTATTAAATACCCATACAAGGCCCTACCTCTGTTGGGTGCTATAGCACATTCTATTGAAACAAAGACTCAAAAACTCTGATTATGGCAGCAATTAGGAGGTCTTCATCTTAGTCTGATGGCCCAAAACATCTATTCCATTAAGTTAATTTTCAGAATAGACAGAAAAACAGTAGTGTCAGGGCACTTGGTTTATACCATGAATGTCTCAAATTTGGGGAATTCTAAGAACCTGAGCTAAACCTAATACGGATCAACCGCTTTGGGAACAGCTCTTCTTAGAGCATTGTAAGGGAAAAAGAGATTTCTTTTCTCACCCATCACTAGGTTCATGACTAAGGCACCTATAACAAAAGGCAGATTAGCAAGAGAAATGCACACAAATTTATTTAATGTTTTACACAACACAGGAGCTTTCAGAAATGAAGACCCGAAGAAACGGGAAAACCTGTGTATTTTTACAGATAGTTGTGCCAAAGTATGATTGGAGGACAAAAGAATATGACATAATGGTAGTAAAGTGGGTGGGGGCGGGGGGAGTGGGGGACTTAGCAAGGCCTGTTTGTTCAGATTCTTCTTAGTGAAACTGGAGGACTCCAATCTCCCCCTAGCTATTCCCCTGCCCCGGTCAGAGTAGGCCCTGGCTGGGGGAGAGGGGGAAATAGTAAAAGAAAATCTGCTTAATCAAGCAGGATGGGCTGGATTCCCAGGAATAACAAATTCAGTTAATAATGAGTAGAGTTGATTAAACACCACCTTCTTTAGGCTAAGACTTGATCTGGAGGTCAGGATGTTTGTTCCTTAAGTTAATACCTTATGGTTTAGGATAACATCTGTAACACCAATCTTGAGTTGCCTTTGCAGGTAAGAAACAATTAGAAGCCCATTTTGAAGACTGTGCACCTTCAGACTTGAGGGAGCCAAGAGAAGGACCTTAGCCGGGATACCAGAAATAATTATGCTGACCTCTCTGCCTACAGATCAGACTCACACTTGACTCCCGGGACCCCCACTCATGATCTTGCTTTATAGATCCTTGTGATCCTAAGCTGTCGGGGAGTCTGGGGTCTTAAAGCTCCTTTAGCTACCACAGGCTCCTTTGAATGGCCATCAAATAAATGCTAATCTTTAACACTGCAGACTTTGGTGTGAGAGACTTCCTAGTCATTTGCACAGTGGATGAAGTATCCCTCTTGGTTCGGTTACATTAAGGTCTCTGTCTTCGAATTTAAGGACATTCCTTTCCTCCGGGTATAGGGAAGGTACATTTAGAATAAAGATTTTATCACCTATTTTGGGGGAAGGCCATCTAGGTTTTATGGCCTGCTTCAGAGGAGAAGGGGTGAGGGGAAGGTGTCAATAATCTTTCTGTTTCTGCTGTTTCCCTAAATGCCAGGGTGCTATATTTTGGAATAGCATGTCCTGGAATCCCATCAGCATTAGGGTGAAGAGACCAGCCCAAACCCTTAGTTTGTTTTGATCACTCAGGAGACAGAGACGAGTGGTCATATATCTTCACATATGGTTATCTCCACGATGAGAGAGAATATTGGTTAGAGGTCTAAATCACAACAGGGGAAAAAAACCCACCAAACTTTCTCTATTGATAGTAACTTGTCCCATCAAAAAAGTAAGAAAATGAAGATTTAATTGATAATTTTTAAGAAGTTTCTTGGTACTCATATTTATACTTATTTATTTAAAAGCAATTTTATGAGTAGTGTATTAGCCCGTTTCTGTTGCTTATGACAAAATACCTGAAACTGGGTAACTTATAAAGTAATGACATTTATTTCCTACAGATTTGGAGACGGGAAAGTCCAAAGACTGGGGAACACATCTGGTTAGGGCCTTGTTCTTGGTGGTGACCCTCCACAGCAGGGTATCACATGGTGAGAGAATGGCCTGAGCAAGAGTGATTTAACCTTCTCACTCATTCTCCTTATAAAGCCATCAGAACCACACCCATGACTACCCATTAAACCATCAATGGATTAATCCATTCATGAGGGTACAGTCCTCACAACCTAATCATCTCTTGAAGGCCCCACCTTTCAATTGCTGTAGGAGGATTTTCCACCCTTTTACACCATTACAATGGAGATTAAGTTTCAATGAGTTTTGGTGGGACATTCAATACACATTAAGTAGCTCTCAGGAAGTCTTAGCAAAAATTAGGCTTCAAAGACATTCTTTTTGAAGAACTCTGGCTAATAACATTCATTGTGGCAAACAGCCTTATTTTGCTGCTATTAATTTTTGCAACAAATTTATCTTAGATTATTAAAAATTACTTTTTCTTAGAAAACTGTAATTCAGGGAATCAAGTCTGGCAGCAAGAAACGTATTTGAGGAATACTGCTAATTTTTCAAGGTTGACCCTGGAGTCATCAATGATGGGTTAATTTTTATTCACATGTACACTATAATTAAAGTTTTATAAAACATATGCATTAAAAAAAAATACTTGAAGGAATAGCCCAAATAATAGTAGTGATTATTTAAGGGAGGTGGTAATGATGGGTTACTTTTATTTTTTAATAGGAGAAAAATAAGGAATTGGGATGGATTTTTAATAAAGGGAAAGAAAGAAAAAAGGAGAGGGAAGGAAGAAGTTTTTAATTTACTTTTTTAAAGAGGGAATATGAAGAGCTTTAGTTGATTTAGGTCTTTGTATAGCATTTGGTTTCTACTTTGGTACACACTGTACCAAATTCCACAGACAGATCATGATTTGCATAGGTTTCCTTAATGTGAAAAAAGAAACCAGGGCTAGGTCTTTTTAGAGAGGAAGTTAAGAAAGACTGGGAAATAAGTCTCGCTGATGAAAAGTGCTTTAAAAATCCTTTCCCAAATTCCCAAGACTGTCTTATTTTAATATCCTCTTTCAGCATACCTTGATTTCTGAAGTATTTCTGAAATTTAATTAAAATGGAATAGAAAGTGAATTTAGTGGTTTTCCCCCTACTTGTAATATGGGAAACTGAAACTGTATTTATTATTATTTTTTTAATATGGAGTAAAATCAGGAGTACAGAGACTTGCAGCTGAGCCAGAGAGAATACAGGTGATAAGGTGTGAATAAGTCAGCAAATTACAGTTTTTTGAAACGATGTTTATATACTAGGAGGAACTGGGCAGAGAGAATTAAACAAGCAAAAAAAGATGGGTTAGAAAAAAGTAATGATGAACAGTTATGCATACACACACACACCACCCCCAAAGAGCTTTGGAGTGTTTATGAAATCCAAGAACACTAGTTCATAATTCATGTAAATGTGTTGCTGTGGAACTTATTTTTACTTCTCTCCATAAATACATTGTTGACAAAAGAATAATATTCTTAGTTTACTGACTATAGTTAAGGGACATTTCAGCAGTTGACTTTTCCTTTAAAAAAAAGAACACCCTGAAGAGGCTGTAAATCTTTCTTACTGCCCTTGTGCAGGTCTTAGATTTCACTGTACCTATTTCCAAACGGAAAACAGTAAGAGGCTGTAGACAGCTGCAACCTAGA
Organism: Cynocephalus volans; assembly: GCF_027409185.1. NCBI lineage: Eukaryota > Metazoa > Chordata > Mammalia > Dermoptera > Cynocephalidae > Cynocephalus > Cynocephalus volans. Next base: position 124,544,891 of record NC_084460.1, on the reverse strand, counting down.
GAAGGAGCTGTCAATTTCTTGCAGAATTCTTCTTTTCTGGTGCTGCTGTTCTCTATGTATTATTAATCTGTATTTATATTTAACTTCAGCTATTAGTCCACCTCTTCCAGCCACTGGGCCATTTGCAAAGGAGAGGACAGGGAGACAAGGGTTGCTATTATTAGGCATCCTGGTGTGTGAGGAGGGTAGAGACGATTAAATAATACCTTTTTGCTTCTTTGAAAATGACAGAGTTTATTTGGGGTGAACAACTCAGGACTGGTTAACATAACCTTTCCCCTCTATTAGATGAAACAATAGGGATACATTTCTTAGGTACTTAATTAAGCCTTCAGCAATGAGTGTGGGAAAATTACAGACCCATAAATACCCTCCAGTTCTAGGCAAGAGTAAATTTTCTCTGCAGTCCTCTGTCACTGCTCATTTACTGCATCATTTTGACAACTCCTATTTCCACAAGGCTTTTACATAATCTTAAACAGGGACAGAAAGGTGAGGAACAGAGAGAACGGGTACAAAGTCTGGACCTCCCACGTTGTCATTTCCTTTCATTTTCCCATTAAAGGGTGAGGCTGAAGGGTAGCATTTTAAGATGATTTCGTTACATGGCTGAGACATTAATAATTGACACGGCAAGAAGAAAGCTGTGAAAAACTGCCAGTGTTTGCTCATTCTTCCAAAGGATGAGTGTAAGTCAGTCATAATGAAGGCTCTTTAATGTTCCTCCCCCAAACCTTTTTCGATCAGGAAAGCCTGGAATCTGTAGGCAAGAAAGAGAATCACATTAAGTCTCAAGCAGGAAAAGTTCAAATACAAATAGTCTTTTAAATGTTTTCCTTATTTTCCGTTTGTGTATATAAGCCTGTTGTTCCTTAAAGAACAAGCTTTCTGAGATTTTACTCAGAAAACAACAGATTAAATAATAAAAATAAATTCTGCCAAAATAAAAAACATTTGCCAATTAGTGACAGTGTCAGTAAATAAGAAAGGATGAAAGTGAATCTCATAATTCTCATCTACTAGACTTTATATAAATTATTTATGTTATGACAGACTTTGGACATATACCTTTGCAGTCTCAAGCAAATGATTTCCTTTCATTATTTTACAATGTAACCTTATCCCTGGATTCTTCTTGTTTCTTAGATCCTTATTTTCCCTTTGCTCTGGTTTTCTCCTTTTGTATTTAACAGGACAGAAGAAAATCAGTTGCTTGTGCTTACAAAGGGCTTTCATCAACTTTTTTTTTGATCATTTCTGAAAATAAATTTGGAAATCACCTCTCTGAAAATTTAAGAATCCATGTTATCAAGGAAAGATAGATACCAACCTGATTACCATCTCTTAAAAAGTATCTCTTCTCTATGACCTGTGACAAACAAATAAAGATTTTAAGGGCTTAGCATATATACCTGGAAAAGGTAGCTAACTGCAGTGGCCACTGGGACTAAAAGGAACATAACCAAATTGAAAGTCTTTTCAATAGTATAGTGAGTTAAAATCTGGTGCTAATGAGATCAGGATTATTATGGGAGTATTTCCATAAAGTACTGCCTTATCCAGAAATGATTAATCACAGATCAAAAAATAAATGAACTAATGAAAACAACTAAATAATGAGAGAATGACATAAGAGTATGGCAGCAAATTTGGCTCTACATTTCATAGCAGTCAGCCTCCAAGGTACCAAACAGAATCCATAAGGTGAAAGCAAAGCCCTTGCCTACAATAGCACAACTACTTCTTAAAAAGGAGTCTGTGCAATGTAGGGAAATGACACATCCCTATAGGAAACAGTTATAAGTTTTATATGTTCTAAATGTATGCAGACTAATTGGCTGTTGTGTTGACTGCTTCTTTTTATGGATTTAATCTGCACCCTTAATCCAGTAGTTTCGGAACCGTTTGTATTTGGTCAGTAGGAGAAACAAGTAGATATATCTGCACAAATCCATCACTACTCTTGAAAAGAAACGCTCAAAATGTTAAGTTCAAATGTAATGAGTTTAAGAGCACCATATTGTCAGATGATAAAAAACATTTTTAAAAAATAATGAATTCTATTCTAACACCTGAGAAACTGTAATGGTCACAAAGGCAGAATTATTTTATTGACACAGAGCTGTTGTGATAAGAAAAGATAAAATCAGATAATAATATAGATTAGCTGGTGATGAACTCTAAGACATTCGAATCTGGAATTATGAAGCTATGCGTTCCTCTGAATGAGAGCAGATCATGTTCTTCCAGGCCTGTGCCAGCCTGAGAGCCAAATCATCCAGACTCATTCTATCTTGGAGGCTATGGCTGAGTTAGTTTTAGCCACAAGAGACCCAGGGAAAAATTACATTCATTGGTTACAGAGGTAGAAAAGCTGGTTCATGATTAGTGTACATCTCAAAACACTCAACCCCACAAAAACTTAGAAGGGGTTCTCTTTCCTTTTTTCCACGGCAGGATAGAAAAATCTTATCATTCTAGAGAGGGAGGAATTACTACTAGCCAAGGGAGTCTGAAGAAGGAGTGAGACTCTCTCAGAGAAGAAATCTTTGTAGTCAATTCTGAAAGATTTGATGTATAGAAAACCGGGCAAAATTTAGCTTCAGATTCCCTGGTTTCAGGCAATCACCTCGGTCTGGAGGTCTGGCCAATCTCCTAATCCACATACGTGTTGTTGTGATTTAGGCAATGAAGAAAGACATTACCTTTTTGCTTTTGCTCATAATTCTTTATTCCCAACTTGCAATGTCTTTCTCTTATCAAATTTTGCTCCTTTCTTAAAGCCAACCAAATTGCTCCTGATTTTTTTTTTTTTTTCTAATAAAGCCTTGCCTGGCAATTTGGGTTACAATAGTCTATAACCCATTGTTTCCCTATAATATAACTTATTACATCTTATTTTTTAAATTTCAAAATTAATAAATTATTAAAAAATTTAAGCAATATACTGTGAGATCTTTCCAGGTCAGACCAGATCTATAAGATGTTGCTCTTACAGGACAGAATTTTGCATCAAATGGGGTCCATGGATGTAAACCAAATGGAAGTTCTTACATTTTAAGTTTGAAAACAATGTGGAGAGAAAATCTGGCTCCTTGCAGTGCTTTCCAACATTTTTCACAGCATGGTACATTTAGAAAATGCTAATATTTGTACAGCACACGAGGGAAAATGGAGAAGGCTGCCAGTCACCGAGCCGCCAATCTCGGGGCTCAGGCTGCTCAGAGAACTGAAGGAATCAATACCTGGGCACACCTGTATCCTATCTGCCACACACCAGTTAAGTTCTGCAGTGAAACAAAATTTTCCTAGTGGTCTAATACTAAACATGAAGGGGAGTGGGACTTATCTTATGCTGACATATTGAACAAAAGGGCCAAATATTAGAACCCTAAATAGTTAAAAGAAAAATGGTTCATAAAGAAGAGCTATGAGGCAGGAAATGTTTTTCTTAGGAGATCAAATAAATATAATACAGAAATTAATCTTTTTCAATAATACATACATAATAAATCCTATTTCACTTTACTATGCAATGTCAACATTGGGCAAACAACTTAAACTTTGTCAATACTATGTGCAATGCTGTTGTATGGCCTTGTGAAGGAAAGACAAATGGTGCTCTAAATTTATCTGGATGCTGAGTCATTCTACATTCTCATTCCAGTTCAGGGTAATAAGACAATGCTAGCAAAGAGTCAGTAATGGAAATGCAAAGGTTTCTGACAGAGAAACATCAGGGAATCAAGATGATACAACCTTACAAAGTAACGGTAACATTTATGTGGAGAATATTAATAACTGGGAGAGCAAAAAGAACTCAGGATTTTAAGCAGAATCTCCTCAGTTCTGAGAGGTGATGGTGGTAAATAAATAAAAAAAGAGTTGAAAAATGGATAAAAATAAATTGTTTTAAGGAGAGGAGTTGGGTATCTTTTAAAAACTCTCATTTACTTCCAGTGGCTTTCATCCTTTGCTTAGAGAACACTGGTGACGGAATAAATACGTCAGCAGGCCTGGGCAATTATACCAACAGATAAGAGATCAAAACAAGTATTCAGGCTGTGAAGTTTTGGACAAAGGAATAAAGGGACACAGCATTCTACAAGGAATTTAAACTCTCATAATATATAAATTAAGTTTAAAAATAGCTTAATTGAAGCCATTACCTTATCAAAAAACCTACTGAGCTTGACAGCATTGGAAGAACCTGCAGCTAAGTACCGTGGATTTGTGCAATCCTAGAAGATAAAACATAAGATCCACAATTGAAAGTTAGGAAACATAAGCTCTTAGTCGTAACTGTTCCTGTTGCACATTTCCATAGTAAAATATTAGGAATAATACTCATAAAATAGTCAAATAATTTTCAAATTGTGATGCATAAAGTAAGGAGGAAAGTCCTAAGGGAATATAAGGCCATTTATTCTGTGATTTAAGCAATTTTAGAGTATATTGAATCAATGTATTCATCATCAAATATTTCATAAAGGGAGACAGGATTGCTAATCTTTTACTAATAACAAAACCAAGGTACTAATCAGGTGACCTACTTATATTTACCCTGAAAACTAGAAATAGAGCCATTCAAAACAGTAACACTCCACTTTTTAGTACTAGTTACTCACTAGTGTTCAACTAATTAAGAACTGTGCATAGCAGGAAGCATGAAAATAAGGATTTAGAGGAGCGAAGAACAAATAGAACAGTTGCCAGGGATTTCTCACTCACTGGATGAAGGTACTACATCTCTTGGTAGGCCACGGAGATATAATGTTTTTGATAATAAGCAATATTACTTAGCAATAATAAGCAAAATTAAAATTAAATATTACTATTATTTAATGTTAGTATTTTTAAATAGAAAAATATGAGCCCAGAAGAAACAAAAAAATCCAGAACATTAAATCATTACAGTAACTTTGCAAAGACCTTAAAAGGCTTACTATTCTCCTGGAATTCCAGTGTTGCATCGTCTTTACTAGTCACCACTGACCCGCCATCTCAACAGACTGATATTCACCTCAAATGCCACCTAAGACCAAACTATGAGGATGTCACGTAGGCTCCTTTGCAAGGATGAAATTTTCACTTTTTGGGGGGTGGGCAGCTGGCCAGTAGGGGGATCTGAACTCTTGACTTTGGTGTTACTAGAACCATGTTCTAACCACAAGGATGACATTTATTTGTCTTTCAGCTGTAGACCCTCTGTGCCCCTTGGGAAGTTACCAAAATTATTGTTGTTACATTTATTCTGTTTTGTAATCTCTAGGCACACATGATTCCTTTTTAATGAATTTAGTAGCAATTACCTATTTTATCCACATGAAACATTTCAAGGCTCACATTTTAAATTTTGGCTAGAAACGATATTATCCAAACCCACAGAAAAAGAGACTACAACAAATTTTTCAAAGATACAGAGTACTAAAAAAATCAGGAGTCTTTGAAGCCAGCAAGCTCTGAATCTGAAATATCTGTCCCAACATTTCTAGATTGTGCAACATTGGTTAGGTTACTAAACCTTTAAAGTTGAGCTTACTCATTTGTGGAATGGGGATATCAATAATTAACCTCATACGATTTTTGTCAAAATTCTTTTTTTTTTAACCCTTGACCTTGGTGTTACCAACACCATGCTCTAACAAAGTGAGCTAACAGCCAGCCTCTTTTCTTTTTTCTGAAAATTAAATGAGATAATGCATGTCTGGCATATAGCAGGTAGAAAATACTATCAGATCAAATTTTTAGGCACAAAAGCACTTAACATAATAAAGATAATTCTATATATAGATTAAATAGACTGAAACATCATTGTGCAAACTGTTGCATTTGAAATAATGTTTAAACACATTTCTAAAACAGTTGGGGCATATAAGAGATAAATCGTAGACCTGTGGTAGAAATGTTTTAAAAAATGGATATTGATTACCTAGACATCAGAATGTCAAGATTTCAGAGATGATTTTAAATAGAGCTAAGGTACTAAACACAAAAGCTAAATCAAACAACAAACAAACAACCCCTCCCCGCCAAAAAACAAACAAACTTAATTCTAGGTTGACCAGGCTAGAGAAACCCTAAGATTTTTGGAATGAGAATTTTAGAGCTGAAAGAGCCATCTGATGGCTGAGGGCAAAGCCTGAAAATTAATAGCTCTAAATGGCTTTTTCTGAGCTTGAGAAAGGACTATTAACTAGGGAAGATGCTTCAATATGATCACTTTGAAGTAAACACATAACAGAGAAAAATTTGTACTGGACACAATGAGCCTAACAGGATTTTTAAAAGTCCTTACTTTCAATATGTTTCTGAATATATCTGTTTCTAGTGCCTGTGGGTTTCTGTGACAATCACCTAAATATGTTATTCCTACTTGCCTTACAAAAGCAAGGCCATCTATTAATTGTCAGCAAAATATAAAGTTACACAGGAGTAACCTTCCACTTATTTATAATTTACACAATTTGTATTCATTCAAACAGAAGATAACTTTGATCCCACCTTTTACATATACATTTGTTATTCTTACTTTCCTATAGTTTTAAGTAAATTCATACAGTAATCAATGATGCTTGCACTAATATTGTTATATTAGTTTTTTATTTGAAACTTTTTATCTACTTGCTGAGTCTTTTTGACTACTACCTCTTTTTGAAACTCTCCTATCCAATTTTCCTTCTCATTTTCCCTTCCTGCATCCTTATAACCCTTTCCTGTTGTTGTTTCTGCTGTGTTCTTGAAACTGTACACTGATAAAGGCAAAAGCACATTGTATTTGAATTTTTAGGAGACTGTGTGTGCTGAAGTCTCACTAATTGTGCAACTTTACATCCTGTTAACGTTAAAAGATGGCCCTGTCTTTGAAGATAAGTAGGAATAACATACATCTAGGTGATTGTCACAGAAATCAGAAACAGATACATTCAGGAATATGTTAAAGGTATGAATTAAGTGTATTCAATGATAAATTTCCCTTTGGAAATAATGTTCAAACAAATTAACCTTAGTACTTCTTCAACAAGGATATTATATACATAAAGCAGGAATCCTTTGGAATATCATAGTCCAGTGCTGACTTCCTGGAGTATTACACTGAATATTCTATGCTGGCTGTTGGGAAAATACAGGAAAGTGGTTAGGGCCCCTCAGAAGTTCAGAATCTCGCGGAGCATTTGATGTAAATAGGCACGTGCACCCAGGTGTTCCTTGGTTAGTCTAATGTAATTGCGCATGTGCACCCAGGTGTCTTGGGTTATGGACTTAAGTATAAAGGACGGGTGGCTCTGATCCATGGTGCTCCCCACCCCTGGGATACACCCAGGGGGGGCTATGGGGAGGCCACTACTGCCGCTGGAGGCTGTTGTTGCTACTACTAGTGCCCTCCAAGAGACCACTGCCACCGCCAGACCTGTAAGTTGTTGGACCTATAAGCTGCTGCTGCCATTGCTGAGGACTGAGCTTGTGTCGTCTGCCAACAGCTCCCAGGATCTTTCCCAATTACCTAGCATGGACCTGCATGTGAGGGGTTTAGGGACCCAATCTGTACAATGTGTTTGAAGGGTCTGAGCCCTAGCTCTGACAATATAAATGGAAACTTAGTATAACTAAAATAATGAAACATTTTGGCTTTAGTTATGATTTGCCTTACTTGACAACTGGCGCATAGTTGTGTAGCTTTACAACTGGCCTATGTCAGCAGGAATCTGACATTAGCCTTAGCTTTACAGTGGTAGCTGAGGAAAAAAAGGCACCCTCCACTGCAAAGCAGAATGTAAAAAAACAATGGAATGGCAGACAGAAGCTGACTCTTGTGGGGTTAGAGGGGTTGAATCAAGCAGTGCTCACGAATGTTGATTCAAACTAAGGGCATCAGAATCACCTGAGTTATTTGTGAAAATTAGAGTTCTCGTCCTCCTACCAGATCTTATGAATTAAAAGCTCCAGTTGTGGGATAGTTATTCAAAAATTTTCATAGGTACTGTCAGTAATATAAATATGCAGTCAGGTTTGGGTGACAGTTGGTATAGATAATTTCTATGAGTTCTTTCAGCTCCAGAATTCTAAGGGTTACTTGAAGAATAATTAAGTGGAAAACAGGCTTAACTATAGAGCACAGGCTCTGGAGTCTGAGTGCCTTATTTGACCTGTGTAACCTTGGCCTAGCTGCTTCTCTGTTTCTTGCCTTCATCTTTAAAATGGCAATAATAATAGTACCTACCTTATAGGGTTGATGGGAGATAAAGTATGTACAGCATTAGAACAGTGTCCAGCACATAAGTGCTCAGTAAATGCTGGTCATTAGTATTACTAAACTACCACTATACATCTGGAATGCCAGTGCGCTGAATATGTTACAGAAATCCCACTTATGAACAATGACATATAACCATGACCAAAGCTGCTGGCCAGGATCCTTCTCTGGGTAATGCTAACTGGTTTATCTGAGAACTGTTTTTTAGCACCCAGTTCTAACTGAGCTAGCTATCTCAGGAAAGGACTCAATTCTCTATACATGCATAAATTTATATAAATTAGTCCTTATGAGGCACTCCTACCTTACAGTTTGTAATTTTCTCATCTTATCTGGTTGCCATTTAAGGTAAATTTTATAGTTTAAGAATCTAAGAGGCTTTTCTAAAGCAAGAATAATCAAGGTATAGTGTCACCTTAATTATTTTGGTTTTGGAGTGATTTTTAACAATCTTCTCAATAAAAAGCTCATGATTTTACATTATTCATATAATAAAGTTTGAACATTCCAAGAGATTAGCATAAAAGGCCATAGTGATTGTGCCCATCTGACAGCCTAGATATGGTGATTCCAATCTCGACTACATTTTGGCCTAGAAGCCAAATAGCCTGACTTCAAGTATAAGCCTTCTTTTACTAGAATATATGACTTGAACGTGAGTCTTTGGTTTTGCCTTTACCTGATAATAATACAAACACGCATTACGAAAATACACACCAAATTAATCTCTTCTGCATTGAAATCCTCAGCCAGGAAAGCAGTCCTAGTTAAAACTTCATGGCGCTTGGTATCATGAATCTGGTCCAGTTTAGTCCCTATTACCAACAGTGGGATCTGGTTATCAGCAAACTGTTCCCGATCATAATCCCTGTAATAAATAATCATGAAGAGATGAACAGAATTTACCTTTCCGATACAGATGTGTAGTATTTAAATACAACTAGCTTAAACTATTTTACTGATAATTGATTCCTGCTTACCCATCACCTATCAATTTACTTTTCTCCCAATTTCTTCCATCTACTTGTTCATTTACCAATCCATCATCATCTGTCGAGTTCCAAGTATTCATCTAACTACTCAAAATGTGCTCCCACTTGTTTTTATAGACTACTTGAACAACTAAGTGCCCACCAGGTATACCATAACCAATTGATTTGACTTCTCCCAACGCTCTGTCTTCTAAGGTTAACAGCTCAGAAATTTTTCTAGAAGCAGAAAGTGGATTTAAACCCAAGAGTATTCAAGCCTTGTGCCAAAAGGGAAAATGGCAAGCATTTGGGTACATTTTGGGATATTCATAAGCTCTATCTCTACCATACACATTCCAGGTGTCTATGAATAGGAAAGAAAAATAGATCATTTCAGGAAAACAAGAAATAGGGAAGCTGAAGACTAGAATAAGTGAAATAGTGATATTACAGCCTAAGGAAAGATGAATTAAACAAATGGAAATGGAAAGAAATAGCTGAAATGCAAAATGAATAGTAAAAGGAAAGAATTTAATACCAAATAGTTATTTGTCCTGCCATGGGAGACAGAGGATAGGCAATAAGAATCACTTAGGGTTAGCAGCTTTGGATTACTAGCTATTACAATCCATTTTTTCTGTATTGATCCAAAGGATAGAGTGGTGATGTAAATGATACCTCTCATTACTGAAAAGAACATACAGCCCATTATTGTTGAACTAATTTAAATTCTGTTCACATATTAGAAATAAAACAATTTTAGATTTCTGACACGTTATATGCTCAATTTCCAGCAGTCAGCAAAATCTGGTTATGAACAATTTATGACAGTAAATCAATACTGCATAATCCAATCAATACAACGCATTCAAGCGCAGCTTTTTTTCTTCCTTTGACAGTACTTTTCTTTCTCTGAGCAATTTAAATCAGGGCAAAAAGCAAAGTTACTAAATCTTTATGCCCTTCACTATCTTACAGAGGGTCAGCTACTATTCAGCTGTGGAACACAACTGTTTTGAACTATATAACCTCCCATCTCATAAAAATATTATTATTCTATTTATTGCATCAAAGCCAATAATAGCTTGAGTTCAAGGCCTTTGATTCTTCTTACCAATATCAATCCTGATTTAGGAGACAAGATCCGAAACTGAAGTTTGCTTAATTAGAGAATAAAGTTTTGAGTGTGTCCTCCTTTAGGACTGTTTTCCTTTTCCTATATTCACTAATTCTGTCTCACATACAAATTTTTGTATATATTCTACCAAATAACATCTCTGATATACATACATCTCTGTCACTTACAGTCTTGCACAATCTTTTGCACATTAACATATATAAAGCACACATATATGGTTTGTTCTCTTATTTTTTCAAATTTCCTTTTTCTCACTTTCATAAAATCTTACATCCAATTTGAAATTTGATCTTAAATATATTTTTTATTTTTAAACCACTGGATGAAAAACTGATGGGGAAATTTTATCATGAATGGATAAGGCTGATAACTCCTTAGTATCACAGAGAGACAGACAACAAGGTATCATATTATACGCACAATAACATTTTGGAAAAACAAGAACAAAAAACACTGCATCTTTCCACTATATATAACTACTATTTTAGAGAAGATTTAGGATTCAGAGAAACAAATTTAAAAGACACTACAGGAATACAATCAACAAAATACAGAATATAGGAAACTGTACAGGACAAATAAGCCATCTTCATCCACAGATAAACTGTTAAGGGATTAAAAAAAAAAAGGAGCAAGAACCTAAGATGAAAAGAAATTTAAGAAACCATATACACACAATGAGTGGACCTTATTTAGATACTGTTTTGAACAAGTCAACTGTAACATTTATGAGACAATTGGGGAAATTAAAATCATATTTGATTATCAAAGAATTATTGTTAAATTTTTAAGTGTTATAATTATGTTGGTTATGTTAAAAACTCCTAACCCTTTAAAGTTACACACTGAAGTACATGGGGGTATACAATATATATTCTTTGCACCTTGACTTTTTTTTAAACCCAACAATTTATCTTCTGTATATATCTGTATGTCCTGTGTACTAACATAGAGATGTATATAGATATATAATAAAGATCTTCCTGATTCTTTTTAAAAGAGTTGAATTGCTATTCCAGTAGGTAGATATACCATTATTTTCAACACATCTGTTGCAGGACACTAGGGTAGTTTCCAAATCTTTTGCTATTACAAATAATGTACTAGTGAAGCACCAATGTTTAATATATTTGTAGGTTCATCAATAGTATCAAAATGAAGCTGTAGGGTTGTATCAGTCCATTTCCGTTGCTTATAACTAAAATACCTGACACTGGGTAATTTATAAAGAAACAAAATTTATTTCTTACAGTTTTGGAGAAGTCCAAAGTCCAGTGAACACATCTCGTGGGGGCCTTCTTCTGTGTGGGAACTCTCTAGAACAATGCAGGGTATCACATGGCAAGAAAATGGCCTGATCAAGAGTGAGTTAACCTTCTCACTTGCTCTCATTATGAAGCCATCAGAACCATGCCGTCCTTGACCACATATTAAACCATCAACCCATTACTCCATGAATAAATCAATCCATTCACTAGGGTGTGTCCTTGGAATTTATTCAACTCTTAAAGGCCCCACCTTTCAAATACCATAATTAGATTTCCCACTCTCTTAACACTGTTATAATGGGAGTCAAGTTTCTAACACATGAACTTTTGGGGGAATACATTTAACCCACAGCGAGGGTCAAAATGCAAGCATATCTAAAATTTTTACTGCCACCTTGAATTCTTTGACACCAATGCAGATTTCTTTCTGATATGAATATAGTGTCTCCTAATCCTAAACTTCAGAATAAATTTCTTGACTAATAATAATTCTAGTAGAAAATGAAAAAAAGCTACATCAATGAAGAAAGGAAATGATATAGGAAACAGGAAATATCAACGAGGCTTTGAAATACAGGTTTTAAATTAGAAGTGTTTATCCTTTAGTAGGTCTTCCAGGAATTCACATGTACACACTTAAATTTATACTACATTTAGGTTTAACATAACAATTAGACCTCCACACAGAAAGCAGTCTTTCAAAGACTTTCTTCAGTCAAAATGGGAAATGGAGTTATGTTCTGGGTAAGATGCAATAAGCAAACTCTACCCTATCTTTCCCCCTGAATGCAACTATAAAACCTGGATGGGATTCATGAAGCAAGTGTCTGAAGACTCTGAAAAGTTAACAGTAGTAGGCACATTAAGGAAGAAGACCTGAGTTTGAAGTACTATTGAACCACTGAGTTTATGATCTTTTTCCTTCCATATCCCCTGAGTGAATGAAACTTACCTGAGAGTGGATATTAAGTGAACCCCTATAGTCTGATGCATGGAACAGGAAAGGAGACTCCTAATGCTTGGAGAGCATGTGGAAATCCAACATTTTTTTCCTTCTCTCATAAGCCAGCCCCTTAGCAATTTCATGGTGGTTGTGGCAAAGGCTATAAACACAAGGGGATTGCTCAGACACATAGAGGAAGGGAAGTTTTTCTAATTGGTAAAACTGTAATCCCAAGAGAGTGGGGCCAACTCCCATTGCTTTTATTCTTTTCTTTGTCCTTCTGCCACTTGGCTCTGGACATGGGTGCAGTTGTGCAAGTGCATGACAGAGTGGATTACAAAAACCCCAGTTTTTTGGCATGGAAACCAAAAAGAGAGCCCCAGCAAACTGCAAAGTATGGGGGAGAGTGTAGAGAGGGTGGAGTTTGAGAAAGCAACACCATAAAGTATTTCATTAACCCTCGGGCTCATTCTCAAAGCTGTGCATGCATGAATCTCATCCTAATCAACATACCAAAGATGCTGAGAACTGATACAACAGAGAGACTAACACCCAGGTCACATACTGATTGCTGGGTTGTGTGTAAATATGAAATAAATAAAATCATACAAAGTGTTCTTAGACCGTAATGAAATTAAACTAGAAATAATAAAAAAAGGTAACAGGAAAATCTCCAAATACTTGGAAACAAAACATTTCTAAATAATCCATAGGGAAATCTCAAGAAATCTTAAAAAATATTTTGAATTAAATGAAAATGAAAATAGATAAAAATCTGTGGGATGCAGCTAAAGCAGTGCCTAGAAGGAAGTTTATAGCATTAAATGCTTCTATGAGCAAAGAAGAAAGGTCTCCAGTCAGAATCAAAGGTTCTACCTTAAGAAACTATAGAGACAACAAAATAAACCCAAAGCAAGTAGAAGGAAGGAAACAACAAAAGAAGTCTATTAAATTGCATACAGAAAAACAGTGGAGAAAAATCAATGACACCAAAAGCTGCTTCTTTGAAAAGATCAGTAAAAGTGATAAACCTCTAGCAAGTTTGATTAAAAAAACAGAGAAGACACAAATTTCCAAAATCAGAAATGAAAAAGAGGATATCACTATAGATTGTGAAGATATGAAAAGGAGCATAAACGAATATTATAAAGAACTCTACTCACACAAATTCAGTAAGTTAAATGAAATTAATGAATTCCTCAAAAACCACAAACTACCAAAACTCATGAGATGACATAGATAAGAACTTCAATAGTCTTATAATTATTTCAAAAATTGAATTTGTAGTTAAAAACCTTTCAAGTAAGATCTCTCCAGGGCCGGATGGTCTCACTGGTAAATTCTACCAAACGCTCAAAGAAGAAATAACACCAAGTATACACAATATCTTCCAGAAAACAGAAGATGGACACTTGTAACTCATTTTATGAGGCTAACATTATCCTCACACCAAAACCAGTCAGAGTGTAAGAACAGAAACCACATACCATTATCTCTTATGAACACAGACAAAAATCCTCAAGAAAATATTAGCAAATCAAATCCAGTAACATATAAAAGGAATACTATATCATGACCAAGGTATGGAAGGATGGTTCAATATTTGAAAAAATCAATAAATGTAGTCTACCAAACTAACAGTCTAAAGAAGAAATCCACATGTCCATATCAATTTGATGCAAAAAAGCTTCTGACAAAATTTAACATATGTTCATGATAAAACTATCAGCAAATTAGGGATAGAAGGAAATTTTCTCAACCTTATAAATGATAGCAACCAATACCTTACAGCTGACATCACACTTAATGGTGAAAAGACTGCTTTCCCCCTAAGATCAAGAACAAGACAAAGATATTCTCTCTCATCACTATTTAGTATCATAATAGAAGTCATAACCAGTGCAATAAGATAAGAAGATAAAAGGCATATAGATTGAAAAGGAGGAAATAAACCTGTGTATGTAAAACATCCTAAGAATTCTTCTATAAAACTCTGGTCACAGGATACAAGGTCAGCACTCAAAATTGGTAGTATTCCTTTATACCAGCAGTGAAAAATTTGAAACCGGAGTTTAAAAAATACCATTTGTAATAGCTTCAAAAAAATTAAATATTTTGGTATAAATCTAACAAAACATGCATAGGATTTGTGTGCTGAAAACTACAAAATGCTGATGAAGAAAAAATAAAAAAGATCTAAATAAATGGAGAGAAATACTGTGTTTGTGAATTAAAAGACGCAACAAAAAATGTCAATTCTTCCCAATTTCATCTATAGGTTAAGGCAATTCCAATCAAAATCCGAGCAGGATTTTTGTTGATATAGCAAGCTATTCTCAAATTTATATGGAAAGGCAAATTAACTAGAATAGCTAAACAATTTTTGGAAAGAATAAAGTAGAAGGGATCACACTGCCTAATTTTAAGACTTACTATCATGTGACTATAATTAAGACATAGTACTGGTGAAGGGACAGGCACATCGATCAATTGTACAGAATTAGAGTCCAGATATACACCCATACAAATATGAACTGATTTTGGTAAAGGAGCAAAAACAATTCAATGGAGAAAGGACAATCTTTTCAACAAATGGTGTTGGGACAACTGAGAACATTCATGTGCAGAAATTGAAATCAATCAAAATCTCACATCTTATCCAA
Organism: Cynocephalus volans; assembly: GCF_027409185.1. Taxonomy (NCBI): domain Eukaryota; kingdom Metazoa; phylum Chordata; class Mammalia; order Dermoptera; family Cynocephalidae; genus Cynocephalus; species Cynocephalus volans. The sequence continues at coordinate 124,529,654 of NC_084460.1, read as the reverse complement.
AACTAACTTAAAACAGATCATAGATCTAAATGTAAACCTAAAACTATAAAACTTGTAGAAGAAACACAGGAGAAAACCTGCATGATCTGGGATTAGGCAAAAAGTTCTTAGATACGATATCAAAAGTATGATCCATAAAAGAAAAAAATGTGAAATTATACTTTATCAAAATGGAAACTATTTCTCTGTGAAAGACTGTTAAGCAAATGAAAAGATAAACTATAGACTGGGAGAAAATATTTGCAAGTCAAACATCTTACAAAGTGTTATTTTGGAGAGTATGCATTCCTGTGATTGCTTTTAACATTTCAAACCAGTTGTGAAGTAATATTGGGCTTACCCATTTGTCACCAAGACTCCTGTTGGCACCAAATCCCTGTTGAGAGCTTCCAATGACCATCGATACAAGTTTTGGGATGACTTCTTATTTGTTAAGTCGTGTACTAAAATAATACCTAAAATAATCAGAGAAAATAATGTCAATACCGTAACTATTCCTCTTTATTTCACAATGGGCAAAGTGAAGCTTAGTAAGTACAAGCATTAGATTAGTTAAAAAATCTAGCATTCTAGTATAACTAACAAAACTAGATACAATTATTCTAAAATTTTCTTTACAAATACTTACAAATAATTATAAAACTTTCTTTTTCAGTTATACAAATTTTTTTTAATTCTAAGGGACTGGCAAGATGTCTTTAACCTTTTGGAATATCTTTCCTTATTCTTTATTCAACACCTCCTGAGTGCCTACTCTATGCCTGGTCCTAGTTACAGAACCACCTTATCAATCAAGAGAATCAAAACTACTTCAAGTATATAAGAAATTATACTCATGCAAAAAGTTAGTTGTTTCTGCACTGTACTTAGTACTACCATAGACATTAGTATATACATATATTACTTATTCTCATTAAAAATAATATTAAGTAATAAAAATTTATTAAACTGATATTTATTTAATTAGATGCAATTGCTATTCTTTAGCTGACAAAATAATGTCCTGTAGATCATTTGGGCCTAATCGACTGAAACATCTAATTTTCTAGTTCTTTGAATTAATGGTTAGCCATGTAAGCTTGCTACCTACAAGAGATTTAGTTAATAGAGTAAAAGAAAATATGCCAATAGAAGAGAGTAGGAAAAGATAGTCAAGAAGCATGAAGAGTAGAAAATAAATGAACTTTTGAGAAACTGAGAAAAATAAGATACAATGAAGCTCAGAACTACAATTAAAAACAGAATCAATTAAGATCCTAGATAAAAAGGCAAGGCAGGCTATTATAGTAAGATACAGACAAAAGAGAAAAAGCTTTAATGCTTAGTAGAATTTAGGATATCATCTTACGGTCAAAAGACTATAGGTTTTTAAACTCCAAACCCTTCCCTGTGTTACCCAGGTTCTACTGTGAAAAGAGGATATGAAGCTGATGATTCCTCTATCTTCAAGATGTAGGATACATCAATTTGATAAAGAAGGGCAGAAGACATAGAATTAATTGGCTTCTATAGTTTTTACAGCCATCTGTGTAACTAAGGTGCTTACGCAAGCTATAGTTGACTTGGTCCAGCCAGCTCAGATAAACCTGTACCTCTCCTGGCATCTAGAACAAATAGAAGTCTGACACTTGCCCCCATACACAACCGCACTCACTCTACCTTCCTCAATGAGGGGTTCTAATAGGCATCAAGGGTATAGATTAAAAAAAGGAATAAGAGCTCCCATTAAAGAACATAGCTAATATTTATTCAGTACTTATATGTTAGATATTGTGCTTTACATGTGTTATCTAATTTTTAGAATAGTCCTATGAGGTAATAATTACTATTACCTTCATTATGCACATGAGGAAACTGAGGCTCAAAGAGGGGAAGCAACTTGCCCTAAGTCACAAGGTTAAGTGGGGTATCCAGAATTTGCACTCTGGTAATCTATCAGTAAAAGATTGGGAGAAAGCAGAATAAAATCTCATTTTAGGGCAAAAAAGTGGCAGATATTTTCTCTCTTCCCTATTTCTCAGGTACAAATATTACAACACTATGGGTGAGACTTTGGGTTGGGGGATTGAAAGGACTACAAAGGCCTAGGTTAGCTATTAGATGGATAGGGAGGAGTTTATCTTTTGAGGATCTCTAAGTAAGGCTTTTGAGTTTTTAAGGGCATTCGAGCACTGTTTTCCCTTATTCTTCCTCTTTCATTTGGGTGAGATTTCTTGCTTTGTAGAATATGAGCTAGAAGAGCCAAGGTAGGGCCTGAATGAAAGGAGTCAGGGTGACAGCTGATGAGAATATGTGACTGTTCTAATCTCAGGGACAGAAGTAATGACACTTTTTAGGTTTCCTTCTGAGATTACCAGCCTAGCTCATCAGAGTAAGAAGAAGGTAGGGTATTGAGGGAAGAAAGTTATTGCTAAGAATAAAGACTGTGCATTTGAATGGAGTAATCCTTTTATCTGTTTCTTAGGAACTAAAGACGGTAGATGGAATGAAGAAACTTGAGTGTTTGTATCAGGAGAAATTTCCAGAGCTAGGGTGAAAGAATGCAGAAATACGTTTTTCAATAAACAACAGGGACTTTTTTTTTTTTTTTAAATTTAAGAAACTATATCTCAGTCTTAGCTGAAAAACTAACAGAGGATACATATAATTCTTTCTATAGTATTAAAGGAAGAGACAAATCACTAATGAATAATAGGTATAGAAGAGATAATCAAATAAATATGGATTGAGATGACTGAACTTTTTCAGCACTTACAAATTTGCAACTCAGAATTCCATAGTTTCTAGGTTTGAATGGCCTTTATCTGTATTATTTATATATAATTTTTATCCTACTTCTGTCTCAAAGATATCTATATTATATATATATATATCCAAACTTCTGTGTGCCAGATCAGATTGATATCTACTTTTACAATTCATTTGTCTGATACAAGTTTACCACTTGACTCTATCTAAACTAGGTTTCATTTCCTTCTCTCCTTTTTTCTGAGAAGTCACCTCACACTATACCAGTTTTATCTTACTGTTTTTCTCATTTATATACATTTTATTAATACATGCCATTATCATGTACTTTCTTGCATGATGATGGCATATATTAATGTTATCATCTTATAACTGTGTTTTATTTATGAATGTTTTGTGTCTTCAATTAGACTGTGACATTTTCAGATAGAATTCTGAGCTAAATGGGACATGGGTCTGAATAACACAACTCATCCTTTATTCTATAGTATGTATCCAATGGCAAGAACCTTCTGTATTTGTTTTTTGTGGTATCTCCAACACCTAATGATATAGGAAGACACTGAAAGAGGAACATAAGGAATTAAGATATCAAATGAATGCAATGTGATAAACCTAATATTGAATGAGATCTAATCATAGCATAAATGAGGTCCCATTAATGGCTATGCATTTACCAGAGGGAAGAAGTGAAATACCAGATCTTTTGGTATGTTAATCAAAGACAAGTTGAAATGCTATTTCACAGCTAATAAAAAGGTTATAAAAATGAATTCAAAAAAAAAGAAAAAATAAAGTCTATAGGCAGATCACAGGTGTAAGTGGTTTAGTCTCTTGACACAGTATAGGCACTCTATGAATTGCAATTATGTTCTCTATTACACACCTCCATCTGGAGGTCTGCTTCAGGTATTTGAATATCTATAATGGGATGAAATTTCTCCACTCTTAAAAACACTCTTAGACAGCTCTTTATAACTACATAGAACTCTTTCTAAGGAGCAGATGAAAGAAATCCCTGTATCTCTGTGCCATCTGGTTTAAGACTATGAAACTCCTATGGTCCTACTGTACTTACTCAACTGAGTGGAGAAACAGCACTCCCAGGGGACAGTGTTCTGAAAGTTCCATGTTTTATGTCAAGTACCCAAAATACAATTTATTTTTCAATATTTAATTTATGACAATAATATAAAAGAAACACTTAGAAAAAGCTGATGTTTAGTATTTTGAATTACATGGTTTGAATATAGAAACACACACTGGAATGTTACATGCAGATTTAATTCAAGAGTTGTGAGTATTATTAGATTAAGATGAGCGTGGCATGCCACATCATTCTACATCTGATGATCTATACTCCTAAACCATTAATATATGGTAGAAATAAAAAAATGCTTTACCATTTACAGAGTTGTAGAATACTGCTCTTGTGCTTTTCACACTGCTGGCACTGCCCACAGAGCCTCCAACATCCCATAATTCTATATAGCAGGTCTTCTCTTCTGGAGTTCCTTCTTTGTAGTCATGAATCTAACAAATCAACCAATTAAAATAATTATTATAGCTACTAAGCAAACTGGTAAGCACTCTCATTCTAGTTGAAAGCATTGGACATTCTATGTCAATATCTCACTCTCTGACACTCTCATCACCTCCTCCTATTTTTCAAGCTTACTCTCTTTAACACTGCAATTCTAATAATCTTTGACCCCAGAAGACCATATAGATAATTGATCCTAACATCTTTCACAGGTTCCCCTTCTACTTCCAAAGCCACACATCCTTCCCAAGCATGAATTCCATGATCCATCATTACAATCACTCCTTTGCTCCCCTATCACGCTGTATTCATCTGACAAAATTCCAACGTGGTTATGTCCACCTTTTCCCCTATTTCATATCTACAACCCAGCTAGCTGAATGTGAAGCTCAGAAAAATACATTGGATTCATTTTAAATTTAAGTGTACCTCTGGAGCTGTCTTCAGTCAGTTCCATACTCCATTTACCCTTTTTTTCTACCAGATAACTATTTCGTACTTTCTCTTCTTTTACAAACTTCCAATTTTTCTTCCCCATCCTCAATCACAGTTAATAAGCTTTCTTCCTAGGACAGAAGCAATTAGAAAAAAACTTCTACAACCTGCTCTTCCCATATCTATCCACCTGCATCTGTGCCCATATAATCTGCTTTCCCTCCTGCTATTGTCTTAGGCTGTCTGTGTCCCTAGGCTAAATTTTCCTCTTGTGTGTGAGATCCTACTCAAAGTCTTACTCAAAGACGTAGTTCTTATTCAAAGATGTAGTTCCACCAGTTCTCCCCCTCTCTCCTTTTTATCATAATTTTTTCCTCTGTTGGATAATTCTCACCAGCATACAAACATGCTATAATTTCCTCCATCTTAAAAAATTAACCTTCTTGTGACCTCCTGTCCTCCTCCAGTCATCATGCCACTTCTCTGTTCCTTTTCACAGCAAAAGCACTCCAAAGAGCTGTCTATTGTCCACTCTAATTCTTTTCTTCATATTCTCTTTTGAACTTATTTCTATCAAACTTTTGCCCCAATTACCCCACTGAACTATTCCTTGTCAAGATCACCAATGACCTTCACATTGCTAACTCCAAAGGTCAATTAACAGTTTTCATCTTACTCCACCATTAGACACAACTAATCACTCCTTGTGCCTTGCAATACTTTCTTCACTTAGCTTCTAGACTATGACACTTTCCTGGTTTTCTTCCCACCTCACTGACTAGTCCTTTTCAGTCTTCATTTTGATTCTCCATATCTCTCTGTCCTCTCATTGTTGGCGTGTCCCAAGGCTTAGTTCTTCAGTCTTTTTTTCTCCTCTATCAACACTTGCTCTTGTGGCAATTTCATCTAATCTTACGATTTTAAATGTCATCATTATTTTGATGAATTCCAAATTTGTATCCATCCTGGAAACTTCAGACTACCATATCCACCAGACTACAATTTGGATGTCTACTACTGACCTCAAATTTAACATATCCAAAAATAATTTCCTGATCTTCCTCCTAAACCTTTCCTTCTTCTAGTTTTCTCTGTCAGTAAAGCTCAAATCCATCCTTCCAGTTACTTGGACCAAAAACTTGAGAGTGATCTTTGACTCCTTTCATACTGCACATCTGATTTGTTAGAAAATCCTGTTGCTCTGACCTTAAAAATATATCCAAAATATGTTCATTTCTCACCATCTCCACTACTACCACCCAGGTCATAGCCTCTATCTAACACCTTGCCTCTATTAATGTAATGTTCTCCTAACTGGTCTCCTTACTAGAGAAATCCTCCCCACCCCTGTTTGTTTTCCACACAGTTGCTAGAGTAGTCCTTTAAAAATGCAAGTTATAGGGCCGGCCCCCTGGCTCACTCGGGAGAGTGCTGCGCTGGTAGTGCCGAGGCTGCGGGTTCGGATCTTATATAGGGATGGCTGGTGCGCTCACTGGCTGAGCGTGGTGCAGACCACACCATGCTGAGGGTTGCGATCCCCTTACCGGTCAGGAAAAAAAAAAATGCAAGTTATATCATATCATCTTTCTGCTCAAAACCCTCCAAAGACTTTCTCACTCATAGTAAACTTCAAAGTCTCTCTCTTTCTCATGGTCTAGGCTCTAGAAGCATTTGTTGCCTATACTACCTAACTATTCAGAAACAAATTCTGATATATGGCAACCAGATTAAAGTTTAGTGATATACATCACAATCTTCCAGAATTTTTTTTTTTTTTTTTTAAGAAATATACATGCCAGACTTACTGAATCAGGACCTTTGGGGATAAATCCTAGGCATGCATATTTTGAACAATTCTCCAAATGATTCTGTTGTAACCCCCTAGTTAAGAACTGCTAATTTTACAGAATGGAACTATTTGGGTATCAGGAGGCCTAGATTATACCCCTTTATTGTCATTGATCATCCCTGATATCCTTCAGCCTCAGTTTCTTTGCCTTTAAAAGGAAGGAGTTGTATTAAGCAATTTCTAATGTATCTACTGGCTTTGAAATAATAACAATAATAACAATAATAAAGATAGTTCAGTAGTTAAAATAGATGTTATAAAATGCACTAAAACTCACATACTATATTCAGCAGACTGCTTTACACTTTTACTTACTCATAATATTTTTGTCCAAGCCCTTTTGGCTAAGGAGAAGTTTAAGTAAATATGGTACTCTACAGACAGCCACACTGACATTAAGAAGACTGATAACAAAGACAACAGGATAGAAAAATGAGAATAGCAGAGTGGTCGGGGACCATTTTGGATAATGGAAATTACTCCTGTATCTGCAATAAAGGGTATCACTATTGTGCTATATGGCATAAATAACTGATAATATGGGATCATACCAAGTCATCAATAAAAAGGTTAAACTACATGAGTTCTGCTTAAGAAAGCAGAGAAATGTATATTATATTTTAGCAAGATTTCTAAGTAAAACAATTGAAACAAACAATACAAGGTGTTATAAGGAGTAAGTTCCCTGTTATGAAAAAACGTAGCCACTTCAGCAAAGCTTTCCTGACCCTGCCTTCCCTCACTGACCCAAACCAACCAGGAAGGGTTAGACACTCCTCGTATTTGCTTCCATAACACCCTGTACACCTCTATCATTTTGCTAAGCACACCGTCTTATTTATCTGCCAATATCTCTATCAGACCCTCAGCATAAGGGCAGAGACCATGTATTATTCATCTTTGTAGCCTTAGAAAATAGCATAATATTAGATATCTAGCATATATTAGATATCTGGATATGTCTGTTAAATAAATGAATAAATTTAGGATATCTCATCCTCCAAGGTTTTATTATATTCAGTTTATCGTTTTACTAAATTCCAGTGCTTCTCACGTACAGTTCTGAGAACAAACTAAATGAAAACCAATAGGAAATTTGTTAAAAAATACAGACCATCCTTGAAGCTTCTAGGATAGGGCCCAAAAGTCTGTACTTTTTTAAAAGCTCTCTACATGATTTTGATATATAGCTAAGTTTGGAAACCATTAGAGTATACCACTTTCTCTGAAACTATTTCAAATGTCTAATGTTGTCTCCTCTAAAAAACTACAACTTCTCTGAGAATAACCACCATGTAATACAATTCCTAGGTAGTATGATCTCTTAACCTTGCAATGTATCAAGTCTGTTAGCCAGCACCTTTCCAGCTGTGCCAACTCCCAAGCCAGACTGACCCACTCATCTATACTCTTCTCCACCACAAAATACATTCCCTAATCAAATCTTTTCATGCTTCCTTCTAAAATTAGAAGAGGTTTGCTCCCTCCTTTGCAACTTGCTCAATTAATACTAGCTAAATTTAAATTAATTCACATAGAATAAGTCCTAAGGACTTTAAACCAGTAACTTAATGCTTGCAGCTATGATATTATATCCTTTACATGGGTGAGTAATGTCCAAGGGAAAGCTTGATATTATAACAAGTATTGCTCTTAACACAATAAGTGGTGCCTTGGTCCTACACTAAAAGCCCAGCATGATGGGGAGATAATGCCAAACTATAAGAAGTGTGTTTTATATTTAAATCAGGTCATTAAGGACCTAATAATTAAAGTCATTACAGACCTTGCAGCTATACAAGGAGGATTTTCTTAATAGGAAGCAACAGTACACGCTGATCATCAAATGGGAAAAGGAAACACACTTCTCAATGCTGCTGCCACTTTGGACCTTCTCATTTACTCACTTCTTGACTTTTTACTGGAAACCAAATCAAGACCTACGTGCATAAGGTTTTGTCTCATTTGAAGAATTCATTCACTATTTGTAACTTTTCAAAAGCAGAAACAAATTTAGTAAAGAAAATAAAACACATCAAGAGAGAACACTGGATGTTGTAGATGCCTTTTTGTTTGGTTTAGTATCTGTACCTGCACAAGTACTATTAAAGAGAGAAATGAAGGTAGAAGGTCTTAGGAGACAGTTGAGAGAAAAGAGAGAAGGGTAAAAAAAATCATCTAGGAGAATATACCTATTTATTTCTTCTGTGCCTAATCACATAATTTAGTTTCTGCCACTAATATTCATTGCACTTTCAAAGGTCAGAACTGACTTCGTCATCACTAAATCCAACGTTTGTTTCTTTTTTATTTTTTTCTCTCTCATCCTTCTATCTCTACAGTATTTTCACATAAAAAATCAATCCCTCCTTCATGAAATTCTTTGCTCTCGTGGTAGTTCATCATCTTGGCTATCTTCCTACCTCTTTGGTCAATCTTTCTCTGTCTGATCCCTTTCACCACCAACTCTCTAAATATACCTACCTCAAGGATCTCCCTCTTCACTTTCTAAACTTTTTCTTTTAAAAACCCCATCAGCCCTCAGTTCAGGATTATCCCCATACAGATGATTCCAACTCAGAATTCTCTCTTGAACTTCAGCACTTCATTTCCAAATGCTTTCTGGACAGCTTCAGTTGGACAGCTCACAGATACCTTCCTTCACCATGTCTAGAACTGAACTTATTATCATTTCTTTCTCTTTTATCTATAATACCCTTCTTGGGGAATAATCCATCTGCCCAGTTACCCAGGCAACCCATTCAAACCTTAACATCTAGTATAATTTTACATCCTTAACATACACCTCACTTTCTCTCCTGAACTGCTATAATACTTATTTTCTATAACTGTGTTGTCCCAGAGAACTTTCTGCAATGATATAAATGTACAATATAGTAACCACTAGCAGCATGTGACTACTGAGCAGTTGAAATATGGATCGTCCAACTGAGGAACTAAAATTCTAATGTTAGTAAATTTTAATTTAAATTGCTACATGAAGCTGGTGGTTACTGTATTAAACAGCACTGGAACACTTTTTTCTTAATACCATCCTGGAACAAGAGGCTGTAAAGAGTAGTGATCAAGAGCACAGGCTCTTAAAACAGACTGTGTGGGTTTGAATCCCAACTCCATCACTTACTAGCAACGTGATCTTGGACAAGTCATATAACACCTCTGTGCTTCAACTCCTTCATGTGTCAAATAAGAATACTAATAGCAACTACCTTGCAAGGCTGTTGTGGGAATGAAATGAACAGATATGTAAATGGGTGCCTAGCCAAAGTAAGCACCAAAATGTGTTAGTTATCATCATTAATGTCATTTTAAAGATAATTTATATATAAACATTTTCTCACCTACTAGATACCACCTCATATTTTTAGCACAGAGACTATGCTTTTTTTCCCTCCCCAGTGCTTGCACATTGTAATGCTGCCCAAAGAGGAATTCAATAAATATTGATTATATGCAATGTGCAATATTAGAGAGTTAAAAATCCCATTAAAATGAACTAGAAATGATAAATCAATTTTCCTTATTTAAAATCTGTGAAAAGATTAAATTCTAAATGTCTTGTTTTCATAATTAAGAGTATCCATGTGTTTATATTGGTCCAATTAGACTTGGGGCAACAAAATTAGAAGACAGGAATGAATGAATAATACAAAATAAAACTTTTCTTCCTTTTCCCTTCAGTTCAGTTATGAGCACCTCTTCACTGAGTACTAATTCCCAAATGTTGATAACTACTGAGTTAACATCAAACTCGTGAGCTTCACCCTGTACTTGAAATTAAACAATCACATTATCACCTTTATTATCTCTATTTTCAGTTGGCTCTTAACAGATTTAAAGTGAGCTAAATGGGGCAACTGTTTCTAAGAGTTTTGTAGAGTCTGTATTCATGGATCTACACTAATTCTGGAAATCCCCTCTCACAGGTTTCAATAACATAGAAACTGTAATTGCAGTATAAAAGCTGCTATGGAAGACAGTGTTTTTCCAAGCTATTTAGATAAAGGCTTTACAAGCTTTAATCATTCTTTCTAGAGGGAAGAACTATTCACTTTATTATAACAATAGTCAAAATGATTTACATGTCTATGACAACTTTCCTTAAGATTATCGGTTAAAAATGCCTCTTAACTTATGTTGTCACTCAAGAAATGCATACTTCTCAAAAATGCAAGACCAGAGATCAATCAGCCCAATACGATGAACAGTAATAAAAGCAAGGTCACTTTCAGTCCCATATTCCCTATTCTTCCATAGTAATGCACTTTGGGTCAGACTATCTTTAAAGGAATCTATTAGTATTACACTCATCCCAGTAAATCAGTCACATTATCTTATGACATTTGTCTTTGACTACCAAAGCCTTTGTTCCAGTCCCCTTTAAGGCAGTTTTATTTCCTTCCCAGGTTCCTTGAAACCATGGGCAGAGTTAAAAAATCTGCAGTCTACAAGGGAATTCCAACTTCACTTTGCCAAAGCAGGGGTTTCCAAAGGGAATTGCTGCTGTTACTTCTTAAACTTGGTCAGAGTCTTAAGAACTAACTAATCTCATGTTGGCCGGCTCTCTGGAACTTGCACAAAAGCATTCCTTGAAGACACAATCAAATCTCTACCCTCACACACAGGGGAATGCTGAGACAAGCTCCTTTTGGAAACTTTGCCACCACCTATACTCAAGACATTTTACATCCCTGTTATCCTCAGTTACCATATATGTTGGGTCTTTAATTGGTCTCTCATAATCTTATCCCCAAATTGCTTTCTGCTTCACCTACCCATCATTCAACCCCCAATTGTTTCCTTTCTCTGAATATTTCCAATTTTCTCCTGGAATCTTACTCCATAGCTACAAAACTCCATTACACCCTATCCTAAACCTCAATATATTAACTAATGCCTGAAGACTCAACTTCTCATTATGCCCTCTCAGATAGATGCTATTCACTCTTCAACATTCTAATTACCTTGAAGTTGAGAAATAGGAAATGCTTTGCTTACCCTCCAAAGCTACTTCCAATACATTATTCCTCTACATTTATATAAAAAACTTGTATTCTTTAGAGGCTCTGGACCATCAGTTAACTCCCCTCCACTCTTGCCTTATTGTTAGTACCTACTAGCTTACTACGAGCATCTGATTCTTAGTCTTGCCTACCTGCTCTAAATCCTGTCATTAACCACTTCTGTATCTACTTGGAAAACCAATTCCATGACCTATCCAGTGTTGCTCAAAGTACTATTCACCTACATCACAATCATCTCAGATGCTTCTTAAAATGTAGATTCCTGGGCAGCATACGTAACTGTGAATCAGAATATCTGGGGGTAAGGCCCAAATATCAAATTAAAAGACTAAGACTGTCAAAATGGTCATCAAAACAAAATTTATTTATATTTTACTTACAAGAGGCATACCATAAATATAGGGACACAGGAAATATAAAAGTTAAAAGACGGAAAAAAGATATACCACACAAACACTAACTAAAAATAAACTGGCTTAAAAAAAATAAGCTGGTTTAACTAATACCATACAAGATAGACTTCAAGACACAATGTATTTATTACCAGACAGCGAGAGGGACTTATCACAATAATAAAATGTTAACTCCTTCAAGAAGTTAAACAATCTTAAATTACTATATACCTAGTAATATAACCTCCAAGTATATAAATAAAAAATAAACAGAATTAAAATGAGAAATAGACAAATCCACACTTATAGAGATTATAACATTCATTTCTTAGCAAATGATGAAACAGCAAAAAAAAAAAAAAAAAAATCAGTAGACGGATTTGAACAAAATAATTAACAAGTTTGAGCTTGACCTAATATATTTAGAACAGTGCATCCAACAACTACAGAATATGAATTCTTTTGAGTGTACATAAAATATTTACCAAAATTGACCATAAAATGGTATATAGAGCAAATCTCAACAAATTTCAGAGGATAAAATCACAGTGTATATTACCTAAGTGCAAAGAAAGTAAGCTAGAAATCAATACTTAAAACAAACACTGTTGAATGTTTGAAAATTAAGAAACACAATTCTAAATAACCCATGATTCAAAGAAGAAACCACAATGGAAACCAGGCAATATTTTGAACTGAATGAAATTGAACAAAATTTCAAGAATACAGCTAAAACTGTGCTTAGACAGGAATTTTGGAGCCTCAGAACTCTAAAAGAAAGCCTGAAAGGAACCAATGAAGCAACTATTCATTTAAAGAAGTTAGAAAAAAGACAGCAAGTTAAACCCAAGGAAGTATGAATATAACATAGATAAAAGCAGAAATCAATGAAATACAAAAAACCCCCACATAATAAAGAAAATCAACAAAGCCAGAAACCGGTCTTTGAGAGACCTCTAACAAGACTGATGAAAAAAATAAAATAAAGGCCACAAATTACCCATACCAGAAACAATAAAAGGGAATAAAGTAATAGTCTTATTGTTCTATTGTCTTATTGAAAGATAATTAGAAGACAGAACACAATTTTTTTTTCATAATTTTCATGAAATGGGCAAATTCTTTCAAAAACATAAATTACAAAAAGTGATGCAAGAAGAAATATAGTCATTTTCATATTTTCTTTAATGTTACTTAAAAACTTCCCACAAAGAAAATCTTAAGTCCAGATGGTTTCAACTATGAATTCTTTAAGATACATAAGGAAAAAATAACACCAATCTTACACAAATTCTTCCAGAGGATACAGAAATAACACTTACCAACTCATTTCATGAGGCTAACATAAGCCTGATACTAAAACCTCACAAGAAGGTTAAAAGAAAGGAAAATGATAAGCTAGTCTTTCTCATCATTTAGATGCAAATATCTGGAAAAAAAAATTAGCAAACTGAATCTAGTGATATATGAAAAGACTACTACATCAAGACCAAGTTGGATTTATTCCAGGATGGCAAGGTTAGTTTAACATTTAAAAATCTGTCTATTTAATTTGCCATAGTAACAGAATAAAGCAGGAAAACCATGATCACCATGAAAAAGCAACTGATAAAATTAGATACTCATTCAAGATACAAACTCTCATTAAAACAGAAATAGAAGGAAACTTCTTTAGTCTAATAAAATGTACCTATGAAAGAAATCCTACAGCAAACACCTTACTTAATGGTATTATACTGAAAATTTCCCATGAGATTGGGAATGGAACAAAGATGCCTGTTATTGCCATTTCTATTCAACATTGTACTGGAGTTTTAGTTGATTCTACTGATGAGACAAAAAAAAAAAAAATACAAACAGTGAAATACCATGAGCAGATTATGTTCTGTATGGGAAAAAGAAAGGGATAGGATAGGAGTAAAAGGGAAGGGCAGAATATTGGACTAAAGTTCAATTTCAACTTCAAATTGTAAAGCAGTAAACCATAACTTTGCATCTATTAAGCTTCTCCTATCTTCCCTATAAACCCTAGGCTAGATAAAGCAGGTATTATTTACCTCTGTTTTGCAGATGATACTACTAAGCCCCAGGGAGGTAAATTGATTAGTCTAAGGTCATTCTTTACGAACCAAAAGGTATTAGACCCAGGAAGTGGGGTTTTAAATCTAAGTGTCTTTTTCAATATGTCATGCTCTTTCACAGAACGGGAGCTAGAAAAGTCAAAAGGGAAATTTTGTCCAGAACTTGATGTTGGGTCTCCCAAATCTAAATAAACTTGTCATTGAACTCATTACTTAAAACTTGTTTTTCGTCCATATCTAAGAATCTAAGAACATGGTAGGCTGAAATGACACAGACACATTAGACAGATTCCCTCCTACTTCAAACTCATAGAAATACTATAAAAACATTTTGAAAGAGAGAGAGAGAGACACACACACACACACACAGAGAGAGAGAGACTGACTAGCTCAAGAGAAAGTCAGGAGGAAAAAAAGGGATATCCCCAGATGACAAAAATGAAGAATGAATTTAAAATCACAGTGAGAAGTAGGCACTGACACAGATTCAGTTATAGCTTCAAGAACTGGTGCCTGAAGTTTTAGTGCCCATCCAGGAACAGCAGACCTGTTTTCCAGCTTTTAAGGCAAGAATATATGTGGGTGAGCAATAAATACTAGACTGTAGTTCCTTTCTTGAAATCTGAATCCTTGATGAGCTGCTCAATTAGTGAAAGAGAGAGCTGTGGAAAAACTCTGTCCCAGGCTCAGGGAAGCAGCAAAAACTTTCTGTCAGGGACCCTGTCAGTGGTAGAGAGAGGTCCATAAGAAATGGAAACCACAGGCCTGTGCTATGTTATTTACATTATCTATGTAAGTAGCATGGGAACTCTGAGCTGAGAAATTACAAGGACCACTGAAATTCCCAGGGCCCTGGCAACAACAGAAATAAAAAGGAGCTGTATAAGGATACTTTCACAACACAGAATACAGGACTTCCACAGGGAGAGGAAAAAAATCCTGCTGAAGTCATGATCATTTTCAAAGAATTACAAAATACACAGAGGGATACATTTCCATGAAGTAGAGTAACATATATAGCAAGTGGGATGTCTACTTCTCCTTCCAGAAAAAATGAAACAATCCAAAAGAAACCATAAAATAAGTATGTTAAAAATGAATTAAAAAAAAATTAGAGACCGTAATAAAAGATCAGAACATTTTGAAAAATTTTAACATTTAAAAAAACAAACAAACAAAAAAAACCAAAAAGAAACATCTGGAAATGAAAAATTATAGTGACTTGAAATGAAAACCTGAGTACGTATATTAAAAACAAGATTAAACATAGTTTAAGAGATTCTTAGCTAACTGGAAGGCAGATATGAGTACAACATCCAGAATGCAAAAAGGAGAAATAGCGAGTAGAAAGCATGAAAATGTAGTTAAAAGATATGGAGGACTAAAACATAAAGGAAATTCATAAGAAAGGGATAGAGGGAACAAGGAAAGAAAAAGAGATAATGGTTAAAAATCTTGAAAACTGAAGATATTAGAAGCATGATAATGTCTGAATAGGATGAATAAAAACTATTCTACACCTAGACATAGGTTAGCAAAACTACAGAACATCAAATATAGAAAATCAAATCATTTAAAAGCAACTAGAAAAAAGGGGAAAAAATAAAATAAAAGCAACTAGAGAGATAAAATTACCTTAAAAAGGAATAATAATTAGTCTGACAGAAGATTTCTAATTAGCAGCAATGTAAATCAGAGCCTGTGGAACAATGGTTTCAAAGAATGGAAGGAAAATAACTATCAATCTAACTAACATTCCTTTCCTATTTGTTTCTTAACTTAAAGGAGAGATGTGTGCCAGAAGATTAGAGATGGGTTCAGAACTAGCTGGGATTAGCAAAAACCAACAGTATCTGGAAAGATAGTTAATTCAGTGGAAACTGTACCTGTCTCCTAAACATGAGACGGAACAGATGACCTATTAATGAGGCTCCAGAAGCTTTTGCCTTTATGTTATATTTCTAGCCAAAAGTTGGCAGTCTTAGTGACACGGGCTTAGGCAGAATTATTTATGAGGCATATTAAGTAAACTCTAGATATACAGCGTAATGATTAAAACTGAAGTCTGTGGAATGAGACTAACTAGATTCAAACTCTTGACTGTGCTATTTATAAGTTGAGTAAATTTGGTCAAGTTACTTCATTTCTCTATGACTTAGTTTCTAGATCTATACATCAGTTTAAAAAAGATTAAATAAGCAAAGACATGTAAAGTATTTGACGTAGTACCTGGCACATAGTAGGAGATTAATAAATCCCAGCTATTATTATTACTTAATCTTGACTATCATACTGTGATTTGATCATGTACTTTGAAGGAGTTATTTTTTATTGTGACTACTAAAAACTAAAATATAAGAGACACACATACTCTAACATCCACTGAGCAGCCCACAGTCCATGATGGATTTCCCAGCACTTGATTTTGGCATAGAAGATGGACTAGTGAAGATTTCCCAACACCTGTAAAAGATACAAGAACTCTAGTCATGTAAGAGACATGCTGAAATACATTATAGCAAGAGTAAGACCAAGACTATGCAGGAATAATAATATGTAAAGCACAGTTGTTTGAAGGATGTTCACATCATACCAACAATATAAACTTTATTGAATAAAGTGAAGATGGTCAAGGGCAGTGGTTCTCTCAAATTTACCATCAGAATCACCAGGAAGGCTTGTTAAAACACAGAACGCTGGATCCTACCTCCAGACTTTCTGAGTTAACAGGTCTGTCATGGGGCCCAACATTTTGTACTTCTAACAGGTCTCCAGGTGATACTGATGCATGTAGTCCAGAGGCCTCACTGTGAGAACCACTACTGGTCTAGGGCAATTTCATATTAACTAATCCCTTTCTTTTTGAGTGATTTCATTTATTTAGTCTTAGAATCCTAGAATTGTAACAGATCTTAGAGGTAATCCCTGTGTCATGCACACCAATGCCGAGGTTCCTTCCAAAGCACCATGGCAGATGGTCTTACAGATTGTGGTTGAACACTGTCAGTGACAGGGACTCACCACCTCACAATTTCATATTTAGATAGTTCTCCTATATAGTTGATTTTTAAAAAGCAGCCAACTGTTTGGCCCATTCTTACCCTTTGGAAAAAAAGAACATCTCTACTTCTTCTACTTCATGGCCCTTTACCTTAAGCCAGCACTTTATCTTCTTTAGATCTCTTAGGCTCAAGGCAATCTAGTTAGTAATGCTAGGGGTAGCATTCAGAGATCTGTATGACAAGGAAAGAGAATGAGCTCTCCCTGTACATCTATGTATGGAGTCACTCATTCATTTAATGGCATTTTGGGATTCCATTATGACAAGCATAGTTGGTGAATCCTCATAAATCACTAGTTATATCAAAAATTTAGATCACCTCTTTGTGTGCCTTTCTGTGTATTAATCTATCATCTATTTTTATTTTTTATTATAAAAAGTCATATTTACAATCTAGAAAGTATAAAAAAAGAAAAATCTCCTGAAGGCCACTATTGTCAACATGTAGGTTTATTTAGTTCCATAAGTTTTTTTTTTTATCAGCAGATGGTTATTGTGATTATATACACAGTATGCTGAAAAACAATAAAAACGACATAAGCCTTTGTTTAGACGGCTTTTCTGTCTGTAATATCCTACCCATCCTCTCCCTCTGTCTCCCCTCCATCATTGGCCTGGTGGATTAACCTTTCCTGAGTCAGCATCATTTTAGTAATAAAGTATTTTCAGACCCCACAAAGGTAGAACTGAGCACACTATCCACTATCTTCCTCCACTGTACTCTGTACAGTTTCCCACACAGCACTTAAAACACATTATTACACTTGTTTGTTTAGAGGTTTTATTCACTTTGTTTAAGTTCCTTGAGGGTTGGGGCTGGGTTTTACTCATCTTTTTAATCTTCAGTACTCAGAGCAGGGCATTAATTAGTATTTATTTAGTGACTAAAAGTGTCCATGTTCTTATAAAATCTTCATAAACATTTTTAATATCTCCGTAGTACTTCAGAGAGCAGACATAACAATTTACTTAACCATTCTCCCATGATTAGATATTTAGCGTGTTTTAAAATTTTCACTATGCTAAGAAAAGCTTTTATTTCTATTTAAACTTTTGTTTAAAACTAAAATTATTTCCTCAGTAGACCTTTCCAGAAGAAAAATCAGTATGTAAAAGGAGACAAATATTTAAAGTGCTTGACACATACTGACGAATAGCTTTCATCTGGAACACTGCCACCAGCCATACACATGAGCCTGCAGGTCTAGTTGTACCTCATCAGTATCATGTAGCTGTTAATTTGATATGAGAATAAAAGTGACGTCTTGCTTTAGTCTGCATTTCTTTATTTTCTGGTAAAGATACACATTATGATCATCTTTGTAAATCAGTTGACTTTCCTCTCTTATGAATTCTCTATTGGTGTGCTCTGCCCATTTATCTACCAGGTTTTAGAGTTGTCAATTCATATGTCATCTTTATATGTTAAAGATATTAACCACATCATGTAATTGTGTAATTGAATCCAACATTTCTCCAGGTTCCCTGTTTATTCTTTTTATTTTTTACATATAGGCATTTAAGACTTTTGAGTACTCAAACTTCACTTTGTCATTGAATTTACTGCATTACATCTAGTAATTGTAACCTTCAGGGTATACTGTTGATTTTTGTGTTTGTCTGCAGGTTTGTTTATGTTGGAGACACATATCCAGGCATTTAGTTATCAGTTTGATGCAAAGCTTTAGTCCTAGTTTAGCTTAATTGTGTCAGGCAAGATGTCTCTATGCAGTAACTCTCTATGAATTAACTGCTTTGGGTGATAAGTGTTAGCTAACACTGTATGAAACTCTGAACAGTAAGAACAGTTGAAGTGCTAGGGAATAGTGGCTAATTATTCATTTCTTTAAGAATTTTGGGGGTTCTGATTCTGTTTTCATGTTTACAACCAAATGAGATCAAAAAAAGAATGTACTTGATTTGCCTCGGGCAAAAAAAGCCCGAAATAATTAAATAAATGTCAGCTCCAAATATAGCTGTTGGTAATGTGTTAAGCTCATCCCTCATAACTGAAAGAACAAAGAGAAAACAGTGTGTGTGTTAGACTTTGAGGATCCCTTACAAGATCATCAAATATCTCTATAAGATACAAAACAAACCTCTAAATCTCAAGTCGTTCCTTTATATACTTATGAAACTCTCAAAATTTCACAGGAGAAATAAGCCTTTACTCAAAAATAAACTTTGATGTTTGAATACAAAGACAAATGAAGTGTAAAAGCACATTCTAATCTGTCAGATAGCAATCTGACAGGTTAGAAAAGTATGTCCTATCAGATTGTCATCTGACAGACTGGATTATATTCTTAAATCATTGTTAAGAGGAAACCAATAAAAAGACAATAACTGACTTTGCACATACAGCCTAACATTAGTGAATGTGTGACAGGATCAATTACGTTCTTGATGGGTACATCCATGTCTTCTGTTTTACAATTAAACCATAATGGGGAAAAAAAAAAAGCTTAGTAATTGCCTGAATACTTCTCCACATTTAATGCAGCAGCCAATTGTATTCCTTTTATGTAATACATTGATTTCACAGTTATAACCCCAACACCTAATACAGTGCCTGAAGGAAAAAAATAAATAAATAAATCTATTAGTTCCAACAGTATGTAACATGAAGAAATTGTTAGATACAATAGAAAAGGGAATTATAGAGGACAGAGAACACCCACTTTATGTATCAAAAAGAACTGTGTTAGCTCTGGATTTCAGTCCTAAATTCTTCTTGGTGATACTCTTGCCAAGTCTTTTTAAGCTACCATTACTTTTTTCATCTGTAAAACTGAGTGATTTTATTAAATTAGCTTCAGCACCACTTTAAGCTACATGATGGCATACATTAAGTTGACATAAATTGGGATTATGTTCACAGAGTTCTATAATGCAACTTTCTTAGAGAAATTTTATAGGTAAAGTATTTTGTCGTGCAAACGATCTTCAGGCAATGGGAAAACATTCTTAACATCCCTCTCCAAGCCACAATTTTATATAGTTTCTGTAAGGCTAGTTTTCAAGCTCTTTAGGGTATGTCCTCTCCATCTCCAAGCATCTAGCACAATGTTTTTGCTCACAGAACACATTCAAAGGTCAACTCCAAAAAAGCACATATATAAAATGCAAGGTTAGCATTTACTCAATTTCTTAAGGAGGGTTGAACTGGAGTTATGATGGGAAAGACAAGGGTAGTGAGGTGGGAGGGGGAAATGCAGACTTCAGCTGTAGTTCTCAAAAGTCCAAGGAGTCAAAAGAATAATTTTAACCCTAGGATTAAATTCGGCTCACTATCAAGTCCTAGTTGCTTTAGAACGTGGCCTTTATCCTAATTTCTCTATTCCCTACAATCTAGCACATAATGTTTTCAATTAAGATTAAAATGAGAACAAAAAAATCGAGAAGCCCAGTTAAAACAGGACCACCACCCCAATATTTCACTGAGTAGTATAGCTTAGTGCGGACTCTGGGTTCAAACCGTTTCTGTCATTTAACATCTCTCTGCCTCACTTTTCTCAACTGTAAAATGGGGTAAGGGGACTGATTTCAGAATTACGTGGGTTAACACATGCAAAGGGACTTCCAGTGTCATTCTTCTCGGTGCACGTTTCACTTTTTTAATGAACAAAATATTTTGAAGGCACAGTCCTATTAACTTCTGTACCCTCAGCATGGAGCTCAATATAATACTCAATGTCAACATATCTTTAAAATAAAACAACTGACAATACCCTCTAGGATGGGGTCACCCGGGAGACCGACATGGCTTAGAGGCGAAAGCCTAGGACTGCCTCGGCGCCCCCCCACCCACGCGCTTGGTTAGAGTGGAGCAAAGTCCTATGGGAAGTGTAGTTTTTAGGCCTTGAGAGGAACTTCAGCAACAGGCCGAAGAGTCAGGAAGTCGGGGGGAAAGAAGTGAAGGGGAAGAGTTAATTGGATAATTCAAAAGTGTCAGGAGCCCCAGAGGTGGGTTAAGCCGCTCACCTGAGTCTCCCAACACCAGCACCTTCACCCGATCTAAGGACGCCATCTTGCCACTGCCTTCCCGGGGTTAACGCCTGTTCCGGGATTCTAGGCCAATCAGAACTGGGCATGGAGGGCAGAGCCTTCAATTTCATTGGCCTGTTCTCTCCAGTGACTGTCTTGATTGAAGGCTTCACTGTGCGGATTGGCTGGTCTGGTTAAAGGTAGCGGGTTGTTTGCAAAGCTGGTCGCAGGAAAAAGGCGTTTCCATTGTCGCACAGGCGGCGTGGCTCGTTTAAGCCGGTAGTTGAGGCGCTGAGGGAAGCTGTAGTGCGAGTGCTCGAGGATTCGCTTCGGTAAACCTTGTTCCCTGTGTCTTGTTCCCATTTCCCTGGCCCGGCATCGCATTTCATGGTTTCTCCTCCTTTTCGCTCCTCTCTCAGCTATCCTCATCCCCTTAGCTACCCTCTTGTCTTGGTCCTCCAAAGAACCATTAACCCCGGAGCGGCCCGTGCGAGCTCGGGTAGGGCGGGCTTGGCTGCGCTGAGTGTGGCCCCGGGCCCAGCTCGGAGAGTCCGAGGGAGTTTGGAGTTCCTGGATCTCGCAGTGGGGAGGAGTGAGCATTCCTGAACGCGGCTCATGGAGGGCTGCTGGCCCCGGGGGTTTCGCGATAGTCTGCCGCTTTAAGTACGAAAGCGTGGAGAGTGCCATGAAACATGGTGACAGAGAAAACTGCAGTTGGATGTGTAGAATCCAGGTTGCTCTAGAACTGGAATAGTAGTATGTTGAAACCCTCTAACTGGACTCCCCGCATCCACATCTTTTTCCTTTTGTTCTCCTTTCTGCAGTCAGCGTAATCTTTTAAAATCGAGAAGTCTGATCCAGTCACCTCTTAAAACCATTTTAAGTTTAAGAAGAGTTTCCAGTTGCTTGTCTTTTTCTATCGTGGAAGCAGGAGTGGAGGAAGTGAATTGGGGGAAGCTGGCATAATGGGCTTGTTGGAGGAACACTTGCCTAGGAGATGTATTGAAAATTTTATGGAATTATATGACTAGCTGTGCTGGATGCTGGAAATTCATTGGAGAACGGGATGAAGTCCCAGGTCTTAAAGATAGACGTGGCCAAAGTACAAGAGAGGGAAAAGCTATGGGAGCATGTGAAAAGGGGATCATTCTGTGCTACTGTAGCATAGAATCTCGGAAGGCCTCTGTGAGGAAATGTCATTTGAGAGTTGAAGGATGATTGGGAGAAGGGAGTTTGGGCTTAGCTTTGGTGGCAGAGGGAACAGCATGTGCAAAGTCCTGGAAGTAGGGGAAAGCATGTGTGGCTCATTGAGAGTGCACCGTTGTGGCTTGATATGATGCTGGCAAGGGTAGACAGAGGGCAGAGAGTGCAGTCTCTTCAGCTTTTCCTTGAGCTCAGTGCCTGTTCACCATAGTCCTTAAATGTTTGTATGATTAGAATACATGTGGTTCTGGATTGGGTAGGGAGGTAGGTGAGACTGGGAAATGGCTAATGAACTGTGAAGATAAAAAGAAGGAACAAGAGCCCTGAGAAGTCACGCACTCATATGTCTCAAGAGACCAGCCAAATTCCTTCCCTGGCTAAAAGTGTCAGCTGCTATTGAGCTTCAACTTACTGCTTCCATGTGGGAACATGGGCTCACTTTTTTCTTCACATATTTCCAGTTTTCAAGAGGAGCTGGAAATTGAAATTTATGTGAACTCATGATTTTTAAATGTTGACAACTAGTTCAGAAAATGTTCAAAACATTCTTTGGATGAAACAATGTGTGTGGGCTGCCAGTTTGAGACCTTTGACCTAAGTAACATAAAAAATCCAGAAATTGAATAGGAGATCCCAGCATGAGTGGGGAAAGGGAAGTGGTAGAGGAGAGAAGGCAGTGATCAGGAAGGAAAATTTCAGAATGCAGAGATTTTGAACAAGGAGACACAACTTGACTTCTTTCCTGAGCTCTAGTTTCATTTGTACGGATACCTGCCGGGCATCTTCAGAGGACTGTCCTATGGTATTTCCTCAAAGACAAGCATCTAAAAGTATGAATGGCTCATTTTTTCCAAACCTGCTCCTCTTCAGGTGCTACCTATTTCTCATAATAGTACTTTTCTTTTCCTGGTTACACTGGTTCAAAACAAAGAGCTACTTAAGGTTTTTCCTTATCTAGTATACCATTTCCATATTGTTGGGTCTTTTTAATTTCATCTCTGTAATAAGTTTCATTCATCCTGTCCTCTTGGCAATTTTTCGCTCCCTTCCTTAGCTTAGGTTTTATTACTATAGCTCTTAATACTTCCACAGTACCTCTACATTCACTTACTTTAGTCCGTTCCTTATATTGCTGTAAGACTCACTTTTTAAAATAGGAGATCTTATTGTGAATGTTAGTACTTAATTGAACTCTTCTGCCAGCCCTGAAAGTAGAACATTTTACATTAATTATGTCGTTTAGTCCATATATCAACCATAAGAAGAAGGTATTGTTAATCACTTTTTACATGTGATGAAACAGGCTGAGAGTTTCTGGGGTCACTGGCTAAGAAATGATGGAACTGGGATTCAAAACCTAAAACTGTTGGATTGCAGAGTCCTCATGTCACTCCCTTGCTCTAATCTTCAGGGCTCCCTAAGGTGCTTTAGGCAAAGGAAGCAGACTGAGTGATAAGTGGCACAGGGGCCTCTCCACACAGGATATGTATTGGCGAGTTATGTAATAGGGACTTTTGCTTTATATTAGAGTCACCTAAAGAGTTTTTAAAAGTAGTGTGATGCCTAATCTGGCCCTCCCAGAGCAGCTGAAACAAACTTCTGGGATTGGGGCCCAGTGTCAGTATTCTTAAGATGCTCTCTAGATGATTCTCCTTTATAGCCAGGGTTGAGAACTATTGATCTGGAGCATGGAGTGTATAGGGTAGGGGAAGGCGAGGAAAATACAGTAGTAAATAATATTGGGAAAATAGGTTATGTTGACATTTGTGTGCCATTCTTTGGTCTATTGGGTGTTTCTGAAGCCATATGTTATGTTCTGCCAACTGTGGAGCAGGTAAAACAACAAAAAACCAAAACTGGATTAAAGTACAATGTGTAGAACAAATTGGAAAGGAGGACAAAAATGGGTCTGATTGTATGCTGTGGTATACTACTTTGGTGCTGAACCAGGCACTAACCTGGCATCTTTAGGCCTTGGGGTGTCAGGAAGGCTCTAGGACCACAGGTTTGGCTCTAGGTGCTACTTTGTTATTCCTTGTATATAGTCATGCCTGAGCATTTACAATCTAAAGAATATGTTTTATTATAATTGACTTTCCTTTACTACAGGTAGGGCCTTATATTTTTTCCCCCAAAATATGTGTATAGGTTGGTTTTTAAAAAAAATTTTGTAGTATATTACTGTGAGTATAAAACTATTTCTTATAAAAAGGAGTCTGTCTTAAATCTGACAGGCCATATTAGGCATCACACTACTTTTAAAAGCCCTTTAGGTGACTGATTTCAAATAAAAGATTCAATTGAAATTAGAATTCATAACAATATGATTCTCCATTGAAATAGTTCAAGGGATATTTCTGTTAAAAATTTCCCTATGGAGTAGGGAAATTTTACTTGTTATAGTCTGCATGGATAGCCTGGTTGTTTTCAGTTTGGAACATATTAAATCGATATGGAAGCTGTCCTTATTGAAGGTGTTTGTTTAATCAATGATCAGATTTAACTTTTTAAGGTTGGTAAAGCTGTCTGGATCTAAGTATTAATTTCTCTCAGGGATTTACAAGAGTTAATGGTTTTGCCAAATACCCCACCTTGTAATTACTTATCTGTTTATTGGTTTGTTGTGATTTTTATTGTGAAAGCATGGCTATGTAAAAATATCCTAGAATCTTGGTAGAAAAATTTTATTCAAGAAATACTCTTCAAGGATGTGCTAACTGCTAGGTTTCTCAGAAGGTTTCCAGCATTTCCAAAGATCTATATCATTAAAAATAGTGAGTACTTCATTTAGCTTTTTTGTGTTTCTTTTTCTGAAATAAAGTGGGCTTGACATAATGTATTATTATAAATAATAACTCTTTGGAATCAAGCATGCTTGATCCAAAGTAACGATGAAAAAAGTACATCATGAAAGTAACCATTTAAGAAATATGTCAAGCATTTTAGATGTAATCTTTTGTGCATTCTAGAGGAAAATCTTGTTCTTCTCTGTTAAATGCTTAGGTATTAGAAGTCTTTTAAAACGATGTTTGAGTACCTTTGTTGCAATCCAGGAATAGTTGTAGCTAGCAGCTACCGGTAACAGGTTGATTATTCTAGATATAAAATGATTACCATGTCCTTATGCCCAGCTAATATTCTCTTTTTTTTTCTGAATTCAGTATATTTAAAGTTGAAGTTTGCTGCTAAAAATGGCAGATCCAGATGTCCTCACTGAGGTTCCAGCAGCATTGAAGAGATTAGCCAAGTATGTGATCCGGGGGTTTTACGGCATCGAGCACGCCTTGGCCTTGGACATATTGATCCGGAACCCCTGTGTGAAAGAGGAGGATATGCTGGAGCTGCTCAAGTTTGATCGGAAGCAACTTCGATCAGTTTTGAATAATTTAAAGGGAGACAAATTCATCAAATGCAGAATGAGGGTAGAGACTGCTGCAGATGGGAAAACCACTCGCCATAACTACTACTTTATCAATTATCGTACTCTTGTTAATGTGGTAAAATATAAATTGGACCACATGAGAAGGAGGATTGAAACAGATGAGAGAGATTCCACCAACCGGGCTTCCTTCAAATGTCCTGTCTGTAGTAGTACTTTCACAGACTTAGAAGCTAATCAGCTCTTTGATCCCATGACAGGTGAGGTTTATCCAGTTTGTGACTCTTTCTTTTAAGTAAAATAAAATGCACCCCCTTTTTCTTAAATTGACTCATCTAATGTTTAAACCATCATGTATGTCATCATAAAAGTGAATGGGTCAGTGTGTCAGCATAGTCAGCTTACTGTCCTGTTTGGCTATCATACTACTTTGAAAAGCCTTTGCAAAGCCTTTCTCCTTCAACAAGGGACTGTACTCACACATGGCCCACCTGCATCTGCCCCTACCTGTACCTCATTTACAGCTGTAGCCTACTCTGAAGGGTTGACGTCTCTACCATTTTGAGGCTATTCTGACGATTTTACTTTTGACTTCTTCATTCAACATATATTTGAGCATCTACTTGTGCCAGTCATTGCTAGACAGTTATAATACAATGTACTTAAGTGCTTTGTTAGTGGAAGTAGAAAGTGCTATCAGTAGTATGTAACTAGGACATATAGTCTGGATTTGGGGAAGGCCTCTGGAAGATGTTAGATAACAGCTGACACCTAAGATAAGTAAGAGTTAGCCAGAGGAAATAAAAGGGGAACCCTCTCCAAGTTACCAAGTGGATAGTTTAGTGTCTCTTACTTTGTATTAATGGAAGAGAATTGTCAACAAGATAGATAATTGACTCATTTAAGTACTTTTAGTTTAAAGGATTTTTCTTATCAACATAGAATTTAGAAAAGATGCATTTTTTGAAAATACAGTAACTCTAGCATTAACATAAGAAACTTTAAAGTTTGGAGTTGTATAGTTATTTTGTCTTGTTATTTGTAAACTGGAAAAGAGTATAGTTTTGTTGATTATTCAGTGGATCGATTTTGTCTTATTTTCTAGAGGTAAAAATCTATAAAAGACTCAGTGCTGAAAAATCTATAAAAGATTCAGTGCTGTTAAGTTAGATTGTCCCTTTGTTGTGGGTTGAAATCAAGAGTATAGGTTAATTTTTAGTTCATAGATCTGTTTTTAAAAATGTTACCTGAAAAATTTAAACTTTTATACATGAAACATTTTGTGGTAAAAAATCACACCTTTGTGTACATGTTTAATTTCCTATTTTTTAATGTTATCTATGGTACATTTTAAAGAGTTTCCAAATGGGAAATATTCTCCATACCGATTAAGATTGACAAAAAGAGCTGGAGAACCTATGACCTTTTTTTTTTGGTTATCTACTATGAGGCAGTGATTTTGGATGAACGTAATTTAAAGAATTCACATTTGTATTAAACATTTAATTTGTCTGAACCTAAATATTTACTTTGAAATGACTTAACTAGGAGATCTTGATTATAAGAAAATTTTAACCATCCTGCATATAGGAATTGCTTGAGTGTGCTGTAGAGGAAGGTTGTAGAATTTATCTGGAGCTCTTGAGCATATACTAGAAAAATCTCGTGATTCCTGTCATTTATTCTAACAGATTTCTTAAAGGAGCTTTGAATTTTGGTTTTTTGATTCTCTACAGATGTTGTTGTTACAGTGGTCCTGTTTCCATCACTCTTAACCACAGTGGAAGGTGTTATCTAGTCCCTCAGAGAGGGTAATCTAAAAGTACTGTGCTTCTACTACATTTATTCATCATTCAAAGCTTATTTATTGTCATGAAACTTTCCTTCCACTACTTAATATATCAGTATTTAGGAGATTGATCCTTGATGCTCTTTGGATTTCACCCAGTGTTAGAGTCTGAATGAAACTAGTTTTAATCAGTAGATGGCCTGTGGAAGAGATGGCCTAACACCCTAGATTAGTTAAGGTTATTTGAATCAGGAAGTTAGGGTAGAGGGCATGAAAATACTTTGTGAAAGAAAGCTAAAACTGCAACAGTGGTATTGTGCTCAGTCTGAACGAAGACTGTATTTTTACTATGAGGACTATGGATGAAAATGAAAGAAGGGGTGCAGGAGAGCAAGAATGAGTCACTTGACCTTGATATCACTCAGGGGAGGGTGCCCTGATGAGTCATTAATATTAGACGTAATTGGCAGCTATGTCCCTACAGTAAAGCCTGAGAGATCATGATTAAAAAGTTTTAATCATTATGTACCCTCATTCTGAGAACGTACTTGCCTTTTGATTATAATTTTCATTTAGACTTTTCTTTAAGGAGAAAATGTGATTAGGGAATATTAGGCCTCAGTCTGCTTGTCAGTCTGGTGTGTTTCTTTTCTTTTCTTTTTCTTTTTTTTTTTTACTATTAATATTTGATATCCTCATTTGGTCTGTACATTCCCATTAGAAATCTTTGAGTTTTTCTACTTCCTTTGTGTTTTGCTCAGTATTCATTCTTCCCTCCTCACCTCACCTCCCCATTATGAAAAAGATCTTGGTATGTGTAGTGGGGGAGGAGGGAACTTTTTCTGTTGTAATATTTATGCTCTATCTAAACTGGTAGATTGTAGTTTTCATTCTAAGCCCAGTCCTATACAAACCTATCCTATTTCCTGGTTGCTATAGATTTATGGTATTTCTGACCAAGTGATGGGGGTATCGGATGGGCTTCTAACTTCATTTCTTTTCAACAGTTCTTGGGTTGAATTGTGGTTTATGTTAGCAATTAGGGGATATTCAGGAATTAGATTTGAAGCCTTCTAGACTTTACTGCTTATCTGATAAAAAGTCCTGAACTAAAGTGTGTGGACAGCTCTCTGCCACTGGACTCAGGAAATTCTGAGCCCAGCAAAGATTGTTTTACCAATGTTAATTCATACGTAGGTCAGTGATCTTCCTACTTCAGCTTACAGCTTTTACCTACTCCATCTCTGCTTTTCCCTAAAGGTTGTAGATTGTCTCCATACTTTCCATTCAGATTTTGCTTTTGGTGTTTCTGGATTGAACTGTCTCTTCAAATGTTTGATGCTTAGTATGTATAGATATTTTATTTCATTAAAAATGGAATAGCATAGCCTTTGCCCATTAGTCCCTGGTTTCAGAAGCTTAATATGAGGCAAAACCAGCTGTCTCAGTTTCTAAAGTATTGGGGGTTGGGGGGGCTTATATAATCAAAAAAAGATTATGACATGAAATCCCTCAAATCAGCAAAATAGCGTCTTGTGATTCATAAATGCATGTTTAGATTTAGCAAGCTTTCTGACAATGTAAATAAACTTAGTATTTCTGTTTAAGCAGTCTCAGCCATGGGTGATTTAGTTAATGGCACTTCTAGATTAAATTCAGCAACATGCTTCCCCAAAAGGGGAGAAGGGGATCTTAATCTCTTAATAGATGTTAAGTCTAGATGATATAGAAATAGCTTTATTTTTTCCATTTTTAGTTTTAAAATTATGCAACCATAATGAGAGAGAATTTTGAAGAGAAATCACCCACAAAACCACCCACCTTTCACATATTACTTAAAATTACAATCATAGCCTAGAATAGTTTGTGATATCTTGGTTCCTTAATGTACCAAACACTCCTGTTTCTGTCTTCTGTCTAATTAATGTTCAAAGTATCTCTTAATAGGTATGATTTTCTCCCATTTTCTTTTCTACCCCTTTTAGGCACTTTGATTTTATTTATTTATTTGCTGGTATAGATAAGATGCTTTGAATATCTTTGTATCTATAGCATTTAAAATTTTTCCTTAAGAAGAATTCTTAGCAGTGGGAATATTGGGTAAAAGAATATAATTTTATAGCTTGTGTAAAGTCATATACGGCACTGTAATTTTATTGTGGGTGGAGTAAAATTGTTAGGTATTCAAATTGTTAGGTGTTCAAATTGTTAGGAATTCATCTAGAGACCTGGGAATCCCACTTTAAATAAACTTTGAGATAAGAGATAATTTAAATTTTTAAAAACAAAATCTTATGTGTATTTAACAAAATCTCAGAAGCAGGAACAGGAATTTAGAGATTATTTAGTTCAACTCATCAGATGGTATGTGTGTGGGTGCCCATATTGTACTCTTGGATTTGAAGGACCTAAATAAATCTAGGGGTATATAGATTGCTAGGATGTTTTAAATTGTATATTAGGGAAGAATATGATAACTCTCATTGAGAATCAACTTGTTTTGTGTAGCTCCATGGAAGAAATTTAGAGACAGATTTTAGGATTGGTGTAAAGAAGTCTCTAATAACTAACTCTAAAATAAGTCTCTAATAAATAACTCTTAGAAATAGCCAGCAGTAGGAAGAGATCTCCAGTGATGAGTTCTGAGTCACTTGAAATATTCAGGTAAACTTGGTATCTACTTGAAATATTCATGTGTAAGTTTGGGATTAAATCATGAGTCCCTTCTTGCCTTGTGACGCAAGGTAAAGCTTTTTGGTTTAGACAGATCAGTTTCCTGACCCCCCATAGGATTGAAATTCCTCTTCCATTCCCTTAACCTAACGTTTTTAACCTGTTAGAGTCCTACATTTGTGAGACTTTCAAAGACTTCTTTGCCTTCATAGGTCAAGCTATTTTTTCCTGTCTTCATCTTCTTAGAACAGGAAACGTCTTACAAGCAGTGTTTTCAATTCCTGAAATGCTGAAAACACAAACACAAAAAATTTTTCTAGGACCGTTTTGTTCAGTTGCTGAGTCCTTAGTCTTCTTTGGGATCTTATCCAGGATACATTAATTAGAAAATAATACCAGAAAGCTCAAAGGTGTACATTTTTTTTGTTGTTGTTGGGGGAGGGAAAAAAAGAGGTTGGTAATTATTAGAGTAAGTTAAAATATATATAAAAACAAGGTATATATGTCTTTATGGAAAGATAGTAAGGAACAAGTATCTGCTCTCTACCCTTCCATTCCCCACCCCACAAAAAAAAACTTTAGGTCTGATTTTTTTAAAATTCTGCTCCTTTTGATCTTGAGGATTTGAAAAGGAAACCCTCTTCTGTTTTATCTTTTTTGTATTTGATGTTGATTACACAACAGCTAATTTATTTGTGAAGAGTTGCTTTTTAGTTTTGATGCTGCCATACAATATTGTATTGATACTTTTTTTCTAATAATTGTATCAAAACCACAGACTTTTTGCCTGCCCACTGCATTTGAGATAGATTTTATTTAGGGATAGAGAATTTATTGCAAGCTTTGGTATTCATCCAAGTACCATACTTCATTTTGTCCTTTTCTGCCTCATCCCCACCCCCCACATTGTACATTCCTACCCTCCCTCCGCCCCTTATAATGAGTTACAGAATACAGGAATGATGCCTGATTAGATCAACTCTAGGTAAGTGTCCATTTAAGGAAGAAGAGAAGCCAATTTAATTGATAAATTGAATTTTGGGCAGTAAGGTTGTATTGTGTACATAATTAATACATTTAAGATCTTCTGTACTTCAAAAAACATTAAACCTGCTTCTGTTTTTTTCCTTTTTTCATGCAAATGAATGAGTATTTTGCAGTGTTATGTGTTCTGCAGTGAATTATTAAAGGATGATTTTTTTGAATTCCTTTTTATTATAGGTAAAATAATTATGTGAAATGTGTAACTATGTTCCTGTCATGTGTGTTACTATTTGATATAGCAATTCCTTTTTCCATATATTTTCCCTTGCCCAATTAAACTGAAGAAGTATGCTTTTTGAAAATAAAGTTTGGAAATTATATAGAATAAAAAGTGACCTTTTGAGACTTCAACATTCAACTTAACATTTTAACATATATAACCTTTTGAACATTCTGATTAATAAAAGCTGTAGCAAAGGACTTGATAATGCTTTCAAAGAATAGCCCAGGAATGACTATGTAATTGTTTCCTTGGCCAGCCTTGGGCTACAGCATGACTCCCATTTTAGCATTGCAGCACCCTGTGCCATGTCACAGCGATTGGGCTAGTTTGATATTTTTTTTATTTGTGGGAAAATGGCTGAATAATGTTCCAGTTGCAACTACTACTTTTGACAATCTCTGATAGTGAATTGTGGGCTTTAGCTGATGGCCTGTTCAATGTATATACTGTAATAGAGTGAAGAGGGAAAAAATACAATCACAAATAATAGCTAGTTGTTTGGGGACTTGACTCATAATGTCTTCTGCCCATATTCTCATCTTGTGTCTCTGTCCCTTTCCTCAATTATAAATTTCCAAAGCACTTTCTTCTTGTCAAACTAAAGGGGATCAACAGTTTTTTAACTTTGATTTTATTTGTATTTATTGTTCTCTTGACTGAATACTCACGTAACCAAAGTGAGTAACATGTTTGTTAAAATGAGTAGCATGTTGGAAGCAGTTAAGTTGAAGGCCTTGGCCAGCATAATGGGCACCATTTAAATTTTCTTCTGTGTTTAATGAAGGAAAATATCAAGTTTTGAATTTTGTTGAACTACTGCTTTTTGGGTTTCTTTCTTTTGTTACCAATCCCTTCCTCCTTTCCTCTCTATCCCCAATTCACTTTTGTTTTTACTTTTCTTATTTTGGGAGAAAGTTAAAAATAAACTGGTGTAGAACTTTTCCTCTATCCTCTCTCCCTCCCTCCAATCTTTCCCTCACTCCCACAGTTACGTCTACATTTCTTTTCTCCTCATTTGGAGTGATAACTTACCTTCATTAGAAGAGTCCTGAGTCATACAATTGAGACATTTACATACTACTGAATAGAGGACCCTAAAGTATAGTTTTGAGATAGCTATTTGTAAAAGATCTTTTTTCTCCCTACTTTCAATGCTGGTTAGTTATCTGCCTCTGGGTATATTTTGATCCTTCTGGCATACCTGATAGGTTAAAACTCAGGTAGGTAATTGCCTGGCTTGTGATAGTCACTTAATGTTTGTTGAATAAATACTATGTTACAGATCCTTTCTCCTTACATTCCATATTGAAAAGTAAAAAGAATTAGAACTAATGTATATACATGGTAAAAGTTTGCTAACTTGTAGTTGGCAGGGATGACAGGAGGTTGGGAGAGGGATGTATAATTCAGGATGGTACAGTGAGTTTAGTCTTCTGTGTCAGACATTTGTATTTGAAAACAGGCTTAGTGATTTTTCTTTTCAAGCTATGACCTGGTAAACTTAACATCTCTGAGTCCTCACTCCCTCATGCTATTTCACAGACTTGCCTCTGAAGAATACATGGGACTATTTGTATAGTAGCTTTCTTAGTTCTTTTGTGGTATGTGGCTATAGTTGATCAAACAAATGTTTTTCTTTCTAATCCTATCACTTCTTAAGCTTTGCCTAAAGAATCTTTGTAGCCTTCATTTTCTCTCTGCTGCCACATTCTTGGATATAGCTTCTAGGCTCTCCCTTATGTGGCTTGGATTTACTGTTTCTGGTTTTTGCCTTCTTGGTTCTTATATATAGGAAGGGAAAGATGGTGCAGAGCCCTGAGTTTCAATTTCAATTTATTCTCTCATTCTTGAGGAGTGTATTCTATGCATACTACTTAATGTAGAGTGGTTCAGTCACAGGAAGAGTTGGTGTATTTATCATATTGCTTAATTTAAGCAGCTCTCCACCAGGGCATACATTATAATTCCTTTGGAACTTTTAAAATTCATATTCCTGGGCCCCACTCCAGACCTACTGAATCGGCATCTCTGGGGTGGGGCCTAGGTATTAATTCTTCCAGTGATTTTTATGCAAAAACTCAGTTAAGACTATCTTATTGGAAGGCCATCTCAAGCCATAAGGCAGATCAGTGATTTGTAAATATTAGTGTTGATGACTCATGTTCTTTCCCAAAACCCTTCAAGGCCTTTCCTATTACTAAAGAATAAAGTAAAAATGAAGCTTAGCATGCAAGACTCAGTTATGGTCACGCCAGTTTATCTCTTTAGTTCTGTCTTATTACCATTCTTTTTGATAACTATAGTTCTACCAGACTGAAATTGCAGTTTAGCATTGTTTTTCAGCCACCTACTTGTCTTATGATGATCTAGAGTGTCCTGTTCCCTTCCCTTTTCCCTTGCTCTCTGTAACAACTTTTTATCTTCTAAATTCTACCTCAAATTCTATTAGAAGTATACCTTCTCCCTAAGCCTTCCCAAATGCCATCAGTTAGAAGTCACATTCTTTGAACTCCAAAACATGTACTTTATTTTTTTGCACTGGTCCCTGGTTATGTTTATCTCCAGATACCTTTCTTCTCTACTAGACTTTAAGCTTCTTGATGATGGGTTCTGTGTCTGTGTGTATTCCACTACCACTCTTTCAGCAGCCTGGTGTTTAGTTCATATTATGTACTCAGTTTCCATGGGCACCCTTGCCCACCACCCCTTATAATTTGGGGAAAGCTGATTTGCATTTTTATAATGCTTAGTGAAATTCATAAAAAAGCTGTTGGTTTGTTAAATTGGTCTTGTTATTTTCCATAAAATGTCAAATTTCTTATTTTTCTTGGATTCTTTAGAGTCCAAGAAGAAAAATAAGAAATTCTACATTTGGCTTTTGACAGGCTGCTTCTCATTTACAACTTGTGTTTTTGTGATAAACATAGGACGCAGAGACAGGCTAATTTTTCCTTTTCTAATGTTTGCCAGACATGGTGATTATTGAGAGACAAGTGTCCATGGGTCTCTCATGTTATATATGTCTTACAAGCAAGCAGTGGTACTGACTGCCTTTTTTTCTGGACTTTTTAAAGGACATTTATATAGTGAGCAGCATTGTAAGATAGAGATATTGTTTCCAGAGAAAGAGCAGATTTGCTTCTGTCTAGTATATTAAAAGTAGTGTCTCCCTCCAGAACAAAGGATAGTCATGCTTGTGTCCATTATAAAAGATTTGGGTTCCTTTTAAGCTCAAGTTTCATTCCTGTAACACAACCTATTGCATGTACAGTTGTCACCTATCCCTCTTGTGTCACCCTATGGGAATTGGGGCTTGGGGAACTAGCTCAAATACTGACACTGGCTACTGTTATTGCTATGAGTAATAAAGTTTTTTGTCTCTGACCTAAGAATCTTGTGTTTTCTGCTAGCGTCCATGAAATTGGGGCAGAATAACTTGCTAGTTTGCAAGTAGGGTAAAATCTCAGACCATTCACAGTTCTTGGCAGTAATACAAAAGCCATTATTTTCATAACTGCAAAATGGGTCCTTCTATAAGTAACTATTGTTAAATCTGGATGAGGCTAGAATTCATGTTCCTTATGACTATATACTATGTTTTTTTCCCTCCTATTTTTATTTATGAAAATAAATTCATTCAAGTTAAAGGACCATTATTCTGAGATTGTCCTACTATGAAATTATGTGTTAACAGTATTCTCTCTCATTGCTGTTTTATGAGGACAAGCTATACTGACAAGCATGTTGATATGTTTACTTAAAGCTGAAGTTTGGAATATAGTCTTCAAACAAGCATGGGGGTATTTGAGAGGACTTTTTAAAAATTTGGGCATAACATGAATTTTTAATGATAAATAAACTAATAAGCTAGATAAATAATAAAATATAATATTTTGGATAGTGACAATGTTAAGGAAAAAGAAAGGGAAAGGATATGATTGTTGGAGTGGATAGGACAGTGTTGAAATTTTAGATATCATTGGCTAAGGAAGGCCTTACTGAGGTAACTTGTGAGTAAAAAACTGAAGTAGATTAGGAGATTAGCCATTTGGCCATCTGCAGGGAAAGTATTCTGGGAAAAGGGAACAGCAGTGCAAAGGCTCTGCAGCACAGTGTGCCTAGTGGGAGACATTGAGGAGACTGGTTTGTAATACTTTGAAGACATGTCATGAGAGGGTTAGTGTTATCCTTTGTCTTAGCTGTCTTTCTGTGCTTTACCAGATCATTTGCTTTTGTAATTACATATGAGGTACTTTTTCACTCAAGGTATGGGATTTCTTCCTTTAAAAACAAATTTAATAACTACTGAACTAGATAACTTGTCTTCTAACGTGTTTTTAGTTATCACTGACAGTCTCTGTAAGAGCGCATCTTTTAACCATCAAGTCCTACATCAGTATGTTTCTTTAATTCAGCAGGTATATAAGGGCTTTATTTGATTTTATTTTATATGGCTAATTTTATTAACTCCCCCCATGGATTATATTCTATGTTCCTGTTGAAGAGAAGTGGCTGAGACAGTTTGGAACAGTTAGAGAGTAATCTAAGATAGCACACCATCTAAAACCTCTCTAGCCAAGGACACCACTTAAGGCCTTTGTTACTAAATATGAAAGCTAGTTTTTAATTATTTTTGACCTTGAAAAATTGGCACCATACTATTTCCTTGAAACACCATCCTATTCCTCAGGTTGTTCCATTTCTGTTTCTCAAGGATTTCTCTTTCATTGGGTTTATACCTTGACTTCTCTCCTTAATCTCTTTGTGTACTCTGATCTACTTTATGGCTTCAGTTACTACCTATATGTTGTTCATTCTCTGATCTAAATTTCTAGTCTAAACCTCTCTCTTGAGCTCTAAGCAGCTGTAATAAGTTGGCTTATAACATCCATTTTGATGGCCAATGGACAACATAGATCCAGATATCTAAAGCAACTTGATATCTTTTACCTACAAAGAAAAAAGAACTTGTTCTTCTTCTCTTCATTTTGGTAAATGGTATCCTTGTCCAGTTGGTTAAGCTAGAATCTTTATTTTGATGTCCATTAGTCAAAGACCATCAGGTACATGCCTGTAGTAAACCAAGTTAGGTTTATTGATGCTTTCTGCAATGGAAGCCATGGGGAACCGTGGAGTGTCTCAGTAAGATGGTGCCAGACAGACTTAGAGAATTTGGGCTTTTGCTGGGTAATTTTGGGGAGGATTCAGTGGTGGGGGTTTGCTGTGGATTATGTGCTGTCAAGAAGTGGGGGTAATTTGGGCCGGCCCGTGGCTTACTTGGAAGAGTGTGGTGCTGATAACACCAAGGCAAACGGTTCTGATCCCTGTATGGAGATGGCCGGTTAGCTCACTTGGGAGAGCGTGGCTCTGACAACACCAAGTCAAGGGTTAAAATCCCCTTACCAGTCATCTTAAAAAATAGAAGTGGGGATAATTCTATGATTGAGTATCTTAATAAATCTTATCTAGGAGGTGTGAAGAACAAGGTGAGGCCTAAAACTGTAATTGGTAAAGAAGCAGCAGTCACTTGTGTTAGCTGAGATTTTTTTGTGATTCGTACAGAGTCATTGTTTTTGTCTGACCTCTGAAGTACTTCAACAGTGGTTTGGTTTTGCCTCACTTCCATCATGGTCACAGAAGTCCTTATTTGATGTTAGTAGTCTGTGGCATTGTGTTTGACAGAAAAACACCAGACCCTAGCTGTGAGTGGTGGGCCACCACCTAGCTGTCAGGGGCTGCTTTTGTCTCTCTTTCTCACTTATTTGGTGAGATGTAGATGTAGAATTAGGTCACATTTGGATAGTACAAAGATGGATGAAGAGTGTTTTAGACAGGGTATATAAACAAAGAATTTAGGTACTATTGGCTGTGTATGAGGGGCGGTAAAGAAATTTATTCTACTGTGAACATACAGACAGTGCCCAATTTAGATTAGTTTGACTTATGATTTTTCAACTTTGCTATAATGTGAAACCATTGTTTTTCACTATCAGTATGGTATTCAATAAATTATGTGAGATATTCTATACTTTATTGTAAATAGGCTTTGTGTTACATGATTTTGCCCAACTATAGGCTAATGTAAGTGTTCTGAGCATCTTTAAAGAAGGCTAGGGTAAGCTATGATGTTCTGTAGGTTAGGTGTATTAGGTGCATTTTAGACTTATGATATTTTCAATTATGATATTCTCAATTTATGACGGGTTTTTCAGGACATAATCCCATCTTAAGTTGAGGAAAATCTGTATTAGGATGACCTACTGTTACATCAAAGCAGAGATGCCAAGTTTGTTTATTCCTTACCGGAGAAGCAGAGTTAGGGGGTGGTGTTATGTATCCATCACGTATGGGGCCTTTTAAAGCTAATGTCTGAGTACTTATTATGTGCCAGTAAGTACTTACATGATCTCTTTAATCCCTCAAGTAAATTCAGTCAGAATGGAAGGATACAGGTCCCTGGCATTGGGAATAAGAACCAAACTGAAATCTGAGTGCAGCTAGTGGTGTAGAATCTAAATAATGTTTGAGCGTGAGTTTTAGCATAATAGTTTGGATTGATTTGAGTCTTGCTTCCTCCCCCCAGCTAGTAGTTGTATGATCTTGAGCAAGTTACTTAACCCTTTAGAATCTCTGTATTTTACAGATTTAAATAGGCAATAATAGTACCAGCTTCAGAGGGTTGATGATACCTGGCACTTAGTAAGCACTCAATATATAAAAGCTGCTGTTGCTGTTTTTTTGTTAGCTATGTGACTTTCGACAAATCACAATACTCCTCAGACCCTCAGTTCTGAATCACTTTACAGGATTGGTGTGAAGATCAAAAAGTGTACATGGAAGCATTTTAGAACAGAGAACAGAAAGCACTCTACAAATAGTATGAATATTAATGACTGATACATGAGTTAATTACAGGCCATAATATTTTGAGGCAAAATTATACAAGTCTTGAATACTAGGATAAAAAATTAAGATTTTATGCTATGGACTTCAGAAATTCAGCTATCAAGTAGAGTTTAGAGCAAGAGGATGAGACGATATTAGTGGTGTCACAGGAAACTTGGAATTGGAGAGGGAGAACCTAGAGGTTCAAAGACCAGATTTAGGAAGCTCTTTCATGCTAAGTAATAGTGGCCTAGACTAGTGAAATGATAGTAGTTGTGAAAAATCTGTGACATTTCTAAGGAATTACTACAAATTATTTACAAGTTGGATGGGGGGAACATAGAAATAAGAAAAATAAAGGCCTGTTGAACTTTAATTTTGGAAATGGATTGACTAAATTTGTTTAGATATAAATAGTTAACAAATTTGAAGAAATAGCCTTGTGACAATGTACAGGATGACCAGAAACTTTTAGTTTTAAGCATTTATTTGGCTTTCCCCATAATGTAGACCCAGATATGTAATGTATGAAAAGAAAGCTGTTGGGAAAGGATATAAGTTTCAGTGGCAAACTGTAAGGAATTCAGTTTTAAGTTAAAATAAATATAAATCTTGTGATTAAAAACTGCTGTACTGAACTTAGGAATGAAATTACTTTGAAATGTATCAAAAATGATAGATAGATTGATAGATATATGATCAATGAACTACAGCAAAGTGCTAATTGTGGAATCTAGATGGTGGGCACATGAGTGTTCACTGTAAAATTCTTTCAACTTTTCTGTGTATGAAAGTTTTAATAATATAATGTTGGGGGAGGGGTGGAGATATAAACTGCTAAAGGCGTATTTCACTTCCCTGACCTGAGACTTTTGTTTTCTCTGTAGGAACTTTCCGCTGTACTTTTTGCCATACAGAGGTAGAAGAGGATGAATCAGCAATGCCCAAAAAAGATGCACGCACACTTTTGGCAAGATTTAATGAACAAATTCAGCCTATTTATGCATTGCTTCGGGAGACAGAGGATGTGAACTTGGCCTATGAAATACTTGAGCCAGAACCCACAGAAATCCCAGCTCTGAAACAGAGGTGAGTGTAGGCCCTGTGCTCTTTCCAAGGACACTTAAAAACTTGCCCTTGTTTTAACTACCTGTACTTTGGAGAGCAAGTGTGAGTAAGTAATTTACCAGGAGACTGAAGACTATAATGTTACATATGTTCTAAGCTCTGCCATACTTGTCTTATTAACTTGTGCCTGTGATGAAATTTGTTTGTACTGCATGCAAAACAGTGTGGGCCTTGGGCAAAAATCTTTAAATAGTTAGGTTTAACTTCAGGTACTTGGACCTGCAGCAACTCAGCCAATTGTTAGCTAATCCTAAATTAGTTGTGCCTTTTGAGGATATTTGAATTTTCGTAGCCAACTTTTCTTTAAGGAATACAGCATTTTCTTTTTTGTTTTTGAAGCATTTTTAACCACACGTTTATTATCTTCCTTAATTTTAAATGCAGTTTTCTTGAAAATAAAGTATAGTAGGTGTTGTCTGGGGGTTAATACTTGTAATAATGGCTCCCTATTTTTACCAGTGTAAACTAATGTTTGAATTGCAGAGACAGCCTTAGTTTTGCCATGCCATAAAAAGTGGTTTATATTCATTTTTGAAAAGCATAAATGAGAATTGGAATCTGGGAGTGTTCTCTTACTCTACGCGTTTTTTCTGTCTTTCTTTCCCATGTCAAGCTGAGTTTATATTCATCTACTCATTTCCGTAGAGCTCAACAGTCCAGGCTGTACTTGTATGGCTTTTTTTTTTTTTTAAGTTTTATTTTGTTGATATACATTGTGGCTGATTATTGCTCCCCATCACCAAAACCTCCCTCCCTTCTCCCTCCCCCCTCCCCCCCAACAATGTCCTTTCTGTTTGCTTGTCGTATCAACTTCAAGTAGTTGTGATTGTTATATCTTCTTCCCCTGCCCCCCGGTTTTGTGTGTGTGTGTGTGTGTGTGTGTGTGTGTGTGTGAATTTATTTATTAATTTTTAGCTCCCACCAATAAGTGAGAACATGTGGTATTTCTCTTTCTGTGCCTGACTTGTTTCACTTAATATAATTCTCTCAAGGTCCATCCATGTTGTTGCAAATGGCAGTATTTCATTCGTTTTTATAGCTGAGTAGTATTCCATTGTGTAGATGTACATTTTCCGTATCCACTCATCTGATGATGGACATTTGGGCTGGTTCCAACTCTTGGCTATTGTAAAGAGTGCTGTGGTGAACATTGGGGAACAGGTATACCTTCGACTTGATGATTTCCATTCCTCTGGGTATATTCCCAACAGTGGGATAGCTGGGTCGTATGGTAGATCTATCTGCAATTGTTTGAGGAACCTCCATACTATTTTCCATAGAGGCTGCACCATTTTGCAGTCCCACCAACAATGTATGAGAGTTCCATTTTCTCCACAACCTCGCCAGCATTTATCGTTCAGGGTCTTTTGGATTTTAGCCATCCTAACTGGGGTTAGATGGTATCTCAATGTGGTTTTGATTTGCATTTCCCGGATGCTGAGTGATGTTGAGCATTTTTTCATATGTCTGTTGGCCATTTGGATATCTTCCTTAGAGAAATGCCTACTTAGCTCTTTTGCCCATTTTTTAATTGGATTGCTTGTTTTCTTCTTGTAAAGTTGTTTGAGTTCCTTATATATTCTGGATATTAATCCTTTGTCAGATGTATATTTTGCAAATATTTCCTCCCACTCTGTTGGTTGTCTTTTAACTCTGTTAATTGTTTCTTTTGCTGTGCAGAAGCTTTTTAGTTTGATATAATCCCATTTGTTTATTATTCCTTTGGTTGCCCGTGCTTTTGGGGTCATATTCATGAAGTCTGTGCCCAGTCCTATTTCCTGAAGTGTTTCTCCTATGTTTTCTTTAAGAAGTTTTATTGTTTCAGGGTGTATATTTAAATCCTTAATCCATTTTGAGTTGATTTTAGTATACGGTGAGAGGTATGGATCTAGTTTCATTCTCCTGCATATGGATATCCAGTTATCCCAGCACCATTTGCTGAAGAGGCAGTCCCTTCCCCAGTGAATAGGCTTGGTGCCTTTGTCAAAGATCAGATGGCAGTAAGCGTGTGGGTTGATTTCTGGATTCTCTATTCTATTCCATTGGTCAGTGTGTCTGTTTTTATGCCAGTACCGTACTGTTTTGGTTATTATAGCTTTGTAGTATAGCTTAAAGTCAGGTAGTGTTATGCCTCCAGCTTTATTTTTTTGCTCAGCATTGCTTTGGCTATGCATGGTCTTTTATTGTTCCATATAAATGTCTGGAGAGTTCTTTCCATTTCTGAGAAAAATGTCTTTGGAA
The DNA here is from genome assembly GCF_027409185.1 of Cynocephalus volans. NCBI lineage: Eukaryota > Metazoa > Chordata > Mammalia > Dermoptera > Cynocephalidae > Cynocephalus > Cynocephalus volans. Next base: position 124,487,948 of record NC_084460.1, on the reverse strand, counting down.
TTTTGATGGGGATTGCATTGAATTTGTATATCATTTTGGGTTGTATGGACATTTTCACTATGTTGATTCTTCCAATCCAAGAGCATGGGATATCTTTCCATCTTCTTGTATCCTCTCTAATTTCTCTCAGCAGTGGTTTGTAGTTCTCATGATAGAGATTTTTCACCTCCTTGGTTAACTCAATTCCTAAGTATTTTATTTTTTTGGTGGCTATTGTAAATGGGCAGGCTTTCTTGATTTCTCTTTCTGCATGTTCACTATTGGAGAAAAGAAATGCTACTGATTTTTGTGTGTTGATTTTGTATCCTGCTACTGTGCTGAAATCATTTATCAATTCCAACAGTTTTTTTGTAGAGGTTTTAGGCTGTTCGATATATAGGATCATGTCATCTGCAAACAGGGACAGTTTGACTTCATCTTTTCCGATCTGGATGCCCTTTATTTCCTTCTCTTCTCTGATTGCTCTGGCTAGTACTTCCAACACTATGTTGAGTAGGAGTGGTGAGAGTGGGCATCCTTGTCTAGTTCCTGTTCTTAAAGGAAAAGCTTTCAGCTTTTCCCCATTCAGGATGATATTGGCAGTGGGTTTGTCATATATGGCTTTAATTATGTTGAGATACTTTCCCTCTATACCTAACTTATAGAGGGTCTTTGTCATGAATGAGTGCTGAACTTTATCAAATGCTTTTTCAGCATCTATAGAGATGATCATATGGTCCTTGTGTTTGAGTTTATTAATATGGTGTATCACATTTATTGATTTGCGTATGTTGAACCAACCTTGCATCCCTGGGATGAATCCCACTTGGTCGTGATGAATAATTTTACATATGTGTTGCTGTATTCTGTTTGCTAGTATTTTAGTGAGGATTTTTGCATCTATATTCATCAAGGATATCGGCCTGTAGTTTTCTTTTTTGGTTATATCTTTACCTGGTTTTGGTATCAGGATGATGTTTGCTTCATAGAATGAGTTTGGGAGATTTGCGTCCGTTTCAGTCTTTTGGAATAGTTTGTAAAGAATCGGTGTCAATTCCTCTTTGAATATTTGGTAAAATTCTGCTGTGAATCCATCTGGTCCTGGGCTTTTCTTTGTTGGGAGCCTTCTGATAACAGCTTCAATCTCCTTTATTGTTATTGGTCTGTTCAATTTTCTACGTCTTCATGGTTCAGTTTTGGGAGCTTGTGTGTGTCCAGAAATTTATCCATTTCCTCCAGATTTTCAAATTTGTTGGCGTATAGTTGTTTATAGTAGTCTCGAATGATTCCTTGTATTTCATATGAATCAGTTGTAATATCGCCTTTTTCATTTCTAATTTTGGTTATTTGAATCTTCTTCTTTTTTTTGTTAGCCATGCTAATGGTTTGTCAATTTTATTTATCTTTTCAAAAAACCAACTTTTTGTTTCGTTGATCTTTTGAATTGTTTTTTGGTTTTCAATTTCATTCAGTTCTGCTCTGATCTTAATGATTTCTTTCCGTCTGCTAACTTTAGGTTTGGATTGTTCTTGTTTTTCTAGTTCTTTAAGGTGAAGTGTTAGGTTGTTCACTTGCCATCTTTCCGTTCTTCTGAAGAGAGCGTTTAATGCGATAAATTTTCCCCTCAATACTGCTTTTGCAGTATCCCACAGGTTTTGGTATGATGTATCATTGTTTTCATTAGTTTCAATGAATTTTTTCATTTCCTGCTTGATTTCTTCTTGGACCCATATGTCATTAAGTAGAATGCTGTTTAATTTCCATGTGTTTGTATAGTTTCCAGAGTTTCGTTTGTTATTAATTTCTAGTTTTAATCCATTGTGGTCTGAGAAGATACATGGGATAATTCCAATTTTTTTTGAATTTATTGAGACTTGATTTGTGACCTAATATGTGATCTATCCTGGAGAATGATCCATGTGCTGATGAGAAGAATGAATATTCTGAGGTTGTTGGGTGGAATGTTCTGTAGATATCTGCCAATTGCAATTGGTCTAGAGTCTTGTTTAGATCTTATGTTTCTCTACTGATTCTTTGCCTAGATGATCTGTCTAATATTGACAGTGGGGTGTTCAGGTCCCCTGCTACTATGGTATTAGTGTCTGTTTCCTTGTTTAGGTCTAATAGCGTTTGTTTTATAAATCTGGCTGCTCCAACATTGGGTGCGTACATATTTATGATTGTTATGTCTTCTTGATGCATCAGTCCTTTTATCATTAAGTAGTGTCCCTCATTGTCTCTTTTTATGGTTTTTAGTTTAAAGTCTATTTTGTCAGATATAAGAATAGCTACTCCAGCTCGTTTTTCTTTTCTGTTTGCATGGTAAATCTTTTTCCATCCTTTCACTCTTAGTCTGTGTGAATCTTTATGGGTGAGGTGGGTCTCTTGTAGGCAGCATATAGTTGGGTCCTCCTTTTTGATCCAGTCAGCCAGTCTGTGTCTTTTGATTGGGGAATTTAAGCCTTTTACATTAAGAGTTGTTATTGAAAGGTGTTGATTTATTCCTAGCATTTTATTGGTTGTTTGGTTGTCTTAGGTGTCTTTTGTTCCTTGCTTTCTGATTTACTGTTTGGTTTCTGTGTTTGTTGGTTCCTTAGGTTGTAGATAGTGTTTTTGTTTGCTTGTTTTCTCTTCATGGATGCCATTTTTATTATACTAGTGGGTATTGATTTTTCTTGGTTTTTTATGGCAGTGGTAGTTATTTTTCAGGAACCAAACCCAGTACTCCCTTGAGGATTTCTTGTAAGGGTGGTCGTGTGGTAGTGAACTCCCGCAGTTTTTGTTTGTCTGAAAAATATACTATTTGCCCTTCATTTCGGAAGGATAGCCTTGCAGGGTAGAGTATTCTTGGCTGGCAATCTTTGTCTTTTAGTATTTTGAAAATATCATCCCATTCCTTTCTAGCTTTTAGGGTTTGTGATGAGAAGTCTGATGTTAGCCTGATTGGGGCTCCCTTATAGGTGATTTGATGCTTCTCTCTTGCAGCTTTTAAGATTCTCTCTTTGTCTCTGAGTTTTGCCAATTTGACTATGACATGTCTTGGAGAAGGCCTTTTTGGGTTGAATACGTTTGGAGATCGTTGAGCTTCCTGGATCTGAAGATCTGTGATTTTTCCTATACCTGGGAAGTTTTCTGCCACTATTTTGTTGAATATGTTTTCAATGGAATCTCCATTTTCCTCCCCTTCTGGAATACCCATGACTCGGATATTTGAGCGTTTGAGGTTGTCTGATATCTCTCTCAGATTTTCTTCCATGTCTTTGATTCTTTTTTCTTTCTTTTTGTCTGCTTGTGTTATTTCAAACAGCCCATCTTCAAGTTCCGAGGTTCTCTCTTCAACTTCGACAAGCCTGCTGGTTAAACTCTCTGTTGTGTTTTTTATTTCGCTGAATAACTTCTTCAGTTCAGCAAGTTCTGCTACATTTTTTTTCAGGACATTGATTTCCTTGTACATTTCCTCTATCAGATCCTGTATACTTTTTCTCGTTTCATCATGATGTCTAGCTGAGTTTTCTTGTATCTCATTCAGTTTCCTTAGAATTATCACTCGACATTCCTTGTCAGTTATTTCAAGGGCTTTTTGTTCTATAGGATCTAGAGTTTGAGATTTATTATCTTTTGGTGGTGTGCTTTCTTGATTTTTTGTATTTCTGATATCTTTTTTTTTTGGTGTTATTTATTGTGGCAGGGGTTTTCACAGACCACCGGTTTGAGACTAATGACTGACTAGGATGTTGCTGTGGTTGCCAGTTTCGTATGGCTCCCTCCGTGACTGCTCAGTTGGCCTCTAGTGCCTTGTGTGTGTGGTTGCCTCGGGTCTTGGGCTTCTCCGGGGATCCACCTTTCTGGTCAGCTTGGACTCTGCTGGGCTGGTGGATCACGTACCACAGGGTGTGTGATCTCTGTTGAGCTTTCACTTCCCATGCAGGACTTCTCCCTGTTCCGTGTGCTCTGGCCCAGGCTGTTGGATCGTGCAGTGGCGACCCCACCGGGTGTGTGGTTTCTGTCGAGTCTCCGCCTCCCAGGTCGCCAGTCTCCCCACTCTGTTCGCACTGTGCTGGGCTGTGGCGTGTCTTCTGCGCCCCTCTTCTATCAGCTGGGCCTTCAAGACTCTGCTTGGCACCGCCTCGCCCAGGAAGTCTACCAGGTTTCTGCTAGGCACAGACGACCAGTCTCTCTGGGTGCCTTTGTAGCACTGTGTATATCTTTCTCGGGTCTTGTTCACCTTTGTATCCCCCTGGCATAGACCAAATCTAGTGCCCACCTGCCGCCTGCTCTCCGGCAGGTTCAAGTGGACCTGGGGACTCTCCTACCACACTATTCCCAACCAGAAATTCGTTAGGCTTTTTTCTGAACTGGTGGCTGCAGAGATGGTATCTGCCTCCCAATAACAGGAAGTTTACTGGGGGCCGGAGTCCAGGGTGTGGTGGAGTGACAGTCGGCCCGCCCGTACTTCCTTGCCCTCCCAACACTGGCCGGGGACGCCCCCCGCCACCAGCCCCGCCAGAGAACCACGGAGGGAGTGGGAGGGGTGGCTGGCCCGCAGGCTCCAGAAAGCCCCGCGCTGGTCCAAGCAAGTGGGAAGGCTCAGTGAGGGGCTGAGCCGGGCGGAGCTGCCCGGACCTGGGTAAATGGAGGCAGCCCCGGGGCGGTGAGTGGCCTGGTGATGCAGGCGGGAGCTGGGTGGGCGTAATCCCTCCGAGCAGAGCTGGGCCAGGGGTCACTCACAGGGTTGTGCCAGGTCGGGTATTCACTCTCTGTCTCTGGTTTGTCGCCTTCCCTGTTCTCGGCTGCTGCCGCCTCAGGCTGTTCAGTCGTAGCGCGGCTCGGGCGCTCCCAGGAATCTTCTTTAATGCTGGCCTGAAACCTCGAATCCTGAATAGGGCAGCTGGCCGCCTTCAGCGCGGCCCCGGCCTCCGGGATCCTGTCTGCATCCACAGCAGCCCTGGCACCGTGTTCCCTGTTTCAAGACTCGCTTTTGCAGCTAAGAAACAGTTCTTTTCCTGCTCCACGCTTCAGAGTTGTTGCCTGTAAATGAGGCATCCTCTCCTGCCGAGGGCAAAGTGGCAGTGCGCCACCACGACCGGCCAGGAGCTGTGGTCCTCCCTTAAGAGATGGCAAGAGGAAGGTCCACAAGTTTCCCGGCTGCCTGAGGCCCAGTGGCCGCCTTTTCCACCTCAGCTACTCCACGCCAACTGCCGCAGCCACCGCCATCTTGAAACCTGTTCTTGTATGGTTTTTAAGAGCACTCTTAATATCTTATTCCCTCTGGTACTGATGTTATAGAATAGCCAGTCCTGAGCAAATTGAGTTTCTTTTGGGTGGTTAAAAGCAATCCAGCTGTACAGAAAGTTTCTAATCTAGTGTGAATTTTCTGGTCTAGCACCATGTATCAGTTGGGATGCCTTTGCCTGTGATAACAGAAAATCCAACTAGCGGTAGATTAAACAATAAGAAAATTAGTCTTGCATGACCAGAAGTTCTGAGGTAATATGGTTCAGAATTGGTTAATTTTGCAGCTCAGTGTCATCCTCAAGGATCTGGATTTGTTCCATCTTTATGCTCTGCTGAACCTAGCCTGTTGGTTATCCTCTTGGGACTGTGAGGGGTCTAGCCTAAGATGGCCATGTCTCTCCAGGTATCACATGCAGATAAAAATGTCCAAATGCAGAAAAAATGACTGTTTATCACCCAATGCCTCACAGGCTACAGTTGCTGTATATTCTTATTTCTAAACCAGCATCTGGCAAAGGAAATGGGGTCACATGATTGGTGCTTAGACTACTTAAGGTTTACCTTATAAGGTTGGGGTAGGTCCCAGAGTTCTTTGAAGCACATAGACATCAGTACTTGAATAAAACCAGTAAGCAAAAAGGAGAGGAGCCACAGTTGGTAGGGAACCAATATCATCCATATCACAGGTAGCCTTAAGTTTTTGTTACTGATTATTTTGCCTCTTATTTTTTTTTTTAAATATCTTTTTTTATCCACTTGAGTTATACTGTAGCTCTAACATAGAAGCCTATGAGGGAAATTGATTTTACAAGAATACATAATTTTGTAAGCCTGTGGATTATTTCATGTTGAAGTATGCTTCAGCATACTCTGTGTTAGCTTTCTACACAATATAATACTATCTGAATTATTCTTGTGTTTCCTCTTCTACCTACAGTTATTCGTCCTGTTTATCAAAATGCTTCCGCACTACGATAGCATTCAGTCACCACTACCACTGGCTTCCTGCCTCTAATGTTCCTCACCTACCACAGTCCAACATGTACCTCCCATTCCAGGATCTTTTTTTGGGAGGGGGTGGTGGCTGGCTGGTATAGGGATTAAACCCTGGACCTTGTTGTTAACAACACAATGTTCTAACCAACTGAGCTAACTGGCCAGCCCCCATTCCACAATCTTTATTTAGATATTCTTCACTCCATGCCTGAGACAAGTCATAGTGGTCCAGCAACACTAGAGGCCCACCAGCAGCTCCCTATATCATGTCACCTTCTTCTGATCAGGAATGATGGTGACTCTAGGGATAAAGAAGAATCAGGAAGTAGAAGAAATAAACTGATCAGGAAAGAGGATAGCCAATAGCCTGGTCATCAAGGAAGAAGCAGGGATTGGAGACAGGCAAGAAAGACAGAATGGAGTAGGAACAAAATACAATTGTTGCCGTGTGGTCAGGGAAGAACCACTGGAGCTAGGTTAGAAGATGTTACCCTGGCTGAGATGGCCCCACCAAGCATTTCACAACAAGCTCCACTGCCTGGATATAGCATCCTGGAAGAGGTATTGATTTGGCCTCTCTGGATTACAGGGGCATAAAGTTCTACAGTAGCCCGTCCTCCCCTAAAGACATCCTGCCACAAGTACAAGAAAAGAAGCATCAATAGTGTGGTATGAGAGCTCAGAGACAACATTTTTCTTTTAATAGGTGGCATCATTGTTAGTTTGGTTACTGATATGTAACCAAATTCTATCTTGTCTCTATATCAGGAACTAGAGGCTACCTCTGTAGAAATGCCAAGAGTTGATGGACAGTTGTAGCCTTTCAGCATGTCAACCCATTAGTGATATATTCAAAGTCTTCCTATCTATTTGAAATGGATCTCCTTGCCAGTAACCTTCCCTTTTCCATCATTTCTTAACATTCACCTTAAAGATCTTTAAAAATTTAGTTTTTAAATAATATTTCTCTCTTAACCCTGAGTAAGAGTTGTATCTTTTAAAAGTTTTAAAATTTCTTAAATAATATAGAAAGATTCAAACATGAGTTGTCATTTTTGTCATTTTCAATTAAAATGTGTACATTCTTTCCATAGTAGAAATTTAGATTGCGAACAAGTGAACCTGGGTATCTCTCATCTACGTCCTCTTTAGTGCCACATTTGCTGGTGATTTAGATTTGTCTGTCTTGGTGAAAGTAGAAATCAAAACTGTGGAGTCAACTCTCTGTGGTTAAAAATATCTTCTTTTAAAAATTCTTCCAAATTTTAAAATTTGTTTGACTTGTGGTCAGATTTCTCCTGTCTCAAACTGGAATAAAACCCATCGTGAATTTATATAGCGGAACACTGAAAACAAATGATTTTTTAAAAGTAGTCTTGTGTTAACATTTATTTCACTTGTCCTGTTCATTCTCTCTAGTGTTCTTGTTTTTCTCTACTCAGAGTACTTCATATACCTTCATGAGAATCTTTGGAATTAATGCTAAAAATGAAGCATAGATGAAACTTTGTCATCTTCAATTAAAATGTGTACATTCTTTCCATAGTAGAAATTTAGATTGCGAAAAAGTGAACCTGGGTATCTCTCATCTACATCCTCTTTAGAGAAACACAGTAGTCTCAGAAAGAGTGAGTGAGTCATTTAAGAGTCTGGATGAAGGAAAGACAGGTAAGGATGTAGTTGGTCAGGTTAGAGGTAGAGAAATGCCTTTTCTATCTCTCTCAAGTGTGGTTAGGTAGTTCAAGGAAACACATTTTGGGGTAGATATATAGAGAGAGCAGGCTCAGCACAACAAGGTAAGGATGTTGGCTGAGGGTAGAAGAAGCATTGAAAGGAGTCAGGGAGACAAATAGGTGAGGGAGGAGAAACTCATAATGTAGAGAAACCACAGAAACATATAAAAACGGATCAGGCCAAGAAAGAATGGAAGAGAAAAAGTGAATGCTGGGGGAGACCAAAATTCAAAAAACCAACCTACACCAAAGTAAGCAGAGTCAGATTACAATGAAGGCAAGCCACACAGGCTTTTCGAAGACAATGTGGAGCAGGTAGAAGATAGAAGAAGAATGACTAGGGACAGATATGGTTAAATTGAGACAAACAGTAATTGGTACAAAAAGTAACATCAGATAAATGCAGAAAGAAATAGAACGTACAGAGAAACCAGTTATTTGCAACTGTAGCATAAGACTTCAAAATATAGCAAGACACATAGATAGATTGGTTATATTTAGAGAGATATGCCCTGTAGACCTAGAGTCAGACTGGGGGAGCCAGTAACTGGTAGAAATGAGACAAATACAGAGGGGACAAGAGAAGTGTTCAAGGCATGGAACAGATAGAATAGGCACCAGGAAGAAAGGCCATGGGACAGAGTGGTTTACAAAGCAGCTCTGGGTGCAGTAGACTATGAAAAGAATGCAGAGGTGGTAGCTGGAAGGCGAGGATTAAATGACTGGATGAGTGTGGATTGTACAACTGGAGAGGGCATGGGGTTTTTTTATTGCAGAAGTGGCAGTGGCCCTAAGGATATCCAGAAGCAGGACAGGAGGGATGGGATAAGCCCAAGGTTAGCTCCAGAGGATGGTCAGAAACACAGTGTTGTTAAGGAGATACGTAATGGGCCAGTCAGATACACAGACAGAGAAAGCCCATGTAGGTAGATGTGAAGTGGTTACAGGAAGAAATGAAGAGCAATGGAGTAAGCAGAAATGAAGTAGGACTAAAGTGATGGAAAAATAATACCTTATGAGGAGAGAAGACGAAGTATTGCTTAGATTCAGAATGAGAGAGGGCTGGTACACAGGAGACAGTCCAGGATCATGGAAAACATTTAGAGAAAAATTGGAAGAGAAATAAAGGAGAATCATGAGGCCAAGACAGTCAGTGGACACTGCAAGGAGCACAGCAAAAAGTATGGAGTGAGCAGGTAGTTCAGGAAACATGAAGGTAGTTTATGGGATAAAACATATCTGTGTAAACAGAGCACAGAAATTGATGCAGAAAGCATTAGTAGTGGCAAAGACAAGGCATGAGCTTAGACATGCAAATAAATGGGTATATTCAAAATAATTTGCAAGAGATTGAGAGTGAAACAAGCAGGTAAAACAGAGCAGCAGAAAGACTGAAAACTTGGCTTAACTTACAGAGATGGGGGAACATCAGTGACTGGAGAAAGATAAAGACACGTCAGGCCTGGAACATACTGTCAGGCAAAGAAGATTATGGGTAGTAGAGGTAAAAAGCAAAATAAAATAGACTAAGAAAGAGATCATAGTCACTGAGGGATAGAAACAGTAGTTGGAGTTGGGTACAGAGAGTCAGAATAGATGAAGAGATGGAAAGATACGACTTGATAGGAAAGAGGGAGCCTCCAAAGCAGACCTTCCTGTGGAGGGCAGGACGGCGTCCCATCTCCTGGTCCACGCTGCTGTGAGGGAAGGAGGGCAATGCTGGCTGCAGCTGTCCAGGGGCTGGAGTGGCCCCAGCTGCTTTTCCTCAGTGCTGGGAGGGAAGACACATGATGGTGGGTGTTTGACAAAGGCTGTAGTGTGGGCCACCTGCCCTCAGACCCTGCCTGCTACCTCCTGCCTTTTCTCAGGCCTGGTGACAAGGAAGGACAATCACTGGCACTTGCTGAGTCACATCCTCATCCTCCCCACATCCCCCCAAGCTCATCCCATCAACCAGCAAGCCCAGCCCCAGGGCATTTACGGGCAGAAGTGATCCAGGCCCAAGTCAGAGTTTGGCCTTTTCCAGCCTACTCAGGTCCCCCCTGACCCCAACTGTTCCTGCCCCACCAAAGCTCCTAGCCAAGCCCCCAATAGCAGCAACTAGGGAGAGAATGGAAGATGTCCCTTCTGCTTAGAGAAAGAAATGGCTCCATAGGTTTCACATTTGTCTGCTGATTGGAGAGAACAGACCCCTTCCAGAAGGTGCCACCACCATCTTCTGGGCAGCCATCTCCCCAGAGAGGCCCATTCCGCTGCTCCACTGCACTGGTCCCAGAATTTTTGGTTTTGGAGCTTTTGGAGAGAGCTTCACCCAGGAGGCTCCCTCTGATCCCCATGTGGTCATCCCCATAGGGTGTGGGCAAGTGGGCTCACCCCACCAGCGTGGGGGCCCCAGCTGATGGCAGCTGTAGGAGCCTCTGTCGAGGGCCCTGCCCATGAATCCTGCCTCTGATGGGAGACTGAGGAAGTGCACAACCAGGAGGGTAGGCTGTGTCAGGTCATCCACCTGCCCAAGGGGCCCTGAAGGTTGAGTGGAGTTAAGGCTCCAGGTATGCTGGGTAGGGAGAAAGGGCTTACTGTCACATTGCATCCCCACTCCAAAGGCCACTGCACTGACAGGAGCTGCTGTCTGTCTGGAGCTGGGGGATCCTCGGTAGGGTCAGGATTAGGGTCAGGTGCAGCCTCCTGTTGACATTGCCGCCACTGTCTTGCCTTATTCGTGGTAGAGGCCAGGGCTGGCCCGGGGCCCATGGGGAGCTTGTTCTGGCCATATATATGAATTTTCATTCTCAGAAAACCTTACTTTCCAACAAAATTTGTGTAGCAGGAAAGTTTTATGAATTCATATGCTGAAAGAAAGTTTAAATAAAGGAAAAGCCCACATTAAAAAGAAAACAAACTCCAATTTCCAAATGCGTCTCCTAGTGCAGGGGGTGTGTGTTTGTCCACTCTCTGGCTCACTCTGCCTGTCTGAGTGAGCTTCTGTGGCAATTAAAACACACCCCTGGATCTTGTGCCACAGAAGGTTAAAGTCACATATGCTCTGTGGCCAGAGGGATGGTCACCTGAAGAATGGCTACTTCAGAGTTAGCCGCTTGAGATGGAGCAGTCCAGCCAAGCACCTGTAGTCCAGGTAGGATAGCATAGTCCCTTTGGCAAGTGAATTGTGTTTTCAGTTCACAGGGAAGAGGTCCTGGGGTTGTGTGTGACAGATAGCACATAGGCTGTTTCTAGGATTGTAGTGTGCTTTCCCAAACTGTACATCATTGGTGTTGCAGAACTTCAGGAAATGTGGCAACTAGACTGTAGTGTTGAGCCAGGTCCTTGCCCAGGTGCACAGTGTTCTGTGTGCAGAGAGCGCTGGCTCTGTGTCCCACACCCACTTCAGCCTGTCCTCCCCAAGCAGGCCATGACTATCTTGTACTAGAGCTGCTCTAGTCTCTCAGGAATTTCCTCATTATTTTTACTATGTAAATAAAGCTTCCTGGTTTGATACCTGCCCACCCCCCAAAAAGAAAGGCTAGTTCATACAGAGGGATATGATTTACTCAGTGAGGGGCAGGAAAAGAACATTAATTCTAAGTTGAGGTCTGACATTATAGAATACTTTTTCTATGGTCAGCACACAAAAGAAAGGAAAAAGCACACAGAACCAGTTTTGATTATTCTGGGTTGAGTTGAGAAAATATTTTTAAAAATACAGTGTGTTTTATTTTGTTTTTGTTTTTTAAACAAAATACTCATGAAAGATATTACTGGGAGAGAATTTTGCCAGACTAGTAGTATCTGTAAGTGGATTATGTCACCATATCATTCTCCCTTCTCCTAAGTAGATTTATTAAAGTATCTTAAGCTATAAAACCTCAGTCATTTATATATGCCCAAGGATCCAGTGGTTAAGGAACTTAAATACAAGTAGGATGTGCTGTTCTAACCCATGTAGCTTTCACCCTGAGGTATAGAAGAAGTTTCTCAGAATTATTAAAATGTGTGCATGATTGCTAGATAGTATTTATTTGTAATACTTAGTAACTACCTCCCCAGCTGCCCTTATTTTCTAACACCAAGACTTTATTTTTCTTCTTCCTGTCCTCCTCTAATCTTTTTATATAGCAAGGACCGTGCAGCAAATACTGCTGGAACTGCTGGCCTGGCAGGTGGGCACCACCGGGAAGCATGGACCACCAAAGGTCCCTCCTATGAGGACTTATACACTCAGAATGTTGTCATTAACATGGATGACCAAGAAGATCTTCATCGAGCCTCACTGGAGGGGAAATCTGCCAAAGAGAGACCCATTTGGTTGAGAGAGAGCACTGTCCAGGGGGCATATAGTTCTGAAGAGATGAAGGAAGGTAAGAGTAGAAGTTAGTAAAATGGATATGTCTTGGGTTTAGTAAAGAATGAACTTGACTTAGGAAACTGCATGAGCAATTCTTAGTTTTCTCTCTCTCCTCTTTTTTGGGGGGGTAGGGGGGGCATGTCTGGCTGGTACAATGGTCCAAATCCATGACCTTGGGATTATAAGGCTGTACCCTAACTGAGCTAACTGGCCAGCCCAATTCTTAGTTTTATTGGTAATCCACTGCACCTGTTTTACAAAACAATTAGTTGCATTATATCAAGAAGTAAGAAATTGAGAAATAAGCGTTAAAATCAACCAATACACTTGTTTCATCCTTCAGCTTAGTCAAAATAAATAGTTTTTTAAATCTCCATTTTTAGATTTACAAAATTGCTATCTCTTTATCTTAATTTCTTGGAAAAGTGGTATTGTGTTCAAGATAGCCAAATTCACCTCTCCTTTAATCTTCTATTGCCCTAACTTATATGCATTTTATTTTTCTGAATTGGGAGCCATAACTATACATTAGTCCAAACTTTTATGTTGTCTCCTTATAAACACCAAGGAGGTTGTGCTACCTGAAATACAGCAAAGATACTACATGAGTAAAGGATTGAGCATTCTCACAGTCCAAGAAGACTGGCAGAACTTTATCCTAGAAGATTTTGGAAATCTCTGTGAACTATAGGGGTTAGGAATTGCATAATAATCTTCAGAAGTTTGAGAATTGCAAGATCTTACTTTTTAAGTTTTAGTGTAAGTTACTGGATTCAAGATGTTGGGTGATGATTATTTAGTAGTATGTTGAAAGGGGAAGCTAAGACTGGGTAAACATTACTCAGAAACTGGAAAGAAGTAAAAGGGAGTCTCTGTACCTTTGGTTAGATTTCATCTGCATAAGAATCTAGGTGTCCCTATTCCATGTTATGTGTCATTACTAACACGGTTCTATGATGCTAAAGAATCATCAGTAACTGAAAACCACTTGTTTTTTGGCCTTTCTCTTAACCTCTTTTTCTTTCATAATTTGTATTTGGTATACTGTGTATGAGTATGCTAGAAATTGTGAAAGTAGTGTATGGAGTTGGGTAGTGTTGGTACAAGCAGGTAGTATGATTCTCTTTGATATTTTAATTACAATCAGAAAAAAAGTCTTTCTTGGCAACCATACTTTACTCTCCCTCCTCCCCACTGATTAGCTTGCCATATTTAATTATTGTGATTCAAGTTGTTTTAGACTATACAAAAGTACTTCAAAACGTTCGTGGAAAAATGGAATTAAAAGATAAAAATCCTTCCATGAACTTTGTGAAGTACCACTGTCTAGTCATTAGGCTGTACAATTATTCAATAGATTTGTTTTCCCAAACTTGGCTTCTTGCCTGTTCTTGAAGCAGCCAAATCTTATTTTCTTTGAATTTAGAGCCAAAATTGATTAAAATAAAATTGTCATCTTGTATTATATACAGTGAAGCTCATCATTCAATGTTTACAATTCCTAGAATGATAGACTATGGATTGTATGGACATTAAGTCATCTAGTCTACTCAATTAAGTTTTGTGAATACTGTATTTCTTTCTACGTAACAGCATAGTATGCTGTCATGTTTAAATTTGTCTTCATTAAGTTTCATGGCAGAATAGGCTATATCCAATATATGTATGAAGTGAGTCTTGTTTGTCCTAGATTTAATTTTTCTCAAACTTCAAGTCAAGTTAGTATCTTTAAGGGTTTTATAGACTTTAGTCATATCCTTGTAATTATACTGAAAGTTCTAATTCCTCTTGATTCTGTTTTGCTTATAAATAGTCCTCTTTCCCAAAGCCACCTCTTTTTCTGGACCATCTCCAATCATAATATACTTTACTTGAGGCCTAGTGACCAGAACAATGTGTATTATTTGTGCATGAATTCATCATTAATGATTTGAGTATTATTACCAGTATCTTCCTAGGTTTTACCTGACATTTTTTTTGTTGCTTTGGTTCTGGAAGCATAAGATCAACTTAAGAAGCATAAGCATAACTTTAGAAACATGTGCAGGGACTTTTTAGGACCCTCTCCTACCTTTTATCTGATAGCTTGGATTGTGTCTTTCAGTATATTTTAGATTATTTTTCAGTAGGCAGATTTTCTTGCACTTTGCCAATATAGAAATAGATGTTCTACCTTTCTCCCACTTATACAACCTTCAACTCTTCTTATATTTTTTTGCAGTGGATTGACCTTTAAGCACCCGATAGTTTCACAGTATACATCTTCTTTGTAATTTATAACTATTAAATAAGACTGTTTTTAGGACTACTGTTTCTACTTTGCCATCCGGAGATTTATTCATTTATCCTTGTTTTTTGTTTTCTGTCTTTATCTATAACAGAACAATTCTTTTTTTCTCCAGTCCACTTAAGACCCTTGTCAGAAATCTGTTAGATATGACTTCATTTTGTTTACAAAACTAATTTACTTTTCCCCTAATTTTATATTACTTTAAACATTAATCAAAATATTGTGTTGGTAATATTAACCTATTTGGAACATTCTTTTAGAAGCAATTATTGCCTCAGAGACTTGCACGTATTTCTTGCCTTTTTTTTTTTCTGTTGAAATGACTACATTGGCAGTAAGAGCTCCAGAAAGGAGGTTAAGCCTTTGGCAATGTTTTGAAGGAGTTAAGTTTGATTTTTAACTCTCATTTTGATGTCCATGTTATCAAAAGCCTCTTTTTTAAATCTAAACTTTTAGTCAATTTCTTTTTCCCTTTATCTCTCTTATCTGCCCAATATCTCATTTTAGGAGTTCTGTACTTTACAAAATATTATTATAGGTAATGCATTCCAGTGTGTTAATGAGAAGATGCTTTTACTTCATCCACGGCCAAAACTGGCCATTTATGAGCCTTCTCTTGATGACAATGATGGTAGATAACAGTATTCTAAGTGCCAGACCGAGTAAGCAGTTCACAGACTTTCAGTTAATCCCCACAATAATCTAGCGAGTAAATGCTATTTTTCCCCCCTTTTTGTACTTCAGAAAATCAGAGAGATTTGAAGTAACTTGGCCAAAATCACACAGCTAATAATAACTGGTAGGATTTGAATCAAGGAGTCAGGTTCCAAACAATGCTTTTAATCCTTTTATATATTTAAAATGGCAGTATGTTTGGTGGTATTATCAGAATGCAGAATACAAATGTGTTTTGTTTTTTTTTTTTAATTTTTCATCTGTAATATACCAGGTAACACGTATACAGAAAATGATAGGAAGTATGTGGTAAGAGAAGCTTGATTCCTTTCTACAGAATTCAAAGTATGCTTAGTTTGCCTCAGGAAAATAAAACTTCCATTTATTCACTTATTCATTAAATACTTATTTAGTGCCTAACAAGTGCCTACTATCTAGGTACATGGGATATATCAGTTTATAAAAAAAGATAAATATCTGTTGTGGTATAAGCTAAGCTACATCTTTGGAAAGGGAATAAGAGACAAGAGATATAGATATAAGTTATTATGTTAGAAAATATGTGTTGTGGGGAGAAAAAATAGAGCACTGGGAATGTAGGGTTGGGGTAAATTAAAAGAAGATGACATTTGAGTAAAGACATGGAAGATGTAAGGGAGTTAGCTGTATGGATACCAAGAAAAAAGGATATTCCAGGCAGAAGGAACAGTCAGTACAGAAATCCTGAAGTAGGAATGTGTCTGTTGTGTACAGGGAATACCATGGAAGTCATTGTGGCTAGAGCAGAATGAGCAAGGGGAAGGAGAAGAGGTAAGAGTTAGGTGGTCAGGAGGGATTCCAGATGAGGTAGGAGTTATAGGCCATTGTAAGGCCTTTGGTTTTTACTCTGAGGAAGATGAGGAGGCTTGTTTTGATTTCCTGTTGTGACAGCTACTATACTTGGTCCTTCACAGATATTATATGTTCTTATCCAGAGCCTTAGAAAGTAGAAGCTTTTATCACCCCATTTTACAGAAAAGGGTACTGAAGTTTAGAGATTAACTTGACCAAGGTGGTACAGTTTGCATGTGGAAGAATGGGATTCCGATCTATACTGTTAATTGCTCTTAAAACCCATGTACTTAACCATTATGCTTCTTAAGCTCTAGTTTGTGAGAACATTTTGATTATCTTATGGACAACTGTTCAAGAAGTGGAACCAGTGAAGTCTGTGTTATCTTGTTATATTATTACATGTTAAAATATTATATATTTTATTATAAAGGAATGCCTTTTATATTTAAGGATGTTGACTGTTTTGGGGTTTTACCCCCCAGGTGGCATAGATATGGATGCCTTTCAGGAGCATGAGGAAGGCCGTGCAGGGCCTGATGATAATGAGGAGGTCATGCAAGCACTGCTCATTCATGAGAAGAAGACTCCCTCTGCCACAGCTGGTTCAGTGGGAGCAGCTGCTCCTGTGACCACGGCCAATGGCAGTGACTCAGAGAGTGAGACCAGTGAGTCAGATGACGACTCTCCACCCCGTCCAATGGCTGTGGCTGCGCATCATCGGGAAGAGGATGAGGAGGATGATGAGTTTGAGGAAGTAGCAGATGACCCCACTGTCATGGTGGCTGGCCGTCCATTCTCCTACAGTGAAGTGAGCCAGCGGCCAGAGCTGGTGGCCCAGATGACACCAGACGAGAAGGAAGCATACATAGCAATGGGACAACGCATGTTTGAGGACCTCTTTGAGTGAGCTTTCCCTACCTTTTCCTCCTTTCTCTAATGCTCATTTCAAAAAGAAAATTCCCCACTTTTGAAGTAAAGTGTTTAAATGGCTTTCTGCCTCTCTTGATTAAAAAGCAACTGTTAATCTTGCACAAAGAATAATGGGAAAGAGAGTTTGATTTTTATGCCAGAAACTTCCCAGCAAGGTAGGTTGGTTATAAGTATTCCCTTCCCTGCTATTACTACAGTATTAATATTTCACTATATTTCCTTATCTAATTTTTTTCCTTTCCTTTTTAAGACACATTTTTCTTCCTTCTGCAAAGAGTGGGGAAGTCCATAAGGTAAATTCTTTATGTCTGCCTGCAGAAGCCCACTAAGTTAGGTTACAGTAATTCACTGATCACATCCTTTTTATGTTCTGACCAAGCATTCCAAACAATTCCTTATATTGCTGGCAACCAAAGCAGCTTGCCAACAGTGATATCACTGATTGAGGGGGGAGCAATCCTAAAACTCATATTTTCTCAAAATTGAGGTTGGAGTCAATATGTAAGGGGAGGTGAGAGTGTGTTTGGAAGAGGGATGGATATGCCTGAATCTCATGATTAATGTCTAAAACAGAAGTTATGTCTGTATAACCGACCAGACTAGTAGATTCTGTTGTTTTGCTTAATGCCTTTTGGTTTGGATTTTGGATGATAGAAAACAGAAAGTATGCTTGGTAAACCCTTTTGAAGAAATTAGAAAAAACATGGACAAAGTACATGTGAAGGTTAGAGTGGAGAGTTTTGGCAGCAGTGACTTAGAACTGCCTTAGTTTGTTCTGACTTGGAAATTATTTATGTAAAGCTGAAACTGTTCTCTTTTTTTCCCTCTTCTTCTATAGACCTCTTGTCAGTGCTATAAATTGCTTAATGAGGCCATTGCAGCAGAAATCAGCATAGAATAATTGATTACTCCTCCCTCTCTCACACACACTCTCTGTAAACATCTTTGAAGACTTTCTTTTTCTCTCTTTTGATTCTTGTCAGACATGGTATTTTGGAGTATATCCAGTATATTGTTGAGCATTGTAACCTCAAGGAACTTAGTTTATTTGGGGTTCTGATATGTAGCATGGTATTATTCTCTAAGGCAGAGCTTTAAAAATAAAGAACTCTCATCCAAGGATTTATAACAATTGTATTTTTTGTAATATTTTTCCTTGCATTGTAATTTTTAAGTATTTATCATTTTATAGTCCATGTGTTAAATTAAGTTAGCATTTTAGAGTATCTGAGCCCTGTAAGAAGAGAAGTTTCATTTACCTGGGTTGTATTAATGACTGAATCTTGACAATAAATCTATTTTATATTGACTGAAATTTGTTCATTTCTCGCTCTGTAACTTCTTGGAGCATAATTAAAATGAAAACTCTTCCCATTAAAAAATGTTAAAGACTCTTTTATTAGTCATATTATTTCAATAGATGAAACAGTATGTGATCTAAACTTTTTCTGGCAATAAGTTGCCTTATCAAAAATGCTGGCTGGTGGCTCAGTTGGTTAGAGTGCAGTGCTAATTACACCAAGCTACAGGGTTCAATCCCTGTACTAGCTAGTAAAAAAAAAAAAGAAAAAAAGAATGACCTTTATGTATGTACCTTGATATATGGGGTTATTCAACTTTTATTGTTTTTTAAACTTCCATAGTTCTAGAAAGAAGTTACATAAATAAAATGGTAATGAAGGGCTGGCTGGTTAGCTCAATTGGAAGAGCATGTGTTGGTAACACCAAGGTCACAGGTTCAGAGCCCTATACCGGCCAGCCGTCAAAAAAAAAAAAAAAAAAAACCCAACAAAACTTAAATGCCTTAAATAAAATGGTAATCAGATGTTAATTTTTAAAAATACAGTTATCTTTAAAACTGTATGGGTTTTTTTTTCTGTGTGTGTGTATTTGGAATGTGTGTTATAGAAAAATGTTACAAGTGAAAGCAGAAGTATGAATAAGAGTATTCATTACAGCAGTGTTTGGAATAGAATAGAAAGATAGACTCACTAAATGTGCATTAATCAGGGATTAAATTATTTTCTTGTAAAACCACATAGCCATTAAAAAGAATTATTGACAGAGAAAGATATCCATAATGTGTTAAATATAGAAGGATTCAGTTTTTCTAGGGGTGTGTGTATGTGTGTGTACGTAAAGGAAAAAATATCTAACCTATAGTGCTTACTATGTGCCAGACACTGTTTTAATTGCTTTACTAATTTATTAAATGTTGCCTCATTTAATCTTTTATAATAAACCTGTGAGGTAGGTATATGTATATAAATATATATGTAATTGGGTATAAGAATTACAGTGACCTTAATGTTTTATAATCGAAAAGAAATTCCCGTTTTCGAAAAAGAATCAAATGGACATTTAATTTCATGTAGAAATTACCTGATAGAACTAAAGAAATAGCAGAGTGACAAAAACAAGCTCTTTTTAGGTTAATGCAGGATTTTTAGGTGTGCTTTTTTCCCCCTCCTTTAATCCCAGGATCATCATTTCCTTGGATAAACTTCTCTGAATTTGTACCCCAAATTAATAGGAAAATATAATATATAAAATTTTTACTATTACACCCATATTTCAGTCACATATCTAATAAGACTCGAGTTTAATATTACTTTATCAGACAAGTTTGTCTCTTGAGTGGCATAATAATCTGGTGAGGAAAGCCAGTTAGTGACAGAAGTACCAGAAACGGGAGCACTGCCAGTTATCCGTCTCTGAAGCTCTAGTAAGGGCAGGCTCACACTTGACCCCAGGACAGCTGGAGGTGTCACCACCCACAGCCTATAATAAAGGATGGCCAGGAACTTGGTTTCTCTGGATGGTTGACTATATTAGTATAACTCAAGTGTCAGCTACCCAGGTATCCCAACCTTTCCGTTGTCCTTTCAGATTTAAATAGAATTTCTTTATCCTAATATGATGGAATACTTCCTCCAGGGGAAAACACTGTTGTTGGAGAGTGTGGGGGCAAGGGAACAGTTCTGCTTCTGGCTTTGCCTCCCTGCTTCCCTGGCTTCTCCATCTTTCCTTTGCACCAACTGTACTGACTCCCCCTGTAGTACCATCAACATAAGTCTGTATAGCAGATCTTCACTGAAGTTTTTATAGTAGTGGTTGGGGGAGGAGGGCAATGAGAGAGGGATTTTTGTCTCAGCATTGCATAGTCAGAGAATAAGACTGGATTGTATACATCCTTGTTCTTAAAGAATCTATTAGCCATTCTCACAGGTTTCATCCCAAGTAGAATCCTGCCTCCAAATCTTATTAAAATTTCAACTTCCTTTTTTGTTCTCATCACCTCTTTCTTTCCAAAGGCCTTGGAAAATTCTAAATGTATTAGAGGAAGTAACTTAGTTCTTCATTTTATTTCTGTTCTTTCCAAATAGTGCCTTGAAAGCTCCTATTATATCCAAAATGACCTATCAAGATGTTTCCCTAACAAAGGAGTCATCTTCCTACCTCTAAGAGTCAGCATAAGAGGTTAACTGTGGTTTTAAAAGGAATTTCTTTCTCCACTGCACTAAAAAATATTTTTCATCATGCTTTGGCAAAACTAAAGTAATGAATAAACAACCTTGTCCCTAAGTAATCCATAACCTGTATCTGGTAGAAAACTGCTTTCATTCTATCTGCCCTTGAAGTTGAAGCCTCCTTCTTATTTTGAAGCTCCTTTTTTCCAAAACACCTTAAGGATTTTTAAGTTTATTTATTTATTTTATTTATTTATTTTTTTTTGTTTGTCGTTTTTTTGTGACCGGCACTCAGCCAGTGAGTGCACCGGTCATTCTTATATAGGATCCGAACCCGCGGTGGGAGCGTCGCCGCGCTCCCAGCGCAGCACTCTACCGAGTGCGCCACGGGCTCGGCCCGGGATTTTTAAGTTTAAATGATTAACAGAAACTCAATTTGGTGTAGACTGGAAGTCAGGCGACTAGGTTCTAGTCCCAGTTCCGGCTAACTACATACATACCTGTGATACTGTTACCTGATATAACATTTCTAGGCCAGTTGCTCAACTGTCAATAATGATAGTGCTAGGCTCACCAAGATTCCCTCCAGCTCTAATATTTTATGGAGGTAAGTGGTAGGTAGTACGTTTTTAAAAGAAGGCCAAATAATAATAACTGCAAAACAGAAAAAGTCTTTTTGGTGTTGTTTGAAAGAGTTGGACACTAAATGGGAACAAGATTGGGAAGAGCAGTTCATGTTCTCTTCTGCCAGTTCACTCAAATGGCTGGATTCCCAGCCAGGACCACAATAGAGAGACTTTTATATCTTGTTCTCTTTGTTCCTGAGTTTTAAAAAAGTAAGAAACGACAAATATAAAAATCTTTAGAATTTGGGTAGTGGTATAATTCCACTTTCTATTTGTTTAACATTTTGTTTCCACCAAAGCTGTTTCACATGTGTTATCTCTAGCAGAGCTGGGCTACTATCACTGTTTTTTTTAAATACAGTATTTAAAAATCTCTTCAAAAGGAAGATTTTCAGAAAGGAGCTGGCACTATGGTAAATTTACTGTCTATTCTGTTGGCTCTTTCTGCTATAAAGGAAGCAAAATAAACTGAACAAGATAAGTCCAGATACTCTTAAAACATGTAAAGCCAAAATGGGTTGGGAAATGGAAAGAATCATGAAATTTTACTTCTTCCTTTGAAGAGCTAAAGGAATGAACTAATTCTGGCCTGCCCTCAAGGGCAGGAACAAGTACACTAGCTTCTCTTCAAAAAGAGCTTCATATCCTTCTGAGTAGCAGAGGCAGCCTTTCCTATTCCAGTTGCAAAGCAGGTTGCCTAGTATGTGACCCAGTTTCCCATGATACAAAAAGTACGTTATCACCTACCTAATGTAAATAAGTCTGAGAAATTAGGCTGCAAAGAAGGCTAGTGCCAGGTCTTAAAATGCTTTGAATCGTTAAGGCAGACAGGATCGTCATACAGTTTTTTTTTTGTTGTTATACAAATGTATTAATTATTTAAAACTTGCCCCATATGGGCCAGTCGCACCCCCAAAATTAAAATTCATCTAATAAGAAATATATATAGTAAAAAATGAAAACTCCCCAGTCCACCCCCTTCTCACTACCCTGAGGTAAATGTGTTGATAGTTTAATATGTATCATCCCAGACCGTCTCTAGGCCTTTAGAAACTACTGACACACAGATATACTGCAATGCTTTTACATAAATGGAATTATATCATACACGTTGCCATTTGCTTTTGAAATATCTTGGAGAGCTTTCCATTTCGTATATTTAGATCTGCTTCATTTTTAAAAATAAGTACTAAATAAAATTTTATAATATAGTTGTCTGACAGTTTATTTAACAATTCTGTTATTGATGGGTATTCAGGTAGTGATAGAGTTTGGATGTGTTGTCCCCCCAAAGCACGCTCTCTCGCTCTCTCTCTCTCTCTTCCTCTCTCTTCCTCTCACCATGTGATCGCCTGTACCCGCTGCCTGCCTGCCACTTTCTGCTATGAATAGAAGCAGCCTGAGGCCCGCGCCAGATGCAGCTGTCCCAAACTGTGAGCCAAATAAACCTCTGTTCTTTATAAATTACCCAGTCTTAGGTATTCTGTTATAGCAACACAAAAACAGACTAATATAGGTGGTATCCAGCTTTCTACTATTACAGTGCTATAATGGATTACCCTCATTTTCATTTTCTTCTTTGAGTATTTCTGTAGGATCAAATCATAAAAGAGAAATAGGCAAACAAAGGGCATGTCCATGTCCATTTTAAGCTTCAATAGATATTTCCAAATTGTTCTTCAAAAACTGTTGGAAAACTTTAAGCAGGGGAGTGATTTCAAGTACTGATACTGGATTAGAGTTTAAACCTGGAGATTAAGGCCATTTTAATAGTCTTGGTAAGTAATTTGGTCTAAAGAACTGTCCAAGTCAGTGGGGATGGAAAGGTGGGTTACTCCTATATAAAGTAGTCTCTTTCATTCACTATCATATTTTCCTGTTTTATTTCCTTCATAGTAAAATTACTATTTGAAATAAGCTTGTTTATTTCTTATTTAATTGGTTATGTCTGTTAACCCCTCCTCCCAAAAGACTATAAGCTCCTTGAGGGTATGTAGAATTAACTCTGGCACATAGTAGGCTCTCAAAAATGTGAAATGGATGGATGGACAGATCAATTGGCACTAGGGAACATAGCCTTTCTCCACTAAGGCTGATCATTTTGTTCCTGCCTTAATTGCAAATCAGCTAATTATGTTCTTAATCAGTTAATTATGTGTTCACTTGTGAATCATGGCTGTGTCTGTAGGATTATCAGTAGGGGGTGCTGGAATAACAGCCAATGAGACATCTGGAAGCTTCAGTTCTGGGAGCCATTAGCTTCAATGTTCATGAAAAAGAGAGTTGTCTAGGGCTGCACTGTCCAATAAGATAGCGACTAGTCACATGTGGCTACTGAGTACTAGAACTCTATCTAGTTTGAATTGAGATGTGCTGAATTTTGAAGACTCAATATGGGAATAAAGAATATAAGATACCTTAATTTTTTATATTGATTACATGTTGAAAAGAATACTGTAGATTTTTTTTTTTTTGACAGCTGGCTCTTACAGGGATCGGAACCCTTGACCTTGGTGTTATAAGATGGTGCTTTAACCAACTAATCCAACCAGCCAGCCCATAGATTTGTTGAATTAAAGAAAATATTCTATTAAAAATAATTTCAACTGTTTCTTTTTACTTCCTTTAATGTGGCTATTAGAATATTTAAAACTGAATAAATGGCTCACATTTGTAGCTTGCATTATGTTTCTATTGGACAGTGCTTGTTCTAGGGCATTTTCTTCAGGTGCTAGAGTTATACATTCTTAAGTAAGTGATTAACCATACGTATTGTACTTGATTATTTGCATTTTTCCTTATACACAATTTTTTGACCTGAAGGCTGTGCCCACCCTCCCCTCCTCCCCTACTCTCTACCAGAAAGTTAGGCTTTGTTTTGTTTGTAGGCTCTTTGTTCTTGGGAACAGTAATGGATTTTGCTTCTGCTTTATTTTTTCCCCTTGTGGGGATGGTGGGGATGGTTGGGGTGAGGTGTTTTGTTCATTTGCTTTTTTCCTGAAGTAAGATAGAATGGAGGGAAACTGGCAGCAATGGTGATACAGAACTGAGAAGTTTTTAATTACTGAGACCATTGGTGTGATATTGAAAAAGCTGCTGACTTCTGGGTAACTGAGGAACCTGAGCACCCTGTGAAGCCATGCCAGAGATGGAAGAGCTAAGAGCCAGTCCTAAGTCAGAGGAGAGTTGGAGGCCCAGCGCGTTGATCGGCATGCATTACAATAATATATTGTATGTTAACTTGCTCATGTGTTTGTCTGGGTCTCCCCCTACACCTCCCCCACGACCACCCTAGCTAGAATGTAAGCTCCACGAGAGCAGAGGCTTTATCTTTATTGCTCGCTGTGTAGTATTCTGGCTCATATCCCTGGCTCTATGCCTGGCACACAGTAAGTAATCATCAATACAAGTTTTTTGAGTGAATAAACAATTATGTGGCAGCTTCTTCAGGCCAGGAGTAAACTACGGCTCTTATATTAAAAGTTGCTGTTTTCCATTTCTGTCATTATTTGTATACCTAATGTCTGTGATGCTCTTTTGTATTTTCTGTCAGAACTTTCTGTTTGGAATGCTCACAGATGGCGAGTGCTGATCTGTGTAACAAAGGGCATTTTCCCAGCAACCAGTGAAGCCACCTGACCAAAAGTACATCTAACAAATACATCTAACGGAAGGCTTGCATGTGAATTTGTTCATTTAGGCTGTTAAGAATGTTCTTTAAAGAAGAAAGTTGTAAAGAATAAAGATTGTGCTATTTCTTTCTTTTGTTTTTAAATCAACTAGGGGTTTTAATTTTCTGTTAATAAAATTGATGATTCTGTGGTTGCCTTCATGTTATCAAAGACCTGGGTTCCTTTGTTCTTTACACTCAGCCTGCCTTGGCAAATGCTTGTGGCTTCATAATAGCTGATCCACTTTCACCTTCAAGTAGAAAGAAGGGATGGTATAAGGGGATAACTGTGTATTCCACATGAGTCAGCATCCCTCTGCTTTTTTTTTATTTGTGGTGAAATTCACATGACATAAAATTAACCATTTTAAAGTGAATGATTCAGTGGCATTTAGTATATTCACAATTTCGTGTAACCACCTCCTCTGTCCAGTTCCAAAACACTTTCGTCACCCCAAAAGAAAACCCAGTACCCATTAAGCAGTTGTTCCCCCTTCTCCCTTCCCCCAAGCCCTGACAATCATCAATCTTCTTTCTATCTCCGTGGATTTAGCTATTGTGACTATTTCATATAAGTGGAATCGCACAGTATGTGATCTTTATGTCTATCTGCTTTCACTTAGCGTTATGTTTTCGAGGTTTATACATGTTGTAGCATATATCAATATCTCATTCCTTTTTATGGCTGGATAATATTCCATTATATGTATACATCACAATTTGTTTATTCATCTATTGATATTTAGGTGGTTTCCATATTTGGGCTATTGTGAGTATTGCTACTATAAACATTTGTGTACAAGTATTTGTTTGATTATCTATTTTCAATTTGTGGGGGTATATACATAGGAATTGCTGGTTATCTGTTTTGTTTGTTTTTTAACTAATATTTCTTTCTGCATTGTATGCAATAATTACTGTCATTCAGTAGAGAGTAGACAGGGCCTAGTAACCAAGGTATCTGTTTTGGATATGGGAGTCAACAGTGAATACCAGAACTCTAGGGTTCGTGATCAGAGAACCTTTCCTGGCAATACCTACACAGGACAGATTAATAGGAGGTGTGCATATGAAGTGAGAATTCAGGAGTTCTGGGTGTTTTTTTCCCTGAAGGAATTAGGTTTTCTAATTTGCCCTTTATTGGGCCAGCCCGTGGCTCACTCGGGAGAGTGTGGTGCTGATAACTTGCCCTTTATATCTATTCCTGGATTCCAGACTCTAAGTCATAATATGGACTCATCCTAGTCTTCTGGTGCCCTAATCTGGAACTGTGATCTCTGTGCTCCAATTTTCTGTCACATAGTCAAGCCTTCAAGTTCGGGGTCAGAAGTGGGCTCAAGTCTTCATTTGGTTAAGCATGGAGGTGAGGCCCTTCTGTTTGAATATGTTTAGAATTGTACCAGTATCAGGGGTGATTGTGATGGCAGTTGTTAGCATCCAGAAGATGGATCCAGAACTCACAGTATTTGCTCAGTATGAAGTCAGCTTTAATCAGCCCTATTCTACCAGCTTCAAAGATGGGAGGCTGGCGGCTTTTCATTTCAGAGTAGTGACCTACCTGGGAGGTCTGAAGAATGATTCTGACAATGTTCCAAGAGAATCCTTTCCTGCTGCTGTGTGCCTCTGTGCAGGTATAATGTTTATGTGGGGGGGGGGGGAGGCAAGACAGGGTGGGCCTTTATGTTTAATGTGTGGGTAGAAAGGACCTACCATGCAGTACGTGTCAGTCACATTTCACATCTCTTTGACAGGCTGTAACTCGTGGTAAATTTAGTGATACTTTCTTTGTTGCTTTTTCCACTGAGGCTCATTAAGCTATAAAATTACTGCAGTGTTATGGGTGTCTATGTCCATGTCTCCATCATCATTCTAGCTGTCTAGCTCCTTCCTACTGACGCAGCCTTCCTACCTCTCCCCCAACCCCGGCCAACATTTAGGAACAAAAACACCTACCAAGCAAAGAACTAACTGAAAGTATGTGGCAGTAGCTGCTTTTCCCTCCTAAACCACTATTTTTCAAAGAGTGAATTGGCCAGTTTGGGAATTCTTAAATATGACCTTGCTGTCCTCTGCTTCTTTGATACACATCTCTGTTTCAGCATCTGTCCACTGTCCCTCAAAGTGCACTTGGTAAGTCCCTCTTTGAACTTCCCTTTCTCCATAAGGGATACTCTCCCTCTGCCTTGAATCCTCTCTTGATTTTCTTCCCTCCTCTGTCCTGCATCCTCTTCTCCACAATCATCACTTCTGGAACAAGCCTCTTAAGCCTGCTTCATATGGTGAACATGGCTGGTTTTCACTTGCTCCCCCACAGTTTGCATTCCCTCCCTACCATGTGATTCAGCTGGGATTGACACCTGTATAGTGATTGATTCAGAGAGGGGCATATGATCCAGGCCAGACAGTTACCCCAGGATTTTTATTGAAAAAAGAAAAAGACATTCTTTTCCTACAAGGGTTACTAAGTCAGCAAAACATAACTGGTAGCTGCTGGGGGCAATCTTAGTCACCAGTTGAGGCAATCTGTCTGAAAATGAAACCAACACAGGAAGGCAGAGATTTGAGGTTCAGAGAGACAGATTTCCAGCCACAACACTTGAGTACCTGAATCCTGCCACACTTCAAGCCATTTTTACCCTTACAATTATTTCTATTACATTAGTCAATACATTTTTAAAAAATTGTTAGGCCCATTGAGTTGGGTCTCTATCACTTGTGGTTAAAAATCTTGAGCAAGACAAGGCCTATCAGCTCAATGATATCTCCATTTCATCTTCACCCTTTCCTCATCGGCCTTATTCAGTTGGAGATAGCATCTCGCTTACATCCCAGGCATTCTTAACTCATCCCATTGACCCACATCAGTATCGTAGCTTCATACATACACTAGGGCTGTTTAGTCTGTCAAAGGGCTTTCCTATCTCATTTGATCTTCACATGAAGCTCTGATGAAGACAGAGGAGGCATTATTACCCTCTTCAGCTCAGGAGGCAAGTTGAAAGAAAGTGTAATGATTCACCCACATCAAGCTATTTATAGTCACTGGGATTCAAACCCAAGTTTCTTGACTGCAGATCTAGAGTTCTTTCTTTTATATTGTGTTGTCTCCCCTGGGTAGAAACATGGCTCTAATGTAAACTTGCACTGTCTTCTCCCATGGAGACCTCCTTTCTCTAACTCCTGTAGGTCCAGTGGGACAGAAGGTCTCACCTGTGTTTCAGTATCTCTTTCAGATCGGCTGTCCTCCATTTTCTACATTCAGATTTCACTTCACCTGTACTACCTACCACAAATCTTTGTTACTGTTACAGGCTCCTCTTAAGGATTTATCCTACTTTAAGAATATGACTTTTGTTCCAGGTAATATTATAATTTTGGCCCTGCTGCCCGTTTGAGAACCCCTTGACTTCTTCAATCTTCTAACTTGAACAACCCAAGACCTACCACAAAGCCCCTCAAATCTTCCATCATTTTGACCTATTTTTCTCATCTGCTTTTTCATGCTTCCACTCCTGAGCTGGGAAATGAGAACCAAAGGTACTATTAACTCATGCATTACTGGCCTTGCTGCCTATTTTCATCTGGGCTCTTTCTGTTGTACAGATCTCTAGGTGGCTACATTCCCACAGTGGTTGCTTCTGTTCTCCTCAACCTTTGCCAATCTGTTCATAATCTTGCTTTCTCCATTTCTTTGGTGTTCGAGATCAGTCTGCCTTTCTACAACTTCTGTAGTAAATATTATTGGTTGCCTACTTGGCATTCATTGCTCCCTTTCTAAAAATACCTGATTTTTTGCTAAAGGATCCATTTCCCTAGGAAGTACATGTACTTCAGGAGAAGCTAACTCTATAGTCTTCTCCACAGTTGGTCCTGATTGAGCCAAGGGTAATTATAGTAGTAATTAGGGCTATTCATATAGGATTACATTTCTAAGCTTTTTGAAGTTAGTGGTGGCCATGTGACTTGCTTTGGCCAATAAAATGTGAATGGAAGTGATACATGTCACTTCCAGGCAGAAGCCTTTAAAAGCCAGTATATAATTTACCAGCAGCCCACCCCCACCCCGACCCCTGGCCCCTGTAGCTGCAGTGATTGCTAAAGCACGTGTCAAGAGGAAGCCTCCAGCAGCCTGGGTCCCAGGGTGACTATAATGGTAGAGCTCCCCCTGCTGACCTACAGTGGCATGTAGTGAGAGCAAGAAATAAATTTTAGTTGTATTAAGCCACTGGGATTTGGGGGTTGGCTGTTACTGCAGTATGAGAAGGCCATTCTAAACTGATATAGCAATCTCATCCTCTTACAATACCTGGGTCAATAACCTAGCCTAAGCCATGCATTCCGTAGCATTCTGTGGCCAAGGAATTGGTTGAGAATGAGAAAAAGGCTTGAAATTTAGTTGGTACCAATGAGATGAAAAGGGAGGTTTACTGGGACTTAAAGGAAAGAGTTTCCTCACTTTTCAGAGAGCCACTAGAAGAGTTGAATTCTCTCTTTCTCTGGATGTTGTGTGCAAATGTGAAACCTAAAATTATTATAGTTATCTTGCTACCAGCCAGAGGATAAAGACAATGTAGGGGGAGAGTAGTACCAAAAGAATGAAGCCAAAGCCCTGGTTGAATCATAACCAATTACCCTACCTGTGCACTTTTTAGTTAGGAAAGCCAATAAATCTTCTTTACTGTTTAAGCCATTTAAGTTGGGTTTTCTTTTACCTGCCTTCAAAAGTATCTTAACAGTTGCAATTTCCTTTCCCATTCTTGGTTCTACTTTTTACTCTGCCATCTAGTCTCAAATAAATAATAAGTAATAATGGCATCCATTTATAGAAAATGTACTATGTGTCTGGCACTATGCTAAGTGCTTTCCAGAAAGAGATTATGATTCCATTTCAGAGTGGCAAAATATGTGAGCTCCTTGAGAACAAGAATCTTTCTGTATTTATATTTGTTTTCCCAAATATAAATTGAGCTTTACCCTTACAGACCTTACAGTAGGTGTTGTTGAATATTCAAGTCTCACAAACCTGAAGGATTCAAGACCAATACAAGACAGTATAAGCTTTTAGTTACTAAGTTGAAGATCCAAATGGCATGGTACTAACAGTAAAGGCTGTGAAGGAAAGATATTATTATTGCCTGGAGGCTGGCAGCAAAAACTTTTTGGAGAAGGTCAGATTTGATCTCAAAAAGGGGTCAGAGTTGAATAAGCATAGCAGAGTGGGGGAGTGGATATCACCTCAAGTTAGGGCAATAACAAACAATAGCATGGGGTCAAGGAAGAACATGGTGCATTGAAGAGCATTCAGTATATTCAACTGAGGTTCATTTTTCTCATCATGAGAAACAATAGAGAGCCATTTTCTCTTAAATTGCTTGATATAGAAGAGGGGTTGTGGCTACTAACCTGACTACTTAGCTCCTTATACTTGCTCAAACTCCTTGCACATAGCAAGCATCAGAGATGTTTGTAAAATTGCAAAGACATCCGTTTATGCACTACTTCTCCCTAGAGAAAGTAGAAGCTTCCAAGGGATTGTGCACCAAGCATTCTGCTGCTTTTCTGGCTCTTCAACAACACCTACTGTAAGCTCTTTAAGGGTAAAGCTCAATTTATATTTGTTCAATTAATATTTGTTCAGCTCGATGCTGGGCACACGTTGGCACACAATAGATCCTTAGTTAAGTACCCGGTGAATTGATTCAAATTATCTGTTTTGGGGGGGGAAGAAGTTATTTGCCTAGTGAACCTGGTTTCTTGCACATCAACACTTCATCAAACCTCTGTCAGATCAGATTCTCAATAGGGTATCTTAAATACATGCTATTAAAATACCTAAATAGAAGTTCTATCTGTTTGAATAGACTGAGCCTGATGAATCAGCTAGAGAGGTGGGAGGCTGATCCAGCCAGACATGTACCCATCGGGTAGGGAACAGGCAGCTAGCTTTCTCTCCCTTTGCCACCCCAGAGCACTCACACCAGAATGTACAGATTTATAAAGAGTAAACTGGATCAACCAGTTAGCAAAACACGAAGACTGAAGCAAGCCATCAGCCAGTTTCCTGTGGGCTAGTTAACAGGTCTGGATGGATCCCCCTCATCCCAGCTGTGGATCATGTCGAAGCCCTGTTAGAGTAGGAGACAGGGGAGCCCGAGGACCCACCCCTTTTACAAATCCTGGGCTTCTGGAACCTAGATTTTATTTTCATGCAATTGTAGAAAACTTTTAAAAAACAGGATTTATTTTGGGAACTGTCACTAGTGAAGTCACCAAGGACTTAAAGACCTAAGGTAAAATACAATGATGGAAAAGTGTTGAGAAAGCCACATCATTTTTTATTTCTCCAAGAAAGATTTTTGCACAAACATCCATCCCTAATGGGATGTCATCAAGCCTGAATTTCCAAATGGTCTTGGCTGCCGGAGTCCTAATCACAGTTAACTTCTCCCCTCTCCCACCTCCCCTTAAACACCCTGGTTGTGGGTTGCACTCTCTGATGCAGCTATTAAGGAATAAAAAATATTTCAGGAGCACTGTTCGCTATACCAAAACACATGTTTGAAAATGCTCTTTTCTGGGCTGAGCCCGTGGCGCACTCGGGAGAGTGCGGCGCTGGGGGGCGCAGGACACTCCCGCCGCGGGTTCGGATCCTATATAGGACTGGCCGGTGCACTCCCTGGCTGAGTGCCAGTCACGAAAAAGACAAAAAAAAAAAAAAAATTTTGGTAGCACTTAGCACACGAGGCCTTGCATATAATAGGTGCTCAATAAATAATCTGCTCAATTAAATTTAATCAGTCCTTAGTTCTCTCGGCTAAGAAAAAAATTGAGTGTGCTTTCTTATTACTGCCACTGGTCTGACTTCTTTTCTCCTCTGCTGTCAACTTGCCCTTCCATATATGTATCCTTAACCCAGCCCCCTGACAAACACATGCAAATGCAGTCCCACTCTGCCCATTCTGGTGTTTCTATTACTCCTTTACGATTCTGTTTAGGGTATTTTCTTTATTATACGAAAGGGGGTAAGAGAGAAGAATGTATGAGTCAAAAGACCTGGATTCTGGTCCCAGCTGTGCCATTTATTTTGGATCTTAGGTAAGTAACTGTGTGACCAGATTTCCTCATCTCTGAAATAAGAAAAATTATAAAATATGCCCCACCTACTTCCAAGGATTGTTGCAAGTGTCCTGTGAGCTATTATATATGAAAGCTCTTTGAGAACAGAAAAATCTTTTTAAAGGACTGTTCTTATTTTAACAACCTCACCCCTCCTCCCTAGTTCATGCACTCAATAAAATACATGTACTACAAAGAAGGTCTTCCATAGTGTCTTTCCCTGGGAAATGGGCTCCTTCTCACCTACGTTTTCTAGGAGGGGCTAACTGGCTGGCTTCCTGGGGTTTGAATGGGACACATTTATTCTGATGAATTCACTGTGGTCCAGGGGTCAGGCCCTTAGCTTTGCAGCATCAGAAACTTGATCTTGGCAGAGCCTCTGAGTTGATCAAATTCAGAGATGCTGACTCATACTAACCCACAAGAGACTGATATATAGCCAGAATGCCAGTTTATTAATTCAGAGTGGGAAACATTTGGCCTGATCTGCCCCTTTTCACCCTACAAGCCATTTCACCCTACAAGAGGATCATCAGAAGGTTGCTCCGTGAGCAAGGAACTTTGACAAGAGGGGTTAGATGATTCAAATGTTTAATAACATCAGGTTCTGTCTGCTCAATGGGGACCTCTATCTCCTCAACAGGAATTCACTCTCTAGATGTTTCAGGTACCCTGGCCAAGGACCCCATTCCTGAACCATGCTGGTATGAGTCAAAGTGTGCCAATCCCACATTCCCTTTGCTGACCAGTCCTCTTCTGACCAACACATTGCCCTTTATATATGTTAATCCTTTTCAGACCTCTTGCAGTGGGAACTCTGGTTCCCAAAGCCAGCCTGCTGACCAAGGTGAGGCTGGTTGCCACAGGGCACTTATAAAGAAATACAGGGTTTTTTTTGTTTGTTCGTTTGTTTTTAGCTCGACTGGAAATTCTAATTCGGTCTGTGGAGGGGTCTAGGAGTCTGAATGTTTATGGGGATCCCACATGACTCTGATCATCAGCCAGGATGGGGAACCACTGATATAAAAGTCCAGTTGGGATAAGAATCTATACTGTCACTTTAAGATGACTTGGCATATTCTGATCTGATCCATTACGGATTGATTGTATAGATTAACTCTCAGAACAAAACGTTATCTCCTAGTTCTCAAGGGCCAATCACTGTTGCATCCTTGAGCCTCCTTCTGTCTTTCCTTCATTCCTTCCTTCCTTCTTCCCTCCCTTCCTCCCTCTCTTCCCTTCGTGAATATTTATGTATATAAATACCTAATGCATAAGGAAGCCTGCCACCATGTTGTGGTGGTTGACACTCTAGGTGCCAAAAGCAAAAGCTGTTTTTAGGTGATAATCGACTTTGAGGATTAGGATATATAAGTCTGGTGCTAAAGGTCATACAAGCAGTCGGGGATGGAATTGGGATTTGAATCCAAGCTTACTCAGTTCCAGCTTCTGAGTGTTCTCCATAATCCCATGCTGCTTAGTAAACAGGGTGTTTGGAAGTGGGAGTTTTGAGCATAAGCTTCGTTGTGCTACGCATATATATTAGCAGATATTTCTTGTAATTTATACAGAATGACATATATATATAAATACATATCTATTTCATGTATTCCACAATGACAACTATTACCTTCTCTGTATAAAATATACTAAAATCTAAGTCTGCATTTTGTTATGCAGCTAATTCTGATTCCCTTCTGTGGGAAAAGGGGCTATAAATGGGGACAGGATTGGGAGTCAGGATACCTTATTTATAGTCCTGGCTTAGCCATTTGCTCACTGTCTGCCTTCGGAAACTCCTTTTCCTTCCTGGACCTCATTTTTATCAGCTGTAAAAGCAAGGGTTGGATTAGATCTCTAACATGCTAGGATTCTAAGAACCTGGTGACAACTGTTATGCTGCTTCTTAATTGTTTTAGATCAAAGCATAAAAAGTGAATACTAGAAAAAGAAAGCTGAACACATATATTAGAAGGCTATTTAATAATACCTAATAGTTATTGAGCACTGTATATATGCCAAAGACTGTACTAATTTACATAATTTATTTTAATTAATTCACATCACATTAACTCTATTTTTCTTTATCTATCTCTTAGAAACAGAGAGGTAAGTAATCTGCCCAAAATTACATGGCTGGTAAGTGAAGAAGTCCCAATTCGAGGGCCAGCTCCCACTCTGATGACAGTGTAGGACATTTACTAAAGTTCCATTTGGGATTATCTGATCTTGGGATATGAGGAAAAAGGAGAGAACATATCAGCCCATGTAAGGGAATTTCCGAGAAACTATTTTTATGATTATCTCCTTTGGGAAATGGAGATATAAAAGTCATACGGAATGTATTCAAATTCAGAAAGTATGTTTTCCTTGAAAATGTGTTGGAGAAAACATACCAATCAGCAGGCCCTGGCCATAGAATTGTTTCTATTCTTTACTGCTATTAGTAAGCTTAGTTTTCCAAACAATAAGGTCATAAAAGTTAGGCCCCAGTTCCACTGACTGGGTCTAAACAGGAGGAAATAAATTAATGAGAACAAGAACCTCTTTTCTGGCTGGAGCTGGTCCTGTGAACAGAAAGGGAAGAGGGAGAAGGTATATTTGGTAGCCGGCAGATTGAGAACTACTACCAAATGGCTGAGTCTTGTACAGATGGGGGCTGCTACATTTGACAGCCATTCTGTTCAAGTGATGCCTTCCTTGATACCAACCTATTGCCCCCCTCAGCTGCCTTGACAGGGAAGTTGGGTAGCTAGCCTGAGCCATGGTGTAGGAGGAGCTATAAAAACTACATCAGCCCCATTCATCCCCAAGGGGTAATACCTGGACCAAATCACAAAACTGTCCAATTCTGGCACCAGAGATAGAATAGGAAGGGGAGTGAAGGCACTGTCACTACTTCTTCCTGTTTTCTTCCTTGCTCACTACCCACATTAAACAGGCCTCTTTTTCCTCTTTGTGTGCTTTGTATTACATGTCATGCAGGTGGGTTGGAGAGAATTGAAAAGGGCTGTCTATAAATTGCTCTAGCCAATTTAGAAGTCATTCTGCATTGTGTACCAAAGCCTCCACTTTCAATAATGTCGGAAAAGTTTGCTTTACTTTTGCAATGCATCAATAGGTTAAATGGCATTTTTTATGAAACCTACAGGTGATGCAAAGCTAGAAAGTATAGCTACAGAGCTAAATCAGAATTCAAATTGTCTAGACAGTCTAGAGTGTCTTGTCTAACTCAGTAAGGTGAAATATATCAGAAATAATTGCAGAATTCTCTATACAGAGTAAGAAGAAAACCAGCCATAAAAGTTCAGGATGGAGGCAATTACCCGGACAGCATTTTATTCATATGAGAGAACTGGGGACTTTAACCACAAGTTGAAAATTTTCCAACATTATGATTTGTCTGCTGAATGAAACCAATCCGATCTTTGACTACATAAAGGGAAGTGAGGTGGAGATTACAGGCAGCCCTGGTCCTACTGCAGTGGGCTGTGGTCAGACCACACTGAAGTACTGGGTTCTGAAGTGGGCACCACAATTCTTGCGGGATAATGACCAACTAGAGAAAGGGTAATAGGATTGTGAAGATCAGGAAATCAGGAATAGCTGATAGAAATAGTCACATTTAGCCTGGAGAAGAAAAAAAAGTCAACCAAAGGAATACCGTATCACTGTCTGCAAATATTTAAAAGGCTCTTGTGTGATTGGCAGAATAAATTTGTTCTGCCCTGTCAAGATGTAGAGCTAGCCCAAAGAGTAGAAGTTAAAGAAGGCAGATTTTAGTTTAGCGTAAGTAAGAGCATTTCAACAGTTGAGCCATTGTCCTAGTGTTGGAGTGAGCAGGACTGAAGCCATGTTGGGACCTAAAACCACCTTGGCTGTGGAGCAGGTGGATTTTAGAAAGGACAGTTTTTCCTCTCCGCTCTTTCTTCCCATCCCCTGACTTTCTTATCTTGCTTGCTAAGTTGGAAAACAAGGCTGAGGAGCTAATAAAACTTTGCAAAGCTAACAGTTCTTTCTTTGAGACTTGTAGAGTTTTGAGGAGTAATCAAGGCCAAATGACTGGAAGCTAACCTTGGGCACCAGCCAAGTACACTGGCACAAATCAAAATCTTGCAGGGTCCTGAGATAACAGCGAAGATGAGAACAGAAACCAGAGGAAGCCTTGGCGAGACCTTGTACCTGACTCACAGACACGGACCCCTTATAACTCACGTCTCCTTCTCTCCTGCTTTTCACCTCCCACATTCCATTCCCTCAACCCTTCCTTTTAAAAAAAACCCTCAGTAAATGTAAATCTTCGAGATGGGATAGCCTACCATCTCTTTCAGCTGAATACATATGCTTTTCCAACACCAACCATTTGACTTCTGAGGGTTTTTTTTCCTTCTCAAGGGAGCGGGCATCCGGACCTGAATTCTGTAACATTAGAGCGAGTTCCCAGCATCTAGAAGTACTATGGCTATGCCTACCTTGGAGGAGAACTTTACACTGGGCAGAGGTGAAGTGAGAAGGAAAGAAGGATGATTTGATTTATAATATCTGGACTGAATTAGATACCGTTGTCTCTGTTTTGCCCCAGCTGGATTCATCATTCTTATTTCACCTGATATTTCAGGTATATTCTTGCACCCCACATTGGCAGCCACCACTATTGGCTGAAGGACCAGGCCTGAGGATTCAGGCCATGACTTTCTGAGCAGGGATCACCACTTCAGAATACCTGAGTCTATAACCTAGCCCATTCTTTAGAAATCTCATCCATTTGCCTAATTACAGAAGGACTCACTTTACTTTTTGAACATATAGTAGACAATTATTGTTTCTGCTACAGAAATATTTTTATTATTCCATACATTGCACTTGTCTTTGAGTTCCATTTGATAATTCCTAAATACTTTTATTCTCTGCTTTTAAAAATGATAAACAGACCTTTAATATAATTTTAATAAAAATTTAATAATTATTAAAATTATTACATAAAAAAAAATGGAAGTTTCTGCTCTGAGGCTTGGCTGTACTGCTAACAATGATACCAGGAGACTTCTTTTAAAGTGTACCTATCCAACCCTGAAAGAGATTAACCATCATGCCCCTGATTATCCCTTACCTTAGATCTATCCCAATAGGAAAAGCAGGCAGTCTCATTCTTAAAATCCTTCAACGAGGAGCTTAAAAGAATTACAATCCAAAATTCTTTTCAGGAGGTGTAAGAGATTGGAAACAGCAAAGTGTTTTCTCTACTCTCACACATCACTCAACACAACACTTCTGACACCAACTGTCTCCACACACCAAGCAATTCTGCAGCAGACACCAGCTAGGTATCCTATAATTCTGACACTATCTCCCTAGTGTTAGAGTCAGTTCCCACAAATGGAGGGCTCAGTCCCTGAAGACTGCCTCTCACTTCAGATACCAACCACAAGTCCCAGGTTGTGACCTGTACTTCTGCTGAACAGCTATAAATCGGGGTACCCTGGTCCCACTTCTTGGGTTCAACTGATTTGCTAAAGCAGCTCATAGAACTCAGCAAAACACTTTCCCTACATTTACCCATTTTGTGTACAAGATATTACAAAGAATACAGATGAACAGCAGATGAAGAGGTGCACAGGGCAAGTCCATGTGGGAAGGGGTGCGGAGCTTCCATGCTCTTTCTGGGTGTGGCGCCCTCTGGGGACCTCCACATGTTCTGCTATCCAGAGGCTTGGGAAAATAGAATAGTTTGGTCAGGGCCCTGGCCTCGGGTCCTGTTGGGTGTGGCTTAACACATCCATTGTAAGCAAATTGTGTGTGTGCACGCGCACTCGAGTCGGGAGTAAGTGCGCATGCGCGCCAATGTATCTTTTTAGTTTTGTTAGTATTCTTGTGTGTGTGTGTGTGTGTGTGAGAGAGAGGAGTTTTAATGAGGAGAAGCGTTTAGAGAGAGAGGAGTTTAGCCCTGCACAACCATGGTTTCCAACCTGCGGCTTCCAAGGACCTTTTGGCTGGTTACCTAGCTCATAGACCTGAGTGAAGGGGTCTGGTGACCCAGCCTGGCATGTGAAGGGTTTTGTGACCCAGTCTATGAATGGGCTTGAGGGGTCTGTGGGCTCCAGACCCAGCCTTTGCTCGACAATCGGCCCAGTCAGTGCAGGATTACCAGCAGGTAAAAGAGCTCCACAACTGGCGTAGTCGTGGTCGAATAGCTTTACAGGAGGCTTCATTGTATAGGTATGATTGATTTCATCATTGACCATTGGTGATCAACTCAACTTTCAGCTCCTCTCCTCCCCACAGGTCAGGGAGTGGGACTGAAAGTTTCAACTCTAATCTCCTGGTTGGTACCCCTGGCAACCAGCCCTCACCCTGAGGCTATCCAGGAGCCCCCCGCCCCCCAGCCAACAGTCATCTCCTTTGCATACAAAAAGTCACTTAAGAGAATCCAAGGTTTTTAGGAAAAAGGTGGAAGACCAAACATGTATTTCATAATATCACAGGAAAATACAAGCCTGGCTTCAAAATCTCTCGGAATAAAATAATAATAATAATAACAACAAATACTTTCACAGCACTTACTAGGTTCCAGGCTATATTTAAGTATTTTAGATATTTTATAATTCATTTAATCTTCTCAATGACCCAATGGTAGGTGCTATTATTATCTCCATTTTATAGATGGAGAAAATATGGCATGGAGAAGTTTTGTAACTTGCTCAGAGTCACAAAGCTAGCAAGATGGGAGGCTGAGTTTGAGCCATGAGTGGAGCCATGAGTTCCAGAATCCAGGCTCTTAACCACCATTCTATATATACCACCATACCATGCATTCATTTTTGCAACAGTTTAATGCTCTAAGATTAATCCATGACTAAAGTTGTCAGTTTCAACATCTTATAACCTTTTTTAAAAAACATGTACTTTTTCCATTATAAAAATTAGTGTAGTAGCTGAGAGTCCTGACTTTAATGTCAAATAAACCTGGACTCACATGCAGGCTACTCACTGATCAATTACTTAATTTCTTTAGTTTTGCTATATGTAAATTCATAGGTTTGTAAACAAGATTAAGTGAAATGAAATAGGTAATGTGCTTAGCTGAGTGCCTGGCCCAAAGTCAGTGCTCAGGAAGTGTTAGTCTTCATTAGTATGTACCAAATCAAATAAAATGTGGGAAGATGGAAAATAGAAAGAAAGAAAAAATCACCCAAAGTTTCATCACCTGAACTGATTTTGAGCTATTTTCATTTTGTCTTTTATCTGTAAGAGAAAGTAATGTTTTGTTTTTTATAATTCTGAGAAGGGGTGCTGGTAGCTAGAATGCCCCATGTTTGCCAAGTCATCATGGGTGGTGAGATAAAACCTGGAGGTAGAAACTGGGATATATAAATACAGAATCACTCTGCATAATAAAGGGAAAAGGTAAATGGGATTCCCTAGGGAAGAAATGATTTAACCCCTGGGTTAGAGCTTCTGAGCAGTCCCTAAAGACAAGAGAAGGAAGCAATTGAAGGCCAGAGTCTTAAAACTGCCACTGTTAGAATAGACTAACCTCTACGATATCTTTTATACCAGTTCCAAATTTGTTGAACCTGAGACACTTGTGCTGAGAGCCCTTTATCTAGCCTTCTACATTCTCCAAGTCATTCTTCTCTGACTACCCAGGGACAGCCATGGTGGTCTCCCAGATTTCCCTATCTCAGGTCAGGCTCTTATGAAAGTGGGAGCACCCATGAGCCACTTAAATTGCATTAGTCAGTAGGCCTGTGAATGCCTTATTAGTTGGGAATCTAGATCAGGAAGATTGCTTCCCTATGGACTTGGGTGAAGGATAGCCACTAGAATCCAAGGAGAAAATACTTGGTCAAATTAATTTATAATCACAAGCTAATGTTGCTGAGTGATAGCCTAGGAAGGAATGTAACTTATCAGATGCCAATATTGTTATTTAATAATTTATGTTTCTTTGCTTATTTCTATTCACAAGTTAGATATTTTAGATTGGTTTAAAACATATCACTTATCCATTAAGTAAATCTGGATCCTGAAGACTGAAGATCCTATGTGTTGTCAGAATCATAACTCGATTAGAAAGATTAAGAGGTAAAAAGTATAAATTGGAATAGAACTTTTCTACTACTACAGCTAAACTTTGGGGGGAAAAATTGTAGAACCAGAAGGTTCTTCATTAGCCACCTATGAATGGATTTTAGGCTGGATTATCCCTTGCTGGAACTATGAGGAACTAGTCACTCAGTTTGATAGAGACTGTTAAAAAGGGGGAAAATAAATCTGGAAGTTTTAGATAAAAATCATTTTGAGAACATCTTAGTGAATGTCCTACAAAGAAATACTATGTGTAAATCTATTAAGCATTTGGTAGAAAGTTGTCTAGATGCACAAATTACATAAGCACGTAGCAGGTGCACAAACTAAATTGGGGTGAGTACGGGAGTGAGAGAAGTGAGATTTAGAAGGAGCAATAGCTTCCTAGGCAAAGCCCAGACCTTTCATGGAATGCAACTGGAAATAGAGGCAAGGCAATAGAAAAATAACTCAGCACTTGAAATCCAGAGAGTTAAGCCCAAAGAGTCCAAAGGTTGAACTTCTGGCTTTGCCAAGATATCAGTGCAAGAGGTAGGGATGCATAGAGAGGACTGGGAAATCCCAAGTACCCGAGAGATGCAGACTCAGAAAAACCATCATAGCATCCAAAGAGGATGTTTAGGGGAAGCTTTCCCTGAAAGCATTTCAGGGTTTTTTGGCTCCTGTATCAACTAGTAATTTTTAGCTTCAAGTGAAAAAAAAATCTGATATAAAGTGTGGCTGAAATAAGATGGAAATATACTTTTCTCTCAAATAATGTAAAGCTGGAAAGCTGGTAGTCCAGAGCTGGTGTAGCAGCACCACAATGTCATTGATGTGCCACCCTTATTCTTTCAGATGCCAACTTCCTTAGCATGTAGATTCCATTTTCAAAATTGCCTCATGGTCACAGTTAGTTGATCCAACTATCACATCCATTATACAGGTAGGAAAAAGGGAGAAGCAAACACATACTTTCCAACTGAGTCAGCCAATCCTTTTTCCCTACAGTACTCTACCCTGTGATTTCTGCCTGCATCTTTTCACCAGATCTGTTTGATATGACCAATCCTATCTGAAAAAGAGGCCATGGAAATATAGTTTTTAAGCTTGGCACTTGTCGTGCTTGTTTACCTGCTGGTAATCCTGCCGACTGGGCCAATTGTTGAGCTAGGGCTGGGTCTGGAGCTCACAGACCCCTCAAGCCTGTTCACAGACTGGGTCACAAACCCTTCACATGCCAGGCTGGGTCACCAGACCCCTCACACGCAGGTCTATGAACTAGGTAACTAGCAAACAGGTCTTTGGAAGCTGTAGGTTGGAGAGCATGGCCGTGTGGGCAGACGCCAGAGAAAGATGCCAGCCAGGCCGTGGTGCCATGCATGCACACTAACTCCATCCACACACACAACTTATTTGCTTACAAAGAATGCACTGCACCACCCCTAACCAGGCCTAAGGCGAGGGAACCTGACTAAATTATTCTATTTTCCCAACAGCACTGCATTGCCTTAAATAAAATTAGAGTTCTCTTAGTAAAGTAAAAGGAATCATGAATATTAAATAGGCAATTAACAGTCTCTGCTACAACCCCCTAACCACAGAATGGTGAAAAAATTATTTCCAATTCCCAGTTATGTTTTGGGTGAGGCTCTAGATGTCTTGGTGTTCTTGGCATGTCCTTTCATTGATTCCAAGGAAGGACAAGACAGTTTATAGACAGCTTATTCCTACACTGTGTTTGAGCCAAGTTGGGTTAAGGAAAGGTAATAATCATATTAAAAAGGGATGCCTAGGAGAACAGCCTGGAGGAAGTACATCATAATGATCACAGTGGTGGGTAAGATGATGCAATCATGACTTTTCTAGTTTTCTGTTATGCATTTTCATTATTTTAAATTTTCTTTAAAAAATAGACAATTTCCTATTGAGTTCCTTTTTATCTACTGTAAGATTCCTTATAGAGGGAAGGCATTTGGGACATCCTGTCTTACTTAAAGTCAGACATTTGCCCAATGTGCAAAGTAAACTACAAGGCCACAAATGTGTTTAGGAAACAAACCAGGGCATGTGAGATTGCACTTGTTCAAACATATTATGTATGTATAATATTGATCTCCATGTCACAGGAGAGCCATAATGAGCTGGCAAAGGCTCCCAGGAGGGAAAATTAGAAGATGAAAAAGCTACTTCATAAAGCTTATTAAAGAGCAGACAACACAGTAGTAGACCTTCGGCAGAAGGACCTGTGTTCTAGGCCTTTACCACTCCTGCCTTTAACCAGCTGCATGATCCAGGGGAAATTAATCTAGTTTGTCTTGATTTTCTTTCCTATTAAATGATAAAATAGGACAAGATGATAATTAAAATCCTTTGCAATCCAAATAGTTTTATATTATATAATTGTTGAACCAAGAGAAAAAACTATGAGCTATTTTGGGAGGTAAGGGTAAGAGTTTTCACCAAGAGTAAAAAGTTTGGAAGAGGAACATGAAGGCAAAGAAACCATTTGGGGGTGATTTTAGGTCCACAGTAGCTGTATGGAAGCCCTTTGGATTGGGAGATTTACACAATTGATGAATTGAATCCTGTTGTTGAATTAAACATGCTGACTACAGCTCCAGCACCCGGAGGGGATCCCCATGTGAATCTGGTTGTAGTTACTCAATTAAAATTCCTGAAAAAAGGAATTACTTTTATAATCACCTAAGTCAAAGAAATGAACTAATTCCCATCAGAAAGATTTTTCATGCAATTATTTTTAAATAGCGTTAATTCCACAATTCTCTTAACCTTGCCATATAGCTTTCCCTAGTGTCTGTTCCTTCAACCCCAACTCTTTTCTTTCTAAATCTCCACAAGTCTTTCCCTCTTTTAGTTTAGAAAATCTGTTGGACAATTTACCTTACCTTCTGAATGCTTTTTAACTGAAAAATTGTGTATGTGCTTTTGGTTGGAAAATTAAGAGTGTATGCCTATGTCTGTGCCTCTGCACACGTGCACAGGCAAGAGATTGCTATGGTTCTTCTGAAATATTTTTCTGGAAAATGTCATATAATCTAATATACTGCTCTAATGAGATTGTTTTTCAAATGCAAATAAGGCCCTGAGTTCTACAGAAGAAATGGAGCTTTTCTCTCTGCACTATCACACTAATTACAATTATTTTGTTTTAATAGCTCTTCCTTGAGCAAAGCCTTGCTCATTTTTTCTGCCACCAGCAACTTGAAGATAAGGAGATGTCTGGCTTGGCAGGAAGTCAATGAGCAGAATGTTAAGGAAGAGGAAGAAGAACAGTGGAGATTTAGCTCAAATTTGGTAGAAATTCGGGCTCTTGTCCTTCCATGTGGCCTTAATGAAGCCTCTACTCTTTGGTCTCTTTAAGCCTCAGCCTTCAGATTTCTTTGACAAACTTCAGTATTCTAAAGTTTCTGGTCCAAGTCTCTGCTTTCCTTTTCAGCAAATGTTACTGGCATCGTTCCATATGAGTCTGCTCTTTCAAAATCTCCCTTCAGTATAATATGGAGAAAACCCTTCCCATCCTTCTTTCTTCAACTTACCCTCTAGATCTAGTGAAATAGATGCCTCTTTGTCTGAAGTTAATTCCTGTCATTTATACCCCTCCA
Organism: Cynocephalus volans; assembly: GCF_027409185.1. Lineage (NCBI taxonomy): Eukaryota > Metazoa > Chordata > Mammalia > Dermoptera > Cynocephalidae > Cynocephalus > Cynocephalus volans. Next base: position 124,444,359 of record NC_084460.1, on the reverse strand, counting down.
AAATCCTGGGAGACCTTATCTTATCTCTGTAAAACTGAATGAGCTGAGCTATCTAGCTCTTATTTCAAGGCCAATTAGGCACATTACTGGAGACTGAAGAAAATCTGAAACAGAAAATTCTAGAGAGCAATGTAGGTCTTTACTAAAGTTTCTTAAGAAGATAGAGAAGGAATATGCAAAACTTTCTTAAAATATCTTGTAAACTCTTCTTTCTAAATCCCAGTTCCTTGGCAAAAGTTTGCTACACTATGAACTACAAATCACTGTTGAAAGAAATTAAAGAGAACTTGAAAAGATGGAAAGATATTCCATGCTCTTGGATTGAAATAGTTCACATTTTGAAAATGTCCATGCTATCCAAAGCAATCTGTGGATTCAATGCAATCTCCCTCAAAATATCAATGACATTCTTCACAGAAATAGAAAAAACAATCCTGACATTCATATGGAAAATGAAGGACCTCAAATAGCCAAAGCAATCCTGAGTAAAAAAAATATAGCCAGAGGCATTACACTACCTGGCTTCAAATTATACTACAAAGCCATGGTAACCAAAGCAGCATGGTACTGGCATAAAAACAGACACTAGGACCAGTGAAACAGAATAGAGAACCCAGAAATCAATCCACATACTTACAGCCAACTGATCTTCAACAAAGGCCCCAAGAACATACATTGGGGAAAAGACTGCCTCTTCAATAAATGCTGCTGGGAAAACTGGACATCCATATGTAGAAGAATGATTCAGACCCATATCTCTCACCGTATACCAAAATCAACTCAACATGGATTAAAGACTTAAATATAAGACCTGAAACAATGAAACTCATAAAAGAAAAGATAGGGGAAAGTAGGACTGGGTAAAGACTTCATAAATAAGACCCCAAAACATAAGCAACAAAAAGAAAAAAAAAAAAAACCAAAAAACACATGGGATTATATCAAACTAAAAAGCTTCTGCACAGCAAAGGAAACAATTAAGAGAGTGAAAAGACAACCTACAGAGTGGGAGAAAATATTTGCAAACTATGCCTCCAACATAAAGGATTAATATCAAGAATATACAAGGAACTCAAACAACTTAACAGTAAAAATCAAATAACCTGATTAAAAAATGGGCAAAGGAGCTGAATAGGCATTTCTCATAGGAAGATATACAAATGGCCAACAGACACATGAAAAATGCTCAACATCACTAAGCATTAGGGAAATGCAAATCAGAACCACAGTGAGATGTCATCTCACCCAGTTAGACTAGCCGTTATCAAAAAGACAGAGAATAACAAATGCTGACAAGGATGTGGTGAAAGGGGAACCTTCTTACACTGTTGGTGGGACTGTAAATTAGTGCAGCTGTTATGGAAAACAGTATGGAGGTCCCTCAAACAATTACAGATGGAACTGCCATGCAATCTAGCAATTCCACTACTGGTTATATACCCAAAGGAATGGAAATCATTGTATCAAAGGGACACCTGCACTCCCATGTTTATAGCAGCTCTGTTTACAATAGCCAAGAGTTGGAACCAACTTAAATGTCCATCATAGGATGACTGAATGAGGAAAATGTGGTATATTTACACAATGGATTACTACTCTGCCATAAAAAAGATGAAATTCTGCCATTCACAGCAACATGGATGAACGTAGAGAAAATTATGTTAACTGAAATAAGCCAGGCACAGAAACAGAAATGCTGCATGTCCTCACTCATAAGTGGGAGCTAAACAAAGAAAGAAAGAGAGAGAGAGAAAGAAAGAAAGAAAGAAAGAAAAAGGAAGAAAGAAAAGAAAGGAAGAAAGAAAAGATACAACAATCACAATAATACATTGAACTTTCAAAAGGAGAGAACAGAACTGAGGTTACAAGAGAAGGGAAAGAGGCAGGGGAGGGAGGTAAGAGAGGAATTGGTAAAGGGCCACGAAAAATGATTACATTGTATAATGTTGAATATACTAGTTATCCTGATTTGAACAACACATATTGTACGTAGGTATTGATATTCAACTCTGCACCCCACAGATACGTACAATCAACTATGTTTCAATATCAATCAATCCCACTTCCTGACCTGCATCTCTTCTCTCTACTCCCCACTACCCAATCTTTACCTTTTGAAGGCAACTTTATGTTCTGAAGCCATTGGTTTCTATCAGCTTCTCAGTGACCCTCACCACATGGCACAACTAAGGCTCAATAATTCATTATCCAAGAAAAATTTCTTTCTCTGTAGAGCTCAGGGGACCGGGTAATACTCATCATTCAACATTATAAAATCAAGATAAGAATCATATTCATAGAATTTTAAGAATTAAGTGAGATAATATATGTAAAGTTTTTAAAATAGTGACCAGTACAAGGTAAGAACTCAATACATTTTAGTTCCCCTTTTTTATTAGTAATTCTTTTTACCCTGGCACATCACACTTATTTTTGTTTTTCTAACAGGTTTTATTTCCCCTTTGTTCCAGTTCTCCATACAAAACAATCTATATTATTTGACTGTTTCTTCTTATTATTTTGTTTTTAAAAAAATTCTAAGCTTTCTAAAAAGATAAGCTATCCTTTACCTTTTCATTTCCTAAGTGCCTCCGAAGTCCCTAATTTCTAAGAGTTCAAAAGAAGTGAAAACAACGTGAAAAGAACATAAAGACATATTCCAATATGAACTGAAGCTTTACAGAGCTCTGTTAATACCAGAAGGATGACAGAATAAAGGGGATATCAGACTAGGTGGAGTGGGCCAGGAAGTGAGAAGAGAGGAAGACAATTTTTGACAGAAAGTGGGAGAAGGCATGAAGTGTGGTTTGGAGGAGAAATGTATAAGTTGTGCTCAGGGAACAGTAAGATTTCTTTAAATGAAGTATACTGTCTGAAACAGAGCAATGAAATGTGAGATTATTGAACAGTACAGTTTATGATAAATAAAGACTAGGGTAGAGGTAATTAGTAGAGAGCTTAAATAAAGCAAATGCAAAAATGTTTAAATTTAATGAAGGGAGCAAGCATATGATTATGTGATTCAGGCTTATAATTAATAATGATGGTGATTGGTCTTAGTTTTGGAGGGCTTACTATGTGCAAGGTATTGTGCAAGAACCTCCTATATGGTCTCCCTACATTTCCTCTTGTTCTGCTAACTCTTTTCTCAGTATAGCAGCCACAGTAATTTTTAAGAAATGCAAATCTCATCATGTTACTGACTCCACATCCATCTTAAAATCCTTCATTGGCTTCCTTTTGTTCTTGAGATAAAGACCAAAATCCTTAACATGGCCTACTAGGCCCTACAGCTCGAGCCTCTTCAGCTTTGTCTTGTTCTCTTTTGGTCCCTTAATACAAGCCCTGCCCTCTCCTTGCTCCATGCTTCATGGCTGTTCTTTCTCATCCTGGAAAGTTCCTGACTGAATCTCTTGGTCTGGTTAACACTGCCTTGTCCTCCACATCTCCTTTCAAATGACACTTTGTCAGCAAAGCTTAGATTATGTTCTTTATTAACCTCTCTTATGGTTTTCCTTCCTATCATGGACAGCCAAGTGGATCTCCCTTCAAGACCTTGCCATTCAGTGGCAAGGAGTGCAGGTGACAAACTGCCTCCAGTTGTTGGTGCCTTTGGAACCGGCCTCAGCTTTCTAGCCACAGCCATACTCTTTGGGGGCAGCCCCAATGTAATGACTGGACATGGTGGGGGGTACTAGCACCTGCTCATTTCTGTCCAGTGTGGAATTCCTCTTTTGGGCAATCTTTGTTCCAGTTCCCTCTTGAATTGGTCAAGCCTTTGACAAGAATATTGCAGTCTGAGGCTCTTCCTGCCCAATCCTGCTTCCTCAGACATTAACCCTTAACTTTTCTCAGACATTAACTTCCAATAAATCTCATGTTTCTGACTGTCTCTGCATCTGCTCCTTGGAGGACCCAAATGACACATTTCAGTATTTAAACATAAATTTATTTGTGTAATCTCTAATTAATGTCGACACCATGGTTGGGAGGCCACATCTACTCTCAGAATTGTACCTGTAGTTGTCTTCCAACTACATTGGTACATAGAAGCCCTGAAAAAATATTTGTGGAAAGAAAGTGAAGAACTTTTGCATGCATTACCTCACTAATCCTTTGAGAGAGACAATTATTGTGTCATTTTAAAGATGGGGAAACTGAGTGAGAGAGAGTAACTTGCCCAAATTTGAATCCAAGTGTGTCTGATTTCAAAGATATTCTGAACCTCAAAATTTTCTTACTGAGCAGGTGAACGAGAGGATCAGAATAACTCTTCAGCCAGGACTCTTGGGTTTTTTTCTTGCTCCTACCAAATATTGTGAGCTTGACTTGGAAAAGGATCTTATCTAATTGATTTTTGTATTTCTAACAGTACCTGGCACATTAAAATGCTCGCTCCATCTGTAGTGAACTGGATGGGCAGTGGAGGGCAGAAATGATGCTTAAAGATGATTCTTGCGATGGACTTTTCTGAATTATCAAAATTGTGTACAGCTCTCACCTCGCCGGGGAACGGAGCCCAGGCCCCCGCCACCTCCTCCTGCAAGCCGTGGCCTGAGAAGCACCAAAAGAAGTGGATTGAGATAGAGACAAATGATCATCTCTATGCTGACCATTTTGATATACCTCGAAAACAATATTAATTAACAGTCACAGGGCGGATCCTAAGATGGCGGTGGCTGCGGTGGTTGGCGCTGAGTAGCTGAGATGGAAAAGGCGGCCACTGGGCCTTAGGCAGCCGGGAAACTTGTGGACCTTCCTCCTGCCATCTCTTAAGGGAGGACCGCTGCTGGTGGCCAGTCATGGGGGCTGACCGCCACTTTGCCCTTGGCAGGAGAGGCTGCCTTGTTTACAGGCAACAGCTTTGAAGTATGGAGCAGGAAAAGAACTGTTTCTTAGCTGCAGCAGCCAGCTGCCCTATTCAGGATTCGAGGTTTCAGGCCAGCATAAAAGAAGATTCCTGGGAGTGCCCGAGCCATGCTGCGGGACCAAGTGAGCAGCCTGAGGTGGCGGTGGCCGAGGACGGGGACGGCGATGATGCAGAGGCAGAGAGGGAACCACCCGGCCCGGCCCAACCCCGTGAGTGACCCCCAGCCCGGCCCTGCTCAGGGGGCGGACTCCCGCCCGGCTTCCACCTGCCCCACCGGGCCACTCACTGGCCTCGGGGCTGCCTCCATTTTCTAAGGTGGTGGTGGCTCCAGCCTGCCTCGGCCAGGCTTGTCCTCCTCGCCCGGCTCGGCTCCTCACTGAGCCTTCCCACTTGCTTGCCCTGACGTGGGGCTTCCCAAGGCCTGCGAGCTGGCCTCCCCTCCCACTCCCTCCTCGGTTTTCTGGCAGGGCTGGTGGCATGGGGTGTCCCCAGCCAGTGTCGGGAGGGCAAGGCAGTATGGGCTGGGCCGACTGTCACTACACTGCACCCTGGGCTCCAGCCCCCAGTAAACTTCCTGTTACTGGGAGGCAGATACCATCTCTGTGGCCCCCAGTTCGGAAAAATGCCTAACCAATTTCTGGTTAGGAATAGTGTGGTTGGAGCATTCCCAAGTTCGCTAGAACCTACCAGAGAGCTGACTGTGGGCGGGCACCAAAGTAGGTCCGTGCCGGGGGAATTCAAAGGTGAACTGTGTGCTGCAGGCTCCTCCCCGGAGGAGCTCACGCTCTGGTGTGGGAGATAAGACAGGTACACAAATAACTGGGTTACCAGGAGGAAGGTGATAAGTCCCAAGAAAGATCTACACAGTGCTACAAAGGCACCCAGAGTGACCGGTCGTCTGCGCCTAGCAGAAACCTGGTAGACTTCTGGGGTGAGGCAGTGCTGAGCAGGGTCTTGAAGGCCTGGCTGATAGACGAGGGTTGCAGAAGACATGTCCCAGCCCAGCCCAGTGCGCACAGAGCAGGGAGACATCTGGCTAGGGAGGTGGACACTCGGCAGAAAACACACACCCTGCGGGGCCGCCACTGCGAGATCCAGCAGCCCAGCCTAGTGCACACAGAGTGGGGAGATGTCTGGCTAGGGAGGCGGAGACTCGAAAGAAACCACACACCCTGTGGGGCCACCACTGCATGATCCAGCAGCCCGGGCCAGAGCGCACGGAACAGGGAGAAGTCCTGCATGGGAAGTGGAAGCTCAGCAGAGACCACAGACCCTGCGGTACCGCCCCGTGATCCAGCAGCCCAGCAGAGTCCAAGCTGACCAGAGAGGTGGCTCCCCAGAGAGACCCAAGACCTGAGGCAACCACACACACAAGGTACTAGAGGCCAACTGAGCAGTCACGGAGGTAGCCATACCAAATTGGCAACCATAGCAACATCTCAGTTAGTCAATAGTCTCAAACCGGTGGACTGTGAAACCCCCTGCCACAATGAATAAAAATTAAAAAAAAGATACCAGAAATACAAAAAAATCAAGAAAGTACACCACCAAAAGTTAATAAATCTCAGACTCTAGATCCTATAGAACAAGAAGCCCTTGAAATGACGGACAAGGAATTTCGAGTGATAATTCTAAGGAAACTGAATGAGATACAAGAAAACTCAGCTACACATCATGATGAAATGAAGAAAAGTATACAGGACCTGAAAGAGGAAATGTACAAGGAATCAATGTCCTGAAAAAAAAATGTAGCAGAACTTGCCAAACTGAAAAAGTTATTCAGCAGAATTTTACCAAACATTCAAAGAGGAATTGACACCAATTCTTTACAAACTATTCCAAAAGACTGAAACGGTCGCAAATCTCCCAAACTCATTCTATGAAGCAAACATCATCCTGATACCAAAACCAGGTAAAGATATAACCCAAAAAGAAAACTACAGGCCGATATCCTTAATGAATATAGATACAAAAATCCTCACTAAAATACTAGCAAACAGAATACAGCAACACATACGTAAAATTATTCACCACGATCAAGTGGGATTCATCCCAGGGATGCAAGGTTGGTTCAACATACGTAAATCAATAAATGCGATACACCATATTAATAAACTCAAACACAAGGACCATATGATCATCTCTATAGATGCTGAAAAAGCATTTGATAAAATTCAGCACTCATTCATGACAAAGACCCTCTATAAGTTAGGTATAGAGGGAAAGTATCTCAACATAATTAAAGCCGTATATGACAAACCCACTGCCAATATCATCCTGAATGGGGAAAAGCTGAAAGCTTTTCCTTTAAGAACACGAACTAGACAAGGATGCCTACTCTCACCGCTCCTATTCAACATAGTGTTGGAAGTACTAGCCAGAGCAATCAGAGAAGAGAAGGAAATAAAGGGCATCCAGATTGGAAAAGATGAAGTCAAACTGTCCCTGTTTGCAGATGACATGGTCCTATATATCGAACAGCCTAAAACCTCTACAAAAAAACTCTTGGAATATAAATGATTTCAGTACAGTAGCAGGATACAAAATCAACACACAAAAATCAGTAGCATTTCTTTTCTCCAATAGTGAACATGCAGAATGAGAAATCAAGAAAGCCTGCCCATTTACAATAGCCACCAAAAAAATAAAATACTTAGGAATTGAGTTAACCAAGGAGGTGAAAAATCTCTATAATGAGAACTACAAACCACTGCTGAGAGAAATTAGAGAGGATACAAGAAGATGGAAAGATATCCCATGCTCTTGGATTGGAAGAATCAACATAGTGAAAATGTCCATACTACCAAAAGTGATATACAAATTCAATGCAATCCCCATCAAAATTCCAAAGACATTTTTCTCAGAAATGGAAAGAACTATCCAGACATTTATATGGAATAATAAAAGACCACACGCAGCCAAAGCAATGCTGAGCAAAAAAAATAAAGCTGGAGGCATAACACTACCTGACTTTAAGCTATACTACAAAGCTATAATAACCAAAACAGTATGGTACTGGCATAAAAACAGACACACTGACCAATGGAATAGAATAGAGAACCCAGAAATCAACCCACACACTTACTGCCATCTGATCTTTGACAAAAGCACCAAACCTATTCACTGGGGAAGGGACTGCCTCTTCAGCAAATGGTGCTGGGATAACTGGATATCCATATGCAGGAGAATGAAACTAGACCCATACCACTCACCATATACTAAAATCAACTCAAAATGGATTAAGGATTTAAATATACACCGTGAAACAATAAAACTTCTTAAAGAAAACATAGGAGAAACACTTCAGGAAATAGGACTGGACACAGACTTCATGAATACGACCCCAAAAGCATGAGCAACCAAAGGAAAAATAAACAAATGGGATTATATCAAACTAAAAAGCTTCTGCACAGCAAAAGAAACAATTAACAGAGTTAAAAGACAACCAACAGAGTGGGAGAAAATATTTGCAAAATATACATCTGACAAAGGATTAATATCCAGAATATATAAGGAACTCAAACAACTTTACAAGAAGAAAACAAGCAACCCAATTAAAAAATGGGCAAAAGAGCTAAGTAGGCATTTCTCTAAGGAAGATATACAAATGGACAACAGACATGAAAAAATGCTCAACATCACTCAGCATCCGGGAAATGCAAATCAAAACCACACTGAGATACCATCTCTCCCCAGTTAGGATGGCTAAAATCCAAAAGACTCTGAACGATAAGTGCTGGCAAGGTTGCGGAGAAAAAGGAACTCTCATACATTGTTGGTGGGACTGCAAAATGGTGCAGCCTCTATGGAAAATGGTATGGAGGTTCCTCAAACAATTGCAGATAGATCTACCATATGACCCAGCTATCCCACTGTTGGGAATATACCCAGAGGAATGGAAATCATCAAGTCGAAGGTATACCTGTTCCTCCATGTTCATCGCCGCACTCTTTACAATAGCCAAGAGTTGGAACCAGCTCAAGTGTCCATCATCGGATGAGTGGATACGGAAAATGTGGTACATCTACACAATGGAATACTACTCAGCTATAAAAACGAATGAAATACTGCCATTTGCAACAACATGGATGGACCTTGAGAGAATTATATTAAGTGAAACAAGTCAGGCACAGAAAGAGAAATACCACATGTTCTCACTTATTGTTGGGAGCTAAAAATTAATATATAAATTCACACACACACAGAGAAAGAAAACCGGGGGAGGGGGGGAAGAAGATATAACAACTACAATTACTTGAATTTGATACGACAAGCAAACAGAAAGGACATTGTTGGGGGGGAGGGAGGAGAGGGAGGAGGGAGGGAGGTTTTGGTAAGAGGCAACAATAATCAACCACAATGTATATCAACAAAATAAAATTTAAAAAATAAAATAAATAAAAATTTAAAAAAAACATAATGTAAACCACATGTATTCTATTTAAAACTATAAAACATAACTCCATATCACCAGAATGGAGTGGTATTCACACCAAATAACACTAAAATAAATAATGATTAAGATGGTGGGAAAAAAAATGTGTACAACAATTTTGTGTTGGCTTGGTAATAAAAACGGGTTAAAAAAAAAAAAGAAAAAAGATGATTCTTGCTGGGCTGTATAGACATTACTGCTTCTCAAGAGGAATCAACACCCAGAACGCTACAGCACAGCCTTCTTTGATAACGATTCCCCTCCGCCCATGTCTAAGACTATATGATAGGGTCATCTCTAAAGACTTTCCATTTGTACTGCAAAAAGAAAGCAGTGGACCTGGGAGCCAATCATTTTGCTCTTGCCTTCAGAGTTGTAATGTACTCGATGCAGCTAGAAATGAACTATTGCAGCGGAACATGGACGGAACCTTAAAGAAAGATTTATCCTGTTTACTTTGTAGGGGGAAGAAATTGAGGTCCAGAGAGATAAAGCAAACTAAGGTAGAACTGGATCCACATCTCATGTCTCCCCTTTCCTGACTTCCAGCCTGTAGAAGAAATTAAGGGTCTTCATTTTGCTTCTTAGCAGCAAGGCTAAACTTTGCCTCAGAGAGAGGCACACAACCTCCCTTTGATGGGATCTGGCCCAGGGGAAGATAAATGGGCTGTGGCATGAATAGGAGGTTCTAGAATAGCAGTACTGTGCAAGAATCAGTATTTCCTAGATAAGCCCCACTTCCAACAATGAGATATATTCACTGAAAAGAGAAGTGTAATTGCTTGACTACAGAGTTACCTAATCTAGTTTGGATCTTATTGCTGGAAAGCCTGATCAGATTTGAGTTCTTCTGCACTGCTTTCTCAAATATTTAATGGTACTAGCCTGAAGGAATCACTGCTCTCTTCCAAGCTCTTACCACTGCTCTGTCACTGAAAGTGTCTCTCTCTCTCTCTGGGAATATTTGTGCCTTTCTGGTATTATTTTCATTTTATAAATAAAAAAGGAGGCAAAAATAGGCCCATGTCCTGCCAAACGTTCCACCACCTCAATATAGGACCAGTCTCTCTCCATTTACAAGGGTCAAAGCGATTCTCAGGCTAGGAGAGATAGACCAGGCAGCCCCAGTTGTCTCCTGGCCTCTGGTCCTCCCTGGTGCCTGTCAGCCTGCCAAGAGCCAGTGCCGCAACTCTCTCTTAGTGCCCATCATTATCCTGGTTGGCTAGAAAGCCCTGCTGGGTTTGGAGAGGGTCAGGGCACAAGGCCAGGAAAGATGAGAGGCCACAGAGAAGAAATGAAGAAAAACAAATCCTGGGGAAATGCATCAAAACAGTGAGCAGACTCTGGCTATGGACTGAGGATTGGCAAGAAAGTGAAATAGCCCTCTTCAAGGTCAGAGTGGCGTGGACAGTCTCAAGTTGGAAACTGAAATCAATTCTCCTTCACTTTCAGCCTGGCAGCAGCATCTGGTAGGTGCCTAGGAAGCTAGAACACTAAGAGTCAGCTCTGGCAGCAGCAGAGCTAGTAAAAGGCAAAAGGGCCCACAGACACAGGGTTAGGGCCAGTAAGGGGCATATTCTTTGACCATTGTCATGGCCCCTCGCTAACAAATTCAGAGTTGGGCCATGGCCTGTGAAGGGCATCATGGGGTTATCTATCCTCCTGGGTTCCCATTTTCATTACAGTTAATTTTTCATGAGTTTTTAAAAAAGTATAAGAATCACATGTTCTAATAGCTAAGGCCATGTTTCCTAAGAAGAGACTTCCTCTGTTCCGAGGCTTAAAATTCAGAGCAGGGAAGCTCCTGTACTTCTGACCTGTCATTTCTTGCCTAGAGAGAGAGCCACATGTTTTGGACTGATGGAGCACAGAGGAAGGGAGGTAGGGAATAAAGCTCCTTTTCTTTCTTCTGCTTCAGTGCTTGGTGAAGTGCATAAAGGTAAATGTAATTTAGGGATGGAGATGAGAGCGAGGCAAAACTGTGTCCAGTGCAGTTAAGCATCACAGAATGAGAATTTTCAGAGATAGGAGAAAACTCATATTTTGAAAATTTTAATGTGAGAGATGCATTTTCACACATGCAGAGTTTATGTAGATTCTTAAATGAGAAAAAAAAGAGAGAGAAGAGGTAGTGGGGGAGAGCACGATGACTAGAAGAAGGTGGGCTGGAGACAGATCTGACACCTCTATAATGGAGAAGAAAGAGAAGATGTGGTGAAGGCTAATAGTCTGCCCTTGGCACATTTCAATTCCACCTGTTAGGTGCAAGGTATTGTGCTGAACACAGAGCATTCAGAAGCTAACAAGATCAAAGTTATACCATTAAGGAGCTCACAATTTAGAGAAAGAGATCTGTTTACAGACAACTGCAAAACAAAGCATAATGCGACAGATTCAACAGAGGTACAATCTGCATGCTGCAGGAAATCAGAGGAGGCAGAAATTAATTCCATCTAGCAGATCATAGAAGCTCTCATGGAGGAGGTAACATTTAAGCTGAAATGTGAAAGATATTTTTATTTTATTTTCCTTTGCTCTGTATATTGATACTTTATTCAAAGAGGTAAATTCATTAGCTTTAGAAGATTAAATCTTTCCGCTTTGCATTAAAACAACAGCAGAAACAATATATATAATGACTCCTTGGAAATATTATCATTATCTATCAGAGCTAAGGTCCACATTCAATTGCTCTGATAGCCATACAAAGAGTCTTATGGAAACAAGAGAAAGCAGAGTCCAGAGAGAACCTAACAAGATACAATAAGAAACAGAACTGGCCAGTTAGCTTAGTTGGTTAGAGTGTGGCCTTATAACTGATAGTAAACTGCCTGGTTCCCTCAGCGACAATTGTTGAAGCAACAGGGCCAAGTTTATGCTATATAACTAGGTTAATTGTGTACCATCAGGGTGCTGAACAGAGCAGAACCTCTCAGAAGAACTGAAGGTAGGCAGGCAAGATAAATACATCTTTTGCAATTTTCCCATTTTCTTCCTGCACTCGAGGCTTGCAATCACCTGCAGCAATGCCCCTACCCACCCCGTAACCTCTAGCCAAGCTTTTACTCTATAGCCAGCTTCTTGTGAATAGTCAGCTATATGATAGGACCAGCGGATCCATAGATATCAGCTTATCCTCTTGATTCTTTGGAGAGAAGCTTGTTCTTTGGTCACCAATCACACCACCTGAGTTCTCACACTGCTTTAGGAGTTCCCTATGAGGGGATACCCTGAAGAACATTTCTCTTCTGCCTGTTACTCCAATACTAGGCAGCATAATTAGTCTTCCATGCCTTGTTGATTTGTAAGACACAGGACAGAGGCAAACAAGGTTCTACAATGGCCCTGTGTTTCTCTATATGCCACTAGCTGTACAACCTGGCAACAAAAATTGCCCTTTACCTGCTGTACTTTACTTTAGAAGTTGAAAAGTAATAAATCATTATTCTTTATTTTCATTCCTCAGAAATGCTGTGAGGCAGCGGCCACAAGGTTCCTGAAAGACTTGTCTTTCAAGGGCCACAGGTATCCCAGCCCATGGCTTATTATTCCAGCCTTACCTCTTCATACCCTACACTTCTGCCTTCTTGTACTAGAATGAGGAGATGTTACTGTCCTTTACTGTACTAACAGGCCACAGTCAGAGCCACACTTTCTTTGGATCTATTATTTAACACCCCATTCCTGGTATCAATTTCAAGTTTAGTTAATTTCCTTTGGTTGCAAGGAAGAGAGACAGATGGGAAATTGGGGAAGGAGTAGCTATTCTAAGGATATACTTGAACTGTAACCGAGCCTGGAAATCTGGCAGGAGTCAAAGCAGTTCCAGATAGTGGCTAGTTTCTCCAGTTCTCTTGAGACATGGCTTCCCTAAATAATGTTGTCTCCACTACTCTCTTTTTCTTCTCCTAATTGGCTTTTCTTTTTTATTCATTCACTAAGTATTTATTGATCACTTACCATATGCCAGGTAGCACTTAAGACATTAAGAATAAAGCAGTGAACAAAATAGACAAAATCATGGAGCTCGAACATTAATGGGAAGAGACAGGCCATAAATGGATGATAAATATGTAATGTCAAGTAGCAATACATTGTGTGAAGAAAAATTAAGCAGGGAAAGAAGATAGAGACTAGCAGGATGCTACAAGATAGTCAGAGAAAGCCTCTCTGAAGGTAAAATTGGAGCAAAGACCTGAATGAATTGAGAGAGAGAGCTATGGGGTAAGGGTTTTCCTGGTGGAGGAAACAGTAAGTACAAAGATCCTAAGGCAAGAGGGTGCTTGTCATGTTAGGATAACACAGAAATCAGTTGTGGCTGGACTGCTGAGAGCAGAGGGGAAATTCACAGATAATAGGGTCAGAAAGGTGTCAGAGGACCAGAATAAGTAGGGCCCTATAGGGCATGGAAAGAACAGTCATGATCTAATTTACAATTTAAAAGTCATTCTGGCTGTTGTGTGGCAGCTAGGCTGCAGGAGCGAAAGCAGAGAAGCCAGTTAGGAGGCTAGTGTGGTGATCCAGAACAGATAATGATAGCCTGGACTAGCATGTTACTGGTGGGGAGGAAGGAAGTGGTTGGATTGGGATAAATTTTGAAGAATTTGCTTGTGTATTAGATTATGAATATAAGGGGGAGAATGAAATTAAAAACGACAAGATTTTTTGGCTTGGGAAACAGGATGGTATCATTTTCTGAGAAAAAGAACATTGGGGAAGAGCAGATTTGAGTTGGGGAGAGCAAGAAGTTGATTTTGAATATGTTAAACTTGTCTTCTCATGTTGATGAGCTTATTTTAATATCTGGAAGCATCTGTTAATTCTCAATGACATTTCTATAGCATTTAAAGATAGTAAACTGAGCATATCAATTGAGATACTTCTGGAGTTAGTTTTTATGATCCCTATCAAGTTTAGTAATAAAAAAATAATAAAATAGAGGGCCAGCCTGTGGCTCACTTGGAAGAGTGTGGTGCTGATAACACCAAGGCCAAGGGTTCGGATCCCTATATAGGGATGGCCGGTTAGCTCACTTGGGAGGGCGTGGTGCTGACAACACCAAGTCAAGGGTTAAGATCCCCTTACCAGTCATCTTTAAAAAAAAATGATAAAATAGTAAGAACAGAGAACATTTAACTAGCACTTAGTTTGTACCAGGCACTACCTGACCCTTTACATTATATTAACTTATTCCTTGAAACAAGCTAGGGGGAAACAGACATGGAAAAGTTTCTGATTTGCCCTAGATCACACAGCTAGTGATAGAGTCAGTATAGAAACCTACTGTCTTAGTCTGTTTCTGTTGCTTACAACAAATCCCCAAACTGGGTAATCTACAAAGGAACGAAATTTAGTTTTTACAGTTTCAGAGGCTGAGAAGTCTGAAGTTCAGGGAACATATCTGGTGAGGGCATTCTTGGTGGTGACTCTCCATGGCAATCCAGGCTGTCACATGGTGACAGAAATGGGCTGAACAAGAATGGGTTAACCTTCTCACTCACTGTCCTTGTAAAGCCATCAGAACCACACCCATGATCACATATTAAACCATCAACCCATTACTCTGGGAATGGATTCAGCCATTCATGAGGGCACAGTCCTCACAATATAATCACCTCTTAAAGGCCCCATCTTTCAAATGCCATAATTGGATTTCCCACCCTTTTAGCACTGTTACAATGGAGGTTGAGATTCAATGAGTTCTGGGGTGACATTCATTCTACAGCACCTATGTAGTTGATTACTGGTCCCATGCTCTTAGCCATTATGCTGTACTGCTTTATGTGTTTTTGTCCTTTATTCCATTAATGTGGTATATTACCATGACTGATTTTCATATGTTAAACCACCCATGTGTTCCTAGGATGAATCCCACTTGATTGTGATGCCTTATTCAGCTTTCTGGCATTTTGTTGAGGAGTTTTGCATCTGTACTCCTAAGGGATATTAGTCTGTGGTTTCCTTTTCAAAGGATTTTGTCTCATTTTATAGCAGGCTACTACTGGCAAGTCAGTTGGGAAGTGTTTCTCCCCCTTCTATTTTTTGGAAGAATTTGTGAAAAATTGGTGCTGGGTTTTTCTTTTTGGAAATCTTTTGAATTACTAATGCAATCTCTTGTTATAGGTCTATTCAGATTTTCTATTTCTTCTTGAATCAGTTTGTGTCTTTCTAGGAATTTATTTTCCTCTGCGTAATGTAATTTATTGACATACACTCTTTCATAGTAAGATCAATAGTAATGTTCCCTTTTTCTTTCCCCTGTTTTTAGCAATTTGAATATCCTCTCTCTCTCTTTTTTTCTTGGTCATTCTAACAAAATATTTTTCGATTTGTTGATCTTTTATTAAAAGAATAAACTTTTGATTTGTTGATTTTTCTCTATTTTTCTATTCTCCATTTCATTTATTTCTGCTCTAGTATTTATTATTTTCTTCCTTGTGCTTGCTTTAGGTTGAATTTGTTCTTCTTTTTCTAGTTTCTTAAGGTAGAAAGTTAGGTTATTAATTTGTGATTTTTTAATCATTTTTAAGAGACACATTTATAGCCATAAATTTCCTACTTAATAAATAGGAATAAATAATCACTACTATAGCTATATTTCATAAGTTTCTGTATGCTTTGACATGTGTTTTCCTTTTCATCCATCTCAAAGTACTTTCTAATATTAATCATGATTTCTTTTTAAATTCACTATTTATTAGTGGATTATTTAATTTTGACATACTTATTTTTCCTAAATTTTTTTCTGTTATTCATTTTTAATTTAATTCTATTGTGAATGGAGAACATACTTTGCATGGTATTAATTTTTTAAAATGTATTAAAGATTTTTAAAAAATAGCCTTACATGTGTTCCATTCTAAAGAATGTTCTAAGTGTATTTGCAAAAAAAAATATGTATTCTGCTATTGTTGGTAGAGTGTAACATAAACATCTATTAGGTCTAGTTGGTTTATAGTGTTGTTCAGTTGTTTATTTCCTTGTTGGTCTTCTACACAGATGGTCTATCCAGTATTGAAAGTGGGGTATTGTAGCCTTCAACTATTATTGTTGAATTGTCTATTTTTTCCCTTCGATTCTGTCAGTTTTTGCTTTATGTATTTTGTGATATTATTAGTCACACGTATGTTCGTAAGTGTTATGTCTTTCTACAGATTGACATTTTCTTCATCAAAAAGTATCTTTCTTGGGCCAGCCCCATGGCTCACTTGGGTGAGTGCAGTGCTGTTAGCACCAAGGCCATCGGTTCGGATCCTATATAGGGATGGCTGGTGCGCTCACTGGCTGAGTGTGGTGCAGACCACACAGTGCTGAGGGTTGCAATCCCCTTACTGGTCAAAAAAAAAAAAAAGTATCTTTCTCCATCAAAAAGTATCTTTCATTGTCTCTAGTGACAAGTTTTGTCTTAAAGTCTATTTTGTCTGATAATTTTATAACCACTTCAGTTCTCTTTTTGTTACTGTTTGCAGGAAACATCTTCGCATATCCCTGTATTTTATTTATTTATTTATTTTGGTGGCTGGGTGGTTTGGGGATCCAAATCCTTGATCTTGGTGTTATAACACCTCACTCTAATCAACTGAGCTAACTGGCTAGCCCTACATCCATGTATTTTAAATGAATTTTTGTCTTTGAACTTCAAATGTGTTTCGTATGGGCAAAGTATAGTTGGATCATGTCTTTATTTTAATCCATTCAGTCAATTTCTGCCTTTTGATTGAAGTGTTTATTCCATTAACATTTAATATAATTATTGATATGATAAAATTCATGTCTGCCATATTGCTATTTGTTTTCTATATGTCTTATATCTTTCTGTTGTTGTTGTTCCTCTATTCTTCTGTTACTGCTTTCTTTTGTGTTAAATGGATACTTTCTTGTGCACCATCTTAATTCTTTTGTCATTTCTTTAAGTTATTTTTTTTTTCTATTTTCTTAATGGTTGCCTTGGGGATTACAATTACCATCTTAATTTATAACAATCTAGTTCAGATTAATACAAACTTAATTTCCATAGTATAGTAGCTCCATTCCCTTCTGGGTTTTTTTCTATTTTTGTCTCATATAAATTACATCTTTATTTGTTATGGCCTATCAACACAGTTTTATAATTATCGACTTATGCAATTATCTTTTAAATCAGTTAGAAAAAAAGTTATAATAAAAGTGCATTTGTATTGTCTTTTATAATTATCTGAGTAATTAACTTTGCTGGTATTATTTTATCTTATTTTATTTTATTTTACTTTTCTCAAAATTCGTGGTTTAAGAAGGATTCATTTATTTTAGGAAAAAAGGTTCCAAACATCAGGCTGTTCACAAAAGTAACCCACAGTTTCAATGTTAGGAAACAAATCTTATGACTGTTAACACTACTTACTTTTCTAGAGGATGCATTTGACATACCAACTCTCATTCACAAAAATACATGGTTACATTTGTTTTGAACAGCCCCACACAGCACTCTTACGTGGAGGATAACACACATACTTGTAACTCAAAGTGGCTCTCAAGTTCTACTCAACTAAGTAAGATTGTCTTTACTGTTAGGGAAGCAACTACTGAACTCTTGTATGAATGGAAAGAACTGTACTCCCTGTATAATAAGAGATTATTTCAGAGACAGTTGATAAAAACCATACATCTTTTTTATTGTTAAGTAATAAAGGGTATCAAAATTAAGAGCAAAAATTGTAGGCTAAGACATAACAAAACTACTAGGAGTGGCAAAGGAAATGAAAATGGGATTGTGCATAGGGTAATATGAATTAATGAACATGGGGCGGATGAGAAGGGGAGCATGTGCTGAAGATTCTAAGGGAGAGAATCTGGTAAAAAAAAAAAAATTAGACAATCACCTCAGTAATGAAATAATGGGATAAGAGTTCTAAACCCCACTATGTACTTAACACTTATCCTTGCCATTGGCATCGTCTCTGTCCTCCTCTCTTTCCTCAGCCTGTTTTTCATCATTCTTGATCAACTCCAGCTGGCCACCCCCCATCTTCATTATCATCACCATTCAGTAGGTCTCCTCCTCAGCTGAGTCATCTGCACCCCCTTCAGACTTCACCCTCACATTAGTCTCATCTTTCTTCAGGAAGCCGCTGCTCTGTCCTCTTCTTACTTAACATTCTTCACCTCTCCTTGTGTACTCTGTTCCTTTACTTTTCCCCCCCAAGCTTTCCAGTAGAGAATCCACTTTGTGTTTTATCTGGGCAAATTCCTTCTTAATGGTCTGAAGGTCATCTCCTTTTAACTTTCCAGACTTGAAAGAAGAACTCCATTGTCCACTCTTAGAATTGAAGACACTTTTAGTCCTTCAGGAGGTGTTTCCTGATACATGCTGGCATTTCAAGGGCACTAAAGCCTGAAAAATAAGATGAGGAGGAGGAACACATGCTGCGTAACTGTACATTTTGTCATAATATTCCCATTGAAAGTCATAGTCCAAGGCAAAAAAGAGAATTACATCTTTGCTGCAGATTGTTTCACAGCTGCTTTTCCTCAGTCCATTTCTGGCTCTGCAACCAGATTAATATATAAAACCTGGCCAACAATCACTCTGTCATCCTCTCCTGCTACAGCCCAGGCATTTCTCTCGTCAACATACTCAACTAAGGCAAAGCTCTTGCAAGCAGAGCAACCCACAATTTTGCCATACTTTGAGAAGATTGTCTCTACATCAGACTTCGTAACCACAAGATTGTAGAGATTCCTAATGAATACATGGGAGTTAATGGAGTGATGTTCTGTCTTGTTTGTAACATTGTTAACCATTGTGTTTGATGATAAAGTTCCTCTTAAAGTTGAAAAATGTAGCTGAAGATAAAAAAAAAACTCACAGAAGAAGGAGGGAAAAGAGACTTGATTCTTAATCTCCTTCTCCCAGGTTCTATGTGGAAAAATATATTGCTGCTGAGTTGTGCTGCAATGTGGGCACAACTGCTCAGTCTTTGTCTCTTCACATGGTGCACTTTTTTTTTTAAAATGTGGATTTGAAAAACTGTCTAGTGTTCTTTTACTGAAGCTTGAAGGTCTTCCTTTAGTATATCTTGTAGGGCAGGTATGTTCGTGATAAATTCAGTTTTTGCTTATCTAGGAATATCTTAATTTCTCCTATGTTTTTGGAAGATAATTTTGTTGGATATAGAATTCTTGGCTGACTGTTGTTTTCTTTCAGCACTTTGAATATATCATCCCACTATCTTCTGACCTCCATGATTTCTGATGAAAAATCAGCTGTTAATCTTATTGAGGTTCCCCTGTACATGACAAGTTGCTTGTCTTACTCATTTCAACATTTTCTGTCTTTGGCTTTATTTATTTATTTTTCATGTTCAAATCAGGATAATTAGTATATTCATCATTATACAATATAATCAACTTTTGTGGCCCTTTCCCAATTTCTCTCTTTCCCCCTGCCTTTGGCTTCTAACAGTTTGATTATGACATGTCTCATTGTGGATATTTTTGAGTATATTCTACTTTGAGTTTGTTGAGTTTCTTGGATGTGTTGAATGTTTTAAAATCAAACTTCAGAAGTTTCCAAGTATTATTTCTTCAAATATTCTTTATGCTTTTTTCTCTATCTCATCTCTTTCTGCAATTTCTTTTATGCATATGTTGATATGCTTGATGGTGTGCCCCAGATCTCTGACAATCTGCTTATTTTCTTAATTTTATTTTCTTTCTGTTCCTCAAACTGGATAATCTTAATTGACTTATCTTCAAGTTTGTTGATTTTTTTTCAGCTCTAGAATTTATATTAGGTTCTTTTTTTTAAACTATGATTTCTATCTCTTTATTTATGTTTCCTATTTGGTAAGACATTGTTCTCATACTTTCCTTTAGTTCATTAGTTATGGTTTTCTTTAGTTCTTTGAACATATTTGTAATAGCTAATATAAAGTCTGTTTAGAAAGGCCAATGTTGGTGCTTCCTCAGGAACAATTTCTTTCAACTGCCTTTTTCTTGTTTCTTTGAATGTGTGTTTATTTTTGTTGTTGTTGCTGCTAATTAGTCATATAATATGGCAATTCTGGACATGACATTGCCCCTTTTCCCAGTTTGTTGTTTTTGTTTTTGTTGTTGTTGTTGTTTCTTTGTTTAGTAACTTTTCTGAATCAATTTTATAAATTCTTCATTCTCTGCCATGTTCAGTCACTTAAGTCTCTGCTTGGTTACCTTAGTCATCTAATTATTACATAGTGATTTCCTTAAATGCTTTGAACCAGTAAGTCTCTCAGCCACTGCTTATGAGCTTTGTGTGTTTATTGGGGCACACTTCAACTCTCTGGCAGTTTTCAACTTTGCCTTAGCCTTCAGTTACTGACTTATGTCATCCAGAGTCCAGAGATTAGGGAATTCTCAGGTCTTACATAGGCATTCACATAGCCTTGACCACACTCATGACCTTTTAGATATCCAGAAATATGTTGAAACTTTTCAAACTCTCTTATGAATATCTTGTTCCATAGCTTCCCTTTTAAGTTTTTTTGGTCAGCCTTCTGTATACCCCAACAATTATCTCCCCTTCAGGCAGCTGGGATATTAAACAACTTCCACCAATAATTTTTGACAAATACATGGGGGGTAAAGGGAACTATTTACACTGAGTGAGCTCAGGGTCAGATCAAATAAGACCCAATGAGTTGGGGTTTCCATGGACCCACCAGATAGGCCAAATAATGACAATTATCTGGATTGGGAGTGCTTTAAACCAACTCTGCCTCCTTCCAGTGGCTGCTAGACTGCTGGTTTTCACAGCTATTGTATTTGTAAAGCTGTTAATTTTCAAGACCACTGAGGAGTTGGAAAGAGGGAGTTGAAAATAGGCAAGTTAAAACACAATAAAACTCTACTGTTTTTACTGAGATTTGACCTTTTTTTTTTTTTTTCCAATAAACACCTTTAAGATTGTTGTAAGTCTTTGGTTAATTTTCAGAGTTCTGAAATAGTTGATTTTGACTATTATTTTTCTTTGCCAGTTTTCTAATTGCTTTTATGGAGGAACAGATTTTTGGAGGTCCTTACTTCACCATTCTGGAAGTGTTTTTCTTGAATATGTTAAATTTGAATTATTTATTAGAATGGGGCAGGATTGAAAAATTAGCAACATGTACTTTGGAACCAGATTTGCTTAGGTTCATATCTTAGTTCTGCCCATTTCTAGCTGTGAGAAATTTTGCCTCGGATTTTTCCTCTGTGATGTGAGTATATTAATAGTTTCTGTCTCATGGGGTTGTTGAAAGTATTAAATAAATTATTTACAAATAAGGCATGTAGAACGGTGCCTGGCAAACTGTGGCTTGTGGGCCTGTCCTGCTTTCTATTTGTTTTTTATGGCCTGTGAACTAAGAATGGTTTTGTGTTTTTTTTACATTTGTAAATGGTTTAAAAATCAAAAGACTATTTCTTGAAACATGAAAATTATATGAAATTCAAATGTCAGTGTCCAGGGTTTTATTGATACAAAACTATACTGATTCCTTTTCATATTGTCTATTGGTTGTTTTTGTACTATATAAGCCGAGTTATGTAGTTGTGACCAAGGCTGTCTAGCCTACAATGCTTCAAATATTTACTACCTAGCCTTTTTAGAAACAGTTTGTTCACCTCTGATATAGAATACTGACAGGCATGAAAGCACTCAAAATTTGTTAGCTGTAAGTTTTACAAGATAGCTCACAGTTACTGCTCAGTCTCTACTCTTTTTAAAGGTATATTTCACATAGTCCACACTGGCCTCTATTCTGTCTCATTAGGTTGCATTGTACTGACCATGGCTTCCCATCTCCCCTTCTGATCTCATCTTTCCCTCTTTCTCACTCTATTCTAGTTGCCCTGGCTGTCATTTCTGGGAATGTGCTGAGCAATTTCCTTCTTCAGGGTCTTTGCATTTTCTCTTCTCTATGTTTGGAACACTCTTTCCCAGACTACATAAATCTGGATCTATATGATTCTTCAGGTCTCAGTTTAAATATCACACTTCAGATATTTATTTATTTATTTATTTATTTTAGTAGAAAATGATTTATTTAGTAAATTATATTGATATACTTGCCTTTCAATATGGAAGAAAATAGATTAGTCTCATACGATATAAAATATAAATTTTAAAAGAATTGAAAATATAAAATACCAACCCATTAAAAAGTGAAAAAGTGGGGAACAATATTTGAATGCTCTCAGGATAAGGGGAGGTCGTTAACAAGCCAAGAAACTCAGAAGCAATTTTTAAAAAGCAGCTTTGGTTGGGGGATGATGACACTTGTTTGCTTGTTTTATTTATCGAATCATAATTGATTATATTTGTAGGGTACAGTGTTGAGTATCAATACCTGTGTACAATGTGTGATGATATAGTCAGGACAATTTTCATATGTATCATTACAAAATGTAATCATTTATTTGTGTTGAGGACATTCTATCTCCTCTCTTCTAGTCATTTGATAACATGCAGTAAATTATTGTTAATTATAGGTGCCTAGATTGACTGTACACCAATAGAGCTAATTTTTCATAACTAGCTGTTTTATGTCCATTAACCCATTTCTTGGTATCTCACACCTCAGATATTTAATATATCTGATGGAAAATAGCCCTTCCCAGACCATCTTATATAGAATAGGCTCTTCCCCCTCACTATTTCTTATCCAAATATTTTATTTATTTCCTTCATGGCAATAATAATAATCTGTCATTATTTCTTTCAGTTGTTTGTTTAACTGATTTTTGTCTTTTTCCCCACTAGACTAGCTCCTTGAAGACAGCGACTTTATGTTTGTTATTCTTTATTATAACATAGTAGTGCCCTCAATAAATATTTGTTAGAAGAATGATAATAGTTTAGCTTGGCTAAGGATACTAATTTTCTTCTTTGATTATTTGTTTTTTTCATATTTCCATGCCAAGGAAACTGATATTTTGCTCAAGGGTATATCACAGGTGTCTAGCCGGGCTATTGTTTGGCTGACTTTGGTCGGATACCTTTCCCTGGTCCAATCAACTATGGTCAGAAATTGGGAATGAGGTGGAATTACAAGAGACAAACATGGCTCCTCTCAGCAGGGGTTGTAGGCAGTTCAGAAAAAGCAGGGTGCCATCAGAAAACAACTTTGTACTGGCCCTTTACTGCCTTTACTCTGTTCATCTTCCTGTACATCTTCCTCTGCTATCAGATAAAATGTTTCACAGATCTCACCACTTATATGCTCACAATTAGATAATAAATGTTTTCTCTTGTCACTTTATTTCCTATAACAGTCTTAGTTCAGTTATTAATATATCTAGTCCAGTGAAATAGTAAAAATTCTGAACTTCATTCAAAGTTTCATTTTCTCTTTTTCCCCAACTTGGACCTGCTTCATCTGGAAGTTTGCTGTGCAGGTGAGTGTGGGTGGGAGCATGTGGGTTCCCTCTTCTCTTGCCACACTCACTAGGCTCTCTCTGTTTAATATTAAAGTGTAGGGAGGCCAGAGAGGTGTGTGAGAGCAAAAGTCTGACTAGCACCACTGCTGTGGTCTTAATTTCTTCCAGCACTGTCAGAGATGCATGTAAACCCTCTAGTGGTGCTTTTTGGCCTCCACAAATATTCCCTTGGTGGGTCACTCAACTGTAGCCCCTTTACCTGGCAGCAACTTTTATACCCATTGATACTTCTGAGCCTCTTTCTGCTGAAGCTTGTCTTGTCCCTTACAGAAAACACTTCTGGGCACTTAACCAGTTTCAGACCAGCAGCCTTTATCCTGTGTTGTCCGTGACTGATCCATGGCCAACGAGCACCTTGGCCCTATTGTCAGCAGGGATGTAGTTACCTACCAGCTGCAGTGCTCGGTTTTGCTGCCTCAGGTTACTTCAGGCAGCCTCTAACCTTCTCAATTTCTCGCAGCTGACCTGGAGACACATACTGAACTCTCTGGTGGTCTCCTTGATACCCTCTCACTGTGCTTGAAGTGCAATGGGGGGCTCCATGTTGGTGCAAGGTGGGAATGAAAGGGAAGGAAAATGACACCACAGTTCCACAACTCACTCTAGAAGTCTTTTGTTTTCAATCTCCAGAAACTCCCTCAGTGTCTCCAACTTATTATTTTTTAAAATTTATTTGTTTACTATTATTATAATATATATTTTTACATTCGAAGACATTGCAGAACTGTTGGGGGAGGGGGAGAGGCAAATGGGGAGGAGGAAAGGGTGGGAGGAAGAGGAAGGGGGGCATGGTTGAGGCCTGTGGCACCCCCGCCCTCCAGTCTGGCAGGGGAGCCCAGGGTGACTCAGTTGTGGCTGGGCTGGATGCAGACCTCAGGGCAGCGTGCCTGAGGCCTTCGGCCCTCCCCGTACCCTGGCTTGGGAGCCCAGGGGGCTTCTGGTCCTTCTAGGTTTTATGAGTGTTCTTTGTTGGTGTTAGACTTTTACTGGTTAATATCAGAACTCTGTCTCTGATCTGTGAGTTTTTTGTTTTTACTTTCACTTCTGTGTTGGATTACTCACTATTCCCACCACTTAAACTTTGCGCTGGAACTAATTTGTTCTCCTTTGGTTACTTCTAAAATGGGGGAACTTCCTGTGGGAATCAGCACTTGAGCCCTATGGTTGAGCTAAATTGCTGCTTTGCTGCTGGTTCCCTGGGGAAGGCTTTCTTTGTGCAGCTCAGGTTTTCCAGGTCTGGGCCTGAGTCTTTTCAGTAAACGGCACCCCCTCCAGTTCTATATTCCTGACCAGTCTCCTCTGAGTGGTCCTGTGCTGATTGGGGGGCAGATCAGCTGTCCCTGCTGTGCCCCAGTGTTCCCCTGGTGGGCCCGTCTCCCCCACTGCCCACACTCCAAACACTTCCCATGGGGTGGGCAATGGTCCAGTCCCTTGCAATGACTCACTGGCCTCTTAGTGGCTCCTTTTTTCAGTTGTCTCTAGCTCCTCACTCCTATGTGGGTCCACAGGAAACCTGTTAGTGGTCTTGCTGGCCTGGGGCCCACCAAGGCCCTCTTCTCCCTGCTGATTCCAAGTAATTTCATACAAAGGGCACAGCTGTGACTTTTGACAGCTCTTGCTCTGTGCACTCACCAGGGCCAGCCTTGAAGTGGCCAGGGCTCAAAACAGTTGGAGCAATCCTTTCTTTCTCTCATTGTAGCTTCTTCATGAACTCTGTAGGTCTCTCCTCCTCTTCCCCTGAGCTCTAGCAGACCCAGCTTGGCTGTCATTGCTTTTTAATAGTTGTAAATTGGTTGATTGTTGGAGATGGTGATGCTGGGGACCGTCTATTCTGCCATCTTGATTAGAAATCTCCGACTTATTTTTATAGGCAGTGGATTGGTGATCAACTAATGGTCAGAAAACTTCAAGTCCTATTTTGGGGATCTAGCACCTCACTTTGGAATGTAGGAGTGGTTGGCATTCATTATCTTAGGGGCCTTAGCCAAACAGAGACAGAATCCCATTTTAAAATCCCATTACACGTCTGATACATTGAAATATTACATGTCTCATGCATGAAACTCTCACTTTAACTTGTGTGCGTGTAACAGTTTTTATTAATTCAAGAGATTGCATCATACACTTTTCAATTTGTTCTGGAGGCTTTGCAAAGGCCAGTGGCCAAAAAGTTTTAGCTTCATTTATGAACTAAGACTATTGAGTCTGTATCAAAGATATCATGAGCAAAAAACTGAATTTTTTGTCATAGTTTCAGGTGTTTTGGGTGGGGTGTATAGTTACATTGCATGGCAGATTCTACTGCTACCCCTTGAGGCATCATTTTTGTGACACAGCTTATAAAGGCAGCAGAAGGTAGTTCTGTGTTTATTACTTATGTGTTGGTGGAGTGAGAAAGAACAATTTCTAATTTCTGCCAGTAAAATTCTTTTCTGTTCCTGTCTGTTGAGTTTGTTCTGGCAGTAATCATATTCTCCCTCCCCCTTTCTCCCCCAAGCCTTAACAGGGATACATTTGTGCTCATGCTGGATTGATGTAGGAAAAGTGGAAAAACTCTTCTTTTTCTGGAGCTATTAATTCCTCCTTGAATTCACAAATTAGAATTGAGTAGCCTACACATCTAACTGTCTTCTCTGCTATAAAGTGGAGAAAGCTTATGAAGACAGATTAAGAGTTAAATGCTTTGTGGCATTTTATCAACAGCCTGTATCTCTTTAGCCTTTAGTAATTGTTTTCTCTCTACTCCTCTATCTATTTGTTGAGTCACTCTTTTTTTATACCTGTCTACTTCTCTATTCATTGATTCACTCTTTTTAATACTTGTGAGTGATATTGGACTTGGATCAGAGTAGGTGTTCAATATATGTTAATAAATGGATGATTGATTTTCTAGTAGTATCTACCTATATGGGGTTCTATGAGGACTATAACATTCAAGCGGCCTCATGTGAAGGCTGTTTGATCAAAGATCTGTCCAGGTATATGGATCTCAGGTCAAGCGGCCATGAAGCTGGAGGAATAACAACAAATTAGAGGTCCTTGTTTTAGTTGATGCTAACTGCCCATAGACTCAACCAAAGCAAGAGTAGTTTGACCCACACTTTGTGCTCTGCTGATCTTAACTGGCTAGGAGAAGAATAACTCTTACACACTCTGGCTTTAAAAAAAAAGAAAATCCATGAGTTATATTTTACACCACTTCCACTAATGCCTGAATGATCAATTAATACAGCTCTCAGGAATTCAACTTACCAACAAAGCTGTTAATATTCAGTTTTCTTCTATAGTTGGTAAAGAGTTTTATGGAAGATAATCCTTGGGAGCCCTGGGGCACCCTCATACTGAGGCCTGGCCCCCTTACTATTGAGGCCGCACTCTCCAATGAGAAAGGGGAGCTGCTGTAGTTCACCATGCATGCCTCTCTCTCCTTTGAAAGCGCCTTCTCTGCCTTACCTTTCAAGCTGTATGTTCTTAATTATAGTAAAAACTGCCATGTATTGATCTTCTAGTATATGCAAGCCACTGTGCTAAGTACTTTACATATACTATTGCATTTGATTTTCCAATGTTCCATCTTAAATCTTGAGTTATAACTCTCTTTTCTATTTACTGAGAGGAGCTCATTTGTTCCAATGGCTTCAATTAGCATCATCATACTTAATCTCCAAATTTGGATATGTCCACATCAGCAGGTCCACATCACCAAAAGCTCAATCAATGTTTCCCCATGGGTGACTTGCCATCACCACCCTCTAATTCAACATCTCAGAGACCCCTCCCACTATCCCCTCCCACCTTATTTCTCTGTGTATTACATTATCACATTTGTCATCACCCAGACTTAAAACTTGCAGTCATTTTTGACTCACATCTATCTATAGATAGATTTATACACACATACATGTATATATATGTATACACACATTTTATATGAGAGAGAGATGGCCTACTGATTTTTATCCCTTCTGTTGCCTCTGCCACAATGCTACTTCAGGCATTTTCATAGGCCTTCTTACAGTAATTCACACATGAATTACTGCAACTGACTTCTGGGAGCCTTCCTGATTCTAGGCACTTAGCTCTTTGATGCATTCCACCCTTGGCCAATCTTTTACACAGCTTTTTCTCATGTCACCCTTGTTGCCAATGATCCACTGAGTTGAATCCACATCCTTATTCTGGCCCTACTTATCTAACTCTATCCATGCCAACTCTCTCTCTTTTTAAAATATGTAGTCTCTGCCCTAATCAAATCCAAGGTCTTCTGTCACTTATACCTCCAGGTCTCTGTTCATAAGGTTCTTTTCACCTACAATTTTCTCTCTCCCATTTTTGTGAATGAAAAATCCAAGATTCAGAGAAGTTAAATGATTTTCTTGAGGTCATACTGCAAACGACTGAGCTGGACTTAAACCTATTCTTCTGATCCCTAAGACTGTGCTTGATTTCCTTAGCTACAACTGATTGTTTCAGAATCAGATTGACATAGAATGGAATTCATAAGTGGAAATACAAATTGCATTTGTGTAGCACCTGCCTAACAATAAAATACTACCAACTCAGCCCAGCATTAGCCCCTGAAGACTGTCTCCCTTGTACTGGATGCCAGCCATGGCAAATGGAGACATTTTAACACCACCAGCCAAATTAATCTGCAAAATATGGCTCAATTTTTAATAGCTTTCCATCTGTGGTCCCTTAAAGAAAACTTAAAATTCAATGAAAATGATAGTGGGATGCTTACAATTTATTTCAAAGTCACTGAAATTCTCCATTAAACTTCAAATTCAATCATTGGAGCACTGCTCCTAGTTGTCCTAGGTTTGTACTTTAAGCTGCACCCAAAGTTCCAGCACTGTTTTTTTTTTTTTTTTTTTTTAATGATTCTAAAAAAGGATCAGATAGCATATGTTCAAGCTGGGCAAGTTACTGGGATGCCAATAGTATGTTTCTGTAAAGTTTTGATTATGGATTTCCTATGCAAATAGGACTTCTCTGAGTCTCAGCTAGTATTGCTTTTAAATGAGGATATGACCTTTAGTTCAAACAGATATCAAAGATTGTTAGACTCTTATCCAAAATCTTTCTTTGTGATCCTTAGAATGAAGAGATACAGATTTGCGATCTGGCTGGTAACTTGCTGCATAACCAGCATATGTCTTTTCCAACTCTGTTTCCTTCTCTAATAAAGGAAGATAACAATTGCCTCTTTCCCATTCTCACCGAGGTCTCAAAGAATTAAGAATGTTGGTGAACATCATGAGGAGAGAGGTTGTATTTTATTACATAAAAATCTCACAAGTATAATCACACCATGGCAGTAGCTGAGTTTTATTACAGATAGATAAAATGGGCAGCTTTTGTTGCTCATTTAGTCACCCTCATTATTTGTCATCACCACATTCATTTCAGTCTGAAAAGCCAGACTCTCAGAAACATTAACAATAAATTTGGTTCAAGCTAGTAACACTTATGGCCCTGACAGATCTTTAAGGAGAATTAGAAACTAGACAGTTGTCAAAGCCTGACTCTGGAACTTTCTACTCTTTTCTGAGATTTTAGTGTTTTGGCTCCAGAGGCTGGTTGCTAATCATAGCAGAAGATACTTGTATGTCAACCTCTATCTGAACTCTCCAGGCCATGATGAAAAGCTAGTAATCTGTGGTAAAAACAATTTCTTTCCACTGTCTTCCCAGTGAAAGAAAAGCACATCTTGTATCACAAAGAGACACCATCAACCACCATTCTTTTATTAGTTCAGCACCTACTGTGTGTAAAATACTCTTTGTAATTGTGGTGGGTGGAAGAAGGTTCAAAGAAGTATAAGAGAGTCTCTGCCCTGAAGAAATTTACAATCCAGCACAAATCTGTTGTACTACCAAAACCGTAATTTATATTTCATATCTAGTAACAGAGTTACTTTTTAACTTTTTTTTCTTTCTATACATGGAGTTATGTAAACAGCTTTAGAAGAGCAGTTCAAAGACTTGGGTCTTAGGACTGGCTCTGCCATTGACCAATTTACTTGACCTCAACAAATCACTTTACCTCTCTTGGCTCCTGTGTCCTTACCTGTAAAATTCTGAGCTTCAAAGTCTTACTCATTCCCCCAACATTCATCAGCTATTGTTAGAGCACCTACTATAAGCAAGGCACTGGTTCAGATACTTGGGATTCCTTAGTGACCTAAACAGACACTTATTCCTGCTGTTCTCTTCCCTTACATTCTGTAGGGGAGGAAGACAGACAATGATCAATAAACATAATAATTAATAAGTAATACGCTGTATTAGAAGGTTATGGTATTGTGGAACAAGGAGCACGATGTGAGATGAAATCAGGAACACAGAATGGGGAAGAGTTGCAATTTTATACAGAGTGGTTATATGGGACTGAGAAGGTATCATTTAAACAAAGACTTGATAGTGCCCTGTCCAATGACCTCTTGAAATATTTTTTTCCAAGTGGCAAGAGGGAAAAGTATAGAGAATTGCTGGAGCAAACTCCACAGAGATCCCCTAAACTTTCTTGCTTTGCTCTTTCCTTTCTTTGCAGTTAAAGTCAGATATATGATCTAGGATTTCTTTGTCTGGTAGAGTAGCCACTAGCCATATGTAGCTATTGAGCTCCTGAGATGTAGCTAATCCAAATTGAGATATTCTGTAAGGTAAAATACAAACTGGATTTCAAAGAATGTAAAATATTTCATTAATGTTTTTTTTATATTGATCGCATGTTGAAAGGATAATACAAGGGTACTTCAAAAAGTTCATGGAAAGATGAAATTAAAAGATAATATAAATCTTTCCATGATTCCCATTTCTAGAATTCAGGATACTTTAAGGCTATCATTAGCATATGATTTGGGAGAGACAGGGAGGAAAAGGAATGTAGGTTCTGGTATAGAACACAATTCACAAGGGCATGTTTTAGAAACTATAGGACAGCCATTTTGATTAGGTTGTTATGCTAATTAGAGCACATTATTTTTATCTTTAGTCTTCATTCTGAACTTAATGCCAAAAAATGTTAGCCGTCATAATGGTGAATGAGAGTAATGCTGGTATAAAATAGGAACAATTTTCTCACACCAGAGCTAGTCATGTAGGTCAACAAACTTTGGAGAGTCAAACTTAAAATTAGGAGAAAAGTCTATATAAAATGAAGACATCTTTTGTTTTATAGAAAGTCAGCATGTAGCATGGGACCAATTCAACACATAGCTACACAAGTCACTTTATAGATTCCTGAGTTTCCCTAAACTATGTTTTTGAAAGTAGTCAAGAGCCAGGGAGGATGCTGAAAGATTATTCAGCTTTTGTTAAACTAGGCAAAGAACTAAATTCTCCAGCTCAGGGAGTTTTTGGTCTCTTCATGATGATTCTCCAAGGATAGCTATAAATCTTATTGACTGACTAGAGATCCCACAATGCCCCTTAGGAGTCCCATTTCATTATTTCATCCCTCTGATTGATAGATAGTAAAGAAAGCCTTGCTGGTATACAACCAAAAATAATATACTTCATTCTAAGCCAACTTTACTTTTTTTTTTTAATCCATGGAGAACAACTGATGAGCACTAGTCTTCTTAAAATGTTCAAGTGTATAAGCAGTTTGAATGCAATTCATCCCTCTCTTCTTTTTCCCTTTCTCAAATCATTGTATTAGCTGTAAAGCTCTACACAGTTGCACAGTATTGCTCCCTACCTTGTATTCATATTTTTGTGCCTCTCTCTGTAAATCAACTACCTCAAATTTTCTTTATTGAAATTTATCCTGTTGTCCTTTTTTCTCATTTATCAAGATCACTATCAATGTTTTTCCTTTCACCTAACTTTACCAGATAGATGTGTTCCTGAACCTGCAGTATACAGTGCCATTGAAGAACGTAGAAGCAAAACAACAAAGAATGTTCGATTATGAGGAAATCAATAACCAAAAACCAGATAGGAGCTACTTACCACAAAACATCAAGGAAGAGGAAAAGATAGCATTTGGAGAAAATAAAATGATTTCTAGGTATTCAGGTTTAAATTATACTATCTAGATCATCCCAGACAGTAGGATATTTAGAAGTCCCATGGCCATCCAGCTTGGAACAATTCAGTTTGGGCTCTTTTATTCAGAGAACTTTTCTTTGAGAACAATAGAGAGAAGGTTTTGTTCAGGTCCCAAAGACTAATCTTTCTTTTCAGACCAATGTCTCCATTGGTGACTTAATTAATCTAACTGCTGTTGTCTTGCTGGGCACCAAATAGAATTTGAAGTTCAGGGAATATAACCTTGTTTCACTGGTCAGAATAATGATTTCTTCAATGAAAGTGTAGAATACTCATGAGTCAGTTGCTTACTGATGGACCAATCTTCTTGGGTAAGAGAGCATAGGGTTATACTGCATTTTGTGACTGTGTGGGTGCAGAAAAGCAATTACTAGAAAAGTAAATGACAATTCCAGGTGTCTGATACAATTGCAACTATCTAGTTTCTTCTCTGCCTCCTTCTCAGGACTATGAGTTTCTCAAGAGCAGTGAAGTCATCTTACTTATTTTGGGATCTCAAGGTCGAGGTCTTACTTCAGGGCTCAGAATAAAATAGGTACTCAATAAGTAGATGATGGGTGAGTGAATGAATCTATGGAAGAGTGACTCAAGTAATCTATTCATGATGAAAAATAAGTGGCACTGCCAATATTTCAAAGCAAAATTATTCATATATATTATCTAGTTTATGCATAATCTCACTGTACAGTGATGAAACATTAAAGTAGTAAAGTTTCTTCAATTTATGTAAATTAGTTTGGAAAATAAAATAATATTAATAAATGAATATAATTTTATGTATAGGCATATACACATATGTATATGTATATGTGTTTATATATGTCTATCTATCTATATGATAGTACATGGAAATGGAAATCAAGGTGATCAACGGTGTGACCTGGGTTTAATCAAAGAAAGTAGTAAATGAATCTTGAATTTGATTTTAATTGAGTGATGGTCTTGAATTGATTGGGAGACACTGAAAGCCATCCAGGCAAAGGAAAAAATCATAACCAAATGAGCAAAGGTGGGAATAAACAGGAGTTGGGAGAAAAATGGAAAGGCTATCAATCTGATTTACACAATGCAGAGAATAACAAGAAATGTAGAGATATTAATACGCACATGTGTATCTAACTGTTTATATTTGAGCCAAGAGGTAGCAGGAAGGAATTGGTGGTTCTTAAGAGGATGACGTGATGAAAATGTTGCTTTGAAAGCTGTGCCAGGAAGAACTGGAGACCAGAGGAAGAAAGTCCAGCCTGGAGGACATCATGAGATGACTAGGGCCCGTACAAGAATGATGACTATGGGATTGCATAGGAAAGGGGAGATATGAAAGACATTCATTAAAACAAACCATAGAACTCGTATCAGGATGTATACATGGAACAAAAAATTAAAAACTAAATTTGAGATTGTGAGCAAGGAAAAAGTGAAGACATATATGCCATTAGAGATAATTGAGTGTTTAGGAAAGTGTAATATTTTGAAGGGGCACAGTTTTTAACATGTTAAGTTTTTGTGTAACTAAAATATCTACCTCTGGAAGTAACTGGAAATTTGGGACTAAAGAAGGGTCAGGGAAAACTTCTGAATCTTCCTTCCTCTCAGTCTGATTGCTCTCTACTCTAGGAATGATTTTCTGTTCGTTTCTTTGGTTGTTTGTTTTACTTGAAAGCCTTGGACCAAATTTGAGAGTGACCCCTGCCTTTGTAGGAAGCCTATAAGAGCCTCTAAGCTGATGTAACCTTTTCATTTATTCATTTACCCAGGTGATATGAACTGAGTACCTTCTCTGTGTCAGGAACAGTTCTGAGTTCTGTAGAGACAAGGATGAAAAGATGACCACTTAGTAGTTATGCAAGCAAATAATTATAATAAATATAATAATTACCAGTGTAACCCATGTTACTTAATCATCCTTGCGTAAGGGTACAAAACTCATCATGACACTCTGTTTCCAGGTCTATCCTCACCTGTTCAGCAGAAAATACAGCCCCTTTCAAAATCCTTCAAAATAGCTCAGGATTCCTTAGAAAGTGTCACAAGTTTTCTCTCGGCTACCACACAGTGTCTGTTTTACACACTAAAGTGCATGACAAGTTCTGGATTTAAACCTACTTCACTATTGCCAGACTACAAAGCATGGAGTGAAGTCTAACAGGATATGAGGTTGGGCAGGCAAGGAGAAGTCAGATACCCACACTGTTTCTGACTTCTGCAAAATTTCTTCATAATTTGCTTTTATGAAATGGCACCTAAGTCTTCATAGGAATATTCCACAGGGCTTCTGTTTTGTTCAGAGGAGCAAAGAAAGGCAAATGAGATCCCTTTGTTCTACGTAGTTGAAAATTTTTTGATGTGAGTTGGATTGCCTTCCTCTAGTGGAGTGCTGCCATTTGCCTCCTGTGGACTCTCCATCTCTCTGTTTCCCTTCTTTTTCTGTCTTGAAACAGAGCCTCTCATCAATTTACTCTCTGGCTCGTTATGCCTAGGATATCTTCTCCCTGGCACGTAGACCTAGGCCTGAGCAGTCTTTGGGACTTTCTCCTGAGAGGTATTTTAGAGCTGCCTTTTCTTTCTTTTCCTTTCCTCTCCTTTCCTGTACTTTTCTTTCTTTTCCTTTTTCTCTTCTTTTCATTTTCCCTACCTCTTTCTTTTCTTCCTTCCTTTCTGTTACCTGCTTTGCAGGCCAAGAAAAGGAATCTATTCTCTCACGGAGAGGTGAAGTCCTGCCAACTGCACTAGTGCTGTCTCTCTACCCTCAGATTTGCCTCAGTCTAAGCACTGGCTCAAATTGCAATCATCATCTGCCTCCAGTTTCAGATTAGCTCCCTCCTCTTGTCCTTTCTTCATATAGTCTGTAACACTAGAAAGCCATAGCTATGACTTTCTTCATATAGACATGTCCTAGACCAGTGCTTCTCAAATTTAAATTTCATAGAAATCACCTGGGGGTTATGTTAAAATGTAGATTCTAATTTAGTAGGTCTGGGCTGGGACCTAGGATTCTGAATTTCTAATATATCCCAGGTGAAGCCAATGCTGCTGGTACATGGATCACACTTTAAGTAGCAAAGTCCTAGAAGACCTGGAGACTCGCCTCTTGTGGGCTGACCCCAGCTTACATCTAAGTAAGCCACCTCATTCAAATATGGTGGTCACCACTGCATCTGCCTGGCCCAATTATGCTTCCTTTTACACTCATTTCTGAGCTTCCAATTGGGCCTCTCAGGGGACTTAACATGAGGCTAAGTGGAATCAACCTCATGTCTGGTCATCAAACATCAGAGAACCCACACGGTCCCTTCTGCTCAACACCAAGGTTTCTAGAACAATCCTCTGTGTTCTCCTGCTTTTCTTTCTGTAGCTGTTGCCATCCTTGGAGATCTGTTTCTGCTTCAACTTGGATACAGGGTGGTATACAGACTCCTTAGCTCCCCTGTGTCATGGCCTCCTAAAGATAAGCCCACAGGCTCTATTGGTCTTAAGGGTTTTCCCTCAAACTGTTTTGCCAAAACAGTGTTTACTATGCTTATAGTAAAAATGATAAACATAAGGAAGTCACAAAGATTAAGGTTCCTAGACTCCTTGTACTTGTTTTGCAACTGCAGCTATCTTCCTCTGAGATGGTAAAATGGATGCCTAAATTCCTTCCTTCTGTTATCAAAGTCCTTCTGATCATTCATGTCTCAGCTTACACTTCACCTTCCAGAGACCTTGACCCTCTAAGAAGTTTTCACGTTCTTGTTTTATTATACTCAGATACTTTATTTTGTTTGTTTTTTCCCTAGTCTAATCACAAGTTGTGCTTATATTCTTATCCCTCTCATTTATTTTTCTATCTACTTCACTAGCCTATAAATTCTAAAAGGGCAAAGAATTGTTTGGTTAGTTTAATATTATCTTTTTTTTTTTTTTTGGCAGCTGGCTGGTATAGGAATTTAACCCTGGATCTTGGATGGTTAGATTGATATTAAATCAACAGCATGCTTATTTAAATAAGTATTTAAATTTGTATGCTCTGTTGTAGGTGTTCAATAAATATTTGGTAAATAGATGCTGGAATTGTATCTAACCTTGGTAGGAGACAAATATGCCAGAATTAGATAATGAAACTATGCGATGAAGAGTGTTTTAAGGCTTTTCATTAATGGTGAAGGCATAAAACTAAGTTAAAATATGCTTAATAAGAAGCCTGTAAAAAAATATTAAAAAAAAATTTTTTTTAATTGTAATTGGGAGTAAAAGTGCAAGTTGGCTGGAGTTATGGAGTTATAATTCCAGAAATACCATAATATAGGTTTCAAAGCTAATCAGTAATCAAGCATGGTTAGTCCCTTGCCTAGTTTTTGCTAAAATCCCTTTTGAGACCATCAAACCTGATCAATTATTGGATTAACGACTAGAGATTAATGGTGCCTCCTGATTCAGATGGTTTGAAACACTGATGTAAGTATTCATATCCTCTTAGTCTGTTTCTTGAAAAATTATTCTTTTTTTTCCTCTGCCCTTAAATTATTTTCTGTAGCTCCTGTACATAACTTAAAGGATTACCACCTGTTAATTTTTGTCATTCAGTACAATGAAAAAAGCAGATATGAGGTCCAAAAGGTGAATGGGTAAAAAGTACAGCCTATT
The DNA here is from genome assembly GCF_027409185.1 of Cynocephalus volans. Classification (NCBI taxonomy): domain Eukaryota; kingdom Metazoa; phylum Chordata; class Mammalia; order Dermoptera; family Cynocephalidae; genus Cynocephalus; species Cynocephalus volans. The sequence goes on along the minus strand of NC_084460.1, from coordinate 124,407,935 downwards.
ATGATCAGGGAATGGAACTCTGCATGATATTATAAAAGTTAAATATATGGTAAAGCTCCTTGAAAACAGCACTAAAGAAAATGAAGATAATTTTCTGTCATGGTTGTGAGAAGGGAAAACAGGAGCATAGTGAAGTCTTTTTGTGTGTTTTGTTTTGGCAGCCAGCTGGTATGGGGATCCAAATACTTGCCCTTGCATAGAGAAGACTTTTATTTAACATTGTCAGTCTCTCCTCCGAGAAGAAGACTCCATCATGCTTAGACTATTTAACTTTATTAACCCTGTGTAAAACAAATAAGTCTCACGTAAAAGAATAACACATACATGAATGTGGGTAAGTATATATATAAAAAGGGAGGAATAGGAAAGTCATTGTTTGTGCACACAGCAAAAAACAAGCTTCTTTCCCCAGAGTGTGAAGTTATTAGAACTCCAAAAGTTCTTGGCAGAACTAAAGCCAAATGTGTGCATGCCATATGACTCAGCAGTTCCACTCCTCGGAACATATCCAGTAGAAAGTCACATAAACATTCACCAAAAAACATGTTCTTGAATATATATAGAAGCACAACTTATAATAGCTTCAAACTGGAAACTACTCAAATGTCCAATAACAAAAGAAGGGAAAAATAAATTATGATATATTCACAATGATGAAATATCATCTTGCTGTGGAGAATTAAGATCTGAAACTATGTACAACCATACAAAACAAACTTACAAGCATAATATTGAGCAAAAAAGAAGATGGACACAAAGAATAGATATAATATGATTCAAATTATATAAAATATGAATATAGGCAAATCTATGCTAGTAGAAATGAGTGGTAGTTACGCTTGAGGAGGGAAGCAGTGACTAGAAGTGGGCAATGGGTTTGTGACTTCTAGAATTCTAGTAATATCCTGCTTCTTGATCTGGGTATTGGTTAAATGGCTGTATTCAATTTGTAAAAATTCAAGATGTATGCTTATGATGTATTCACTTTTCTATAAGTATGTATTATATATTAATTTTTTGAAAGACAGTTCTACTTTGGGATTCCCTATCTCCCCAACTATCAAATGGTTACTCTCTTTTCTCACTGCTTTCATCCTTTTTGGTTAGTATCTTGAAAATTTAAAAGAGGAACTGGAAGCAGTGATTTAAATGGTTAAACTCAAAAAGACTGAGAATCAAAGAAAGTTGAAAGGAAAAATAAGAAGAAGGGGGAGGAAGGAAGAAAAGCAATAAGGATTAGAAAAAAAAACAGAAAGAAAAGAAATCCTATTATCCAGTGTCCCTCCCTTCTGGTGACAGACCTTCTCCTGCAGACAGCCACCATCGTCCTCAGCCTACCCATCACAAAATAGTCAAGTTCTGTACAGTCTGGGGCTTTGTCAGGAAGCTATGTCTGAATGGAAAAAGGAGAAAGAGAAAAAGGGGAGGAAAGGGTAAAAAGGAGGAAAGGGGGCCTTCGTCTTCAGTGAGGCTCTTTATAAATCACCACCTGCAAACTCTTTTGAAAATATTTCTTATTTTCTTGTCGTCCAATTATGCAATGACCATGACTACTTTGGGAAATACACTCAATAAAAAAATCTGACTGTAGTTTTCAAATCAAACACATCAAAGTAGATACAAGTTCTCCACTTGTTCCTCAATATAAGCAAAAACACTAAACTTACTTATTCTTTCAATACCATGACCAAATTTTAATCTTTTATCCGTTTCTAATGGTATTTATATAAGTAAATTGCTTTTGTTTTCAGAAAATTTTGATGGCCTACAGGAGATAAAACTAAAAATTACTTTCTGACAAGACTCTTCTGAGTGACTGAAACCTGACCTGGCTCAGGTCAGTGAATTAACCCACAGAATAAAAAGACAAAAGTCAAACATTTTAATCCCAGATATCACTGATGTATAGCATGATTTGTGATGGTTCTTATCTGTCTCTGGGGTGTCAACATAATAACTTCTAAGTGAAAAGGGCCAATTGGCTCTTTTGTCGACATAATACCAAACCTTCAGAAACATCTAGATAATCCATTTTCCATCCAGAAATGAGGGATTAATTTAAGTAAGGCTTATAAGTAATATAAGTACTTACTTAAGTAACATAAGTAGTAAATAAATATTTTGTTATGTAAGTAACTTTTTCATGTCTTCAAAATAAAAAAGGATTTATTTTTCTTCTTTGAAAAAACTAACATTTAAAAAGAGTTGTTCTAGACACTAGAGTATCATGAAATGAGGATACAATATTTAACAGTTTACAAAGTATTTTGATACAAACTTGCTTGATCCTTATAAAAATATGAGAAGTAGGCAGGAGAAACATTATTATTTCCATTTAACAGATGAGAAACTGAGACTAAGAGAGGCGAAGAGATGTTTGCACAGTCACGTAGCAATTTAGTGGCAAGAAGTGACTTGAAACTAGATTTCTGTTCTCTGTGTTCTGTGTTTTTTTAATACTGTACGTGGCTGCTACCCTTCTCCCTCACTCCCCCATCAACTGCCATCCCTCACTCCACCTATGCTTCTTGGGTGGACTATTCAGAGAATATACTCAGGAAGACATATTGAATTAAGAATTCTGGCTGTGTAAGCCTTCACCCTCCTACCCAAGTAAAAAAATTCTGTTAAGGCCATCTGTTTAGTCAAGCATTTGCCTGATGGCTGTGGGAGGATCGACAACTGTACCTTCATGGATTCAGGCCCTAGAGAGTAAATATTGAAACATGTGTTTGTTTCTGTACATGTGCCTCAGGGCTCGGTGATGGGCACATTTTAAAGACCTAAATAATAATAGTCATGGTGATGCTGCCAGCCCTAGTTCTATTGCAGTACCTGAACTTCACCTGAAGGAGAGCTGTGCCATTTTGCAGATCACACACCCTCCCTCCCATTCATGCAGTGTCTCCAACCAAGTTCCTGCTAGCCCCATAAACCTGCCTTGGTTTTCTCCTTCCTACTCTCCTAGCCATATTTCTTTGGAAGGGCATACTGTGTATTCCCACAGGTTCTTTACAATTTCTTCCAAGGAGATGACTAAATTCCAATTCTTTTCTCCTCTATGTGGTGGGCACCTTCACTGCACGGGAAGTCCAGTTTTGAGTCCTTGAATGCCTAAAAAGTCTTTGGTCTACTCTCATTATTGATTGCTAATTTGACTAGGTATAGAATTTAACATTAAATTTTCTCTTAGACTTTTGAAGGTATTTCTTCACTATCTTGCAGCTTCCAGTGTTGTTATTGAAAAGTCCAATGACTTCCAATCCTTCATGATTTTTTTTTAAAAGAAGTTTTCTATCTCCTGTGCTATAATTTTCTGTGAGTCTTAGTGTCTGGTCTTTTTCTTATCCTTTCTTTTCTATTATTCATCTCTTTATTATTTATTCTACATTTGAAAGCTTTCCACATCTTTGTCTTCCAAGGCTACTAGTGCATTTTTATGATCATAATTTTATTTACCAAAAGTTCTCTCTTAGTCTCTAATTATTCTTCCCTCCCCACTTCTGCTTCATGAATGCAATAGCTTCTCTTTTTTTACCCACAGATATTAAGTTATGAGTGTTTGTTTTTGGAAAATTTATTCTTCTCCCTGTGTTTTCACTATTTCTTCTATGCCCTTTTTTTTTCTGTTTGTTTTGGCCCATTTTTATGTTGAGGGTTTTCATCAGATGTCTGGTTGTCTTTTCCTGCCCATTTATATTTAGAATGAGGGACCATGAAACTGGAAGTGCTGGGGTGGGTGAGCAGGGCAGTGTACAGTGACAGAGCAGCCAGATAGCTTTTTCACTGAAGACCCTCAAATGCCAGTACTGGGTAATTATGTTTTCTCTGGAGTTACTCAATTTCTCCAGAGAAAAATCTCCCATCTGTTGTCTGGGGACAAGACCCTGACCTTTGTGACAGAGAGAACTTGTAGTGCAAGCAGACTAGAGGGGAACAGTCTTCTCTTTAACATGCAGTCTTTCACTGCTTCCCACTATTTTCAGCTCCAAGCCTTGCCCCTCCTCTAATGATCCTAGTATCCCCAAATTCAGTCTCCCTGGTCAATTTTTCCAGGAAATAAATCTCTAGTCTTATTTAAGGATAAAGGAAGAGACCTGGGACTATAACCATTTATATATTGATTTCAATCAAGTCTCCTGTTGTCAGCTTTGCTCTTGCATCTGTCTCCAGGGTCTTCTTTCCTTCCAAGTCCTGAGCCTTTCAGAGGTTCTATGGAAGAAATCACTCAACTCCTCGGTGATATCCCACTGTACAGGCATTTTTGTTCCTTCCTACTTTCTGCTAAGACAACTATTTATTATTCATTCATATATTGAGTTTCTTGTTCTCTTTGCCTTTATGAGTTAAAAAAAATGCTTTACCTTCAGTTTAGTGAGATTTCTGAGATATTGAAGATATGTGTATGCCCAATCTGCCATATTTAACATTGTCATAGGTTGTTTTCCCTGGAAGCAGATGCTGAGATAGTTTTGGGGGTTCAAGATTAGAGATCAATAGATGTGAAAGGAAGGGGGAGGAAGCAGGATTGAGCAGAGAAAGAAGCCAAACCATGATGTAGTTCTGACAAAGTCTCAGCCAACCCAGCAAAGAGCTCTAGAGAGCAGAGGTAGTCAGAATTTCCTTCCCCTAGCAGAAATGGCCAGGCCTTTATACTCCTGCCTCACTGGGATGTGGGCTACCCTGGGAGGAGTGTGACCTTGGGCAAGGCGGATCCTGGAGCTGAGGCTGATTCTGAAGTTGCTGAGAGCTATGGGCTGTCTGCTAACTGCACTCCTGACAGCTGGGCGGCAAGTTCTTTCTTGAAGGGGAATCTGGGTGGACATATCTACCACAAACAGGAAGTCCAACATAGATCGTTTTTTAAAAGACAGCTTTATTAAGTTATAATTCACATGCCGTTCAATTCATCCATTTGAAGTGTACAATTCAAGGACTTTTAGTATATTCACACTATTCATTTTAGAACATCTTCATTACTTCCAAATTAAACCCCACTCCCTTCAGCTGTCTCCTCTCCACTCCCTCATCACCTGCAGTCCTAGGCGACCACTAATCTACTTTCTGTTTCTGTAGATTTGTCTATTCTGGACATCTTACATAAACGAAATCGTACAATATTGTGGACCTTTGCAACTGGTTTCTTTCACTTAGCATAATATTTTCAAGGTTTAATCAATGTAGCATATATCAGTTTTTAATTTCTTTTTATTGCTGTATAATATTCCATTGTACAGATATTATTTATCTAGTCATTACTTGATAGGAATTTGGGTTATTCCTACTTTTGACTATTTGTGAATAATGCTGCTATAAATATTAATGTATGAGTTTTAGTGTGGATGTGTTTTTATTTCTCTTGGATATATACCTGGGAGTGGAATTGCTGGATCATGTGATAGCTCTGTTCAGCTGTTTAAGAACCTGCCAGACGTTTTCCAAAGCTGCTACTCTGTTTTACATTCCTACCAATAGTTTATGAGGGTTCTAGTTTCTTTATGTCCTTGTTAAAACTTGCTATTATCTGTCTTTTTGATTATAGCGATTCTAGTGATGTGAAGTGGTATCTCCTTGTGGATTTGATTTGTATTTCCTTGATGGCTAATAATGTTGAGAATCTTTTCATGTGATTATTAGCCATTTGAAAAAATGTCTATTCAAATACTTTGCCATTTAAAAATTGAGTTACTTATCTTTTTATTATTGAGTTGTAATTGTTCTTTATAGACTGTAGATACGAGTCCCCTATCAGATATGTAACTTGCAAATATTTTCTCCCATTCTGTGTGTTGTCTTTTCATTTTATTAATGATATCCATTGAAGCACAGAAATTTTAAATTTTTGATGATGTTTAGTTTATCTATATTTTCTTTTGTTGCTCATGCTTTTGGTGTCATATCTAAGAAGGCATTCTGTAATCCAAGGTCATGAAGATTAACACCTATGTTTTCCTCTAAGAGTTTTATAGTTGTACCTCTTACATTTAGGTCTTTATCCATTTTGAGTTAATTTTTTTTTGTATATGTTAAGCGGTAGGGATCCAAATGAGGATATCTGGTTGTCCCAACAATCATAAGAAAATAGTTATTGAACATTTATTGTGTATGCAGCATTATATTAGGCATTATGACATATAGGGCTACTCTCTTTTTTCTGGTTATTATTTTGCCATTATTATTCACTGGAAAACTTACTTTTAAAGTTGTTTTGTTTTGTTTTGTTTTTTTGCTAGCATTAAAGTGTTGAACAGGATAATGGCCATGCACAGAGTATTTAAAATGTGCCACTTAGGAATTCTTTCATGGTTGACCTATTGTCTGCTAAGCAGTTCATTTTGAACAGGCTTGTTTAAGTGCCTATCAACTTAGGAAAAATGGATTGGGTAGCCAGTAATTGCTAGGCTTGAACTAGATGACAGAGATACAAAGAAATAGAAAACATGCTCTTTTCTGTCATTGATCTCACAGTCTAATGGGAGAAAGTAATACATTATAAAGAAATTTCAACGCACTATCATTCTAGCTCACACCAAATCATCCTGTCCATGATATTTTAAAGGATTTACTAAAATCATAATTTCTTTAGAATTTCTTCTATTTAGCAGGCCTCTAATCTTAATAAGAAAAAATTATTTTCTTTTTTGGGATCCCATGCTGTCACCTGATGGTCACCACTTCTTTTTGTAGGTTCTTACAAACCATTATAAATAAATCTCTTTTAAACCTTTGGCAAGAAGCAATTTTATATTTATTTGTCCATAGTTGTTAGTCATAGAACTCTTTCTTTTACCCTGCTACTTTTGTTAATTGGGCAAAAGTCCATTTCCAACTTTCAGGCTCTTTTATTATCTCCTGTGATCACCAAATGTTACCCATAACAATTCTGTGAAATTGACTTTCCTTGCTAATTTAAAGTTACTTAGGAAAAATTTTCAACCTTACATATAAAACTTTTTGCATAATAGCATTCTTTTCCGTCTTAGTAAATACAATTACTTAATAGTAGACCAAGTAGAGCACGGAGATATAGTTCAAAATCAGGAGCTATAGTTAAGAACTTACACTATACAAGGTGAAAAAACAATTTTTAAAAAAAGATGATGAAGGTGACTTTATAATTTAATGAAACGGGGAAATAAATAAGAAAGAGTACAAAGACCTTTACAATTATATAATATTTAAAGTATAGCGTATATTTTGGTTCTAAGAATCCTAGTAAAGATAGAAAAACGTATATGAATCTCAAATCTCCTTGTCTTAAAATAAATATACTTTGGTCTGAAAGTATGGCACAAATTCACAGATGTCTTTCCTAACCTCCCGCTCAAATTCCAGCTTCTTCTTGGGTACATGGACTCTGGTGGTCTCATTATATCCTGTTTCCTAAAACTGGCTTCACTGGTCTTCTTGACTCCTTTCAGAGCAAATTTCTCTTTTTCTAGTTCAAAATCTCTGGAATCCTTTGAGTTCTCACATTTAACCAGAATTTCTCATTTGAGGGACATGTCTTATCCATAGGCACATCAGAAGTAATGGACATGTTCCCCTTTTGTGATCAGGTTACAGGTCTCACAACTCTGGGTAATTTGAAGACATAGAATTACTAGAGAACGTAATGTTTCTTCAAAGTTTGAGGATTTTGTAGAATGAGTGAACCTCTGTGACTATTTATCACCTATTAATACAGATGATGTACACAGCAGAAGTTTATAAGATTGCACCAATTCATTATAGACTTCAGGATATCCTTTAAAGTTACTGTTTTTAGAAGTTAAATCCATGATGTCTAATTTTTTTTATGGTCATTTGTCTCCTTCTTAAAATATAGAGCCATAGAAAACATTCTCAAGCAAGCCGAGCCTCAGTAGTTGGGCTTCTATTAGCATAGATTTTAATATAACGAGAAAATTCAAGAAATAGAAAATGCTTTTATAAAAAACAAAAACAAGTGATTATGATCTAAAATCCACCAGTGTTCTCAACTCATGATTAGAAGGAAAATATTTTAAGTCTTTCCCCCGATTTTCATATGCAATCAAAGAATTGTGTAAGAGGTATTTTCTGTTTATCCTTTTTATTATAATTTCACTGTTTATACTGCACCATGATGAGAGGAGCATTATATGTGAAATCATTATGAATTATTGTTGGCAGGAGAAAGAACAGCCAGAATAAGTGATTAAAGAAGAGAATGAGGCAAGGGTCTGGTGGGGCAGGGTGCGGAGCTACAGCTGCTACCTCAGCATGAGAACAGAGGCCTGTTATGCACGCAGGGGGAACACATGGTCTGCTTCCATCCTTGCAGAGCCCCTATTTCCGCTGAGTTCACTGCTGATTCTAGTTCTCAGTCCAGAAGGAACTGGCACAATGTTTACTACCTGGAGGGATCAGATATAAAGACCAAAACCCCCATGGTGCCTTTGAACAAGTAAGCTTAGAAAGTCACAGAAGGGTGGACAGATTGCTAATAGCGAAGGGAGGAGATATGGCTTCTATAGTGTGGTCCTGAGGCAGTACTATTTATGGGCAACCAGGAATAAGGATGAGGAACATCTCTGCCAGACAAAAATCTCATTGCCTGGGTAGGAACTGATTAGAGACACTGGCCTTGTGTTTATATACTATTTAGAGGATTGCTTAGGAAAAAATGCGCACACAGAAGCAGCCGTTCCTCCGTTGGCAATTGCCTCCTGGTAATTTCCTTCCCATGGCATGGCAAACCTGCCATTTTTCACATAAAATGCACTGGCACCTGGACACAAACACCTTGGAAAATCCCTCTAGTGCACTTTCTGGGACATGCCATGTTCATGGCAGTCATTTGAGATCTCAGAATCTGAGAATTAAAAAGCCAAAGGGGCCTTAGAGGTCATCCAGTTGGCTGTGTATGCTCAACAGACTCCAAGTGAATCATGAGTTTTCATCAAGTTTGGCATCTGTCTGTGAAGCTGGAGCCAACACTTGTGTGGGATGCTTCATCCACAGGCGTTAGCTGGTTAATTTGATGAGAAATCAGTTTTTTATGACTCAATGGACTGCAGCATCAGCACTTTTGCCTGGTCTAGTCCTTATTTTACTGTCACTGTCACTGTGATTGCTGGGTCTCTGAGTTCCTCCCTTCTCCACTCTGCTGCTGACTTTCTGGTGGGCTGGCTAATTGGCTCGCTCTTCTGTCCTCTGTCCAGCCTCTCTGGCATGCTGCCTTCTCAGAATTTCTCTCCTCAAATCAGGAAATAATAGGGGTATAGATCAAGCCTCATGTCTCAGGTTGAGGGATTGTTTTCCATCTTCTCTCAACCTGAAGTTCCTCGCTTCTCTTCTGGGGTCAGAATCTCTCCATCGCCATCATCCCATTCCTCAGCAGCACACTGGGAGGACTAGGCAATAGAAAGGGATGCATCGATCGTGATTCCAGCCTATGGGTCAGGGCCTGGGACCAGGCCAGACGCAAAGAAGGAACTGCAGAAATTCAGCTCCAAAGAGGGAACTGCAGAAATTCAGCTCCAAAGAGGGAACTGCAGAAATTCAGCTCCGAAGAATACTCTTGAGTTGACTGAAGATGCAGGATTCTGAATCCTTAAGCTACGGTGGTTTCCTACTGTATTTGTTCATTTCTGTTGCTTATAACAGAAACACCTGAAACTGGGTAACTTGTAAAGAAATAATGTTTACTGCTTATAGTTTTGGAGGCTGGGATGTCCAAAGTCCGGGGTACACATCTGGTGAGGTAATTCTACAGCAATGTAGTGTGTCACATGGCGAGAATGGCAGAGTAGAGAGAGACACTCTCATGTGCTCTCCTTTTAAAGCCAATGGAGCCACGCCCATGGCTACCATTAAACCATCAATGTATTAATCCATTCACCAGGGCACGGTCTTCACAATCTAATCACCTCTTCAAGGCCCCACATTTCAATTATCATAATAGGATTTCCCACCCTTAATGGTTACAGTAGGGGTCAAGTTTTCAACACACAGATTTTGGGGGTCACAATTCAATACACAGCACTTAGCTAAGGAAACAATGAACCAGAGGTGGGACAGGCTGCAAGCCTTTCTCTTAAAACCACCTGGCCAAAACCTGTCTTCTAACCTGAGGCCATAAGACTGAGAGAAAGATATGAGGGGTCTTCAAAAAGCTCACGGAAAGATTCATATTATCTTTTAATTCTACTTTTCCATGAAATTTTGAAGTACCCTCATACATGCACATCAGAGAGAAACCAGAGGAAACCAGAGAAACTGAGATAAACCAAAACAGCAAGAGACAAATTTGTGTTGCTGATGAATATAGTGTCTGTCCATTCCATTTCTGAACCAACAAATAATCCCAATCTTGTCAGAGAAGCTTAAAATTATGATGGCTAAATATCTATATTAAGGGAGAAAACTCCATAAATTCTAAATCAGTGATTTTTAACCTTGGCTTCACACTGGAACCATTTGGGAAACTTTAAAAAAATACTAATGCCCAGGTCCGACTCTCCGAAATTCTTATTTTATTGGCCTGGGTTGCTCACTGGGTTTTGGAATCTTTAAAGTCAGTCTAGGTAAATCTAACCTAACAGTCAAGGCTGAGAAACATGTTCTGAAAGGAAATGACCATATGTAACAGGATAACTTTCTGGAGATTGTTTCTTTTTCCTTTCTCTAGTGAGAGAGGTATGGTAAAAGCACCTTGGAATCACGTTAGGGCTCTCCTTCAGAAAGGAAATTACTTTGGAGTCCGAAGATGTTTTCTTTCAGAAAGGAAGGTATATAGGAGTCCCTGGAGTCTGAACTCAACAGTCAATGCCTAGAAAAGAGGGAATATAATTAGGTGTTTTGACTTTTGAAAGTTCATAAGAAAAGGACCCTTAGTTACAGATCCTTAGAGAAAAGGGATAGTGGTTCAGGGTCCCATTATATCATGGCAGGTGTCTGCATATTTCTTACCTTTGGTTTTGCTGCTCTGTGCCTGAAATTTCCTTCTTCCTCTCATCAAGTTTCCATCTTAAATATCAACTCTCCTCTCCAAAGATTTCCCTGACCAACTCAAGTAAAATAAGTCTGTCTTGTATTCCTAGAGTACTGCATGCGTATTTCTATTTTTGCACTTGTCACATTGTATTACAGTTATTTATTTACATGTCTGTCTTCTTTCACAGATAGATTGTGAACTTCCTAAAATCAGAGACTCCACTTTTTATCTCTATGAAATAAATGTTGAGAGTACCTGACATATGATAGGTACTTAACAAATATTTATGGAACCAATCAGGAGCAATAGGTTAGGATCCTAGATCATCCAAAATCCTACTTAACTTACAATGTAATTGAAATATACAGGTAATGAATAGTAGAAAGCAATAAGGTGGAATCATCTCTATCTTTAAAGTACTATGAAATTTGTTTAAACACACATAAAAAGTAAGAACATATAATTTGTAATGCAGGAATTTTCCAGCATGCACCAGTGACTGGTCCAGGAGCTTGAAGCATCATGTGTGCGGGGTAGAAGAGTGGCTGGAGGTGAGGCTGCGAAGACTGGCTGGAGCCTATTGGGAGGCATTTGAATTTTAAAGTGATGTGGAGCTAGAGGATCTAAGTAGATTTAAGTAAAATCAGATTTGTCATTTAGAAAAGGATCAATTAGTTTATTTTTACTATTATTATTTTAATTTTTTGGTGGCTGGCTGGTATGTAGATCCCAGCCCTTGATCTTGGTGTTATCAGCACCATGCTCTAACCAACTGAGCTAAGCTGCCAGCCCCTTCATTAGTTCAGAAAAGGATCAGTCTGGTGGCTTTTTTGGTGGATTTATCATAGTGAGGTAAAGTGCAGAGATCAGGGAGGAAAAGGAAGAGACTACTATCCAGGTAAGAGATGGAAAACTGTGTCTTCTATTCTTGGTTCCAAATAATAAACTTATCAGTTGTTACGAGCTGAGTTGTGTCTCCCCCAGAATTCATTATGTTGAAGTCTTAACCCCTGATATCTCAGAATGTGACCATGTTTGGAGATAGGATATTTAATTAAAATGAGAAAAATTACAGTAGGCACAAATGTAATATGCCTGGTTTCATTACAAAAGAGGAGATCAGAGTACAGACACACACACACACACATACACACACACACAAAGGGAAGATCATGTGAAGATACAGAAAGAACACAGCCATCTCAAACAAGGAGGAAGGTCGTGAGACCCAATCCTGCTGGTTCCTTGATCTTGGACTTCCAGTCTTCAGAATTAAATGGATTAAAGACTTAGATATAAGACCTGAAACTGTAAAACACCTAAAAGAAAACATGGGGGAAATACTTCGGGAAGTAGGACTGCGCAAAGACTTTATGAATATTACCCCAAAAACATAGGCAACAAAGCAAAAAATAAACAAATGGGATTATATCAAACTAAAAAGCTTCTGCATAGCAAAAGAAACAACAGAGCGAAAAGACAACCTACAGAGTGGGAGAAAATATTTGCAAACTACACATCTGACAAGGGATTAATATACAGAATATACAAAGAAATCAAACAACTCAACAGTGGGAAAACAAGTAACCCAATTAAAAAATGGGCAAAGGAGCAGAGTAGACTTTTCTTATATGAATATATAAAAATGGCCAATAGACACATAAAAAATGCTTAACATCACTAATCATCAGGGAAATGCAAATCAAAACCACATTGCGATATCATCTCATCCCAGTTAGACTGGCAATTATCAAAAAGACAGAGAATAACAAATGCTACCAAAGATGCAGAGAAAGGGGAATCCTCCTACACTGTTGTTGGGGCTGTAAACTAGTGCAGCCATGATGGAAAACAGTGTGGAGTTTCCTCAGACAACTACAGATAGAACTGCTATATGACCCGGCAATCCCACTGCTGGGTATATACACAAAGAAATGGAAATCATCATGTGGAAGGAATACCTGCACTCCTATGTGTATTGCAGCTCTATTTACAATAGCCAAGAGTAGGAATAAACCTAAATGTCCATTGACAGATGACTGGATAAGGAAAATGTGGTGTATATACACAATGGAATACTATTCTGGCATAAAAAAGAATGAAATTCTGCCATTCACAGCAACATGGATGAACTTAGAGAAAACTATGTTAAGTGTAATAAGCCAGGCACAGAAAGAGAAATACTGCATGTTCTCACTCATAGTAGGAGCTAAAAGAAAGAAAAAAAAAAGAAAGGAAGAAAGAAGCATAATAATACATTAAACTTTAAAAAAAAGAGAACAGAACTGTGATTATTAGAGGTGGAAAAGGGGGAGAGAAGGGGGATTGGTGAGAAACTAGTTAAGGGTTACAAAGATTATGTTTTTAAACATGAGTATCTTAGGGCCGGCCCGTGGCTCACTCGGGAGAGTGTGGTGCTGATAACACCAAGGCCATGGGTTCGGATCCCTATATAGGGATGGCCGGTTAGTTCACTCGGGAGAGCGTGGTGCTGACAACACCAAGTCAAGGGTTAAGATCCCCTTGCCAGTCATCTTTTTAAAAACAAAACAGAACAAAACAAAACATGAGTATCCTAATTATCCTGATATGATTACCACATATTGTATGCATGTATTGATATTCGACTCTATACCCCACGAGTATGTCTAATCAATTATCTTTCAATAAAAAAACTGTCAAAAAAAAAAAAAAGAATTGTGAGAAAATAAATTTCCGTTGTTTAAGGCAGCCAGGCTGTGGCACTTTGTTATGGCAGTCCCAGCAAACTGATACACCAGTAAACTCTTAGGACATAGTCTATTGTTAAGTTGTATGCTGCTCTTATGTGTTATTTTTCATAACCTGAAACCCTAGAGCTTGGTGCAGTTTATGGGCCAGGGAACAGACATTTTAACACAGTCTTTGACTAAACTTTAAAAGAAGGCTATCCTAGAAATGTCCCATAGAAATCTAGGGTTTGGACAAACAATATGAAGCTTTCAAAAACCTTGAGTAAAGATAATTTTTTTATCCATTTTAGATTTCCCTGAATGAATATTTAAAAACTGATGTTGATTACTTACTTTCTCTCCATTCAATCCCAGACATACACTCAGGCACACTTAAACACATAATCTATAGAGAGAATCTGCAATATAGCCCTAGTGGCTCTATTGGTAGCAGGTAACCATGTTCCATCTTGCTTGGTTACAGAGAACACAGGGCTGCTCATCTGTCTCAAAGAGAACCAATGTACAGGCTGGGCTGACCAGTCAGACTCTCTTCTCTCTGTCTCTTTCTCTGTCTTTTTTTCTCTCATTTGAACCAGGAAACCTAGAAATTGAGGGCATCAGTAACTGAATAATGTTTATAGTGGAAACTGAGAAGGACTATTACTGGGGTATCTTTGATTTGGTTGGTTCTTCTGAGGGTTCTTGATTTGTAGATCTCTATCCTTATAATTAAACTCATAGCCCTTTTTAAAAAAATTTTATTTATTTATTATGAATATTCGTGAGATACAAAACTAATTGTCACCTCTCGTGCCCGTGATGTGAGGGCCAGATTTATACTGGAGGGAGGTTGGCGGATAATTGGGTGGGGGATACAGGATAAAAAAGTAATTTCTCGTAGTGGGTATGCCCTCGTAGCCCTTTTTATTTGAGCCATTTTAAGTATTTTTCTCTTCCCTGCAACAAAATGTGCCCTAATACAAAGGATAAAATGAATTACAAGGCTGAGATTAAGCTTTAGAGACTAAAATCATAAATAACCACTGATATACTCAAAAATATACGCAATTTCAAATATCCTTTTATTCTTTAGAGCAGAGGACAAAGTGGGTACCACAAAGAGGGGGCAGAGTAGAAAAAAGAAAATAAAAGTGGTGAGGTAGCTACTTCCATGATTCATGTAAACTTTATTTTGAATCTTCTTACAATAATATTTTCATCTAAATATGAATAAGTACAAATGTATAAATATATGCATATGCCAAATATACCAGAAAAATAAATAGAGTCTTACTAAGGAAAAGAAAGAAGGCAAAAGATATGGAATTGAAGCATGAAGTTCCATGATATACATAGCAACAATTTAAAATCTACCCCTATAATAATAAAACATAAACATAAAACATGAACATTTGTCTAATTTTTTAAGAAACTCTAAATAGATGCCTAAATTTTCCATTGTGTTTTGAATAACCTGTTGAAAGGCTTTGTCTACACCCATGTATTATTTTAAATAAGGAAAATGTTAGTAGCTTTCTGAATTGCAATTGAATTCCTATATATGAGAATTTAAATCATTCTTAATACTCTGAAAATACTTGGTGAGGTGATTTTGAAGTATGATTCATCTTCCTCTTTTCTCTGACTCAGTTTTGCCACATAAATGTTGCTTTTTCTGGGCATTGCCATAGATTCAGGCTAATGGCCCAGCTTCCTCTTCCTTATTAGAGGATATGCAAAATTTGGGGAGGCTTTCTAAATTCAGTGGAACTACATTTCTAGGCAGGGATCTGTATTCAATATTAGATCTGAACATGAGATTCTAAGTTGAGGAGGTATGGACCTCTGAGGGAGACACCTGGGTGCTGTCCCCTCACTGTCCAGAAGCCACTGTGCTGCAGGATGGCCCTCTGACTGGCTTCTATTAGGAGAAAAGAGACCCAGGCAGAGGGGATCTGGCCTTCTCTTTTCAACATCTGTGACAGAGAAAATAACTGAAAATCCAAGATTAAGTGGATTAAGTCCAGGGTCAGAAACGCTGAGGCCAGGCTGACTCAGAGGACAGTGGAAGCAAAGCAACAAGGTGAGGTGCTAACCATGTATGGATAAGACAATGGTCTGCTACTTAAGTGCAAGGTACTGAAGTCAGGCTACTTGGACTCAAACTCCAGCCCACTGATTGTTTACTGAATTTCTTGACCTCTCCAGATCCTAATTTCTCCATCTGAATAGACACATGGTAATAATAGTGCCTACCCCCTAATGTTACTTTGAGAATAAATGTGATAAAGTGTAAAATGATTTGCATCCTATCTCATGTGCAACAAAGGTTTTATGTTATTAATATAAAGCTTGCCAACCTATAGCAGAGGCATGTGGTGAGGGGGGCAGGGCCAAGCCTACTAACATGGAGGGGAAATAGGGTAGGTATAGGCTGCATCTCATGCCACCTCATTCTCTTCCTGCGTCTGGCACAGAGGTAACTCATGCTCCTCTGGCCGGGCAGCTGCACCGACATGTAATAAAATAAGAGATTTGGAGAACTCGTCAGAAAGCAAAGAACAGCTGTGCCTTTCTCCTCCGTTCAGCTTATTTTTGTTCCCTGTGAAGGCCACTGTAGCTACTGAGATTAAAAACAACATCCCCCTCCTCCACCCCCCCAAAACCCTATCTCCAGTGAACCAGGAGATTTAAGTAGCAGCTCCAGTGACAGAATATCTGGCTGTCTGGCTCCTGTGTGCTGGCGCCTCTCCATCCCCGCCCATCATCCCCATCCTAGTTTTGGCCTCCCTAGTCAGACTTCTCTGCATAGCAGCAGAGGGTGTGCTCAGCAGCTCTGCCCAATGACTGACGGACATGCAGCAGCCCCTGCGGAGGCCAGGCTGTGATTCAGACTTCAGAGCACATTTGGAGGGTATTGCTTCTCAGCTGCCAGTAACAGCATCAGACTTTGCACTTTGTTAGTGATGGGCAATCTGTGGTCACTTTTCTGATTAGTAAGTTCTCTTGCCTACCTAACACTCTTCCCTGCTACCCTGTATCTTTATCCTCCTTTCCCTTCCCATCCATATCCTTATTTGTTCTTGTGAATAACTACATATTTCAATGTCTTTGGATATAAATTCCTCTCTTTAATCTGATGGACACATTAATCTTAATTGGAATCTCCTTGGAAAGGTTCCACTTAATAACAGACGAGGCTACTCAAAGGAAGCCCCCTAACCTGCAAGCCCAAAGCCTGTCGGGGGTGGGGGGAGAGGCCTATACATCTCATAACATTTCATTTAGCCCTCAGCTTCCCACACGAGGGGCCCCTCAGTGTGATCTCGTGTTCAATCAGATGATTCTCCGAAGAGCTTGGAACCCTGAACCTTCAGGGACAGGTCTGGTACATCTCATGTTGTCCTGTAAGTCCAGGTTATTTTCAGTACACGCATATTGTATTTTTGCAAAATGGTGGCTTTTAAAGCACACAGACCTGTCGTTGATCGTGACTGAGATATTTTTAACATGAGCACTAGACCAGAGCATTAGAGTTCAACAAAGGTGCCCTAGAGATCGCTGTGGTGAAGGTGAGTGTAGAAAGAGGCAAGCTGGCAGGCTCTGAGCTCCCTACCCCAATTTAACAAGAGAAATTCTGCTTTATGAGTTTTCATATTTAGTTTTCTGCTGGATATTCTCTGTTTGCCTGTTTAAATCCATTCTCCACCCTCCTGCATCTTGTTCTTTGTCTCCAGGAGTCTGACTTCTACGGACTACGTCAATTGGACTGCCTTGCCCTCTAGATGTCCACTGGGTTCAGCCTGTGGGAGAAGTGGCAGGGATTGAAGGGCAGAAGGAGAAAGAAGCAGGAGTATTTATTGTCCTGAATCCTTCCCTCCTTGGCTGTGATTTAGCAATGGCTATATCTCTACCAAAGTCCGTATCTCCTACTTGGTGGCCCTCTCCTGTAGCTACAGTTCTTGCCATGTCTGGTAAACACTCTGCCCCCTCTCTTGACCCTTCAGGCCTATGGGTGGCAATGCATTTCTAGCCCTGAGATACTTTATCTTCTCTCACTGGTTTCCCTTTACTCCATGCAGACCTTTCTGAATAGTTCCTTCGTTAAAACCTTTCACTCACCCTTTTTGAGTTTTCCATCTGTGTTTGAATCTGCTTGTTAGGACTGTGACTGATTCCGTCTTTTATTGTAAATATTTGTTTAGTAAAGGATTTTACTGCTAAATAAAATCTGGAAAATGATGGGACTGGACCACTCAGAAGCATTGTGAGGACAAATGTCACATTCTTTATGCATGTGAATTACCCAAGATAGCTAAAGTTGTGTCTTAGAAAAATCACTGAATTACATAATTTTTACTATACATTTTAAAGTTTCTATTAAGGAATACATTTAATCCAACACTAAATTTAGTAACTAAAAGGACTCTGGAATTATACAGGCTTGTGTCCTGACTCTGGCATTTACCAGCTTGAGTAAGTTATTTAATCTCCCTAAGCCTCAGTTTTCTCATCTGTAAGATGGCAGTAATAATGTTCCCTACTTCATAGAATTGTTGTGAGAATTAAACAAGATAATGTATACAGAGTGCTTAATGTTGAGCTTGATAGTACTCACTTAGCTTCATGCCCAATAGACTTTAATTTTTGCTGTTATTGTTTTAATAATAATATGCAGAAGTATATGCCAAACTAGCTAAAGTCGACAGTTTGAAGAAACAGTGGTATGAAAATCTAAAGGTCTGGGTGGGGATGCAGTAAGTGCTTCACTTAGACAAAGACCAGACCTGGTTCTACCTGGAGCTTGCAAGTGTTTAAATTAGCCTTCCTGTCGAAAGATCCATGGTGACCCAATATGCATTCTGGGGCAGCAGAGATTACTGGTGACAACAGTAAATTCAGCCGGCCATATAAAAGGGAGAGAAGGTAGAAGTTACTCAAGGAAGTTACCAGTGCTGAAGATCCTCCTTCAAATCTTGGCTCAAGTGTCACACTCTCAATGAGACCAGTCCTTGACCTACTTGAAACTGCAACTCACTCCCAATCCCCAGAGCTCCTGGACTCCCATTCCCTGCTTTGTTTGTTTTCTTTGCTCCATTGCACCCATTACCTTCTAACATATCACTTTATTATTATTTTTTAATTCAATTTTATTTATATTTATTTTTGTGGGGTACAGTGTATTGTTTCAATACATGCATATCCTGCACAATGATTCACTTAAGGTAGATAGTATAGTTTTGTCCCCATTAGTTCACCCTTATTCTTCCCCCCTACCCTTACCCCTCCCAGCCTCTGCTAATCATTATTTTACTCTCTACATTTTTTTAAACACACAAAGATTAATAACCTTATTGCAAAAAGAACTCTTAAAAATGAATTAGAAAAATCTAAGAAGAAATTCAGTGAACGACATGACCAGATAAGTCACACTCCCCAAAGAAATACACATGTTTAATAAGCACATTCTAAGATCTGGTTGCTGGCTCATGGCCCCCATTTCAGGATCCCGGGTGTCGGACTGGCTCCATTGCTGGCTTGGATGTGCTCAATTTGTTTATTTATTACAGTTCTTGCTTATTGTCTGTTTCCTTCAGCTAGAATATAAGCTCCATAAGGGTAGGATTTTCTTGTCTCGTACACAGGTGTTTCCCAATTCAGTACTCAATATTTGTTGAATGTTGTTTACTCATCTCTGCATTATGTTGTATGTAAGATTTCGCTCCCCAAGAATGCGAAATGATAAGCACTGGGTGATTATTTAATTGTATTCAATAGATGCTTGCATCAGTGTAATAAGTGAGTTGTCATTTATCTCTGGCTGGCCTCCACACTGAAATTGTGTCTGCTTAATAGTCTGGCACAAAGTGGGCACTCAGTAGGTATTAGTTCCCTTGTGTGTGTAACAGTGTGCTGGTTATTGCTTTTCTTTTTTAAAAAATCAGTCTTTGTGTATATGTGTCTCTGTGGGTGGATATACCTCAAGGCACATCATTGCTTGAGAGCAGTGTTAAAAGCCCTCCACTAACTATTTGCAGCTTACTGGAGACAAGACATTAGATGCTTCTTTAGTATTCTCTCTTCACTTTGAGTGTTCCTCCTCATTTCCTTCCTCCTCTCAGGAGTGACACATTTGGTTTTCTAAGTTTTAACTATTTAGTTTGTTTTCCCACATTGAAGGCATGATAGCACAGAAGCAAGCAAAGTCCAGCAAAACTTTTCTTAGTCAATCTGAGTCCGGTTAAACCATTTTCTCCCCCCTTTCAGGAAGCCTCATAATTCCTGTCCAAATTATCTTCTAAGGTATCTAGGAACCCTTCACTTCTTTCCTCTGGTCAAAGGTGGGATTGGAAATTAACTTGATAGTGCATAGCACTAAATGCAAAGGCATAGTCCAAAAGCTGGAATTAAGTTCAACACAAAGGTTTTGTGATAGAGTGGAAGTATTTTGGAAGGAGAAACCAGAAGTTTTTGTGACAGTGGGAGGGGGGCTTTTATAGGACACCCAAAGTACAACGTGTTGAGAATTCTCATATGCGCTGGATGGATATTGCCTGTTTTCTTAAGACCCATGGAGATATACGTTCTTACATGGGATAACAAATAGATTCCACATTATGAGCCAACTGTGTTCAGTTATCATAGCAGTTGACTGGAACAATGCTTCTCAGAGTGCAGACCACCAACCAAAAAACATCAGCATCACTTGGGAACTTGTTAGAAATGCAAATTCTTGCTCCTTATTCTAGACCTAGTACATCCTCCAGGTGATTCCGATGCACAGCAAACTTTGAGGACAACTAGTCTACAGTACCATGTTGAGGATTCCAATCTGGGCTCAGGAGAGGAAAAAATCCAGTAATCCATTAGTAGTGTCTACCATGAACATGGGAGGGAGGGGTGGCAGCAAGTGTGCCATGCATTTGTGATCTCACTTCTAGACAGAGTTGACAAATATAATGCAAACAAATGAGCTAAACAAGGTAGTAGTTACCCAAAAGCTCTGAAGAACTAAAGGAACAATTGGTCAAAGTAACAAAGGTGGATGGAATGAATGGTTCCAGTGGGCTGACGTAGAGCCCTAATACTCCTCACCCATAAACACTGCTGTGGTGGAAACTCCAAAAATAAGTTTCACCCTCGATTTGACAAGACATTATAGCAATAAGCATACTTACTGTAACATCAAAAAATAGCTCACAAGTATCCAGAACTTCTTTTCTCTTGATTCATAAGGAGAATTATGTGTCTGCTAGCTGAGTTTAGGGGTCTTTTTTGTACAGAATCAGTATGAGAGGTGAAGGAGGGAATTGAAAGGGACCCTGATAGGAGGGCTTGCTGTAAAGGGGTAAGAAAAGAGGGTTATTGGAAGGATAAAATAATAGGCCCAAAAGGTGGAACGAGTGGGCTGGTTTGGGGAAGAGATTTATCTGAGTTTTGAGGGTGGATTAGAGATAGAACTTAGGGAGGTGAAAGGTATAGAGAGAGATGGAGAAAGAAAATTTTAAGAACTTTTGCTTTGTGTTTGTCAGGCTAAAATTCCCATTTGTTATTTTTGAGAGGCTTCTGTGAAGATTTAAATGGCTTTTTATTATTGCTATCATTATTATTTTGGTTGTTGAACTGTTGTTTCTTTCAGAGTGATGCCATGCTAAAACTGGACTTTATTTAGGTTAAATGTTTATGTATTTATTTGTTTAACTTTTGTCTTTCTGTAAAAGTGCTTTATTTAAGGTGGCTCACAGACAGCAGTAATGCTAATAGCTTATACTAGTTTAAAATTTTGCAATTGCAATAGGTTGGCTGGTTAGTTTGGTTGGTAACAGCGCAGCCTTATAACATCAAGGTCACAGGTTTGGATCCCTGTACCGGCCAGCCACTTAAAAAAAAAATCATAATTATAAAACTGTTTTGATACATTATTTTTCTGTAGAATATTGTGGTGAGGCAAGTAGGGATGATGTTATTGTCCCTATTTTCCAGATGAGAACACTGAAGCTCAGTGAAGTTATATACCTTGCTTCGAGTGAAACAACTAGTAAATGAAGGATTTGGGATTCAAACCTGGGTCTCCTAACTCCAAATTTGGCATTCTTTTTATTACCTCAGGTGGTAACAAAGAGTAGTATAAAGGAACAAGTCTGTTGTTGAAGGTAATTTGTTTTAAATTTTAGATTTACAGTGTCTCATAAACTATGGTTATACATTTAGCTATACCTTGGTATATAAGGAATTAAGTAAGGTCTCATTTCAAATGTGAGATTATTACAGAAATCAATTACCTGGGAAGAGGAAAGTTTTTCAGACTAGAAATTGGAATAACGACAGGTTGAAAGCAGAAGTTGTCTAGTCTTGCTTAGTCTAGCTATAGATAATTTAAAGGAACACATGCTGGGGATTTTTAAGAAAGGGCTCTGAGGTTAAGTACAAGTCTTCAGTCAGCAGGTGCAGATAGAACAGGACAGAGAGCAAGCTTGCCACAGGAGTGTCAGAAACTCGTGTTTTGTAGAGTATATTGTTCTTATGCTTGTGCATTCTGTTTATTTCCCTTTTCCCTCTTCCCTACCTAGTTAGCAGAGTTGTGTTGAAAGTTCCATCCTGCCTAAGCCAAACCAGAGGGAACCAGAGAAAGATATTTTGTTTCTGTGTGGGTTGGAGCTTTATCTATAGATCCCGGAATATTCAGAATGATGGTAATGGAAAGGTAAACCTCAAGGAGACAGAGCTGGGGCGGTGTGGTCAGATGGCTCCTCCTACCTCGAGATCTTCTCCCTTCCCTGTATGAAATGTTGGAAAACTGTAATTTTTTATTTTTGTTTTTATTTCCCCTTTGAGAGAAAGACAGTTATGTCTGAGAAGAAGATTGACAAGAAAGGTCACATGATTTGTAGGAGAAATGAGTCAGGATAAAGCAGTAATGGGAAGGAAAAATTAAGAAATTATTTTCTAAACACAGAATTAAAAATATATATATTGAAAATAAAACTGTTTAAAATATTATTTAAATGTTTCGAATGAAGTTTTT
Organism: Cynocephalus volans; assembly: GCF_027409185.1. NCBI lineage: Eukaryota > Metazoa > Chordata > Mammalia > Dermoptera > Cynocephalidae > Cynocephalus > Cynocephalus volans. Next base: position 124,385,236 of record NC_084460.1, on the reverse strand, counting down.
TTCTATTGCTGTCTGGTCTTTGTACTTCCCAAATTCAAAGGCATATTTTTTACGGAAAACTACATAGTGTGAGTTGACAAGCAACACAGTATAATTTCAAAATATACTTCAGGATGCCCTTCCACTTTTCCAAGCTGAGGAAAAAAAAGAATTAAGGGACTTATTCGCTTACAAACTTCTAATTTGAGAGTTGGGAAGTTTTCTTATACTGCTGATTAGGCCTTGAAGCCTGGGGGTAAATAGTGGTTGCAACAAACATTTGCCTCCTTAAGAGCAGAATCAAGAAGCATATTGCCCTAATTCTTCAAACACCATAAACAGAGAGAAAAATAAATGAATTAAAGATAATGGCATGGTAACTAGAATATGGCTTTTTCTGATTCGCAAAGGAATTGAAAGATATCACTGACAGGCAAGAATTCAAATATATATGAATGAGAATATTAGACTATATTTCAACAACATTAGCATCTTTTCCTAGCCTATATAAGTTGTCACTGAAGTTTTACTTATCTGGTGTTATTACATCATCATCTGCTTGACCTTGGCAGTGAAGTGAAGCTTGCAGGACTAAAAATTTGTTTACATTTAACCCTGTGGGGACCCATCTGTACATTGCTATGTGCTGCAGGTTGGCATTTATATGCAAACTAGCCAATTATCCATATTTTTCTTTGTTTCCCCTACAGCAGAATGGTGAAATCAATTTCTTGCATGTATAATTCTAAGAAGGTAAGGTAATGCTAATGAGGAATAAAGTATTCACATACGCTATCCAACAAAGCGTCCAATTCCAGTGCTACCAGGATGACCAAGCTTATATTTATATGTAAGAAGTGTATTAGAATTTGTTTTTTACAGAAATACTTCATGGATATAAGAAAAGAAAAACCATGCAAAATAAAGACAAATTGCTTTCCCCACTCTTCTCTCACCAGATGTTCTCCTGTTGCTGCTTCTGCAAAGTGAACAGAGAGAGGTAGCCAATTAACTTCCTTGAATAACCAAATATTAAAAATTCAAATACACAAAAACCTTTCAACAGCCTTCATTTGTAGGCAAGGTAACCACAGAGAATAAATAAATAAATTGACCAGGCACTTGTAAGAAGAATGTATTTGTCACAGGGCTGTGTGACTCACCAACAGTGTACGTGACTGGCTTTCTGTCCATGGGTTCCCCTGACCCAAGTAGTTCCTCCTTCTCAAATTCAGAACCTGCTTCTTGCCAGGGTCTTAGAATAAGTCATACTCAATTTGTTGGTCTGAGATCAAGTCAGATTTGTTGCTGGCCTCTCTCTAACCCTGGTGCCCAATTATATCATTGAGTCAGCTTCCTGCCAATTTCACCAGATCTCACATTCTTCTCTGAAGCTTATGTATTAGTTTGCCAGAGCTGCTATAACAAAGTACCACAAATTGGATAGGTTGAACAACGGAAATTTATTTTCTCACAGTTCTAGAGGCTAGAAGTCTGAGATCAACGTGTCACGAAGGTTGGCTTCTTCAGAGGGCTGTGAGAGAGAATCTGTTCCTCCTCTTCTGGTGGTTTGCCGGCAATCTTTGGCATTCTTTGATTTGTAGAGGCATCACCCTCATATCCACCATCATGCTCACAAGGTTTTCTCCCTGTGTCCCTGTCTTTACACATGGCATTCTTTTTATAAGGATACCAATCATATTGGATTAGGGGTCCACCCTACTCCATTATGACCTTATCTTAACTACTTACATCTGCAGGGACACTATTTCTAAATAAAGTCACATCTGTGATACTAGAGGTTAGAATTTCAACATGTCAATTTTGAGGGGACACAACTCAACCCATAGCAACTTACTAACTCTTGTTTTAATTTCCAAATGCTGTCCTGCCTGATTCTGCCAGTGGCATGTACATGGCTTACCTTTGATTGCTTACCAATTCTTTGATAGACGTCTTGGGTTTGATTTGAGCCTCACTTGACTGAACTCATGATCTTCCTGCCTCTTTTTAGAACACTATCTCCTAGGTCTATACCTCCCCTGATATTCATATCTAGTTGTGCCTAGCTCTATATTATACGATATAATAAATTTAAATTGTTTCAAGCCTCTAAGTTTATGGTATTTTGTTATGGCAGCAATAGAAAACTAATACACCTTAGAATCAAAAATTTCTGGACATGCAGTCATGTTTAGACCGCCGCCTTTGGCCTACCCTAAAGATTCTTCCTGTTCCCCTAGTCCTAGGATTTATTCAATTATTTCATTCTGCCACTACTTCAAACCTTAGAATGAACATGCATTAGATGCAGCACAGTGTAATAGAGTTTGCAAATTCTGGTTCTGCCACTTTCTAGTTGTGTGACCTTAGATAAATCACTTTTCTAAGCTTTAGTTACCTTTCTGTTATCTACAAAATGGAGATAGTAAAACACATAAGGGTACCTTGAAAAATTCATGGAAAAATGGAATTAAAAGATAATATAAATCTTTCCATGAATTTTTTGAAGACCCTCATACTTACTGTGAGGATTAATGATAATATCTGTAAATGCACCTAGCTCAATGCCTTGTCCATGTTAGGTATGCAGTAAGTGGTAGCTATTAAGGCATTTTGAATTCTTAAGCCCACCATTTCATTTTTCCATCACACATTATTTTTAAGCAAGGCTCATTTTAGATTCAGAATATAAACATGTAGTAGGATCTTGAAAGAAAGAATTAGTGAGGCATTGTGTCTTATAGTACTTATTAATAAAGAAACATAAAACTGTCAATAATTTTTTTTGAGGTGGGGGAGACACCCTGAAACAGAGAGGACAGAACTCAGTAGACTGAGTTAATTGTGAAATATGTGCTGTCTTTCAGTAGACAGAGAATGGAAAGATATTTGCTGTGTTGAATAATAATGCAAGTAACTTGAAAGCAGTTTGGGAGATCATATGCATATATCATTTTGCCTTCAAAGGACTTTATATCCTATGGCCTAAATCTGCTTCATCATATCATCATGAAGTTGAAAGCCAAAAAAAGACTTTTAGATAAATGGAAGTTACAAAAATCTGAAAATTACTCATAACAAAGAGTAGCTTATTAAAACATTATTTAAAAAAGTTTTTCCTATTTAAAAAAAGAGCCAAGGGTAAAAAAACAATGCAAAGAATGAAAAAGTAACACTAAAAAAAAAAATTATAGTAAAACTTGGTAGAGTGAAACGGAAATTTCTTTTGAGAATTAAAGAAAATTCTTCAAGGAATAGCAATAGTTGTGAAGAATCCTACTGGACTCAGAAAAACCAGGACAACCACCTAAGATAGTATCTTCTGAGTTTAACTGCGGAGCTGCAAACTTCATAATACTTTAAAAGCATGGTATTTAGCAATCATTGCATCTAGATCAAATACTGCAGTTTTGTCAGATATTTGTCAACTAAATGACTAGGATAAAATCACCTTGAAATATATTTTAAGACTTAAAATGTATTTCTAATTCTAAGAACCAAAGAACATAAGTAAAAGACTCTTATTAAGAAACAGGATAGCTGTCATTAGTAAATTCCTGCTGCTGCAAATTTCAAGTTTAAAAATTTGAAATCACAGCTGGAGGCACAGATGGGGTCCAATGGGTAATTCTAGTTGCAGAGAGCAAAAGCGGTGGTTGGAAGGGAAGTCACAACAGCAGTTGTAAGGTAGAGACTCTCCAGAGGGTGGAGGGAGCTCCAGGATGGGATGGAAGTGCAGCACCTGGAAGAAAAATATACGTTCCTCCTGGGGGGTGCCAGATACCAGGTTCAGACAGGTTGAAGGTCAGAGTGTGGCACCAGAATACATGTGGTGCACAAGGGAGCAAATGGGATTTATGAGAAAGTAAGACAGTTCTGGCTATGTCTAAGAGAGAGAGGAAATGAAGAAATAGAGCAAGGAACAACATGATGTCACTCAGGATCACTGATCAGAAGCAGAGTAGGGGACACTCCATGGAGTTTCAGAATCCAGCAGGCAGTTACTTCCAACGATGAGCTTGTGGGCATGGCCTAATTTCCACAGTGTTTTTTGTCCACTATTCTCAATTCCTAAAGTGGTCAGGCCTGTCCAGGTGGACAACAGCGTGAGTCTTGGCAAGCAGTATCCTTATGATTTGATATTACAAAACCAGAATGTCTTCAGGTAGTAGGTCCAAGGACATAGTCTGGGATTCTGCCAAACAAATATGTCCAGAAATATGATGGCAAGGTCTTTGCACAGCAAGGCTATTGGCACCTCTTGCTTCTTGTCTGACAAAGATGTTCCTGACTTCTTCAGCCAGTGACAAAATTAAACACTCTAAATCAATATAAAACTGGATTCTGGATGGGGCAGAGAAACTTGTTTTAATTTGGACAATTCTGTATATTTTAGGAGTCTGTAAAGTGGGAAAAATGAAATATCAGATGCCCAGAGTCAATTGCGAACTTGTCCTAATTCATCTCAGTTATTGACTTATGTAATGATTTCTGGCAAATGGCCTTGGACAATAAGTTCAAGTCCTAAACTGCATTTACAATTCCAAATGGAATATATTGGTGTGGTATCTTGCTCTTTGGGTTGGGAACACCCTAACCTCATTCCAGAGATTGAAAAATGGGTAGTTATATGAACTAAGAGTGTTTGCTCTAGCTTACTTAGAAGAACAAGTAAGTATACCTAGCTAAAATAGAGAAAAACCTCTAAAACGTTGCAGATTGATGCTACATGCAATTGATATCTAATCAAACACCATATTATTTCAATTCTGCCTCCTAAATATCTCCCTAATCGATACTTTTTTCCCAGGCCTTGCTGTTATATTACCCTAGTTCAAGGCGCATTACCTGGATTATTGAAACAACTTCTTAATTGGCTTCCAGTCTTGCTCTCTCTAATTTCTTCCAATTTCTTTTACATACTACAGTGATTATTGTTTTTCTAAATATCTTACCTGATCATTTCATTTCCTGGTTAAAACCTTTAATGGCACCCCACTTTTCTTGGTATATAGCCAACATTCCTTAAAATGGTCTACAGAGATGTTCACGATCTGCTTGTCATCTGCCTCACCAATTTAAATTCCATAATCCAGCCCTATTGAACAACTTCCAGCTCCCAAATGCCATGCTCTCTCACCTCCGCTTAGTGTTCTCTCTGACTATAACTTTCTTCATCACCTCTTTCTTACTTTTCTTCTCCTTCAAATTTTATGGTTAATTTCTACTCACCCTTCAGGTTTGGGCAGGCACTACTTGTGCTCACCAGTATCCATCTGTCTCTCTTCATCCTCGGCTCATGGCTAGACTACATTTCCTAGCCTGCCTTGCAGTTAGATGTGACCATGTGATTAAATAAAATGTGAGGAGAAGTGATGTGCCACTTTCAAGTCTGGTCCACAAAAAACCTAGCACAAGCAAATCAACCCTTACTTTGTCCATCCATCTATCATCTAACTGGAAAGGATGCAGAGGACTTTAAGGAGGACAGAGACTTGAATACATGAGCATGAAATAAATCATTAGTGTGTTGAGCTGTGCAGAAAATGGGGCTGGTTTTTTTCAGCAGCTGGTACTACTTTCCTTAAGCAATACAAAGCCTTAGCTTATTTTAAATTCATCTGGGAAACCTTCTTTGGCTGAAAATATCTGTCTTCTCTACCGTACTGTAAGCTCAGTAAGGGCAGGGATCATTATCTCAGTCACTATTTTATCTTCAGTTCCTATTACAGTGTCCATATACAATGCATGAACACCCAGAAATATCTGTTGAATGTTAAATTAATGGGATTTATACTGAAGATTAGAAAATTCAAATTTGAATTTTCAGAGGTTAAATATATAGAATTAAATTTGGAAAAGTACATTTAATTCCTTTATTGGACAGAGTGTAAAGTGAAAAACTGGGAAATTCTTACAACCAAGCAAGCAAGCGAACAACTTAAAAGACCAAATCAGCATTTGGGGACAGGAAAGGTAATACAAAGTGAGGTCTACCCCACACTTTGCCACTCTAACTTGTCTGCTTTTTGATTTTACTTAGAAGAGAAAGCCACGATATGGACATCTGTCATCTGAAGTGTCAAAAAGCTTTTGAAAAGCTGAAATAGGCTCTAATTTTTCTTATCAATTTTTGGAATTCCAGGCATCTCAAACCTGCTCAAAGTGTCAGTTGACATGTCCAATTATAGTTGGAGCACTTTGTTACAAGACCACAACAGAGTAATATTCATTTACTTATGAGAAAAATGTTTCCAAGAGAAAGGAATTTGTTATCTCTATAGCATTAATATAAAGTAATTAGTAGTTATTGAATAAACTGAATCTCTACCTTTGGCCAAGACTTTTTGTGTGTGAACTGGTCACCAGTTTCTCTCATAATGAGGGTGTGCTAGACTAAAGTGGCCTATAAAAATCATCCAAGAAATCGCAGAAGGAATGAATTTTCAGAAATGGGGGAAGAGGAGAGTGAAAGACTGAAAGATTGAAAAAGAGGGAGGGAGGGGGGGAGAGAGAGAGAGAGAGAGAGAGAGAGAGAGGGAGGAAGTGTAAGGGAGAAAGCAAAAGAGAACACATATTGGAATACTCTGTATGTGAATAGAGAACCTAAGGTTTTTATACTTCATGGATTTCCTTCAACTAGAAAAAGTTTTACTGCTGATTTTCACTAAAATTATGCTATGAATAGGAGAGGACAGGGAGAAATTGGCATTCATTATTTATATGCTTCTATATTTCTTTTATTTATAAAAAATTATTAGATTTCTACCTCATCTGTTTGCTGCAGGAATACAGAAAACATGGGTTCAGATTGGATATCTAAGGCAAACACCAATAGTTGTCTGCTCTAAACCCATTCCTTGCTTCCTCCTTGCTGCAGAAGCCTGACTTTGTTTATGTACAGCCCCACATGATGAAGCATGATTAATAAGCCAATTATGATATGTTTCCTTTCCTACTCTCTTTGCTGCTTAGGGTATCCCTGTGATTCAGTTCTATCCAACGATGCTTAAGATGAAATTGGCTGATGAAATTTCTGGGGATTTTGTTTTTCCTAATAAAAAGGAACATTTGCTGCTGGCACTGTTCTCCTTCCTTCCTGCCCCCCTCTCAATCTTCCTACTTTGGATGCAGATATGGAACCTAGAGCTTCAGAAGCCATTTTGCCACCATGATGCAATACACATGAGGATAAAGTCCAACACTGTTTGGGCATAGAGCAGAAAAATAGAAAGAACTCAGGTCCTGTCATTGTTGATCAGATGAACTAATACCAAAGAGATAAACATTTATCTTTAGGCAACCTATAATATGATACAAATAAACTCCTATTTCTCTAAGCCTTCACTAGTCAGATTTTCAGAAACATTCAAAAACTGGACTAATATGTAAAGAAGAGTAGAAAACATATTGATACATTTAAAACTTACACCAGATTCCAATGTGTACCTTCTCTCACTGATTGGCCAAAATAGTGTGGTATATAAGAGATTTTTATGCATTTGAGTATCCAATATAATGGGAGAACTATAAAGATAGGAACAGTAAGTACAAACCATTTAGCTAAGAAATGCTGTTGCCAGTTACTTCAAAAAAAAAAAAAAAGCTTGTGGGAGTTCTAAAAAATGTCTTACAGGCAAAAGCACAGTTAAACATAGATACTATATCAGATGGGACTAGCAGTCAGGCTGAGATATTATTCTCTCATGTGAGTTTTTTTTTTTTTTTTTTTCCTTCAATTACCCATGATTAAGAACAGGATTGGTCCTCAAGTCTGGGGCATGGTCAAAGCCATGGTCCACACTCCAGGTAGGTGAACTTGGCTGTGGTATTACAGAAAGTAAGTCACTGATAGGTAATTGTCTAGAAAGTTTTGATAAAGTCATGGCTATATATGGCTATATATATTATGGGGATTAGAGATGTTTGATTAGTTCATAATATTTGGAGGGTTGGAATCTTGGAACCCCTCATTAAATATCTCTCAGTATTAGAAGTGAGGCTAGCTGAAGAGCTGACCCAGAACAGGTGAAGGAAGAGCAAATGTTTGGAATCAGAAAACCCGGGTTTTGAGGTCAGTCCTCTGACACTTAATAGCTCATTGACCTTGGGAAAAATCACTCTGATCCTCAATTTTCTCAGCTGCACGATGTACATAATAATACCGTCTGTTCCTTCCAGGGTTGTTGTGAGGCTGAGAAAAAATAATGCCTGTGAGTTGTTTTTATATATTGTTAAATGTTATGTAAATGTTCATTGTTATGATGATGGTATTATTCAGGAATTACTAATCCCTCTTAATTACTTACTTCCTTCTAGAGATCATGGCAGACTCCTGAGCATCTTCATTCTATAAACATCCCTGGCTGGGTTTAGGGAGCAAACAGAAATCTAGGGGCCGATTGCAGGAGTCACTGTTGTGCCATCGGCTAGCACATTTGTGGTAACCCCTCAATGTTCCTGCCAACGTGTGGTGTGCTTTTCAGCTCACAGACTTCTGTCATTTGCTCTTAGAGGCTGAGAGATTTTTAGTGCAGGGAGAAAAGTCGAAGAGCCTTTGCCGGCCTAGGCTTCAAAAGAAAATAGAATTGTTTGGCAGAAAAATTAACCATTCCCAGGTCTGACCAAGGCCTAGCATTTATTTTTATAAAATGTACTCATTAAGAAATAGTTTGGATATATAAAAATTTATAACAGTTTATAATTAACACTCACGTATTCACCCACCTTAAGAAATGATATATCAACAATATAATTCAAGCCTTTTGGCACCCCTCCCAGAATGCATCTCAGATAACCAGTATCTTAAATTTTGTTTTTTTATCATACAGTACAATTTCTCTGTATTTCTACTATTAACCAACATCAATTCCTTATAAAAGCAGATCTTATTAGACTTATCACAGTTCTATATTTCACTATTTCTTCTTCATGTCCTGTTTTAAAGGTTATAGTACTTCTTTTAAAAATTGTAGTTTCTCACTACCATATGTGTTTTTGACATCTCAAGAACTCAGTTTGGTGGAGTATATATATTTTGGTGAAAAATAAAGCACCAATACTCATTATCTTTGTACGTTGCAGAATGTTTCCCCCGCTCCTCCCCTCTTCCTGAACCTCTTCCCCCTTCTTTATTTGCATTAGCATGTGGACTTCTTGTTCCCACCAAATGAGTCAGTCAAGATAGAACGGATGTCAATGTCTCCTGAAAAAAAGATGCCATACTGTCTTGTAAAGTCACAAAAAGCATTAGTCCGAGCCAACACTAAAAAAAATTGGGAGCACTCACATAAAAGTCTGGATTTCTGACTTCTTTAGAAAAATGGAAAACATTGATAACACACTGCCCACATTCCTAATGACAATAATCCACTTGAACCAAGTAGCGGCTGACTCTTCTAGATGGAGCACTCTCCATTTTATCATATACTATTGCTCGTTTTTCTCTCCCTAAGATTAAGACCAATGTCAGTTGTCATTTATTATCATATTTGGACTACTGATGTTCCTTATGGTAGAGAAAAAGTTTTGTCTTTACCCATATCAATACTATCAAAAGTGGTGAAACAAAAAACTCAGTCAAAAGGGCCAAACTAATCTGAAGCCACCCTCAAGTAAACACAGCCTGGAAAAAAACCAATGTGCTCACTTCACAATAACAACTTTAAGAGAAGTCCCCTTGTTCCCAATCAATGGGATTGTTATCAATCAGATTGCTGCCTCTAAGGCCCTCTTCTATAGAAATTTACTCTAGTTATCTCCACCCCAAACTCCTCCACCAACCTCTAGCCTCTTCTCTTATCTGGATTCATATGTTATTTTAACCTAGACTTAAGACAATCAAGGTGGAAAATGAGACAAGAGAAATGTAGGAAGAGGCTAAATGTCAAAAGACTCCCAACATAAGCTACGGTTGTGAATTATGAATTTAGGGGTGAGATACAAAAATCAACACATAGTAGATAGGATTATTTCCAAAACAATTTCACAGAAGAGATCCATTTGAAATACAATTTATAAAGTTTTGCTGGTGGCATTAAGGTGTCTGCTTTCCTAACATCACATCAGGTTTAAGTCAATCTAAACACGTGATGACGAAGGATAAACTCTAACCTTGGAAATTATATTGAAAGATAAGGATGTAATGCCCAAAGCACTTGGCAGACTAATAGGAAATATTAAAAAGGAAGAGAGAGAAAGCAAAGAAATTGCTAGTCTTTAGCTAACAGCACTCAAGGAAAAAAAGCACTGTATGTCTGGTCTGGCAGATAGACACAAGAGTTGCAGTCACTAGCAAGGGATTCTCTGGACAGAGTAGGTATGTATTATCTGGTTTTTACCTAATAGACATGAGGACAAGTACTCCCTGATATATGAACCTCCAATTTATACACAACTGGCAACTTTGGAGTTTTTTCTTCATATTACTCACAACCCTGCCCAACACATCACTCTTTCTACATGTGATACCTCTGCTATTTGTGCTTCTATTGTAGGTCACAAGAGAAATGAGGCATAAAGGTAGGGAATAAAATGTTATGGGTATGTAGAAGTATCAGCTCTAGCCTTGGTGACTGCTCCTGTAGCAGTCCCCCTCTTCCCAGCTCTTCTTTCCTGATCCCTCAGCCATCTCTGTGATGGGTGGAGGAGTGTCAAGGGAAAGCTGCTGACACACGGTAAATGAATTCTTCATATCTTTATGTACAGTCCTAAATGTCTTTTTCTATAAAGATAATATTATAAGCTGTGGCTAAACTAAGTTGAAATAGTACTGAGAGCACCATATTCAAACATGTTTTTTGATAAATCAATCATTTTGAATTAGCCTAGGACTCTAAGTATGATTGAAAAACATATTCCACACTTTAAAAAAAAATCTACGTACAAATGAAATTTTGGAAACAACCTGTTTCTGAATTTGAGAAATGTCTCTGCTCTATCACAATTATAAATTATTACCCATTATTAATTTATAACCATCCTGGCTTCGTTATATTTTGATTTGGGATAGGAAGAATTTACACTGAGTTAAAATTGAGAGTCCTAAATTGCAATACTAAGATTCATTCATTTACTAATATTTGTTTAGTGTCTACCATATATCAGGCACCTTTCTAGGTTCTGGAATACAGAATGATTAAGACAGATAAGGTCTCTGCCATCATAAAAATTGTAGTCTAGTGGGAAAAACAGATACTAAGCAGTTGATTTGACCACAGCGATAATTAATTACAACTCCTCTGCTGGGTCCTGTAAAGGGACAGTACTATTAAGGAAAAAAACATTGTAATAAGGAGACTGTACCTCCTCTGGGAGTTAGGGAAGACTAAGGAAGGCTAATTTTGGACCTGAAAGATGTGGGAGTCACCCACTTAAACAAGTGGATAACGAGTTTCCCAGTTAAAGGGCTACTATATGCAAAAAACCTAACATAAGAAGGAGCTTGGAGTATTGGAGGAAAGGAAAGGAGGCCAGTGTGGCGAGTGCATATTAGCACGAGCTAAAGCTGGAGTAGCCGGCAAGGGCCAGATCAAGCAGAATGTTGTAGGCCATGCCACAGATCTTAGATTTCACTCTGATATTAAAGGGAAGCCATTGGAGTATTTTTAATAGGAGAATGTCATGATTAGATTTAGGTTTAGATCCAGTCTCTAGTCTCTAGTGACCCCAGGTAGATGCAGCTGTCCTCCCAAATTAGCTTGTAGCAAGTAGCTGCCTTAATCCACTACATTGCAACCAACAGCATCCTATATAATGCATTTCTAAGTCCATTCTTGGAGTGAGCCCTCAAAATATAGGATAATTTTGTCCCACATTGCTTCCTAGAAAAATTGACTAACTCCTCTGCCTAAGGAATGAACACGGTTACTAATGTTTTATTTCTTCTTCAATCTTTTAAAATCTAAATAATTTATGAATTCTTCTACTAGCCTCTAAGCTCCAGTCTAGAAGTTTGACAGAAGTTCGGAATCTATGTTAACTCTCAGGCCACTAAGAATTCATTTAGGGAACTGAAGTGGCAATTTATTAGCAATTTGGCACGGAAGGCCATTTTCTTATCTCTCTGTTTGTTTCACCATTGGGGCCATTCTGCAAAGTGGCGGTTACTCATGGCCTGAGAGAGTAAATGCAGCATCCAGATTGCTTAATCTGTGCCCAGTGATAGATTGTACTGGGAGAATTTGGTTTATTTTGAAATGTTTTATATTATAAGCATATCCAGCAACTCTTTGGCATCAGTCTCCTTTTAAAAATTAGTTAAATAAAAATAACTAAACATAATTCAAACCCACCCCAGACTTATGCCATTGTCTTTTTCTCTCATGTGCAGGTCTCTTTCTGATTATCCAGACAGCTCAGCCTGCAGAAGCAGGGTGTGTGGGGGCGGGGTGGATGGAACGAGATTTTGGCCCTCCATTGCAAACTGCTGCCTTTTCAAATGATGCACACATGCTTGGTCCATCTGTCTTCAAGGACTCCGCAGAGTAGACAGTAAAACTTTTTATTCAGTGCTCAAAGCTGCATTGCCAAATATTAATAACTCATTTTATTTATAACTGATTCTCTGAAGTAGGAAAAACAGGTGGTACTCATAAAGAACTCAATAGTAGCCAAATTTCAAAGGTCAGATGCTGCAAGTGTGGAATGAGAGAAAGCATTTTCTGTTCATATTCTTACTGTAAAAATGTTTGCCTGTGGCTCCCTTCCCCAACCATAATACTAGTACTTAAGACTGCCCAGGTCCTCTCTTTAGAGCCATGCCCCCAACTCTCAGCCAAATCATTATTCTCCAGGAAGTTCCCCAAGATGCAGACTTTTAAAAATGTCCTTATGGTCCTTCATTTCCTTCCCACATGGTCTTGCTCTGATAAGTTATGGACATCTAATTTCATAAATTGATCTATGAATTTTTTTAGTGAGGAATGTTTGGTGTTAAACCCATCCTGGAAATGATGATTACAGAAAACAATGGCTATATTGTTGAAAGATTGAACTATGTGGCATGTTAGTAGGCAAGATAATTGTGGGCAGACAGGATCTTTCTCTTGTCAGTCTCTCATGCTGTGATTATGAGATCAGCAACAAACTTCTGAGGAATCAAGAATGGAAGAGGCCAGGAGACAGCTTAATAAACTTCAAATTTTCAAAAGAGAAAAAAGGTTACATTTTGGCTGTCCAGTGTTCCGCTTTCCTTCTTTTTATAACAGCACTGATTTTTCTTTTGGGAAATTACCTCTTTCCCCATTGGAGTGGGATATTAATTAGGATCCATAGCTGGGGTAGGCATATGACTCAATATAGACAATTGATTTCTACCCCCTGTACGAGCATCAGAATGGCTGAATTTTGGTGGACTTCATTCACACTGATAGGACATCTTTAAGAGGCCATTGATTTATTCTTGCTACTGGGACACCTAGAACTGCCCTGGTTCTTGATCTTTCCGAACCTGGCTATTTAATGTTTTCTTTTCAGTCCTTTCAGTGAATTCTTTTTTATAGCTTAAGTTAGCTAGAGTCAATTTCTGTATATAAACAAAGAACACTAAATGATACAAATATTAATTCTAAACTGATGAATGTGATATTTATTTTGTAAGATTCTAGGGTTATGGGTAGTTGTTAGTATTATACACCAAATCTTTCAAGTTCCCCTACCACTTATGTGGTAAGACTGCTCTTCCCAGTCTCTTTTGAAGTTAGGCATGCCCATGTGATTTTCTTTGGCCAATGAAATGTGATTTGAAGTGATATGTAGCATTTTTAGGTGGAAGCTTTAAAAACCAGTGTGCAATTTGCCTCTGTTCTGACGATCAGGGACGCTTATGTTCAGATGAAGTCCCTATTAGCATGGGTAGGTATCTGAGTGACTTGATGAACAGAGCTTCTCTGCTGACCTATATTAGACTTGTAGGATGAGGTAGGTATAAACTTTCATTATGTTAAGCTATTGAGATTTGGCCAAATTGGGGGTTTGGGGGCTGTTGTTACTGACTAATACAAGAGTAACTTTAGAGGATGTGGAAAAATGGGTAGTTATTTCTGGTTGCCAGCATGGAGTCCTAAAGGACAAGACATGCTAGATATTTCACTATCCCATTTTTTAATCAGAGTCATTAGACCAGAAATATAATGGAAATGGAAAAGATTGGTGTTTCTCTGACTTGAGAAATATATAAACCCTATTAAGAGGAAAGAAGATAGCATCTATCTAAATTGTTTTTATTTTAATGGTAGTTAAATATAAATAAAACTGTAAACCAAGATCACTCAATATGAATGCTAATAAAGCTATAAAACCAACATCATTAAAATTCATCTCATTGATTTCATGAGACAGTTGATATTATTTAGGTGAAATAATATTACTGTTTAGCAATGTCCACGTGGTACTGACTTCCATAGGTTTGCTCTTCCAGTTCTACCACATGCCATGTGATGATTCAGGTCACCCACGTATGTTCTTTATTTGAAACACTGCAAAATCATCATTTATAGAGGACACAGTGATGTCATTTGGCCTGCTTTTGGTGTGCATGCATCATTATGAGATCAGCAACAAACTTCTGAGGAATCAAGAATGGAAGAGGTGCCAGGAGACAGCTTAATAAACTTCAAATTTTCAAAAGAGAAAAAAGGTTACATTTTGGCTGTCCAGTGTTCCGCTTTGTTTTTAAGGTGTCCTCTGTTGTTTTTTTTCCTTAACTAACAACAAATAAAGTAAAGTACTTCCTGGTACCAATGTGAGGATAAATGCAGACTCAGGAACAGAAGTAGTGTGTCAGTTATAAAGGGGTCATCCAAATTATATTGAACATGTTTGTATTGACTTTCAAACAATTATTGATAAAATGATATGTCAGCATTAGAATAATGCTCATCTGGAACTTGAGGACCTCTGAGAATTTGCCTGTGGACTACCAGGGGCTGTATACACTAGTCTGAAAAACATTGCAATTGATATAAAATATCAAAATTTCAGCAAGACATGACATGTCTCACAACACTGGACATCCTTATAGATGGACCAGGTAATAAAATTATATTAAACCATAACAATAATTAGTGGGATGTTTATTAACAGGTCAATATCAACCTAGAGGGAGGTTTCTAGTGGCATGGCTCAGAGTCCTATCCTTAACTTGTTTTGTTCTATAACTCCACTCAAGTCACAAATTAAAGTGTACAATATGTGTTACACAAATATATCAGTGATAACCTGGAGATGAAAACAAATATGTTGCATAAAGAAGAAATATGCAAAACAACCTCTAAACCAACTCCCTCCCAAGACTTGATTCTTATGTCATCAGATGTCTATTCCACCCACTATCTCTTCTTTTTGAAGTCATGTACTGACCCCCAGAAAATCACTCCTCCTCATATCTGTCACTCTTTCCAGTGATACAGCTGTCTTGATTCTTGGTGATTTCTTTATGCACATAGATGATTCTTCCAATTGCCTGACTTTTCAGTTTCTTGATCTCCTTCTTCTCTTCCAAAGACCTTGTCTTCCACCTTCCCTCAGCTGTTCTGTAAGTCATATCTTAAACTCTGTGATTGTCAGTAACTGAAATCCCTGCATAATCTCAGTTTCAAGCTTTCCACTCTGACTACCACCTCCTCTAAACTTTCCAGTTCATTTCTTCCAGTGCTTCAGTTCTTTGAACACGCCTTTGAACAATCCTTTGAACCCACCAGGACCAATCTGTCCTACTACTGTCTAATCACTCATGTCTTCACTTCCTTTGTTATTCAGCTTCGGTTCTGTGATCAACCGTTACACTAACTCTTGTGCCTATACCCTCAGCTTCTTTCAACCCACTTTCCACTTTCTCACTGTGTTGTTCTCACTTGTCTTTAATTATGGTAAAACCCAATTTTATGTTTCTTGCACTCCTGTACTTGTTTAGTTGATACTAGTAGAGAAAAATACAGAACCATGCTGACTGGTCTCTCTTTATATTTATGATCATTAACCTTAAGTGGACGCTTAATGCTGCCTAGAAATTATACACATTACCACCCTGTTAAACTTAGATAATTATTTCATTCCTCTTCTTTTTCCTTAAATCTCTAACACTTTCGCCCTGATCATCACTTTTAGCTTTGACCTTGCCTCCTCTTTTCCTGAGAAAATAGAAGCAGACTTTACTTCTAAAAGCAACACCACAGTTTCTACCCTCCTTAATACACTGTGACCACATCCTCTGCTTTCTCCCCTATTATTATGGATAGACTCACGTACTTCTAGGTAAGGCCAGGGCATCAACTTGTGTTCCAGATCTTTTCCCTTCTTTCTCACTCAAGGATGTCCTCTAACTATTCTCCCTACTTCTCATGTATTGATTTACTCCTCTCTAATGGATTTTTCCCAGTAGTAAACATTCTGCTTTTATTCTCTTATCTCAAGAAAAAAATCACCCTTCTCTTGATCTCACTTTCCTGCCAGCTCACATGCCATTTCTTTTTCCCTTTACAGCAAACCCCTAAGAAAAAGGGTACATTTGATCTCCAATTCCTTTCTTCCTATTCTTTCTTGAATGCACTCTTTATTAAAAGCACTCTTATTTTCAAGCTTTTACCCTTGGCACTCCACTGCAACCACTCCTGTCAGTATCGTTCATAACCTCAAGTCCTTATCTTATTAGACTTTCAGCAACATTTGACACGTGAGTACTCCGTCCCTTCACGTGGCATGCACAACACACTCCATTGGTTTTTCAGCTACCTCATTAACTGCTTCTTTTCATTCTCTCTTCCAGGTTATCACTCACTTCTTTTGTGATGGAATGCCTTAGGGCTCAGTCTTTGTACCTCTTCTCTTTTCTATGGATATTCATTCCTTTGGTGGTCTGATCTAATATTATGCGTTTAAATACCACCTAAATACTGTTGTCTAACATATTTATATATTTGTAATATTGATAGCTCAGACCTCTCCCCTGAATGCCTGACTTAAATATCCAACTGCCAACTAACAAGCACCAATTCTTTTCTTTTTTTAAAAGGTGACCGGTAAGGGGATCTTAACCCTTGACTGATGTTGTCAGCACCGCGCTCTCAGAAGTGATCTAACCGGCCATCCCTATATAGGGATCTGAACCCGTGGCCTTGGTGTTATCAGCACCACACTCTCGCAAATGAGCCACGGGCCAGCCCTAAGCACCAAATATTAACAGGTCCCAAACTAAGTCCTAATCTTCCCTTCCTCTAAAACTTTCTCCTTCCTAAGTTTTCCCCTGATCAATTAATGGCAAGCCCGTTCTTTTAACTGCTTGGGCCTGAGACTATAAATTTCTGGTGTACCAACTTGCACTAACTGATTATAATTTATTCGATAATTCTTCATATCAGTACATTTTTTTCAATTATCATCAATTACTTATCCCAATCTTTCAAGTAAAAGGCCTTCTATTTTATGTCATATAGGACCAAGGGGGTAATTTTCACATTTCTGGGAACCATAATTTAAGAGGGCTGTGGGTATCTAGAAGATATTGTAGGAAAATGACCAAGATATTGTGAGAAATTAAAGCCATGTTTTATGAGGATTAGTTGAAGAAATTGAGAACATAGAAAAGAACCTAGAATAAAAAAATTGAAGGAGAAGTTATATCTGTTATTAAATATTTCTAGAGTCTTCATGTGGAAGAATGATTACCACACTTGGACTGTCTGTCCTGGTTTAGTTAAGACATTAGAAGTGTGAAATGCCTTCTTCTGGGAATGGATGGACTTGATAATCAGCCACTAGAAGAACATGATACTGCAAGTCTTGGGTCATTTAGTTCTCAAGATTTAAATATATATATATATATATATATATATATATATATATATATATATATATATATATATATATATATATATATATATATATATATAAAACAAAAGAGGAAGGAAACAATATCTTGAGATGTTTAACAGTCTTAAATATACTGCTTTATGTCCTGAGGATTTCTGCAGGATTGTTTCCACGTGATATCCCTACTAAAGTTTAGAAGAAACCCATCATTCAGTGTCCTAATCTCCAAAAAATTCATTTGGATATTATCATATCTCACATGAGAAAGAGATGGGCAGGCATTTCATGGGTAGAGAAACAGTGACTGGATCATGTCTGAAGAACCAGACTCTAGATGAAACTTTTTCTGTCTGATCCTCTTAAGACAGGGGCTTCTTTTCTGCTTAGATGTGTAAAAGTTTAAGGAAAGGGGTCTTTCCTCCAAGGGCTGAAAAACAAATGGGAGTTATATGTGATGTCTGTAACTTATAGTTCTAACCCTTTTACCTATGCTTTTAAAAATAATCTATTATTTAATTTTTGACCTGGCAAGGAGAAGGAGGTTATCCCTTGAGCTTCAGCTAAGAATTCCAAGAAAACTTCTTTTAGGACCTATAGGTCAAAGTTTCAGAGTGACAGATTTTGACTTTCTATAAAAACAACTTTATCATTTTGGGAGTGTTGCCTCTAGAGAAGTGGTTCTCAATCTTGTCTGTGTTTAGAATCACTTGGGAAGCTTAAAAAATTCTGATTTCTGGGTTCTACCCCTATAGATTCTGATTTAGTTGATCTGGGCTGTAGCCTCAACACAGATATTTTTTAAGTCTCCCAAAGGTGTTCCATTGTGCGTCCAAGGTTAAAAATCTCTCCTCTTTTTTTCTTCTTTTATTCCTTCTTTCCATTGCTGGAAATAAGTGAGGGAGGACAGGTATGGGGATAACGTTTTAGGTATGTGGTGGATGGTCACTTAGAACAAATGCTGTTGAGATAATTTAAAAATTATACAATTGTTTGGAGTAGATGGCCTTTTATATCTTTCCCAACCTTGAGATTCTATCATTTTGTGTCTACCCACCATAATGCACATATACAGAATCGAAAAAGTATATACAAGGACACAAATTTCACTGAGCTATATAAAACAGGATAATTTGCTAGTATAGCCGTATTCCTAATTGCTGCCTCTTTGGGTAGGTGAACTATTCTTTCATTCTGAGTCCTTTTTAATGCATATGACACAGTTTTATTAGATTACATTATGCACAGCATCATTGAGTCAAAGTGATGTTATTAGCCTGCTAGAAGAAGCTTCTTAACGAGCTTTGAGGGCTCTTAATATATATTATGATGTTAATAGTGCACATGAATGTGTGTGAGTAGGTGGTAGGGGACAGAAATTTAAACCAAATTAAAAGTGTGAGAGAGACTGCAGCACATGGGAAATAAATGCCCATTGCCACCAGACTCAATTATTTTTCTTTTTTTCAAGGTCAAGCTGGCAGTTTTCACAACTCCTGCCCATAAATGCTCTGCTCGATTGATTGGACTCTTACAGCTAGAAGCTCTCCTTACACCCCAGGAAGCAAGCTTACTTTTTTATCATATTAAAAAAATCTACAAGCCAAAGTGAAAAGAATACTCAGCTTCTGTTCTGTTAATTTTTATCTGAAAATCAAAACACCATGAAAACTCTAAAGCATTTAATTTTCATCTTAATCCAGGAATTTTTAAAAGCTTAAATGATTTAAAAAATAATAAACTGAGGATATTGTTAATTATTCTTACCAAACCTAAATAAAGCCTCATTATAACACTACTAGGCAGGAATCTTCTAATTCTTCCTTCCTGCTCAATAAAAAATGCTATCTGGCGTGGCAAAAATAAAGAAAATCTTTCCTTTACCAATACTTTCACTATCCCTATTGTAAGATGAAAAAATATATAATGCTAACTTATAACTGTGTAGAACTTTTTCTCAGGGATATTTTTGTTCTAAAATTCAACCACAGCTTAGAAAATCAGGGTAGATGATCATGATTTTGTATGTAGAGAAGATGAGAGTCTTCTAGGGATTCTTAATTGTCATTTTTTTTATTGAAACATAATTGATTATACATATTTGTGGGGTACAGAGTTGAATATCAACATCTGTGTACTATGTGTGATGATCAAATTAGGATAATTAGCATATTAATCATTACAAGACATAATCATTTCTTTATGTTGAGGACATTCAATCTCCTTTCTAGACATTTGATAACATACAGTAAGTTAATGTCAATTATAGATGCCTAGCTTGACTATACATCATTAGAACTTATTTTTTCTAACTAGCAATTGTGCGTCCATTAACCAATTTCTCATTGTGCCCCCTCTCCCTCCCCTTTTCCTGCCTCTAGTAACCACAGTTCTGTTCTCTCCTTCTGAAATTTCAACTTATCTTAATTGTCATATTGATAAACAAAAACATATATGAGGTTTGACAGAACTGGGAGAGTAAATGGGTAAAGGTATGAACAAGTAGGAGTTAGGGGCTATTAGTAGGATAGGAAGATAACATTTCCAAAGCCATCATTTATTTCTAAATATTATATGATGTATTAATCTCCTTTCTTAGCTCCAATCTATAAATATTCCTTTTTTTAGTGGCCTAATCATGAGATCCAGAGAGTAAATATGCTCTTTTCTCCAATGTTCAACAATATCTAAAATGCAGTATGAAATGTAGAATTGACAGAACACAGGAGTTTGATCATAGATTGGCTGTCACCAAATGAGAGAGAAGAAGGGATCAAGAATAATTGTTGTGTTTCTGATATGAGCAATCTAGCTGATTGAAATACTACTTACTGAAATGGGAAACAAGAATAGTTTAGTTTGGGACATGTTTTTTAGATTTCTGAAAGATATCCAAATGGAAATATTGAGTAGGAAAGTTGACTATGTGAATCTGTAGCTCAGAAAAGAGATCTGGGCTAGAGTTATCAATTTGTGGATAATCAGCATATAGGTGGTATTTAAAGCCATGGGGCTAGACAGATCATACAACCTAGGATTTAGAATGTGGAATGTGAAGAAAGAAGATCTAGAATGAAGCCTTGAGGCAGTCCAACTCTTTTTGTGGACAGGAGGAGATCCAGAGAGGAGTGGCTAGAGAAGCAGGACAACTAGGAGAGAGCCAAGGGAAGGGGGAATTTGAAAAAGAGGATGAGTCAATTGTGTTGAGCGCCTTTGAGAAATCAAATATGAAGGAAATTGAAAAGTGTCCATTGGGTTTAAACTTGTTGGACATTGGTAACCTTAGCAAGAGTAGTAGCATTGTAGTGGTGAGAATGGAAACTAGAGTAGTAGGGATTGGATATTGAAAGGGAAATGAGTAAGTTTAACAACTTTGGAACACTTGGCTGTAAAGGAAAGTAGAGACAGAGTGGTAGCTGAAAGGAGATATGGGAGTCAAGATAAGTTGTTTGTTTTTGTTTGTTTTGTTTTGTTAAAATAGGGGCAATATTATAGCATGTTTAAGTGCTGAGGAAAGGAGCAGAAAGGAAAAGGTTGCAGATACAAGAAAGAGAAGGAGTTAACTAAATGGGTGAGGTTCCTGAGAAACCTGGAGGGATAGATGCAGAGCTCAAGGCCTGGGACAGGAGGAGAAATCCCCCTTCAACTGTCAAAGAGTTGGGGTGCAGAGGGGTAATTAGAGAAGGAAAGGATGAGTGCCAATGCTAGTATAGTATTGTCCAGAAGATTTGAGAGGAACAAGTGGGAGTTAGGGGCTGTTGGTAGGATAGAATGAGGACGTTCTCACTGAGTGGCTTCCATTTTCTCTATTCAGGGCAAAGTCATCAGCTGGAGTTGCAGTGGGAGAGGAGAGCAATTAAAGGGTTGGGAGAAGTAGAGAAATGTTATGAAAGAATTGTTGCAAACTATGACCTTGTTTCATCGGTTATCTTATTTTATTTTTGAATCTTCACTAGTTTGTTCTCCAATTCTACCTCTCTGCCCCAAAATATTATAAAATCTCTCCCCTTTACTCCTATCCGCTTCAGTCCTTACATTTTCACTTTTTCATTTTCTCAGCTTTCCTGTTTTCTTTGACTACCAAATTTCTTGATACAGTAATTTATGATAATTACCAATTCTTTGTCATATTTCATTTGCTCCTTAAATCTTTAGGGGTTGAGAAAAGGAAGATGACCCAGTGAAGGAAGTGAAAGAGGCCTCAGACAAGTAGGAGGGAAATCAATGTAGAGCGGCCTGGAGGACGCTAAGTATAGAAAAAGGTTTAAGAGCTAAAGCCAATCAATTCACTCACCTCTTCTTCGCTGGGGCACCTGGAAGGAATAATTGGTTATTCCTTCAATACAATGACAGAGCTCTTCTTATACCATTTACATCATTATTCTCATAACAATGGTTTATAATTAGTTGCTTGCATGTCTGTCGCTCCCATACTCAATTATTATTAGCTCTTCAAGTTAATATTACTCTTTTCCTTTCCTTTCCTTTTTTTTTCTTTTCTTTTCATCTATAACATCTAGCGTTGCAACCAGTGCAAAATTGGCACTCAACACATGTTTTGCTGAATTAATGAAGCATTTTATCCAATGTGTGGCTTAATTACATCTTCAAATTCAGGCCTGAAATTCTAGCATAAACCATACATATCATGTACTACCACTCATTTGTTCAGAAAATATTGATTAAATATCTACTATTGCCTGATACTATTGTAAGTGCCGGGGGTACAACCATAAACAAAACAGACAAAAATTGATTTTTGTAAACCATCTACAAATCATGAAACTGACCCTTATGTGTATTCTTGGTATTTTTCCTCTTTTCTAATCCCATTCTATCAAAGGCTAAGGCATTCATTAAGCCTGCTATGCATAAGGGGTGTAAGGCTCCTTTCTCATTATTGCCTTTGCTTCCCACACCCTGTCGAACACAGGTTTCTGTAGCTACTACCCTTGATTCCTTCAGCTTTCTTCCTTTCCTGGACTATGGAAATCTCTGTAAGAGTTGGTGAATTACAACTTTGATAACCATATTTTTAAATTTATAAATCAGAGCACTATTCTTACAAAAGGTTTATTTTTCCTTATTTGTAAACAAATGTACATAAAAGGTCTTACAGTGGTATAAAATTTGTCATATCTAATTCATATAATGAATAACCTTAATTAAAAAGTATTCAATTACAGGAAGAGAAATAGAAAATAAAGCCAAGATGTATATTAGTTAATACAATATTTGCATTGTCATTTTCATCTGCTGTTGAAATGATGGCATATTATTCTCCTCATGCTTGTTTGAAGAACTCAGCTTGTTTAATAATTGTTTATTCTTTCCATTTTTTTCTCAGAATTTCTTGGCAAGTCTCTGAATGCTTCATATGGATTATCAGGAAAAATTTTAGACTACCAATGGTGCCAATGGTTATTCCAATCTCCAAAAGTTGTTAATGAGAAAAACAAAACAAAACAAAACAAAACAAAATAAAAAGCAAGCAAACAAGCAAACAACAACTCTCCTCAGTCCTCGAGTTTGAGCAGAGAGAGGCTAAGTTTACAATTTTCTTTCTGTTTGGAAGAAAAACATTTGCATGTTGAAAATCTTTAAAAATATTTAACCAAGTTTGAGCTATAGATACATTTTCTTTTGTCCCATTTTGCTAGCAATTTCTCATGAAGATATGACTTATGGCCACAGTATTTATTCAACAGATAATATGACTAGGCCAATTGCATATTTTCTAAGATTTACCTTTCTGGGACTCCCCAACTGAACCCAGCCAAGCATATAGTTTCAATGAAAATTTCCTTTCTAAATGATTAGGTAATTATTAACCTATAAATAGCCAGCTACCTACTACCTCAGGTCCAAATCATAATAAACAGCATTTTAGTAGTTTTCATGTTAATTTATTTTATTTTGGGTGGTAAAATTAGCTTTTTTTTCTTACAATTCTTTTACGATGACCGATATTCATATGAGAATTTTTGTGCTAAAAAGTAATAGTAGCGAACATCTATGGAGTGCTTCCTATGTGCCAGGCAGTGTGTTGAGTGCCAGCATAAATTCTCTCACTTAATCTTCACAGCAATCCTATGAGGTGGGTAATTTTTTATATCTTTTGTAGTAAAAAAATAGAAACACAGAGAAGTTTAGTAATTTGCCCAACATCACAAACGGCAGTCTCAGGTCTGTCTGAAACCAGAGTTCCTGCTCTTAGAAAATACACTATTATATATCCTCTCTTCCATAGGTTTTGCCACTCAAATTTGAAATCAACGTCATGGAAAACAATGGTATTTGTTGAGAAACTGAATGGTTTTTTGATAGTTTAAGAAAACAATGGTGCAGAATATTTTAAATGGGAACTATCCCAGAAAATTCAATATATTTGGTCTCCATAATTAAGGCACATTAGACACAGACACACTTGAAAAACTGGAAAACAAAGTAATATTTGCATTAAATAAAGAAGGTTATGGCTAAAGACAGTGGAGAACTGGGAATAATGAGGAGGAAAGAAAGAGGCGAGAAACGAAATTTGTTTTTCTAACTGAGGAGAGCTAGAGGGAGAAAAACCCATAAATCACTCCAATTGTTACTGAAAAAATACTTGTAAAGCTCTTCAGTTCAGCAAAGGTTAAGAGAACAATAATGTTTTGTCAGTCCAAGGTTGCCAAGCAGCTGATTGGAACAGAAAGCTTTTCCTGTGTGGCCAGAGAGGACCGACTTAAAGGGTTCTTGTCTTAGCTTCTCTAATTGGGCAGGCGAGAATTTACTCCCTCTTCTCTTACCCTCATGACTCTGTTTTGCTTATGGTAAAGCAAAGTCATGCTGGTATCCTGGTTTATTCTCTAAAACTCTAGTGTGGCAATTTTAGCAGAGCTAATAATTAATATAAGCATTTACAAAATTCTAACATCCTTTCCCTTTGTTAGCCATTATGAAAATTAATTAAGAAATGACATCATTAAATTAGTTATTGCCATCATGAAAACAAATACATATCCCTACTTAAAATTGGTGCAGTCCTGGAACTAAAGAAACTGCATTTCCAGAGGGAGACATGTCAAGCAAGACTGGAAATGGGCACTCTATGGGGATTCACGACAGGCCTTCCATCCCAGATTTCAGAAACCCAGATGAACAGAATGGCCCCAGAGAATCACCAGCCAGATGCTTTTACCAACATGAATGATTCCAGCATGAACTTGATACCACAGGATCCAGCTAGTCCCATACCCCTGATGAACAGAATGCCCCTCGTGACTCCTCACACTTTAATCAACATGGGTGAATCCAGCATGCACTTGATGCCACCGGATCAAGCCAATTCCTCAATATGGAAGACGCATCAAGAATGTGCCACATTCACCCACAAACAGTATGAAGAGTTGGAGGCTCTGTTTAGCCAGACCATGTTCCCAGATAAAAATCTCCAGAAGAAACTAGCTTTGAATCAACCTATTGAACTCAACAGTGAAGGTTTGGTTCAGGAACAGGAGATTCAAATTGAGGAAGCAGCAGCAGCAACAGCAGCAATCACTAAAATAACCAAAACAATTCCTTTCAGCCAGGAAGAATATGCCCATCTCACTGAGCACATCCACCAATCCTTATTCTCTTTTTCCTGTGGTTTTGGATTTTTATAGCTCCCTCCCCCCCCTCAGACCTTAGGCCCTTCCAGTCAGGCCTGGGACTCTATCTTCACTGGGAGTTCCACAAGTGATTTTCAAATGCAAGATCCTCAGTTGGAGAGGCTAGTGGCCTCAGTTCCTGCTTTGTACTCTGATGCCTATGACATAGCCCAAATCATAGAACTGTACAGTTTTCTTGATAAGGACGAGGTATGCAGCTCTTCCTTCCACTGTCTATATCAGTATCTCTCACCCATAAGGCCCCAGCTACAAGGACAGGGTTCCTCTCTCAGTGCTTCTGTTGGTCCAGCTGTAGATCTATCTCCTTGGCAAACCTGGTCCAGTAGGACAAGCCAAAACTGGTCCAGTATGGCAAGACAAAACTTTGCAGCCTATAGTCGAAGAGACAGCCTGGAATTTCAGAACACGTCCAGTATGGTAGGCTTTCGATTTCTCTGATCAAAGCCTAGTAAATACCAGACAATTTAGAAAGATCTTCTTACCTCTTGCATATGACTCTCTTCTTTCCTTTTTCTGATTTTTAATGCAAATATCATGGTATCACTTTGATTTCCATGGAAATATTGTAAAAACTAGAGTTTTTTTCCAAGTATAGCTCAGTACTACACAATCAGCCCCACAACTCTCCCTGGGGAAAGACCTTTCTCATCCCTTAGATGACCAGTGAGACTCCAAAATTCCTTCTTCCCAAAACTATCTTGGAATTTTTAAAAGGGGGACATTAGTTTTAGGGGTCATCCACTTTTAGTGAGAGAAGGTTATAAACTTACATCATATTTCCAGTCTTTAGCTTTGGGTTTTTTTAAAGGGGATTTTTTGGTCAAAATTTGGTGAGGGGAAATCACCATCATCATTAACTTTAATATAGTACAAGAGTCCAGAAGTAGTAAGAGGTATAAGAACTGGTATAGGAATAGAGAAAACAGATTTTTGAAGATGGGACAAGCTACAGTTTGAATGTTTGTCCCTTCCAAATCTCATGTTGGAATTTAATCCCCAATATGCTACTTGAAAGGTGGGGCCTTTAAGAGGGGATTGGATCATGAGGACTAGCCCTCATGAATGGATTAATTCATTCTTGGATCAATGGTTTAATGGGTTATCAGGGAGTAGACTGGGGGCTTTAAAGGGAAGCAAGTGACCACATAAAATTGCTCTTGCTCAGTCCTCACCATGGGATGTTCCTTGAGACTCCGCAGAAGCCCCATCAGGAAGAAGGCCCTTGCCAGATGTGCCCACTGGACCTTAGACTTCCCAGCCTCTAAAACTGTAAGAAATAAATTTCATTTTTCTTATAAATTATCCAGTTTCAAGTATTCTTTTATAAGCAACAGAAAATGGACTAATACAGGATGATAATCTAGGAAAACTGACAAAATCAATAGTCTAACTTAAGGAATAACACTTCAGCACATTTTCCAGCTATATGATCAACCTACAAAATTAATAGCATTTCTCAACACTCACACAACAAAATGTCCAGTTAAAAAGAAAAAAAAAAAGGAAAGCAAAATAGTATATGCTGAACACTTCCAATTTGTTTAAAAATGTCCTGGAAAAGACTAGAGATAAATGGCTAGATTTTCTATAATAATCACACCTTACTTTTATAGTCAGATATATATGTACACACATACAAATAGAAATACTAAAAAAAAAAATGTGATCTTCAGGAATCTCTAATTGGTAGAAAGACACTTTCAAGAACCCTTGTGTTTTTTGCCCACCATAGGCTACAGTTCATCTCTGTTGGCTAATACCTACCGGGGTACACTTAATTACCTTTTCAATAGGGTTTGCAGTGTTTAGGGAGAGTATGGTGAACCTTGACTAAATAAATCAGAATTTAGTCTCTGATTAAAGAGACTAAAAGACAAAATTTTGGATTGGAAAGAACCTTAAAGGTCATCTAGTCCAAACACCACTTCTCTTCTTCAGTTCCAGCTACAGTCAATCCATAGTTGAAAGAGACTTTTATACTAATATTAATGGGAAAGTAAATTCAAATCTAAAGGCAATTCCTATAAACTATTTCACTGAAGTAAAAGAATAATGAAAATAATAACAATATATTTGTTAGTAGTTTGCATTCTACAAATCACTTTTACATACATAACCTCATTTGTTTCTTATAATAGCCTACATTTGTGCCTCTATAAAAGGGGAAATTGAAGCTTAGAGGCTTAAAGCACTCTTTAGTGCCACAGCTAGTAAACTTAGGCCTGTCCCACCACTAAATCCCCTTCTCTCACCACATCAAACATGGTTTGATGGATGGATACGTGAAAATCTATTTTAGAATATGGACAAGGAGCTTATTTTAATTTCATGTTTAATAGCAAATATTTGAGTTTTGCCCTAGAAGGCATGAGTTCTGTTTGCATTTCTGTTATTGATTGTGTGCTGAGCCATACTTTGTATGTTTTGGTTCTGTCCTAATGACCCCTACCTGTTTATCTGAAACCCATGAGAGCTATGACATTATTCAATTAACCCTGTGGTTCCCCGTTTGTGGGCTTGGACTAGGCTGAATAAGGGATTTTAATGCTGGTTGCTATTCCCTGCTATATGATAGAAAGCTGACAACTATCAACCAGTACCCCTCCTGAAGTATGTATAATAGTGTCAGAAAAAAAGTCAGATGAAGATTTAGGAAGGAAAGAATTCCTAATTCTCTTGAAAAATTTACCAGAAAGGATATAGTTGAAACCTGTTTTATCAGCCCTGTTCTCTTAATAAAATTCTAACTCCTAGACTGGCAAATAATAAGGATGGTGATATAACTTGATTGAGGAGTCAGAAGCGGGTGATAAATTAGGTTGCTCCAGACCCAGTACTTCACAGAAAGCGGATTGGAAATGTTTGCGCTTGCTGATATAAACAATTGCCAGCCTGACCTTATGGTAAGTCTTACATCATCACCCTGCCTGCCACCCAAATCTCCTTCCAGCTGTTTTGATATTCACTCAGACTACAGCCTTTCTGAACAAATTAGTACTGCCTTGCTATGTCTAATTAGTTATTGAATAACTGATGTTCTTCTATTTTGGTGGGGTACTGCCCTGTAACCCTGTTAATACATTTCAAATTACAGTGAAATTTCTTGTGAGATAAGAACCTGCCTTTAGCTTGCCATCCCCAAAGTCTACTGCTCCTAGTACTCACTGCCTCACAACTTCCAAATGTCTTTTTAGTTCTAGTATATAAACTCCTGATCAGATATTTTCCATTTTTTCTGTTCCATTTGTTTTACCCTAATACTTGAATTTTGTCATAATTAAGTTTTCTAATATCAAACAACTACACAATAGAATTTCTTTGGTTTCTCGAAAGAAAACTAACAGCATGAGGAAAGAGCTTTAGGATAAGATTTTGTTTTTATTTTAAAATTTTATTTACTAACTTATTTATTTAAATAAGTTTAAATGTATTTGACATGTGATAACTGTACATATCTGTGGGGTACGGTGTGATATTTTGATATCTGTGTACAATGTATAATGATTAAATCAGGGTAATTAGAATATACATCACCTCAAACATTTATTATTTCTTTGTGTTGGGAACATTCAAAATCCTCTCTTCTAGCTATATGAAAATATAGAACAAATTACTGTTAACTATAGTCACCCTGCAGTGCTATAGAATACTAGAATTTATTCCTCCTATTTAGCTGTAATTTTGCGTTCATTAACTGAGGTTTCCCTATCCCCTTCTCCACCACTACTTTTTCCAGCCTCTAGTTACTGCTATTCTGTTCTCTACTCCTATGAGAGCAACTAATTTAGCTGCCACATATGAGTAAAAACATGCAGTATTTATCTTTCTGTGACTGGCTCATTTCATTTGACAAAATGTCTTCCAGGCTCATAGTATACAATTTATGTGAGTCCAGATTCCTGTTTCAAAACCTACTAGATGTATTGTATTGGGCTTATTACTTAAGCTTTCTTGGCTTCAGTTTTCTCACCTATAAAATGGAGTTTTCAAAAGCTACCATATATGATTTTTATGCAGATTAAATGAGAAACTAAATGTAAAATTTTTTATGCAGATCCAGCTCATAGTAGATGCTCCCCTCAAAGAATATTAGATTTGGTACTCATATTGTTATAGGCTAAATTGTGTCCCTCCAAAATTCATGTGTTGAAGCTCTAACCCTCACTACTTCAAATGTGACCATCTTTGGAGGTAAAATGAGGCTGTTAGGATGGGTCCTAATCCAACTGATTTGTATCCTTATAAGACTAGGAAATTTGGATACACGGAGAGACACAGGATTGTGGGCTCATGGAGAAAAGATCATGGGAGACCTGAGGGAAAGAAGGTGGTCATCTGCAAGCTGTTGAGAGAGGCCTCAGAAGGAACCTGCTGACACATTGATCTTTGACTTCTAACCTCCAAAACTGTAAGGTTTAAACAAAAAGTTTCTGTTGTTTAAGCTACTCAATTTGTGGTATTTTGTTATGGCAGCCCTGGCAAACTAATACACATATATATATATATTCATTATTTCAGAAGAATTGACTCCCCCCACCCCCTTTAGCTATTTCAATTCCTATTTAATCCTGTAGTAGTTAGTAATAGGGCAGTGTAAAAGAATATGATCTTAGAAATTAGACAGCCTTAGATTTGAAGATTGGATTTGCCACCTAGTGATTTTGGGTGAATTTCTTAAGTGTTTCTGAACCTCAAATTTCCTCATCTGTAAAAGGGAGACAATATTTATCTCATAGAATTAGAATAAGGATCAAATTAAAAGAGATGTTTGTAAAGTTCATAGTATAGTGTTTGGCATATAGATGCTAAATAACTGGTAGAACTTATCATTATTTTTATGTACATTGGACTATTTACATATGTTTTGTCAATTTGGCTTAGTTTTTTCCCAGCCTGGCCAGTTTAGTAAATTTTCTTCTCTTTTGTGAAGTGCTACACATGTACATACTTTCTACAATTAATTGATCATTTTTTGGATGTGAAAAACAGCTTCTATCAGCTTCATTACTGGCTTGAATCTAAGATCACAAACCCTTAAAGTAAATTGTAATATATTTTTAACACATATCCTAAAAATCCTTCCAATGTATTAGATTTGTTTAAATGATTTGATGATTTTGCTCCAAAGACCAAGCTTAAACTATTTCCTTTCTTGCAGTTCTTCATTCTTGTCATGTCATTTTAAGAAGAAATCATGGCTTATTCAGAAACTCTACCTCAGCAATTCCTCTTCATGAGGTATTCTTCCAGTCTGCAGTGGAATGATTGAAGTTCCTCATTATTATTACCTTACCCAATTCTACAGTTTCCCACATTACTTACCAGGTATATTTTATGGTCTGGTCTCCTTCCTGTTACCAGCTGGTTTACAGAATAACATCTTATTGCTTTTTAATTAATTCAGGATGAGTATGCTTCCATAGATAGTTCATGATGCTTCTCTCACCTAGTAAGACTTTAAAGCTACAATTGTTTATGCTGTTCCCTTGCATACACAATGTACTCTGCCTTTTGCTCACTTCTATTATTTGTTCACAGTCTGTGAATTGGTATTACAATATACTGTCTACAGGGCCTCTCTCTCTGAGATTGCAACTATGTTAAAATTTTTACTTTCTGTCATTTATTCAAATTAATATTTACTGGACATTTACTATATGTAAGGCATGGTGCTACTCACTGTGAAGAAACAAAGATATTTAAAATAGTACCAAAGGGTCCACAATCTAAGCATTCTCTAAGCATTTTATTTTTTTAGGCTTCTAATATTTATCTGGAAGTATTTGTATATTCTTACATAGCTTTTCTTCCACTTCCCATACCTATTTGTTGTCCCATCTGAAAGGATATCTACTGTGTCACCTCTTTTTAACTCAAGTAGGCCATTGAATTCCCTTCAGGGTCCCCAAGAACAGTCTTTGTCAGTCTGTTTTGTGTACCTTTTCTTTCTCAGCTCTTCCCCAATTTTTAGAATAAAAACCATCACCTAGTTAGTGACAGTATGGTGATGGGTGCTTTAAGGGGTTTTACTTGCAAACACATTTGCTAATTGGGGTATCTTCCTTCTTCACTCTCCTAAAAAAGACCAAACCACCACTTGATATAGGCTTGTTTTCATTTATTTGACAATTAAGGGGTTGTAGGTAAACTTGTTGAAGAGGGGAAGGAGGGCATCTAAAGCCATTATTCTAGACAACAATGCCTTGTCTGCAAAAAGTTAGAGCAAACTCCTCTCCCTGCCCCTTTAAAAATAAAAGTCAGACATAAATAGAGGAAAGCAAGTTCTTTAGCCTTAATTAGCACCAATGCTTTGAAGTGAGCAGTAGGCTAGGAAGAAGAGAGGAAAAAAGGTGGGAAAAGAGAGTAAAGACAAAGATGCATATTATTAGGAATCCGATACAGAATTTTGTATCAAGATGTAGTTTACATCAGACATGACATTTGTTTCCACCCTTATTTTTACCCCTCCCAAACATGATATAATTCAGTACCATCTGATAAATCTTTAATTAATAACCACTAAGAAACTAACTGTTCAAAACCCTTTTAGTGCCTGTTACAAGTGAAATATTGTGCCAGGTACTAAACGAGCTAGGATGCACAATTACCACACCTATCTTCAGGAAGATTACTGTCTAGCTGTGGCAATTAGAGACTACCAGGCAGTATAAGGGGTCACAGAAGGAGTAAAATGGACAGTGAGTACTGAAAAATTCAAAACAAGACGGTGAGCATTGAGCTGAGGATCTGAAAAACAGCTCTATTCCATCTCCACCATTTCCTTGCTATGTGCTTATACAAGTCGTTTCTCTTTCAAGTCTCTCCCTTCCATCCCCTTCCTTGAAAAAAAAAAAAAAAGAGGGGAAAAAAAGAAAAGAAAGAAGAAGTCATCCTAGATCTGTTAATATGTAAGACAATATTTACGATGGTGACTAATGAGCTCTGTTGTGTTGCCCAAATTGAAGTCTACAGTAAGCTATGGCCCCCTGAGCTGCCCTTCATTTTCACAAAGACAGGTAGGTAGGTACAAATTTTCCCCAATTCAATAGCAGGTCAGGGCTCAGAACCAAATTTTCCCATCCTGATGAGGTTCTTTTTTGGTACCTAATCAGTGCATCTTTCAAAACGATTATTGTGACTCCCAGAAAAAGCTTAAAATATGTTCTTGACACGGTTTACTGAAAGAAACGTTTCTTTACAAAAATTAAACAAATATCTTTGTGTACGTGAAGATGAGGGGGAAGGAACAACTCTACTTATTAGAGGGAACAAGGTGAGCAATCAATTCCTTTGCATCTGGAAGGCATATTCCAAAGCACTACTGAAATACAATTTCTTCCAGCAGAGATGACCTATTGAGCCCTTATTAGGTTACAGTTTAGGGGTTAATCACAGTTACAAGTTGAGTGCATATAGCAGGGCAGTGAGAGGAGCTCAAGAGGTGCACCTGGAGCGCGGGAGGCTCACAGAGGTGAAAAGCTGCACATTTGCCAAATTCACAATGTTATCCAGAGCCAGACCTAAGGTCACCCTCCCTGCTGCCTCGGACTCCAGGTGCCTAAGTTCTCACGCTTGCAGGTATTCTATTGATTCGCATTTGCGTCCTTCAACAGGTAGCGCCAATTACAGCGCCCAATGCACGGCCTCCCAGTATACTGGCCAATAACCGCTGTCAATCAAATACCTCACACACTTTTCTAAATTCTCCCCTCCCCCTTTCATTGGCTTTTCCTTTGGCCTATCCTCAAATTTCATCCGCGCCTCGAGACCACGGCACTTGGCCCTACCAGCCTAGGATTGGCGCCCAGGCTACTCCCGCCCTCTGACGTCCCAGAGCACTCCGCCTCCGTCGCCATCCCGTGCGGCGGGGGAGGAAGGGGCGGGGCGAGCTACGAAGCGGGGCGAGCGAGGGCCGGCTCGGGGCGGGGCTTGCCTCCCACGGCGGGAGGGCGGAGCCTGCGGTGGAGCCTGTCTGCTCCGTTAGGACCTCGGAGAGCGCCAGGCTCCGAGAGCAGAAGGACGGGAGAAGCGGCCAGAGCCGGGCCAGACCGACGCCTGCGAGCCCGCCTCCCTCCGCACCTTCAGCTTCCCGGGCTGGCAGGAGGCGAGTGGCTTCTGAGGAAGGTGCCTAAGTCCGCGGTCAGATAATCATCCCTCTGGGACGCCGACGCTGCCTTCCAGCCGTGGCTCCCTCACACCTGTGTGTGTGCGTGTGTGTGTGTGTGTGTGCGCGTGTGTGCGTGTGTGCGTGTGTGTGTGTGGAGAGCGCTCACGCGCGAATGTCTGTGTGAGGGTGTTTGTGTGTTCGCGCGCCCGCGGGCGAGAGCCCAGCGTCTCGGCACTCGGCCCGGGGGAGGGACGGCTGGAACGGCGGCTCTGTGCGCCCGGCAGGCTGAGGCGGGACTCGGGCCGCAGCCGTCGCAGCCATCGCCTTACGTCCCCCGAGAGCGGCCGCGGTGCTGCGGGGACAGCGGGCGGCGGGCAGGCAGAGGAGGAGTGAGGACGGCAGGATATCTGTGGGAGAAGGAAGGGCAGGAGACAGTGGGAAGGAAAAGGTTGGCGGAGGGACAAGCCGAGGCAGCCGGCGTCGCAGCTCGATCCTCCCGTCGGCTCTTGCTGTGGGTCACCTGCAGATATTTTGGGGTCTTGGCTCTTGGGGGCGGGGAATGGAAAAGCCCCCGCCCCCTGCAACTCCTACTGAGGAAAAGGGAGCATTGAAGATGATGGGGGGTAGAACCCAGAATGTGGTGACAGAGTAAACACCGGCTCACCCCCTCCCCCTGCCTCCAAAATTGTTTTTGTGAAAATAAAATATTCTGAGCTCAACCTTCAGAAGGAAAGCCCGCCCTTAAGAGAGACACAGAGAGTCTTGGTGTGTTGGGCCCTTAAGAGAGACACAGAGAGTCTTGGTGTGTTGGACTCTGGTTTGATTGTATAATAATGATGATATAATTCTAATGACGATGATGACACTGCCTTTTATTTTTACCCGAGTGCTGATAAAGCGTAGCTACAGCTGGGGATAAAACCCTTGAAAAGCTGACGTATGAAGAGGGAATACTGTTGCTTTTGGAGTTGTGTTTTATTTATTTATTTTTTAGGATATGCTTTTTAGAATTAAAATTGACAAAATGAAGCCTGACTCTTTTTTTCCAGTCAGTTATAGACAATGCTTATAAAATGGGGACTGGCTACT
Source organism: Cynocephalus volans (assembly GCF_027409185.1). Lineage (NCBI taxonomy): Eukaryota > Metazoa > Chordata > Mammalia > Dermoptera > Cynocephalidae > Cynocephalus > Cynocephalus volans. The sequence continues at coordinate 124,350,598 of NC_084460.1, read as the reverse complement.
ACTGTCTTGACGAATGAAAGCATAAAGGTTTTTACTCAGGCATAATTTCATGTGTTAAGTCACGCCTTTCCCCTTTCCTTTGAATTTCTCAACAGTGTTTAAAATGAAGAAGTTTAATTTCCGAAAAGTTTTGGATGGCTTAACTGCCTCCTCCCCTGGCAGTGGTAGCAGCAGTGGCAGTAACAGCGGTGGTGGGGCTGGAAGTGGTTCCCTGCATCCAGGAGGGACTGCAGGGATTCCTAGAGAAGAGATTCAGGAAACCCTGACTTCAGAGTATTTCCAGATTTGCAAGGTAAGTTTTGAATTGGCTTAAGGCCCATTATTTCTTTATTTTACTGTTATGTGGAATCGAGAAAACACACAGACACACAACCACACACACACAAGGGACTGAAAATTGTTGAAATGACAGTATCAAAGAGACTGGTGCAGAGAACCCAGTGGATATGTCAGTTTGAATTAATGACATTTCAGGCATCAACTTAAAAATCAATAGTATTTTTAATGGGGAAATTAGCACACATTAAAAATAAAATTTGCAAGATAATGTTAAGGCCTAATAATGGACATAATTTTTAATATAATATTTATCTATAAGTAGTAAATTGAAGAAGAAAATAGTCATTTGGTTTCCTGTGTTGTCTTTCAAAGAAACTAATTGTTATTTTATTTACTCTTCAGTATAAAAGAATAAAGCCATTAACATGTTGCCAGAATTAAATACATAATAGCCAGATAAATCTATCTATTTTAAAGGGTCCAATGACATTGCTTTAAAACTATGAATGAAAACACCCCCAGATTCTTAAACTCTTCATAAATACATAAACAAACAAATAAATGCCACAGGCTTACTACTTGTAAGAACTTGTAATACTTACAAGAACTCAAAAACAACCAGTGTTCTGGTTTAGTGAGAAAACATTTTAGGTAATTATACTTTGATGTTGAACTTCTAATGAATAAGCAAAAGAGTTTCTGATGGGGAGAGAAGATGAGAATTTACAAAACGAACAGTATGTTAATATACAAAGCTATTGTTATGTTCTCTGGCATAAAGTGATTTATTTTTCTTGTCTCTTTTGGGATTGTTTTGGAATGTGCTTTTGACCTGCTATAAGCAATAAAACAGGTACTAAGAAGTCATTCATATGACACAAATGAATATAGTTTTATAGATGTTTGACTACATAAGAAATTGTAATTTTTTGAAATCACTGAAAATATGTACAGATTTTTTGATACTTCAACAAAATTTTTTTTGAAAGTATTAAAACTATTTTCTTGTAGTAAACAAATAATGTACAATGAGATAAGTTTCAATCATGGGTTAGCCTCTATTTCTAGCAGGGTCATCATAAAACCATTAAAGCTATAGTTATTAGTTTATATAAAAGAAAGTTTATTTAGAATCATGTTAGAAAAACAGATTAATTCTAGCCTACACTGTGAAATTTGTATACAATAATGATTTTTTCCTCAATATGAAATAATAGATATTCTGTCAGATTATGGAAGAGTTTAACAGGGGTCATGAGACAAATGTGTACAAGAGTCCTAGAGGCCAAATTTGAACTATTAGGCAGAGGAATTATGCCCTGATTCTCTAATATTTGACATATCATTATTTCCAATCCCAGATTCTGATAAAATTTCCAAATTCTCTAAATTCATGATTGTGATAGTGATGCAGGAGAATTTTATTAGAGGTAAAATTAGTATATAAAAGATAGACTGCTTAAACAGAGTGGCATTGGACTGCTGAGGTTATAAAGCTGGTAGAGAAAATTTCAAATAAAAAATTTCAGGGAAATGGGTGAATACAAGAGAGGAAAATGGAATATATAATCATCTATTTATTCAGATAAGAGATGGCCATGGGAAGTGGCAGAAGTTAAATATGTACTGCTTCAAAAACATAAGGCATAGTAAAGAGAACATTGGCCTAGGAATCAGAAAATTTGTGTTTTATTTAAAGCACTGCCACTTGCCAGCCATGTAATCTTGGGCAAGCCATTTATCTTCCTTGAATCTTGATTTCTGCATCTGTAATATGACAATAAGTATTTCTGCTCTCCTTACCCTAATTGAGGGTTATTGAGAAGATCAAACAAGACAAGAAGGTGAAGACAATGCATGAATTGGAAAGGATGGTAAAATGTATACTTATATTACTGTTAAGGTTTTTAAAATCACATTGTTTGTAGTAGAATGAATATAACCAGTGGGCTATAATAATATTAGATAATGACTTTCAAAAAAATTATAAGGATAGATAGCTATGTAAGCTATATAAGCAATGCACTAATAGTATTGACATCTCACTAAATGGGGAAAACACTACGGCATCTTTGCATAGGAATACAGTTAATTTTAAAAAGTGGTTATATGATTGCATTATAGGTTATCTGGTCTATAATAAAATATATAAAAAAGGACTAAGGAAATTTCAGTATTAGAACTGTTATCAAAATGGGGACTTCATTCAGATGGTGTGCTAAGAACATTCTATTCTGAGTACTAACAAGTTGGCATCTTTTGGATACTTCTACTTTTTCAACATTGCCAAAATTAAAGCATAAATCTAGACTCTGTTCTTTTGAAAACCATCCTCCTCTTTACTCTTTGATTAGTCATCAAATTCTATCCTATTTCCTTAGTGTTTCTGAAATTTATGCCCTATTTTCCATCCCCAGTACTTTTTCATTCCATTGTATTTTCTTGCTTGGTCTCTTACACTTCTTGTTTTACTTTGTTACATTTCACTTAGTTATAAGAGTGGTTATTTCTGAAATAAAAACTTAACAATATAATTTCTGTGCTAAAAGTTCTATGTTGATTTCCCTAGAACAGTGATGGTCTAAAAACAAAAGTCTTATGTGAAACCCCAGTAAATTACATCTATTAAATAAATGTAGTACTTTATTGGCATAAATATATTTTATAAGTTATACTAATAAATTATGCAGTCAATCAATTAAAATTTGTTTGTTATATTTGGTTCTTGTTGTATAATATCACCCATAGACAAGTGGTAGGGCATTTGCTAGCCTTAAAAAAGTAAAAGCATAAAGCTACACCCTTCATAATCAATGATATATCTATAAGAAGTTCAAAAACACAGAAATGGCAGAAGCAGCTTTGGTTCAAGGTCAGCAAAAAACAAGTTAATGCATCGTGTTACTGCAATCTGTTTTAAGTGTAGTATGTATGCATTTGAATACCCATGTTCTGGTATTGGTGAAATACGGAAACTGACTTTGTTGAAGCTGTCGTTTATGGAACACAATTTGAAACCACTGCTCTATACAATACATTTTAAACTGCTTAATTTGATTTGTATATAGTTCTCTTCAGAAGGGATTCCTGTTTACTTTTCCATCCTCATTTCCTTGATTCCCTAGGCATACTGCATTCCCTGAAAGCCCCATATTTTCTCACATCTCAATGCCTTTTCTCATTCTATTGCTTCTGACTAGAATCTCTCTTCTAGCTTTAATATAATTGGAGAACTTACAGTTACTCTTTACTTCATAGTTCAAACACCATCTGCATGAGATCAGCTCTGACCACTGTCTCCGCAACTACCCACCAGAGATTTCTCCCCTCCTTTTCTGTTTTCCTATAGCACCTGGTGTATACCTATAGTGTGAATTTAGCTCCTTCTTGCAATTAAAAAAAATTTTAAAAATCTGTCACTGAGATTATACTGTGATCTCTTTGAGAAGCAAATATGTTTTTTGTCTTAGTTTTTTGTTTCCTTATTATTGTTAGGGTATCCAGTACCTAGCAGGCCAGTGGTTCTCAACTCCAGCTGTCCAAAAGAGAGATTTCCAGCCCCACCCCAATCTTAGAGAATCAAAATTTCTAGGGATGGGGCCTGGACCTGCTCTTATTTATTTATTTATAATGCATTTTCTTTTTAAAATTCTTTTTAAATTGGCATGTAATAATTGTACATGTTTATGGGGTACTGAGTGATATTTCCATGCATGTATTCAATGTGTGATGATTAAATCAGGGTAATTAGAATACCATTACCTTAAACATTTATCATTTCTTTGTGTTGGGAACATTCAAAATCCTTCTAGCTTTTAAAAAAATACAATAAATTATTGTTAATTATAGTCACCCCTAACAGTGCTAGAACTTATTTTTCTTATTTAGCTGTAAGTTTGTATCTGTTAACTAACCTCTCCCTGTCCCTGCCCCCTCCCTACCTTCCCAAGCCTCTAGTAACAATTCTACTCTGTACTTCTATGAGCTCAACTTTTTTTTTTTAGCTCCCTCATATGAGTGAGAACAACTATTACACAAGGCATTCAGTATACTTTTTAAATGAATGAAACAGCATATATGCTGTTGGTTGATTAACTGAAAAGAGATTAAAGAAGAAAGCTATTAATAATGATATGTATCTTAAACATTTTAATTGAAAACATATAAATATACATCAACTCACAAGTCATTTGATGAATGACCAAGAGTTTTTTTGTTCATTATTGATTCTCTGGTTGGAGTTCTGTGTGGACTTCTTTTCCACAGACCATCCCAAATTCATATGTACAATTTTAAATTTTGGTTTTTTTTAAAGGAGAATAAGAACTTATATGCTTTTGAAGCAAAGTGAATGTCCAGTCCTTCTAGATTATAATTCTAGATTATACTATTATATATATAATTCTAGATTTTATATATATATATAATTATCCCTATAGTTAACTGACCCACAGCTAATTAGGCTGAGTGCAGGAGAATGTGGGTATTTTAGCTAGAGAGTAGTTTACTAGTTTCAAGCATTCAGTCAACCATTTGTATCCATCTGTATGTTTTACAAAGAGAATGAAGAGTTTTTGTTAATCTAGCAAGTTTTAACTAAGTTAAAATTAGTTTATGGAGTTTCATTTGTAACATATCCTATTTGACCTTCATAATAGTCATGTAAGGGAGGCAAAGAAAGTGTTAATATTTTTATTTTATGGATAAGACATCTGAAGCTCGAGAATTTAAGTGGTCTCCTTTGGTCTTCAAGTTGGTAAGAGACATAGCTAAGTTTAACACTCCATTCTCCAGTTCTCAAATCCAGTACTCCTTTTGCTTCAGCTTTTTTATTTTCTAGAAAAGGCAATATGATAAATCCTCAGGAAGCATAGAGACTTTTTTTAATTGACATGTATTAATTGTACATATTTATGGGGTACAGAGTTATATTTTAATACATGTGTACAATGTGTGATGATCAAATCAGGGTAATTAGCATATTTGTCTTCGAAAAAAAATATCCCTTTGTGATGAGAGTATTTGAGCTCCTCTCTTCTAGCCATTTGAGAACATACTATACATTATTGTTAACTGTAGTTGATTAGCACTACTGTAGACCACTAGAACTTATTTTTCGTATCAAGCTATGGTTTTGTATCCGTTAACCAACTTCTCCTTATCTGCCCCTCTCTTCCTAGCTTAAGCATAGAGACTATGAGAAGGTAAAGACTGTTCTGTTGACTCTTCCTTCAAAACATATCCCAAATCTGATCACATCTCTCCTCTTCCACCACTGCTACCTGTAATCGAAGCCCCCAACATCTCATGCCAACACTAGTACTCTATAGCCTTCTAAGTGTTCTCCCTGATTTCACTCAGTTCTCACTAGTCTTACCTCATAATATGTAGAAGAATACTTTTACAATTGAAATTATATGGCATTCCTGCTCAAAACTCTCCACTGGCTTTCCATTTCTCTTAAAAATAAAATCATAAGTCCTGTTATATTTGACAAAGTTAAACAGTCTGGCCCTTAGAAGACTTTATTTTCAACTGTTCTTTTTATGATTTACTCTCCCCCAGCTACATTGACCTTCTTGCTGTTTCTCAGACAGGATTCCTGTCTCAGGCTTTTGCATTTGCTGTTTCCTTTATCTGTAACACCCTACCCTCCTTCCCCCAAATAGTTACTTTCTCCCTTCACCTTCCTTCCTTCCTTCCTTTCTTCCTTCCTTCCTTCCTTCCTTCCTTCCTTCCTTCCTTCCTTCCTTCCTTCCTTCCTTCCTTCCTTCCTTCCTTCCTTCCTTCCTTCCTTCACATAATTCAGTTCTTAGTTCAACTGTTACCTTCTCATAGAGGTCCTCATTAACTGCTGCTTATCCCCTTTACTCTCTACCCTTACCCTGATTACTTTTTCTTGATAACACTTAAAATTATCTGTTATTAAATTATATATTTATTCACTTTTTATTTGCTTCTCTCATTAGAATGTAAACTCCATGAAGGCTTTATTTTGTTCACATCTATATCATTGATGTATAGAACAGTGCCTGACACATAGAAGGCAGTCAAATATTTGTTAAATACATAAATAAATAAGAGCAAGGAAGAGAGTGGTATATTAAAAGCACACTAGATATTATTTTGAACGGCTTCTTGGAAAAGGCTTTTATGAAATAAATTTTATATCACATAAAGAGGAGAAAACCATCCTGTGAAAGTAGTAATAACACTTTAGGAACATGGCATATCATTTTCTAAAAGATATAGAAAAGAAGATTGTAAAAAAATTCAATTAAATTTATTTCCGTTTTTATTGAGGAAGATATTAGGAACATCCTTATTTCCAAATGATCTTTTTAATGGCACAGTTCAGAAGTTTTACATTGACAGTGACAAACATAGAGGATATTCTAGACCTAATTAACAAAATAGACAAAAATAAATATATCACCAGAACCACATGGCATAATCCCTAAAGTTCTGAATAAACTCTTAAATTAGCCAAGTCACTGTTCATAAACATTTATAAGCTGTTTTTATAAGTAGTCATGATGTCAGAGCTAACATGTAGATAACTACTGTAACTTTTTCAGGGAAATGGATTTGTAATCATGATTCTTATACCAGATATAATATCAGATCTTCTCAGGTAAATAGATATAAAATCAGAAACATAGGTGTAGACTGTATAGAGTTGGGCTTTTTAGGACCCTGGGAAGCCAAAAGGGGATTAAGTGCTCAGATATCTCTGAATACATCTTCTTTCATTGTCTCCCTATTCCCCTGATTTTACATCATTTTACTTGAGCAGTTCTGTAACTGAGATTGGCACAAAACCATGATCACAGTTCCACATTTCTTTAGTTTTCATCTATGAAGACCATAGAAGGTTCCCTGAGATTTGTGGACTTGTCTCATTTCTATACCTATAAACTGGTAGGATAAAAGGTAGTACAGTTGACAGTGTAGGATAACTTATAGATATAGCATCTGACAATGACTTCATACTCCTGTCACCAAAAAGGACAGTAAGGGTGGTCATCTTTAAGAATGGTAATGGAAACAAACCAGGAAGAATTAAGCTACCTTTGTTAGGACAAGAGATGTTAACAAGTTTAAGGACCAAAAATAATTAAAATAAAAGCAATTTTTTTTAAGAACCAGAAAATAAAACTAGATTATTCAGTATTCCAGGCTCTCTGCTTTGCTTATTCTGAGAGCATAAGGGAGTAGGGATTACAGACACGTAGAAAGTATGTTTATAGATTTTAAAGTTACCATAGAAAACAATCATGTTTTCTCACAAAACAGCCTTTGGTGCTAGTATATTGTCAGCAAATTGGGTTGTTGTTCTCATTTAGTATGGCAACTTTTATGTCCTTAAAAACAGTATTGTCATGCTTTGTGTATGTCTCCATGTAGAAGTAATTTAAAATCTTACATAATTTTCAAGTATGTTTATATGTAGGATTTTTAATAGTGATTAAACCAAATTCCTATTTCTTTCTTTCTTTTTTTTTTTTTTTTTCCTGACCGGCAAGGGGATCACAACCCTTCGCACGGTGTGGTCCGCACCACACTCATCCAGTGAGTGCACCGGCCATCCCTATATAGGATCCGAACCCAAGGCCTTGGCGCTACCAGTGCCGCACTCTCCCGAGTGAGCCAGGGGGCCGGCCCCAAATTCCTATTTCTGAAAGTTCAGTGCATTTCTGTAGACATCCTCTGCCTTCACTTGAAGATGTGTCTGTGAAAAATCATAGGATTAAGTTCCATAGCTTACTTTTAATAATAGGGTGATTGTATTGATTTCCTATATTATAGTTCTATAAAACCATTTACAATTATTTTAACAGCAATAACTTTGACTATATCCATTAAAGTTCTCAAGTAGAAAGCCTGCTTTAAGATTTCAAATTGAGCTTTTTTACCATAAGAAAATTGAGATTTTGTTTCTACTTAAGTGTCAAAATAATAATCTTTATAAAAGATTTTGTTTGTAGTGACAGTTTTCTTTTTCAATTGAAAAAAGAGGATAACTTTTAAAAATTCTATTTAATATTTGAAAGGCTCATCTTTTAATATGTGTAATACACTGTTTTTATTTTTAAAATATATTAAGTATACCAGGGAATCATAATTTTCTTGGTAATTCTAAAATTTATTTGTAAGGGCTTATAGAAAATGAGATTAAGTCTTAGAAAGTCAAAAATAGAAATCATATTTAAAGGGTTTAGAGAATGTAGTTGTAAAGAATAGAATATAAGACCTCCAAAAAGTACATAGTAGGCCCACTGTGATACCTGGGGAGAGGCTTAGTTAAATGAAGCATTCATAGTCACTGAAGGAATACAGCAAGAAGGGATTTTAACATGTTTATTGTTCAAAAAATATTTTATTTATTATATAACTTTAAAAAGAATTGGGATATAAAGCATTCTCAGCCAACCGACTACAATTAGAATGAAATAATGCTTTATTGGTTGATTTATCAGCAAAATCATCTTGGTATTTTCTGGACTTAAGTAAGATATTAGAGAGAATGATTTTAGTTCTATTGGAGGTCTGAAACTACCAGTTGATCCTAATGATGTAGAGAATGATTTTGAATATAATGATGTATAACGATGCTATAGAATCAATATAATGAATTTGAAATAGAAAATAAATATAGTATTTAATGTTTTAGTTTCAGTTAAGTTTTTTATAATTAGATTATATGTATCCAACAAATATCTCTTGAGTGACAATAGCATAAAATCAATATCTTATTAGGATATGTACAGGTCATTATAATAAAACTGATCACTTTGTAATGGTGGTTTTAGATGCAGATTTAATTCCTGGATTTAGAAAGTAAAGATTGGTGTTTCACTTATACCTTCCCTTAGTAATTTTACAGTTTCAGGCCTTTTACTTAGGTCTTTAATCCATTTTGAGTTGATTTTAGTATATGGTAAGAGGTGCATGTCTAGTTTCATTCTTTTGCATATGGATATCCAAGTTTCCCAGCACCATTTATTGAAGAGGTAGTCTTTTCCCCAAAGTATGTTTTTGTTCCCTTTGTCAAATATCAGATGGTTGTAAGCCTGAGGGCTGATTTCTGGGTTCTCTATTCTGCTCCACTGGTTTGAGTGTCTGGGCATAGACTTTATGAGCATGAGCCTGAAAGCACAAGCCCCAAAAGAAAAAAACAAGTGGGACTATATCAAATGAAAAAGCTTCTGCACAGCAAAGGAACAATCAACAGAGTAAAATGACAACCTACAGAGTGAGAGAAAATTTTTGCTAACTATGTATCCGACAAGGGATTAATAACCATAATATACAAGGAACTCAAACAATTATACAGTAAAAAAACAAATAACCCAATTAAAAAATGGGCAAAGGAACTGAATAGACATTTTTCAAAGGAAGACATACAAATGGCCAATAGGCACATGAAAAAATGCTCAACATTACTAGTCATCAGGGAAATGCAAATTAAAACCACACTGAGATATCATCTCATCCCAGTTAGACTGGCTATAATCAAAAAGAATGAGAATAACAAATGCTGGCAAGGATGTGGAAAGAAAGGAACACTCCAACACTGTTGGTGGGACTGTAAATTGGTACAACCACTGTGGAAAACAGTATGGAGGTTTCTCAAACAAGTACAGATAGATCTTCCATATGATCCAGCAATCCTACTTCTGGGTATATGTCCAAAGGAATGGAAATCATCATGTTGAAAGGATACCTGCAGTCCCATGTTCATTGCAGCTCTGTTCACAGTAGCCAAGATATGGAACCAACCTAACGGTCCATCAATGGATGATTGGATAAGGAAAATGTGGTATATATACACCATGGAATACTACTCTGCCATAAAAAAGAATGAAATTCTCCCATTTGCTACAACATGGATGACATTGGAGAAACTTATGTTGAGTGAAATAGGCAAAGCACTGAGGGATAAATACAAACAAAGAAGAAAGGTAAGAAAGACCACAGTGGTGCATTGGACTTGCAGAGGAAGAGAACATACCTGTGGATACAAAGTGGAGTGGGGAATGGGGGATAGGGAGGGAGGTCAGGGATAATGGAGGGAATCATTGGGTGGGGGACATGGGGTTTAATCACAATTTGTGGTAATGGACATGCTGCCAGTATGGAGCTGGCCATCACATCTTAGGCACGAGTGGTGACAATTTGCTTTGAACCCCATGAATATTCATAACCAATAAAAACAAAACAAAACATTAAGAATAAAAATAAAAAGAAAGAAAGAAAGAAAAGATTGGTAGCTAGAGAAAATAGTTATGTTTCTTCTGTGTTTCTGCTCTGTTATAGATTTCAGTGATATTTTCTGCTTCCCTTTTCCATGTTTAAGGATGATTATGATTCCATTGGGCCCACCAGGATAATCTAGGTTAGCCTTCCCATCTCAAGATCAGCTGATCAGAAACCTTCCTTCCATTTGCAAACTTAATTCCCCTTTAGTTAACCTAATATTCAGAAAGTCTTTAGGGGCTGTTATTCTGTCTACCACAAAGATGGTCATAACCATCACGTGTTTCTGTTTTATAGTTATTTTATGGAAAATTTTAAACACGAAAAAACAGAGAATAATATAATGAACCATCAGCTTCAATAATGATCAACCTTGGCAAACCTTGATCATTTATAATCTCTTATTTACTAATATTCCATTTTATTATTTTAACGCAAATCTCAGACATTATACCCTTTCATCTGTAAAAACTTCACAGATCAGAAAAGGACTCCCTCTCTTTTTACAATATAACCTCAAATAACATTATCTTATCTAAAAAATTAACAGAATTTCTTTATATAATCTAATATGTAGTTAATGTTTAAATTGTCCCAAATTATCTTTTGTCTCATATTATCTTTTCTGTAGTTGATTTGTTTACATTGGGATCCAAGTAAGGTCCACATTGCATTTTCATTTGGCTTTGAGTTATCTTTAATTTACTTTGTGAGAAATCACAGGTTTTTGATAAGGTCAGCTATCCTGTGCTTTTATGTTTGTTGATGAAGAAAAACCTCTTTGTCTGATTCCTTTCTGACTGGAAGGCTGTATGTAACGAAGTGGGTGGTTGTTGTTCAGTGTAATTCAAGACAGAAAGTAGAGGACTTTTAAAAGTTGCTTTCTAGACATGGTAATATCCTTTAAGTATTTGGAAAAATAATATTTTTAGGTCAGCCTGAGCTATTCTACTATTTTGTGATGCTACTGTGGGGTAAGCTTCACAGAGAATGCTAGAAAAGAGGAAAGTATCATAAAAGACATAGTGTATGTCAAAGTGAATAAAAATGCAGTGGATTCTTTAGGTTGCACTCAGTGGCATTAATTTTTATCTGTGAAATAAGTTATTGGAGGTATAGGATGCGATTCAGCTTTACATATCTCTTTTTTGAAGTAAGAGAAAAGAACCTTTGATAAGGACTTACTCTACAGTATTCAGAACAGAATTATATACCAAGAAGCTGAAAGTAAATTGGTCAAAGTCTTGTCTTTCTAATTTAGATTTCTTCTAAATCATAGCATGTCCAAGACTCAGATTAATAGTCTAAATACACTTGAAGAAATGAGTTGGAAGGTGGTAAGAGGAGGATCAGGATACTGGTGAGGAATATATTTGATTTATTGAGTTCCATTTATAAATAATTTGTACATTATTTTTATTGATTACTTGTATAATCTGGATTGTTTCTTATTTTGATTCTCTGCCATCTATAGCAGTTTATTATTGGAACTTTCTTTACTTTTTTCCAATTCCATCTTGTCCAAAGTTCCTTTGCTATTTGAGGTAATATTCAAGTCTTGTGCTTTGCCATGCTACCCAGCCTAGATAGTTAGTGAATTCACTCATTAGATAAACTTTTATTGAAGGCCTATTTCACACATAACTCTATATGAGACACTTTTTAATTGAGCCATAATTTTTTTAGGAATGAGTCTGCAAGGCAAACACACATTATATAAACCACTTATATTTTTATGTGATTAATATAATAATTTGCATCATGTGTGTACTTTAACTTTTTATAACTTTTACAAAATTTCCTCTTATTCATTTTTTAATGGCTCCAGTTCTTTGCTCCCTGCCCCTACCTTCCTCTCTTCCTTGAATTTTTACTATTTTAAAATCATTTTATAGTGTATTTGCTATCTTTTTCTTTGTCCTTTGCTCATATTAACTTTCATTTATATTCTCTTGGCTAAAAGTTCCTTTATGCTAAAATGAAAGAACCTGGAAAATGTTTCAAACATATTTCTTTTGCCACAACTTTATTCCCTTAACAAGTCTAATACTCTTTTTAGGACTATTAACATACCAAAATAACTCTTTAAGTCACAGTTTCTCTTTTATTCACCAATTTCTTCTTGAAAGGATTGAAAAGTGTTTAATCTTGGTCTGCTCAGTGTAATTATCAAAGAATTATCTTCAGAATTTTGATGGGGATTGCATTGAATTTGTATATCACTTTGGGTAGTATGGACATTTTCACTATGTTGATTCTTCCAATCCAAGAGCATGGAATATCTTTCCATCTTCTTGTATCCTCTCTAATTTCTCTCAGCAGTGGTTTGTAGTTCTCATTATAGAGATTTTTCACCTCCTTGGTTAACTCAATTCCTAAGTATTTTATTTTTTTGGTGGCTATTGTAAATGGGCAGGCTTTCTTGATTTCTCCTTCTGCATGTTCACTATTGGAGAAAATAAATGCTACTGATTTTTGTGTGTTGATTTTGTATCCTGCTACTGTGCTGAAATCATTTATCAATTCCAACAGTTTTTTTGTAGAGGTTTTAGGCTGTTCGATATATAGGATCATGTCATCTGCAAACAGGGACAGTTTGACTTCATCTTTTCCAATCTGGATGCCCTTTATTTCCTTCTCTTCTCTGATTGCTCTGGCTAGTACTTCCAACACTATGTTGAATAGGAGTGGTGAGAGTGGGCATCCTTGTCTAGTGCCTGTTCTTAAAGGAAAAGCTTTCAGCTTTTCCCCATTCAGGATGATATTGGCAGTGGGTTTGACATATATGGCTTTAATTATGTTGAGATACTTTCCCTCTATACCTAACTTATAGAGGGTCTTTGTCATGAATGAGTGCTGAACTTTATCAAATGCTTTTTCAGCATCTATAGAGATGATCATATGGTCCTTGTGTTTGAGTTTATTAATATGGTGTATCACACTCAGAAATGGAAAAAACTATTCAGACATTTATATGGAACAATAAAAGACCACGAATAGCCAAAGCAATGCTCAGCAAAAAAAATAAAGCTGGAGGCATAACACTACCTGACTTTAAGCTATACTACAAAGCTATAATAACCAAAACAGTATGGTACTGGCATAAAAACAGACACACTGACCAATGGAATAGAATAGAGAATCCAGAAATCAACCCACACACTTACTGCCATCTGATCTTTGACAAAGGCACCAAACCTATTCACTGGGGAAGGGACTGCCTCTTCAGCAAGTGGTGCTGGGATAACTGGATATCGATATGCAGGAGAATGAAACTAGATCCATACCTCTCACCGTATACTAAAATCAACTCAAAATGGATTAAGGATTTAAATATACACCCTGAGACAATAAAACTTCTTAAAGAAAACATAGGGGAAACACTTCAGGAAATAGGACTGGGCACAGACTTCATGAATACGACCCCAAAAGCACGGGCAACCAAAGGAAAAATAAACAAATGGGATTATATCAAACTAAAAAGCTTCTGCACAGCAAAAGAAACAATTAAAAGAGTTAAAAGACAACCAACAGAGTGGGAGAAAATATTTGCAAAATATACATCTGACAAAGGATTAATATCCAGAATATATAAGGAACTCAAACAACTTTACAAGAAGAAAACAAGCAACCCAATTAAAAAATGGGCAAAAGAGCTAAGTAGGCATTTCTCTAAGGAAGATATACAAATGGCCAACAGACATATGAAAAAATGCTCAACATCACTCAGCATCCGGGAAATGCAAATCAAAACCACATTGAGATACCATCTAACCCCAGTTAGGATGGCTAAAATCCAAAAGACTATGAACGATAAATGCTGGCGAGGCTGCGGAGAAAAAGGAACTCTCATACATTGTTGGTGGGACTGCAAAATGGTGCAGCCTCTATGGAAAATGGTATGGAGGTTCCTTAAACAATTGCAAATAGATCTACCATACGACCCAGCCATCCCACTGTTGGGAATATACCCAGAGGAATGGAAATCATCAAGTCGAAGGTATACCTGTTCCCCAATGTTCATCGCAGCACTCTTTACAATAGCCAAGAGTTGGAACCAGCCCAAATGCCCATCATCAGATGAGTGGATACGGAAAATGTGGTACATCTACACAATGGAATACTACTCAGCTATAAAAATGAATGAAATACTGCCATTTGCAACAACATGGATGGACCTTGAGAGAATTATATTAAGTGAAACAAGTCAGGCACAGAAAGAGAAATACCACATGTTCTCACTTATTGGAGGGAGCTAAAAATTAATATATAAATTCACACACACACATACACACATACACACACAAACCGGGGGGCGGGGAGGAAGAAGATATAACAACCACAATTATTTGAAGTTGATACAACAAACAAACAGAAAGGACATTGTTGGGGGGAGGGGGGGAGGGAGAAGGGAGGGAGGTTTTGGTGATGGGGAGCATTAATCAGCTACAATGTATATCGACAAAATAAAATTAAAAAAAAAAAAAAAGAATTATCTTCAAATCATGCTTCTTGGCTATTCTAAGTTCTGTTTTCATATAAAGCAGGATTATACCTTTACAATAAATAATTTTACGAAGGTACTCAAAAAGTTAATGGAAAGATTTGTATTATCTTTCAATTCTGTTTTATCACAAACTTTTTGAAGTACCTTCATATTTAATTTAAACATTTTCCACAATGCTTATATATTTTATTCTGAGGAGAGCTATAGATTTTAAAAGTTTGGAGCAAAAGATAAATATCATGAGGATGAGGTGCTAAGAGCTGAACATTTGAGAACTGACAGATAAAAGCAAAATAAGAAAGAACAGGGAGGGAAATATTTGAGGTATAATTTACACACATAAAATTCACAGATTTTAAGTACTCAGTTCAATGAATCTTGACGTTGTATACATCTGTGTAACCATCAGTCAAAACAGGAACATCTTAAATTTTCTTAAATTTTCTTCCTGCCTCTTTTCTGTCAATTTCCCACCCTTGCCCCTTTCCAGATACAACTAAATTCTGACTTCTATCACCATTGCCTATTCTTGGACTTTATAAATAGAATCACACTCTGTGTGTGTATGTGTGTGTATGTGTGTTTTTCACACAACAGTGTTTTTGAGATTTGTCTGTTGTTGAATGTATCAGCAATTTATTCCTTTTTTATTGCTAAGTAGTCATCAAATATTTTTTTTAAAAAATTACATTTCCATTTATAAGTGTAGATATGCTCATTACACAAAATATAGCAAGTTTGAGAGAAAAACACTCCCAAATTATCTATACTTCAAATACTCAGATGCAGGCAACGATAATTGATCTTTTGGATATACTTCATTTCACTATTTTTTTTTTAATGTTTAGTTTTTTTTTTAATGTGGAAATAAATGAAAACCACCTAAATGAAAATAGAGGCTATTTATTTAGAGCTTGTTATAGCAAGGGAGTCAGTCAACACCACTTGCATTTGGCAGACTCAAAGGCAGACAGGAATGCAAGAACTTTGTAGTGAAAAATGTTTAGGCTTCAGGTATGCCGTATTGGAGGTTGTTGGCATGGGAAGCTGGAGGCAGGCTAAGTACAAGTGGGACATACTTTGTGATTAGTTTGGAAAGCATATTTGGCTTTTTCTTGTCAGTATTGAGTTGGAAGTATTGTAGAGAAGGGAGCTGCAAAAATTAGGGAATCTGGCAGTCATTGACCAATTCCTGATTATTCTGGGCTAATTGCTGTAGAGGTTGTGGTTTGACTTGCTGGACTGGTTGCTGCAGGGACTGTGGTTTGGTTTCATGGGCTGGTTGCTGTAGAGGTTGTAGATCAGAGTTCTATTATCATATATGGTCCAGCTATGATACATTGTATTGTATAGTCAGTCTCAGTTATATTTTGGTATGTGTTAACAAATCTTATTTAGAATTTTACATAGTACTTTTTTTCACTTAACATTAGAATAAAAACATCTTTTCATGTTGTTTTGAGTTTTTTCTTTACATAAATTTAATGGCTCTATAATAATCCATCTTGTGGATGCACTCTTCTTTTATTATTGGAAATTCGGGTTGTTTCAGTTTTTTTATTCTTATAATAATGCTGTTACAAACATCTGTGAACATTAAGTGTTCAGCATATTTAGCATCATTTCCCCAGACAAGATTCCTAGATGTAAAATAGTTGGGTTATATGGTCTTTATATATCTTGTTGAATTACTTTCCAAAAGGAATCACCAATTTAAACTCACTCTAGTAATATATAACTGTCAGTTTAATGTATTCTCAACAGCTTTAGATACTTAGAAATATTTTTTCTAATTTTGTAGGTAAAAAATAGAATTTCATAGTTGTTTAATTTATATTTTTTGATTACTAGTGATCTTTATTATTTTCTGACACATTTATTAATCAATTGAGTTTCTTGTTTTTCTAAATTGTCTTTTCATATCCTTCAATCTCTTATTTATTGGTTCTTGGTAATTTTCTATTAGTTTGTATAAAATCTTCGTGTGTTAAATATATCAATCTTTTGACTATTATGTTTTCATAAAATATTCCCCAACTTATTATTTGCATCTTGCTTATGATTTTTCTAACATACTTAAATTTGTGTGTCTGTGTCTAGTCAAATCTACTGATCCCTTCTTGACTGATTTCTTTTATCTCCTAAACAAGGAAATGCCTCTACAATCTAGAGTTTCAATTGAATATTTATTTTTAAAAATTTAATATTTCGGTGTTTTGATCTTTTATATTTTAACTTTTTTATTTCAACCAGAATTTGTTTTGATATCTAGTGTGACTCTAAAATGATTTTTCCTCCAAATAGCAGTCAGCTGTATCATATGATTTAATAACTGGGTCTTCCCTTTTCCACCAGTTATGATATTCCTTTGTCATATATTAACTTTTGATATGTACTTTTATGTGTATCTGGGATAAGTATGTTCTTTCATCTTTCTGCCTGTTCTCGTGCCAGTACCATACTGATTTCATTTTTAGGCTAAAGAAGGGCTAAAATAATATGTAGGCTGGGTTTTAAAATATTTAAAAGGAAACGGCAGTGTCTATGCCCATCAGCCAAAGACTGCATACCTGTAATTAGACAAAGTTGGGTTTATTAGAATAGGGGAGACTATATACCAGAGGGAGAGCTTGTTACAGGATTTGGGCTTGCATTAGGTGATGTTAGGCAAAGTTCAAAGAAACATGAATTGGGAGTAGTCAGAAAGTGGGAAAAATTCTGTCATTTGGTATCCTAAGAATTTATATCTAGGGGACAGGAAGAATGGCATGGAGCTAAAAACTGTAACAGGTAGAGAAGTAGTTGCTTATGTTAGCTGGATGAGAGGAATGTTTATCATGTGGTTTGTATAATGTTCTTACAGTTATCAGTACCCAGACATGACACCACAGTGGTCTTATTTTTGTCTTAATTCATCACAGTTATAGAGTGGCCTTGTTTGATATTGTTTTTTTGTGAAATTGTTCATGTTCAACAGGAGAACACTATGGCCGAGCTGTTAGTGCCAGGCAGCTGTTAGAGGTTGCTTTTTTCTTTTTTAGCAATTTATTATTTAAAGTAGCTTTTGTAACTAAAGCTGTTACAATATGTTCCTAAGCAGGCCTGCTTTAATAACCAGATAAGAGAAATTTTTCTTATTGATCAACAGCCAGCAATCCATACTGATTGATTTGTATTTGTTATTTAATTGTTGGACAACAGCTATTGTTTAGGATAATTATATACTTGAAATGGTGCTTTCAAATACAATTCCTCTAAAGTATAAAAATTCCTGTGCTGTTTTACACTGTTTCTCCATTTATTCACATTTTCTTTTATTCTCTGTATTAGTCTGTTTCTGTTGCCTATAACAAAATACCTGAAACTGGGCTATTTATAAAGAAAAATGAAACTTATTGCTTACAGTTTCTGAGGCTGGGAAGTCCAAAGTCCATCTGGTGGTGGCAACAGGGACCCAGGGCTTTCACATTGCAAGATGGTGGAATCACAGAGAGCAGAGAAGAGAGACTCTTCTCGCTCCCCTTTTAAAGCCCTCCAAACCATGCCTATGACCACCATTTTTAATTCATTTACTACAGAGTGGTCCTATAATCTAATCACCTCTTCAAGGCCCCACCTTTCAATTACCACAATAGGATTTTCCTCCCTCTTAACAGTCACAGTGGGAGTCAAGTTTCTAATACATAAAACTTGGGAGGCACAATTCAAGCTTCAGTGAGTTTTGGGGCGACATAATTCAATCTACTACATTCCCCAATTTGAGAAAATAATGCAGATTTTATTTCCTCTGTATAATATTCTCTAGCAGGCAGCTAGTTTTAATTCTAGCAGATTAATAGAAGATTTGAAGTAACTCTTGTTTTTCTGAAAGTACTTCAACTCAGGAAACCACTTTAGTATTTTTGTATAGTCAAGTAAATACACAAAATTCTAGTTACTGTAGAAACAAAATGTATTTTCAAGACCAAGCTATTTATAGAAGCTATTATAGAAATAAAGCTAAATATCAAAAATCCTACAGGTAGCTCTGTTGTATATATATTAGTCTGAGTGAGGTAAGCTGCCTATAATATTTTGATTTTTCACATGAACTGGGTGACATCAGCTAAAGCAGTTATTTTAACTAAGGAAAAATTTTCCTGAAGAAAAATTACCTGACCTAAATCACCATAAAGATTGTATACCACTGGAGAAGTCTCATTTCTGTTTTTCTAACCCTTCCTTTTTAGTCATTCTCCCATAGTGGCAAACATAAATAATTTGATAAAAAAAAATTATGTCAGGTAAAATAATATCCTTAGCAAATACATATTTTGAGGAGAGCATTGTGTTTGGTAGTAGGATAGCCATGCTGTTGAATGAATCATACTCAAAAACTTAATTTACTGAGTCTGGTGGAGATTCTGGTGCCCTATGTGTAGGGCATAATCACAGAAGGCAATTTGTCTAAAAATTGTATTTACTTGCTTTAGTGTGATCAAGTATAGGCAGAGATTAATATTCAAGATGAAAACTCCAGATTATGGAAGAGTAGAGGAAAGAGTAATGCAGAAGGAACAAGAATCAAATACTCAGGTTGATGTTGAAGAGGTTAAAGATCATTGAGGGAACATCAGCAAAGCTAATTCAATACCAAGTCTACTGACCAAGTTTTTTCATAATCTCCTTAATCTAGTGATTGGATTACTTTTAAAGGAATGGTGTCATTTGCTGAAATCATCAATTTCTTTTTTAAATGCAATCATCAATCATTTTCTTCTTGTAACTTTACAAAAAATTTTGAGCTTTTTTCTTTCCTTCTTATTCTTTCTGCCCAGGTGAGCTCAAATGAGCTGTTCTTCTCCCCCCACCCCTTTTTTTTTCATGATTTATTTCTTTTCCTAGTTTTTTCATCTGTGTTTGTTCAGTATTTTTTTTAATGTCTCAATTGTTTGTGGTAAATCATATTCTGCCTCTGTTCCTAGATTAAGAATAATTTCTGGTGCTAAATTTTCTTGAAGCATTTTAAAAGTTCTTTTCAGTGTTTTTTCAATTTCTCTTAAGACTTCTTTGACCCATGTGTTATTTAGAAGTGTTTTTATCTCCAAGTATTTGGGGCTTTTCCAGTTATCTTTCTGTTATTGATTTCTAGTTTAATTATGTTGTGGTCTGAGGGCATACTTTGTATGATTTCCTTTCTCTTAAATTTGTTAAGATGTTTGTTAAGGTGTTTTATGGCCCAGAATGTGGTTTACCTTTGTGAATGTTCTGGGTGAACTTGAGAAGAATATGTATTCTGCTGTTGTTGGATGAGATATTCTACAGATTTCAATTAGATCCACTTGGTTGGTTGAGTTGTCAACTATGTCCTTACTCATTTTGGCCTGCAGGATATGTCAGTTACTGAGAAAGGTGTGTTAAAGCTCCAGCTATAATAGCAGATTTACCTTTTTCTTTCTTTTTTTCCCCCAAAGATGACTGGTAAAGGGATCTTAACCCTTGACTTGGTGTTGTCAGCATCATGCTCTCCCAAGTGAGCTAACCAGCCATCCCTGTATAGGGGTCCGAACCTGTGGCCTTGGTGTTATCAGCACCACACTCTCCCAAGTGAGCCATGGGCCAGCCCTACACCTATTTCTTTTTGCAGTTCTATCACTTTTTGCCTCACCTATTTTGATGTTCTATTGTTAGACACATACACATTAAGGATTGTGTGTCTTCTTGGGGAACGGACCCCTTTATCATTATATAATGTCCATCTTAATCTCTGATGATTTTCCTTGTTCTAAATTTGGCTTTGTCTGAAATTAATATAGCTACTCCTGCTTCTTTGATTAGTGTTAGCCTGGGATCTTTCTCTATCTCTTTACTTTTAATTGACCTGTGTCTTTATATTAAAGTAGACAACATACAGTTGGGGACTTGTTTTTTAATGCACTTTGACAGTCTGTCTTTTAATTGATATATTTAGTCCAATGATGTTTCAACTAGTTTTGATTAAGCATTCTATATAATTCAATTTTCTCTCTTCTCTTAGCTTATCAATTGTACTTATTATTATTCTCTATTTTACTGGTTGCCCTTGAGTTTTCAGTATACATTAAGAGCTAATTTAAGTCCTCTTTTAAATAACACCACCACTTCATGGGTAGTACAAGTTCATTATAACAAAGTATTCTCAATTCCTCCTGCCTGTCCTTCATAACATTGCTGTCATTCATTTCACTTATCCATACATTATAATAACCAAATGCATTGTTGCTATTATTATTTTGAACAAACTATTATCTGTTAGATCAATTAAAAACAAGAAAAATAAAAGATTTTATTTTACCTCTATTTATTCCTTCCCTAACATTCTTCCTTTCTTTATGTAGAACTAAATTTCAGATGAATATTATTTTCCTCTTTCTGAAGAATTTCTTTTAGTATTTCTTGCAATGAAGGTCTACTGGTGACAATTTTTGTTTGTCTGAGAAAGACTTTATTTCTCCTTCACTTTTGAAGAATAGTTTCATTGGATACAGAATTCTAGGTCGATGTGATTTTTTTTCTTTCAATGCTTTAAATATTTCACTCTACTCCCCTATCGCTTATATGGTTTCTGAAAAGAAGTCTGATGTAATTCTTATTCTTGTTCCTTGTATTAATCTATTTCTGTTGCTTATAACAGAATACCTGAAACTGTAAGGAAACAAAATTTCTTTCTTATGCTTCATAGGCTGAGAAGTGAAAAGTCCAGGGAACACATCTGGTGAAGGCCTTCTTTGGTGGTGACTCTACAGCGACTCAGGGTGTTACATGGCAAAATGACTGAGCAAGAGAGAGCTAAGCTTGTCACTCCCTCTCCTTATAAAGCCACCATAATCATGCTCATGACTAACATTAAACCATCAATGAATTAATCCACTTACGAGGGCATAGTCCTCAAAGTCTAATCAGCTCTTACAGGCCTCATCTTTCAGTTACCATAATAGGCTTTCCCACCCTCTTAACAGTGTCACAGTGGGGATTAGGTTTCAACATCAGCTTTGCAGGGACAAACATATCCATACTAAATCACTCTTCTATAAGTAAGGTTTTGATTCTCTGGCTTCTTTCAAGATTTTTCACTTTGTCCTTGATTTTCTGCATCTGGATATGATATCTTAGGCATATATTTTGTGATATTTATCCTGTTTGGTGATCTCTGAGCTTCCCCAAATTGTGGTTTGTTGTCTATCATTAATTTTGAGAGATTCTCCATCATTATTGCTTCAAATATGTCCTCCGTTCCTTTCTCTCTTTGATCTTTCTGATATTCCCATTATGTCTATGTTATACCTTTTGTAATTGTCCTACAGTTCTGGATATTCTGTTTTTTCTCCTTTATTCTTTTTACTCTTTGCCTTTCAGTTTTGGAAGTTTCTGTTGAAAGTTTTTCAGGCTTACTCATTTTTTTTCATAGCTGTGTTCAGTCTATAGATGAGCCCATCCAAGACATTCTTTACTTCTGTTATAGTGATTTTGATTTCTAGCATTCCCTTTTGATTCTTGGAGTTTCCATCTCTCTGCTTAAATTAACTACCTGTTCTTGCATGGAGTCCATTTTTCCATCAGAACCCTTAGCATATTAATCTTAGTATTTTAAAATTCTCAGGCTGACAATTCTAAAATCTCTGCCATATCTGAGGTGGGTTATGATACTTGCTGTCTCTTCAAACTGTGTTTTTTTGTTTTTTATTATGTCTTGTAAATTTTTTGTTGTTGAAAGCCAGAAGTGATATGCAGTGTAAAAGAAGTTGAGGTAAATAGGCCTTTAGTGTGAGGTTGTGTTTATCTGGTTAGGGGTTAGGCTATGTTTGTTTTTTGCTGTAGCAGTAGACATCAGAGGCTAAAATTTCCTCTGGTATCCTTGTTTTTATCTCCCCTGTTGTCTTTGAGTTTCCCTAGAGATTCTTTATTAAATAAAGTCTGAGCTAGGTAGATTTTCTTCAGTTGCTTTTCCCTGTTATACAGGAGCCTATGTGATGATAAGGTGTGGGGGAGGGGAAACATTCTACAGTCCTATGATTAGGACTCAGTCTTTTAGTGAGCCTGTTCCCTTAGGCTGTGACCTTTACAAATTCTTATCAAGTTATTTTTTTGTTCCCCCCTTAGGTGAGACAGGAAGGCTAGAGTTAGTATTTTCCTTCCCCCACCTGGAAAGCAGGAGGTGGCTGGAGGTGGGCACTTCCCTTCCCTCAGTTTGGTTAGGCTCTGGTAGAACGTCAGTTGGATAGATTCTGGTAAAATAGTTTCTCTTGAGGACAGGTCTTGTTAAGAAGAACAGAATACTTGCGTGTATTTTAAAATTGTTCCTTTTTCCCTTCCTCTGATGGAAGCAGCAGGGCATTTTTCTTCAATTTCCCTTGTAAAAACCTAGTGGGGCTCCTGCAGGTAAAAACTCACAAAAGTATAGGAGTATGCCTAAGATTTGGCCCCCCTGGAGTTTTTAACTCTCAGATTTATTCACAATGAACCTCCAGCAATTTGTCAATTACAGTTTAGGTTTTTCTAACCTGTTACTGGTTGCCCTATGAGCTCAATTCTCTAATGGGTCTAAGAAAAGTTGTTGATTTTCAGTTTATTTGGCTTTTTTCTTGTTGTCTGGATAGAACTGATGACTTCTAAACTCTCACATGCCAAAAACTGGAACTTTAGTATTTTAAACAAAACAAAACAAAACTTAAAACCTGAAAGTGTAAATTAGAATTAATTTATATAATTAGAGATTCTCCATCATTATTATAAAGGTTTCAGGTGGGGGCTGACCGCCACTTTGCCCCCGGCAGGAGAGGCTGCCTCATTTACAGGCAACAGCTTTGAAGTGTGGAACAGGAAAAGAACTGTTTCTTAGCTGCAAAAGCGAGTCTCTAAACAGGGAACACGGCGCCAGGGCTGCTGTGGATGCAGACAGGATCCCGGAGGCCGGGACCGCGCTGAAGGCAGCCAGCTGCCCTATTCAGGATTCGAGGTTTCAGGCCGGCATTAAAGAAGATTCCTGGGAGCGCCCGAGCCGCGCCGCGGGACCGACTGAACAGCCCGAGGCGGCAGCGGCCGAGAAGGGGAAGGCAACAAACCAGAGGCAGAGAGTGAGCACCCAACCTGGCCCAGCCCTGTGAGTGACCCCTGGCCCAGCCCTGCTCGGGGGGCTGACGCCCACCCAGCTTCTGCCTGCATCACCGGGTCACTCACCGCCCCGGGGCTGCCTCCATTTTCCCAGGTGCTGGCAGCTCCGGCCTGGCGCAGCTCGGCCCCTCACTGAGCCTTCCCACTTGCTTGGCCTGGCGCGGGGCTTCCCGGGACCTGTGGGCCGGCCTCCCCTCCCACTCCCTCTGCAGTTCTCTGGTGGGGCTGGTGGCATGGGGCGTCCCTGGCCAGTGTCGGGAGGGCAAGGAAGTATGGGCGAGGCTGACTGTCACTCCACCACACCCTGGACTCCGGCCCCAGTAAACTTCCTGTTACTGGGAGGCAGATACCATCTCTGCGGCCACTAGTTCGGAAAAACACCTAACCAATTTCTGACTGGGAATAGTGTGGTAGGAGAGTTCCCAAGTCCGCTTAAACCTGCCGGAGAGCTGTCTGCAGGCGGGCGCTAGACTCGATCCATGCCGGGGGGATACAAAGGTGAACAAGTCCTGAGAAAGATCTACACAGTGCTACAAAGGCACCCAGAGTGACCGGTCGTCTGTGCCTAGCAGAAACCTGGTAGACTTCCTGGGCGAGGCGGTGCCGAGCAGGGTCTTAAAGTCCCAGCTGATAGAGGAGGGTTGCAGAAGACACGTCCCAGCCCACCACAGTGCGCACAGAGTGGGGAGAAATGTGGCCAGGGAGGCGGAGACTTGACAGATACCACACACCCTGTGGGGTCGCCACTACACGATCCAACAGCCTGGGCCAGAGCACACGGAACAGGGAGAAGTCCTGCACAGGAAGTGAAAGCTCAACAGAGATCACACACCCGGTGGTACGTGATCCACCAGCCCAGCAGAGTCCAAGCTGACCAGAAAGGTGGCTCCCTGGAGAGGCCCAAGAACCGAGGCAACCATACACACAAGGCACTAGAGGCCAACTGAGCAGTCACAGAGGTAGCCATATGAAATTGGCAACCACAGCAACATCTTAGTTAGTCATTAGTCTCAAACCGGTGGACTGTGAAACCCCCTGCCACAATGAATAAACATCAAAAAAAAAGATACCAGAAATACAAAAAATCAAGAAAGTACACCACCAAAAGTTAATAAATCTCAAACTCTAGATCCTATAGAACAAGAAGCCCTTGAAATGACTGACAAGGAATTTCGAGTGATAATTCTAAGGAAACTGAATGAGATACAAGAAACTCAGGTAGACATCATGATGAAATGAGGAAAAGTATACAGGATCTGAAAGAGGAAATGTACAAGGAAATCAATGTCCTGAAAAAAAATGTAGCAGAACTTGCTGAACTGAAGAAGTTATTCAGCGAAATAAAAAACACAACGGAGAGTTTAACCAGCAGGCTTGTCGAAGTTGAAGAGAGAACCTCTGAACTTGAAGATGGGCTGTTTGAAATAACACAAGCAGACAAAAAGAAAGAAAAAAGAATCAAAGACATTGAAGAAAATCTGATAGAGATATCAGACAACCTCAAGCGCTCAAATATCCGAGTCATGGGTATTCCAGAAGGGGAGGAAAATGGAGATTCCATTGAAAACATATTCAACAAAATAGTGGCAGAAAACTTCCCAGGTATAGGAAAAATCACAGATCTTCAGATCCAGGAAGCTCAACGATCTCCAAACGTATTCAACCCAAAAAGGCCTTCTCCAAGACATGTTATAGTCAAATTGGCAAAACTCAGAGACAAAGAGAGAATCTTAAAAGCTGCAAGAGAGAAGCATCAAATCACCTATAAGGGAGCCCCAATCAGGCTAACATCAGACTTTTCATCACAAACCCTAAAAGCTAGAAAGGAATGGGATGATATATTCAAAATACTAAAAGACAAAGATTGCCAGCCAAGAATACTCTACCCTGCAAGGCTATCCTTCCGAAATGAAGGGCAAATAGTATATTTCTCAGACAAA
The DNA here is from genome assembly GCF_027409185.1 of Cynocephalus volans. Lineage (NCBI taxonomy): Eukaryota > Metazoa > Chordata > Mammalia > Dermoptera > Cynocephalidae > Cynocephalus > Cynocephalus volans. The sequence goes on along the minus strand of NC_084460.1, from coordinate 124,324,483 downwards.
CAAAAACTGCGGGAGTTCACTACCACACGACCACCCTTACAAGAAATCCTCAAGGGAGTACTGGGTTTGGTTCCTGAAAAATAACTACCACTGCCATAAAAACCCAAGAAAAATCAATACCCACTAGTATAATAAAAATGGCATCCATGAAGAGAAAACAAGCAAACAAAAACACTATCTACAACCTAAGGAACCAACAAACACAGAAACCAAACAGTAAATCAGAAAGCAAGGAACAAAAGACACCTAAGACAACCAAACAACCAATAAAATGCTAGGAATAAATCAACACCTTTCAATAACAACTCTTAATGTAAAAGGCTTAAATTCCCCAATCAAAAGACACAGACTGGCTGACTGAATCAAAAAGGAGGACCCAACTATATGCTGCCTACAAGAGACCCACCTCACCCATAAAGATTCACGTAGACTAAGAGTGAAAGGATGGACAAAGATTTACCATGCAAACAGAAAAGAAAAACGAGCTGGAGTAGCTATTCTTATATCTGACAAAATAGACTTTAAACTAAAAACCATAAAAAGAGACAATGAGGGACACTACTTAATGATAAAAGGACTGATCCATCAAGAAGACATAACAATCATAAATATGTATGCACCCAATGTTGGAGTGTACAGATTTATAAAACAAACTCTATTAGAACTAAAGAAGGAAATAGACACTAATACCATAATAGCAGGGGACCTGAACACCCCACTGTCAATATTAGACAGATCATCTAGGCAAAGAATCAGTAGAGAAACACAAGATCTAAACAAGACTCTAGACCAATTGGAATTGGCAGATATCTACAGAACATTCCATCCAACAACCTCAGAATATTCATTCTTCTCATCAGCACATGGATCATTCTCCAGGACAGATCACATATTAGGTCACAAATCAAGTCTCAATAAATTCAAAAAAATTGGAATTATCCCATGTATTTTCTCAGACCACAATGGATTAAAACTAGAAATTAATAACAAACGAAACTCTGGAAACTATACAAAAACATGGAAATTAAACAGCATTCTACTTAATGACATATGGGTCCAAGAAGAAATCAAGCAGGAAATCAAAAAATTTCTTGAAACTAATGAAAACAATGATACATCATACCAAAACCTGTGGGATACTGCAAAAGCAGTATTGAGGGGGAAATTTATTGCATTAAATGCTCACTTCAGAAGAATGGAAAGATGACAAGTGAACAACCTAACACTTCACCTTAAAGAACTAGAAAAACAAGAACAATCCAAACCTAAAGTTAGCAGATGGAAAGAAATCATTAAGATCAGAGCAGAACTGAATGAAATTGAAAACCAAAAAACAATTCAAAAGATCAATGAATCAAAAAGTTGGTTTTTTGAAAAGATAAATAAAATTGACAAACCATTAGCATGGGTAACAAAAAAAAGAAGAGAGAAGACTCAAATAACAAAAATTAGAAATGAAAAAGGCGATATTACAACTGATTCATCTGAAATACAAGGAATCATTCGAGACTACTATAAACAACTATATGCCAACAAATTTGAAAATCTGGAGGAAACGTATAAATTTCTGGACACACACAAGCTCCCAAAACTGAACCATGAAGACGTAGAAAATTGAACAGACCAATAACAATAAAGGAGATTGAAGCTGTTATCAGAAGGCTCCCAACAAAGAAAAGCCCAGGACCAGATGGATTCACAGCAGAATTTTACCAAAATTCAAAGAGGAATTGACACCGATTCTTTACAAACTATTCCAAAAGACTGAAACGGATGCAAATCTCCAAAACTCATTCTGTGAGGCAAACATCATCCTGATACCAAAACCAAGTAAAGATATTACCCAAAAAGAAAACTACAGGCTGATATCCTTGACGAATATAGATGTAAAAATCCTCACTAAAATACTAGCAAACAGAATACAGCAATACATACGTAAAATTATTCACCATGATCAAGTGGGATTCATCCCAGGGATGCAAGGTTGGTTCAACATACGCAAATCAATAAATGTGATACACCATATTAATAAACTCAAACACAAGGACCATATGATCATCTCTATAGATGCTGAAAAAGCATTTGATAAAGTACAGCACTCATTCATGACAAAGACCCTCTATAAGTTAGGTATAGAGGGAAAGTATCTCAACATAATTAAAGCCGTATATGACAAACCCACTGCCAATATCATCCTGAATGGGGAAAAGCTGAAAGCTTTTCCTTTAAGAACACGAACTAGACAAGGATGCCCACTCTCACCACTCCTATTCAGCATAGTGTTGGAAGTACTAGCCAGAGCAATCAGAGAAGAGAAGGAAATAAAGGGCATCCAGATTGGAAAAGATGAAGTCAAACTGTCCCTGTTTGCAGATGACATGATCCTGTATATCCAACAGCCTAAAACCTCTACAAAAAAACTCTTGGAATTGATAAATGATTTCAGCACAGTAGCAGGATACAAAATCAACACACAAAAATCAGTAGCATTTCTTTTCTCCAATAGTGAACATGCAGAACGAGAAATCAAGAAAGCCTGCCCATTTACAATAGCCACCAAAAAAATAAAATACTTAGGAATTGAGTTAACCAAGGAGGTGAAAAATCTCTATAATGAGAACTACAAACCACTGCTGAGAGAAATTAGAGAGGATACAAGAAGATGGAAAGATATCCCATGCTCTTGGATTGGAAGAATCAACATAGTGAAAATGTCCATACTACCCAAAGTGATATACAAATTCAATGCAATCCCCATCAAAATTCCAATGACATTTTTCTCAGAAATAGAAAAAACTATCCAGACATTTATATGGAACAATAAAAGACCACGCATCGCCAAAGCAATGCTGAGCAAAAAAAATAAAGCTGGAGGCATAACACTACCTGACTTTAAGCTATACTACAAAGCTATAATAACCAGAACAGTATGGTACTGGCATAAAAACAGACACACTGACCAATGGAATAGAATAGAGAATCCAGAAATCCACCCACACACTTACTTCCATCTGATGTTTGACAAAGGCACCAAGCCTATTCACTGGGGAAGAGACTGCCTCTTCAGCAAATGGTGCTGAGATAACTGGATATCCATATGCAGGAGAATGAAACTAGATCCATACCTCTCACCGTATACTAAAATCAACTCAAAATGGATTAAGGATTTAAATATACACCCTGAGACAATAAAACTTCTTAAAGAAAACATAGGAGAAACACCTCAGGAAATAGGACTGGACACAGACCTCATGAATACAACCCCAAAAGCACGGGCAACCAAAGGAAAAATAAACAAATGGTATTATATCAAACTAAAAAGCTTCTGCACAGCAAAAGAAACAATTAAAAGAGTTAAAAGACAACCAACAGAGTGGGAGAAAATATTTGCAAAATATACATCTGACAAAGGATTAATATCCAGAATATATAAGGAACTCAAACAACTTTACAAGAAGAAAACAAGCAACCCAATTAAAAAATGGGCAAAAGAGCTAAGTAGGCAATTCTCTAAGGAAGATATACAAATGGCCAACAGATATGAAAAAATGCTCAACATCACTCAGCATCCGGGAAATGCAAATCAAAACCACACTGAGATACCATCTAACCCCAGTTAGGATGGCTAATGTCCCGGCCTGCGGGACAGATAAGAACGTGGGCTCGAGGAGGACTACCTGTAGCTGGTGAAAAGGGGGAGGGACAGGAGACACACAGAATGGAGGCAAGACAAAATTCTGATCAAGCCTCAAAATTTTATTGTCAGGTGATTGCTTATATACATAGTGAAGAGGGGGAGAGCTGTCACAGAGTGTGGCAGCTTATGATAGGCGGAAAAGCAGTGGGGTAATAGTGGCATTGTATGAGAAGAGGAGGTGGGAGAGGTGTTGGCTTGGCGAGCGCGGGCTTTTCTGAGGAGGAAGAGAAAGGCTTACATAAAATGGCTCTTATTTGTTAAAATGGTGGCTATTGTTAAAAATGGCTCCTGACATCTCCTCCCTTTCTGTTCAAAGACAGAAGGGAAGGCAAGCATTAACCGGGCGAGGGAGTAGGGGCCTGGCTCCCTCGTGGATTTTTTGAATCCACCATCGTTGGCTCTTGGTATCTTTTGGGGGGAGGGTCAGAGCCGAAATTAATTTTTGATAGATTAGATACCAACCCCTATGCAAGCCAGGCGTGCTCACAGGGAAACCCAGAGGAGGTCGGAGTTCTGTGACCTTCCCTTGTAATACTTTGTTTTACACTCACCCCGGTGCTCATACCCTGTCCTCCCTAAAGGGAGAGGGTAGACATGCCTCTGGTTATCATGTCGTCCCCGTAGGGAGGGAGCCATAGTAGTCTTCTCCTGCGTCCTTTGATGCCAGCCGTTGATAATGAATTTGGATAGGTTTAGAAAGGACGGCATCAACTTGTTTCTTAATTAGGTTGGTGAGATGGCGAAACGCCGAGGGACCGAAGGTTATAAGTAAAAGGAGGCAAAGAAGGGGGCCCAAGACAGGGAGGAGGTAAGGGAGGAGTCCATTAAGTCCAGTCCAGAGCGGGTTTTCGAACAATTCTTTTCTTCGCTTGATGAGGTCTTCTTGTAATTTCTTGATTTTGTCTCGGACAATGCCAGACTTGTTGGCATAGAAACAGCACCGCTCCTGTAAAGCTAAACAGATCCCTCCCTGTTCTGCAGTTAATAGGTCTAATCCTCTGCGATTTTGTAAAACTACCTCAGCTAAAGAATCAATTTGATCTTTTAAATCATTAACAGTTCCAGAGAGGGTTTGAACATCATCAATTAACTGACGAGATAACTTATTGTAGGTGTCGACAGCGACCCCTATCCCCGCCCCGCTGGAGGCCACAGCGGTTGTAATCCCCAAGCCTATAAGCAAGGGAATGACTTGGAGAGCACGCCGGTGGCGTCCTGTTATAAGGTCAAGGCTAGGAAGAGGGACGGGCTCATCTCCGGGGATGATAGAAATGTCAGGGAGAAGGCTCGCTGGAACGCAAAGGCCTGTCCAATTAATAGGGAGAAAGGTATGGGCAAGGTTGCCTCCACAAATGAATACCTGTCCTGGAGAAGAGCAGATGGGGGTGGAAATGTTAGTTATGGAATGACAATGGGAAAAGGTGACAAATCCGACATCAACGTCATAGGAATTATTTTGTGAAGGTCCCTGGAGGCAATCAGAGAGATTGAAACTCGAGGGCTGTACTCTGAAGGGGGATGATAGTGAGCAATTGGCAGTTTCACTAAAGGGGATATACGAGGCATTGAACGTAGGAATGGCAGTAGGTAGAGGCATACCAACGGTTAAACATAGCCAGCAGTCTTGTGCAAGGGAGGGGTTGGTGGAGTTTAATAGAGAGTGGGTAGCGCTGAGGTTGTCTTGTGTATGTGGATCTAAAGTAATGTCTCTGGGTTTTGGAAGGGCGAGAGGATGGTAATTTAATTGGGGATATAAGTGTTGGGCTAGTTCTTGAATTCGTTGGGCAACTAAAGCCTCTTTTAGGGTGTCGCTGGGGCCCCCTCCATCTGATACATGAATCGGGGCCATAGGCGACCAACACACATTTTTGCCGACATGTTGTGGGAGACAGGATGCCTGAGAATATTTCTCAGAACCTCCCTCTAAGGCGCTGCCAAAGGTGCCCGAGAAAGCCCTCTCTAAGGTAGCAGTAAGGTAGGTTTTTTGTGGTTTTTGTGTATGGTCGGTGCATGTTTGTGTAGAAGAGTAGCAGGTGGAATGGATGGACTGGAGAAAGGTGCAGTTTTTAGGGCAAGGTCCAGGGTGACCCTGTACTGTGGGAATGATTGTAGGTTTGTTTTTGCAGACCCATTCAGGCTTTGTCGCCCCAGACCAGGTGTAAGATGTTGCGATATAGGCTACCTTTGTGTTGCAGTCAACTTGACTGGTATAGGCACTTGGGGTGCGGAAAACCGGACCACCCTTGCAATCGCAAGGGTTTCCAAAAAGGGCCTTGTAGAGTTCTTCATGACTTAGTGGAGGTTGAAAACACGCCTGCACACAGAAGGCGTACGAAAGAAGGGCGAGGAGGCAGGGTTTCATTGTCTGTAAAGGAGAAAAGAAAGAGTTTTTTCTCAGGGATCCTTCCCTGGGTTGGGTGAGTTATTTTCTTTGGGGGGGTTTACTGGTTTGATTAGACGTTCGGGCAGCCATCGAGGCCCCCCTTCTTGAGTGTCATAGATACAGGCCGAGCCATGTCCCCATATGAGGACCGGGTCGGGGCCCTGCCATTTAAGTGTTGAGGGATTTTTCCACATGACCTGTGCGTACTGGTCATTTGTTTTTTGGTGCCAATGATGATCAGCTGCTGATTTTCCCTGTGCATCAAGTTGTAAGAAGTTTAGAGTGAATAGAGCATGGTTAAGGGTATTACGCGGTGAGCCTTTGGTGGGGTAGAGACCTGTGGTTTTAAGCTTGTTAATGGTATTTTTTAAGGTTTGATTTGTTCTTTCAACAATGTCTTGGCCCTGTGGATTATATGGGATTCCTGTGATGTGTTTGATGTGCATTTGAAGGCAAAAGGTTTTGAAGGCTTGAGAAGTATATCCAGGGCCATTGTCTGTCTTTAGGACGTTAGGTTTACCCAGAACTGTAAAGCAGTGGAGAACATGAGCAATTACATTTTTTGTGGCTTCACCACTTTGGAGGGTGGCGAGGATGAAGCCACTGAAGGTATCTACTGTGACATGGATGTATTTTAGGTTGCCAAATTCTGGAACGTGTGTAAATCCATTTGCCACACTTCATTTGGAAGCAAGCCTCTGGGGTTAACTCCAAGGTGTGGCAAAGATAAAAAGACTACACAAAGGGGGCAGTTTTTAACGATGTCTCTGGCTTGCTCTCTGGTGATTTTGAAACGGAGGCACAGTGTTTTGGCATTTACATGGTGTAGGTTGTGAAATTGTTGGGCACTTTTAAAGGGGTCCTGTAGTAAGGAGAAACAGGCCCGGGTTAGAGTATCGGCCTGTGTATTACCATGAGAGAGGGGGCCTGGAAGATCCGAATGGGCTCTTAAATGTCCAATAAAGAAAGGTTTTTGTCGTGATAAAATTAACAGTTGTAATTGTTGGAACAGAGGTACTGCATTTGTAGAAGGTTTTATGTAGGGAACAGTCTCTAATAATGGGACAGAGAAGGCAATATATGCACTATCAGTATATAGATTAAAGGCCTCATTTTTTAAGAGCTTGAATACTTGTATGATGGCAAATAATTCAACAAGTTGAGCTGATTGATATGGGGATTTTGTAATATATTGTTGGTTATTTACGATATAAGCAGCTGTACCTGAGGAGGAGCCATCAGAGAAAACTAATGTCGCTCCTTTTAGGGGCTTTTGAGAGGTAATTTTTGGGAATGTAAAAGGGTGTAGCCGAGAGAATTGGAGAAGTTTATTGGCAGGGTAGTGGTTGTCAATTTGTCCCTGAAATAGGATCAGGGGAATGGCCCAAGAGTCATCGTTTTGTATTAGCCATTGTACTTGTTCTCTGGTGTAGGGGAGAACAAGATGGTCAGGGTCCCTTCCAAAATGTAGGCGGCTCTTCTCCCTTCCTATTTTGATTAGTTTAGAAACGAGGGTGGCATATGTTGTTAAAACCTTGTTTGGAGATGAAGATAAGTGTACCCATAATAGGGGGCTATGTTGCCAAATAACCCCGGTAGGGGTGTGTGGCGTGGCACAGATTATGAAGGAGAAAGGTTGGCTGTAATCTAAGAATGTAACTTGTTGTTTTTGTATAGCAGTTTCTAAAAGTTGGAGTGATTTATGTGCCTCGAAGGTAAGAGCACGCGGTGACAGGGGATCAGGGTCGCCCTGTAATATGTCAAAGAGAGGTTTAAGTTCTCCTGTGGTTAACTTTAGATAAGGCCGTAGCCAATTAACGTCCCCTAGAAATTTTTGAAAATCATTGTGTGTAAATGATTAGTCTTTAATTGAACCTTTTGAGTAGTGATGACAGTCGAATTGAGCTCAAAGCCTAAGTAATAATAGGGGTCTTTTAACTGAATTTTATTGGGTGCAATTTGTAACCCAAGGGTGGTGAGTGCCTCCTGTAATTGGGCACAACAATTGAGTACCTCAGGGGCGGTTTTTCCTGCTTAGAGAATATCATCTATGTAATGAATAATATAAAGATGAGGCCACTTGTCCCGAAGGGGATCTATAGCTTGTGCCACATATTTTTGGCATAGTGTGGGGCTGTTGGCCATTCCTTGTGGAAGAACTTTCCACTGGAACCTTTGCATTGGCCCTTTAAAGTTGGTTACCGGGAGGCTAAATGCAAAACGTTCTCTGTCCTGGGGGTGTAAGGGAATGGTAAAAAAACAATCCTTAAGGTCAATAATGATTTTGGAATAATTGGAGGGAATAGCTACAGGGGAGGGGAGCCCAGGTTGTAAGGCTCCCATAGAGAACATGGTTTTATTGATCTCTCGTAAGTCCTGGAGTAATCTCCATGTGCCTGATTTTTTCTTAATGACAAATATAGGGGTGTTCCATGGTGACGTGGTAGGTTCAATGTGGCCAGCATTAAGTTGTTCCTGCACTAACATAGTGGCCGCAGTTAATTTAGTTTCAGTTAGTGGCCATTGGTCTACCCAAACGGGGGTGTCTGTTTTCCATTTTATTTTTTCCGCGTGGGGTGCAGGAAGATCAATGGCCATTAGAATAAATTTTGATTTCCTAACCCTTGTCGGTTGGTATTGGGTGTAACTGAAATAGGCTCTTTAATGCCCTGGCTATTTTTTCCTAGTCCCTTGCCAGGGAGAAACCCTTTATTTAGCATTTGACTGGTTACTATTTCATTTGGGCTACACATGATGACTTTTAATTGTGACAGTATGTCTCTCCCCCAAAGATTAACGGGTATTCCTGAGATAATATAGGGTTGTACTTTTCCTGAATTTCCTTCCATATCTGTCCAAGTTAAGATTTTAGAACTTTGTTTTGGGTTGGTAGACTGTCCTATACCTTGGAGGTGGGTATAAGAGGCTTTAGAAGGCCAAGAAGAAGGCCAATGTTTTTCAGAGATAACAGTAGCGTCAGCCCCGGTGTCTACTAGTCCCTCAAATTTTTTTCCTTCTAAATGTAAGGTTAGTAAGGGCCGTTCAGGAGTAATTTGTTGGATCCAGTAGGCATCCGAAGAGCCAAAGGCAGAATCTGACCAGGGATGGGATGAATTGTGGTGATTTTGTGTATTTAGGGGTAATATAAGTAATTGAGCTAGGCATTGGCCTGTTTTAATAGGGACTGGTCCCGAGATTGTTGACACTAGGATTTTGATTTGTCCTGTAAAATCATTGTCTATAACTCCGGGGACTACAGTTAGATCAGCGAGGGAAGAACTCCCTCTCCCAAGGACGAGTCCAAAGGTACCAGGGGGCATGGGGCCATAAACAGTTGTGGAGAGCATTTGCACACCGTGTTCAGGAATTAGTATTGTGTCGGTGGCGGAACAGAGGTCCAATCCTGCGCTTCCAGGGGTGGCTCGTTGGAGGGAGCTAACTCCTGGGCGGAGAGAGCCTGTTTCGGGGGGACGAACCGTACAGCCCCTAGGTTCTGTCCCGAGAATGGGGCCAGGGGTTGGCCCCTTTGGGAGTTTCCCTGTTTCTTAGGTAGGGAATTCCCGTCAATGTCAGTCTTGGAATAGCAATCAGATGCCCAATGTTTTCCCCGTCTGCAGCGAGGGCAGACAGTGGAGGGGGGGGGTCGGGGCGATTTGGCATCAGTCTGTGGAGCAGTGTGAGCCTTAGCTGGACATTCTCGCGAGAAGTGACCGGGCTGTTTGCATGTAAAACAAGTCTTGGATTGTTGTCCCTTGTTGGTCGTTGTGGCAATGTGTGCAGGAGAATGAAACTAGATCCATACCTCTCACCGTATACTAAAATCAACTCAAAATGGATTAAGGATTTAAATATACACCCTGAGACAATAAAACTTCTTAAAGAAAACATAGGAGAAACACTTCAGGAAATAGGACTGGGCACAGACTTCATGAATACGACCCCAAAAGCACGGGCAACCAAAGGAAAAATAAACAAATGGGATTATATCAAACTAAAAAGCTTCTGCACAGCAAAAGAAACAATTAAAAGAGTTAAAAGACAACCAACAGAGTGGGAGAAAATATTTGCAAAATATACATCTGACAAAGGATTAATATCCAGAATATATAAGGAACTCAAACAACTTTACAAGAAGAAAACAAGCAACCCAATTAAAAAATGGGCAAAAGAGCTAAGTAGGCATTTCTCTAAGGAAGATATCCAAATGGCCAACAGACATATGAAAAAATGCTCAACATCACTCAGCATCCGGGAAATGCAAATCAAAACCACATTGAGATACCATCTAACCCCAGTTAGGATGGCTAAAATCCAAAAGACTATGAACGATAAATGCTGGTGAGGCTGCGGAGAAAAAGGAACTCTCATACATTGTTGGTGGGACTGCAAAATGGTGCAGCCTCTATGGAAAATGGTATGGAGGTTCCTTAAACAATTGCAAATAGATCTACCATACGACCCAGCCATCCCACTGTTGGGAATATACCCAGAGGAATGGAAATCATCAAGTCGAAGGTATACCTGTTCCCCAATGTTCATCGCAGCACTCTTTACAATAGCCAAGAGTTGGAACCAGCCCAAATGCCCATCATCAGATGAGTGGATACGGAAAATGTGGTACATCTACACAATGGAATACTACTCAGCTATAAAAACGAATGAAATACTGCCATTTGCAACAACATGGATGGACCTCGAGAGAATTATATTAAGTGAAACAAGTCAGGCACAGAAAGAGAAATACCACATGTTCTCACTTATTGGAGGGAGCTAAAAATTAATATATAAATTCACACACACATACACACATACACACACAAACCGGGGGGGGGGGGAAGAAGATATAACAACCACAATTATTTGAAGTTGATACAACAAACAAACAGAAAGGACATGGTTGGGGGGGAGGGGGGGAGGGAGAAGGGAGGGAGGTTTTGGTGATGGGGAGCATTAATCAGCTACAATGTATATCGACAAAATAAAATTTAAAAAAAAATAAAATAAAAAAAAAAATTAAAAGCACAATGGATACAAATAAAGCACTTTGAATAAAAAAAAAATTAGTTAACTTTAAAAAAAAAAACAAAAAACAAAAAAAAACAAAACAAAGGGTTTTAGAGCAGCTCCAATAGCAAGGCCGAGGGTGTGGGAGGCCCCACCCCAGAGCAAAGCTTAATATAATCAGCAAGAGAACCGCCGCGGTGTGGGCGGATAGTTTCCTGACAGGTGGGGTTGGCATTTTCGTAAGCTAGATGTTTAATGAAGGCGCTTTCGTTTTCGCCTTTCCCGACCAATCGTTCTGCTGCATCAGTTAGTCTGCTAATAAAATCACAATATGGTTCGTCTGGTTTTTGATGAACTTTAGCCAAGGAAGTGGTGGCGGGCCCTTTGGGTAGGAGTCGGCGCCAGGCTTTTAGGCCAGCGACCTGAATTTGGGACAACAATCCTGGGGGGAAAGCAGCCTGAATTTCATTAGTTTGATAAGGAGGTCTCCCTAACATCTTGTCCCTAGTCCAAGTTTTAGAAGTTTTATCCTCTGTATTACGCTGTGCCGTTTCCTGGCAGTTTTCAACAAAGTCTGTGCACCAGAGAACAAAGTCGCCCCCGGAGAGGGTAGCCCTAGCTAGGGAAAACCAATCATTTGGTGTTAGCCACCGATCGCTGAGGCCCTCGAGAAGTGCTAGGGTGTAGGGTGCAGTGGGTCCGTATAAACCAACTGCGGCTTTTAAATCTTTAAGATGTTTAAGATTGAGTCTACGATATTTTTGTCCTTGGGAGAAGTTACTCAGGGTTTCAACCTCAGGTTCCTCCGTATCGGAGGCCTCCTCGGTGGAGAGGGGGTCTTGGGTGTCAGGATCATTTTGATCTTTGGTTTCGCCCTTATCTTGACTGGAATTTATGAGGGTGTGACTGCGTGTGACGGGAAAAGTTAAGACTGGTGGACTGGGTGTCTTCTTCCGTTTTTTGGGTATGGTATCTTTTAGAAGGAGCAAACTAAGTTCATGGTCAAGGGCTTTTATTTCTTTGACTAATTGGACGTGTTGTCGTTTTTGTTGAAGCGTGGATTTGAGGGAGGAAATTTGTTGGGTCAGGGAAGAATTTATTTCTTGTAGGGGGTTGTTTTGAAGGAGTTTCTCAGGCACAGGGCATAGGGGGCCCACAAAAGGAGGGAGTGGTTGAGGGAGGCGATAAGGGGGGGGGTTGGTGGGGAGCGGAGGGCGGCAGATGAAGAACTGGCGCAGTAAGCTGCCAGGAATCCTCGTTATCATGATAATGAGCTGCCTGTTCGTCTAAGGTCTCTTGGTCCTGGGGGGGGTGGAGTTGATCGTTATGAGGGGCGAAGGAAGTGAGGGAGGGGTATAATTTTGGAGCTGTTTTACGAGTCTTTTTAGAGGGGTTAGTTTCAGGGCAGATTGTCTGAAGGTCTTTTCAGGGGGATCAGCATCATGGCTGTTAAGTCCCTCCGGCATGCCTATTACGACAGAGGGGCAAGTTGAGGGTGGGCGAGAACCGTCCTTAAGGGCTGTCTCCCCCACTTGTATTATGTTTTTGATATCCGGGTCCTGAGAATGGGTTTGTAAAATGTCATTAATTAAATTCCAGTAGGAAAAGGTAGACACGGGGACCTTGCTGGGGCCAAAAGTACAATAGTAATCATTGAGACAGTCACCAACCCGTTTCCAGTATTTATGATCAATGGTGCCCTCTTGAGGAAACCAGGGGCATACATCAGTTAAGAAATTGAAAAAACTTCGGAGATCTTTCTTTTTAGCCTTAATTCTGCGCATCTTGAGGGAATCCTTAAGCCCCTTAAGGAAGAGCTCGTGAGAGCTCAATTCCTGTCCCATGATAATCACCTACTCACCGGTCCGATGTCCGCTGGGGCGGCTAGTCCAGCGACGATCAAAATCGAGTCTTGTCCCGAGGATTGATCACCCACTGGCTCGAAACGAGCTCAGGAGCTCAGGGTATGCCAGGCCAGGCGTTTTCCGAGTAGGTGCCAGCAACGTTGTTCCGTGCCTCGGGCCCCACGTTTGGGCGCCAGAATGTCCCGGCCTGCGGGACAGATAAGAACGTGGGCTCGAGGAGGACTACCTGTAGCTGGTGAAAAGGGGGAGGGACAGGAGACACACAGAATGGAGGCAAGACAAAATTCTGATCAAGCCTCAAAATTTTATTGTCAGGCGATTGCTTATATACATAGTGAAGAGGGGGAGGGCTGTCACAGAGTGTGGCAGCTTATGATAGGCAGAAAAGCAGTGGGGTAATAGTGGTGTGGTATGAGAAGAGGAGGTGGGAGAGGTGTTGGCTTGGCGAGCGCGGGCTTTTCTGAGGAAGAAGAGAAAGGCTTACATAAAATGGCTGTTATTTGTTAAAATGGTGGCTATTGTTAAAAATGGCTCCTGACAGGCTAAAATCTAAAAGACCCTGAACGATAAATGCTGGCGAGGTTGCGGAGAAAAAGGAACTCTCATACATTGTTGGTGGACTGCAAAATGGTGCAGCCTCTGTGGAAAATGGTATGGAGGTTCCTCAAACAATTGCAGATAGATCTACCATACGACCCAGCTATCCCACTGTTGGGAATATACCCAGAGGAATGGAAATCATCAAGTCGAAGGTATACCTGTTCCCCAATGTTCATCGCAGCACTCTTTACAATAGCCAAGAGTTGGAACCAGCCCCAATGTCCATCATCAGATGAGTGGATACGGAAAATGTGGTACATCTGCACAATGGAATACTACTCAGCTATAAAAATGAATGAAATACTGCCATTTGCAACAACATGGATGGACCTTGAGAGAATTATATTATGTGAAACAAGTCAGGCACAGAAAGAGAAATACCACATGTTCTCACTTATTGGTGGAAGCTAAAAATTAATATATAAATTCACACACACACACACACACACACACAAAAACCGGGGTGGGGGTGGGGGGAGAAGATATAACAACCACAATTACTTGAAGTTGATACGACAAGCAAACAGAAAGGACACTGTTGGGGGGGAGGGAGGAGGGAGGGAGGTTTTGGTGATGCGGAGCAATAATCAGCCACAATGTATATCGACAAAAGAAAATTAAAAATAAATAATTAAATAATTAAAATAAAATTTAAAAAAATAAATAAGTAAATAAAGGTTTCAGCACTATAAATAATTTTTAATGATTTATACCTTACTGAGTTATTTTGTAGATCAAATCTGATTTTTTAAATGTATTAATACGGGCATAAGTTTAACTTTTTAAATTATATTAAGATTTACTATGAGTTATTTTAAATTTCAGAAGTATTTAGTGAGTGTCTACGATGTATCCGGCATTCTTTTTCTTTTTCTTTTTTTACAAAAAATGTATATTCCTTATAGAAAAATTAGAAAATACAGATAAGCAAAGGAAAAAAAAAAACTATTATTTTACCAGGATATTGCCACTATTAATGTTTTGAACTACTTATTTACAGATGTTTTTCTATGTTTACAATTACACGTAAGAAGTTTTTATATAAAAATGGTGTCTGTACAGTCTTGTTTGTAACTTTTTCCTACTTAATATGTTAAGAACATCATACTTGCCTGCTTATTTATTTATTTTTTACATATGGTTGAGTGACTGTTTAGAATGCTATTGTATTTATGCATCTTGGCTTATTTAAGCCAATCTTCACTTATTTCTAATGTTTTACTTTCATAAAAATACTTAAAATTTTTCTAGGGTAAATTACTAAGAGAACAATTTCTTAGTTAAGAGAGTAAGCATATTTTTAAAGGCTTCTAATATAAAATCACATTGTCCCACTAAAAGTTTGTACAAGTTTATACTCCTATTAGAGGCTTAAAGGAGTACTTGTGTTTTTTCACCTTTGAAAACCCTGGAAGTTTTAAAAATCTCGGACCACGTAATTGGCAAAAGATTGTAACTCAAGGTTGTTTTAACTTAAATTTTATTGTTTAGTAGTAAATTTTGTGCATTTCTTGCTCATTTGCATTTCTTCTGTAGTGAATTAGATGTTGTTTTTGAGTATTTCATTTTGGACTGTTTGACTTTTTCTTATTATTTGAAAGAATGCTTTGTATAGTAAAGATATTAACACTTTGTCTCCTTTGCTGTTATAACACTTTGTCTACTTTGTTATGTAAAAGGCTTTAAGGTTTCCTTAATCTTATATGAATATTTGCCAAAAACAATTTGTGATATTTTATGGGGTTTTTTTGTAGTAATATGTTTTAATCCATCTTGAATTTCATTGTCATATGGTATGAGATAGGGATCTAATTTTGGCACATGATCAGCCAGTTGTTCCAGTAGCATTTATAGAACGGTCCTTCTTTTCACATTGATTTGATTGTGTCTTTTTTTTTTTTTTTTTTTTTTTTACCATATATTGTTACTTTCTTTACTTGGCCTGCTTTTCAATATTTTATTTTATTTCATTAATCTGTCTTCCTACATCAGTACCACAATTAAAATAATTATTGTTTTATGTTTCAGTATTTAATAGTTTTCTTACCCCTTATAGGTCCCCTTTTAAAAATTCTTGATTAGTTTCAAGTTTATATTTCCAGATAAACTTTAATAATCTTTTTGTCAAGTTTCATAAAAAAATCCAATTGGGATTCTGATTGTTCTGTGTAACATTTTAATGTTAATTTGGGGGAACTTAAATATTTTGAATATTGAATCTTTCATCTTATTTTATACTATACCTTTTTAGTTATTCTTTATGTAAAACATTGATCAGGAATGCTTTGTAGTTTTTATGTTTGTTTTTGGTTTTTTGCTTTTTAGAGAGATGACACATTTCTTGCTAGTCTAGATATTTTATTTATTTTATTTTTATTTGTTTTACTATCTTGAAGAGGAACTCTTCTTATAATAAATTTTCTGTTTATTACTAATTTAGAAGAAAGCTAATATTGTGGCATATTTACTTTGTAACTGTTTCAGTAACCTTACTAAATTCATGTTAGGATAGAGAGATCTCTAGCCTTATTGGAGAGATTTTCTAAGATATTGTTCTAATTTGTACTTCTGGAATAAACTCTACTTAATCATGTTGTACTTTAAAAAATATACTACTAGAATTACTATTCAAATGTTTTACTTGGGACTTCTCTTTTAAATGTCTAAGCAGGATTGATCTGTAATTTCCTTGTGTGTGTGTATGTTTGCACATGCATAGAGAGTGTGTGTGTCTGGAGTGTGTGTTTATGTTTGTGTGGGTGTGTAACTACAAGGGCACTTTAAAAATTCGTAGAAAGATTAATGTTGTTTTCTAATTCTATTTTTCCATTAACTTTTTGAAATACCCTCATACTATCTATGTCAGTTTTTGAATTTGGGTTTTATCTCTTCATCTTTTTCTATCTGAAATAAAACATCTTTGTTCCTTAAAGTTTCGAAAATACTTTTTGTTGAAATCAATATTTTTGAGGGGATATATTTTCGAAACAAAAATTTATGGTAATCTATTAATTTGTATAATTGCCTTCCTTTAACGAAATTTACTAATTTATATTTTTGTGGGAAATCACAAATTTCATTCAGTGTTTTGCATTTATTAGTATATAGTTATATATTCTTTTTATAATAACAACTCCTTTGTAACTATGGTTATAGTTCTCAATTTAACATTGTACGCTTATATTATCTTTTTCTCTTTGCTAACTTTTCTAGAGGTCTGTCTATTTTATTGCTCTTAGAACTAGTTCATAGAACTAATATTTAACTATTTTCATTTTTTATTTTTTTGCATTTCATTAATATGTCAACTTTAATTTCTACTCCTTGTAATTTGGACCTTTGTGTGTGTGTGTCTGTAGGTGATGGAACATTATAAATGTTCGAAATAACACTGGAAAGGAGCACTGGAAAGTATTTTCTGTTTGTGAAGTGCAAAGTTCCCAACACGCATTTGTGAATATTACTAATTATATATATAGTGCCTCTATATCCTTGTTTGCTTTTGGTTTATCTATTCTGTTAATTAGAGAGAGAGATATTATTCCACAAAACTGTGCCAAAGCATATGATACATCTACGTTGTGAAGTCTATCCTTTAGTTATATAAAATACTTGCTGTTCCATTTATTGCTTTTTTTGCCTTGAATTCTGACATTAAAGTGTCATCACAAATTACCTTTTGTTTGCATTGCTATTATTTTTCCGATTTATACTAGATTATTGGAGTTTATTCTAGATGTTTACCTTGAGAAAATATGGTTAGATTTTGTTATGTTGAACCTAAATTGAAAGTCTTTCTCTTCTTAATATATGCTTAGGTAAAATATCTAACAATTCCTTTCCCAGAAGGAAACCAATGTTACAAGTATTTTGTGTATTCTTCCAGAGCTAGTTTTTGCATATACATCTAAATATATTTTCATTCTGTAGTACAAATTATAGCATATTATACCTACTTCTGCATCTTACTTTCTTACCTTAACAATATATCTTAGCTATCATTCCATATAGCTCTACCTTACTCTAAGAGTTGCATACTATTCAGTTGTATGGCTGTGCCATAATTTATTCTACCAGTACCCTATAGACAGACATTTAAAATTTGAAAGGCATTTATTATTGCATGCTGTAGTAAACTCCCTGTATATAAACTTTCCCTATATGTACATTCCTAGAAGTTGAATTGCTGAGTCAAAGAAGATGTACATTTTTAAATGAGCATTTTTTTAATCAAAACATAATTGATTGTATATATTTGTGAGGTACATACAGCACTGAATATCAATATATGTATGTGTGCAATATGTGATGCTCAAATCAGGACAATTAGTATATTCTACACTACATATAAAATGCAATCATTTTTTGTTGCCCTTTACCAATTTCTCACTAACCCCCCTCTCCTTCCCTCTTTCCCACCTCTGATAGCCTCAGTTCTGTTCTCTGCTTTTGAAAGTTCGATGAATTATTGTGATTATAGTATCTTTCTTTCTTTTATTTATTTATATATTTATTTTTTTAGGTCCCACTTATGAGTGAGGACATGCAATATTTCTCTTTCTGTGCCTGGCCTATTTAACTTAACATAATTTTGTCTAAGTTCATTCACATTGCTATGAATGGCAGAATCTCATTCTTTTTTTATGACAGAGTAGTATTTCGTTGTGTATAGATATCACATTTTCCTTATCCAGTCTTCTGTTGATGGACATTTAGGTTGGTTCTAACTCTTGGCTACTGTAAATAGAGCTGTGATAAACATGGGAGTGCAGGTATTCCTTCAACATAATGCATTTTACTGTTTATATATATATATATATATATACATGTTTAAGTTTATTTATTAATTTTTTTTACATTCTAAGATGTTGTGGAGCAGTTGAGCAGGAGGTAGAGAGGGGAGGGGGAAAGGAAATAGGGTGGCAGAAGGTGGAAGGAGGGGAGGCATGGTTGAGTCCTGTGGCACCCCCTTCATTCCTGCAGGGAAGACCGGGGGGCTTCCAGTGGTGGCTTGGTGGTTATCACTGTGCTGGCTGTGGGTGTCGGGGGTGTGAGGCCGAAGCCCTTGGCCCCACAATGTCCCAGCTTGGGAGCCTGGGGCACTTACTACAGGAGCTTGGTGGTTGTCATTGGGCTGGTTGCAGATGTGGGGGCGTGTGGCTGAGGGACTTGGTCCTCTCCCTACCCTGGCTTGGGAGCCTGGGGGGCTTCCAGTCCTTCTAGGTTTTATAGGTGTTCTTTGGTGGTATTAGACTTTTACTGGTTAATATCAAACTTTGTTTCTGATCTGGAGGTATTTTGTTTTTTCTTTCAGTTCTGTGTTGTATTATTCACTATTCCCACCACTTAAACTCTGCACTGGAACTAATTTGTTGTCCTTTGGTTACTTCTAAAATAGGGGAACTTCCTGTGGGAACAAGTACTTGAGTCCTGTGGTTGAGCTAAATTGCTGCTTTGCTGCTGATTCCCTGGGGAAGGCTTTTTGCACAGCTCAGGTTTTAATTGTTGACCTTTTAAACACTTCAGGGTCTTATGAGGTCTGATACACCTGGGTTGTGTGGAAACTCTGGTCTGGGCCTGAGACTTTTCAGCAAACTGCACCCTCTGCAGTTCTACATTCTTGACCAGGCTCCACTGAGTGGGCCTGTGCTGATTGGAGGGCAGATCAGCTGTCCATGCTGTGCCCCAGTGTTCCCCTGGTGGGCCTGTCTCCCCCACTCCCCACACTCCAAATACTTCCCATGGGACAGGCCATGCACTGGTCCCTTGTGATGACTCACTGACCTCTGAGTGATTCCTTTTTTCAGTTGTTTTGGGTCCTCACTCCTATGTGGGTCCATGGGAACATGGTTAATGGTCTTGCTGGCCTGGGGGCCACCAAGGCCCTCTTCTCTCCTGCTGTATCCAACCAACTTCATATGAAAGGCACATCTGCGGCTTCTGCCAGCTCTTGCTCTGTGCGATCACCAGCTCCAGCCTTGAAGCAGCTGGGATTCGAAATGGTGGGAGCGATTCTTTCTCTCATCGTGGCTTCTCCTGCCTTCATGCACTCTGTAGGTCTCTCCTCTTCCCCTGAGCTCTAGCAGCCCCAGCTTGTCTGTTATTGCTTTTTAATAGTTGCAAATTGGTTGATTTGTGGGAGAGAGTGATGCTGGGGACAGTCTGTTCCACTGTCGTAACCGGAAGCCCCTTGTGTTAATTTAAATGAGATTAGGCAGTCAGACTTTTTGCTTCAATTCAATAGAGACACACTTTATATTTTATTTTCTCTTTTGCACAAGAGAAAAATAAGAGTGCCAATTATCTCCCAGATATATATAGAAAACTCATTCGTATTTATATTTTTCTGAAAATGTTATGTGAATTTAAATATTGTTATCAGGGAAACACATTATTAAGTAAAACAATCAGTCAGAATTACAAAGTCCTTAGAGACTAAAGATTACATTCAGAAAAGGTGGCAGTAATCTGTACAGTACAGCTGTCTTATAAGACTCCTTTTTAGAAATAACATTTGGAAAGACATTTATATGATGAATATTCACTTTTCTGTGTTTACATCTTGCCAAGATATATTTTGTAAGCAGTTAGAAGTTTTCACAATTTGAAGGCGAGGGCTTGAAAATTCAAAATTTAAATTAAGGAAAGGAAAATGGTGAAATAAGTTAGTACCAAATAGAGTTTGAGGTACATACATTTTACACGTATACATGTATTTCTGGAATAAAATTTATTTGGTCATGGTTTATCATTGGTTGAATATATTAGTAAAGTTGATTTAATAATATCTTACATAGTGTTTTGCAACTATATTCATAACTCTTTATTTACTTTATAATGCTTAAAGCAATTTGAAATCATATGTACTATGCAACGAGATGAATTTCCTGTGAAATCACTACCACATTCAAAATGGAGAACATTTTCATTCTTTGTGGCCCTTTGCAGCAACCCATCATTTTTTCTGCCCCTGCATGCAGGACACAATTGGTTTGCTTTTTTGTCACTATGAATTGTTTGCACTTTGTATAAATAGTTTCTTTGTTTCTTTATTCTTTCTCTGAATACATGTACCTAATGCTTAACATGTGGAAAGATGATTTGGGCAATTGGGAAAAGAGTTTGGGATTGAATTAGTGGCAAGCACATAAAAATTAAGTAAATGAAGAAAATTAAAAAAAAAAACAACTCAGGGAATGTATTAGTCCCTTCCTGTTGCTTATAACAGAAATATCTGAACTGGGTGATTTACAAGAAAATGAAATTTATTGCTTACAATTTTGGAGGCTGGGAAGTCCACAGTCCAGGGAACACATCTGGTAAGGGTCTTGGTGGTGGCAACTGTGACCCAGGGGTCTCACAGGGCAGAAAATGGCAGAGCAGAGAGAGAATCTTAGGTGTTCTCCTTTAGCCCTCAGAATCATTATTAATCCATTCACTATGACATGGTACTACAATCTAATCCCCTCTTCAAGGCCCCTCCTTTCAATTACCATAATAGGACTTCCCATCCTCTTTACACTGTCACAGTTGGGACTAAGTTTTGGGGGGACATTCAGTCCAAGGCAGGGAACAAAAACATTTTTGTGATGAAATAAGAGAGTAGTAATAATAGAGTGTGGGAGTACTTTACACTCTATTATTGGGAGGATGGGGATATGGCAAGTATGCTTATATGTGTAATGGGGGGGATGAAAAAGAGAGAAATCTTTTTTTTTTTGAAAAATCAGTAAGTAGCAATACAAAAATGTTATTTTGAGACATTTTAGGTAAAAATACCAAAATAAATAGGAAAAGAGATCGAAAAGTGGTTGTGTTTGGGAAGTAGGAAATGGGAGAGGGAAGGGCATAGATGACTTTTAATTTTCATAATATGTCGTATAGAATTATCTGACTTGTTAAACTATGTGCATGATTGAGTGTAATAAAAATAAAAGTAAAATGGGAAAAGAAAAAAGATGCACAATTTCAAATAATTAGGTTAATAAACAAATATTCCATTTCCATTACATCGACTTCCAAATATCTTATAAAATAGGGGTGGATTAGTTGTTTATTCTTCTTTAATTTAAACATCAACTGCCTTTTAGCTCTTTGAACATAGTAGTTTTCTCATTCTTTCAAGAGACTTACAAGTCTTATTGAGAAACTAATACCAATACCTCATTTGCCAATGAACAGTGACATTTGCATGAGCAGGTAATTTGCCATAGTTGTGCATATAATCTTACTCTTTTATCACAGTGTAGTGGGGTTTCCTAAGAACTTATTATTCCTGTCATCATTAGGCCACTCCATAATATTGTATACCTGTCATAGTCCTCTTACTCAGTCTTTTCTTTCATGTAAGCGAGCAGGAAATTGCAATACTTTCAATGACCCAAGATGGCATCTGACTTAGGGAAAAGCTATGAACATACACACATAGCCCTTAAAAACTAAAGGTTCAAGTGACCACCAAAGTGGTAAAATATGGTGTATCTATGTGAATGTCCTTTGCTACAGAAATATAACCCAAATATTTAATCTCATATTATATGTATGTATGACTTACTGCACAAATTTTGAGGCTTACAGTTCATTTTCAATTTCTAGATTCAGGATCTGGAATGATTCACTGCACTATACTCTTTAGTTAGAGTGTAACATTTGTAGATCAAATGTTTCTGTTATTAGTGGACAAATAACGGAGAAAGCATATATTATGTAATCATAACTATTTACAGGCTAATCTTTTACCTACAATAATTTTTATTTTTTTCCTAGAATTTTTAAATAAAATAAGCTTTTTGTAAAATTGGAATAGTCTGTCTCTTGTTACATACAGGTATTATTTTTTTCTGAACCTGGTAATTTCCAGTAGTTAAGTTATATTAGGTGAAACCTAGAGCAATGCTTTTAGGAGTTCTATGCTCAAGTATAGAAATTATAGCTTTGGCATATCAATTGTATTTATATGTGACAAATATCTGTATGAACCACAAATATGGTAGCAAGTTGGGGTCCTATAGAATGAAAGGCCATATTTATTTCTTTCATTTTTGAGGTTGACAATCAATACTGGGGAGCATTCCTCATAAGCTAACTTGGTGGTCTAATAAATATTTAGGAATGAGTGATTGGGGTGTGTATTAGGATGCAAGTTAGGCTATTGTAATAGCCCATAATAACTGTAGCTTAAACAATATAGAAATTTATTTCTCTTTTTTGAACCTGTCCAAGCATAAACAATCCAGAACTGATTCAATGGTTGTATAGTGTTAGGAACCCAACAAGATCTTTCTATCTTGTTGCTCTGCCCCACCCTCAACATATGGCTTCCATCTTAAGTTCTAAGATGGCTTTTCTAGCTTCTGTCATTGTAGATATTTTCCAACCAGCAAGAAAGTGAGAAAAATAAGGAGTATTTGCCTTTGCTGTTAAACTCTTAACATATATCATTTCTGCTTTTATTCCTTTGAATCTAGCCTAGCCTGCATTGGAGGCTGAGAAATATAGTCTTAACTGGATTGTTATGTGCTGAAATAAAACTTCTATTATTATAGAAGGGGAAAACAGATATTGGCGAACAATAGGCAGTCTCTGTCACAGGTGGTTTTGAGGCTGTTTTGCAGTATTGTGATAGTATTAAGCCTGGGCAACCAGGCCTAATATAAATTCTGCTTTGCCTCATTATACTGCTCTCAGTTCTACCGTAGTCATTCTGTGTTCTCATTTGTATACCGAAGAAACTAAAATTAAAACTAACCTAAAACTAAAAGTAAGACTAAATTGTTCAGCCTTCCTTGCTAGTTGGGTTCTGGTTAGATTCTGCCAGCGGGAGAGGCACTTGTGCAAGATCAAAAAATAGGAATAAAGCAAAAGTCCTTTTGTTTTTTTGTAGTGCCTCTTGCAGTATCAGCAATGAGTACAGGTTTGTGTATTTCACCTTCAGGGGTGGTAGCAACTTTCCTAACTGAGGGTAATATGACCAGCCCTTCCAAATCTTTGTAACCAATTCTATTATATATTCCTTTGCCTCCAGTATCTAGAGACATATATGTAACTGTTGATATAGTTGACCACTTCACTTCATTCCCCACTAATATTTTGAAGGGAGAGTAAAACAAAAGAAAACAAACAAGCAAAGTAGTATCACATCAAGAAAAGTGAGGTTTTTTTTGTTTTGTTTTGTTTTTTTACAATCTCAGAAAAAAAATTTATTTGTCTGAGAAATATACTATTTGCCCTTCATTTCGGAAAGATAGCCTTGCAGGGTAGAGTATTCTTGGCTGGCAATCTCTGTCTTTTAGTATTTTGAATATGTCATCCCATTCCTTTCTGGCTTTTAGGGTTTGTGATGAAAAGTCTGATGTTAGCCTGATTGGGGCTCCCTTATAGTGATTTGAAGCTTCTCTCTTGCAGCTTTTATTATTCTCTCTTTGTCTCTGAGTTTTGCCAATTTGACTATAACATGTCTTGGAGAAGGCCTTTTTGGGTTGAATACGTTTGGAGATCGTTGAGCTTCCTGGATCTGAAGATCTGTGATTTTTCCTATACCTGGGAAGTTTTCTGCCACTATTTTGTTGAATATGTTTTCAATGCAATCTCCTTTTTCCTCCCCTTCTGGAATACCCATGACTCGGATATTTGAGCGCTTAAGGTTGTCTGATATCTCTCTCAGATTTTCTTCAATGCCTTTGATTCTTTTCTCTTTTTTTTTTTTGTCTGCTTGTGTTATTTCAAACAGCCCATCTTCAAGTTCAGAGGTTCTCTCTTCAAATTTCATAAGCCTGCTGGTTAAACTCTCCATTGTGTTTTTTATTTCGCTGAATAACTTCTTCAGTTCTGCAAGTTCTGCTACATTTTTTTTTTCAGGGCATTGATTTCCTTGTACATTTCAGGTCCTGTATACTTTTCCTCCTTTCACCATGATATCTAGCTGAGTTTTCTTGTATTTCATTCAATTTCCTTAGAATTATCACTCGAAATTCCTTGTCAGTCATTTCAAGGGCTTCTTGTTCTATAGGATCTAGAGCTTGAGAGTTAGTATCCTTTGGTGGTGTACTTTCTTGATTTTTCATATTTCTTGTATCTTTTCTTTGATGTTTATTCATCATGGCAGGGGGTTACACAGTCCACAGGTTTGACACTATTGACTGACTAAGATGTTGCTGTGGTTGCCAATTTGGTATGGCTACCTCAGTGACTGCTCAGTTGGCCACTAGTGCCTTGCATGTGTGGTTGCCTCGGGTCTTGGGCCTCTCTGGGGAGCCACCTCTCTGGTCAGCTTGGACTCTGCCAGACTGCTGGATCACGGGGCAGTACCACAGGGTGTGTGGTCTCTGCTGAGCTTCCACCTCCCATGCTGGACTTCTCCCTGCTTCATGTGCACTAGGCCGGACTTGGGATGGAGCCAGGTGGCAGCGGTGAAGCCTACTTGCTGCTGGATTGCGCGGCAGCGGCCCCCCCACAGGATGTGGGGACTCTACGGAGCTTCTATCTCCCCTGCTGGACGTCTCTGTGCTCCATACGCATTGGGCCGGGCTGGGAATGGAGCCGGTGGCGATGATGAAGCCTATCTGCCGGATCTTGCCATGGCAGCCCGGCAGGGCATGTGGTCTCCATGGAGCTTCTGCTTCCCCTGCTGGACATCTCCCCATTCTGTATGCACTTGATGTTATGTTTTTATAGTTTAAATTGGTTGATTTGTGGGAGAGAGTGACGCTAGGGACTGTGTATTCTGCCATCTTGACCGGAAGTCTGAGCTCTTGTTTAAATGCAAGATGCTCAGTACTTCTCTAGAGCAAATGGCTAGAAGTACTTTAAAGTACAGCTGTTAACCACTTGTTAAAGGAATAACCACACATATTTAGCTAGATTCTTTTAGATTTTCTTTTGTTTGCATCACTAATATTTTTTTTCCTTAAAAATGTTTTCTTTCAGTGGCCCACCATCAACTTTTTGTTTTTGAAGTGGAGAAGCTGACCACTGGGAGGATCAAGGACTTTTCTGAACAAGCATAAGTGACTTTAATCTGAAATGTTTACAGCAGAGGTGTCAGACTCTGAAAGCCTTCCAGATTGCTCGTTGTCGGTGACAATTCACTCTCTTGCCATGTGATATGCTGAGTTGCTATAGAGAGTTACCATACAGAAGAAGATCCTCACCAGATGTGTCCCCTGGACTTTGGACTTCCCAGACTCCAAAAAGTTTCTGAAGCTGAGAAGTCCAAAGTCCATCTGGTGGTGGTGACAGTGACCTAGGGGTCTCACATTGCAAGATGGTGGAAGCAGACAGCAGAAAAAAATTTACTGAAGACTAAATAATCACAGAAATGAAAGTGTTCGTATTTATTGAGCATCTACTACCTGATGAGAACTTTATATTCATTGCTCACTTTAATCTCAGTGCAACCTTGGGAGGTAGGTTTGACCTACATTTTATATAGAGAAATAATCAAGCTCAGACTATTTAAGTAATTGCCAAATTTTAATGTCTGGCAAGTAGTTAAGCTGGGGTTTGACACCTCCCAGTCACAACAGTTATCCATTGCACTTTAGCCATGCTGTGACAAAACAGAAATGAAGGAATTCTCTAGTCTCCTTCTAGCCTTGCAGCTTTAGTGTAACTAACTCCTCTCCAAAACTCCCAGAGCAGCCAGTGCCTCTAAAATCGCAGGTTGACTGACCACATACTTTATAATGGGTTTCTACTTTTTAAATCCATATTTGAAATTTTGTTATTTAATGTTTTGCCTGTTTATATCTAAGAAAATTTAGATATTTAAGAACCCCATTTTCTTGTTAGTGATCAGCATTGCTGCCATTATTTTACTTCACCTACTGAGCATAAACTGTAGTATTGCAAAACCTCTTTGTGATTCTATCTAAAATTGAGAATTTTTTACCTTGACATAGTCATCTTCAGACTCTGTTCTCCTATATTTTTCTTCTTGCTTCATTTTTTTTTTATTGCATCTATATCATTCCAGTTGATGGACTTTATTCTTCTGAAATCAGCTAGGTACCTCAAGTGACCCCAACTTCTTATTTCATACTTTGTCTGATATGATTTAGTGTTCTTGAAGAAAACAATATTTTCTTTCAAATTGAAATATAATTCAACAACTATACAATTCACCTATTTAAAATGTACATTTTAATATTGTTTAGTATATTTACAGATTTGTGCAACGACCACCACCATCAATTTTAGAATATTTTCATTACCCCCCCAAAACCTTTTACCCATTAGTAGTCAATTCCCATTACTTGAACCCCCATCCCTAGGCAAGCACTAATATAAATTGTTTCTGTAGATTTTTCTATTATATACATTTCATATAGAAGTGGAATCATATATGTGACTGGCTTCCTCAGTTTGTATAACGTTTTCAAGGTTCATCCATGTTGTAGCATGTATCAGTACTTCAGTCTTTTGTGTTGATGAATAATATTCCATTGTATGGATATACCACTTTTATTTATCTATTCATCAGTTGATGGACATTTCAGTTACATTTTCACCAGCACTATGTATTAATGCTTCAATTTCTCCACATCTTCATCATCATGTGTTAATACATATGTCTTTTGATTAAAGCCATCCTAGTGGATGGGTGGTTGTATCTCATTGTGGATATGATTTATACTTCCCTAATGACTAATGATGTTGAGCATCTTATTGTGTGCTTATTCGTCATTTGTATATAAAAAGGGTTTTCAAAAAGTTCGTGGAAACATTTGTATTATCTGTTAAGTGTATTTTACTATGAACTTTTTAAAGTACCCTCATATTCTTTGGATAAATGTCTATTAAGATCCTTTGCCCATTTTTAAATTGGTTTATTTGTCTTTTTACTGTTGAGTTTTAAGAGTTCTTTATGTATTCTGGATATAAGTTCCTTTTCAGATATAGGATTTGCAAATATTTTCTGTCATTCTTTGAGTTGTCCTTCACTTTCTTGATGGTGTTCTTTTCAGCACGAGTTTTAAATTTTGACAGAGTTCAATATGTCTATGATTTCTTTTGTTACTAATTCTTTTGGTGTCATATTTAAGAAACTATTGCCTGCCAATCCAAAATGTAGACATATATCAAAACATCATGCTGTACACCATAAATACACACAATTTTTATTTGCCAATTAAAAATAATTTTAAAAAAAGAAACCATTGTCTAATCCAAAGTCACTAAGATTTAAGCATTTTTTTTTTTCTAGGAGTATTATAGTTTTGGCTCTTACATTTAGATCTGTGATCCATTTTGAGTTAATTTTTGTGTACGGTTGTAACTAAGGGATCCAGCGTCTTTTGCATGTAGATATCCAGTTGTTGAAGCATCAATTGTTGAAGGCCTGTTCTTTCCTCATTGACTTGTCTTGGCACCCTTGTCAAAAATCAGTTGACTGAAAACATGAAGATTTATTTCTAGAATCTGAATTCTGTTTCATTGATCTATATGTCTGTTCTTATGCCAGTACCTCATTTTTTTGATTATTATCATTTTCTTGAGTATAAGTTTTAGAATTGGAAAATGTGAGTTCTCCAATTTTGTTCTTCTTTATTAGGATTGTTTTGGTATTTTGGGTCTCTTGAATATCCATATGAATTTCAGAGTCAACTTTGTCAACTTCTGTAAAAAACACCAGCTGGGATTTTAATAGAAATTGCATTGATAATGCAGATCAATTTAGGGAGTATTGCTACCTTAACAATACTAAGTCTTTTAATCCATAGCTACAAGATGCCTTTCCTTTTATTTAGGTTTTTTCTCTAAATTTTTTTCAGTAATGTTTTGTTTTTTTCAGGGTACAAGTGTGATCCTTTTATTTCTAAGTATTTTATTCCTTTGAATGCTATTTATTGTAAATGGAATTGTTTTTTAATTTCATTTTCAAAAATTTAATTTTTGAAATTAAATTCATTTCATTTTCATTGCTAATATATAGAAATATAATAGACATTCTTATTTTTAAAAATCTCATTTTTATTTGAAGTTCTTATAAATGCATTTGATATGGCCTGTTAGTAAAGCACTAGATTTCTAAGCCTGATTTGCCACGTTAGATTAAGAAATTTGTTTTCATAAAAACACATTGAGTCAGTGACGTCAATTCAAGTTTTCTAGAAATCTGAAAAAAAATTGTCATTTTTCTTCTCTTGACGTCAATGGAATTCTTAATCATGAAAATATGTAAAGTATGCTTTGGCCTTATCAATGAACAATAACCTTGGTCAATGAATGATTATGTGAACAATTTCTTTCTTTTTTAAAAAATACTTTCCATATAGTTTCTAAGTGACTGTCAGGCATTGTTTTAAAAAGAACAGGATCTGACAGACATTCTCGAAACTGATTTACTTAAAGAGCTGTTAAATAAATGTGATGTGAAACAAATTGAGAAGGGGGCAAAACTATTTATTGGAAATCCGCAACAGTAGAAATATATACTGTAATTGGTAATCAGGAGCTCCAATGACCTTGACAGAGCTCATAATTGACTTTCATATACTCATTTTATAACCTTCAGCCTTGCTGAACTCCTCTATTAATTCTAATAATTTTTTAGTTTATTTCTTAGGATTGTGCATATACAAGACTGTAATCAGTAAATAGATAGTTTTAGTTCTTCATTTCCAATTTATATGTGTCTTATTTCTTTTTCTTGCCTTATTGCTCTGGATAGAACCTTCAGTACAATGTTAAATAGAAGTGGTGAAAGTGGGCATACTTATCTGTTTCTAACCTTGGAAGGAAAGCATTCATTCTTTCACTAATTGTTATGTTAGCTGTAGGTTTTTTGTACATGCCATTTATTAGATTGAGGAAGTTCTCTACAATTCCAATTGTTGACTGCTTTTTTTTGAGGGCAATTAAAATATTTATTAACATGTTTGAATTAGTGTTCTTTTCAGTCAACAAGTTTACAATGAGTGTTTTTTGTATCTAGCTTTGTGGTAGGTACTTTGAAGATGTAAGATAAATATTCTTTCAATAGATTCAGAGGATTTCTTTTTCCTTGTTCAGAATTTAATTTATTATTTTGTAAATTTTTATTGTTTTTATTTATACATATTTATGGGGTACAGAGTTTACTATCAGTATTTGTGTACAATATATGATGATCAAATCAATATTATTAGCATGTTCATCATTACAAATCGCAATTACTTTTTGTGTCTCTCGCCCAATTACTCTCTATTCCCCCTTCCTCTCTGCCTTTCCTGCCTTTAGTAACTATAGGTCTGCTCTTTCCTTCTGAAATTTTATTATGGTCTTTCTTTCCTTCTTTGTTTCTTAGCTCCCAGTTATGGGTGAGGACATGCAGTATTTCTCTTTCTGTGCCTGCCTCATTTCACTTAACAATTTTCTCTAAGCTCATCCATGTTGCTGTGAATGGCAGAATTTCATTCTTTTTTATGGCTGAGTAGTATTCCATTCTGTATATATACCACATTTTCCTTATCCAGTCATCTGTTGATGAACATTTATGTTGGTTCCATATCTTAGCAATTGTAAATAGAGCTGTGGTGAACATGAGAGTGCAGGCATCCCTTTGACAACTCAACAAGACTTAAATATAAGACCTGAAACTATAACACTCCTAGAAAAAAACAGGGATAATACTTCAGGAAGTAGGACTGGGCAAAGACTTTATGAATAAGACCCCAGAAGCACAAGCAACAAATGAAAAAGGAAACAAATTGGATTGTATCAAACTGAAAAGCTTCTGCACATCAAAGAAAACAATAAATGGAGTGAAAAGACAACCTACAGAATGGGAAAAAATATTTGCGAACTATACATCTGACAAGGGATTAATATCCAGAATATACAGGAACTTAAACAATTTCATGGTTAAAAAACAAACAAACCATATAACCTAATTAAAAATGGGCAAAGGAGCTGAACAGACATTTTTCAAAGGAAGACATACAAATGGCTAACAGGTACATGAAAAAATGTTCAACATCACTAATCAGGAAAATGCGAAGCAAAACCACATTGATATATCATCACACCCCAGCTAGACTGGCTATTATCAAAATGACTGAGAATAACAAATGCTGGTGAGGATGTGGAGAAAAGTGAACTCTTCTACACTGTTGGAGGGACTGTAAATTAGCACAGCCATTATGGGAAACAGTATAGAGGCTTCTCAAACAACTATAGATAGAACTATCATATGATCCAGCAATCCTACTTCTGGGTATACACCTAAAGGAGTGTTAACATGAGAAAGGGTGTTGGGTTTTCTGAAATGCCTTTTCTTCACCTATTGAGATGATCGAGTGGTTTTTGTCCTTTATTCTACTGATACAGTGTATTACATTAATTAATTTTTCAATGTTAAGCAAACCTTGCATTTTTGGGATAAATCCCATCAGATCGTGGTGTATATCTTTTTTGTGTGTTGCTAGAATCAGTTTGATAGTGTTTTGCTAAGGATTTTTACGTCTATATTAATGAGTTATTCGTATTTAGTTTTCTTTTCTCTTGATGTTCTTGTTATCAGGGTAAGACTAGCTTCATAGAATGAGTTGGGAAGTGTTATCACCTTTTCTGTTTTTGGGGAGAGTAACTATATTCTGATTTTTGTAATCCACATTGCTCTGCAAAAAGAGTATGAATCTCTTCCTCTTGACAATTTTACATTGCTAGATCTAAATGAGGAAGACAGTATGTCACAACCAAGAGGTAAACATCCCAGTTAAGAATCATGACCAGAAAATGAGTTTTCTGAATAAGTATATTTACCAACTAAGCAGAGTACCATGCACCATTTATCAATCTCAGAGGAGCAGAACACTGTGTACTGGTTACCAGTCCCAAGGGAGGACCTGCACTACATGCAAGACAGAAAAGATTATCACTTTGTCAACCATCAGGAATAGAAATTCAAACATTTCTGCCCATTGCATCCTGGTATCAGAGACACCAAGGAAAACACAATGTAGTCAAGCACTGGATGGAGCAACACTTTACTTATGCAGGGAAGAGACAGAGCAAGATAAGCTTTAACAGTGTATGTCACTCCCCCATAGCCAACAGGTCTCTCCCAGCAGTACAGGGCATTTGGCTATGCACACCCTTCTTGTGCCACAGTAGAAGAACCCCATCCACCTCCCTGTGGAGGACAGGTATAGCAGTCAGGGTGGCCAGGTGCCATGTGATGCACACACTTAGGTGGAACAAAGGAGCATACATTGGGCTTGCAACTGGGAAAGATATTCCCACACAAGGCAATGTGCCCAGCACAGGCAGTGTGGGCTCTTGGTAAGGAAGTGTTCCAGGCCTAAGGTCCATTCTAACATGGCCACGTGTGAGTCAAAAGATTGTGTGCATGAGACTGCCTTTTCCAACGCTAGTTCAGTTAAAAATTCTTTGGAGATTATCAAACGGGAGTTGGTTGTTTAAGACCATCATGGTACATTTATACTATAATAAGCTATGCAAACTTTAGATAGGTTGAAGTACAGCTACATGTACTTTTATGAAGTATTTCTATGGTATCTTGTTAAGTAGAAAAAACAGATTAAAGATCTGGATGTATACTAGGGTACTTCAAGAAGTTCATGGAAAGATTTGTATTATTTTTTAATTCTATTTTTCCACTAACTTTTTAAATGTCCTGGTATTATGTAATATGCATATGCATGTATGTTCATATATGCTTTAAAAGAAAATGAGGAAGTTATGGAATGAATTTTCTACAATGTTTTCTTAATGAAATGAGTTTTAGATGAACTACACGTTGTAGGTTATCTTTCTGTCTTTGGATATTTACAAATGCAATATTTTATTATTAAGATATTTCCATTAAAAAAAAAACAGTTTGGGGGCACTAAATAACTGGCTGAACTAGTTATGGAATCTCTTTTTTATGACCTGTCTGGGTCCTTTATTTCTTTGATAAGTTACCACATACTCCATACTAGAGTTAATTCCTGTCTAATACTGCATATTCCTTTTCACATGTTAGTCTTGTTTCCTCAATGAGATTATGAATTTTTCCTATTTTTCTTATTTTGTTTTTACATTTTGTTATTATGAAAGCTTTCAAATATAAGAAAAGTTGAAAGAATTATATTGTGAACATTCATGTGTATATTCTCACCACCTAGATTTGACAAGTAGCATTTTGCTATATTCATTTTATCATTTCTATCTATCCATCTTGTCCACTTATACGTATATTATTTTTTGGATGCATTTTCAAGTTGCAAATGTTGGTATACTTTACCTTTTAACACTTTAGTATTCACAACATTAACTAGAGTTCAGTATTTGTTTATGATACTCTTAACTTTTTTGTGGTACACTTTACATAAAGAAAAATCACAAATTTTATTTTAGCATTTGATAAATTTTTACTAATTTCTACACTTGTGTAATTAGAACCTCTATGAAAATATAGAATATTACCATCACTCAATAAAGTTCCTCCATACACCTTCCTAGTTAGTCATTCTCAAGGCAACCACTGTTCTTATTTTTTTCACAGTAGATCAGTTTTGCTTATTTGGAGCTTAATATAGATGTGATCATATGTATAAATGTTTTTGTCTATGGTTTCTTTCACTTAGCATAATATTTTTGAGAATTATCCATATTGTTGCATCTGTCAATAGTTTTTATCTTTTACTTGTTCAGTAATTCCATTGTAATATTATACTACAGTTTGTTTCTTGGTTCTCTTGTTGATGGACACCTGGGCTGTTTGCAGTTTTTTACTGTCATGAATAACGCTGCTAGGGGCATACTTACACAAGTCATTTTGTGGACATGTGCTTTTAATTTTCCTGGATAAAAGGAGTGGAATTGCTAGGTAATAAGACAGGAATATATTTAGTTTTATAAGTAATGCAAGACATTTTCCCAAAGTGGTTGTATCATTTTACATTCCTACTAAAAATGTATGGGAGTTTAGGTTACTCCATATCCTTGTCGACATTTAGTGGTATTTTTTTTCTTTTAAAATAACTTCAGTCATTCTGGTGGTTGTATAACAGTATGTTGTGGTTTTAATTTTTATTTCCCTGATTACTACTTGCACTATTTGCTCTCTTTCAGACAGTTCGGCATGGTTTTCCTTATCAGCCCACAACATTAGCCTTTGATCCAGTTCAGAAAATCTTGGCTATTGGAACGAGAACAGGTGCTATACGAATGTATCCTTGATTTTTGATTCATAGCTCACTACATTAATACCAATTACATTTTCTCAAACATTGAGGTAAGTGAAATATTTATGACCAAATAAAGTTTACTGTTCATTTGTGTTTTTATTTTATTTCTTTAAATTTTTATTGAATCATTATTGATTATACGTATTTGAGGGGTACAGATTTGATTACCAGTATTTGTGTACAATACGTGATGATCGAATCAGGATAGTTGTCATATTTGTCATTACAAAATGTATTGATACTTTAACCAATTTCTCCCTAATCCCTCACCATCCCCTCTCTAATAACTACAGTTCTGTACTTACCTTCTTAAAGTTCAACATATTGCTGTGTTTTGTTTCCTTTTTTCTTTCTTGTAAGTTTATTTATTTATTTAAACTCCCACTTATGAGTGAGGACATGCAGTATTTCTCTTTCTTTGCCTGGCTTATTTCATTTAACATCATTTTCTCCAAACTCATCCATGTTGCTGCAAATGACAGAATTTCATTCTCTTTTATTACTGAGTAGTATTCCATTGTGTATATATACTACATTTTCTTTATCCAGTCATCTCTTGATGGACATTTGGATTAGTGCCATATCTTGGCTATCATAAATGCGATAAGCATAGGAGTGCAGGTTTCTGTTTGACATGATGAATTCCATTCCTTTGCCTATATACCCAGTAGTAGGATTGCTGGATCATATGGTAGCTCTATCTGTAGTTGTTTGAGAAACCTCCATACTGTTTTCCATAATGGCTGTCCTAACTTACAGTCCCACTGACAGTGTGGAAGAGTTCTCCTTTCCTCTGCATCCTCACCAGCATTCGTCATCCTATCTTTTTATAATAGCCAGCCTAACTGGGGTGAGATAATATCTCGGTGTGTTTTTGATTTGCATTTCCATTATCATTAGTGATATTGAACATTTTTTCATGTCTTCTGCTGTGAAATATTTATTCAGCTCCTTTGCCCATTGTTTTTTTGTTTGTTTGTTTTTTCTACTGTTTAATTGTTTGAGTTCCTTGTATATTCTGGATATTAATCCCTTGTCAGATATAAGTTTTGAAAATATTTTCTCCCATTCTGTAGGTTGTCTTTTCACTCTGTTTCCTTTGATATGCAGAAGGTTTTTAGTTTGATATAATCCCATTTGTTTATGTTGTTCATTTGTTGCTTGTGCTTTTGAGGACTTATTCATAAAGTCTTTGCCCAATCATAATCTTGAAGTGTTTCCCCTATGTTTTCCTCTAGGAATTTTATAGTTTCAGGTTTTATATATGTCTTTAATCAATTTTGAATTGATTTTGGTGTAAACAGTGAGAGGTAGAGGTTTAACTTTATTCTTCTGCAAATGGATGTCCAGTTTTCCCAGCACCATTTCTTAAAGAGGCTGTCTTTTCCCAGTGTATGTTCTTAGTGCCTTTGTCAAAGATCATCAGTTGGATGTTAAATACATGGATTGATTTCTGGGTTCTCTATTCTTTTCCACTGAACTGAGTGTCTCTTTTTATGCCAGTACCATGATGTTTGGGTTACTATGGCTTTGTAGTATAATTTGAAGTCAGGTAGTGTAATGCCTCCAGCTTTATTCATTTATTTTTGCTCAGGATTGCTTCGGCTATTTGGGGTCCTTTGTTTTCCATTGTTTCTGTGAAGAATGTCATTGGTGTTTTGATGGGGATTGCATTGAAGGCGTAGATCACTTTGGGAAGTATGGACATTTTCTCAAAGTTAATTCTTCTATTCCATGAAAATGGAATATCTTTCCATCTTTTAGTGTCCTCTTTAATTTCTTTCAGCCATGATTTGTAGTTATTGTTGTAGAGATCTTTTACCTCCTTGGTTAAATTTATTCCTAGGTTTTTTTTTTTTTTTTTTTTTTGGTAGCTACTGTAAATGTGCTTGCTTTCTTGATTTCTTTTTCTGGTAGTTCATTGTTGAAGTATAAAAACACTAAAAAATACTACTGATTTTTGTATGTTGATTTTGTATCCTGTGACTTTGATGAATTTTTTTATCGGCTCTAGGCATTTTTTGGTAGTCATTTATTTTTTCTATATATAGGATTATGTCATCTACAAACAGGGACAGTATGACTTCATCCTTTCAATTATTTTTTAAATTTTTTAATTTAATTTTTAATTTAATTTCAACTTCTGAATATACATTGTAGTTGATTTTCATGACCCTTTACCCATTCCTCTTTTCCCCCTCTTTTTCTCCCCTCCCCCATCATATCTGTTCACTTGTCTTAACAAGTTCAAGGAATTGTTGTGATTGTTGTGTCTTCTTCCCGCCCAACCCTTTATTTGTTTGTGTGTTTATTTATTTATTTATTTTTAACTCCCACAAATAAGTGAGAACATGTGGTATTTCTCTTTCTGTGCCTGACTTGTTTCACTTAATATAATTATCTCTAAGTCCATCCATGTTGTTGCAAATGGTAGTATTTCATTTTTTTATAGCAGAGTAGAATTCCATTGTGTAGATATACCACAGTTTCCTTATACACTCATCTGATGATAGACATTTGGGCTGGTTCCAACTATTGGCTATTGTAAATAGTGCTGCAATAAACATTGGAGTACAGGCATCCCTTCGGCTCTTGACTAATTGCTCTGATGAGTACTTCCAAAACTATGTTTAATAGGAGTGGTGAGAGTGGGCATCCTTGTCTTATTTCTGCTTTTAAAGGAAAATCTTTCAGCTTTTCCCCATTCAGGATGGCACTGGCAGTGAGTTTGTCATATATGGCTTTCACTGTGTTCATATACTTTCCTTCTATAATTAATTTTCTGAGACTCTTTATCATGAAGTGATGTTGAATTTTGTCAAATGTTTTTTCTGCCTCTGTTGAAATAATCACATGGTTTCTGTCCTTGATTTTGTTGATGTGGTGTATCACATTCATTGATTTGCATATTCTGAACCATCTTTGCATCCCTGGGATGAATCTTTCTTGATCATGATGTATAACCTTTTCGATGTGTTGCTGTATTCTGTTTGCTAATATTTTGTTGAGGATTCCTGCATCAAAATTCATCAAGGATATTACCCTGTAGTTTTCTTTTTTCTGATTTTGATATCAGGACAGTGCTGGCCTCATAGAATGATTTTGGTAGAATGGCCTGTTTCAATTTTTTAAAATTGTTTGGAAAGGATTGGTATTAATTCCTCTTTAAAGTTTTGGTAGAATTTAGCCATGAAATTATTTCTTCCTGGGCTTTTTTCATCTGAAAATTTGCGATTAGTTCTTCAATCTCATTGCTCATTACTGGACTATTGAGGTTTTCCATGTCTTCTTGGTAGTTTGTATGCATTGAGACATTTATACTTTCCTCCAGGTTTTGATTTGGTTGGTATAAACTTGTTCATAATAGTGTCTAATGATTCTTTGTATTTCTGTGGTATTGGTTATAATGTCTTCTTTTTCAATTCTGATTTTGTTATTTGGGTCTTTTCTTTTTTTAATCTAGCTAATGATTTCTGTTTTTTATCTTCTTAAAAAACAACTTTTGTTTTGTTGATCTTTTGCATTTTTTTGGTCTCTTTTCTTTAGTTCTGCTCTGCTTAATTATTTCTTTCCATCTACTAATTTGGGGGTTGGATTGTTCTTGTTTTTCTAGTTCTTTGATTGTGGTTAGGTTGTTTATTTGGAGTCTTTCTCTTCTGTTGATATAAGCATTTATTCTAATAAACTTCTCTCTTAGTATTGCTTTGCACTATCCCTAGATTTTGGTATGATCTGTTTTATTTTCATTAGTTTCATGAGTTTTTGATTTCCTGTTTAATTTTTTCTTTTACCCTTAGGTCGTTCATGAGCATGTTGTTTAATTTGTATGTATTTGTATGGTTTCCTGAGTTTTGCTGTTTATTGATTTCTAATTTTGATCTTTTGTGGTCTGAAAAGGTACTTGAAATAATTTCAATGTTTTAAAATTTGTTGAGGCTTGATTTGTGGCCTAACAAGTGATCTCTCCTGGAGAATGTTCCATGTGCTAATAGGAAGAATGTTTTTTCTGTGGTTATTGGATGAAATGTGTAGATGTCTGCCAAGTCCAATTGGTCTAAAGTGTAGTTTAAATCCTGTGTTTCTCTGTTGATTTGTTGCCTAGATGATCTGCCCATTGTTGAGAGAGGGGTATTCAGGTCCTCAACTATTATTGTATTGGGGTCTCTTTCTTTATTTCTAATAATGTTTGCCTTATATATCTGAATGCTCTTATGTTAGGTGCATATGTATTTATGATTGTTATGTCCTTTTGGGAAATAGATCCCTTTATCATTATATAATTACCTTCTTTGTCTCTTTTTATAGTTTTTGGTTTAAAGTCTATTTTACATGATATGAGAATGGCTACTCATGCTCGTGTTTAGTTTACATACGCATGGTATATCTTTTTACATCCCTTTACTATTAGTTTGTTTGAGTACTGACAGGTGAGGTGACTGTGTTGTAGACAGCATATAGTTGGGTTTTGATTTTTAATCTATTTGGTTGGTCTATGTCTTTTGAGTTGGGGATTCAATCCGTTTACTTTTAGGGTTGTTATTGAAAGGTATTATCTTATTCATGGCATTTTATTAATTTTCGTGTGGTTGTTTTAAATGTCTTTTGTTCCTTTCTTTCCTTTTATGTTTGTCTTTGGTGTTCATTGTTTTTTTGAGGCAGTAAGATGTAGTTTCTTTCTCCTTCTCAATTGCATATTTGTTCTACCAGTGGGTTTTGTTCTATCTTATATATACACAGTGTTGATAATTTTTGTTTTTTGGATTCCAGATGCAGGACGCCCTTGAGGATTTCTTGTAGGGCTGGTCATGTAGTGGTGAACTTCCACAGTTTTTGTTTGTCTGAGAAGGACACTATTTCTCCTTCATTTCTGAAGGATAGCCCTGCTTGGTATAATATTCTTGGCTAGCAGTTTTTTCCTTTTAGCACTTTGAATGCATTATCCCATTCTTTTCTGGCCTATAAGGTTTCAGCTGAGAAATCTTGCTATTAGTCTAATGGGGGCTCCTGTATATGTGACTTGACACTTTTTTCTTGCTGCTTTTAGAATTCTCTCTTTTCTTTGACTTTTGACTTTTGGATTGAATCTGTTTGGGGATCTTTGAGCCTCTTGTATTAGTAAGTTCATATCTTTCCAATAATTGGGAATTTTTCTGCTGTTATTTCATTGAAAAGGTTTTCATTGCCTTTTCTTTTCCTCCCCTTCTGGAATCCCCATGATTTGGATGTTTATTTGCTTATGATTGTCTGATAGCTCTCATAGATTTTCTTAATTTTTTAAAATTCTTTCTTTTTTTTTTTTTTGGTCTGCCTGGGTAATTTCAAAAAGACTGTCTTTGGAATCCTAAATTCTTTCTTCTGCTTGCTCTAGTCTACTGCTTAAGCTCTTGGTGGTATTTTTTATTTCATTCAATGAATCCTTTAGTTCCATGAGTTCTGCTATATTCTTTTTAAAGATATTTATCTCTTTATGAAGTTTCTTCTTCATATTCTGTATTGTTTTTCTCATTTTGTTATGTTGTCTATTTGAGCCTTCTTGTACCTCACTGAATTTCCATTAGATTGTTGTTTAGAATTCCTGTTCAGTGATTCCAAATTTCCTGCTGTTTAGAGTCTGGTACTTGAGAATTCCGAATTTTCCCGCTGTTTAGGGTCTGTACTTGAGAGTTATTGTATTCCTTTCACGGTGTTATATTTCTTGTTTTTCTAGTATCCATACATTGATGTCTGGTCATCCAGTGGAGTAGTTGCTTCTTCTATTACACTGGAATTTCCTTTGAGGAGGGAGTCTCCCTTCTCTATATGGGCTTTATATTGACTGTTGGTCTTGAGCAGAGTTACTGGCACCCCTCCTAGTGTTTCATGTCCCTTATAAGTGCACTAGTTTGTGCTGAATGTGCTCAGTTTTGATGGATAGCCCTGGGTGAGGTTTCTCTTTTCTCTTTTCTGCAGGCAGAGGCTTCTCCTGGGTCCTCACTTCTCCCTCTTTCCTCTTTCTTCCTGCCTGTTAAAATGCAAGAATACCTGGATATGATGAAGGAGATCTGGTGGTGCCTGGGCTGGGCATCAGTGGGGAGTGAGACCATCTACTGTGCAAGTAAAAGGTTGGCTGTAGCAGTACTGCTCTTTGGTTGGGGGTTGGTTATGGCAGCAGCCACAAGGTCATGCTTTCCTTTGCAGTTGGGGTAATAGACTGCCATGAGTGGGGCTGCTGAACTGCTTCTCAGGATGTGAGTGGGGCCACTGGGCAAGCCCTTAGCAGAGTGTCCTCTTTTTCTGCTTGTGGGCAGTAGGTGGTGCTGCAGGATGGGCCCTCAGCAGGGTGCCCAGTCCAGCAGTCTGTGGGCACTAGGCGGGGCCACTGGGCTGGTTGGACCACTTATGGGCAGTGTGGAGGGCCACTGGGCAGTCTTGCAGTAAAGGGGCCAGTGCATTTGCTTCTGAGTTGGCAAATTTGCTAGACAGGACCATTCAGGGTGGAGCTGCCAGGTCATCCCTCTGAAAGGGGTGACACACTTTATTTCCACTGATTCTAGGGGATATTCTTTATGGTAGAGATCCATGAACTATATTTTTGACTTGGAGGCTCAGGTTTGCAAAACTCAGCTGTCAGTGCTGGGGTTTGTGGGGAATGGGGTATGTCCACCTAAGGAGGGTCTGCCTATGTGAGTGATCTCTGGCCAGGGACATGGGGGTGTGCCAATTCAGCAGGACTAGAGTTGGCTTCTCAGACTGTAGAACAGACTTACTACTGTTGTGAGCCCAGGCTTCCAGCTGCCAGGATCAGGGCATTGAAGCCTCTCCCAGTGTGCTGGGTAGAGGACAGAGCCTTAAGGCTGGGGAAGCACTGTGGCTACTGGCCCCAGGGCAGGGTGCACTTCTGTTAACAGGTCTGGTTTCAAAATGGTTCCCATCTGTATTGGCTTAGGTCCTGAGGGTGGGAGAAGGGGAGTGCATCATCTGTGCTAATGTTCTAGGGTGCTGTCCACACTTGGCTCCAGACTTGAACTGCCAAAGGATCTGTGGGCCTGTGTGTTAAGGATGGAGGTTGGTGTGGATCCTCTGCCTACACTTTTGTTGCCAGTGAAATTTTTTCTCTGCCAATCTGGTGTTGGAGATGTGGTGGCTGAGGCCATGTACCTCTCTCTTTTCTCTATGTTACGCTCCTGGATTTTCATTGTCCACAGCAATCTCACCAGTGTCCTGTTGTGCTCTCACACTCTACCATTGATGCCCCTGTCAGTATTGAGCTGTCTGATAGTTGTTCCAGTCCTTTTCTGTGGGAAGAACATGCCCTGGGCACCTCTAGTCCTCCATCTTCCAGTTTATTGTTACTTTATTTTTTTTTCTTTATTTCTTTTTTAAAGAAAATGTAATTTTATTAATATTCTTTTTAACATTCTAGTATGTTGTTGCAGAGCAGTTGGGAGGGATAGGGAAAGGGGAAGGAAATATGATGGAAGAAGGAGGAAGGAGGAGGGGTGGGATTGAAGTCTGTGGCACCCCCCTCATTCCCACAGGGAAGAGCGGGGGGGGGCTTCCAGCAGTGGATCACTTTGGG
Organism: Cynocephalus volans; assembly: GCF_027409185.1. Taxonomy (NCBI): domain Eukaryota; kingdom Metazoa; phylum Chordata; class Mammalia; order Dermoptera; family Cynocephalidae; genus Cynocephalus; species Cynocephalus volans. Next base: position 124,283,202 of record NC_084460.1, on the reverse strand, counting down.
TAGTATGGGTATTTTAACAATATTAATTCTTTCAATCATGAACCCAGAAAGTCTTTACATTTTTTTGGTGTCCTGTTCAGTTTCTTTCATCAGTATTTTATAATTTTCCTTGTAGAGATATTTCACATCCTTGGTTAAATTTATTTCTAGGTTCTTTTTTTTTTTTTTTTTGTAGCTGTTATAAATGAAATTGCTTTCTTGATTCTTTTTCAGCTAGTTCATTGTTGGTGTATAGAAATGCTACTGATTTTTGCATGTTGATTTTGTGTCCTGAAACTTTACTGAATTCTTTGATCAGTTCTGAGTTTTTGGGTGGAGTCTTTAGGTTTTTCTGTATATAAGATCATGTCCTCTGCAAACAGAGATAATTTGACTGCCTTCTTGAATGAAATGTCTGGAAAAAACAAAAGCAAAGGAGAAAAATAGACTTTCTCAGACAAACAAAAAATTAGAGAATTTATTGCCAGTAGAACTGCCCAGAAAGATGTTAAAACAACTTTTTTAAGTAAAGGAAAATTATATAGGTCAAAAATATGAATCTACATAGAGAAAAGAAAGAGCATTGGAGAGGGAATAAATGTACGTATGTAAAATCTTTATATATTCTTAATTGACCTAAAAGATTATTGTTTATTTAAGCTCATAATAACAATGCATTCTTTGATTATTGGATAAGTAAATTAAAGAAGAACAATGTCATTAGAGGCAGAGGGAGGAATTGTGAATACTGTGTTAAAGGTACCTGAACTGCATATGAAATGCCATAGTGTTATTTGAATGCAGACTTAAATTAGTTATAAATTCATGTTGAAAACTCTAGGACAACTACTAAATTTTTTTGAGCAGTATAATTTTATGCTAAAAGAGGAGGAAAATAATAATAATATATTATGTTTAATTAAAACCATAGAATGAATAAAAATAGGGGAAAAGAAAACAAAGACAAATGGAATGAATAGAAAGCAGTTATAAACATGGTAAATTTTAATTCAGCTGTATCAACAGTCATTTTAAATGTGAATAATCTAATATATAAAGATAGTGGAAGACAAAAAAGAAACACAAAGTAGAAGGGCAACAAATAGAAACAGTAATAAATATAGTAGATATATTAATCTGACTATTTTAACAACCACTGTAAACATCAACAGACTAAATAAACCAGTTAAAAGATAGAGACTGTCAAAGTGGATTAAAAACAAGACCCAACTATGTGTTGTGTACAAGAAACCTTTAATTTAAAGATACAGGGTGATTACAACTAAAGGGATTAAGAAAGATAACATGCTAACACTAATAAACAAAAGCAGGAAAAATTATATTAATTTTAGATAAATTAGATTGCAGAACAATGCAAATTATGGGGGATAAAAAAGGTCATTATGTAACAATAAAGTAGTCGATTCTCCAAGAAGACCCAGCAATCCTTAATGTGTATATACTTAACAACAGATCATCAGAATATGTGAGGCAAAACTGACAAAACTGTAAGGAGAAATAGACCAATTCACTATTATAACTGGAGACTTTAACACCCCTCTCTCAGTAATTGACAGATCCAGCAGGCCAAAAATCAGTAAGGGCATAATTGAACTGAATAGCGCTATCAATCAACTAGATGTAATTGACATTTATAGAATACTTCATCCAACAATGGTAGAATATACATTGTTCTTAAGATCACACAGAATATTCACCACGATACACCACATTCTGGGCCATAAAACGCACCTTGTTATGTTTGAAAGAATAGAAATCATAGAAAGTATGCTCTCAGGTTGCAATGTAATTAAACGAAAATCAATAGCAGAAAGATACTGGACCATCCCAAAATACTTGGAAGTTAAACAACATACATCTAAATAAACACTTGGGTCAAAGAAGTCTCAGGAGAAATTTAAAAACATTTTGAACTAAATAAAAATAAAAATGTAATTTATCAAAATTTGTGAGATGTAGCAAAGCCATGCTTGGAGGGAAATTTATAGCATTGTATGTATATATTAGAAAAAAAGAAAAATTTATCATTAATAATTGAAGCTTCTGCCATAGAAAACTAGAAAAAAAGAGCAAATTACATCTAAATTAAGCAGAAGAAAAGAAAAAAAAATCAATGAAATTGGAAACAGGAATAAGTAGAGAAAATCTATGAAACCAAATCTTGTTCTTTAAAAAGATCAGTCAGATCAGTTAGTTAACCATCCAGGTTAACTAAGATAAGACAACATAAGACAGAAATTAATAGTATCAGAAATGAAAGAGAGGCCATTACTGCTCATCCCATGGACATAAAAAAGACAATACAAATATATTATGAACAGTTCTATGCCCACAAATTTGATAAACTATGGACTGATTCACTGAAAGACCCAATCTACCAAACTCACATGAGAAGAAATAGATAATCTGAACAGGCCTCTATCTATTAAAGAAATTGAATAATTAATTAATAACCTTCCCAAAGAGAAAGCACTGGGCCATGATCGGTTTACTGGTGAATTCTCCCAAACAGTAAAGAAAAAATTATACCAATTCTCTGCAATCTCTTCCAGAAAATAGAAGCAGAGAGAATACTAACTCACTAAGTCCATGAGGTCAGCCTTACCCTAGTACCAAAACTCTACAAAGATGGTATAAGAAAGGAAAATTATGGACCAATATCTCTTACAAATGTAAATGCAAACATCCTCATCAAAATATTAGCAAATTGAGCCCAACAGTATGTAAAAAGAATTATATACCATGACCAAGTGGGATTCGTTCCAGATATGCAAGGCTGGCTCAGTAGTCAAAAACTGATCATTGTAAACCATCACAGTAACAGACTAAAGAAGAAAAATTATATGATTATATCAATATGTGCAGAACAAGCATTTGACAAAATTCATCATCTACTCATGATAAAAACCCTGAGCAAACTAGGAATAGAAGGGAACTTCTTCAACTTGATAAAGAACATTTACAAAAAACCTACAGCAAAGAACCTATACTTAATTGTGGGCACCTAGATGTTTTTCACCTAAGATGTTTTCACGAACAAGGCAAGGATGTGCCTCCAATAACTCCTATTCATCATCTTAGTAGAAGTCCTAGCTAATTCAGTTAGACCAGAAAAGGAAACAAAGCTGTACAGATTGGGAAGGAAGAAATAAAACTGTTCAAGATGACATGACCATCTACATAGCACATCCCATAAAATTAATAAAAACATTCCTGAAACTAACAAGTGATTACAGCAATGTTGCAAGATACAAGGTTGATATACACATGTCAATTGCTTTCTTATATGCCAGCAGTGAACGATTAAAAACACAATACCATTAGCATTGGCACTGGAAAGAATTGAAATAGTTAGATATAAATATAACAAAATATGTACAAGATCTATATGAGGAAAATCACAATACACTGATGGAGGAAATCAAAGAAGATCTAAATAAATGGAGAGATATTCCATGTACATGGATAGCCAGAATCAATATTATCAAGATCCAGGTCTCAGCTTGATCTATAGATTCAACTGAATCCCAGTCAAAATCTCAGCAAGTTATTTTGTGGATAACAGCAAACTGATTCTAAAGTGTATATGCAAAGGTAAAAGACACAGAATAGCCAACACAATCTTGAAAGACAGCAGTTGGTAGAATCACTACTGGACTTCAAGACTTATTATAAAGGTGCAGTAATTAAGACAGTGTGGTATGGGTGAAAACAATAAACAAGTAGATCAATGGTGGAGAATAGATAACCCAGCAATAGACCTATATAAATATAGTCTACTGATCTTTGACAAAGGGGCAAAGGCAATTCAATGTTTAAAGTATAGTATTTGAAACAAGCAGTGCCAAACAGCTGGACATCCACATACCAAATAAATAAATAAATAAATAAATAAATAAATAAACTAATTAATTAATTAATTAATTAATAATTAATAATAAATAATAAATAAATGAATGAATCTAGACACAGACATTACACCTTTCACAAAAGTTAACTCAAAATTGGCTATAGACCAAAATGTAAAACACAAAATTATAAAACTCTTAGAAGATAACATAGAAGAAAATCTAGGTGACTTTGGGTCTGGCTATGGCTTTTTAGATATAACAATAGAAGCACAATCCATGAAGAAAAAACTTGATAATTTGTATTTCATTAAAATAAAAATTGCTCTGAGAAACACACTCTTAAAAGACAGTCCACACATTGGGAGAAAATATTTGCAAAACACATATCTGATAAAGGACTGCTCTCCAAAAATACAAAGAACTCTTAAAACTCAACAATAAGAAAACAAACAACCTGATTTAAAAGTTGGCAGAAGTCTGAATAAACATCACCAAAGAAGAAATACAGATGGAAAATAAGTATATGAAAAGATGATCAGCATCATATGTCATTAGGGAATTAGAGCAGGTCTAGAGTAGCTTTACTTTAGGGACTGTTTAGTCCTATTACTAAGGTAAAATCTTTTTGGTACTTCTAGTGAATGCCTCTGGTTGAGCATTGGGGTATCTCCACTTTCAGTATTTGTAATTCACATACCTCCTAGTGTTCTTTCAGCTCTGGGATCCATTCAGCTTATAGCTCCCTGGTCATTCTTTTTCTTATTTGTGAAGTTTTACCATTGCATGCATATCTTAATATTCGGGAAAGACTCAAGGGGATTTTGAGGATTTCTGAGCTCTTTTTCTGAGTAGCTTTTCCCTATCCAAAACTCTTCCTCACAACTTCCAACTGCCTCAACCTTTCTCAACTACAATTTTTGTATCATAAACTCAGTAAGATTATGATGATCTGTTTGGGACCCCCTTTTTTGCAGTGCAACCTGAAAATATAACTTTACATTATATTTGCCACTTCTTCCTGATTTTACTTTTCCTTCCCCTTTTCTGTACTCTTCTCTCTTATTCTTTTTTTTTTAATGTCAAACCTCTTCTAATGGATGGTTTCTCTACTTACTCAATTTGCATTCAGTTGTTACCCCATGTTCATCAAGTGTTGGCATATATCTTTTCTCTGAAACTGCATTAGCTAAGATCATAAATTACCCCACTGCCAAATCATTGAACACTGTTCTAGGTACTGAGAACATTATCATTGAAGAAGACATAAAGGCCTGTGCTCTCATATTGCTATATTTTACTTGGAGGGAAGCAATAATAAACAAATAAAATGAGAAAATATAAGCTAGCGATGTGTTATAATGAAAATAAAATAGGAATGTGTGATAAAGAGTGTCTATGTATTACTAGGTTGGCTGTTTGGGAAAGGATCTCTGAGTAAGTGATTTTAAAGCTGTAACATGAATATCAAAGATTTAATAGGGCAGTGATATATAAGATCTAGAACAAAGATCCTTAATTGTGAGTTGGCTTGGGTTATTAAAAGAACTGTAAAAAGTTAACTGTGCTTGGAACATAGTGATTGAGGTTGGAGAAGAAGCAAGTACTGAATCATGTAGAGCCTTTTAGGTGAGGGTAATAAATTTGGATTTTATTTTAGAGGTAATGGGAATTCACTGAAGGGTTTTAAACAAGAGAATTAAATAGTATAAATTTTAAAAAGCTATTTGTGTAAATAATGCATTGTAGGAATCCAAAAACAAAAGCAGTAAAACTGGTTTTAGTAGACTGTTTATTATTAGGTAACTTATTTCTGAATACCAGATAAGACAATTAGTGTAAGCCCACGCATCAGGTAAAGATATATCTGAATCAACAGTTGATGGTTTACAGACACTGTTGGGATTTGAGAGCCAAAAGCAGGTTTTGGAAATGCAAATGTTTATAAAAATCAGACTGGTAACTTAAATGAATAAAATGTAAGAAATATAGGGAATAGTAAAAACTTTAGCAAACTGGAAATTGTGTACAATTTAAAGGGGCAGCTATGGCCCAGCTCTAGATGCTATGTAGGAATTCAAGTTCAGATCTGATTATTCAAGAGAAAATATTTGCACTATTGTTTTTGTACTTAGGAGAAATTCGTTTATGTATAAGAAATGTTTTTAAAGAGCAAACTTATAGGGTTGAGTTATAAACAATAGTATTCTTACTTCAGTTTGTTATATGCTATCTGTAAGGCATTTGTGGTACAGGCAAGCAGAGTGATCCACTAGGTAGTTAGATATATTTTCCAAAACTTGAGAGAAAATTCTGAGCTGCAGATAAAGATTTGGGACACCAACATATAATTGTAATTGAAGCCTGAGATGGTCCAGGAATAGTGAGTAAGGTGTGAAAAAAAAGAAGTAGGTCTACAAAGGAACCTTGGAAATCATACAAGGGATCTTTAAAAAGTGTATGAAAGGATTGTATTATCTTTTAATTCAAATTGTCCTCAAACTTTTTCAAGTACCCTCATGTAAGAAGCAGAGGAAAATAATTTCCCAAAGGAAGCTGAGAAGTGATGGCCAAAAAGAAAGAAATGGGAGAGTATGGTTACTATAAGGAGCCAAGGGTAGAAGAGTATATCAAGAAGAAAGATATGATCATAAAGTCAAATACTGCAATAGTGGTCAAGTCAGAGAAAGACTGAAAAGCAGTCATTGAATTTAGCTACCAGAAAGTTATTGTTGACCTTACTATCCACTAGATAATAAATTCATGTGATTTTTATAGAATATTTTTCCATTTGGTGTTAAACCAGTATATTAACAAGTTCTCTGTAATTGTCATTCTAACTTCAGAGCTCTTATGTTTTCATGTAACTAATAACTTATTTCAATAATAGAAAGATAAATCATAGTTTTTTATGTAAAATTCTGTACTTTGAGTTCCATTAACATTTGTTATAATTATATAAACTAAATGTCACCACTAAAAAGAATAAAGCAAATTATGAAAATATGAATTAAACTGATGAATAAATTATTGCTTTAAGAAATATTTTGTCTTATTAAAACATGGTATTTTCTTATGCTATTTCTGTGTTTTTTAAAATTGAATCTATGCTGGTCTTTTGGATAGTAACTACTAAAATAGCACAAGGAAACTAAGCTTTGGATGTTATTTAAAAACATGCATCTCTAAAATACCATCTTCTTATCTTTTTTTATATGTTGTTTAGTTCTTTTTCTTTTTTTAAAAAAATTATTTATTTATTTATTTATTATGAATATTCATGAGATACAAAGCTGATTGTCCCCCCTCCTGTCCATTATGTGGGGGCCAGATTCATACTGGGGGCATATCCATTACCAGAAATTACTTTTGTAGACTTTGTCCCCTCCCAATTATTCCCCAACCTTCCTCCCCTTCCCCCTGTCCCCTCAACTCCAATTTATAGCCCTAGGAATGTTCCCTCCCTCTGTTGGATCATGGCACTACTGTGGTCTTCCTTTCCTGCCTTCCTTTCTCTCTTAGCTCCCACATATGAGTGAGCACATGCAGTATTTATCCCTCTGTGCTTTGCTTGTTTCACTCAACATAAGTTTCTCTAGGTTCATCCATGTTGCAAATGGGAGTATTTCATTCTTTTTTATGGCAGAGTAGTATTCCATAGTGTATATATACCACAGTTTCCTTATCCAGTCATCTACTGACGGATATTTAAGTTGGTTCCATATCTTCGCTATTGTAAACAGAGCTGCAATAAACATGGGAGTGCAGGTATCTCTTTGACATGATGATTTCCATTCCTCTGGATATATACCCAGAAGAGGGATTGCTAGATCATATGGAAGATATATCTGTAGTTGTTTGAGAAACCTCCAAATTGTTTACCAAAGTGGTTGTACTAATTTACAATCCCACCAAAAGTGCAGTAGTGTTCCCTTCTCTCCACACCCTCACCAGCATTTGTTATTCACCATCTTTTTGATTATAGCCAGTCTAACTGGAGTGAGGTGGTATCTCAATGTGGTTTTAATTTGCATTTCCCTGATGACTAATGATGTTGAGCATTTTTTCATGTATCTGTTGGCCATTTTTATGTCTTCCTTTGAAAAATGTCTATTCAGCTCCTTTGCCCATTTTTTAATTGGGTCATTTATATTTTTACTGTATAATTGCTTGAGTTCTATGTATATTCTGGATATTAGTCCCTTGTTGGATGCATAGATGGCAAAAATTTTTCTCCCACTCTGTAGGTTGTCTTTTTACTCTGTTGATTGTTTCTTTTGCTGTGCAGAACTTCTTTTAGTTTGATATAGTACCATTTGTTTATTTTTTCTTTTGCTGCTTGTGCTTTCGGGCTCATGTTCATAAAGCCTGTGCCCTGACCTAACTACTGAAATGTTTCACCTATATTTTCCTTTAGTAATTTTTCAGTTTCGAGTCTTATACCTAGGTCTTTAATCCATTTTGAGTTGATTTTAGTGTATGGTGAGAGATGCATATGTAGTTTCATTCTTCTGCATATGGATATCCATTTTTCCCGGCACTGCTTGTTAAAGAAGCAATCTTTTCCCCAATGTAGATTTTTGTTGTCTTTGTCTAGTATCAGATGGCTATAAGCCTGAGGAGTGATTTCTGGGTTCTCAATTCTACTCCACTGGTCTGAATGTCTATTTTTATACCAGTACCATGCTGTTTTGGTTACAACAGCTTTGTAGTATAATTTAAAGTCAGGCAGAGTTATGCCTCCAGCTTTGTTTTTTTGCTCAGGATTGCTTTGGATATTTGGGGTCTTTTGTTTTTCCATATGAAAGGTAAGATCGTTTTTCCATTTCTGTGAAGAATGCCATTGGTATTTTGATGGGGATTACATTGAATCTGTAGATCACTTTGGGTAGTATAGACATTTTCACAATGTTAATTCTTACAGTCCAAGAGCATGGAATATCTTTCCATCTTTTTGTGTCTTCTTTAATTTCTTTCAGAAGTGGTTTGTAATTCTCATTGTAGAGGTCTTTCACCTCCTTTGTTAAATTGATTCCTAGGTATCATATTTTTTTCGTGACCAATTGTAAATGGGCTTAAATTCTTTATTTCTCTTTCTGTTAATTCATTATTTGAGTATATAAATGCTACTGATTTGGGGGTATTTATTTTGTATCCTGCAATGTTACTGAAGTTATTAACCAGCTCTAGGAGTTTTTTGATAGAGTCTTTTGGTTTTTCTATATATAGTATCATGTCATCTGCAAATAGGGAAAGTTTGATTTCATCTTTTCAAATCTGGATTTCTTTTATTTCTTTCTCTTGCCTGTTTGCTCTAGCTAGTACTTCCAGTACTATGTTGAATAGAAGTGCTGAGAGTAGACATCCTTGTCTTGTTCCTGTCCTTAAGGGGAAGGCCTTCAATTTCTCCCCACTCAGAATAATACTGGCAGTAGGCTTGTCATAAATGGTTTCTATTGTGTTAAGATATTTTCCTTCTATACCTAATTTGTTGAGAGTCCTTATCATGAAGGAATGTTGAAGTTTGTCAAATGCTTTTTTAGCATCTATTGAGATTATCATATGGTCTTTGTCCTTGAGCTTGTTGATGTGATGTATCATTTACTGACTTTCATATATTGAGCCATCCTTGCATCCCTGGGATGAATCCCACTTTATCATAGTGTATAATTTTTTAAATATGTTGCTGTAGTCTAATTGCTTATATTTTGCTGAGGATTTTAGCATCTAGGTTCATCAAGGATATTGGCCTGTAATTTTCTTTTTTTGTTGTGTCTTTATCTGGTTTTGGTATCAGAGTTATGTTGGCCTCATAGACTGACTTTCGGAGAGTAGCATCTGTTTCAATTGTTTGGAACAGTTTCATGAGAATTGGTATTAACTTCTCTTTAAAAGTTTTATAGAATTCAGCTGTAAAGCCATCTGGACCCAGACTTTTTTTTTGTCGGAAGATTGCTAATTACTGCTTCAATCTCCTTGCTTGTTATTGGTCTGTTCAGGATTTCTATCTCTTCTTGGTTCAGTCTTTGTAATTTATATGTGTCTAAAAACTTATCCATATCTTCCAGATTTTCAAATTTATTGTCATACAGTTGTTTATAATAGTCTCTAATGATGTCAGTTGTAATGTCCTGCTTTTCATTTCTGATCTTTGATATTTGGGTCTTCTCTCTCCTTTTTTTTTTTTTTTTTTTTTTTTTTTTTTTTTTTTTTTTGTTAATCTAGCTAATGGTGTGTCTATTTTGTTTATCTTCTCAAAAAACCAACTTTTAGTTTTGTTGATCTTTTCTATTGTTTTTTGGGTCTCTATTTCATTTAGTTCTGCTCTGATCTTAATTATTTCTTTCTGTCTACTGTCTTTAGGTTTGGATTGTTGTTTTTCAAGTTCTTTGAGGCATAGCATTAGGTCGTTTATTTGGAGTCTTTCCATTTTTTTGATATAAGCATTTACTGCAATAAATTTGCCTCTTAGTATGGCTTTTGCAGTATCCCACAAGTTTTGGTATGAGGTCACTTTATTTTCATTAGTTTCTAGAAATTTTTTGATTTCCTTTTTAATTTCTTCTGGGACCCATAGGTCATTCAGGAGCCTATTATTTATTTTCCATGTATTTGTATAGCTTCCAGTGATTTGCTTACTGTTTATTTCCAATTTTAGTCCATTGTGGTCTGAAAAGATAGTTGGAACAATTTTGATTTTTTAAAATTTGCTGAGACTAGATTTGTGACCTAATATGTGGTCTATCCTGGAGAATGTACCATGAGCTGTTGCTTTATGTTGCTTCCTCACATGGGGCACCACTTTGTTGCTTTGTGTTGCTTCACCCCCTACGGATTTGTCACCCTTCTCCCACTGGGTGATGGAGACGCAAAGGATTACTCAAAGCCCATCTCTTCTGAGCAGTGAGAAGCCCCGAAGTGGTTAACTTCCCTGGGAATGCAAACGCTGAAGCGAGAGCCAACCCTTCCATTTGGGAAATTAACGCCTAATTGGGGTTCTCTTCCTGCATTTATTTTCCAGACCAGGAAGTTATAAGAAGAGACATAGGTGGGGTTATAGTTTAACAATATAGGCTAGTAACTTTCAGTGAAACAAGCCAGATGACATTCCAGTAGACAATTAAGTGGTCTTATCAACACAAGCTTGATCTTAGTAAACATTCCTTCTTATAGCAATTTCTCAGTATCTTTACATAACAATCAGTAACTAGTCTGTCTTTGAGCCAGCAACCTGCTGTGCCACAATTCTTATCTTGCAACAGAGACTTGTAGCCTGAGGAAAATTTCCTGTCCTTGCAAGGTCAATATTTGAAACTGCAAGGCTTTGGAAAAGCAGGCCCTGTGAAGTACATATGCTTTTTCGTATATGCCACAGTGAGCTGATGAGAAGAAAGTGTATTCTTTAGCTGTTGGGTGAAATGTTCTGTATATATCTGCCAAGTCCAGTTGGTCTAGGGTGTAGTTTAAATCCTGTGTCTCTTTGTTGACTTGTTGCCTGGAAGTCCTGTCCCATACTGAAAGAGGGGTGTTCAGATCACTCACTATTAATGTATTAGGTCCTATCTCCTTCTTTAAGTCTAAGAGTGTTTGCTTAATATATCTGGGTGCTCCGGTATTGGGTGCATACATGTTTATGATTGTTATGTCTGCTAGCTGGATAGTTCCCTTTATCGTTATATAATGGCCTTCTTTGTCATTTTTAATGTTCTTTGGTTTAAAGTCTGTTTTGTCCCATATAAGAACAGCTACTCCTGCTCGTTTTTTGTTTCCATTTGCATGGTATATCTTTTTCCATCCCTCCTCTTTTAGTCTGTGAGTGTCTTTACAGGTGACATGGGTCTCTTGAAGACAGCATATACTTGGGTCTAGCTTTTTAATCCAGTCAGTTAGTCTGTGTCTTTTGAATGGGGAGTTTAGTCCATTCACATTCAGAGTAGGTATTGAAAAGTGTTGTTTAATTCCTGTCATTTAATTGCTACTTGTTTAGGTGGTTTAAATATCTTTTGGCGAGTTGGGAATTTAAAGTGGAATGATTTAGCTTCTTTCTCTTTCTTGCTGGCATTTTTGTTTTAACTGTGGGTTTTGCTCTTGCTTGTGTATTCATGATGATGGTCACCATTATTCAGATTCCAGATGAATGACTCCCTTGAGAATTTCTTGCAGGGCTGGTCATGTGGTGGTGAACTCCCACAACTTTTGTTTATCTGGGAAATATACTATTTCTCCCTCGTTTCTGAAGGAGAGCCTTGCTGGGTAAAGAATTCTTGACTGGCAGTTTTTTTCTTTTAGTATTTTGAATATATAGTTCCACTTTCTTCTGGTCTGTAGGGTTTCAGTTGAGAAGTCTGCTGTTAGTTTGATGGGGGTTCCCCTATAAGTGACCTGATGTTTTTCTCTTGCTGCTTGTAGAGTTCTCTCTTTGTCTTTGAGCTTTGCAAATTTAACTATAATATATCTTGGGGAGGATCTTTTTGGGTTGAAACTGTTTGGGGACCTTTGAGTTTCCTGGATCTGAAGGTCTGTATCTCGCCTTACACCTGGGGAGTTTTCTGTTACTGTTTCCTTGAGTAGGTTTTCAATACCTTTTCCTTTCTCCTGCCCTTTAGGAATACCCATAATTTGGATGTTAGAGCACTTGACGTTGTCTGCTATTTATTGTAGGTTTTCCTCATTATTTTAAATTCTTTTTTCCTTTTTTTTGGTCTGCCTGTCTTATTTCAAAAAGACCATCTTCAAGCTCTGAAATTCTTTCTTCTGCTTGCTCGACCCTGCTGCTCAACCTCTCACTCGTGTTTTTTATTTCATTGAGTGAGTCTTTCATACCTAGAAGTTCTGCTACACTCTTTTTATGGTATTAATCTCTTTGTAGATTTCCTCCTTCATATTCTGGATGTTTTTTCTTGTTTCATTGTGTTCTCTAATTGAGTCTTCCTTTATTTCTTCAAGTTTTCTTAAAATCATTGCTTGAAATTCTTTTTCAGACATTTCAAGAATTCCCTGTTTCATGGAGTCTGACTTTGGGGCAATGCTGTATCCTTTCAGTGGTGTCATTTCTTCTTGATTATCTGTGCTTCTAGTGTTTTTTTGCTGATGCTTGGTCATTTGGTAGGGGGTTTGCTTCTTCTGTTACACTGAGGTTGGCTGTGGAGTGGCCTTGGTTGCTACTGTGGGGGCTGAATTGTCTGCTTGACAGTAGGTGTGGTAGTGGTTATGTTAAACCACCTTGGTTCCTGTTCTAGACTCTGTGGTCATAGAATGAGCCCCTAGTATGTGGAGTTCTGCTGAGCCAGACTCAGTGGGTTGGAACTGTAGGCTGGTGCTCCCCCCTGGGTCTGAGGCAGGATGAGGGTCTGCATGGAGCCATGTGGTTCTGCTGGCTGGTGTTGCTGCCAGCTGCCCCTGGTGGGCTCACGTGTATGGTGCTGGTTCAGGGCATGGGGGCAGGACCTGAAGCTTCCCCCCCGCCTGGGTCCAAGGTGGTGTGGTGAGGGAGCTGCGTGGAGCTGTGGTTCTGCTGGCTGGCACCGGGGGGGTTCACCAGCATGGTGCTGGTTCAGGGCTCCAAGGTGGGTCCTGGAGCTCCCCTCCTGCCTGGGTCCAAGGCAGCACAGTGAGGGAGCCACGTGGAGCCACCCGGTTCCACTGTCTGGTGCTGCTGCTGGCCACCTCCAGTGGGCTCCTCTGCGCAGAGCTGGTTCAGGGTGCAGGAGCGGGCTCTGGAGCTCCCCCCTGCCGAGGTTCAAGGCAGCAGGGTCCCACCTTCTCTACGTAACAAATGGAGGATAGTAGTATGAACAAGGTAGAAAAATACTGTTTTACTCTTAAAGTGTTACTAGGTGACACTTCCATAAAACATACCTCCCATATTTGTCCCCCTATTAATTGCCCCTCAAAAATAAGGCCCAGATTTTTTGCTATGATCCTTGAGTAGCTGGGCTCTTGCTTGTAGCTGAGCATTTATGATAGTCCTCCCTTATCCTTGATGGATATGTTTCAAGACCCCCAGTTGATGCCTGAAGCTGCAGATAGTTCTGAACCTCATTTATACTCTGTTTTTTTCTGGTACAAAATGAAGTTTAATTTATAAATTAAGCACAGTAAGAGATTTACAGCAATAACTAATAATAAAATAGAACATTTATAATAATATGCCAGCATTACTACTCTTGCACTTTGGGGCCATTACTAAGTGAAATAAGGGTTACCTGAATACAAGTACTGTGATATTTCAACAAGTCTATCTGATAACAAAGATGGCTACTAAGTGACTAATGGGCAGGTAGTGTATATAATGGCTTGAGAGAGCAAGGAAAGGAGACTGGCTCGGTTTTTATTGTGATTACAGGGTGGGGTTGAGGTGAGTGCTCCCCCATCAGGGCAGAGGCTTACAGGGTTTGAATCTCCTGCTGGTGTCAAAGGGGAAATCAACCAGGCTTTCTTACCAGCTTGTCCAAATCTAGGCATAAAAGGAAGAGGAAAGTATAGTGAGGCTTAAAAACTGTCACCAGTCAGATACCAAAAATTGGATTGAGTCATCATTAATTTCTCCATAGCTACACAGCGGCATTAATCTGTGGAGAGAAGGCAATTTTTCAGAGTATCAATTCTTTCCTTAGGGAAAGCTTAACTATCTTCATTTTATGATTTAAAAGAACAAGTGTTCAGTTGGTAATTTTGTCACAAAGAAGCCCATTAGGATTTTTTATTTTAATGAATCTTGATCAATTTAGGGAAGGTTACCATCTTAATATCAAGTATTCTAATGTATGAACATGGTTTATATCTCCATTTACTTAGATCATTTTTATTTCTCTTTGCAATATTTTGTGGCTTTCAGTGAACAGGTCTTAAAACATACTTGTAAATTTAGCCCAAAAATTTTTTGATGCTGTTGTAAATGGATTTAAAAATATATATACAGTCCTACTTTGCTTAATAATAGGAATACGTTCTGAGAAATGCATTGTTATGCACGAACATCACAGAATATGCTTATGCAAACCTAGATGGAAGGGCCTACTACACACTTAGTATATATGGTATAGCCACCATCATATATGTAATGTGTTGTTTGCTGAAACAGACACATGACTGTAATTGTTCTTTGCTAGCAGATAGAAATACAATAGATTTTTAGAAATTTGATCTTGCTTTCTGCAACCTTATTAAATTCACTTATTAGATTCAGTAGCATTTTATTGGTTTTCTACATAGATTATTATGTTCTCTGCAAAGAGAAACAGTTTTAATTCTTTCTTTCCAAACTGCATGCCCTTTATTTGTTTTCCTCACCTTATTGTACTTACTAATACATCTAGTATGATATTAAATGGAAATGATGAGAGTGGATCCTTGCTTTGTTCGTTATCTAAGGTAGAAAGTAGTGTGCCTTTTGCTGTTGAGAATGATGTATAGGCTTATCTTAGATGCACTTAATTAGATTGTGGAAGTTCAATTTTCCTAGTTTACTGGGAGATTTTATTATGAAAGTATTTTTTAATTTTGTCAAATGCTTTTTCTGTATCTATCAAAATGATAATTTTTGTTTTCAGTTAGTTGGATGAATCACTGATTGATTTTTTAGTGTTAAACCAACCTTGAATTCCTGGGATAAATTCTACTTGGTCATAATCTGTAATTCCTTTTATATATTGCTGAATTCAATTTGACAAAATTTTGATTAGTATTTTTTGAATCTATATTCATGAGAGAGATTAGTCTGAAGTTTTCTCTTTCTGTGATATCTTTGACTTGTTTTGGTGTCAGAGAAATGCTGTTTTCAAGTCAAAAAGCATTTCTTCCTCTCAGTTTTCTTCAAGAATTATGTAAAATTGTTATTATTTTTCCTTTAAGTGCTTTATGGATTTCACAAGGGAAGTTATCTGGATGTGGAGTTTTGTGGAAAGGATTTCAATTAGAATTCAGTTTCATTAATTGATATAGTGCTGGTAAGTTTCCTATTTCTCCTTTTGTAATTTGTATCTTCCCAGAAATTTGTCCATTTTAATTATTTTGTTAAGTTTGTTGGCATAGATTTTTTCATAATATTTCTTTATTGTCTTTTTAGTTCCTGAAGGTTTTATGATAATACCCCCTCCTTCATTCCTTATACAGGAAATTTACATTCTTCATTTTTCTCTTGATCATTCTGGCTGAAGGTTTATCAATTTTATTGAAAAAAAGATTCTTTTTTGAGCAGCTGGCTGGTAAGGGGATCTGAACCTGTGACCTTGGTGTTACCACCAAAGTGAGCACCAGCCAGCCCTATTGAATGTTTCAAGCCAGCTTTTGGTTCCATTGATTTTCTTTATTGTAAGTCTGTTTTCTATTTTATTGATTTCTCTCCTCATTTTTATTATTGCCCTTTTTTTGCTGGTCTTAGTTTGCTTTTCCTTTTCTAGCTTTTTAAGATGGAAGCTTAGATTGTTGGTTTAAGATTTGTTTTCTTTTTTAACGTAGATATTAGAAGCTCTAAATTTCCCTCAAAGTGCTGCTTTGGCTGCATTCCATATTTTTGATGTATTATATTTTTCTTATCCTATTAAAAATGTTTTCTAATTATTCTTATGATTTTTTTCATCAATGCTTTTTAGTAGTTTGTAATTTAATTTCCAAACATCTGGATTTTTTTCTGGTTGTTTGTTATTAAGTTCTAATTTAATTTCATTATGATCAGAGAACATGCTCTTTATTATGTCAATATTTTAAAATATTTAAAGCCTTGTTTTGTAGCTTAAAACAGTTTTTTGCTTAGTAATTGTTCCTTTTACACTTCAAACAGATATGTATTCTGTTGTTGTTAGGTGGTATGTTCTATGTCAATTAGGTCAAGTTGACTGATAGAGTTTTACTTAAGTTTTCTTCATTTTTTCCAATTTTCTGTCTGCTATCAGTTAATTGAGAGGGCAGTGTTAAAAAACTACAATGGCAATTGTGCATTTGTCTATTTCTTCTTGTGGTTCTATAATTTTTGTATTATATATTTTTAAGCTCTGTTATTAGGTGCATAAATGTTTGGGATTTTCATGTCCTTTCAATAAATTGACCAATTTATCATTGTGAAGTGACTATATTTATCTCTGGTAATATTCTGTGTTCTGAAATCTACTTTGTCTTGTATTAATATATTTTCAATATATATTTTATTTAGTGTAAACATGCATAATTTTTCATGTTTTTCCTTTAACCTGTTTGGGTATATTTAAATGAGGTTTCAGGTGGCAGCATAATTTTGTTGTTGTTATTGTTTTTTTATCTGATCTGACAATCACTGTGTTTTAATTGGGGTGTTTACGCTATTTACATTTATTGTAGTATTGATATGGTTGGGTTTATATCTACCATCTTGCAATTTGTTTTTTATTTATCTTACTAGTTCTTAGTTTTTTCCCTTCTTTGCTGCCTTATTTTGTGTTGATTTTTTTTTTTTTTTATGATTCCATTTTGGCTTGTTAGCTATAATTCTTTCTTTGTAGTGATTGCCTATGGTTTATAGCATACATCTTTAACTTATCCCAGTTCATTTTCTTACAAATCAGTCTTTCCCTATGCCCTCCACCTGACCTATTACTCCCAAACCCCCCTTCCTCCCTCCCCCATCTCTAGTATCCTTAACTTTGTTCTCCCCTCCTTAAAGTTCAATATATTATTGTAGTGTCTTCTTTCTTCCTTCCTTCCTTTTCTTCCTTCCTTCCTTCCTTCCTTCCTTCCTTCCTTCCTTCCTTCCATCCTTCTTTCCTTCCTTCCATCTTTTCTTCCTTCCTTCCTTTTTGGCATCTAGTTATGAGTGAGAACATGGTATTTCTCTTTCTGTGTCTGGTTTATTTTACTTAAGATTATTTTCTCCAGGCTCATCCATGTTGTTGCAAATGGCAGAATTTCATTCTTTTATATGGCTGAGTTGTATTCCATTGTGTATATATACCACATTTTCCTTATCTAGTCATCTCTCAATAGACATTTAGGTTGGTTCTGTATTTTGGGTATTGTAAATACAACTGTGATGAGCATCGGAGTGCACATATCCCTTTGACATGATGATTTCCATTCCTTTGGATATATACCTAATAGTGGGATTGCTGGATCATATGGTAGCTCTATCTGCAGTTATTTGAGAAAACTCCATACTGTCTTCTATAATGGCTAATTTACACTCCCACCAACAGTGCAGAAGAGTTTCTCTTTCCCCACATCCTCACCAACATTTGTTATTCTCAGTCTTTTTAATAACAGCCAGATATCTCAATGTGGTTTTGATTTGCATTTCCCTGATGACTAGTGATGCTGAGCACTTTTTCATGTACCTGTTGGCTATCTATACATCTTCCTTTGAAAAGTGTCTGTTCAGCTCCTTTGCCCAGTTTTTCATTGGATTATTTGTTTTCTTACTGTATAGTTGTTTGAGTTCATTGTGTAACAAAGTTCATTGTGTAATCCCTTGTTGGATGTATAGTTAGCAAATATTTTCTCCCATTCTGTAGATTGTCTTTCTACTCTGTTGATTGTTTCCTTTGCTGTGAAGAAGCTTTTTAGTTTGATATAATCCAATTTATTTATTTGTTCTTTTGTTGCTTGTGCTTTTGGGGTCTTATTCATAAAGTCTTTTCCCAGTCCTATTACCTGGAGTGTTTCCCTATATTTTCCGTTAGTAATTTTATGGTTTGATGTCTTATACTTAAGTCTTTAATCCATTTTGAGTTGATTTGGGTAAATGGTGAGAGGTACAGGTACAGTTTCATTCTTTTGCATATGGATAGCCAATTTTCCAGCACCATTTATCGAAGAAGCAGTCTTTTCCCCATTGTACATTCTTGTTGCCTTTGTCAAATACCAGTCGGCTGTGAGTATGTGGGTTAGTTCCTGGGTTCTATATTCTGTTCCATTGATCTGAGTGTCTGTTCTTATGCCAGTACTGTGCTGTTTTGGTCACAATAGCTTTGTAATATAATTTGGAGTTGAGAAGTGTTATGCCTTCAGCTTTATTTATTTTTTGGTCAAGATTGCTTTGGCTATTCAGGGTCCTTTGTTGTTCCATATGCATGTTTGGATTGCTTTTTCTATTTCTGTGAAGAATGTCATTGGTATTTTGATGGTTATTGCATTGCATCTATAGATTGCTTTGGGTAGAATGGACATTTTCACAATGTTAATTCTTCCAATCCAAGAGCATAGTATGTCTTTCCACCTTTTTGTGTCCCCTTTAATTTCTTTCAGTAGTGTTTTATAGTTTTCATTGTAGAGATCTTTCACCTCCTTGGTTAAATTGATTCCTAGGTATTTTATTTTTTTTTTTTTTGGTGACTGTTGTAAATGTTCTTGCTTTCTTGATTTCTTTTTATGTAAATTTGTTATTGAGAGATAAAAATCCTACTGACTTTTGGGTGTTGATTTCGTAACCTGCAGCATTACTGAAATTGTTATTCAGCTCTAAGAGTTTTTTGGTAGAGTCTTCAGGTTTTTCTATATATAAGATCATGTTGTCTGCAAACAGGGACTGTTTGACTTTGTCCTTTCCCATCTGGATGCCCTTTGTTTCTTTCTCTTGCCCAATTGTTCTGGCTGTACTTCCAGAATTATGTTAAATAGGAATGGTGAGAGGGGGCATCCTTGTCTTCTTTCCATTCTTAAGGGAAAAGCTGAAAGCTTTTTAGGATGATATTGGCAGTTGGTTTGTTGTACATAACTGACACCACAGAAATACAAAGAATCATTAGAGATTATTATAAACCACTGTACACCAACAAATACAAAAACCTGGAGGAAATGGATAAATTTCTGGACACATGCAAACTACCAAGACTGAACCAAGAAGAAATAGAAAACCTGGACAGACTAACAACAAGCAATGAGATTGAAGCAGTAATCAGCAATCTTCCAACAAAGAAAAGCCCAGGACCAGATGGCTTTACAGCTGAATTCTATCAAACCTTTAAAGAGGAATTAATACTAATTCTCTTTAAGTTATTTCAAAAAACTGAAACAGAAACCATTCTCCTAAACTCATTCTATGAGGCCCTCATCACCCTGATACCAAAACCAGACAAAGGCACAACAAAAAAAGAAAATTACAGGCCAATATCCTTGGTGAACATAAATGCAAATGTCCTCAACAAAATTTTAGTAATCAGAATACAGCAGCACATCAAAAAATTATATAGCATGATTAAGTGGGATTCATCCCAGGGATGCAAGGATGGTTCAATGTCGGGCCTTAAAAACTAACGCCATCTTAAGTGACATTACAAGTGGCTCCATTATGGGCCCACAAGGGCATATTAATGTGGCAGCCTAAGACGGCGCCAGGAGGAAGTAGGGTGGGGGTGTCTGCGGGAACCTTGCCTTAGCCCTTATTGGCCAAATACGTGCTTCCAAGCTCGTGAACACTGCGTGGTTGCAATAGCTAGGCATTGAGACAGGACGCATGCCCTTGACCTTTAAGCTGATGGGATTATGTTAAAACCTCCCCTCCCCATCTGCCTATAAAAGCAAGTGCTTGTGTGATAATAAACGGAACTGCTCCACAGAACCCCCACTGCATCTGAGTGTCCTTTAACCGGGCTGGTTGGGGCTGGCGGTGTGCTCAGCTCTCTTCACGGCTCTCTTCCCCTGTCTCCTTCCAAAGGGGACAAGAGGGAAAGAGGAATCCGGGCCATTTGCTCGCCCACCAAAGAACGAGGCTAGGGCTGTTCGGGTCGGCCGGCGGCGGACCTGACAGTTCAACATACACAAGTTAATAAATGTGATACACCACAGCAACAAAATCAAGGACAAAAACCATGTGGTTATCTCAATAGATGCACAAAAAGTATTTGACAAAATTCAATATCCTTTCATCATAAGGACTCTCAGGAAATTAGGTATAGAAGGAATTATGTCAACACAATAAAAGCCAGTTTACTTCCAATTAATTTTATATCATTTTATGAATAGTAAAGAAAAATTTACAATAGTATGTTTCCATTTCCCCTCATATTGGCATTTGTGCTATTGTTGACATTATTTTACTTCTACATATGCTAGAAACCACAAATGCCTTGTTATTATTTTTGCTTTAAACAGTCAATTATTTTTAATGATAATTTATAGAAGTGTTTTGTATATCTGATATATTGATCATTTCAGTGTTCTTCATTTCTTTTTGTATATCAATATTTCTATGTTTGTATATCCAGATACTATTAGGTATACTATTGGGTTATTTTCATTTTTCTTGAGGTATTCCCTTAGCATTCCTTTTAGTGCAGGTCTTTTGGTGATAAATTATTTCAGCTTTATCTATCTGAAAATTGTCTTTATTTCACTATCATTTTTGAAAAAAGTTTTGATCATTTTTTTCTTCAGTGTTTTCTGTCTCTCTGTCCACCTTTCTTCTTCATGACTCCAATTACAAATATATTAGGCCACTTGACATTGATTCACAGCTCACTGATGTGCTCTTCCCTGCCCCGAATCTTTTTTTCTGTATTATGTTTCAGGTAGTTTCTGTTGATATATGTTCAAGTTCACTAATCTTCAGAGTATTTTTAATAAATCTTTAGATGTTCTATTTGAGATAGACAGACAGATATAGATCATCCATATATCTACCTAACATGCTTAATCTTTTCTCTATCTTTAATATATGCAATACAGTATAATAAATGTTTTAATATTCCTGTCTATTATTTCTATCCTCTGTTCCATTTCTGAGTCTGTTTCTATTAGCTGACTTTTCTTCTTGTCATAGGTTATACTTTTTGCTTCTCAGCATGTCTGATTGAATGCCACACCCTTTGAATTTTACCTTTTTGGGTGTTAGAAATTTTTGTATTTCGATAATTATTCTTGATCTTTGTTTTAAATGCAGTTAAGTTAAATGGAAACAGTTTGATCCTTTTTTTGTTTGCTCAGTTTTAAGCATTGGTACATACGATCAGAGAAGCCTTTATCTTCAGGATGAATTTTGCCTGGTACTGAGGCAATACTCTTTTGTGGACTTTTCATGAGTCATATGAATTCTGAGGATTTCCACTCTGGCTGGTGGGAGCATGAAAAATTCCTAGCCCCATGTAAACCTTCTTTGTTCTTTGTTTTTTCTTGATCTGTTCTTCAAGAAGGAAGTTGCTTGGTCTTTGTCTTGATTTGTTTTTCAAGAAGAGTGTTGTTTCTTTCTTGGTCTCTTCTTCTCCCAGTCCCAGGTAGTTTCCTTAAACCCATTCATTGATCAGTACTTAGCTAAAGATTCAAGGAGAACCTTCCTGCATATCTCTAGAGCTCTTTTTTGTGCGTGTTGCTTTTTCTTCTTTGCTACTCTGCCCTGTGATGTCTAGTTATTGTTGGCCTCCCCAGACTCTTAGTTAATCTCCTCAACTCAATGAGCCTGCTAGATTCCATCTGGGTTCACCCTCTCTGGGCTGCTGCCTGGAAACTCTCCCTAGGAAGTAAGCTGGGGAAATTATAAGGCTCATCTCATATTTTTTCTCTCTTTCGGTGATTTCCATTGTTCCCTACTTAATATGCAATGTCTGAAAACTGTTGCTACATAAATTTTGTCCATATTTTTAATTGTTTTAGGTGGGAGGGTAAATCTGGCCTCTGTTTCTTCATTATAGCTGCAAGTGTAATCTCATGTAATATACATCTTTATGGAAGGAAACAATCGATAAATAAATATGCAGAAATATATATCATATCATTTTATATAGAGTATGTAAATAAATTTTGTTTCATGGTGTTTTCTCATTATCCTTCCCTATCGTCATCCCTCCTCCTTTCTTTTTTCCTTCTCTTTCTTTCTTATATATTATTTCATTTTCTTATGTAACATAGATAATGTCTCTTAATATTTTAGTACTTATTTCCTAGTATTTCTTTGTCTTTTTTTCTTTATTTATGGGTGTTTTTCCTTGAAGAAATTTTATATTTTACACAGTCTAATATGTCAGTCTAATTATTTTATGATTTATGGGTTTTAAATTATGCTTAGAAGGTTTTTGTATATACCAAGATTATCAACATATTTACCTTTTTACTAATCTTATGATTTTATTCGTTACATTAAAATGTTTGACTTATTTTCATTTATTTTAGTGAAAGAAGTGTTTAATAAATTAGACAGATCTTAAATGAAATATGACATGTCTGGATTCCCAATTCTTGTTTTACTTCATGGGAAAGAAGCTGCTCCCTTTCAAATTTTTTGCTATTGTTCTTTTTTCACACTGTTGGAATGTTAAACATCTGTGCTATATAATTTAATTTGTATCAACTAAGAGTAAGAGTTTTAAATTATTTACAAAAATAAGGATAACTAAAAAGCAAAACATTAGTTGCTAAATCAGTTAGTTTCTCCTTTATTCATTAATATTGGTGCTAATTAAAATGTTAGAATCCTTGACTTTTATTACATTAGACTCGGGAGACCTGGTGTTGATTGTTATTGCCAACATGAAAGTGGTGCAGCTGTCCTGCAGCTCCAGTTCTTGGTCAATGAGGTAAGGATTTTTTTCCTTTGTTTAAAACCTACACAACACACAAACACACATGGTGTATAAGTTAATGTGATCATTTTGATATTATGATCCTAAATGCTTAAAGATATGTATGTATTCAGTATTATTCATGTCACATTTTCCGTAAAAGATTGTACCCCTCTATTTGTCAGTTTATTAAATTTCAAAGAAAAAGGATTTTATGTACCAGAAATTTTGTGATTGTGACAGTGTAGCATAATTTAGATTAATTATTTAAATGGTTTTTTGATTCCTTTGAGTACTTTGATTCCTTTACGGTCCATTAAACTTTCGTTCTATTCACTCTCACCACTTTAAATTTTGTAATCCAGCCCTAACTTCATGTTTTGCCTTTATCTTCCTGAAATTATCTTTTCACTTATTTACCTATGGGCTCTCTTTTATCTGTACACATCTCCATATGCATTTGTTGGTATATATATGCATTTGTACTTATTTATGTGTTCATAGCTATTATGACAATCTGCTCTATCCCTATTTTTTTTTTTTGTCATTTTTGTGACTGGCACTCAGCCAGTGAGTGCACCGGCCATTCCTAGATAGGATCCGAACCCGCTGCAGGAGCGTAGCTGCGCTCCCAGCACCGCACTCTCCCGAGTGCGCCACGGGCTTGGCCCTCTATCCCTATTTTTATAGAACTGTGGTGATGAGGAACTCTCAAAAACAAAATAGGTATTTATCAACCTCAGGAAGGTTACAGATCTTCCATTTGTTGGAGGGTACCTAAGGCCTTCTTGACTTCTTGATTTTTACAGTGGGTTCTGGAGTCTTCTAGAGCTGTTTTATGTTAAGTGAGCTAGTCAGTGCAAAAATACCTTAGAAGTTTGTGCCATGCCAAATTCAGTCACTTAGAAGATTGAACTCAGTGCCTTGGAAAAAAGTTCAGCTGGTTTCTCTTAACAAAACATTGTTCAGTGTCTACATATATTTACAGTGTATAGTTAATGTAATCATTTTAATATGATTCTAAACTAAAGGTATATATGAATGCAGTATTATTATTCATGTCACATTTTTCATAAAAGACTCTTCTATTTGTCAATTTATTAAACTTATATCTACCTTTACATGTCTATATATCTCTATCCATATATTGTTCTAAGAATCTACAATCCTAAATTTTAAGAGGAAAGGAAAATTTGTAATATTGGCAAATGTCCACTTTTCACTTTTCTTGGCTCAAAGTCTTTCTGAGAAGGCTGTGAGATCCTCTGTATTGTCAATCCTACAATATTTCACCCTATAAGCATACTTGCTATGGGTTATCAAAGAGAGGGAGGTAAAGAAAAAAACAGAAAATTAAAAAATATATACCTTATTGTAATAACTAGTCATTACCATCTAGAATGTCAACCTTTTTGAGGTCTCAGTTATACTCTGTCTTTTCTACTTGAGGGATCTTAGAATTTTGCCATCTATAATAGGCAAGCATGATTTGTTTTTGTGTGATTTGCTCTGGGTTTAATCCCCTGAGAATTGTCTTCAGTGCCTTAAGTTTGCCCCTGTGCTGCGTAACTAGGAATAAATAAAGACAAGCCTTCAACCTCCTTGCGTTGTTTATATTGTTTCTCCTGAAGTACTTAGCCTGATCCCTCCCACACTCAGCTTCTGTACCCTTTCCCAAACTTCCTAGTTTTTGACCCCATGCCTGGTGTTTCTATTCACAGATTTAAATCTTTCAAAGATCCTCAGAAATAGTACTTCTGGTAGTTTCACTTTGCTTCTGTAAATGAACCCCAGACACTCTGCTGATGTACTTGCTTTCATGTTTTTGGTCTTTGTTGATGCTATTATGCTCCGTGGTACTGTTCATTTTCCTCCAGAGACAAGTTACATCCCAGTTTTATCACAGAATTAAGAATACTGAGTTCCTCTCTAGATTTATTCTGGTATTACAGTAAGATATTATTGAATATATGCTGCCTTATTTGAATTCCATTGCCTTTGGTATGTTATGTCTTTTGTATAACTATCTACCATAGAGAATGTTTTATTAATTTTATATATTCTATTCTCATCCTACCCCAAGTGAACTTCTACCTTTTTGAGAAATGGGATCAATATCCTCTCTCTCAAAAAATCCCCCATCAGGTGCTTCCAAGCAATCCTAATAACTTTCTGGTTCATTTATAGGAAGTATATGTACAGTTTACAAATAAAATAAGCAAACAAACACAAAAATCCTCAAGGTTTATATAGGCTACATCTTATTGCATGATATGAAATTATTTATGAGTTCATATTAAAATGTACATATCACTTTATACCTTTTACACATGTGTATTTATTTATATATAAATATGAAAATTATACAAATTTTAAAACATTTTATGGATATACTGATTATTCTGATTATTATTATTATTTTTAAATAAAGAAGTTTCTCTCTGAGACTAAAATCACAAGTACACAGTATAAAGAGAACCATCATAAGACACATGAGTATTTTTGGCTAAAGAATTGTTATAGAAGGACATTTAGGTTCTTATCTTCTTCACTCCTCCAATTTCCAAAGAAGAAATAAATGCCAGGAATTTCAACATAGTCCTTTTTAGCATCTAAATGGGATAATCATTTTTATATCTGTGATCGATCTTGTAAACTGTGAAAGATTATTTGTAACAAAATTCTTTGGAATATATGAAAAGCATTTTAGGTATCTCAGGACTACCATGGTTTTGCAAAGTCACGTTTACAGAACACATTCAATGCTCTAGAGTAGCTTTAGGCTCTATCATAATGTTAGCATTGACATTTCCAGCTGGGAAATTATCATTTTGGTCAAAGTTCTGACATATTTCGAGATGATCTCTTTTAACTCAGTGAAATAAATAGTTTAAGCATATATATACATAAAGTCATTTATAGCAGCCAGTTATCTGTCCATATGCTTTCTGCCATATTAAGAGGCAGAAAAGTTATTTTATTTTAAATAAGATTCAAATTTGTATTTGGTGGTGCTATATGAAAAGAATCTTAGTACTATTTTTATAGTTATATTGAATTCTAATTGGAGGAATGTTTTATTTTATTATAGATGTTTTCCTTTATAACAGACAAAGCTTTATAGGACTGTAAGAAGCAAATTAAATTATACCAAATATACTTTTTAGGAAGAATATATACTTTCTAACTGTACAGAAAATTCTTGCAAAGGGGAATTTTTATATAACCTATATTCAGTTTATAAAATTGGATTGGATATTTGCTTCTCTGTAAAGCTACCTAATATATATGTGAATAGTAGAAACAAAAAATGTTAAATTTTATTTTTCCCAAAGAAAATACAAAAGACTTTTAATGGTCACAATGATGCTACAATAATTATTTCTCCACACTGGTAAATGGATTTTCCTTGGCTAGTCATCCTAACCATGCATATGCAGTAAGTCCCTTGCCTCTTCTGTTCTCAGCATTCTTAACCTTCCTGATTAAGTATATGCACCTGTCCTTCCTTAAATTACTAGGTTTTATAGACACAAATAACTCCTTCAGCAGTGAAAAATTCAGTAAATTAGCTTATTGTTTCTGCTTCACACACACACAAAAAAACAAATTAAGTAAACCGCACACTTTGTCTTCTTTTTGTTCTAGGGTGCTTTGGTCAGTGCTAGTTCAGATGATACACTTCATTTGTGGAACCTTAGACAAAAAAGGCCAGCTATTCTTCATTCTCTTAAATTTAACCGAGAACGGTAAGAACATATTATTAGTTAAACAGTTTCTTAATGTACAGCAAAATTATGTACTGAGAATGTTGCAGGTTAACTTGGCAGACTTTTTTTTTCAATATTAGATCATTTATATTATTTCATCTTTGAGTTCACTGACTATTTTTTTCTTTCCCCTCCGTTCTGCTGTTCAGCTTGTCCATAGTTTCTAATTTTCTTTAGTGTATTTTTCAGTAGTAAAATTTGCATTTGATTCTTCTTTTTATTTCCTTTATCTTTGCTGAGACTTTCTACGTTTTTGTTTCAAGTGTCTTTATAATTGCTTGTTGAAACATTTTTATGATCACTTCTTTTAAATATTTGTTAGTGATTCTAACATGCCATCTTGGTGTTGGCATCTATTGTCTTTTTTCATCAAATTGAAATTTTCATATTCATTTGTGATGAGAGATTTTTAAACTAAAAACTAAATATTTTAGGTATTATGTTATGAGGCTCTAGGTCTTATTTAGACCTTCTCTTTTGGGTGGGTTTTGACATTACTCTGGCAGGGGAAGAGCAGATATTTTGTTACTGACAAGTGGAAATGGAAGTTCAGATTCCCTACTTGTACTCAGTGACACCTGAGATAGGGAGAGGAAACTTGTTACTGTTGGGATTTCTGGCTCCCCACTCTGCCTCCACTTTTACCACCCTTACCTGGAGGCATAGGAGTGCCTCATTACTGCTCCTCACCTGGCCTCTACTGACCCAATTCTCTAATTTGGAAAGTGAAATATTCTGTAAATTTAAATGAAGGTACAAAAATTTTTTTTCTGTTGCTGTAGGAGCAATGAAAATAAACTTTTCTGCAACACCTCTGCCAGAAATCATGGTGTTTTTTCCTGTGGATCTGAAAGGCAGCTAGTTTGGTTAATTATATGTAAAATGTTTTCAAATCTTTAAAGGAGAGACATACAGATCTGAATTAGCTGAAGATGTTTGTAACTAAGAGGAATTGCTCTTCTTTTGTTGTTGTTTATTTGTACTAATAATAACTTTATTGACCATGTACATTTTAGTTTTTTTTCATTGGGATACAATTAGTGCCTCAGATGGTATGAATTATTTATAAACCATGGAATCTCTGAATCCTAGAATTGGAAAGAATCTGGGAATTATCTATTATAACCTCCATTTAAATGTAAGAACATGAATAAGAGTACTCACAAGTTAGCCTAATTTATTTTTGAAGAACTATAGTCTTTAGAAAGTTCATCCATGTTTAAGCAAAATTTGTTTCTATGTAACTTTTTTATACATTATTCCCACTTCTGTTGTCTGTATCTTTATAAAATGTCTAATCTCTCTTCCAAAATGAGATTATTCAAATTGCCAGTTAATCAAATTGTTCCTCAATAATATTATTAGTAACCCAAGCATATTTTGCATGCTGTGATTTTCAAACATTTTGTCATTCCCATCACCATTCCCTGACTGTAACTCTAGTTTGTCAGTATTTTTTAAACCTGTAGCATATCAAACTGAACAAATTGAAATGTGATCTAAAACAACAGCTTCTATAAGTGAATATATGATATTTAAGATTATGTTTGATTTTGTAATCCTTGGTTATAGAGTGGAACTATTGATTTATATTGAATTTAAGGCCAAGCAAAACTCCCATTCTTTTTCTTTTTATTTGAGTCATTGTTAAACCAGATTTCCCCTATCTGGGAAAACTTAACTTTAACTTTAGCAGTTAATGTTTTTTTAAAACCAAAATCCAGAATTTTCTATGTATCACTATCAGTATAATTTTCTCTTCAACCTATGGTACTAACATTAAGATATGTGTATATCCAATTATACTATCAAACATCTTGATACCTTTTACAGAATAGATGAGAAAGTTAATCGGTGGAGATTATTTTTCTCTGATGACTGTTCTTTCTCAGTAGAAGGTGATGAAATTAATAATTTTTAAATTTAAATAAGAAAGTATAGGGAATGTAAAGCTAGTAAGTATGGCATAAAATACTTGCCCTACAAATGACTTCTGTTGGTTAAGAGAAAAGTTAGAGAACATTAAATGATTAGGTGGTCATTTCAAAAACAGATAAAGAAAATCAAATAACAGTCTTCATGACAAAGCTCTTAGTCTTTTGCTATTTAAGTTTAAATGAGGAAATAAGTTTGGGTAGTTAGCGCTGAGGGAATGTTAGTGTGGCTATCTGTTCCTTTCCCTGGGCTGTTAATGTGGTTCTTCTTATCATCATCATCATCATCATCATCATCATCATCATCATCATCATCATCATCATCATCTCATCCTCATCATCATCTTTGGTTTTGGAGGACTACATAGCCACAAAGTTTTATCCCTACTACTAATAACCGAGTAATTTAGGTTCTTATCCTGAAACTCGAAGAGTAAGTAAGCAGCAGTTATTCAACCACAGAACAATGTTTCTTAAAATGTGGTTTATAGATTATCTTCATCAGAATCACCTAAAAAAGTGCTTTCTAAATTTTAATGTGTTTATGACTCATCTGGTGGTTTGTTCATTAAATGCAATTTCTAATTTAGGAAATCTGGGATGGGGCCTGAGATTCTGAATTTCTTTCTTTCTTTATTTTTTTAAAGCTGGTAATAGTTACAGTATATTTTTAGTCTGTTTTGTGTTGCTATAACAGAATACTTGAGACTGGGTAATTTATAAGGAAAAGAGGTTTATTTGGCTTACGATTCTGGGACAGCTGCATCTGGCACAGGCCTCAGGCTTCTTCTCCTCATGGCAGAAAGCAGCAGGCAGCCAGTGGGTACAGGCAGATCACATGGCGAGAGGAAGCAAGAGAGAGAGAGGAGGTGCCAGGGTCCTTTAAACAATCAGCTCTCTGGAGAACTAATAGAGCGAGAACTCACTCACTACCCCTCCTCCCCCAGGGAGAGCATTAATACATTCGTGAGGGATCCGTCCCCTTGACTCAATCAGTTTCCAACACTGCCACATTGGAGATCAAATTTCCACATGAGTTTTAGAGGGGACAACACATCCAAACTCCATCAAGTATGAACTTGAATATGTTATTAAACCACTCTGGGCTTAGTTTTCTCTTCTGTGAGATGGAGACAGTAATAGTCCTTATTTTTCTGAGTTGTTATGAGGATTAAACAGGTTAATTCATCTAAAATGCTTCCTCAGTATTAAGAGTACAAAGTGCTCAATATCTTTTTAAAATTCTACTTCTGCCCTTATTGTTATTATTATTAATGTAGTGAGCTATCAGTATATTTATCCCATTAACTAACTTACTGCCAATGTGAGAAATCTCAGGGTAACCAGGAAAATGAGAGACTGTCGATGGTTCTAGAGTTAAATTGACTGTTAACCACCAGAGCAAGGGCCCAGGGAACAACTCAAGGAAATAGTCCTCTTTCTCCTTTTCTAGCCACTTTCTGACTCTTCAAAAAATTTTATGCAGTTCTCAGACTAATAAAACATGAAGGGAGACAAATCTTCCTTTTGGCATTCTGATGCTGGTTTTAACTACAAAAATCAGTTGTTTTATCATTTTATGTTAGTATTGCTTAGGAATTCAAAACAAATAGGCATATATTTTTAGAAAGAAATAAAAAAACATTTTCATTTTCATTTCAATTTTTAGTTCTGATTTTTAAATTAATTTCACATTACCAAAGTTACTATATTCTTTCTTACTATTTAAATTAATGTGGATGATACATGTTAGAGAAATACTCTGACCTGAAGTTACGTACTGTCCTGTTTAAGACATAAGTCTTGCTGCCCTTTTATTTTGCCCTAAGATCACAAGGTTCTCATAAGCTTCTGTGTTGGTCTCCAAAAATAACTGAACATTCAATTCAAAACTTTCTCTTGTCTCCTAACACCTCTGATAGGTGTATCTGCTCCAGACCTCCTGGACCAATTCTTTTGAATTAGTTTATTTCCCTTGATAGCATGCCTAGGATAAATTCTACAACATGAACTTTCACTTTTTACCTTTTGAGAATAAATTTATTCTGTCCTAAACTCACACCATAAATGAGCTCATTCCATTCCATTCCTCTTCCATTTTTTCCCCCAGACATTTCTTATTCATACGTTCTCTTTCCATGTCAAATTGTCCCAATGTTGATTAATCCTTCAATTATTCTCTCTCTTGTCTGCCTATTTCTATCTCATGAAAACAGCACTCTCTAAAACCTATATTTATTTTCATTATACATACGTAAGACCCTTTTTCTGAACAAAAGAGCTATAAGGAGACTACAAATAAAGCTGGAAAGGGGAATATTTATCATATCAGAATGGCTACGTAGAAGGGAGAATTTGATTTTTTAATATTGAATTCATCTCACGATTCTTGCTAAGTGAAAATAAAAAACCAAACCATTAGAAGCATTCTTTGCTAGATTCCTATCAGATAAAATACCCTTGACCTTGGATTTGCATGCAGCCTCAGAGACAGTGTGCATTAATACTAGCCTAGATAGAACATGTCATTTCCCTCACTGTAGAATTAATATCTCCTTCCACTTTACTCCTACAGCGACATCTATTTACCACCACTGTAGAAGGTCATGGCTTTTTCTACAGGTCTATCTTTTGTGGTTAGAATTTGAGTGTCCCCAGGCCAGAATTCTCTTTCTCATCCTCATATTACATATGCCTAGTGGGGGTTTTTTGTTTGTTTGTTTGTTTTAATAAGCTTCCAGTTGATGTTTATGCTGTTTGTGTATGGACCTCACTTTGAATAGCAAGGACTGAAGATACTTGTTAAAATTTCAGGGTCTTATGCCCCATCCAGGCCCATGGAGTCACAATTTGGCTGGAATCTGGGAATATGCATTTTAATGGGATATTTCTTTATATCAAAGATTACAATTGTTGCTGTAATTTAGTGTATCTTAACAGTGGATGTGCATTAAAATCACCCAAAAAGAGTTTAGAACAGTACTTCTAATATTACCTCAGAATTATTGAATCATTATCTTTTGTGTTTGTATTTTTCACATGCAGAATCGTTATACATCCAATTCTGAGTGTAACCAAGTTGGAAAGTACAATTATAAATATCATACAAGGGGCTGGAGTCTTAGTTGGATTACCACAGTCATCATCCCTGGAACTAGAGGGTTCACCTGGAATCCAGACAAAAAATAGGTCTAAAATTGAACTATGTTAGAACTTTGGGGATGGGGGTGAGGGAGGAGTTTCAGAGTTGAAATCTCCCACTAAATTTTCTACAGCATAATATCTGTAACTTTAAACCATTTTCTTTGTTAAAATATATTTTAGGCTTACGTTATGATAGTACTTCTCAAACTAGGGTCTATGAGCATAGTCCTGGGTTGTGAATTTTCTACAATAATTTCTACTTGTAATATTTTCATTTTTATATTAGACTAATGCAAACATTCTGAATGATTTGAATAAACCATTTTATACAAAAATGCTGCCACACATGTTCAATATGTAAAGTTAAATTTGTGTTTATGATTGTGTTGGCACCAAGCAGTATTCTTTTAATTATTATGGATTAATAAAATAACAAAGGTGGATCATGCACATACATTATGTGCATGCCAAATAATTGTGAAATTATGTGATGGTATGCTATAGAACAAAGGGTTCAAAGCAGTTGGAGTAGATAAAAGTGGTGAATTAAAAGCATAGGGTAAGTATAGACACACCAAACTCAAAAGAACCTGTGCAGTTGGAACAATATCCATATTGTAAGGTTATTTTATTTCTGTAAAAATATTCAGCTGTCCATAAATTAATCTTATTCATTTAAACTCTAGCTATAGTTGTATTTAATTTGTATTTTTTGTTTTATGTGTAAAGAGCCATAAGTATGAGGAATTTACATCTTATTTTATTTTTGTACATCATAAGTTATAAATTTCTAAACATAAGTTAAAAATGAGGATCAGCAAAAATTCTTTAATTATTCAAGCTTGAGAAACTTTTATTCTTGTTTTGATCTTTAATGATTCAGTTCAAATACAGCCTTCTACATTTGCTTTCCTTGATTTTCCTTACTGTAATTATTACCTCCCATGTTTGAACTCTTTATATAAAATTTGACACATTTAACTTTTGTTTTTCTTATTTGTCTACTTGTTTTCTGTGTTGTAGTAGTATGCTTTCTGAGGGAAAAGGAGTTTTTGTCTTGCAGTGTAGGACAGTGCTTTTTATAGAGTTATTGAGTGAAGGTTGAATGAATGGACAAATGGATAGTAAGCTAAGAAGATTTCAGATGATTTATTATAGAAGAGTGATAATCGATATAGATACAGGAACAAGATTATTTTTCCAAGGCTCACATATAACAGAAAAGATCTTTCATCTATCAGGTGATGGTGGTAGAAATAAAGTTACAAATGAAGATATAACAATTATATACAATAAATGAAGTCATATAAGGATATCAGTTAATCACTTAGAGTTACTGAATACACAGGAGGAATATAATCATGCCCTCTCCCTCACCCATGTCAATCATCCTAAGTGAATCACATTACTCTTTATCATTAGGTTTGGATACAGTCTGGGAATCTTTCTTAACTAGTTGTTACAACTAATGCTACTTGAGTATATAGTAATTTGTATTGTTTATATAACTATCACTACATAGTAAGTGTAAGGAAAATATAATACTAACCAGATGCAAAATTTAGATATTTTAATTGTATTTTCTTTCTTTCAGAATTACTTACTGTCATCTACCTTTCCAGAGTAAATGGCTCTATGTTGGAACAGAAAGAGGAAATACACATATTGTAAATATTGAATCTTTCATTCTTTCTGGATATGTTATCATGTGGAACAAGGCAATTGAACTGTAAGTTTGAACTTGGATATCACTTTGACTTAAATCTTTCATGTAGTTATGTAACATACATATATAATTATAGTTATTTGATACATCTATTACTAATTTATAATTAACTTGAGTGAAAAGTTTCACTTAAATAAACTTAAAAAAACCTTAATGAGGTTTTTAGGAGTAGATATTGTAGTATTAACGTATGTTAATTTTAGATTTTCCAAGTACCATTAATAATTAAGGCTTATATATACAAAATCTGGTGATAAAATAGTACAGCTCATTCTACAAATTATATATGGATATCATCTCACTTCATTATAATCAACTAACAGTATAGCCACTTTCAGTGGGAATTGGTTGTTTCCAGTTAATCATTATGTGGGATTGTTCCCATGTAATCATGATGAATGCACATGCTTTTTAATGCTGGTAGCTTATTCTTCACTTGCTTCATTAAAATATTGTTCTGGGTTCAAAGGAGAAGCAATTTATCTATATAATTTATGTTGTGATATATACAGCTTTTTCAGTATGTGGTTGATGACAATTACCACTTTTGCTTTGGCACTGATGTTTAAGTTTCTGCACATATAGAATGTGAAATCCTCCAAATGTGAAACTGTGGAATTACAGCCATCTATTTGTAGTGCTTACTTAAACAAGTCCAGATTAAACAGAAAAACAATTTTTATTTAATAAATACATATTAGTTCCTTAATAAAATATGTTTGACTTGAGGCTGGCTCATTTTCTCTGTCACATAATTTTAAGTTACAAAATTATTCTCCAAAATTCTGGTTAAAACATCCTATTTTCATGAAGCTTGATTCTGGTCTTTAAAATAAATGTTTTCCTTAATCCCAGTATTTCAATGTACATGTATATTGCTTTATAAGGAAGGTGGTTACTAGTTATACTCTTGTTACAATATTCCTTTTGTATTATGCCTTAATGGATCTTTTATTAATGATAACTTTCTTCCTCATTAGATTAGGAATTTTGTTTATTGTTCTTTTCTTTTTCTTTATACTTGGCTTATTTGGGTGCTTTCCACAAAGTGGCTACTGAATGACTAATGGCATTACTGAAGCATTAGTATGATAAATAGTTACACACTTCTGTTGACTTACAACTTTATGTTTTAAAAAATAATTGGTATGAGCTATTTTGCTCTTATTTGCTCTAATATTCTATATGTGTATTTTAAAGAACATTTGTCCTATAGACAATTAAGTTTCCCAAAGAAATTACTTATTTTTTTTAGCTATTTGGGAAAGACCGTTTTCCCCTTATAAGCTTACTCCTATAAAAGCAATAAATAGGGCTGAATTTCATGCTGTTTGCATGATATTGTTTTAAGATGTTGATAAAAACATACAGACTTAGATAAACTTGAAAGAAGATTAAGTTAATTTAAAAACATTCAATGTTAGTGTACATGTGTAAATGTATCATTTGTGTTCAGTTGAATGCTGTTAAAGTAATTAAGAAAAATTTATCGTCTTAGATCAAATATTTCACCACTCTTGCAATTTTGTTTCCATAATCAGTTATTTAACAAATCCTTTCCATAGGTCAATTACTTCCGGAACTAGTGACTTATACTTTACTTATATATATTTATATAGTCTATAATTTCAAGACTAACGAAGAGTTTTAAAAATGTATATTATTATGGAGGGTAAAATTAGGAGAAATTAAAGAGGTAAAGTAAGGCACTTTTCTTTTTCATAGTATGATTTTACATATCATTTTAATCTTGTGCTTATAGAGTTATACATCTTCTGAAAATGTCCTAGAAATATGTTCAAGAAATTATTAGTAAAGAACAGGCCATCACTTCTTGAATGTATCTTGGTTTATTTAGATCAGATTTCCAAAAGTGTGTTCCATGGAATTGAAATTCTGTTGTGATAGATAAAATTTTAAATGCCAACTCCCAGTCTCCCGGAATTGTCTTTTAAGTGCTCTCTACCTCTTGAGATACATTAGAAAATGCATGTCACTTCCTGTTAATATGTGTCAAGTGTATGAGACAATAATAAAATATGCATTTAATTAAGAAGAGCCATTTCATAAATATACTTTAGACCGTGATTTTTTTTTTTTTTTTTTTTTTTTTTTTGTCTTTTTCGTGACCAGCACTCAGCCAGTGAGTGCACCGGCCATTCCTATATAGGATCCGAACCCGCGGCGGGAGTGTCGCCGCACTCCCAGCACCGCACTCTCCCGAGTGCGCCATGGGCTCAGCCCAATTTTTTTTTTTTTTAAAAGAGGAGCGGTAAAGGGATCTTAACCCTTGACTTGGTGTTGTCAGCACCAGGCTCAGCCAGTGAGCTAACCGGCCATTCCTATATGGGATCCGAACCCAGGGCCTTGGTGTCATCAGCACCACACTCTCCCGAGTGAGCCACAGGCCGGCCCTAGACTGTGAATTTTAACAATATATTTTTTAGGCATGACAAATGCAAGAATTGTCTGTAAAAGATATATGAGATTATTTCTATTTTTAAGTTCTTACTTGAAATACTTTTCATTCAATATTTGTTTTTCAGCATGTTTCTATTTTTAGTGAATTATCATAATTTAATTATAGGCATTTCTCCAAATTATGAATAGGTTGTGTTTCCAAAATGTATATATTGGTTATTTGGAACTGGGAACACATTTTCCGTAGAAATAGGGATATTTGTAGAATACCATATAAAATAGCAGTACAGATCTAAACTGCAGTTAAAAAATATTTCTGTGGGAAAATATAGTGCACGTTACAGCACAGAAATAGCTATTTCTGTAGGACAGCCCTAGCATTTTCAAAAACATAACTTTTTTTCCACATATGATTAAAATTTAAGTATTAAATTCAGAGTTAAATCATAAGTTTAAGGCTTATATTTAACTAACAATCATTCTAACATATTTATTGAGCACTGTTATATGATAGATACTAGAAACAATTAAACTGAGAAGACATAGTTTCTGTCCTCTTGAGGCTTTAAGTCTAACAAAGACAAGAGTGAATAAAAAGGCAATTATGATATATTGGAAATATAATGTGGCAATCTCATAAGAAGGACATCTATTACAGACATGGGTTTTCAGAGAAGCATCTGTGAAGGAAGTTGACTTATGCTGAGATCTCAAGGATGAGTTTAATTAGATGAATGAAGAATCAGGGGACAGAGGTGACATAGTGTTCCAGGAAGAAAGAATAATGTCCAAGGGATGGAATGTAAGAGAATTTTCTCTTCTATGCCCACAAATTTTAAGTAGATTTTAGTTGGTTGGAATGGCTGGGAGAGAGGATGAGAGGAGATAAAGCTGGGGAGATAATCAGCTTATATAACATAAAATGTCTTGTAAGGCAGTTTGAGAAGTCATAAGGCCAAAAGGGAACTAGATTTTGAAGAGTTTTAAGTAGAGATCTGACTTGATTAAATCTGTGTTTTAGAAAGACTAGTCTGAATGCAGGTATGGAGAAATGATTGGAGAGAGGAAAGACTATTCTTGGTAAACATTATGGTGGTGATTGTAGGTTGGAGATAAGCTGACATATTAAAGAAATGTTTAAGGTAGAAGAGGCAAGAATAATAGAGAAAGATTAAAGGTGACCCCCAAATATTTTGCTTGAGCAACTATGTATAATGGTGCCATTTAGTGAAAGAGTGCAGGAGATTGAGTAGGTTGGGAATAAAATAATGAGTTCAGTTTTAGGTAGGTTGAATTGTATGTGTTGATAAGACATTCAGTTATGGGAGACTGGTAGAAGGGGGGTATATGTATCCAAAGGTAATGAGATCAGAATTTACATTGTTGTTGAAACAATGAGAATGAATGAAATTGTGTATGAAAAGTATATAGAAAAGAGGTAGCAAACTAGTAGCCAGTAAACTAATTATGACTCACAGATTTGTTTGGTCATCAGAATACTTAAATATATTCTAAATTACTAGTTTCCAATATTTAAAAATTGGTGGAATAGAAATAAAAATTTGGATTTCCTTTCTTGAAAAGAATTCAAAATGAAACTATCCTAGTTTAGCATTTCTGCATGGCCATAATCAACTGGAACTGAGTAGTAACTTTCTTTTTGTAGGTGGGTAATGCACAGTTCTTATTCAACCTATTTAACTCGTTTGCAATACCTGCCTGGCTCCTGTGGGCTTTCAAATTCATGAGTACATATTATATTGAAATAGATGACAGTCTAGTACAGAATACCAAGGAATATCAATATTTAAGATAGGGAAGATAATGAAAAATCAACAGTGGAAACTATCAAGAAGCCATTGTGGTGAATGGGAGGAAGAGAAATAAATGGGGATATTTAGAAGAATTACTAGGCATTATTTAGGTGGCTATTACATGAATTTAAGTTCATTGATAATTCTAGCTGAAGTAATTTTTGTGGAATTTTTGGAATTCAGAGTCCACAGATGAATTTTATTTTTTAGGTCAATTTCTCATGACTGGAAGTTTTGCCAGAAATGGTTTTTGGGTTTTAGAAGTTTGATGTTAGGGAAAAAGTCAGAAGAAATATACCAAAATATTAATATTCATTATCTCTAGGCAGTAAAATAATGTGAAACCTTTTTCCCTCTTAACTTTTGAAGTCTTCTAAGTTTTTTAAAAGGTAATAAATAATATTTCTTGTATAGTCTGAAAAAGTCAGTACAGACAACTGAAGTTTAATGCTAGAATATTTTCTGAACTAGAGTGTTGTATAGGGTCTGAGAATCTAAGTGGAAGAGTCTTACATATATTCTATGTAGTGTTCCCCAAGGTATATTTCAGTGATTCCTTTAATATAATGAATAAAAAAGGATTCAGTTGACCCATAATTTTGGAAAATATTGAAGATTTGCAATACTCATTTGCATAGTACTCTAAGAAGTTCTGTAGGAAAAAGGTATTTAACTGTATTTAGTTTGAGGTTTCCCAAACTTTTTTTGACATGGAACACTTTTTATGTGAAACATTTTGAATCTTCAGTAGTTAATCATGGAGTACACTTTGGTAAATGTTGGTCCAATCAAATCTAAGAGACAGATAGGGGTTTGTGGTTTTTTGGCTATAATTAGTTCCTAAAGGATAATTTAAGGATGTTGTCCCTTATCAGAGGATTTATACCTTTATGGAACATTGTATTTATGTATAAATGATATGTTACATATTAATGTGAAAAGAATTGCAAAAAGCTCTGTAAGCTTTTTACAAAGCCCTGTTTCGTTTTTTTTCCTTCCTGCATATATTCTAGAATGCAAATAGTAGCTGTGATTTCCAATTATCACAACAATCATAATGCATATTTTTTATTTAATACATACTCTGTTTTGCTATTATATTAGGTGCTATATGTGTATTGTTTGTAATCCTCATCATTATTATTCAGTAGGGTCAGTGTTACTATTTCCATTTTTAGATGAGAAAATTTAGGATGAATTCGCCAGCAAAATTCATCAATTTCTAATATATCTGTACTTATTCCTCTGGGTCACTCTGAGGAGCCAGTATCAGGGGAACCCAGAATTATTTAAGTCATTGCTTTTCTCTGATTCCAGATAGTTTCTAAGATTTAAATGTTCTTTATTGTTTGGTGCAGAATCTTTGATGGTTCTCATGTGTGCTTAAGAAATAATCTAAAACTATGTCAATATAATCATAATAAGAGCAATCTGGCAAAATTAGATCAAGAAAGTCTGTTGGAAAACTGAGTAATAATAAATCTCTGTTCATATCAGGTCATATCATATTTAACCATGACATAATCAGATTCAACAATGACATAAGTTAAACTAGGAATTATTTTAATAAATGCTAGATATAAGAGTAGAATAAATTTAAGGTCAGATTGACAGAGTACAGGTACCTTTAACAATACGCTGTTAGATAATTAATCATAATTATCTGTTATTGATTATGCTGGATAACAGGAAAATGAGACATAACCAATGAACTAGGTTTCCCCAGTTTGCCAGTTTTCTGTAAGATGGTTATCACTAGTGTGAGTTTCTTTTTAAATCAAAGGTGCCAGTGTACTTTTCTTTAGGGGCAAAATCAGAGGAGATTTCATGTCAATGGAAATCTTAAATGAGGTATGTACTTTGAAATTTGGTTGAAAGAAGTTTATAGTAGCAGCCTTGTGAATGTAGTATTCTTTTGTCAGTATAAATAAAAATTAAATTTAAAATTTTCAGAGGCCCATATCTGGCAATGAAGATATCAAATAACAAAAAATCCCTTTGTTGGATGGATCTTTATTCTTAAACCTGATTTTTTAAAAATTGCATTTACTTTAATAGAGTTAGTAGGAGAAAGAAAAGTAGTTAGTAAAGAAAACCAAAACCTTACATGAATCTGAGCTTAACCCCAGAATATTGGGAGTTTATTCCAGTATAGTCTTAATTTCTTTGTTCTAGTCTCTAACAGAGAAGTATTTTAATGTTTAGTTTTTAATTACTGCTTTGAATTGATTTAACAGATCCACCAAGACTCATCCAGGTCCAGTTGTACATTTAAGTGATAGCCCAAGAGATGAAGGGAAAGTGAGTATTTTAATAGCATTATTCTTCCTTTTGTTTTCTTCATTCTTAAAAAAAAAGGTATTTCTTACTGTTATTTTATGCTTAACATCTAGCACAGTTCATAGCAATCAGTGTTATCAAAAATTAAAGTTTGTTGGATGAATGAATGAATGAACAAATGAATGAATGAGCGAATGAATTATTCATACTAATAATGGTCCCATACTAAGTTTTTAGTTTCCCGTGGAGGTAAAGTTGATATTTAATTTAGGAATTTTGAGGAGGTAACATATAGAACAACTTTAACTTTCAGATATTCTATACTTGAATTTAATGATTATCAATATTATTAATCATTTGCCTCTGTTATTGAATTTTGGTAGAGATAAATGACCAATATTAAATAAAATAAATAAGCCAATCTTGATTTACAAATATGAAGATAATATGGAAAATGTTATCAGATCATAGAAATAATTCTTATTTATCTTCATTATTTCATAATTTGCCTCTGATGATGAGGAAACAAAGTAGCTAATATGAAAAGATCTAAAGTGTCAATATCATAAATAAATGTCTCCTCAAGTATATAATTTTTGCTAAGTACTATAGAAAACATTAAAAAATTATTTAGTGTAGATTTGATTCTTTGTTTATTTTTAAAGGATAGAGACTGAATTTTAATTGAAACTGTTTTAATAGCTGTCCTTGGATTCTCTGGTATATTTTATGTATGAAAGCATAGCAAATGAAGACAAATTTTGTTTTTTCCTTTCCAATATTTATAGTTATATATACATCTTTTTGTTTCGTTGGCTAGGACCCCAGTACAGTATTAAATATAAATAGCTTTAGTGGGAACTTTTATTTTGTTCCCAACCAAAGGAAATGCCTTCATGATTTCAGCATGTTATTGATTTGTAGTTTTAATCTTGTTGCCTGAAAAGATACTGGAAATTATTTCAATTTTTAAAAATTTGTTGAGAGTTGATTTGTGATCTAACATGTGGTCTATCCTTGAGAATGTTCCACATGCTGATGAGAAAGAAGAAAGTATATTCTGTAGTTGTTGGATGGAATATTCTGTAGATATCTGCCAAATCCAATTGGTCTAATGTGTAGTTTAAGTCCTATGTTTCGCTGTTGATTTGTTGACTAGATGATCTGTACAATGTTGAGAAGGGAGTGTTGAGGTCCCCAACTATTATTGTATTGGGGTCTGTCTCTCTCTTTAGGTCAAATAGTGTTTGCTTTATATATCTAAGTGCTCTGATGTTGGCTGCATGTATACTTACAATTGTTATGTCTTCTTGCTGGATAGACCCCTTTATCATTATATAAGGACCTTCTTTGTCTCTTTTTATGGTTTTTGATTTAAAGTCTATTTTATCTGATGCAAGAAGAGCTACTCCTGCTCGTTTTTGGTTTTCATTTGTGTGGCATAACTTTTTCCATTTCTTCATAGTTAGTCTGTATGAGTCTTCACAGGTGAGGTGAGTTTCTTGTAGACAGCATATAGTTAGGTCTAGTTTTTTAATTCATTCAGCAAGTCTATGGCTTTGAGTGAGAGATATAGTCCATTTACATTTAGGGTTATTATTAAGAGGTATTATCTTATTCTTGGCATCTTATTTTTTCATTTGCTTGTTTTAAATATCTTTTGTTTCTTTCTTTCCCTTTTATTTTTTGTTGTTGGTGTTCATTGGTTTTTTGAGATGATAAGATGCAGTTTCTTTCTCATTTGCTCTACCAGTGAGTTTTGTTCTTTCTTGTATTTTTATTGTGCTGATTGTCATTTTGAGGATTCCAGATGCAGGTCTCCCTTGAGGATTTCTTGTACGGCTGTTGTATGGTGGTGAACTCCCGTAGTTTTTGTTTCTCCGGGAAAGACACTATTTCTCCTTCATTTCTGAAGGAGAGTCTTGCTGGGTATATAGTATTTTGGGCTGGCAGTTTTGTTTCTTTTTTTTTTCTTTTAGAGCTTTGAATATATATCATCCCATTCTCTTCTGACCTCTTGTGTTTCTGCTGAGAAATCTACTGTTAGTCTTGTTGAGACTTCCTTATAGGTGATTTGATGCTTTTCTCTTGCTGTTTTTAGTACTCTCTCCTTGTATTTGACTTTTGACAGTTTGGTTATAATGTGTCTCATAGAGGACCTTTCTGGATTGGATCTGGGGATCTTTGAGCCTCTT
Organism: Cynocephalus volans; assembly: GCF_027409185.1. NCBI lineage: Eukaryota > Metazoa > Chordata > Mammalia > Dermoptera > Cynocephalidae > Cynocephalus > Cynocephalus volans. Next base: position 124,240,613 of record NC_084460.1, on the reverse strand, counting down.
GGATTTGAAAGTTTTTATCTCTCCCAATACCTGGGAAGTTTTCCACTATTATTTCATTGAACAGGTTTTCAATGCCTTTTCCTTTCTCTTCCCCTTCTGGAACATCTATGATTTGGATGTTTGTGTGCTTAATGTTGTCTAATAGCTCTCTTAAATTTCCTTTAGAACAGCCTAACCTAGAAGCATAAGTCTTCCTTCAGGGAGTAATAGACTATACACAAAAGAAATAGAATACCCTCCAAAGGAAATGAGGACATGACTAATACTCTCAGCCATTAGGGGAATGTATGCGGAAATGGTTTTTAAGGGTTTGAACTTGGGGGCTGCAAAGAGGAAGAGTTCATTTACACGGGAGCAATCACCAATGATTTGAGATTTTAATGCTTTGGCAAGGATACTTAGATCTGGTCCTAGTAATTTGCTGGGATAGCTCTTTGAAGCCTGGACTGAACAAAGGCATATGATAAATAAAGATGCCAGAGCCTTTTAGTATAATGTTGAAGAAGGTGTCAGAAGACTCAGGGAGATGAAAGTGTTAAGATAAATATACTGTTTGTCCTGGCAACTTGCCTCCTGACTGTATTCCTCAGGAAGCTCCTTAAGCACATTGTCTTCACTTAACCTAATGAAGAATGCTCTGGAAAGGTAACTATGAGCATATTTGAGAAACATGATAGAGGTTGTAGGAGATGATGACAGAGAGCCAGGCTCCATAATATCTATGAGGATTAAATATCATGGATTGGTAAAAGCTAGGTGGCAATATTTAACTATTTGGCAAAAATGGACATAATTCCCATAACAAGCAGTGAGGCTGGAGTGGCAATGCAGGAATCTGTGGTAATAGCTAATATATCATGATGTTTCTAGGAGCAAAATTAGGTGGGCAGCTGACCGAGATGTTGCCTGATTTGCATAATCAGAAAAAAATCAAAAGCAGTTTAGCTGTTGACATTCACAATCCAAATGGAAAATCATAGTATCTCATGAGGTTTCTAGAGTTAAGTCATTTCAGAGATCCAGAATCCATTGATTAGAAGAGAAGTCACTTGCCCCTAAAGAAAGATCTTGAAATGCCCCCATAAGTACGTAAAGTAATTATATAGGAGCATCTGTGGTCTCTTGCAAGAGTGATTGTTTACTTTTTCAGTACTGTTAGTTATAGGGTCAGATCAGACATTGATACCAGGAGATCTGAAAAGCAATTGTGGTCCTCTAGTTAAAGGCAAGGCATACGAAACTAACCAACCAGGTGATAAATGGAATTTTGGCCCAAGTCTAATTTCACAGTAGACCCAGTGGGTATATAGACACACCCAGTTATTTTCACTAAGTATATAATTTGGATAAATATGCTACGTACCTGGAACAATCTTCATATTGATTTCCTGACATTGTAATTAGAGGCATCATAGTAGGTAAGGAAAAAGGGAAACTCCTGAAATAGTCTCTCTCTGCCAAACTTGTAATCAGAAGCAATGCTGCGTCTTTGAAGAAGTTTCAGAGATTAGCACGATAAGACATCCTTGTTGAATTCCATTGTCTAGGTTTTGCAAAAATCAAGATGGATCAAGGTTCATAATAGTAAACCACTGTAATATTAAGTTAGTGATATCACCAATCATAGCCACCTTGTTGTTGATACTTTTATGGGTGCAGATCAATACAGCCTTTGATACTTAATATATACTTCTTGATATTGTGAGATATTTTTTTCTCAATATTCATCAGCAGAGAGTATCAAAATTGATTTTACAAGAAGGAATAGTAGTATAACTTCACAGTCTTTCCCCAGGACTGTGTTATTTTTCCTGCTCTCTATCATAATATAATCCTCAGGAACCTTGATTTTCTGGACATTCTTTAGAAAACATACCAGTTCCCTTTATTGATTATATGATACTAATTGGATCTGGTGAGAAGAAGTGGCAAGTATCTACATGACTCATAAGACTCATGTGTCAGAGGGCAGGAAGAAAATTCAACAAAAGTCCAGGGGCCTGTCTCATATGTGATGATTTTGAGGGTCTTATAGTCTGGGGCATGCAGGGACAACTCTTCTAAGTTAAAGCATAAGCTATTGTACTTCTCCTTACTAAGAAATTGTCACATTATTTGGTGGGCCTTGTTGGATTTGGATAATAGTATATAATGCCCTTGAAATTTCTGCTTCAAATAATTTGTTAAGCCAACCAAAAGTCTGCCAGTTTTGAGTGGGAACTAGGGAAAAAGAGGACTGTTCACCAAGTCAAAGTTGCTTTGTAAGGTACCCTACCACTGATCTGATTGAACTTAATGTATCTAACAGATAAGAATGTTCTATTGGAAAGCCCAATAGGAGAGTCACAACAGCTAGTCTCCATTTTCAAAGCAAGCCCTGTCGTGATGCTGGGCCCTCGTAGAGACTGAACCATGGGATGTAAGAGTGGGTGGGAGAAATTGCATATTCAGGAGATTGGCTTTGAACTGTTCAAAAGGCTTGAGTAAATCAGATGTACAGGGAGCTCAGACTTCCATCTGTTTCAACAATGCCTTTCTCTCAACCCACAGATAAGATCTCATGAGATGAGAGGGGAATACCTAAAACCAACTGATAGAGGAGGAAGGAACTCAGTCCTGCTTCACAGATTAGGTGATTGGTTGGCACTAACTGGACCAAACTACTGCTCTATTACATTTCCACTTAGGGGTGACTCTGAATGACACTAGTAAAGAAAAATCCTCACAATTGGCAGAACTATAAGCAGTACACCTGATTGTGCATTTTGTATGGAGAATGACACAATCATTAAAAATCCAAATACAAAAATTCCATTCTGCTTGAAAATTTAAAAACTCTATTAAGCAACCATTAGGTCAAATAGAAAATACAAATCAAAATTGAAGAATATATAAACAATAATAATAATGAAATAGTACATATAAAAATCTATGGAATATAATTATAATAATTGTCATAAAATAATTTGTAGCCTTTAATATTTATATCAATAACAATTATAAATTAAAATACACAAATCTAATGTGAAACACAAAAATCTGGAAAGAAGAAATAGAAAATAAAGCAAAAGGAGGCGAAAGAGACATAAAAATAAAAGCAGAACTTGAGTTAATTCTCCAGATTGTAAGCTATATTATAAATGAATCAACATGCTTGTTCTCTGAGTATAACATAAACAAAATATGCAAACTACTCTCTAACCTAATCAAGAAAAATAGGGAGAAAACAAAGTTAAACTAAATAATGCGCAAAGCAAGGGGGAAGCATACTAAAACTAAAGAATTTTTTTTAAAATTCAGTTTAAATTATTTTACACAACTCTAGCAGGTAGATTTTTTTTTAATTGGTTATGAATATTCATGGGGTACAAAGCACTTGTGCCTAAGATATGATGGTCAGATCCATACTGGCAGCATGCCCATTACTACAAATTGTGATTATACCCCATGTCCCTCACCCAATTATTCCCCCCATTATCCCTGACCTCCCTCCCCATCCCCCTTTCCCCACTCCAATTTGAATCCACAGGTATGTTCTCCCCCTTTACAAGTCCAACGTGCCACTGTGGTCTTTCTTTCCTTCCTTCTTTCTCTCTTAGCTCCAACTTGTGAGTGAGTAAATACAGTATTTATTCCTCTGTGCTTTGCTTATTTCACTCAACAGAAGTTTCTCCAAGCTTATCCATGTTGTTGCAAATGGGAGAATTTCATTCTTTTTTATGGCTGAGTAGTATTCCATGGTGTATACATACCCCATTTTCCTTATCCAATTGTCCATCAATGGACATTTAGGTTGGTTCAATATCTTGGCTATTGTGAACAGAGCTATAATGAACATGGGAGTGCAGTATCCCTTTGACATGATGATTTCCATTCCTTTGTGTATGTACCCAGAAGTGAGATTGCTGGATCATATGGAAGATCTATCTGTACTTGTTTGAGAAACCTCCATACTGTTTTCCATAGTGGTTGTACTAATTTACAGTCCCACCAACAGTGTGGGAATGTTCCCTTCTCTCCACATCCTTGCCAGCATTTGTTATTCTCTGTCTTTTTTATAATAGCCAGTCTAACTGAGGTGAGATGATATCTAGCAGATAGATTTAAAAGCCTCCTCCAACCCAGGCAGCAGAGTGCGGAGACAGAATCTGTCTGCTTGGTGGGCATGGAGAGAAGGGAAGCATGTGGGAGACTTTGCCTTGTAATTCAGTACCTTCCCTGCCACAGTAAAACACAGCACTGGGGCAGAACCCCAAGGCATGTGATTCCAGGCAGGAGCTTCTAGATCTACTTGTGCCAGAAAGGAATGTGCTGTCCTAATGGGACTTAATCCCAGACAGCTTCACCACAAGCTGACTAAGGTGGCATCAGTCCCTGAAATAAATATAAGCATCAGTCTCCAGTAATGGCCACAGACCTTTGGTGAGCCCTGGTGCTGCACTGGTCTGGGAGGTCATGGGCTTTGGGTGTGACCCAGTGTGGTGCCAACTGCTGTGGATGCAAGATTGCTTTCATCATTCCTCCCTCAGCCCCAGGTAGCACAGCCTAGACAGAGACTCCTTCTGCTTGGGGGAAGGAGAAGGAAGTAAGTGACGGACTTAGCCTAGGAAGCCAGGGAAGTCTCTCCAATCTTCCCCAAGTCCATCAAGGCTAACTAAAGACCTCAGAGTCTGCAAGAGACTCACAGCAAAGCTGGTCTTAGGACGCCATCTAGTGCTGAAATGGCTGCAGTGACCACAGGCTTATAGAACTTAATAGTCAAAACACTTTACATTCCTGGAAGGCCCTCTGAAGAAGGACAGGTACAAAACAAGGCCAGACTGGAAGACTGGAATAAATATCTAATTCTTCAATGCCCAGACATTGATGTCCATTCACAAGCACTAAGAACATTCAAGGAAATATGGCCTCACCAGATGTATTAAATAAGTAGCCAATGACCAACCCTGGAGAGACAAAGATATGTGACCTCTCAGAGAATCCAAAACAGCTGTTTTGAGGAAGCTCAACGAACTTCAGGAAAACACAGAGAATCACTTCAGACATTTATCAGAAATTTTACAAAGAGCTTAAAATAATAATACAAAATCAACAGAAATCCTGGAGCTGAAAAAAAAATAGATGAACTGAAAAATGCATTAGAGGGTCTCAACAGCAGAACTGATGAAGCAGGAAAAAAATCAGTGAGACTGAAGACAAGTTATTTCAAGATACACAGTCAGAGGAGAAAAAATAATGAAAAGGAACAAAGAATGCTTACAAGATCGATGAAATAGCATCAAAAGAAAAAATGTAAGAGCCATTAGCCTTCAAGAAGGAGTAGAGAATTAGAAAGGGGTAGCAAGCTTATTCAAATAAATAATAACAAAAAACTTTTTAAACCTAGAGTAAGAGAGAAATATCCAGGTGCAGGAAAGTCAAAGGTCACCAAGCAGATTCAACCCAATTAAGACTACTCAGAGCATATAACAATCAAACTCTCAAAGGTGAAGAACAAAGAGAGGGAGAATCCTTTGCATCTCCTAAAAGCAGCAAGAGAAAAGGAGCAAATAACATATAAAGGAGCTCAGATATGCCTGGCAACAGACTTCTCAGTGGAAATGTTATAGGCCAAGAGGGAGTATGATGACATATTCTAAGTGCAGAAGGGAAAAAAAAATGCCAGTTAAGAATAATGCACCCAACAAAGCTATCCTTCACACATGAAGGAGAGAGAAAGACCTTCCCAGACAAACAAAATCTGAGGGAAATCACTATCAGGCCTGTCTTACAAGAAATGCTAAAGGGAGTTCTTTAATCTGAAAGAAAAGAACTCAGATCTGTAACAAGAAGGCATCTAAAGGTATAAAACTCACTGGTAAAAGCAAGTATGCAGTCAAATTCAAAATATTTTAATACTATAATTGCAGAGTGTAAACTACTCATATCTTTAGTGTGAAGACAGAGAGAAAACTGTTAAAAATAATAGTTATAACAATGTATTAAGAGATAAGGAATATAAAAAGATGTAAATTGAGACATCAAAAAGTCAAAGTTCTGCAGGGGGACAAAGTTAAAGTATAGAGTTCTTTAGTTTGTTTTTCTGGGTTTTCTTTTCTTTTTTTTAGACTTGGACATAGTTGATTGTACATATCTGTGGGGTATAGCATTGAACATCAATACCAGTGTGCAATGTGTGTTGTTCAAATCAGGATAATTAGTATATTTATCATTATACAATGTAATCAATTTTGGTGGCCTTTTACCAGTTAAAGTGTAGAATTCTTTACCAATTAAAATGCAGAGTTCTTTAGTTTTTTTCTTTGTGGTCAAAGTTAAGTTGTCATTAGTTTAAAATAACTTTTATAACTATGAGATGTTTTTTGTAAGCCTCATGATAAACACAAAGCAAAAACATATAACAGATACAGTAAAAATAAAAGGCAAGGAATTAAAACATAATAGCAGAGAAAATTGCTTAACCACAAAGCAAGACAGAAAGGAGTTACAAAACACCCAGAAAACAAGTAACAAAATGGCAGTAGTAAGTTCTTACCTATTAATTATAACCTGAATGTAGATGGACTGAATTCTCCAATTAAAAGACATAGAGTAGCTATCTGGATTTAAAAAAAAAAAAAAAAAAAAAAGTCACCTATATGCTGCCTATAAGAAATTAACTTCACATATAAAGACACATGTGGACTGAAAGTGAAGAGATTAAAAAAGATATTCCATGCAAATGGAAACCAAAAAGAGCAAAAGTAGCTATACTTATATCAGGTAAAATAGACTTTCAGTAAAAAAAGATTAAAAAAAAAAAGACAAAGAACACCATTGCATAATGATAAAAGGGTGAATGCAGCAGGAGGTTGCAAGAATTGGAAATATATATGCACCCAACACTGGAGCACCTAAATATATACAGCAAATATTAATGGTTGGTGAAGGGAGAGACTGACTAAAATAGAATAATAACAGGGAACTTCAACACCACTTTCAACAATGGACAGATCGTCCAGACAGAAAATCAACAAAGAAACATAGGAGTTATACTGCAGTCTAGACCAAATGGGCCTAACAGACACTTAGGAAACATTCTACCCAACAGCTGTAGAATACATATTCTTCTCTACAGCACTTGACACATTCTCCAGGACAGATCATATGTTAGACAGCAAATGAGTCTTAACAACTTTTTTTTTATTTGAAATTATATCAAGTATCTTTCTTCACCATAATGGAATAAAACTAGAAAAAGAGGAGGAACTTTGGAAACTGTCCAAATACTTGGAAATTAAACAACATGTTTCAATAAAGAAATTAAAAAGGAAATTAAAAAATTCCTTGAGATAAATGAAAATGGAAATGCTACATACCAAAACCTATGGGATACAGCAGTTCTCAGAGGAAAGTTTATAGTAATAAATGCCTACATTAAAAGAGGAGGAAGATCTCAAATAAACAACCTAATGCTACACCTCATCAAGCCAGAAAAACAATGTAAACCTGAAATAAGTATAAAGAAAGAAATGGTAAAGATCAGAGCATAATTAAATAAAATACAGACTTAAAAAACAACACCAAAGACCAACAAAACAAAGAACTGTTTTTTTGAAGAGATAAGCAAAATCAACAAACTAACTAGACCAAATGAAAAAGAGAGAAAATTCAAATAAAATCAGAGATGAAAAGGAGATATTACAACTGGCACTACAGAAATACAAAGGATACTAAGACACTAATATGAACAACCGTAAACCAACAACTTGAAAAATCTAGAAGAAATGAATTAATTACTGAACACATACAACTTACCAAGTTTGAATCATGAAGAAATAGAAAGTATGAGCAGATAAAAGATGAGTAAGGAGACTGAAGCAGTAATAAAAAGTCTCCCAACAAAGAAAAACCCAGGACTTGATGGCTTTACTACTGAATTCTACCAAACATTTAAAGAAGAGCTAATATCAATTCTACTCAAACTATCTAAAGAAGTTGAAGAGGAGGGAATACTTTCAAACTCATTTTACAATGCCAGTGTTACCCTAATACCAAAACTGCACAAAGACACAACAATAACAGAAAACTACAGGCCAATATCTCTGATAAACATAGATTCAAAAATTCTCAACAAGATACTACCAAACTGAATTCAACAACATATTAAAAAGATCACTTATCATGATCAACTGAGATTCATCCCACGAATGCAAGGATGGCTCAACATATGCAAATCAATAAGCATAGTACATCATATTAACAGAACGAAGTACAAAAATAATATGATCATTTCAATAGATGCTAAAAAAAAGCCTTCAATAAAATTCAACATCCTTTATGTTAACTCTCAACAAATTTGGTATAGAAGGAACATACTTCAATACAATAAAGGCCATATATGACAAACCCACAGCTAACTCATACTGAAAAGTTGAAAGCTTTTTCTTTAAGATCTGGGACATGATAAGGATGCCTACTTTCACCACTTTTATTCAACACAGTGCTAGAAGTTCTAGCTGTAGCAATTAGGTAAGAGAAAGAAATAAAGGGCATCCATATTGGAAAGGAGGAAGTCAAATTTTTGCTGTTTGCAGACAAAATGATCATATACAGCAAAGCCTTGAACAACTTACGTTTGAATTTTTTTCAATTAACCATGGGTTGAAAATACAGTATTCACTGGAGCAGAACCCACATATATGAAGGGCCAATCCTGAATAGACAGAGGACTGACTTTTCATATATATGAATTCTGCAGGCTGACTGTTATACGTGGATTTTTGGCTACCTGGAGGGTAGGTGCCACTAAATACCCACATTTTTCGAGGGCCAACTGTGTGTGGAAAACCCTAAAAAAAAATCCCTAAAGACTACACACACACACACAAACTGTTAAAACTAATAAATGAATTTAGTAAAGTTGCAGAGTATAAAATCAACATACAAAACTGAGTAGCATTTCTATATGCCAATAGTAAACTATCCAAAAAAGAAACCAAGAAAGCGATTGTCATTATAATAGCTACAAAAGAAAAAATACCTTGTAATAAACTTAACCAAGGAGGTGAAAGATCTCTATAATGAAAACTATTAAACATTGATGAATGAAATTGAACAGGACACAAATAAATGGAAAGATATTCCATATTCATGAATTAGAAGAATTGATATTGTTCTATTGAAAATGTTCATATGACACAAAGTGATCTACAGATTCAGTACAATTCCTGTCAAAATACCAGTGACATTCTTCAGAGAAATAGAAAAAAAAAAATCTTAAAATTCACATGTAATGCAAAAGACCCTAGATAGCCAAAGTGATCTTGAGCAAAAAGAACAAAGCTGGAGGCATTAGCTATCTGACTTCAAAATAGACTACAAAGCTAATAGTAAACAAAACAGCATGGTACTAGCATAACAACAGATCCATAGAACAAAGGGACAGAATAGAGAATCCAGAAATAAATTTATACATTTACAGCCAAGTGATTTTGACAAAGGTACCAAGAACACACATTGGTGAAAGGGTAGTTCCCCAATAAATGGTGCTTGGAAAACTGGACATCCATATTCAGAAGAATGAAACTAGACTCCTATCTTTTGCCATTCAGAAAAAACATTTTTTTTTTTTTTTTGGCAGCTGGCTAGTATAGGGTACAAAAAACAATTCTAAATGAATTAAAGACTTAAATGTAAGACCCCAAACTATGAAACTACTAGAAGAAAAAAATAGGGAAAATACTTCATGAAATTGGACTGTGCAAGGCTTTTTAAAACAAGACCTCAAAATCGTAGGCAACAATAGCAAAAATGGACAAATGGGATTACATTGAACTAAAAAGCTTCTGCACAGTAATAGAATGAAGAGATAACCTACAGAATGGAGCAAGTATTTGCAAACTATGCATCTGACAGAGGTTAATATCCAAAATACAAACAAATGACAAATGATTCAATCAAAAAATGGGCAAATGAGGTGAATAGACACTTCTCCAAAGAAGACATACAAATGGCCGACAGATATATGAAAAGATGTTCAACATCGCTAGACATCAGGGAAATCAAAACCACCATGAGATATCATCTTACCTCGGTTAGAATAGTTATTATCAAAAAGACAAAAAAATAGCAAATGTTGGAGATGATGTGGAGAAAGGGAACTCTTATGCACTGTTGGTAAGAATGTAAATTAGTACAGCCATTATGACAAACAGTATAAGGTTCATAAAAAAATTTAAAATATTATTACTGTATGATCCTGCAATCCCATTACTGGGTATATATCCAAAGGAAATGAGATCAGTATGCCAAGGAATGATCTGCACTCCCCTTTTTATTGCAGTACTGTTTGTAATAGCCGAGATATGGAATCAAATTAAGTGCCCATCTATGGATGAATGGATAAATAAAATGTGGTATAAATATAAATGAAATGTTATTCAGCCATAAAAAGAATGAAATCTGTCATTTGAGGCAACATGGATGAAACTGGAGGACATTACGTTAAGTGAAACAAGCCAGGCACAGAAGGACAAACACTGCATGATCTCACTCATATGGAATCTAAAAATGTTGATCTCATGGAAGTAGAGAGTAGTGGTTACCAGAGTCAGGGAAGGGTAGGGAAGAGAGGGCAACCAGGAGAGGTTGGTCAACAGGTACAAAGTTACAGTTAGACAGGAAGAACATGTTTTGGTGATCTGTTACACAGTAGGGTGACTAAAGCTGATAACAATGTCATGTATACTTCAAGAAAGTTAGAAAAAAGAATTTTAAATGTAGCACCCCCAAGAATGATCAATATTTAAAGCGATGGATATGCTAATTACCTATTTGAACATTATACAATGTATTCATGCATTAAAACATCACACCACACCTCGTGAATGTGTACAATTATGTCAGTTATAAACTGAAGAACTAAAAAAAAGGTTGCACAAAAAAATTCTATGGATTTACTGGATTTATTAATATCAGTGGAAAAGGATGACATCCACAATATGACAGAGTAGGAAGCCTGGGCCTTCCTTCCCTCTACAATCATACCAATTCAGTTATAATTCATGTACAAATTCCCTTTGTGAGAAATCAGAAACTAATTGAAAGGGTTCTGTAACCAAGGAGAACATGAAACCAGACTCATTAAAGCCAGTGAAGAGGTTAAGGGCACCCTCTCACAAGAGACCCTATCCCTAGTGCCATATGATTGGAAAGAGATCCCCCAGTTCCCAGCTTTACACAGGGAAGGGAAGGGCTTTGTTTATATGACCAGCACCCCAATTTTTCCATAGAGGCTCCTCAGAGCAAAGGCTTTTGTTTTGCCAATATTGGAGCTTTGACAGGTCTGACACATTATAGTTTCCTGGGGGAGAATGGAGAAAATGACTTGTACTGATAGATATTCTTGATGCTCCCCCCCTACTCAGCATAGAGAGAGCATGTGAAAAATCTTAGCTTTCTGCTTCCTCCTCAGGATGGAAAGAGTTGATCTGGGCATTCAGTGTGCCACCTCCTCAAGGGATGCCTAAAGAGTTAGCATCTGTTTTACTAGTCTTGTAGCTCTGGTGGGTTTGTTATAATCCAGCTGCCTAGGGAGAACTGACATGGTGGCTTGGATTGGTAGATGCCATACCTACCTCACCTGGCTCAGCACAGAGTGAGCAGACAAAACTATGGCTACCCACTTCTCCATGGGGAAGAAAGAGTAGGCAGAGGCCCTCAAAAATCCCTGAACAGGCTGATTGGTGGTGAACTACTGTATGAGGCCATTCCAGGAAGACTGGAAGAGGTGCCTGTTTTGTCTAATGTACAGATACCAATACAGAGAGTCAAGAAAAATGAAGAAATCGGGCAAATATTTTCCAAGCAAATGAACAATATAAATCTCCAGAAATCCCTAATAAGATGGATTTATACAACTTGTCTGGCAGCAAATTTAAAATAATTCTCATAAAAATGCTCACTGAGGTCAAGAAAATAATGCATGAACAAAATGAGAATTTTAACAAGGAGAAAATATTTTAAAATACCAAATAGAAATCACAGAGCTGAAGAACACAATAACTGAACTGAAAAAAATTTATTAGAAGGTCGAACAGCAGACTATATTAAGTAGAAGAGAAAATCAGTGAACTCAAAGAGGGGACCTAGAAATAATTCAGTCAGAAGTGCAAAAGGAAAAAAGAATGAATAACCAAATTGTTAAAGGTTAAAGAGAATTTTGACAGCAGCAAGAGAAAAGTGACTTGTCACATAAAGGGGACATCCATAAGATTATCTGCAGATTTTTCAGCAGAAACATTTCAGGCCAGAGAGGAATGGGATGATATAGATATATTTAAAGTGCTGAAAGGAAAAAGCTGTCAACCAAGAATTATATACCTAGCAAAACTTTCCATCAAAAATGAAAGAAATAAAGATTTTCACAGACAAACAACAGCTGAGGAAGTTTACCACTACTAAATCTGCCTTACAGAAGATGATAAGTGTTCTTCAAATTGAAACAAAATGGCAACACAATAGCAGAAGGATGTATGAAACTTGTTGGTAAGGGTAAACATATAGACAAATCCAGAACACTGTACTGTAATGGTTATAGGTAAATCACTTAATTTCAGTATAAAATTTAAGTATTAAAAGTAACTATAAAAAGCAAATGTTTAAAAACGCACAATATAAATAAATGAAAATTGTGACAACAATATTGTAATGAGTGTGTTGGAAAGAGAGAAGTTAAAGTGTAGAGTTTTTGTATGCTATTAAACCTAAGTTATCAGCTTAACATAGAGTGTTATATTTATGTAAGTTCCAAGATAACCACATACATGAAGAATTCCTGAGAAGTTACACAAAACAAAAAGGGAAAAGGAATCAAAGCATATCAATACAAAAAGTAAAAATAAATAAAAATACACAAAGGCAAACAGCAAGAGAGAAAAAGACAAAAGAATTATAAGACAAATAGAAAACAACAAAATGGCAATAGTGAATCCTTGCCTATAAATAATTATTTTAAATGTAAATGGATTAAACTCCCCAATCCAGAAACATGAGGTGGCCAAATAGATAAAAAAATAAAGACCCAGCTATATGCTGTCTACAAGAAAATTACTTTAAATGTGAGGACACACAAGGCTGAAAGTGAAGGAATGGAAAAAGATGTTCTATGTGTGGTGTTTAATTTTAAGTGTCAACTTGACTAGATTAAGGGTTACCTAGAGAACTGGTAGGGCATTCTTTTGGGGTGTGTCTATGAAGGTGTTTTAGGGGATATTGGTGTTTGAGTTTGAGTGGATTAAATGGGGAAGATCCACCTTCAGCATTGGTGGGCAACATCCAGTCCGCTGGGAGCCTGGATAGAACAAAACAGAGAAAAATTATTTTCTCTTTCTCTCTCTCTGGGCATTGAGACACATCTTCTCCTCCTACCTCTGGATATCAGGACACCAGGATCTTCAGTCTTGGTATTCCAAGATTTATACCAGTGTCCTTGGTTCTTAGAGCTTAACCTTGGGCTGAGAATTACACTATTGCCTTTCTTGATTCTCAGGCATACATGTAATGCAATTGGTAATCAGAAGAGGGGTAGCTGCTATAACCATTTCAGACAACATAGACTTAAAAATAGTCACAAGAGACAAAAAAAGGACACTATATAATGATAAAAGGGTCTATCCACCAGGAAGATAACAACAATTAATATGTAGCCAACATCAGAGCACCTAAATATATAAAGCAAACATTGACACAACTGAAAAGAGACAGCCATACAATAACAGTAGGAAACTTCAATACCTCTCTTTCAATACTAGACAGATTATCCAGACAAAAGATCATAAGGAAACAGAGGGCTAGAATAACACTTTACACCAAATGGACTTCACAGATATATACAGAACTTTCCACTCAATGGTATTAGAACACACATTCTTCTCAAGCACACACAGAGCATTCTCCAGGATAGATAATATATTAGGCTACAAACCAAGTCTTAAAACATTTGAGAAGACTGAAATCATACCAACTATCCTTTCTGACTACAATGGAATAAAATTGGTAATCAGTAGCAGAAAGCTACTCAAAAATTTATAAATACATGAAAATTAAAAACACACTCTTGAACAACCACTGATTCAATATGAAATCAAAAAGGAAATTATAAAATACCTTGAGAAAAACAAAAACACAGCATACCAAAACTTACAGAATTCAGCAAAAGCAATACTAAGAGAGTTCTAGCAGTAAATGCCTATATTAAAAATTAAGAAAGATCTCCAACTTGACTTCACCTTAAGGAACTAGAAAATGAAGAGCAAACTAGGCCCAAATATAGAAGAAAGAAGGACATAAAAATTAAAGAAACAAATGAAATAGACAATAGAAAAAAATCAACAAAACTTAGAGTAGGTTTTTAAAAAGATTGACAAAATTAACAAATCCTTTGTAGACTAAGCAAAAAAGAGAAAATTCATATAAAATCATAAATAAAAAAGGAGATTTGCAACTGATGCCACAGAAATAAAAAGGATCATAAGAGACCACTGTGAATAATTATATACCAACAAATGGATAACCTAGAAGAAATGTATACATTCCTGGAACTATACAGCCCACTAAAACAAATTATGAAGAAATAGAAAGTCTGAACAGACCTCTAGCTGCTAGTATGAAGACTGAATCAGTAATCAAATACCTTCTAACAAAGAAAAGCCCAGGACCAGATGGCTTCTCTAGTGAATTCTACCAAACATTTACAGAAGAATTAGCATCAATTGTTCTCAAACTCTTCCCAAAAAATTGAAGAAGAGGGAGCACTATCATATTTACTTAATGAGGTCAGCACTACCCTGACATCAAAGCCAGACAAAGATACTACAATAAAAGAAAACTACAGGTGAATATTTGTGATGAATATAGATGTAAGAATTTTCAACAAAATACAAACAAACAGAATCCAACAGCACCTTAAGAGGATCATGCATCACAACCAAGTGTGATTTATTTCTGGGTTGCAAGAATGATTCAACATTTGAAAATTACACTTTCTGATTTAAAAATATGTTACAAGTGTACAATCATAAAAACAGTATGGTGCTGGCATAAAATCAGACATATACATCAATGGAACAGAATAGAAAGCCCAGAAATAAATCTACACATAAACGGTCAACTATTCTTTGAGATGGGTGCCAAGAATACACAAGGGAGTAAAAATAGTCTGTCCAACAAATGGTCTTGGGAAAGCTGGATATCCACATGTGAAAGAATGTAAGTCAACCCTTATCTTACATCATACTCAGAAACCAACTCAAAATGGATTAAAGACTTAAACATAAAACCTTTAAACTGTAAAACATATAGGGAAAACATAGGGGGAAAGCTTCATGACATTGGTCTTGGCAGCGACTCTATGGATATGACATCAAAAGTATAGGCAACAAAGACAAAAATATACAAGGAGTACTACATCAAACTAAAAAGCTTCTGCACAACAAAAGGAAAAATCAACAGAGTGAAAATACAAGGTACAGAATAGGATAAAATTTTTGCAAACTATATATCTGATAAAAGAGTTAATCTCCAAAATCCTACACCTCAATAGTAAAAGCAAAAACAAAAACAAAACTCGAACAACCTGATTAAAAAATGGGCTTAGGACTTGAATAGATATTTCTCCAAAGAAGGTATACAAGTAGTCAATAGGAGTGTACACACACACACACACACACACACACACACACACACACACACACACACATAAGTATGCTCAATGTCACTAATCTTTTGAGAAATGCAAATCAAAACCACAATGAGATATCAACTCACATATATCATTATTTTAAAAAGGTACCTGTTGGAAAGAATGTGGAGAAATTGGAACCCTTGTACACTGTTTAATGCAAAATGGTTCAGCTGCTATAGAAAACAGTATGGAGATACCTCAAAAAATTAAAAATAGGGCTACCATATGATTCAGCAATCCCGCTTCTCAGTATTTATTTAAAAAATTGAAATCATGATCTCAAAGAGATATGCACTCTTATGTTGATTGTAACACTATTCACAATAGCAAAGATGTGGAAACAGCCTAAATGGTCACTGACAGATAAATAGATAAAGAAAACGTTGTATATACATACCATGGAATATGCCTTATACAAGAAGGAAATTCTGCAAAATGTGACAATATAAATGAACCTGAGGACATTATGCTAAGTGAAATAAGCCTATCACAGAAATATGGGTACTGCAAAATTCCACTTTATGAGTTATCTAAAATTGTCAAATTAATAGGATCACAATGTGGAATGGTGATTGACAGGGGCTGTGAGAAGAAGAAATGGAAAGATACTAATCTTAAAGTTTACAACAAACTTAAAGTTTCAGTCAAGCAAGATGAATAAACTCTAGAAATCTTCTGTATGACCTTGTACCTACAGTCAACAATAATGTATTGTACACTTATAAATTTATTAAAAAGGCAGATCTCATGTTAAGTGTTCTTACTACAATAAAATATCAATGGAAAAGTCTTAAAATATTAGGAGACAGAACCCAACAGCACATTAAAAAACAATACATTATGACAAATGCTGTTGACATGGTATGACGTTTATTCCAAGGATGAAAGGATAGATAGTATCAGAAAATTTTCAGTATGATTTACATTGCTAATAGATCTAAGGGAAAAAATTATGATAATCTTCACAGATGCTAAAAAAATCTTTGAAGAAAATTTAACACTCATGGTATTTCCAGTTTTGATAATGGCAAACTACCTCATTTCAGATCAATCCTCCCACTGGGAGAACTAGAAAAATCTAGGCAAGATATTTTTGAAAATCTTTATGAAGGCACTAGAGAGTCACCAAGCATTTGACACGACGTTCTCCTTAAGGCATTTGCCTGTTCGAAAACAGTGGCTAAGAGACTGAGGAGCTAAATGAAAAGTCATTGGCTGACAGACTCAGCAGAGTCTTTTTGCAGTTTCATGGGGCAGGAGAATAGTGGAATAAAAACAGAGTTCAGGGCCAGCCAAAAATAAGGGACAATGATAATTACTGCAAGCTTTCAGTGTGAGGCTAAAGGGATATGCTCTTTCAAGTAAGATTGAACTGAAAATATACCAGCCCTCTAAGTGATTAAGGTTGTTGTTAACCTTGTCTCATTTTTTGGGGTGGGGGGGGGAGGTTAAGTTGATATGCTTTAGTTTAACTGCCTGACCAAAAAAAAAAAAAAAAAGAGGTTAATCCTTGCTGGTATCTAAAAAATCATCCTGAGCCTTTAATCATCTCTACATTTTCCCATACATAGCCTCTATACTCAAAGTAAAAATAACATAGTGGACACAAAAATCAGAATTGACCAGATGCTAATAGAACAGACAGAAAATGGAGATAGACAAATAGGGGATTCAAATAGCATGTATAAAACACAATTATTTTAACTGCAATTGAAATATTTAATAAACTCTAAATGATGGAGGATTTGAGCAAAGAAGTGGTAAATATAAAAGAGAATAATGGATGATAAACATATGAGGAGTGAATTAGTGACTGGAATGTACATTAGCAGAAAATATTCAAACTAAAGTTTGAATATTTGGGACAAAAGATGAAAAAAAAAAGGAGAAATATGTGTGTAACTGTAGTACCAGAAGGAGAGGAGAAAGAAAATGTGACAGTAGCAGTGCTTGAAAAACTAGCAGATGATACTTTTCCAAATCTGATGACAGATATTATAAATCAAAATGTACTACAAACTCAAAGCAGGCTTAATAAAAAGTTTATCTAGACAAATCATCAAAAGCAAAGAGAAAAAAATTTTAAAAGCAGTCAGAGCATAGAAAAAGCAATAAGACTAACAGCAGACATATCAACATAAAAATGGAAAATGGCAGTAGAGTGATACTGTCCAGGTGCTGGAGGAAAAAGCAACTGCCTGCATAGAATTCTATAAAAAAATTCTTAAAAACATGTCATCAAATTAAAGTATATTCAGCAAACAAAATTTGCAACAATTCATTAACAGTAAATCTGCACCAAGGAAAAAACTAAAAGACTTCTATAAGAACAATGAAATTGATCCATTGTATAAGAACAGAGATGATGGAAGGAATAAATAACCATAAACATGGGTTAAACTAAGGGAAAATCTTATAAAGATACTGTAGTGAGAATTAAAATACAAGGAAAAAATAGGTCAAAAGTTGAAATAAGTTCCATTGAATTTAATTTCCAAGGTCCTTGTCATGGTTAATTTTATGTGTCAAATTGACTAGTTAAGGAATACCCAGATAGCTGTTAAAACATGTCTTAGTGTGTCTGTGAGAGTGTTTCTGGAAGCGATTAACACTTGAATTAGTAGACTGAGTGAAGAACATCTGCCCTTATCCATGTGGATGGACATCATCCAATGCATTTAGGACCTGGATAAAACAAAAAGGACGAAAGTGAATTTGCTCCTTCTTCTGGAGCTGGGACATCCAATCTCTTCTGCTTTTGAAAATCAGAGCTCAAGATTCTCAAGCCTTCAGACTCTGAGACTTACACCAATGCCCCCACAGGTTCTCAGACCTCCATACGTGAATGACTTACAACCTCAGCTTTCCTGATTCTGCAGCTTGCAGGTGACATATTGTGGAACTTCTCAACCACCATAATTAGGTGAGCCAATTTTCATAATAAATCCCCTCTTGTATATATCTGTATACTATCATTTTGTTTCTCTTGAGAACCATGACTAATACAGTCCTTATAATTTCCAGAAAGTAGCACAAGTACTAATTTACATTGTAGTTTAATAAGTCAGGAAAAAATTTCTACTCTGGTAGATAACACTAAAACAATAATAAATATACGTATAATGGATAAGTTAATAGATTAGGAAACTGGGAAAAGAAAAAATTACCAACTATCTCTTTCCCACACACGCCCTAAAGAAAAAAACAGAAAGGGAGAAGGACACATTAAACAGATGAGATAAATGTGAAGCAGATAGGTAGATTTATTCTAAAATATGCCAGCAGGTATATTTTAAATGTAAACAAATGAAATAGGCTAATTACAGGACAATAATTTACAGACCGTTAAAACAACAACATGCTATTACAAGAGATAAACTTAAGGATATAGAAAAGTTTAATGTGAAAGGATACAAAAGTATATAGCATGTAAACTCTAACCAAAGAAAACTAGTATAGCTAGACTAATATCAAATAATGCATGCTTTAAAGCAAGAAGGATTTTTCCAAGAGTAACATTTTGTAATAAAAATAGGGTAAATTGAGCAGGAGACATAAATTTGTATATGTCTAATGATACAGTTTTATAGTGTACAGACAGTGCTTACTTTGCATGGTAACATGTTAGCTGAATTTTGTGCATATCTGAATTGTGTTTTCATTTTTTATTGCTTCTTGGTATGTATGTGTGTAATTTGACAGCACTAGAAAACATAAGGCAAATTGGACAGAACTAAAATGAAATATACTCAAATCCACAATTATAGTTGAGGATTTTAACACACCTCTCCCAGTCACTGAGAAGAGAAGCAAAGAAATAATTAGTGAGGATAAAGAGGATTTGATCTATATGATTAACAAACCTAACCTAATTGACATATATAGTACATTACACCCAACACTTACAGACTACACATTATTTTTAAGTGCACATAGTGTATTTACTGAAGTTGTATATTTGCTGAACCATAAAACATACGTCAACAAATTTCTGAGGATTAAAATAAAACACAATGTATTTTCTAATCATAATAGAATTTAGCAAGATTGTCAATAAGAAGATAATTAGGAAATCCCACAAATATGTAGTGATTAAGCACTATACTTCTGAATAGTTTATATATCAAGGAATAAATTGGTATATAAATTGGAATATATTTTAAACTAAATTGCAATGAAAATATGACATGTCAAACTTGTAGAATGTAGCTAACGGTCAGCCTAGAGGGAAATTTATAGCTTTCATTGCATTTTTTTTAAAGTGAGGAAAAGTTGAAAATCAGTTATTAAATTAACAGAGTAGTAAACTAGGGTAAGAAAAAATTACTAATTACTTCCCTCCACCAAAAAAACAAAACGAAACAAAATAGCCCAGTAAGTTAGTGTCCATCCTGTTAGTTAGAAAACTAGTAAATTAAACCCAAAGAAAGTAGAAAAAAGATAACAATAAAGATATGGTGATTACTTATATGTGTCAACTTGACTGACTGGGCCTTGGGGTACCCAGATATTTGGTCAAATATTTTTCTGGGTGTTTCTGTGAGAATGTTTTTGAATGAGATTAATGTTTAAATCTATAGACTAAGTAAAGCAGATTGTCCTACCTAGTATGGGTGGGCCTCATCAATCTGCTGAAGGCCTGAATAAAACAAAAAGGCTGACAGTTCCCTGAGGAAGACAGAATCCACCTCCCTGACTGCTTTCAAAAGAAGACATTTGCTTTTTTCTGCATTTGGACTCCAACTGAAACATCAGCTCTTCCTGGTTCTTGAGCCTGCTGGCCTTCAGACTGGAATTAGACCATCAGTTCTCCTGATTCTCAGGCCTTCAGACTCTGTCTGGAACACCTCTGGCTCTCCTGGGTCTTGAGCTTGCCAACTCACCCTGCAAATCTTGGGACTTGCCAGCCTCCATAATCACATGAGACAACTCCTCATAGTAAATCTCTATACGCACACACACATATATACATCCTATTGGTTCTATTTCTATGGAGAGCCCTAATTCAAAATATGAGGGCAAAAATTAAAGTAATAGAAAACAAAAATTCAGTATATTAGTAAAAGCAAAAGTTGATTCTTTGAAAACACTAATAAAATTGATGCATCTTTGGCAACTCTGATCAAGAATGAAAGAGAAGGCACAAAGGATCACAAACAATCTATGTTCATCCTAGGAATGCAGTGGTTTAGCTCTTCAAAATTCATCAATGTAATTCACAAATTAATAGAAATAAGGAGAAAATATATCACAGTAAGAGTAGATATCTAAGAATCATTTAAAAAAATTCAACTTACCTTCGTGATAAAAATCTCTTGTACACTAGGAAAAGACAGAAACTTCACTAATCAGAACTTTGTCAGATGGGGAGCAATAATCAGCCACAATGTATATCAACAAAATAAAATTTAAAAAAAAAAAGAACTTTGTCAATTTTCCCAGAGCTATGAAAATATCCTCTTTAGTGGTGATTTAAGAAAAGTTTTCTCCTGCAATGAGAAATGAGACAAAGATGCCTAACTATGTATCTCTGCTGTTTAACATTGTATAGCTATTGACAATATTAGCTGTTAAAGAAGATGAGAAGGAATCGAAACTCTCATATGGCTTGTGGAAATGAAAACTGGTACAACCACTTTGAAAAACTCCTTGCAGTATCTATTAAAATTAAACCTACTCATACCCTATGGATCAGTACATACCTGACAGAAATACCTACACATATTCACCAAAAGAGATGTACAAGTTTGTTCATGGCAGCATTTTTATGTCAACTGTAAAATGAGTAAATTAATTGTGGTAGTGTCATAGCCAAACAATGGAATACTATTTCAGTAATGAAATAGAATGAACTACTGAATAAATATAATAGAAATAAAAGCAAGACAGAAAAGAATATTTACTGAATAATTCTACTTATATAAATTCAAAAACAGATAACAGTAACCTATAGTGTTAGAAGTCAAGATAGTCACCTTTGCAAAAGAGAATGAAGATACTGACTAGGTAAGGGTATGAAATAGGCTTTTGAGTGGCTTGTGTTTTTCTTCTATTTCTTGTCTTTATTATATTTCCTAAAGTGGGTAGTAGTTTCATGTGTATGTTTACTTTATCATAATTCATTGAATACACATGTATAATTTGTGTACTTTTCTCTATACTTCAATAAAAATATTTATTTAAAAATTAAACACCTATTCCTGATAAATTTATGAAGTATGAACCAATCATACTTCTTCAAATCTATATCTATCTATCAATCTATGTCTCCAGAATCCAGGATATTATTTAATGGGGAAACACTAGAGTCCTTTCTACTAATGTCAGGAATAAGGCGGGGATGCTCACCCTCTCCACTACTTTTTACCAATATAGGATGTTTTAGCAATGCAGTTAGACAAATACAAACAATTAGAGGTGTAAAAATTGGAAAAAATTTAGTAAAATAGTCTCTATGTTAGATTACATGATAATATACCTGGAATGCCTAAAAAAATCAACATTAAAATGAATACAATTGTAAAAGAATTTAGAAGGTGCATACTAAAATCCAAGTATAGAAATAATACTCTCTTAGAAAAGATAATGAAAAGAGAGCCTATATAAAATAGTAACAAAAAATCAAAATAATTAAATTGGTAAGAAAATCATTATATGGAAAAATTTCAAATTCCTGAAAGACAAAAGTATACTAGAATAAATGAAAGGTACCCTTTGCTTTTGAATAAGATGGCTCATTATTTTCTACTTTCTTGACTTTTTAACATCAAATGCTTAATCATTAAACCATTTTAAGTTTTTCTTCTTTTTTAAATTTTATAAATTTAAACTATAGGTTTCCCTCTTGATTGAGATTCGTGTGTGTCCCACAAGTTTCAATATGCGGTGTTTTTGTTTAGTTCTGTTTCATACATTTCATTATGATTTCTTCTTTGCCCATTAATTATTTAAAGATATGTTTTTAGTTTTTGAAATCTTTTTGTAAGTGACTTCTAATTTTATTTTACTGTGGTTGGAATATAGTATCTGTGATTTTGATTCTTTGGTATTTAATAATTAATTTGATATTTACCAAATACCTATTTTCTTCAGATACTGTTTCAGGTCCTGATGATATAATAATTAACAAGTCATCCTACTTCTTTGCCTTTGTGTACTTACTTTCTATTGTGAGAGATATTTTTAAAAATCATATATATATATATATATATATATATTATTTGTGGCTTGGGTGATATTCATGTTTTGGTGTGGTCAGTAATGAATGGTGAGTGGTCTTGTTTTTCTCTTGATCCCTCATGGTCACAGAGTGGCCTTGTCTGATGTCTCCTGGATGTCAGGGGCTGCTTTTCTTTTCCTAATTCTCTAAGTGATTCTAATGTCATATTTCCTGCATCATAATTTTTTGTGCTTATCTTAACAATTTATGATGCTTCAAGGTTAAATATTTTATATTGTATGATTTATTGGAGTGTTTGTTTTATAAACAAAGCAATTTTTATCTTCAGATATTTACTTTGAAAAAATATAATATAGTGTTTTAGAATATGATTTTATTAGACCTTGGGGCTCAAATTTGGAAAGGTTATGTTATTCATATTTTTGCTTAAGTGATATTTTCCAAACTTTTTAGACTAACAATTCTCCTTTCTCATGGTCTCATACACTCAATAGAAATTGGTTTTATTTTTCATTATTTTCTCTGATATATAAAAAGAATTGATTTGCAGTTAAAACATATCTTAGTGTACAGTACATATGCCTATATAAATTTTATTATTAGAAATATTTAAATATACATTTAATTTTGACATTTTTTATTCAGCAATTCATATATGCAATTTATTTTAGTGTAGTATGTAAGAAAGCTCAATTTTTTTTGTCAAATCATTTTAGAATTTATTTTGTGTGGTTCAATAACCAAACATTTAAGTATATGTTATAGCTTCAAAAACAAATATGAGAGTACATCACAAAGTTCATGGAAAATGGAATTAAAAGATAATACAAATATTTTCATGAACTTTTTGAAGTACCCTCGTATACCTTTCTTTAATGACCTGATATGTGAAATCTTTGTGTACTTGTTAAAGCTACAAGCAGGTTGACTTTTGTTATTTTTTGTGGCTTGTTATAAAATGTTGAAGTAGCTGATAAGGTTTCAGGATGGTATGTAGGAGTAGGTTATCACCACCACCATATTTCCTGTTTTTAATCACTGATTTTTTGAAGTTATTGAAACTTTTTATGCACTATATAAGAATTTTCATCAGAGGAATACTACTAATGGATTTCAAGAAAATTATCTTAAAGCAAATCCCTCAGAAATATTATTTTTAAATTGGACTCTTTATCCTTCCTCTCTTTTATTTTTTGAACCTATGATAGGTTATATTTTGTTAAATTTAACCTATCATTGGTTAAAAAAAAACAGAAAAGATATGAGTAATAACTTGGAATCACATGTCAGCGTAAGTCTTTAGCATGGCTTGGAGGATTTAGCTAAATGACTGAGTCTTGATGATCATCATCTCATAATCATCTGTTCTCAAGTTCGTCCATTTTAAAAGGAAAAATATGTATTTTGTTAATTATCTTATTTATTGACTAAAAACAAATATCAACCTTTTTAATGATGTAAATATATCTCTGAGTACTTTTGTGAACTTCTGAGGGTTCATATACCATCAGTTTAAAATACTGACTTCAGTCAAAGAGAAAAAAGGACTTGATATAGAGAAATTTGAAGCCAAATTTATAGCCATTTTTCATTTTTCAAGTGCATAGGACTGAATGACATATACATAGTTTAGTAAATTTATTACACTTCATCTTTTCTTTCATCTTTGTATTCTGTCCCATTTTTCTTTTCTTTCAATTTTTGCACTTATTTTTATATCATATATAATTACATGCTCCCTCAATTCTTCATTGCAATGAGGCAGAGTCCATTGGCAAATGTTTATACTGAAGCAAAGTTTATTAGCCATTTTTTAAAATGTAGGAAACCTATATTCAAGTTCTAGGAAAAACGGTATTCTAAATAAGGTTGTGTTATGTGGTATGGTTTTGCTTTATTGTATTAACTAACATTAAACTTTATTTGAAGCAAGTTAAAAAATAATGATCGAATTAAGAAAGTGATTGTTCTAATGTTTTCCAGCTGCTAATAGGTTATGAAAATGGTACTGTAGTATTCTGGGACTTGAAATCTAAAAGAGCAGAACTGAGACTTTATTATGATGAGGTAAGTAATTTCTACTGAAACATTTGAAAAGAGTATTGTGACTTTGTGCCTGTTTTCTACTTTTAAGCTTTATATTTTACCAGTATTTTTATCATTGGGAAATTGCCTGGTTCTGACCCAATTCATCAACCAATTCAGAGTTGGTATTTGCACAAGTTCCAACTCTGGGTTATTCTCCTGATTGGGAATTCTGTCTTGACTGCCCATTTGGGGGCCCCTTTTTTTGGCATCTTATGTACTTTGGCGCCTGTCACTAAAACTGTATCCCCAACTTTGTCTCAACTTCTTTTCTGTCCTCTGAGATCCATGATTATGTCTTGCTTCATTGATCTTAAGGTCTCTAAAGGCACTATTCATATCTCCATTAGAAAATTCACATTCTGGGGCAAAGAATTTAAATCAGTTTGAAAGGCCTTATCTTCTAATTCTTGCCCTCTTAGAATAAAGAGAAATTTTGTAAATAATAATACTTAATAAGTGACAATAAGATCTTGAATTTGTTTTGTTGTGCATAACTGAGACTTGATTAGGTTTTTATTTAGGGGAAGGAACAAACTTCAAAGAACTTATTAAAGAATAGTCTCCCAGTTGTTTAGAGACTGGTTCCAGGTCATTAATTATTTCCCCCTTCAGAAGAGGCTAATATGAAGACAGTGAAGCTGGGGGCAAAAGGTGAAAAGGGGAATTACCTCTGGTAGTTGTAGAAATATAGGCAATTGTTTATTCTATTAATTAAATTTGAAAAATGGTGGGAGTGGGAAGAGATAGAAAGAAAATATAGGTTAAAAAATCTGTCCAGTTGTATCCACTCTTATATGGAAAGAGTGCCAAAAAATTTAAGAAAGCATTAAAATAAACAGAAGAAGAAACACACACATTTCTTTTAAAACACTTCCTCTTTTTATCATTGGAAGAATAAAAAATGTCACCAAACGAACCTGTAGTCATCCTAGGATACTTTGCATGTTCTCTCCTATCCCCTCATAAAAGTTACATTTTTGAAGTTTAAGTGCTTATAGAAATAAGCCTTCACCTATTTCATAAACTCCACAATTCATTTCTTAGTGGTTCTCTCAAACTGAGATTTCATGGTACATGTAAGATAGTTGTCTAAGTGGTCAAGAGTTCAGAAGTAAATGATATAGCAGCTAGGTAGTTTTGTCATGACTCGTGAAAAACAATCTGACAAGTAATGTCGTACAATTATGTTCTTTATGATCAACTTCCAGGATATTTTGAATCATAAGGAAAGAAGCTCCTAGGGAGCTAAGCTAGGATTTTCCTTTTGTTAAGTACACAAATGATAATAATGGGGATGGATATTGCTTCCTCTCTCAAAACTGGCAGCTAGATAAGATCTGGATATTTAGCCAGCTGGAATTAGAGTGAACCAGCTCAAAAGGAAACCCAAAGGAAAATGCTGAATTAGCTAGTTTTCCTATAGCCTTAAAAAGTATAGAACGAAGGTTTCCAACCTTAAGAAATGACTAAAAGTAATTTTGCAAAGAAATTTAAAATAGGAGTTGGCAATAGCCTAAGTTAGTCAGTAGAGTACTACAGTATATCTAATCTATGCTTAGAAATTATTTTAAACATTGACTTTTAAATGTACATAAATCTACCCTCTGTTTATCTACTTTAGTACATAATTATATGTCTTTTTAATAGAGATAGTCATGTACTTCATTTTACTGCCAAACTTTTCAAACTTTTCTGAGCACTTTGCCTGTCATATCTAGAAACCATCTTTAATACTTATCAGAAATAGTTTCTCATAAGTCAACAGTGATCTCATTACTATACATAGTGACCCCTTATTAGTCTTTAAAGTCTTTAAAGTCTTTAAATTCCTCACTAAACCTGGGGCTTTACCTCAAGCCCCTACTTCTTAAAATTGTTTCTTCACTTGTTTGTATCTTTCTACCTCATTTTTCATGCCTCTTTTCTCCATCATTGATTCTTTCCTTGGCTTTCTTTTAAGTAATAGATACTCTTCAGGGTATTATATCTTCACTCTCTTTTCTTCTCTCCTCCTATTTACATTTATGTTTGTGTCCTCTCCTATCATTTCAAATATTACCTTTGTACTAATCGATTTAACATCCAAACATTTCTAGCCTTTATCTCTCTCCTGAGCTCTAAGATTTAATTATCTAACAATCAATTATGTAAGTCCAGATGAATATCCAATTTGCACTGAATTTATATTTACAGACCTGAACCTCCTTCTCTGTTCTTTTTCAGTTTTAAAATCTAATCTAAATTTTGATTAGATTTATTAATTTGGTTAATTTGGTTTAGAACCCTCAGAGTAATATTTGACTCTTTCTTCTTCATATACCATATACACTCAGCATTTGCAGCCTTCTTGATTTTGTCTTTATATTGTCTCATTTATTTCCTCTCTTTTCCCATTCCCATATTCAATATCCTAGGTTAAGGTATCTTTTGACTATAAAAGCCTTTAAAATCCTTTCCTCTGATAGCTTACCTTTTCAGTATATCTTTCACTAACAAGATTATCACTTTGAAACAGAGATCAAGTAATTCTCTACCTCAGAACCTTCGAATGGCTCCCAATTGTCAACAATACAAAGTCCATATTCCTTGGCATGATTTTTAAAGCCCTGATGCTATCTTTTCCCGTTAGTCTAATTCACTGTATCCTTCTACACACTACACACATTTCAGACATATTACTCACTATCTCCTAAACATGCCATTTATTTTTTACCTTCAAGCCTTTGCTTCTGCTAATCCCTTATCATGAACTCCCCTTTTTCCTCTTCTGTATATCAAAATCCTATTAATTCTTTAGCCACTGTAATGCTATTTGGATGTATAGCCTTTGATGTATAGCCATTGATGAACTGAGAGTTTTGTTTTGAAAATCCAAGATTATTTTCAGAAATAACTATATGAATTTTACTTCCACATTAGCTGTGAAATTTTTGCTTCATTACATTGACATTTCTTAATCTCTCACAGCGAAATCCCTCAGAGTTTGGCATGAGGAAAATCTTTTAATTCCTGAAGGAACTGCTAAATTTCCTTTTTTCAGATTATTACACAGTTTTTTCGGTTTCCTTTTTCCTTTTTGTTTTTATGAAACTCAATCATAGCCACTGAGATGACCCAAACTGGCTAGTGCTAAATTCTCCTTGAATTAGTTGTATTATATTTTGTTTTACTGTAAACCCTTTAAGTCTTCTCTTTTTTTTAAGAAAAGAGTAGAGTATAATCAAATAAATAGAAATTGAATATTTATCCATTAGGTCAGTTCAAATACTAGCTCCTCAATAATGCAGTAGTTGACATGATGATCTCCAATAACAAGTTGGTTTTACATTCCTACTCTTCTGTACAAAAGTTATACTTCTTTTACTGTACTTACTTAGTTTGGATTTGTTGTAGCTTGTATTTTTATATCTCTCTTCTCCAGCAGATAGAAATGCAGTGGGACAGGAAGAAGGTGTGGTGCTGGGGATGCTTTCTCTGCCTCCACCTTTGGTGGCAAAGCAGTCTGAGAGAACTTTAAATTGACTGAAGCTCATCAAAGTTAACATATAGGGGAGTCAAGAAGTGACATTCCCTTGAACCACCTACAGAGGGTGAAGAAATGAGCAGAGGAGAGAGCAAAGAAAAGTGTTCTCCCTCTAGCTGCCTCTGCTGGACTCTGGCAAAAAAAGAAGTCTTCTCTGCCTAGTAATGATGGCCAGAGTGGCAGAAAACACAAATAGTGATGGCCAGGGTGAGAGAAAACACAGGGTTTCGTATTGCTTTTTCTATTTAATCATTTCTTACTTATCTTTTGGGGCATAGCTCTTATCTTATTTCTTTTATGATATGTTTAATGATTACTCTAGTCATCAGTTATCTGTAATTATAATAATATTTATTGTTTGGAACTTTTAACAGTTACATATATAACTTAGTTACATATATGTATGTGTGTATATTAGAAGTTCCAAACAATAAGTATGATTAGTATTTGTTTATATCAATCTTTCCTCTCTTTCCATTATTTGTTTCTTTTAAAAAAAGATATACTTCTCTTCTGCTTTTATGTCTACTAGAGTTTCTCTCACTGTACTTAGCACATTGCCCAAGTTCTTATATATTTTATTAATTTGGAAAGAATATCAAGGATGTGGAAATGTGTGTGACATTAATTATTCATTCAACAGGTATTTATTGAGTACCTACTTTATGGCAAGATGCCATGCTAGTACTGGGAACACAACAGCTTGGAAAAATGAAATAATTACTTTTGAATTTTATCTAACTCAAAACTGTGGAGTGACCCTGAAAATACAAAATAATTTTAAACCGTGATTGCTTTAAATCAATTTAAATAGCATGTACTTGAGGCAGTGCAGTGCAATGATTGAGGATATGTATTTTGTGTTTAGACAGACATTGGCTTTGAGTTGTGTGTCTTGAATAGGTATCTCACTCACTCCAGGCCTATTTCACAATGTGTGAAATGAAAAAAATAATTCCTATGTTATAGGATTAAATAAGATAATGTATATAAAATGCTTACCATGTAGTCTGGCACATGGGAAGCCTTCAGGTGGTAGGACTTACTTAAATTATTTTTTAAATTGGCTACTTTAAGTGGAAATAGGCCTCTATCTTATCAGAAATTATCTTCTGATAACTTTGCTTTTACTTCTATGTAAATAATTTTTCAAAGAAGCCTCATGGGACACGGGAAGGACATAGGATTTATAATGAAAAGTTCTGGGATCTAATGATATTGGGAAGTTTACTTAACTCATAAAGGAAGTTTTAGTAGCCTTTTATTAGCCTGTGGAGGGTTGGTACCCAAGATAGTTTGATCTGGGACAGAAAATTTGCATTGTTTCTTAGGAGTTATTAATATAATACTTTTATGTCAGAATATTTCTCCTTTGGAATACAGAATGATAACATACCTACTTTTATATAACATATCTACTTTTCCCCCCCTTTACTTATTTTTAATTGTTATTTTATTAGGCTATTCATTCAATTGATTGGCATCATGAAGGCAAACAATTCATGTGCAGCCATTCAGATGGTAGCTTGACTTTGTGGAACCTGAAAAGCCCAAGTCGCCCTTTCCAGACCACTATTCCACATGGTAAGATGACATGGCTTCTGGTTCTAACTACCTATTTAAACCACGGATAGATCCCTACATTATGCCCCTAACTTTCTGTTCTTCCTTTCTTCCTAACAATGTGCTTTCCTATCTTGTAAGCTGTACTTACATAGAGACTGTCTCAACTGAAAACTGGATAACAAATAGTTGATATATCTGAGGCAGAAGAGATAATATAGGAAATTTGGCCAGTTTTAAGAGTTGAGGAGCAAGTGTGAGAATGTCACTATGTACATCTGACTTTCAGACCTAATTCCTATACTGCTTTGTAGTCTATCATTTTCTAAATCCTCCCACTTATTTCTATTTCTGCCATTTGATTTCACTAAATTATGAGGACTGAGGTTTTAATTGTAGGTTTTATTTATCTTATTATCTTCTACATTGAAAAGAAGATTTTAACCCTAAATGAGGATTTTAATAGTAAACAAGGATTTATATTAGATCTGTGTACCTAACTAGGCAGAATAAAAAAAAAAAATCAAGTATATGAATATGTATAATTCAGATGACCAAATTATTTCAGATAATATGGGTGATGATCTGAGTTCCATGTTTACCTCACACCATTGGTTGTTTGTAAGAACAGAGAGGTCAAAACCTAACAGTTAGTCAAACATTCTGTTTTACAGTTTCTGAGCATTTGTTATAGTGTCAGATTTAGAAAATAATAGTCCATTTTCTATACTTGGTGTGCTTGAGAAGAACCTATATTTCCTAACTTTTACATAAAGACTAAGGTCAAACTTGAACTTGTGTTTTTCATTTTGTGTGGTTTAAATCTTCACTAATTATTTCTTTGATGTTTCAATTCTAAGAGAGGTGAGTTAAAAATGTCTCTTATAATGGGTTTTCCTTTGTAATTCTGTTCATTTCTGCTTTACATACCTTAAAAATTAAATAGGTCAAAGAGGTTGATAGTGTTTATCAGATTCTCTGTGATATTACTGATTATTTGTCTGGTGCTATCAGTTGCTGAGACAGTGGTACAGGTACTAAAATTTCCTAACATGGTTGTAGAATCGCCTTCTTCTTCCTTTAGTTCTGCCAATTTTTGCTTCAGGTATTTTTAGGCTCTATTATTAGGCACCCATTATGTTTCCTGTAGAGAGCATATAGATGGGTCTCACGTTTTTGTATTTTCTGTTTCTCTGCTGAGATTTTATTTTTTCATTCATTATGAGCATTTTCCTTTCCTTTAAGTATTGAGCTTAGTTTTAATAGCTACTTTAAATCTTTATCTGATAATACTAACATTTGAAGTTTCACCTTGAAGTTGGCCTCTGTTTATTAGCACAGCTCACATTTTCCTGCTTATTCATACATCTACTAGTTTGGATTATATCCTACATAATGTGGGCATTATGTTGTGTATACTCTAGAAGATAGTTTTGTTGCCCCACTGCTCCTTAGTCATTGTTTCTCCTATAGTGGAAACCCTATCTAGAAGGACTTAAGTATTTTTCTACAAATAAAAATTTTCAATACTGAAAAGGTACTCTTTGTCTGAAACTCAAATTATTAAACAATGGTGGCCTTAAAGGAAGATAAAAACAGCTAATGAGGCTGGATCAGCACCTGTTTCACTTGAGATTAGCACTGTGATGGCATTGCTCTTGTAGCTGGTGCTGCTGGTGCTGCAGACATTGATATTTTTTCACAGTAAATCAGAATGGTTTCCAATACGTATTCTTTGATCACAGTGCCCTAAGTTAAACACACAAACTCACATGCAATACGTATCAATATACGTGATATTAAACTAAATCCTATTAAAATATTTAATAATGAAATTTTTGCTCAGAAACAGGATGGGGTGTCCACAGTTGCCATTTTTATTTAAAGTTTTCCTGGAAATACTAGCCAATGTGATTAGATTTGAAAATGCAATTTGATATTTAAAAATTTAGAAAGAGGATTAAAAATATAGTTACTTTTTGATAGTGTAATTGCACAACTAAAAAACAAACTAATTAAGAAAACTATTACATATAACATTAGAATTCTGTATATACAACGAACAAAATATAATGGATTAACAGAACCATTTTAAATAACAGCATGCAAAAGAATACCTGGGAGTAAATCTTAAAGTAAATGTGAAGTATTATTTCTACTATGGGACATAAAAAAGTAGAAATGATAAATGAAAAACATACCCTACCTGTGCATAGGTAGATTCAATATTTTAAAGATGTTGATTACCCACATATTACTTCATAAATTTAATTTGTTCCCAAGGAAAATAATAGCAGGGTTTTTAAAAAAAAAAAAATAGGTGAGCTAATATGTAGCAAAAATAAACATGAAAATAGGAAAATTATTTAAACAAGGAGTAATGGTCAATTATGAGCAGTTTAGAAGGTTAGATGCCCTAAATAATTTCTACTGAAATAAAATGCTGAATATTTGGGGGCTTTTAACAATTTTTTAAAATGTCATTGAGCTGGCAAGCATGAAAATAAGGACTCTAAAGATCCTGAAAGAGAATGTTGAATCCCGAAAGATAACTAAGTGGTAAAGATAGATTTTTTAATGGTGTTTTATCCTTTTAATATAGTTTTGAATCCAATTTGCTAAATTTTGTTTAGAATTTTGCATTTACAGTAGTCCCCCCTTATCTGAGGTTTCACTTTCCATGGTGTCAGTTACCCACAGTCAACCACAGTCTAGAAATATTATTATCATTTTGATAAACTTTTTATTAAAGTAGAACGTCAATGGAGAAAAGTGCCCAAATAGTAAGTGTTCAGCTCAATTAACATTCTCAAATGAGCACACCTGTATAACCATCAGTCAGTTCTACAAGTACAATACTAGCAACACTACAAATGCCGCTCTCTGGCCACCTCCTGGTTCCTCACCCCTCCAGTGTTAACTAGTGTCCTGGCTTCTAACCCCATGGATTATTTCTGCCTGTTGTTGATATATTAAAGCCAACAGCCAAATACCACCAAGGACAAAACATCAGTCAGTCCAACAAATTTAGGCTTCTTGGCTTGCCACAGCAAGGAGGTGCACCTCAGGAACTGTGGGCTGCATCTTGGTAAGAGGAGGAGCAAAGAAAGGGCTTGGGTTGAATAATTCTGAGAAGCTAGGGAAGAAGGGACAGCAAGCAGGACTGCAGTGGTGTTGGTGAAAAAGTGGTAGTAACTTGAAGAAGGGGATCATTATAATACTTAGCATCTGCCGCATGACCTTGGGAGAAATATTTACTGTCAGCTTTGCCCCTGGCTTTATGTCTATCACCAGATGATAGTTATCAGAGATAACAGACAGGGATGGTTTTTCCACTTTCTCTGTCTCCAGCTGATTTTTACTTTCAATCACGAGCCAATTTTACTTGTTTGGAATAAGTAAAATCACACAATAGTCATCTTTTGTGCCTGGCTTCTTTCATTCAACATTTTCTTTGTGAGATTCTTTTCTATTGTGTGTAATTATGGGCTGCTTATTATTAATGCAGTGTAATATTCCCATGTGTCAACATACTACACTTTAACCATTCTGCTGTTGACAAGCACTGGAGAATTTTCAATCCTTTGCTCTGATAAATAATGCTGTTATGAATATACATGTCTTTACATAAACATCTGTACCCATTTCTGTTGGGCATTTACTAACAATAGAATTGCTGGGTCATCTGGTACACACATATTCAGCTTTAGTAGAATCACTTTGCATCTCACCAGCAGTACATGAGAGTTGCACTTTCTCCACATCCTCACCAATGCTGGTGTTTTCTGCCTTTTCATTCCGGTCATTATGGTGGATGTGTAGTACTACATTGTGGTTTTAATTGCATTTCCTTCATGACTATTGAGGTAGAATATTTTACATGTATTCATTGGCTATATTTTTAAAATTTTTTATTGAGACATATTGATTGCACATGTTTATGGGGAACAACGATATGTACATGTACATGTGTACAGTCTGTGATGATCTATTCAGAGTAATTACCATAGTCATCACTGCAAAACTTAATCATTTCTTTGTGATGTGCACGTTTGAGCTCTCTTCTACTTGTTTGGTAACATGCAGTAAATCATTGTTAGTTATAACAATGGATCGACTGTACACCAATAGACTTATTTTTCATATCTAGCTATAATTTTGTGTCCATTGACCAGATTCTTTCTATACCTCCTCCCTCCTCCCCTTTCCTGCCTCTGGTAACCAGTTCTCTCTTGAACAGTTCAACTTATTATCATTATTATTTATTTGTTTTTTAGCTTAATTTTGTTCTCTTTTTTACCTTCCACATACGAGTAAGAACATATGATATTTCTCTTTCTGTGCCTGGCTTGTTTCACTTAACATAATTATCTCCAAGCTCATCCATGTTGCTGTGAATGGCAGAATTTCATTCTTTTTTATGGCTGAGTAGTATTCCATTGTGTATATGTACCACATTTTCTTTATCCAGTCATCTGTTGAAGGACATTTAGGCTGGTTCCGTATCTTGGCTATTGTGAACAGAGTTGTGATAAACATGGAGTGGAGGTATCTCTTTGACATGATGCTTTCCATTCCTCTGAGTATATATACCCAGTAGTAGGATTTCTTGCTGGTAGTTCTATCTGTAGTTGTTTGAGAAAGCTTCATCCTGTTTTCCATAATTTCTTTACTAATTTACAATCCCATCAACAATGCATGTGTTCCCCTTTTTCTGCATCTTCAGCAGCATTTGTTACTTTGTCTTTCTGATAATAGCCAATCTAACTGGGGTGAGATGATATCTTAATGTGGCTTCAATTTGTACTTCCCAGATGATTAGTGATGTTTAGCATTTTTTCGTGTACCTTCCAGCCCTTTCTATGTCTTCTTTCAAAATTGTCTATTCAGCTCCCTTGCCCAATTTTTAATTGGGTCATCTTTTTTTTTTTTTTTTTACTATTAAGTTGTTTGAATTCCCTGTATATTCTGGATATTAATCCTTGTATATTTGGATGCTTAGTTTACAGATATTTTCTCCCATTCTGTAGGTTGACTCTTCGTACAGAAACTTTTTAGTTTGATATAATCCCATTTGTTGATTTTTGCTCCTGTTGCCTGTACTTTTGAGGTCTTATTCATAAAGACTTTGCCAAGTCCTACATCCTGGAGCATTTCCCTTGTATTTTGTTCTAGAAGTTTTATAGTTTCAGGTCTTACCTTTACATCTTTATTCCACTTTGGGTTGGTTTTTGTATACAGTGAGAGATGGGGGTCTAGTTTCATGCTTCTACACATGGATATCCAATTTTCCCAGCACCATTTATTGAAGAGGCTGTCTTTTCTCCAATGTATGTTTTTAGTGCCTTTGTCAAAGGTCAGTTGGCTGTAAGTACATGGGTTTATTTCTGGGTTTTCTATTCTGTTCCATTGCTTCATGTGTCTGTTTTTATGCCAGTACCATGCTGTTTTGGTTACCTTAGCTTTGTAGTATAATTTGAAGTCAGGTAATATAATGCCTCCAGCATTACTCTTTTTGCTCAGGATTGCTTT
Organism: Cynocephalus volans; assembly: GCF_027409185.1. NCBI lineage: Eukaryota > Metazoa > Chordata > Mammalia > Dermoptera > Cynocephalidae > Cynocephalus > Cynocephalus volans. Next base: position 124,205,003 of record NC_084460.1, on the reverse strand, counting down.
GGCTATTCAAGGTCTTTTGTTGTTCCATATGAATGCTAGGATGGCTTTTTTTTTTTTTATTGCTGTGAAGAATGTTATTGGTATTTTGATAGGGATTGTTTTGAATCTGTAAATTTCTTTGGGTTGTATGAAATTTTTCACAACATTAATTCTACCAATCCATGAGCATGGATTATCTTTCCATTTTTTGTGGGTCCTGTGTAATTTCCTTCATCAGTATTTTGTCATTTTCATTGTACAGATCTTTCACCTCCTTGGTTAGATTTATTTCTATGCACTTTATTTTTTTGGCAGCTATTGTAAATGGGATTGCTGTCTTGATTTCTTTTTCTGCTAGTTTGTTGTTGGTATATAAAAATGCTACTGACTTTTTATATTGATTTTTTTATCCTGCAACTTTACTGAATTTGTTTATCAGGTCTAAGAGTATTTTGGTGGAGTCTTTAGGTTTTTCTAAATATAAGATCACATCATCTGCAAACAGGGACAATTTGACTTTGTCTTTTCCAGTTTGGATGCCCTTTATTCCTCTCTCTTGCCTAACAGCTCTAGCTAGAGCTTCTGGTACTATGTTACATCAGAGTGGTCAGAGTGGGCATCCTTGTCTTGTTAATGTTCTTAGGGGAAAAGCTTTCAACTTTACCCCATTGAGGATGATGTTATCTGTGAGTTTGTCATATATGGCTTTTAATATGTTGAGATACTTTCCTTTTACAACTAATTTGTTGAAAGTTTTTAATCATGAAGGGATGTTGAATTTTATCAAACACTTTTTCAGCATCTCTTGAGATGATCATGTGGTTGTTGTCTTTCATTTTGTTGATATGGTGTATTACATTTATTGATTTGCATACACTGAGCCATCTTCCATCCCTGGGATGAATCCCACTTAATCATGGTGTGTACTGTTTTTTTTTTTTTTTTTTTTTTTTTTTTTGTCTTTTTCGTGACCGGTACTCAGGCAGTGAGTGCACCGGCCATTCCTATATAGGATCCGAACCCACGGCGGGAGCGTCGCCGCGCTCCCAGCGCTACACTCTCCCGAGTGCGCCACGGGCTCGGCCCATGGTGTGTACTGTTTTTGATGTGCTGTTGGATTCTGTTTGCTAGTACTTTGTTGAGAATTTTTGCATCTAAGTTCATGAGTGATATTGGCCTGTAGTTTTCTTTTCTGGTTGTGTCTTTGTCTGGTTTTGGTGTCAGGATGATGTGGTCTTTATAGAATGATTTTGGGAGAATACCCTCTTTGATATTTTGGTATAGTTTGAGAAGAATTGGTATTAAATCTTCTTTAAAAGTTTGGTAGAATTCATCTGTGAAATCATCCGGTCCTTGGCTTTTCTTTGTTAGGAGACTATTGATTACCGATTCATTCTCATTGCTCATTACTGGTCTGTTCAGATTTTTTATTTCTTCTTGGTTCAGTCTTGGTAGGTTGTATGTGCCCAGAAATTTATCTATTTCCTCTAGATTTTCAAATTTTTTGGCATATAGTTGTTCATAATAGTCTCTAATGATGCTTTGTATTTTTGTAGAGTCAGTTATAATGTCTCCTTTTTCATTTTTTTCTTTTTACCTTTTTAAATTTTAACTTCTCAATATACATTGTAGCTGATTTTTGTGACCCTTTATCATTTTTCTTTCCCTCCTCCCTCTCTCCCCTCTCCCCACCCACATGATATCTGTTTGCTTGTCTTAACAAGTTCAAGGAATTGTGATTGTTGTGTCTTCTTCCCCCACACACCCTTTATTTGTTTGTGTTTATTTATTTATTTACTTTTAACTCCCACAAATAAGTGAGAACATGTGGTATTTCTCTTTCTGTGCCTGACTTGTTTCACTATTATCTCTAAGTCCATCCATGTTGTTGTGAATGGTAGTATTTCATTCTTTTTTATAGCAGAGTAGAATTCCATTGTGTAGATATACCACAGTTTCCTTATCCATTCATCTGATGATAGACATTTAGGCTGGTTCCAGCTCTTGGCTATTGTAAATAGTGCTGCAACATTGGAGTACAGGTGTCCCTTCAGCATGATGATTTCCATTCCTCTGGGTATATTCCCAGCAGTGGAATAGCTGGGTCACATAGTAGATCTATCTAATTGTTTGAGGAACCTCCATATCATTTTCCATAAAGGCTGCACCATTTTCCCACCAACAGTATATGAGAGTTCCTTTATCTCCACAGTCTCTCCAGCACTTATTATTCTGTCTTTTGGATATTAGCCATCCTGACTGGAGTGAGATGGTATCTCAAAGTAGTTTTGATTTGCATTTCCCAGATGCTGAGTGATGTTGAGCACTTTTTCATGTGTCTGTTGGCCATTTGTATATCTTCCTTTGAGAAATGCCTATTAAGCTCCTCTGCCCATTTTTTAATCGGGTTATTTGTTTTTTTGCTGTAAAGTTATTTGTGTTCCTTTTATATTCTGGATATTAATCTTTTGTCAGATGTATATTTTGCAAATATTTTCCCCCACTCTGTTGGTTGTCTTTTCACTCTGTTGATTGTTTCTTTTGCTGTTCAGAAGCTTTTTAGTTTGATATAATCCCATTTGTTTATTTTTCCTTTAGTTGTGTGTGCTTTTGGGTTCATATTCATGAAGTCTGTACCCACTCCTACTTCCTGGAGTGTTTCCCCTATGTTTTCTTTAAGGAGTTTTATTGTTTCCGGGTGTATATTTAATTCTTTAATCCACTTTAAGTTGATTTTTGTATATGGTGACTGGTATGGGTCTAGTTTCATTCTCCTATATATGAATATCTAGTTTTCCTAGCACCATTTGCTGAAGAGGCAGTCTCTTCCCCAGTGTGTAGACTTAGTGCTTTTGTCAAAGATCAGATGGCTGTAGGTATGTGGGTTGATTTCTGAGTTCTCTATTCTATTCTGTTGATCTGTGTGTCTGCTTTTATGTCAGTACCATGCTGTTTTGGTTATTATAACTTTGTAATATAGTTTAAAGTCAGATAGTGTTATGCCTCCAGCTTTATTTTTTATTTTTATTTTTAATTTTTTTTTTTTTTTTTGCTCAGGATTGCTTTGGGTATGCATGGTCTTTTGTTATCCCATATAAATGTCTGGATAGTTTTTTCCATTTCTGAGAAAAATATTGGAATTTTGATGGGGATTGCATTGAATCTGTAGATCACTTTGGGTGATATGGACATTTTTACAATGTCAATTCTTCCAATCTTCTTGTGTCCTCTTTAATTTCTCTCAACAGTAGTTTGTACTTCTCTTTGTAGAGATTTTTTACATCCTTGGTTAACTTTATTCCTAAGTATTTTAATTTTGGTGGCTATTGTAAATGGGATAGCTTTCTTGATTCTTTTTCTGCATGTTCACTATTGGAGAATAGAAATGCTACTGATTTTTGTGTGTTGATTTTGTACCCTGCAACTTTGCTGGAATCATTTATCAACTCTAAGAATTTTTTCTTTATCTCTTTTTATGGTTTTTTCTTTAAAGTCTATTTTATCTGATATAAGAATAGCTAATCCAGCTCATTTTTCATTTCTAAGAATTTTTTTTGTAGAGGCTTTAGGCTGTTCAGTATATAGGGTCATATCCACAAACGGGAACATTATGGCTTCATGTTTTCCAATCTGGATGCCCTTTATTACCTTCTCCCCTCTGATTGCTCTGGCCAGTACTTCTCACACTATGTTCAATAGGAGTGGTGAGAGTGGGCATCCTTGTCCAGTTCCTGTTCTTAAGGGAAAAGCTTTCAGCTTTTCCCCATTCAGGATGATATTGGCAGTGGGCTTATCATATATGGCTTTAATTGTGTTTAGATACTTTTGGCCTATAACTAACTTGTAGAGAGTCTTTATCATGAGCGAATGTCAATGCTTTTTGAATTTTGTCAAATGCTTTCTCAGCATCTATAGAGATGATCATATGGTTTTTGTCTTTGCTTTTACTGATGTGATGTATCACATTTATTGATTTGCATGTGTTAAACCAACCTTGTATCCCTGGGATGAATCCCACTTGATCATGGTGTATAATTTTGTGTATGTGTTGCTGTATTCTGTTAGCTAGTATTTTATTGAGGATTTTTTGCATCTATATTCATCAAGAATATTGGCCTGTGGTTTTCTCCTTTTGCTGTATCTTTGTCTGGTTTTGGTATCAGGGTGATGCTTGCCTCATAGAATGAGTTTGGGAGAATGACCTCTGTTTCAATCTTTTGGAACAGTTTGTAGAGAATTGGTATCAGTTCCTCTTTGAAGGTTTGGTAGAACTCTGCAGTGAACCCTTCTGGTCCTGGGCTTTTCTTTGCTGGGAGCCTTCTGATAACAGCTTCAGTCTTGTCTCTTGTCATTGGTCTGTTCAGATTTTCTATATCTTCTTGGGTCAGTTTTGGTAGTTTGTGTGTGTCCAGAAATTTATCCATTTATTCCAGATTTTCAAATTAGTTGGCATATAGTTGTTTATAGTAGTCTCTAATGATTCCTTGTATTTCTGAGGTATCAGTTGTAATGTCACCTTTTTCATTTCTAATTTTTGTTATTTGGGTCTTCTCTCTTCTTTTCTTAGTTAGCCTTGCTAAAGGTTTGTCAATTGTATTTATCTTTTCGAAAAACCAACTTTTTGTTTCATTGATCTTTTGTATCATTTTTGGGGTTTCTATTTCAATTAGTTCTGCTCTGACCTTAATTATTTCTTTCCATCTACTAACTTTGGGTTTGGATTGTTCTTGATTTTCTAGATCTTTAAGGTGAAGTGTTAGGTTGTTTATTTGCCATTTTTCTATTCTTCTGAAGTAAGCATTTAATGTAATAAATTTCCCCCTTAGTACTGCTTTTGCAGTATCCCATAGGTTTTGGTATGATGTGTCATTATTTTCATTAGTTTCAAGGCATTTTTTGCTTTCCTGTTTAATTTCTTCTTGGTCCCAAATGTCATTAAGTAGAATGTTGTTTAATTTCCATTTGTTTGTATAGTTTCCAAGATTTCTTTGTTATTGATTTCTAATTTTAATCCATTGTGATCTGAAAAAATACATGGAATAATTCCAATTTTTATTAAATTTGTTGAGACTTGCTTTGTGACCTAATATGTGGTCTATCCTGGAGAATGTTCCATGAGCTGAGTGAAGAGTGAATATTCTGAGGTTGTTAGATGGAATGTTCTGTAGATATCTGCCAAGTCCAATTGGTCTAAAGTGTTGTTTAGATCTTGTGTTTCTCTACTGATTTTTTGCCTAGATGATCTGTCCAATATTGAGAGTGTGGTGTTTAGGTTCCCACTGTTATGATGTTTGTGTCTCTCTCATTTAGATCTATTAGTGTTTGCTTTATAAATCTGGCTGCTCTGTGCTCGCTTCGGCAGCACATATAATAAATCTGGCTGCTCTCACATTGGGTCCATATGTATTTATGATTGTTATGTCTTCTTAATGGATAGATCCTTTTGTCATTATATAGTGGCATTCTTTATCTCTTTTTATGGTTTTTGCTTTAAAGACTATTTTATCTGATATAAGAATAGCTACTAGACTCATTTTCATTTCTATTTGCATGGTATATCTTTTTCCATCCTTTCACTCTTAGTCTGTTTGTGTCTTTACAGATGAGGTAAGTCTCTTCAAGGCAGAATATTGTTGGGTCCATCTTTATAATCCAGTCAGTCAGTCTGTGTCTTTTGAGTGGGGAATTTAATCCCTTTACATTTAGAGTTATTATTGAAAGGTGTTAATTTATTCCTAGCATTTTATTGATTTTTGTTTAGATGTCTTAAGTATCTTTTATTCCTTTCTCTCATTTTCTGTTTGTCTTTATATTTGTAGGTTTCTTGGGGTGGTAGATAAACTATTTTTTTCTTTATTGTTAGCATTTTTGTTTTACTGGTAGGTTTTGTTCTTTCTTGAGTATTCATGGCAGTGGTGGTTTTTTTTCAGGTATCACACCTAGTACTTCCTTTGGAATTTCTTGTAAGGCTGGTTGTGTGGTAGTGAACTCCTGCAGTTTTTGTTTGAGAAATATACTATTTGTCCTTCATTTCAGAAGGATAGCCTTGCTGGATAAAGTATTCTTGGCTGCAATTTTTGTCCTTTAGTATTTTGAATATATCATCCCATTCTTTTCTGGCTTTTAGAGTTTCTGATGAAACCCTAATCAGATGTTAATCTGATTGGGGCTCCCTTATAGGTGACTTGCCCTTCTCTCTTGCAGCTTTTAAGATTCTCTCCTTGTCTTTGAGTTTTGCCAGTTTGACTATAACATGTCTTGGAGAGGACCTTTTTGGGTTGAATATGTTTGGGGATCTTTGGGCCTCCTGAATCTGAAGATCTGTGACTTTCCCTATACCTGGGAAGTTTTCTGCCATTATTTTGTCAAATATCTTTTCAATGCCATTTCTTTTTTCCTCCCCTTCTGGAATACCCATGATTTGGATATTTGAGCACTTAAGGTTGTCTGTTATCTCTCTTAGATTTTCTTCAATTTTTTAAATTCTTTTTTCTGGTCTGCCTGTGTTAATTCAAACAGCCTGTCTTCAAGGTCAGAAATTCTCTCTTCTGCTTGTTCTAGCCTGCTGTTTAGACTCTGCGTGGTGTTTTTTTTATTTCATTGAATGAATCTTTCAGCTCCACAAGCTCTGCTACATTCTTTTTCAGGGCACGGATTTCTTTGTACATTTCTTCTTTCAGATCCTGTATATTTTTTCTCATTTCATTGTGTTGTCTAACTGAGTTTTCTTGTATGTCATTTAGTTTCTTTAGAATTGTTGTTCTAAATTCCTGGTCAGTCATTTTAAGGACTTCCTGTTCTATAGGATCTAGAGGTTGAGAGTTATTATTTTCCTTTGGTTGTGATGTACTTCCTTGATTTTTCATATTTCTGGTATCTTTCCTTTGATGTTTAGTCATTGTGGCATGGGATATTACAGTCTACTCGTTCCACTCTGATGTTTGGCCTGGATCCTGAAGGGACTGCCAATTCTGGGCAGTGAGAACTAGCCTGGGCTAGGGGTCCCACAGCACCTGCCTGTTCTGGAACTGCTAGCTCAGGGCATGTGGGTCTGGCAGTTCTTGGGCCTCTCTGAGCAGCAGGGACAGACCTGGGCTGGGGGTCCCAATGTGCCTGCCTGTTCTGGCGCAGGTGACTCTGGGCATGCACACCCAGTGGCTCTCAAGCCTCTTTGGATGGCAGGCACTTGCCTGGGCTGGGGGTCCCAATGTGCCTGCCTTTTCCAGCATGGCTGACTCTGGGTATATGGGCCCAGCAGCTCTTGGGCCTCTCTGAGCAGTGGGGACTAACCAGGGCAGGAGGTCCCACAGCACCTACTTTTTCTGACGTGGCTGACTTGGGGTGTGTGGTTCTGGCAGCTCTCTGGCCTCTCTGAGCAGTGGGCCCTGGCCTGGGCTGGGGGTCTTGTGGCGCCTACCTTTTCCAGTGTGGTGGACTTGGGATGTATGGGTCTGGTGACTCTCAGGCCTCACTAGGCAGCAAGCACTGGCTTGGGCTGGGTGTCCCGTGGCACCTGCCTTTTCCAGCATGGCTGACTCAGGACTTATGGGTCTGGTGGCTCTCAGGCCTCTCTAAACAGCAGGGACTGACCTGGGCTGGAGGTCCCATAGTGCCTGCATATTCCAGAATGGCTGACTCAGGGCATTTGGGCCCGGCAGTTCTCAGGTCTTTCTGGGCAGCAGGCACCAGCCTGGGCTGGGAGTCCCATGGCACGTGGCTTCTGCCTGTTCCAGTGCAGATCAGGGGCCTCCTGTTGTTGCTTTTTAATAGTTGCAAAATGGTTGATTTGTGGGAGAGAGTGATGCTAGGAACCATCTACTCCACCATCTCGACCAGAAGCCTCCTTTTTCATTTTTGACATTTGCTATTTGGGTCTTCTCTCTTCTTAGTTATTCTAGCTACTGGTTTGTCAATTTTGTTTATCTTCTTAAAAAACCAACTCTTTCTTTCATAGATCTTTTGTATCATTTTCTTGGTCTCTATTTTATTTAGTTCTGCTCCTATATTTTTTATTTCTTTCAATCTAGTAATTTTGGATTTGTACTGTTCTTGCTCTTCCTTGATGATAATGTTAGGGTTTTGGGGTGAGATCTTTAACCTTTTTAAAAATATAACTACTTATTGCAATAATCTTCCCTCTTAGTAGAGCTTTTGCATAGGTTTTGCTATGTTGTGCTTGTATTTTCATTTGTTTCAAGGGCTTTTTTGATTTCCTGCTTTATTTCTTCTTTGATCCATCAGTTTTTCAGGAGCATGTTGTTTAATTTCCATGTATTTGTATAGTTTCCAAAGTTTCACTTGTTATTGATTTCTAGTTTAGTTCCATTGTGGTCTGAAAAAATACTTGATATGATTTCAGTATTTTCAAATGTGTTGAGACTTGATTTGTAGCCTAACATGTGGACTATCCTGGATAATGATTCATGTGCTGATGAGAAGAATGTATATTCTGTCATGGTTGGGTGAAATGTTCTGTAAATGCCTGTCACTTCCATTTGGTCTACAGTGCAGTTTAAATACAATGCTTATTTGTTGAATTTTTGTCTAGATGATCTGTCCAGTGTTGAGAAAGGGGTGTTGAGGTGTCCAACTATTATTGTATTAGGATCTCTCTCTCTTTAGATCCAATAACATTTGCTATATATATATCTTGGTGTCCCAATGTTGTGTGCATATATATTGATGATTTTTATATCATCTTTACCATTATATCATGCCCTTTCTCTCTTTTTGTAGTTCTTTGTTTAAAGTCAATTTAATTCCATGTAAATATAGCAATTCCTGCTCGTTTTTGCTTTCTGTTTGCATGGGATATCTTTTTCCACCCTTTCACTATTAGTCTGTTTGTGTCTTTACTGGTGAGGTGAGTTTCCTGCAGGCAGCATAATAGTTGGGTATAGTTTTTTATCCATTTAGCCAGTCTATATCTTTTAAGTGGAAAATTTAATGCATTTATATTCAGGGTTGTTATTGAAAGGTATTGCTTACTCTTGACATTTTATTAATTTTTGTGGTTGTTTTATATGTCTTTTGCTCCTTCTGTTCCCTTTTATTATTTGTCTTTGCTTTTTGTGTATTTTTGTAGTGATAAGATAGTTTCTTTCTCTTTCTCATTTGCTTATCTGCTCTACTAATGGATTTTATTCTTTCTTCTGTATTCATGATGATAGTTATCACTCTTTTTATTCCAGAGATAGGACACCCTTGGGGATCTCTTGTAAAGCCAGTCTTGTGATGGTGAATTTCTGCAGATTTTGTTTTCTGGGAAAGACACTTTTTCTCCTACATATCTGAAGGATAGCTTTGCTGGGTATTGTATTCTTGGCTAGCAGTTGTTTGCTTTTAGCGCATTGAATATATCATCCCACTCTGTCCTGGCCTGTAAGGTTTCTGTTGAAAGAAGTCTGCTTCTATTCTGATGGTGATTTCTTTATAGGTTACTTGACACTTTTCTCTTGTTGCTTTTAAATTTTTTTCTTTTTCTTTGATTTTTGTCTATAATGTTTTTTGTGGAGGCCTTTTTTGGGTTTAATCTTTATGGGGATCTTTGAGCTTCTTAGATCTGAGAAACCTTTTCTCTCCCAATACTTGGAGTGTTTTCAGCTATTACTTCATTAAATAGGCTATCAATGTTTTTTCCTATTTCTTCTCTTTCCAGTATATCCACAATATGGATGTTTATATGTTTACTGCAGTCCAACAGATCTTACAGGCTTTCTTGATTTTTTAAAATTCTTTTTTTTTTTTTTTTTTGTTCAACTGGGTTAATTCAAAAAGCTTGCCTTCGAGTTTAGAAACTATTTCTTCTGCTTGTTCTAGTCTGTTGCTTAAGCTCTTGGTTGTGTTTTTTATTTCACTGAATGAGTTCTTTGGTTCCAGGATTTCTGCTTGGTTCTTTTTTATGATTTCTATCTCTTTGCTGAATTTCTCACTCATGTCCTGGATTGTTTTTTTTACTTAATTGTGATTTCTATTTTTTCTTGCATCATGTTGAGTTTCCTTCAGATTACCATTTGTAATTCCTCAGGCATTTCATTGGTTTCCCATTGTTTGGGGTCTGGTATTGGAGAATTATTGTCTTATTTCAGGGGTGTCACGTTTGCTTGTTTATTCATACTTCTCATATCTCTATGTTGATGTCTGGGCATCTGGTGGTGTCATCATTTCTTTTACTTTTGGAGTTTTTGAAGAGAGAAACTCTTTCCTGTAGTAGTATTCTATATGACCAGTTGGTTTGGGCATTTTAGGTTTGTTTCAGGATGAGTGTGAAATTGCCGTCTTCACGCAACTTCTTTGAGTGTATTCATTCTTGGAGTTGCCTGTGGGTGCCTTGTGGCCTAGGCAGTGAGGCTTTCAGCAGTTTATCATTGGGGTGGGTGACACCAGGCAGAGTTGTTGTGGCTGTGGGCCTGGAAGTTCTATAGAGGCCAGGGTGTGTGTGTGTGTGTGATGTTTTCTTGAGTTATTTATCCATTGACAGACATTTAAGTTATGTTGTTTATGTATCTTGACTATCGTGAATGATACTGCAGTGAAAATGAGAATGCAGATATCTCTTTGATATCTATTTGTTTTCAAATCCTTTGGATATATACCAAGAAGTGGGATTGCTGGATCACATGGAAGTTATATTTTTAATTTCTTGAGGAGACTCCATACTGTTTTTTGTAATAGCTCTACCAAATTACATTCCCACCAACAGCACACAAGGGTTCCCTTTTCTCCATATTCCAGCCAATACTTATGTTTTGGTTTTTTGATAACAGCCATTCAAACGTGAGGTGATATCTCATTGTAGTTTTGGTTTTCATTTCCCTGATGATCAGTGATGTTCACAACCTTTTCTTATACCTGTTGGCCCCTTCTACGTCATCTTTGAGAAATGTCTTTTCAGGTCTTTTGCCCATTTTTTAAGTTAGGTTGCTTGGTTTTTGGCTATTAAGTTATTTGAGATACTTATATAATTTAGATATTAATGACTTATCACACATAAGGTTTTCAAGTACTATATCTTCTCCCATTCTGTACATTGTCTTTTCACTCTATTCATTGTTTCCTTTATTGTGCAGAAGCTTTTTAATTTGATGCCATCCCACTTGTCTGTTTTTGCTTTTGTTGCCTGTGCTTTTGGTATCATATCCAAAAAATAATTGCCCAGACCAATATCAAGAAGATTTTTCTCTATTTTCTTCTAGTAGTTTTAGTTTCAGGTCTTATGTTTAAGTCTTCAATCCATTTTGAGTTGATTTTTGCATATGATATGAGATAAGGGTCTAATTTCACTCTTCTGCATATAGAGATCCAGTTTGCCCTACACCATTTAGCGAGGAAACTATCCTTTCCCCATTGTGTGTTCTTGGCACCCTTGTCAAATGTCAGTTCACTGTAGATGCATAGATTTATTTCTGTGCTCTCTATTCTGTTCCATTGGTTTATATATCTGTTTTTATGCCAGTTCCATACTGTTTTGATGACTGTAGATTTGTAATATATCTTGAAATCAGGAAATGTGATGCCTCCAGCTTTGTTTTTCTTTCTTAAGATGACGTTGGCTATTTGGTATCTTTTGTGGTTCCATATGAATTTTAGGATTTTTTTTTTCTATTTTTGTAAAGTATTTCATTGGAACATTAATAGGGATTTCACTGAATCTGTAAGTCACTTTGGATAGCATAGATATTTTAACAATATTAATTTTTCCAATCCATGAGCACAGGACATCTTTTCATTTATCTGTGTTCAGAGGACAAACTTTTAGTTTATTTTTCTCTTTTCTACTCTATTAATTTCTGCTATACTCTTTATTATTTCCTTCTTTCAGCGTTTGCTCTTCTTCTTTCTGTATCTTAACATGGATGGTTAGGTTATCAACTAAGATCTTTTTCTTTTTTGATATAGCTGCTTCTTGCTATAAATTTCCCTCTCATCACTGCTTAAGTTTCAGAAATTTTGGTATGTTGTATCTTCATTTCATTCTTCTCAAAATGTTTTTGGGTTTTTTTCGTTTAACCAATTTGTTATTTAGTTAGGTATTAGTATAGCACCTGAAGCTTTCTTCTGATTGCCATTTGCATGATACATCCATTTCTATACTTTCACTTTCAACCTAGTTTTTTTATATTTTTTGATCTCAAGCATGTCCCCTGTAGACAGCATATAGTTGGATATTGTTTGTTTGTTGTTTTAATCTAGACAGACCATCTCTTCCCTTTGATTGGATTGTTTAATCAATTTACGTTTAGTGCTGTTGTTGATGGTGTTGAATAGATGACTTCAATTTAAATTTTTGTTTTCTATATGTCTCGTTTTTTTTGTTCCTGTAGTCCTCCTTTATTGCTTTTTTTGACATTAAGTGAATATTTTCTAGTGTAACATTTTATTTCTTTTAATGAATTTTTCATTCTTTTTGAATTGTTTTCTTAGTGAATGCTTTATTGCTTACTGTACACATTCTAATTTGTCAGAATCTACCTTGATTTATACTAACTGAATTTTAGTATGATATAGAATGTTACTCCTATATAGCTCTATTCCCTCTTCCCCTTTTTATCCTGTTATTGTTTTACATGTTAAATTTATGTGTGTTATAAAACCAACAATGCATTGTTATAATTATTACTTTATATAATCGTATGTCTTTTAAAGAAGTTGACAAAAGCAAGTAGAGCACATGTAAATTTACAGAATTTGTTACATTAACCTTTTGCTTATCATTTGTAGTTCTCTCCATTTGTTCCTGTGGATTCAAATTACCAGTTAGCATCTTTTCCCTGTTTCAATACAGCTTTGCTCCCACCCACCTTCTTTGCGTTGTTATTGGCAAACATATTATAGATCCTACCATACAATATATACATAGTATTTTACACAATTGTTTTTTAAATCAGTTCATAGAAGATTAGAGAGAAGAAATATACAATTATGCTGTCTTTTATAATTACATGCAAAGTTAACTTACCGGTACTTTATTTTTTGTGTGGATTTAAATTACTGTCTAGAGTCACTTTCTTTCGATCTTTCAGCCTGAAGAAGTGCCTTTTGTTTTTTTGTTTGTTTGTTTGTTTTTTCGTTTTTGGTTTTTTTGTAAGATAGCTCTGCTAGCAAAAATTTCTCTGTTTTTGTTTATCTGGAAATATCTTATGTCACCTTCATTTTTGAAAGATAATTTTGCTCAACACAAGATTCTTGTTTTTTTTTTTTTTTTCATTTACTTAGACGATGCCATCCCCACTGCCTTTTGGCCTCTATTGTTTCTGAAAGTAAGATGTTAATCTTATTGGGGTTCCTTGTACATGATGAGTCATTTTTCTCTTCCTGTTTTTAGGATTTTCTTTTTGGCTTTCAGCATTTTTACTGATATGTACCTGGGTGTATACTTATTTGCTTTTATTCTACTAGGAGTTTACTGAACTTCTTAAATTTGGGAGTGATATTTTTTCATCATATTTAGGAACTTTTCAGTCATTATTTCTTTGAATATTTTTCTGTTCCTTTTTTCCTTCTCTTCATGGTACTTCCACTACACATATCTTTGTGTAGTTAATGGTATTCCACATTTCTTTGAAACTGTTCATTTTCCTTCTCTTTTTTCTTTTTTTTTCCTGCATTGTTGCAATAATCTCCTATTTACCAGCATTAATCTCTTATGCCTTCAAAATTGCTGTGTTCAGTGATGCCATATTAATATTTCTGAAACATTTCTTTATGCATATCACTCCCCAACTTGAAAGCTTCAGGTTACTCTCCATTGTCTATGTTGTAAGTCAGTTGCATAGTGTTCCATTTATTGGCTCTTTTGTACCTCTTCAGCATTATTTCCAGTATTCCCACACATGAATCTTTTAATCTAGGCAAATAAGCCTATTCATAAAACCATAGCTTTAATCTCAACTTCTACAACTCTTTATGTCTATCACTCATTTGCTTATGGTACCTCATATCGTCATTTTTATATGTGTTTTGCTTAAGCTAGTGTATTCTAAGCCTCTTGAAGTTTAGTTATTTTTTATACCCTATCATTTAGTATAATTGTCTAAACATAAGGAATAGCAATAAACATAATCGTTGATAATGTTTTTTTACACAATATGACATTTATGTATGTTTCAATTACAGATAGGCAATGAATACAATCAAAGTAGAAAACTCTCATCCAAAATTAAATTGTTGCAGTTGGAAATTGAAGTAAAATATTAACTAAAATAATTAATTATGTAATTATTATGTTCTACTTTATGCTGTTCTACTGTATACTTTGTATATTATATAGTGTATATTATATTGATGTGTATTGATTGAAAAATAGTATTTGGTCCCATATAAACAATGGCAAATATACTGTTTTTGTTCAATTAATAGTTTGGCAAGTGAAGCACTGTATGAAAAAGACATAAACTGAATGGATCTCTCTCCTGGCTGTGTCACTTCTTTCAGTTCTCTCTATTCCCATTCCCACTTCATTACCCAAATCAGTAATCTCCAACCATCTGTCTCTCAATCTTAAGACCTTTGTTCAAAGTGAGTCTCTGAGCAAAACTTGTCTCAAGGCATTGTTACCTACGTAAGCAGTTTTATTTTATATATGGTAAAGACACATCTTTTTTTTCCGTTGTGAGTGACTAAGGCCAATTTTATATTATTGGCTGCTTCTTTAGTCAACATAGGGTAAAAAAAAAAAAATACGAAAGGCAATTTTAGAAAGCATGCCATGGAGTGGATAATGGTTTGTTGATTCTTTGTCCTTTAAACAAGTCAAATAAAACTACCTCGACATCCTATTAGGATCTGGCTGTGCCATTCTGAAGCCATCCTGAAAATTTAAATATATATGTACGTAAACATCTCTCTATATAATAGGTATGTGTGTCTATAAACAACTGTGGTAATACAAGAATAAATAAGGGTACTAAAAAAAGAAACAAACATAGAATTTCAAAAAAAAATGCCAATTTTATCAAAATGAAACAGAATTAAACCAGAAGCATAACTAGAAAGATAAGTATGTTATGTGCAGAAGTGGTTTTACTTTCATTTACTTCTTTTTTGATCCTTTACTCAAAATCTTATGCAGTCTAAATAGCATAACTCTTCTACAAGAAACTATTATTTTTGTTCTGTGCAAATAGAATATATGTAGAATAAATTAAAATTATTTTGTAAAATCATGAAATGTATTATGTGTTCATTGTATGATAGATGTTACTCTAAATGAATTTGATGGAAATGGAAGGATTTTGATAGCCCATCATATGCTTTAAACGGCAAGTCTTTCTATATATGAAAGGAATTTGCGTATATAATAGATAAAATATTGAACCTAGTATGGATTTTCATAGTAATACATTTCGTTATGCAGATAAGTATGTATGTGTATATGTCTTCAATTCTAAATTTTTTTGTCTTCAAAAATTATTAAAATAACTGTGAAATTAGATTTATATGTGGTAAATGTAAAACAATAAAATTTGGATAATTTTACAAATAACTTTATTCATAATATAGAAGTCAATTGTGAGGAGTCTAAAAATTATTTGCAAATACAATAAAATATTAGGATCCATAGATTTGTTTTTTCTGTTATGACAAATAAATAACTACATTATTATTCCTTTTTCTTTACATATTTTTAGTCAAATTTTTTAAATTCTTGTGGATGAGTAGAATTTAAATTACACTTAATCAAATCTTTTTTTTCCCCCTTAGGAAAAAGTCAAAGAGAAGGAAGAAAATCAGAATCTTGTAAACCAATTCTTAAAGTAGAATACAAGACCTGTAGAAACAGGTATGTGTTTGTACTTTGGGGAATACAGGGATATATGTAAGAAACAGGGACAAGAAAGGTGGATAACCTTTAATGTTAACATGTTTAAATTTTTACATAATTATAACTTTATTAACTGGTTGAATCCTCTACATTAATGATAATTAATTTTTTGTTGTTTGGTAGGCATATACATGATTATCATTATTATGAATACTGCAAATGAGTCTTAATTTAAAATTTTTTTTTTTTTTTAGTATTCTATAACATTTATTCTCTCCTTAAATTATAAAAGTAGTGTGGCTTATCGCATAAAATTCAGAAAATACAAATATTAAAAAAAAATAAAAAATCATTCATAATACCTCTCTTTAGCCATAGCCATTGTTAACGTTTTGGAACATTTCCTTCAAGATTTGTTTCTTAATCTTCTCTCTTATGCTTTTCATTTTTTACATTATTTTTTATTACAATTGAGATCATATTGTATATGTATTCATCTCCTCTACTTAATACCATAAGATTAATTTTTTTAAATTTTATTTTATTTTGTCAATACACAATGTGGTTGATTATTGTGGCCCATTACCGAAACTTCCCTCTCACCTCCCTCCAGCAACCTTCTATCTGTTTGCTTGTCATATCAACTTCAAGGAATTATAATTGTTGTGTCTTCTTCCCTCCCCCCGCAGTTTATTTGTGTATTTATTTATTTATTTGTAGCTCCCACAAATAAGTGAGAACATGTGATATTTCTTTTTCTGTGCCTGACTTGTTTCACTTAATATAATTCTCTCTAGGTCCATCCATGTTGTTGCAAATGGCAGTATTTCATTCGTTTTTATAGCAGAGTAATATTCCATTGTGTAGATATACCACATTTTCCATATCCATTCATCTGATGATGGACATTTGGGCTGGTTCCAACTCTTAGCTATTGTAAAGAGTGCTGCGATGAACATTGGGGAACAGGTATACCTTCGACTTCATGATTTCCATTCTTCTGGGTATATTCCCAGCAGTGGGATAGCTGGGTCACATGGTAGATCTATCTGCAATTGTTTGAGGAACCTCCATATCATTTTCCATAGAGGCTGCACCATTTTGCAGTCCCACCAACAATGTATGAGAGTTCCTTTTTCTCTAGAGTGTTCTTTAGATCTTGTGTTTTTCTGCTGATTCTTTGCCTAGATGATCTGTCCAATATTGATAGTGGGGTGTTCAGGTCCCCTGCTATTATGGTATTAGTGTCTATTTCCTTCTTTAGGTCTAATAGGGTTTACTTTATAAATATGGCTGCTCCAACATTGGGTGCATATATATTTATGCTTATTATGTCTTCTTGATGGATGAATCCTTTTATCATTATGTAGTTGCCCTCATTATCTCTTTTTATGGTTTTTAGTTTAAAGTCTATTTTATCAAATATAAGAATAGCTACTGCAGCTCGTTTTTCATTTCTGTTTGCATGGTAAATGTTTTTCCATCCTTTCACTCTTAGTCTATGTGAGTCTTTATAGGTGAGGTGGGTCTCTTGAAGGCAGCATATAGTTGAGTCCTCCTTTTTAATCCAGTCAGCCAGTCTGTGTCTTTTGATTGGAGAATTTAATCCTTTTACATTAAGAGTTGTTATTGAGAAGTGTTGATTTACTCCTAGCATTTTATTGATTTTTGTTTGGATGTCTTAAGTGTCTTTTGTTCCTTTCTTTCTGATTTACTGTTTCTTTTCTGTATTTGTTGGTTCCTTGGGTTATAGATAAACTTTTTTTTCCTCTTCATTGTTGGCATTTTTATTTTACTAGTGGGTTTTGATTTTTCTTGAGTTTTTATGGCAGTGGTAGTTATTTTTCAGATCTCAAACCAAGTACTCCCTTGAAAATTTATCGTAAGAGTGGTCATGTGGTCATGAACTCCTGCAGTTTTTGTTTGAGAAATATACTATTTGCCCTTCATTTTGGAAGGATAGCCTTGTGGGGTAGAGTTTTCTTGGCTAGCAATCTGTCTTTTAGAATTTTGAATATATTATCCCATTCCTTTATTGCTTTAGGGTTTGTGATGAAAAGTCTGATGTTAGTCAGATTGGGGCTCTGTTATAGGTGATTTGATGCTTCTCTCTTACAGCTTGTAAGATTCTCTTTGTCTTTGAGTTTTGCCAAGTTGACTATAACATGTCTTGGAAAAGACCTTTTTGGATTGAATACATTTGGGGATCTTTGAGCTTCCTGAATCTGAAGATCTGTGTCTTTTCCTATAGCTGGGAAGTTTTCTGCCACTATTTTGTTGAATATGTTTTCAATGCTGCCTCCTTTTTCCTCCCCTTCTGGAATGCCCATGACTCAGATATTTGAGCACTTAAGGTTGTCTGATATCTCTCTTAGATTTTCTTCAGTGTTTTTAATTCTTTTTTCTTTTCTTTTTTTTCTTTTTTTTTGTCTGTCTGTGTTATTTCAAACAGCCATCTTCAAGGTCAGAAGTTCTCTCTTCTGCTTCTGCAAGCCTGCTGGTTAAACTCTCTGTTGTGTTTTTTATTTTGTTGAATGAATTCTTCAGCTCAGCAAGCTCTGCTGCATTCTTTTTGAGAGCATTGATTTCCTTGTACACTTCTTCTTTCAGGTGCTGTATACTTTTCCTCATTTCATCGTGTTGTCTAGCTGAGTTTTCTTGTATCTCATTTAGTTTCCTTAGAATTATCACTTGAAATTCCTTGTCAGATGTTGCAAGGACTTCTTGTTCTATAGGATCTAGAGCTTGAGAGTTATTATCCTTTGGTGGTGTACTTTCTTGATTTTTCATATTTCTGGTATGTTTCCTTTGATGTTTAGTCATTGTGGCAGGGGATTTCACAGTCCACTGGTTCGACACTATTGTCTGGCTAGGATGCTGCTGGGGCTGCCAATTTGGCACAGCTGCCTCAGTGTCTGCTCAGTTGCCCACATGTGCCTAAGTGCGTGGTCAACTCGGGTCTTGGGCCCCTCTGGAGAGGTGCTTCTCAGGTTGGTGCGCACTCAGCCAGGCTGGGTATGGAATCCAGTGGTGGTGAGGCCTACCTGCTGGGTCACGTGCTGGCACCGTGGGGCGTGTGGTCTCCACAGATCTCGGGACTCTCCAGCGGGGCACCTCTCTGGTCAGCACACACTCAACCAGGCTGGGGATTTATTCCAGCAGCTGTGAGGCCTACCTGCAGGGTGCGTGGTTTCCGCAAATCTTGGGCCTCTCCAGCAGGGTGCCTCTCTGGTCGGAGCACACTCGGCCAGGCTGGGGATGGAATCAGGCGGCGGTGGTGAAGCCTACCTGCTGGGTCACACACTGGCACCACAGGGCCATCATCTCCACGGTTCTTGGGCCTTTTAGGTACGCTGAAAATTCTTAAGAGTATTTAAATGAGTATTGTACACATTCATTTTAACAATAGAGAACTTTTTGGCCATGCAAATTACAAGCAGCAGTAATTTTTTTTTTCACACTAATTATTACGCAGAAGCTAGTGCTTATTGGCAATACATAAAAAATAATTAGATACATAACCATTTCTCTGTACTTTAGTATCTTACATTTTGAAGTTGGAAAGATTACAGTTAGTTGGAAAGATAAGGTTATATTTGTTGGCATAATAACAAAAGTACTCAATTTTGATATAGAAAATTAAAGTCATATTTAATAAAATTTTATTTTTGTATTTATAGCAGCCATATTCTATATATAAACAGTGTTCTTGTACTTGCATAAATTATTAGTGGCAATACTCTCATCCTGAATTATGATAAGAAACCTTGCCTAAACATTAACTTTATTTTAACTCTAAATTAGATCATTATATACTAATTATATGCTCACATTAGAATGTATCTTGGCATCATAAGTATATTTAATGTTTGTTTATACCTGCTTTTCTAATAAAACTTTAGTATAAATTTATAGTCATTTTAACCACTTTTTTTTTTGATAGCTGGTTGGAAAGGGGATCTGAACCAATTATTTGAAATATATATCAATATCTCTTTAGGCTAGCCTAATGTCACTATGCATTAACTGGTAAATATGACCACAGTTTTATACCATTATAACTAAAGTATTAGAATACTTCAAATTCATTCATTGTGGATGGAAACATAAAATATGTTACATATATTCTTTTCTTCTTGAAACAGTTTTTATAATTTAAACTTTGCTTGAGTCTTCAGGTTCAATATTATTTACATCTCTTGTTTTACACTGTTGTACTTAAAGGATTACTAAGGTGCAAGGCACTATATTAGCTATTTCTAGCAGCTTGTTATTTTGTTTTGTTTTGCTTTTCCTTTTCACTTGCGTATTTTTTAAAAGTTTTTCTCTCTCCTTTAGTTTTGTGCTATCAAAACTTTTTATATTTTCCATTCCATTATCTATCCAGTCTTTCATTTTCTATAGACTAAGAAACTTGAAAGCCAAACTTGTAAAATTAGAGTAAATAGGTCTATGTGAAGGCCTGAGAGGTTTTTCCATGTTAAAGTGTGTGATCCATGGACTCTTTTATTGCTCAGAGGCCTTTTTAAAAATGTATTTCTATGAGGTGCTCAAACAATATTCAGTTTAAGTCAATTAAAACATTTATTAAGTTATTACTTCATTCCATTCACTGTGCCCATTTTGGTTTACTAAAATGAGATTACTGCCTGCTTTGATTTTATGTTCTTGTAGCAAAGGCAAGGCCATTAACCAGTGGTTCCTACACATGCAAGTTACTTTTATAGGGATATGCTATGGAAGCACAAAAAAAGGTCACCTAACCCAGCCTTCATGGGAGTTGGGTACAGAATCATAAAGAAAGAGATCAGTGAAATTCTTACTGGGAAAAGAGATGCCTGAGATGTGACTTAAAGGATAATAGGATGGTGCTAGGCAAAGGGAAGAAGGGATGAAAGTGAAGAGAAGGTACCTTAGGAATCAAGAACTCAAGTCAAGGCAGTGTAACATAATGATTGAGATCATTGGCTTTGAAGTAAGACAGCTATGTGACCTTGAAAATTTTAATTAACTCTTTTAAACTTTAATTTCCTCAACAACAATACCTATCTCACTATGATGCTCATGAGGATTACATAAAATAATATGTAAGACATGTAATGTCCTAAGTTTGATGAAGGCATATAGTGGGTTTCTTAATAAATAAAAGTTATTATTATTACTATTGTCATCCAAGCCATGGTATTCCTCATCATTAAAATTCTTCAACCACTCTTAAAGATTTGTTCTAGTAATTGTTAATCAAACTACAGTATAGAAGCAATTCTTTAGATATGTAATCTAAAATAATCGTGTTATTAATCATATTTACTATCATCCCACTTACCTGCGTACATTAGTACATGGTGTCTAATTCTTTTGATTACTACTTTATTAGAAAAATCACCTCTGAAGCTCAGAGCGCAAGGAGGCTAAAAAATAAGGAGGAACACTGAGGTTAAGAATACTGAAAGGTTGCCACAGCAAAATGGGTCACAGTCTAGAAGTGAAAATAAAAAGCTGTATCTCCATTCCACCATTACACAGCAGAAACTTTGTGAAGTCAAAAGTTAGGATGACTGTGGCAGAAACAGGAACCTTAGGAAGAGTTATACCACATATGCTGCAGCAATAGAACCTCTTAATGGACCGTATAGGTAGCACATGTAAGGGATGTGCTTTACATTTCCAGGGATAAAAGACCATTGTGCACAGGATTATTGATCCCCAGTCACCAATTTACCAATTGACACTCTACCTTAGATGGCCTCTAGGCTTAATAATTTTATCCTCTTCAAGAAAGGAATATCGATCTCTCTACCTGCTACCATTAGCATTATTGGTAATCTTTTACTAATGAAAATTACTTTCTGCTGGTCTTTTAATCCCTTCCTATCACTTCCATCTACTGATAGGCTTCATGAGCAGTTAAGCTCTCCAAGCCTCAATATACTCTCAATATATCTATTAAGTGAGGATGATAATAGTAGCTCTCTCACTGAGATGTCATAAGGATTAAATAAAATAATGTATGTAAGGTTCTTCACACAATTCCTGGAACATCAAAAATACTCAGTAAATGATAGCATTTAATATTTACAATACTATATCATGCAACTTGTTTAATCCTGTTGCCTTCATTGCAGTAAACTTTTAATGCTGTTTTATTTATTTTGCAAATTGCACAGTAAAATGGACTTTTTTTCCCCTTTTGGTGTAGAGTACTTCAGATTTTAACACATGTATAGGTTTCTGAAACAACCACCACAGTAAGAATACAGAACATTTCCATCATCTTGAAAAACTGTTATGCTATCTCTTTTTTTAAATTTGTATTTTTTAATTTAATTTTATTTTTTAATTGAAATGTATTGCTTGTACATATTTATGGGGTATAAAGTTATATTTCAATACATGTATACAATGTTTAGTGATCAAATCAGGCTAGTTAGCAAATTCATCATCACAAAAATTTATCGTTTCTTGATGATGAGAACATTCAAGCTCCTCTCTTTTAGCTGTTTGACAACACACAATTAATTATTGTTAATTATAGATGCCTAACACTACTGTATACCATAGAACTTATTTTTCCTGTCTAGATGCAATTTTGTGTCCATTAAACAACCTCACTCCCCCTCCCCCTTTTCTGCCTCTAGTAACCACAGTTCTATTCTCTAATAGTAAAAGTTCAAATTATTGTTATTGTTATTATTTTAGGTCCTATATATGAGTGAAAACATGTGGTATTTCTCTTTCTGTGCCTGGCTCATTTCACTTAACATAATTTTCTCCAAGCTCATCCAGGCTGCTGCAAATGTCAGGATTTCATTCTTTTTTATGGCTGAGTAATATTCCAATGTTTATATATTTCACATTTTCCTTATCCAGTCATCTGTTGATGGACATTTAGGTTGGTTCCAAATCTTGGCTATTGTGAATAGAGCTGCAATAAACATGGGAGTGCAGGTATCTCTTCAACATGTTTATTTCCTTTCCTTTGGGTCATAGGAAAGTAGTGGAATTGTTGATCATATGGTAGTTCTATCTGTAGTTGTCTGAGAAACCTCCATACTGTTTTCCATAATGGCTATACTAATTTACAATGCCATTAACACTGTATAAGGGTTCCCCTTTCTCTGCATCCTTGCCAGCATTTATTATTTTCTGTCTTTTTGATAATAACCAATCTAACTGGGGTGAGATGATATCTCAGTGTGGTTTTGAATTGCATTTCTCTGATGATTAGTGGTGGTGAGCATTTTTTCACACACTTGTAAGCCATTTGTGTGTCCTCTTTTGAGATATGTGTATTCAGCTCCTTTGCCCATTTTTAAATCAGATTTGTTTTTTTACTGTTAAGTTGTTTGAATTCCTTGCATATTCTGAATATTAATCCTTGTTGGATGTATAGTTGTAAATATTTTCTCCCATTCTGTAGGTTGTCTTCTCACTCTGTTGATTGTTTCCTTTGCTATGCAGAAACTTTTTAGTTTGATATAATCACATTTGTTTATTTTTTTCTTTTGTTGCCTGTGCTTTTGAGGTCTTATTCACAAAATCTTTGGCCAGTCCTTTGTCTCAAAGTGTTTTCCCTGTTTTATCTTCTAGAAGTTTTATAGTTTTGAGTCTTACATTTAAGTCTTTAATCCATTTTGAGTTGATTTTCATAAATGGTGAGAGATATGAGTATAATTTCATGCTTCTACACATGGCTATCCAGTTTGTCCAGTACCATTTATTAACGAGGTTGTCCTTTCCCCAATGTGTATTCTCAGCACCTGTGTGAAAGATCAGTTGGCTGTAAACATGTCAATTTATTTCTACATTCTCTATTCTGTTGCATTGTCCCATATGTTTATTTTTATGCCAGTACCATGCTGTTTTGGTTACTATAGCTTTGTAATATATTTTGGAATCATGTAACGTAATCCTTCCAGCTTTCTTTTTACTCAGGATTGCTTTGGCTATTCAGGGTCTCTTGTGGTTCCATACTGAGATGACTCCATACTGTCTTCCATAGTGTCTGTACCAATTTACATTCCCACCAGCACTGTAGGAGAGTTCCTTTTTCTCTGTATCCTTGTGGTTCCATATGAATGTTAGAGTTATTATTTTTTTTAATTTCTGTGAAGAATGTCACTGGTGTTTTGATAGGGATTTCATTGAATGTGTACATTGTTTGGGTATTATGTTCATTTTGACAATATTAACTCTTCCACTCCATGAACATGGAATGTCTTTCCATTTTTTGTGTGTCCTCTTTAAAGAAATTTAATTTCTTTAAAAATTAAATTTTATGCAGTTTTCATTGTAGAGATCCTTCACCTCCTTGACTAAATTTATTCCTAGGTATTTAGAATTGTTGGTAGCTATTGTAAATGAGCTTGCTTTCTTGGTTTCTTTTTCTGATAGTTTGTTGGTGTATAGAAGCACTACTGATTTTTATATCTTTTGTATCCTGCAACTTTACTAAATTTGTTTATCAATTCTAATAGTTCGTCCGTGTAATCTTTAGGTTTTTCTGCATATAAGACCATGTCATCTGCAAACAGTGACAATTTGACTTCATCTTTTCCAATATGGATGCCTTTTATTCCTTTCACTTGCCTGAACTTGCTAGAACTTCCAGTACTATGTTAAGTAGGAGAGGAGAGAGTAGGCATTCTTGTCTTGTTCCTGTTCTTTGAGCAAAAGCTTTCAACTTTTCACCATTAAGGATGATGTTAGCTGTGGGTTTGTCATATATGGTCTTTATTGTATTGAGGTAATTTCCCTCTATATCTAATTTGATGAGAGTTTTTATCATAAAGTAATGTTGAATTTTATCAAATGCTTTTTCTCTATCTCTTGAGAATCCATTTAAATTCAGGGTTGTTATTGAAAAGTATTGCCTTACTCCTGACATGTTTTTAAAATTTTTTGTGGTTTTATATATGCTTTGTTCCTTTCTTTCCCTTTTATTATTTTTCTTTGCTATTTGGTTGTCTTTTATAGTGATAAGATACAATTTTTTTTTGTCTTTTCATTTGATATCTGCTCTACCAGTGAATTTTATTCTTTTGTGAGTTAGCATGATGATAGTTATTGATTTGCTTCCAGATGTAGGACTCCCTTAAGGATTTCTCGTAGGGCCGATCTTACGGTGGTGAATTCCCTCAGTTTTTGTCTGGGAAAGATACTATTTCTCCCTCAGTTCTGAAGGATAGCTTTGCTGGATATTTCTTGGCTGATGGTTTTTTTTCCTTTCAACACTTTGAATATATCTTCCCACTCTGTTCTGGTCTGGAAGGTCACTTTCTCTTGCTGTTTTTAGCATTATCTCATTGTCTTTGACTTTTGATAATTTGACTACACAATGTCTCAGAGAGGATCTTTTTGGATTGGATCTTTCTGGAGATCTTTGAGCCCCTTGGATCTGGAAGTCCATATCTCTCCCAGTACTTGGGAAGTTTTCAGCTATATTTTAGTAGACAGGTTTTTGATGCTTTTTCCCTTCTCTTCTCTCTATGGAACATCCATAATATGAATGTTTGTATGCTTAAAGTTGTCTCGAAGATCTCAAAGACTTTTTTCATTTTTAAAAGTATTGTGTGTGTCCCCTTGAGTTATTTCAAAAAGCCTGTTTTCAAATTCAGTAATTCTTTTTTCTGCTTGATCTAGCCTGTTGCTTAAGCTCTCAGTTATATTTTTTACTTTGTTGAACGAATCCTTCAGTTCCAAGATTTCTGCTTGGTTCTTTTTTTTTTTTTTTTTTATGGTTTCTGTGTCTCTGTTGGGTTTCTCTGTCAGATCCTGAATTGTTTTTCTGATTTTATTGTGTTGTCTATCTGTATTCTTGCATCTCATTGAGTTTCTTTAAGATTATTATTTGGAATTCCTTTTCAGGCCCTTGATAGGTTTCCTTTTTATTGGGGTCTGGTACTAGGGAATTATTGTATCCCTTTGTGGTGTCATGTTTCCTTGTTTTCTCCTGTTTCTCATATCCCTGCATTGGTGTCTGGGCATCTGCTGGAACGCCACTTCTAATTCTCAGGAGTAGCTTTCAAAGGAAAAGAATTTTACCTGTAGAGTTCTATAGTGACACTTGGTTAGGGTTTTCAGGTTTGGTTCTAAATTAGCACAGGAGTGTAGTCTCTGTGTGATTTCTTCAACTGTATTCAACATCAGAAGTGTCTGTGTGTGCCTCCCTGGCCTAGGTACTAGAGAGCTTGGCAGCTCGTTGCTGAAGTGGGCAGCAATGGGCTGAGTTGCAGGGGTTATGGATGAGATCTTCAGCTCTTGAGAGAAGTGTTGGGGTGATCTGCACCTCCTCAGCTGGAGTGAGCAATTCTGGGTGGGCTTGTTGGTGCCCCAGCCAGGATCCTCTATCCCTGCTAGATGCACTAGGGTGCTCTGTAACTCCTCAGCTTAAACAGGGGACCCTGAACAGGATTGCTGGATTCAAGATTAGGACCTTGGACTTTGTGGGAGATAATGAGGTGCTTAGCAGCTCCTCAACCAAAGTGGGCAACTCTGGGTGGGTTCAGTGGGACTTCAGGCTGAGCTCTGTACCCCCAAAGGAGGCACTGTGGAGCTCTGCATCTCCTCAGCTGAAGTGGGTGACACTGGAAAAGGTGCTAGTCCTGTGGATGGGACCCTGTGCCCCCAAGATAGACACTGAGACGCTCTTGCAGCTGCTCAGGTGGAGTGGGCCACTCTGGGTAAAGCCACTGCAGTTGTAGCTGGGCCAGTGTGCCCCTTAGACACTGGAGCATGCTACACCTTCACTGTTGTAGTGTGCTGCTCTGGGTGAGGTAGTTGGGGTCATGGTTGGGGCCCTGCACCCTCAAGAGAGCCACTGGGTTGCTCTGCAGTACCACATTTGGAGTGAGCCACTCTGGGTGAGGTCTTTGTAGTTTTGGTTGGGACCCAGTGCTCCAAAGAGGAATGCTAGGTCATTCTGCAGCTCCTTGGCTGGAGTGGACCACTCTGGGTAAGGTCTCTAGGGTTGTGGGTGAGACTTTGTGCCCCTAAAAGAGATGCTGAGGCTCTCTGCACCTCCTCAGATGGAGTGGGCCACTCTGGGTCAGGTTGCTGTGGTCATGGGCAGGACCCTTTACCCCCAAGATAGATGCTGGGGCTCTCTGCAGCTGCTTAGCTGAAGTAGGCCACTCTGGGCAAGGCCACTGTGCTCATGGGCAGGCCTCTGTGTCTTCAAGAGAAATACTGGGTCACTCTGCAGCTCCTTAGCTGTGGTGGGCTGACCAACAAAAGGTTGCTGGGTTTTTGGGTGGGCCCCTGTCCCCCTAAGAGAGATGCTGGCTCACTCTGCAGCTCCTCAGCTGGAGTGGGCTACCCTGTGCAAGGTCACTGGGCTCCTGTACCCCCAAGAGAGATGCTGAGTCCATTTGTAGCTCCCCAGCTGGGGCGGATATCCCTGGATGGGCTCACTGGAGCTGCAGATGGGGCTCTGTGCCCCTGAGAGAGGCTTGAAGGCCCTCCACAGTTTCCCAGCTGAAGCACATGGGTCTGGGCAGGTTTGCTGGAGTCATGGTGGGACTTAGTGCCCCTATGACAGGTGCATGGGCACTACACTGAAGAGAGCAGTGTCACTGGCAATGGCAGAAGTCCCCAATCAGTCAGCTCTGGAAAGCGTGGACACTGACTTTCTCTGTCCTGAGGGTAGCCCCCACAGTGTGCTGGATAGCCTATTCCCAGCATGCAGGATACCACGTGGGCTTGGGTGCTAGAGATCCAATATGATGAGGGGGTCTCAGGGCTGTGCAGATGTCAGAACTATTGGGCCCCAGGGCTAAATGCACTTGGGTATTGGCTCTGATTCCAGTATGGTGACTGCTGCAGCAGCCTGGCACCTGGGGTGTGAAGGTTGTACAGGATGAACAGCATGAACTCCCTCCCTATATTAATGCAGTCACATGGACTCCCATCAGCTCCTCTCACTGTGCTCATGGTCTGCAAGGGCCGTGCAGTATGCATGTGTGCATGCATGCAATGAAGCTCTTGCTTCCCAACTCCTGCAGGCAGAAATGCATTCTGGGTCCCTGCTGTTCCTGGCTGGTGATAGGGTAGTGGAGGCTGGATATTTTCTTCCAATCTCTATGTGTCTATCCTGAGTTTCTCTGTTCACTAGCACTTCTGTTACTTCTTTGATGTTTTCCAGTGCTCTCCATTAGTTATTTTCATCCAAGTGTTGTTATGTAGTCCTTGTTTGTCTGTCTGTGGGAGAGACGAGCCATAGAGTCTTCTAGTCAGCCATCTTCTGTGCTATCTCTTTATAGTCATACCTCTCCCCTGCTCCTTAACCTTTAGCAACCACTGATCTGTTTTCCATCATTATAGTGTTGCCTTTCTGAGAATGTCATATAAATGCAGTTATATATAATATAACCTCTTAAGCCCAACTTTTCACTCAGAGTAATGCCTTTGAGATTCATACAAGTTGTGTGTTGATAATTTGTCAATTTTTATGAATGTTTTCTTGATTTATAAAGATTTCAATTATATGCTTATTTATTTCTTTTATATGAATCCATTTAATAAGTATCCCTTAGTAGATAAATTTGTATTAAGTAGTAAATGAGACAGTTTAGTGTGGTACAGCATTTATCCAACTGCTTTTGTATGATCACTAATGGTATTCATGGAGTAAAAGGGATCTGTAATCAAATAAATTTGAGAAATTTGAGAAATTCTGGGTTCTATATAAGTAAATTGGATTTTTTACTGTATAATTTCTAAGAATCTTAAATATATAGCATGAAATGTAAAATTTCAGAAGGGAGATATAAGCTTTGCAAATGCTTGTCAAATTAATTTAATATTGTTTTTAGAACACCCATAAAGTTGTATTTCATAATTTGGGAAACATTAAATTAGAAATAAAAAACATGGGCTTTGGAGGCTAGGTTTAAAACTTTGTTCTGGCACTCACTAGCTGCTTGCCCTGAACAAGTTATTTAACAGGTTAATTAAGCAGTAATCCCAGATTTTTCATGTACAAAATGAAATTATTAGTACTTTTCTCATCAGGGTTGTTGTGAGGATTACATAAAATTTACTTTGTATATACATGTAGCACAATATATGCCACAAGGTAAGCCTTCAGTAAACTGTAGCTATTTATTACCAGAGGCATTATATAGTAGTGTTTGGGAGCATAAGTCTTGGAGTCTGCTAGATCTCAGTATTCTTTTGGGTTTTGCTGATTTGTTGATACTTAACCACATTAATAAAATGAGCACAATACTTGTGAGGATTTAATGTGATGATTAAGTATTTAATACAATTACTCATGAGTGGTTCCTTGGCCATTTTTCTGAGGAAATAACTTTTTATTCAGTTATTTGATAGTTTACAGAGAAGTGCGTATATATCAACTAACTCCAGACCCAATTGTCCACTCTTATAGAGCAATTTCTAGAGACAAATAGATTGTTCAGTTTAGCAGATAGGATGGGAGTGAATTATTTAAGGAAGCATTATATTCTCTAGGAATTTGATATAACAAAAGTCTCTAGTTCTTTTAAAAAAATTTTTGAGGGAAAAAAATTTCAATTTGGTATTTACTTCTTGAAAATACTTAATATCAACACATTTTTCCTTTTGTATAAATATACTAGAGCTATATAGGTATTGATTTGAGAAAAGAAACATGAAAATGGTGAAGCTATTTTATAATTATCATACAGCTATAATATTTAGTAGTCATCTCAACCCCACTATACTATCTAATTGTAGTTTGCAAACTAACAGATGAAAAAATTTGTTTGAAGTTAGTTGAGCAAGGTAAATACAAGTGGCTGGTCATAGGTAAAATCAAGAACGAGACCATATTTATCTTTGATGAACTATTTTTCTCTTACATATTAGCCTTTTTCATTATTTTATGATATACCCTTTCCCACAGAAACTCCAGAAGTTTTGTGTTACCCTCTACCGCTCTGTGTTTTCCACTGTCACATTTCATTTCATAATGAAATTTGTCTTTTTTCTCTCTTAGGGATTTCAGGCGACGCATGCCAACTAGTTAATATTATATTCTAGCATAGATTCATATTCTGATGGTAGTGATTTGTAATTTGACAACCAACTAATGTATGTGAAGATGTCCTTTTGAGAGTCAGTGAGGAGTCAGTCTACCTCCCTCCAGCCTCACTGCCTTTCCCCAACCCCACCCTAATATCTTTAGACTGATCCATTAGTAATTTGAACAGTGAGAAAAGATATCCTGAAAAAGTGAAATGGTAGAATAGTAGATTGTTGGGTTTGAAATTTCGGGCCAGTAAAGCCTTTTGTTGTCTGCTAAATTACATTGTATATAATCCTCACCACATCTGTTCTTTATAGGCTCAGTCTTGTGACTTTCTGTCATCTTAAAGGACTTCTCAGTCTCATTAACTTTTTTTTCCTATATAGTGAACCATTCATAATATTCTCTGGTGGGCTGTCCTATGACAAAGCTTGCAGAAGACCAAGTTTAACCATCATGCATGGAAAAGCAATTACAGTACTTGAAATGGATCATCCTATTGTTGAATTTCTAACTTTATGCGAAACCCCCTATCCAAATGGTAAGTAACTAAAATGAAACTTAATGTTGAAAAAATTATTTTTGAAATGACAAGCTCCTAACAAAATTAAGGCTAAATATTTTCAGTTTTGGCAGCTGACATCCACTGTGATACAACACTGTGAGCTACAGATGCTGGAGCAGGTTTTGCAATTGTACCTACTTGACAACTGGAAGTAAGACAGATTTAATGCAGCAGTGCTGGCGTTTCAGGTTCTAATATGAGGTAAGTGCTTTAAACTTTGATAAGGATGGTGGAAGCTGAGCTGGGAGGGTCCGATAGGGGTCTGAGGTGAAATCACTTGGGGAAACAGGTCTCCTAATAGTCTCTCCTAGACCAGCTCCACCCATCCCATCCCAAAGCCAATCAAAGTTAAAGCACTTACCTGATATCAGTGATCTGTAACTCTGGTGGTGCTGTATCTGTTTTACATCTTACTTTGCTTCAGACACAACTGTAGTATGTCTGATTACTCTAGGATTGTTGATGTGTGGTTAGTGATTTATTTCAATTTTGAGAATAATTAGCCAGACGGGCCTTCGGGAGGAGAGATGTTTTTATAATTTTATAATCCTGAATATAAATAAAGACTTTTTGTAAACATAAAAACTAGTTTAAACTTATATGCAAACTGTATAATGAAATCTAACGATGAAATATTTTAATAACAAAATCTGGAAAATGAGTGAAAACATAGAAAGGAAATATGAATTTATGATTTCAAAAATTTACTATGTGTATGTTCATGATGACATTTTCAAGATAGAACGTGTAGATATACATGAACTGGACTTGGGGACAGAATATTTGGAATTATGATTTATCTCTACTACTGCTAGCTATGTGACTTTGGGCAAGTCACTCTACATTTATGAGTTTTATTTGTCATTTGTAGAAAGGAAATAATAGTAATTGTCCACACACGATTATTGGAAGTCTAAGTGAACATACTTTGTAAAATATGAAGAAATATATGTTGAGTTTTATTATTAGATATATTAATTTCTTTTAAATTATTTTTCTATTTAAAAGATAGGACAAATTGATATAAAACAACAGTCAATGTAGTACTTTATTTCCAGAGTTACTAGGGACAGGTAAATTACCTCTGTTGTTAATTAATCAACAAATATTTATTGAATGCTTCTATCGCCTCAGTACTACAAGGACTTGTAGAGCTACAGATGAAGTATGAAACTAATCTCTGATGTCAAATTGCATAAAATTTGGTCAGATGAGTGAGATAATTATGACTTTCTGAGTTTAAATAACGTAAGATCTTAGTTAAGTGCTGAGTTATATAGTTCAGGGTATAACTAAAGTATAAATTTATAAACTAGTTAAATAGTCAGAGACTGAAATATTCATGCAGAGCTTCATGGAGAAAGTAGGATTTAGGTTGGTCTTGAAAAGGATATTGAGTAAACCTTCCTTGAAAATAAAAGGAAATTGTGAAGATTTTAAGGGTGAGATCAGTTTAGATAAAACTTAAAAGCCTTTTGGTGATATTTGGAAATAGGGAGTTACAGAGGAATTTTGAGGAAATACTAAGATGAAAGAAAGCAACAATTTTAGTAAGATTTAAAGAAGTATGTGGGTTTGAAGACAGAAACACTGAAATCTGAACTTCTAGATTCCAGTTAAGAGGCTTTTGTAATAATGTACATTTAATATGGTTAACGCCTGAAACAAGGCTCTGCCAGGAAGAACGGAATAAGGATATCCACTAAATTTGGATTCGGGACTGACTCATGATAGATGAGTCTAAGATAACTACATAATTTGAGACTAATGGTTTCATGTGCAGTAACAGAAGTTTTTGGAGATAGAGAAAAGTAGCTCTGATTATGAGTTACTAGAGTTATTTAGAGAAGAGAAAAAGAGAGAGAACAGGTCTTACAATATTTATTTATGAATTATCAGAATATAAATATTCTTTGGAGTTATGAGAATGGATGATGAAAACATATAGGAAGAAAGAACAGAAAGAACAGAGGACCAAAAGTTGAACTTAGGAAAATGCCACTGTTTAAGAGCCTTGAGGAAGAAGATGTGCCAGCAATAGAACTAAAAATGTGTGGTTGCAAAGATCAAACAGTGTATGTCTGTGATTATATAAATTTCTGTACATCAGAGATGTTAGGACAATTTCTAATAACGTTCAGTAAAGTATAAATGTACTATAACTATGCCTTTTCATTTCTAAGCCACATATATAAGTCTTTGTTTTTCAGAAAAGTGGTAATGAAGATGGAATTTTTCATTTGTCCAGGGCTAGAAGTAGTTTAACTTTACTCAGTAAAATACGTAAGGGTAATTCAAAAGTTTCATGGAAAGATTTGCATTATCTTTCAATTCTATTTTTCTACAAACTTTTTGAAGTACTCTTGTGAATGTTATATTGACTATTTAGATGTGTTTTAACTATTAAAACAGTAATACATAAAATGCCAGAAAAGAAAACCTATGATGCACAACAGTACACAGACAGTCCCTAACTTACGATGGTTCAACTTATGATTTTTCAACTTTACAATAGTGCAAAAGCAATAGGCATTCAGCAGAAACTGTGCTTTGAGTATCCATACAACCATTCTGGTTTTCACTTCCCGTATGGTGTTCAAAAAATTAGATGAGATATTCAATACCTTATTATAACATAGGTTTTGTGTTAGATGATTTTGCCCAACCGTGGGCTAATGGAAGTGCTCTGAGCACATTTAAGGTACACTAGGTTAAGCTGTGATGTTTGGTAGGTTACATGTATTATATGCATTTTCAATTAATGATTTTTTCAACTTAGATGAGACATAACTCCATCATAAGTTGAGAGCATCTGCATAATGAAAAGTTTTTCATTGCCCTTTGAAAGGCAGTCAGTATAACTAAGCTTCTTACATAGTCGCCCCAAAATAATCTATGCATATGTGTACTTATTTATTTATGTATACATTATCTCCCTTTTTTGTACAAATGACAGCATACTCTATGTGCAGTTCTTTAGCATACTTTTTTCACTTAACAGTATATTTTAATTATGATTTCATATTAGCAAATATGGAACTTTAATCTTGTTTATAGTCACATAATGATAAATGTTATGCATATGTTAGACAAAACAAATTTATTAACAATTTATTTATTTATTTTTAATTTTTATTGAATCATAATTGATTATACATATTTTGGGGGTTCGATATTGATATATGTTGATTAAGTCAATATTACTAGCATATGTATTGTTACAAATCATACTTATTCTTTATGCCCCTTGTCCAATCTCTCCCTATCTCCCTCTTCCTCCCCACTCTGATAATGCCTAGATGATCTGTCCAATGCTGAGAGGTATATTCGGGTCCCCCAATATTATCGTAGAGCAGATGCTTCTTCTGTCACTTTGGAATGGGCTTTGTGGAGAGAGACATCCTCTTCTTTTCTTTGGTCTCTGCTGTGACTCTCCTTGTGTCAATGCACTCCAGCGGCTAGCAGACCATCAGTGTGATGGTTGTGTTGTCTAGCCACTTTCGTGGCAACTGTGGTTATTGTGGTGGCTGTGGTGGACCACCCACATGGAGGTGATGTTTTTGGCATGTTCCTTGGTGCTGGCAGCGTGCCTGGTTGTGGGAGGGGGGTCTGGTCCACGGCTGCAGACCTCAGGTCCCTGGGCAGGCCCAAAGGAGCTGGTGGTGTATCTGGTTGTGGGAGAAGGTCCGGTCCATGGCTCCATACCTCAGGTCCCCAGGTGGGCCCTGAGGCACGGGCAGTGTGCCTGGGCCAGAACTAATTTTTTGTCTTTTGTTTACTTCTAAAATGGGGGAACTTCCTGTGGGGACCAGTACTTGAGCTGTGTGGTTTAGCTAAATTGCTCCTTTGCTCCTGTTTCCCTAGGGAAGGCTTTTGGTGCAGTTCAGGTTTTAATGGTTGACCTTATAGGTACTTCTGGCTCTACAGAGAGCTGGGTAGAAACTCTGATCTGGGCCTGAATCTTTTCATCAGACTGTACGACATACAATTCTATCTTCCTGACCAGTCTCCTCTGAGTGGTCCTTCACTGAGTGGGATGCCAGTCAGCTGTCCTTGCTGTGCCCTAGTGTTCCCGAGTGGGTGGTCTCCCCCACTGCCCATGCTGCAAACATTTCCCATGGGACGGGTCATGCACCAGTCCTTTGTGATGACTCGCCAGCCTCTGAGTGGCTCCTATTTTTCAGTTGTTGTGGCTTTTCCTGTGTGGATCCATTGAAATCCTATTAGTGGTTTTGCTGTCCTGGGGGCCACCAAAACCGCCTTCTCCCCTGCCGCCTCCAAGCAACTTCACCTGAAGGGCATAACTGCGGCTTTTGCTCGCTCCTGCTCTGTGTACTCAGCAGCTCCAGCCTTAAAGCAGCTGCAGCACAAAATGGTTGGAGCAGTTTTTTCCTTCTCTCATCGTGGCTTCTCCTACCTTCATGCACTCCATAGGTCTCTCCCCTTCTTCCCCTGAGCTCTAGCAGCCCCAGCTTGGCTGTTGTTGCTTTTTTATAGTTGTAAATTGGTTGATTTGTGGGAGAGAGTGAAGCTGGGAACTCTCTATTCTGCCATCTTGACCAGAACCAAATTTATTAACAACTTTAAATATTGCTGAATCATTTATGACATCTGGAAGTTCAACATTTTTATCAAGCACAAATACTTTAATGTTCTTTTCTCAGGGGTCATTGCCCAGAGTAATTAACAGACTATAATCACAATTTGTCAGTTTCACATCTAGATTTAACCATATCCAGTCCTCTCCATACTCCATAAATAATGCATTTCTCTTCAAAGAAGTAGTAATTATAATAGAGCTTTTTATCCTATTGGGGGCTAAGAGTAAAAAACTGAGCCCATTCAGAAATAAACAAATCTAATAAAAGAAGTAATGTAGTTGTCATCTAAACATCTTTACATATGTTGTTTCACCTAATCTTCATAGTCTAAGGTAATTATTGTTGTACCATTTCAATGGTTAAAGAAATTGATGGTCAAAGGAGTTAACTAATCTACCCCATATCAAACTTTTAATAAATAATAGACAGAATTGGAACTGACTCCTAAGGAAATCTTTTCATTCACTGGCCAGTACAGTATTCAAGGTACTCTACAAAGGTGAAACTTCTGCTGCCAGTTTGTGTTATTTGTAAAAGAACAACAAAAATGTAAAACATATGTTATTACCTAAAATGATAATTTATATATTTATGACTTTAGTTCATTCATGCCAATGTCTCAGCTCTTTTATTTTTGTAGCAATTTTGCTACAAAGTAGTGATTTTCCTAAGGAAAAAAGAAGACAAAGAGGAAATAACTAGTCATGTGGAACCCTACTATTCTACAAACCAAAAAACAAAACAAAATGAAAATCTCAGAAGTATTGAAACAATTTTGAAAAACTTAAAACAATTCTAAGAGATAAGGGAAAGGGGGGAAAGTCTCAGTTTGAGAACAATTTGAGTAGAAAACAGTATGCAGATTGCATACTGTCACATAGATATATACCCAAGCACCTTGTATGCCCACTCTTTCTCAGGTTTTTGTTTATGTGTTTGCTTTTTAGTTTTTCTCTCATACGTATGTGAGTTGTAAACATAAACATGATAAGGCCTGTAGCTTTTCAGGACTGGAAGGACTATGAAGGCTGTCTATTCCAATATTTCAGTTTTCCATACAAGACTTGAATCCTCTGAACAAAATTCTTGCCAAGTCATTGTTGAGTTTAAGATTAAATGCCTTTCAAACTAGCCAGTAGAAACTGTTGGTATAATAAAAATAAGACGGAATTTAGCGTCAGAAGGCCTGGGTTAAATTTTCAGCTCTAACACTTACTGGTTGGGTAACCTTGTGCTAATCTCTTAACCTCTTTGCCTTTTCTGCCGTGTATACTCCTAGGCACATAGTAGACAATCTACAAATATGTGTTAAATCACATTGATTTGAAAGTAAACTTTTTAGAATAAGCAGTGTTACTCTCATAGGGAGGTTGTATTAGTCCGTGTTTGTGTTGCTATAACAGAATACATGAAATTGTGTAATTTATAAAGAAAATAGGTTTATTTGACTCATGATTCTGGGACAGCTGCATCTGGTGTAGGCCTCAGGCTGCTTCTACTCATAGCGGAAAATGGCAGGGCAGCCAGTGGGTGCAAGATCATATGGCAAGAGGAAGCAAGAGAGAGAGAGAGAGAGAGAGAGAGGAGGTGCCAAGCTCCTTTTAACAACTGGATGGTGGGAACTAATAGAGCAAGAAGTCACAACCCCCCCCCACCCCCCAGGGAAGGCATTAATCTATTCATGAGGGATCTGCCCCTATGACCCAAACACCTCTCAACACTCCCACATTATGGATCAGATTTCAGCATGGGGCTTTGGGGGTGGGGGGGTGGGGCAACATATCCAGACTATATCAGAGGTGGATATGTTTCATATCCCAAAGAAGCAGAGCTCCTGTTTCCTCAGTACATCTCTTGTAGGCATGAAATGAAGTCTAAAATACTAAGATTATGGAAGAATAAGATAAATATTTGTGAGATGGAGGTGAGACTCTCTTCACGTAATCCACAGCTATCACCACTCCATAATTACTGAGATATATTTAACTCTATATTATATATTTAACTCTATACTATGCAATTTCTCATTTTTTCCTTGTTCTCCGTAGTGATCTTAACATTAAATTTGAGATACACAAGTTATATTTTTATAAATTGCTCTTTGTTACTTCTTTGGCTCATATTTTTGTCTTCTCAAATCATTTAAATAACATTTGTACAGGAGATAAAGAAAATGCAATTTTGGTGATTTTATAAATATATAATATGAAAACTTTAATTTTTTATTCTCACTTACAGAATTTCAAGAACCCTATGCTGTTGTAGTACTTCTGGAGAAAGATCTCATTGTAGTTGATCTGACACAAAGCAAGTAAGTTATCCATGTACAGATTAACAGAAACTATTTTTAAAACTCTATTCATTGCAATTGCAATAAAGGAACATATTTTAGAAAACTGGCATTAGTATTCTTTAGATGGTAAATATTCTTTATGTGAATATTGTTCTGCTAGAATTATAGAAATACAGTTTGGTTCAATGATGAAACTAAACCAGGAGAGTTTGGGTAACACAGAAAATTGTAAGACATCCTAAAAGAAGTACCTGATGTTTGGACAGAAGCATTTGGAGACTCATGACACATAAAACATCTCTTCTGTTTCCTTAAGCAAAAGCAATTATTATGAAAACTTGTACAATATAATAGTGGGCCATCTGCTAGACTATATACTAAAGGAAAATTGACTAAAGAAAACGACACGTGGTAAAAGTATTATTGGACTACTGCAGCAGACAAAACAGAAGACCAGGAAAATCTCAGGGATAGAGAAGATGAGGGCCTTCTTTTACTCTTTTCTTTTTCATTATGTTGCAGGCAATTGAAACAAATATAGAATATTGCTGTTTGTGGTACTCTCTACTGCTTTACAATGACAGTAAAAATAGATTTGAAAGTGATGGATACTGTCTTCTTCCTGTACATTTTCATTTTAAATAGTGATAGACATGAAACTAGTTTTCCCTTAATATATGTCCTAGATCCATTGTCTTCTTTTAGCCCCTTATATTTGCAACAGACTTTTGTACATTCTCTTTCCTCTGCCTGGAATAATCTTCCCTTCCCAATATACTAAAATAATTTTTCCCAAATATTTTCATGATATTGTTCACCTAGTCAGGAGTCTATCATTGTTACCTCTTGCTGTTGTCAAATCTTGAATCATAGGTTTGATCCTCAGGGTGATTCATTTATCTTACTTTTAACTCTTCAATCTCAGAGATGTTAATAATTTATACTTTGGAACAGGGAATCTCTGATTCATCCAGTTTAAGCTACCTGTCATTTATTAAACATGACTTTCTCCTTTCCACCTGATTTTGCATATAGTACTATTCTTATCTGGGGTGCCATTGGCGGCATTTCAGACTGGTAGAACAAGAACCTCTGCCAACACACACATACACACACACACACACACTGCCCCCATATTCTCTAGAGATCACACTAAATTCCTAATACCTAATTAAGTTCCTAATAAATATGGGGGGGAATTATTTTTAACAACTACCTCTCCCACAAAAACACATTGTGTCAGAAATAATGTGATTACTCAGACCTGGAAAAGATGAAGTATAAAAAAATATTCATTTCCTCCTAGTACAGTGCCAGGTACATAAGAAGTTCTCAATATATGATGGCTACAAGAATTTTTAATTTGATTCTGTACTCATGTCCTTTTTAAAGTTACAGTAGACTTGAGATATGAAATGTATTATATCATAAGTCTTTGCTAAAACTACGTTCTTTAATTTACATAGGAAATAGTTTTTAAGACATAGACAATCACATACACACACCTACACACCACACACATCTTTCAGTTACTCCTAAAAAAAATTGAAAACTTGCCTATATGTTATCTCCCTCTGAAAAACATGTCAAAATTTACTGATATTTTAATATTTATATTACATAAATATTTAAAGTACCTAATTGATATAATTTTTAATAAATGGACTAAGTCAACTTGTTGCATAAATTTTCAGTTTAATATAATTCATTGTATTCATATTAGCAAAATGATGTCACTGTGGAATTATGAGAAGAAAATTAATTTGTTCAAATAAAATTCTACCAGTATTAATATCACATTTTTTAGATAACAAGGTTTTTTTTTTTTTTTTTTTAAAGATGACCAGTAAGGGGATCTTAACCTTTGACTTGGTTGTCAACACCGCATTCTCCCAAGTGAGCCAACTGGCCATCCCTATATAGGGATCCAAACCCATGGCCTTGGTGTTATCAGCACCATACTCTCCCAAGTGAGCCATGGGCCAGTCCCTTATAGATAACAGTTTTAAAAAGAGCATTCTTGTTCATATAATCCTTGTTTTTATGGTGCTTAAAAAAACAGTTTAGTGAAATTTATAATTAATATTTAGAAAGATTTTAGGGCTTACTCTAAGAAAATTATTTTGTATTTTTTACCTTTGCAAAATAACACTAATGTATTGTCTTTGTCTATTAGTTTTCCAATATTTGAAAATCCATATCCCATGGACATTCATGAATCTCCAGTTACATGCACTGCATACTTTGCTGATTGCCCTCCTGATTTGATTCTAGTACTCTATTCTATAGGAGTCAAGCATAAAAAGCAAGGATACAGTAATAAGGTAAAAGTAGAAATTATAAATTAATTTTCTTGTACTCATTTTATATGATTATACTTTTTCCTGTTATGTTATTTTCTGACTTTCAATATAAGAGGACTTGAATTGAGTTCTTTTGAAGACATAAGCTGGCATCTATCAAATATATAACTTCTGAAATTCAGATTTCCTGAAGGCTATGTAGTTTTAAGCCTACAGGAGTATAAATTTCTTGTGCACTAGGAATATAATTCCATACTAAGATAAACTTATCAATCATGTATTTATCTATCATATAGTAAGTATGTCCTTAAATTGGCATATATTTGAATCATAATATCCAACCTTTAATTATTTTAGATGAAGGATCATATTTTAAGAAATTTAAAAATCAATTCCTCCTCATTTATCATTAATTAATTAATGGTTTAGAGACATAATTATTAAATTTCTTCTGTTAAATAACATTCTAGAATTCCTTTTTCTTCTATTTACTACAA
Source organism: Cynocephalus volans (assembly GCF_027409185.1). Lineage (NCBI taxonomy): Eukaryota > Metazoa > Chordata > Mammalia > Dermoptera > Cynocephalidae > Cynocephalus > Cynocephalus volans. The sequence continues at coordinate 124,164,991 of NC_084460.1, read as the reverse complement.
GATTCAAATATTTACTATCGTAACAGACCACCTGTTATAATTTCTGTTATTTGCACAGGACTGTTGGGATAGACAGTCTAAGATGGACTGTTTAGTACTCGGGTTAAACAGTATCACAATAGTTTGGTGGTGCATGGACTATGTGACACATATAGCAATACCGCATTTGTACAATTAAAAATACTTCTTTCATTTTTTTATATGAATGGTAATATTGGTTAAAATCTATATTTTTAAAGGCTATGGAATTGTGCATTTGGAGGTGTTTGTTCAATGAAAGAATTAAAAGATAGCTGCATAATTCATCTTTGATTATTATACAGCTATTTAATTTTCAGTATTTTATCACTATTTAAAAATGTTTCCATTCTAAATTTCTAAATCATTTGAACCAAAAAATTAAACATATATTCTTTTTGGATAATCTATTTAGGAGTGGCCAATCAGTGGAGGAGCTTGGAACCTTGGAGCACAAACATATCCAGAAATTATTATTACTGGGTAAGTGGGATGTGTTTTGTGAGTTATCAGTTCATTAGCAAAAAAATATTTATTGAGTCTCAACCCTTTCCCGTAATTGTGCTCTATGCAGACTAATAATTTAAGTAAAAGTAAAAGTATAAGAGACAGCTTCTATCCAAAGATTGTAATCTTGATGGAAGATAGAATCATACCATTGGAAATATACAATTATAATGAAAAAATTAAGTATAGATTATATCAGCAAGAGAAATTCAAAGGGAGAAAATCTTGAGAGATTAGGCAGGAAAGCCTTCATATTAGAAATTATAGCCTGTTAGCTTTAGAAAGGCCCTTACCAACTTGTCTTGATCCCTGCCAATTCCAGTAATCAATGCTCTATATCTTTATTAGGTAATTATTTAAAGTATGCTTCAAAACTGAGGGCTGGCCATTTATCTCAGTTGGTTAGAGCACGTTATAGCACTGACGTCACGTGTTCGGATCCCTATACCACTTAACCAACAAAAAAAAAGTTAAAAAATTTACAGCATTTATAACAAACTTATAACAGATATTACTACTTTGTATAGCATATACAAAGTAGAATATTTCATATTCTAATATTAGGAATGAAAAGAGAGACATAGCTAAAGATTAATATGAGGTTTAAGAGATAATAACAGGGAAGATAGAGAAGATATACTTTTCCCTGTTCTTCCCACTTAGTACAATTAAAAACCCTAGATATCACATTTAAGACAAACATAAATTGACTGGGAAATGTGGAGAAACATCAGTCTGGCTAGGGCCCCACAGTCCCAAAGAATAGCATGGTGATGAGTTTCTTAGGTTTTCTTCTGCCCCATATATCTCAGAATTAAAGCTGAAGAAGCTGGTAACCTTGAACTGTGAATAGGTACTGACAAATCCCAACAAAAGTTCTCTTTTGTCAAAGAATCAGGAAAGGGGCAGCCTATCAAGACAAAAAAACTTTTAGAAAATAATCTCCCTACTTGCATTAAATATTCACCAACACTCACAGACACAACTAGAGCCCCACCCCAATCCACTCCAGCAAAGGCCAGGTGGGGAGCCAAGACTTTCACCCTTGTCAGGCTGTAATGAGGTGTTCCACCTTCCCCAGAGTGTCAGAGAAAGCAGAGTAGAAAGCTGGGACTTTCACCCCTGCTGGGTGAAACCTCTTTCCTTTGCTGTCAGTGGAGACCATGTGGGGAGCCAGAATTCCCACCACTACCCAGCAGTGAGAGGAGCCACCTCTCTTCACCCCTAGTGTCAACAGAAATCAAGTGAGGAAGAAGAAAAGAAAGAAGGCAGGGCTGGAAAAGAAGATGCACAAAAGAAAATGAGAAAAGAATCAAAGTGTTTCAACACAGAAAAATCAATGAAACACAAAAAAAGCCAGCAAGAGAAAAAAGAAGGTCAAAATAATAACAGGATATACAGAAAACAATAAAATGGCATTACTAAGTCCTTCCATATTAGGAACCCCTAAAAGTATAAATGGATTAAATTACCCAATCAAAAGACAGAGTATTTGAATTAAAAAAAAAAAATACAACTGTATGCTGCCTCTAAGAAATACACTTTAGATTTAAGATCGCATATAGACTGAAAGAGAAGGGATAGAAAAAGATATTTAAGTGGTAACCAAAAGAGAACAGGGTGGACACATGTATGTCAGACTTTGAGTCAAAAATTCACAAGGGAAAAAGAGAGACATTACATAATAATAAAAGAATCAATTCACCAAGAAGAAATAAAAATTACAACTACATATTCATATAACAACAGAACACCCAAATATGTGAAGTAAACATTGACAAGACTGAAGAAGGAAATATACAGCATAACAAGAGTAGGAAATTTCAAAACTACATTTTAAAAAATGGATAGACAAACTGGACAGATAATCAAAAAAAGAGCACTTGAAAAACAGTATAGGCCAATTGGACCTAACAGACACATACAAAACACTTCACTAAACAATAGGAGAATACACATACTGCTCAAGTGAACATGAAACATTTTCCAGGTTAGATAACATGTTGGGCCACAAAACAAGTCTTAACAAATTTAAGAAGACTGAAATCATACCAAGTATCTTTTCTGACCACAGTGAAATGAAACTAGAAATTAATAGCAAAAGGAACACAAGAAAATTCACAAATATGTGGAAATTAAGCAACATAATCGAGAACAACTAATGGATCAAAGAAGAAATCACAAGGAAATTAGAAAATATCTTGATACAAATGGAAATGAAAGCCCCACATACCAAAACAATAAAAAGCAATATACCGTTAACTTCTAAGAGGAAGTTTATAGTGGTAAATGTCTACATTAAAAAAAGGAGAAAGATCACACACACACACACAAAAAAAAAAACACCGGGGGGGGGGGGGGAGAAGATATAACAACCACAATTACTTGAAGTTGAAACGACAAGCAAACAGAAAGGACATTGTTGCGGGGGAGGGAGGAAAGGGAGGAGGGAGGGAGGTTTTGGTAAGGGGCAACAATAATCAACCACAATGTATATCGACAAAATAAAAGTTAAAAAAAAAAAAAGAAAGATCTCAAATCATAAACTTAACTTTGTACCTCAAGAGATTAGAAAAAGAATAAGCTAACCCCAAAATTAGCAGAAGGAAGGAAGTGATAAAGATTATTGAAGAAATTAACAAAATAGAAAACAGAAAAACAATAGAAAAAAATGAAGAAAACCAAGAGTAGGTGTTTTGAAAAGATTAACAAAATTCACAAACCTTTAGCTAAAGTAACCAAAAAAAAGATGACTCCAATAGCAAAAATTAGAAGTGAAAGGGGAACCATTACAACGGATGCCCCAGAAATAAAAAGGTTTGTAAGAGACTACTGTGAACAACTACATACCAACAAATTAGATGAATTAGAAGAAATGGATAAATTCTGAGAAATATTCATCCCAGAAAGATTGAATCATAAAGAAATAAAAAATATTAGCAAACCTATTACTAAGGAAATTGAATCAGTAATCAAAAACCTTCCAACAGAGAAAAGACCAGATGGCTTCACTGAATAATTCTACCAATATTTAAAGAAGAATAAACACCAAGTCTTCTCAAACTCTTCCCAAAAATTGAAGAGGAGATAAAACTTCCAAACTCATTTTATAAGGGCAGCATTACTCTGATACCAAAATCAGACAAAAATACTACAAGGAAAAAAAGTGCTGCAGACCAATATCCCTGTTGAATATTGATGCAAAATCCTTGACAAAATACTAGCAAACCAAATACATCAACACATTAAAAGGGTTGTACAACAACACTACATCATGCCCAACTGGGATTTATTTCAGAAATGCAAACATGATTCAACATATGAAAATCAATCAATGTAATACACCACATTAACAGAATGAAGGGGAAAAAATGACATGATCATATGAAATTATGTAGAAAAAATATTTGACAAAATTTAACACCTTTTTGTGATAAAAACACTCGACAGACTAAGAAATAAATTACCTCATCATAACAAAAGCCATATATGAAATACCCACAACTGACAATATACTCAGTGTTGGAAATCTGAAAGCTTTCTCTCTAAGATCAGGAACAAGGCAAAGATGCCCATTCTCACCACTTCTATTCAGCACCATAATAGAAGTCCTAGCTCGAGCAATATGCAAGAAAAACAAATAAAAGGTATCCAAATAGGAAAGGAAGAATCAAAATTATATCTCTTTGAAGATGACATGATATTGTATGTAGAAAACCCTAAGGATTACACACAAACACAACACTCACAAACTATTAGAGCTATTACACAGATTAAACAAAGTTGAAGGATACAGAATCAACACACAAAATCAATTGAATTTCTGTACACTAACAATGGACAAGGCTGACAAGGAAATTAAGAAAACAATCTGATTTACAATAGCATTAAAAAGAGTAAAATACTTAGGAATAAACTTAACCAAGGAGGGAAAAGACTTGTACACTGAAAACTACAAAATATTGATGAAATAAATTAAAGAGGATAAAAATAAATGGAATGACATGCTTGTTAGTGAATTTAGAAGACTTCATATTGTTAAAATGTCCATACTACCCAAAGTGCTCTACAGATTCAGTACAATCACTATCAAAATCTCAGAGGTACTTTTTCTTACAGATATAGAAAAAAATCCTAAAATTTATATGGAATCTCAAAGGGCCCCAAATAGCCAAAACAATCTTGAGAAAGAAAAATAAAGCTGAAGTCTTCACACTTTCTGGTTTTGAAACATACTCTAAAGCTACAGTAATCAAAACAGGAAGATACTTCTGTAAAGACAGACATATAATGCAATGAAACAGACTAGAAAGCCCAGAAAGAAACCCTCACATGTATAGTCAAGTGATTTTTGACAAAGATGCCAGGGCTTCACAATGGGGAAAGGATAGCCTTTTAAGCAAATAGTCTTCAGAAAACTGGATATCCACATGCAAATGAATGAAGTTGGACCTTTACCTTACACCATATACAAAAATTAACTCAGAATGTGTTAAAACCTTAAACACAAGACCTGAAATTATAAAACTTTTAGAAGAAAACATGGGAGAAAATCTTCATTGGATTTGGCAATGATTTCTTGGATATAACATCAAAAACACAGGCAACAAAATCAAAACTAGACAAATGAGACTATAGCAAACTTAAAAACTTCTGTGAAGCCAAAAAAATACAGTCAACAGAATGAAAAAGCAACTTCCGGGGAGAAGGTTTTTGTAAACCATGTATCTGAAAAGGAGTTAATATTCCGAATATACACACCCCCCCCCACCATGCAGGCTGCCCAGGTGAGCACACAGGGCCCGAGCTGCACCTGGGGATAGATTCAGTTGCAAGCCCTTCCCACACCCAAACACTGGCATGCAGGCCCCACCACCCCACCACACGAGCCATACAGGTGAGTGTGCAGAACCTACCCAATGACTGAACAGGAGCGAAGGCAGCCCACCCCACACTCAACTGCATTGACAAGAGTCACCACCAGAGCCTATAAACAAAGGAGGAAGTCTTCCCCCTCATAACCCACTCCAGAGTGATAGAAGAAATGTGTTCTACCAGATGACCAAACATCAGGGTAAATATACTAGAACTACAAATAAACAAGAAGATATGACATCATTGAAGGAATATGGTGATTTTCAAGTACCAAACCCCATAGAGCAAAAAATCCTCAAGATGTCTGAAGAGGAATTCTGAGCACTGATTTTAAGAAACCTCCAATAAACAAGAGAACAATCAACTAGAGAACACAATGAAACAAGAAAAAAAATCCTGGATATGAAGGAGGAAATTTACAAAGAGATTAATAACTTAAAAAAGAATGTAACCGAACTCCTAGAAGTGAAGGATTCTGTCAATGAAATAAAAAACAGAACAGAAAGCTTGAGCAGCAGGCTAGAGCAAGCATAAGGGAGAATCTCAGAACTCAAAGATGGCCTTTTTGAAATAATCCAGGCAGACAAGAAAAAGGAAAAAAGAATTTTAAAAAATGAAGAAAATCTAAGAGAGCTAGCAGACAACCTCAAATGCACAAACATCCAAATCATGGGTTTTCCATAAGGGGATGAAAAAGGAAAAGGCATTGAAAACTTGTTCAAGGAAATAATAACAGAAAACTTCCTGGTATAGGGAGGGATGCAGACCTTCAGATCCAGGAAGCTCAATGATCCCCCAAAAGATTCAATCTGAAAAGATCCTCTCCAAGACACAAGATAGTCAAACTAGTGAAACTCAAAAACAAAGAGAAAATTCTAAAAGCAGGAAGAGAAAAGCGTTTGGTCACTTACAAGGGAACCTTCATCAGACTAACAGCAGACTTCTCAACTGAAACCTTGCAGGCCAGAAGAAAATGGGATGATAAATTCAAAAACTAAAAGAAAAAATTGCCAGCCAAATATCCTATGCCCAGCATGGTTATATCCTTCAGAAATGATGGAGAAATAGTGTATTTCTCTGACAAACAAAAATTATGGGAGTTCACTACCACATGACCAGCCCTGCAAGAAATACTCAAAGGAGTCCTGCATCCAGAATCTGAAAAATGATAATGAATATCACAAATTCACAAGAAAGAGCAAAACCCACCATTAAAACCAAAATGCAAACAAGAAAGAGAAAGAAGCTAAATCATGTCACCTTGAAAATCCAACTAACATTGAAGATGAAAAATAAAAGGGGAAGAAAGGGACATATGATGTTTAAAACATGTAAACAAAAAGCAATGACAGGAGTAAAGCAATACTTATCAGTAACAACCCTAAATGTAAATGGATTAAACTCCCCATTCAAAAGACACAGGCTTACCGATTGCATTAAAAAGCTACACCCAACTAACTATATGCTGTCTTCAAGAGACCCACCTCACTTGTAAAGACAAACACAGACTAAAAGTGAAGGGATGGCAAAAGATATACCATGCAAGCAGAAACCAAAAACAGGGAAGCATATATTGGATAAAATTCTTATATTGGATAAAATAGACTTCAAACCAAAAACCATAAAAAGAGACAAAGAAGTCCATTATATAATGATAAAGGGATCTATCCAGTTATAGTACATAATAATTATAAATATGTATGCACCCAACAGTGGAGCACCTAGATATGTAAAGCAAACACTCAGACCTAAAAAAAGAGATAGACTCAAATGTGATAGTAGTGAACGACCTGAACACCCCTCTCAGTGTTAGATATTTCAGGCAACAAGTCAACAAAGAAACACAGGATTTAAACTACAACTTAGACTAACTGGACCTGGCAGACATCTACAGAACATTTCATCCAACAACTAGAGAATATACATCCTTCTCAACAGCACATGAAGCATTCTCCAGGACTGACCACATACTAGTCATAAATCAAGTGTTAACAAATTTTTAAAAATTGTAATCATCCTGGGTATCTTTTCAGACCACAGTGGATTAAAACCGGAAATCAATAACAAGCAAAATTCTGGAAACTACTCAAGTGCATGAAAACTGAACAACAGACTCCTGAACGACGTATGGGTCCAAGAAGAAATTAAACAGGAAATCAAAAATTTTCTTGAAACTAACAAAAATAAAGATACATCATCCAAAAACCTATGGAATACTGCATAAGCAGTACTAGGAGGGAAGTTCATTGCAATAAATGCTTACATCGAAAGAATGGAAAGATTTCAAATAACCGACCTAACACTATGCCTCAAAGACCTAGATAAAAAACAATCCTATCCCCAAAGAAGTAGATGGAAAGAAATAATCAAGATCAGGTCAGAACTACATGAAATAGAGACCCAAAAAACAATACAAAAGATCAATGAAACAAAAGGTTTGGTTTTTTTTGAGACAATAAATAAAATACACAAACCATTAGCTAGGTTAACAAAAAAGAGAGAAGACCCAAATAACAAAACTCAGAAATAAAAATGGAGACATTTCAACTGATACCACAGAAATACAAAGAATCATTAGAGATTATTATAAACAATTGTATGCCAACAATTTCTGGACGCATACAAACTACCAAGACTAAACCAAGAAGAAATAGAGAACCCGAACAGACTAATAACAAGCAGTGAGATTAAAGCAGTAATCAGAAATCTTCCAACAAAGAAAAGCCCAAGACCAGATGGCTTTACAGCTGAATTTTATCAAACCTTTAAAGAAGAATTAATACTAATTATCTTCAATCTTTTCCAAAAAATTGAAATAGGAGCCATTCTCCCAAATTCATTCTATGAGGCCAGCATCATCCTGATACCAAAACCAGATAAAGACACAACAACAAAAAAAGGAAACTACAGGCCAATATGCTTGATGAACATAGTTGCAAAAATCCTAAGCAAAATACTAGAAATCAGGTTATGCAACACATAAAAAAAATTATACAACATGATCAAGTGGGATTCATCCCAGGGATGCAAGGTTGGTTCACTATATGCAAGTTAATAAATGTCATATACTACATCAACAAACAGTATGGCATTTCCTCAAAAAGTTAAAATAGAATTACCTTATGATTCAGTAATCCCACTGCTGGGTATGTATCCAAAATAATTGAAAACAGAATCTTGAATAGATATTTGCACACCCATGTTTATTGCATCATTATTCACAATAACCAAGATATGGAAACAATCTAAATGTCTACTGTGTTTATATCCAAAATAATTGAAAATGGAATCTCAAATAAATATTTGCACACCCATGTTCATTGCATCATTATACTCTATAACCAAGATATGGAAACAATCTAAATGTCCATCAGCAGAGGAACTAATAAAGAAAATGCTGTATATACAAATACATATGCCTTAAAAAAGAAGAAAAACTTGCCATCTGCTACAAAACATATAAACCTTGAGGACATTATACTAAGAGAAATAAGCCAGTCACAAAAAGAAAAATACTGCATGATTCCACTTATGTGAAGTATCTAAAGTATTCAAACTCTTAGAAACAGAAAGTAGTATGGTGGTTTCCAGAGCCTGGGTAGAGACAGAAATAAAGATGAAAAGATTTACAGATCTTTTGCACACCAATGTGCATATAGTTAACACTACTGTACTGTATACTTACTTATAAATGGTTGCGATGGTAAATTTTATGTTATGTGTTTTTGGCCCTAATAAAAATCAATGGAAATCACAGAACATAATAGACACTGCTGAAGAGAACTGGAAGATGGTAAAAAAAAAAAATCCATACTGAATCCCAGAGAAAAAGAATAAAAGCAAAAGAGATATGTAATACATGTGGAAAAGTATGAACATATATATAATTTGAGACACAGAAAGAGAAGAGAGAATAAAGCAGAATAAGTTCTTGGAAGATAATGGCTAAAATGTTTTTCCATGGAGACAAAAAATCAAAAAGTGCTATAAACCAAAAACAAAGTAAATAAAGTGAAAACCACCTATACAGATTGTAGTAAAACTGATGAAAATAAAGGACAAGTAGAAAAATCCTCAAAACAGCCAGAGATGAAGACACTTTACTTTAAAAGGAGCAACAATAAGATTGAGAGTTGACTTTTTACCAGAAATGGAGAAAACAGAAGGTAATGGAAAAACATCTGAATATTATATGTATCGTACTGAAAAAAAAATCTAAAATTTCATACTTAGTAAAAATATCCCTTAAATATGAAGGCAAAATATTTTTTTTCAGATGAACAAATGTTGAGTAAATTGGTTGTTGGCAAAACTTCACTAACAAAAAAAATACTAAAGGAAATGCTTCAAATAGAAGGTAAATGGTCCCAGATAGAATCATAGAAATGCAGAAATTAAATTAGTACAATGAAAAAAAGTAAATGCACGAATAAATCTAAATAAATATTGTCTTTTAAAAACAATAATACTATGTGTTTTGATGTATAAAAATGACTACTAATAATTTTAATAATATTGTGATTTAGAATGAAAATAAATGATAATGGTAGCAAACAAAGGTGGTAGAGGGGAAAATGGAAGTAAAATACTTAATATTTTTGCTTTGCCTGGGAAAATATAAAAATACTAACTTAATTTTGACTCAATTTAAAATTTAAGGATAAATTTTGTAATGCCTGTGGTAACCACAATAAGAATAGTATAAGAATATAATAGTCAAAAACTAACAAAATAGAACAATATTTCAAAATGTGATTAAAGCTTAAAAGGATAGAAAGAAAGGAAAAAGAAGACACAATAGGCAACACAAATAGAATATAATTGTATGTTGGTAGATTTGAATTCAAATATATCAGTAATTACATTAAATATAGTTTGACTGAATTCTCCAATTATGAGGCGTAAACTATTAGTTCGAATTTTAAAAGCTAACTCTAAGCCATTTACCAAAGACATATTAAATATATCTACACAGAAAATTTGAAGGTGAGTGGGTTTAAAAATATACCATATAAGTAATTTAAAATATTGGCGTAGCTATGCTTATATCAAGTGAAATCGATGAATTAATTTTCCATTGCTACATAGCAAATCACCACAAACTTAAGCAGTTTAAAAAAACACCCATTTATTATCTCACAGTTCCACAGGTCAGACATGTGGCATATGACTGGGATTTCTGGTAGGGTATCATGAGACTGAAATCAAAAGGTCGGGCAGGCTAAGTTATCATCTGAAGGCTCTAAGGGAAAACCTGCTTCCAAACTTCTTCTCTTTTTTGGCAGAATTCAGTTTCTTGTGGTTCTAGAACTGTGGTTCCTATCCCTTGCTGGCTGTCAGTGGATTCCTTACTTAGCTTCTAGAGGCTACCTGCATTCCTTGTCACATGGCCACCCTCCACCTGTAAACCAGCTACTGCTTATCCAGTGCTCTTAATTCTTCCCATCTCAGACTTCCTCCATCTTTGACTAGACCTATATTTACAGGGTTCATGTGATTAGGTTCATGTCCACACAGATAGTCTCCCATTCTTAAGGGCAACATAACCTAACCTTATAATGAGATTGATATATTCCCAATTATATTCACACTCCCAGGGATTATACTGAATTTGTATACTAGAAGAAAGCAATCCTGGGGGACATCTTAGAATTCTGACTACCAGACTTTATAGCAGGAAGCATTACCAAAAGTGAAAGAGACTATTTCAAAATAATAAAAGGGTGAATCTGGTAGAAGTTTGAGGACAGAACCTCAAAATATGCAATACAAAAATTGACAGAAGAGAAATACAAATCTGCAATAAATAAGAGAAATTATTAACTGATATAAACTGATTTAAAATCAGAGAGAAAAATCCAAAATAGTATAAAAATTTTGAGCAACATGATTAATAAATCTAACCTGATATGTTTAAGTTATTACGCTCTAAATTCAAGACATTCTTTTTAAGTGCACATAGAACACACACCAAAATTGACCTTATGCTGGGCTATTATACAAGTGTCAATAAATGTCAAAGGATTGTAATTATATATAATGTTTTCTGACCACAAAGGAATTGAACTAGAAACTATTGACAAAAATATATCAAGAAAATTCACAGTTTTTGGAAATCAAGCAATTTCTCCCAATTTAGAGGTAAATGAAGAAATCATAATAGAAATTTTTTAAATATCTCAAACTGAAAGTGAAAATACAAAGTATCATTACATTTGGATGCATTTAAATCTATGATCAGAGGTAAACTTATACCCCTGTCTACATTAATAAAGACTAAGATTCATTTCTCTAATTATCTGTCTTAAGAAGTTAGGAAGAATGGCTAAGTAATCCCAAAAAATTTTTAAAGGGAAAAAAATAATGTTAAGAACAGAAATTAATGAACTAGAGAGCTAATGTATAATAGCAAAGATCAACAAAGCTAAAGTTGGCTTATGGAAATAATAAATTTGGTGAAGGTTTTGTAAGGTTGATCAAGAAAAATAGAGAAAAGGAACAAACTGTTAATATCAGGAATAAAAAAGAGGATATCACTAAAGTCACCAATTGAAAGTTAAGAGAACATTTATAATGAACATACTAGTAAAATTTAAGAGATAAAATTCCTAGGAAAAATCCCCACAACCTGCAAAAACTTCCACTAGAAGAAATAGAAAATGTGAGGAGTCATATACCTATTAAAGGAATTGAATCTGAATTTAAAACCTTTCACAAAGACAACTGTGGGCCGAGCTATCTTCACTGGGAAATGTGTCTAAGTATTTAGGAAAGAATAATACCAATCTTTCACAAAATATTCCAGAGAATGGAAAGAGGGAACACTTCCCACCTACTGTTATGAGGCCACCGTATTTTTGATAGCAAAACCTGAGAAATACATCCCAAGAAAGGAAATTTGTAGGCAGTCTTTTTCATGAATATAGATGCAAAATCCTAAATAAAATGTTAGGCAATAGAACTCAGTGATAAATAAAAAGAATAATATCACAGAATTAAGTTGACTTTATTGAAGGAATGCAATGCTGGTCTATTGTTCAAAAAATTAATTTTAAGTAAATTTGATACATTAAGTAAATTTGAAAAATCTTAAAATTCAGCATCTATTCATGATTTTAAAATAATCTCCTAGCAAGCCAAGAATAGAAGAGAAATTCTGTAGTCTAAAAAGGGGTTTCTATTACAAAACAAAAACAAACAAAAAACCCCAGAAAACATTGTTCTTATTTGGTGAAATATTTGAAGTTTTGCCCCCTATATAGAGAATGAGACAAGGATGCCTATTGTTACCCATGGCATTTAACATTAAACTTGTATACCTAGATAGTTCAGTAGGGTAAAAAATGGGAGTAAAAATACAAAAATTGGAAAGAAAGATATAAAACTGTTGTTATTCAGAAACAATATTGTGTATATGGAAAGGACAATAAACCATGTTCACATGGGATTTACCTAGGAATGCAAGAATATTTTGACCTATGGAAGTCAATCAATGTAATACCCACATTAATAGAATGAAGGGGGAAAAAACCACATAATCATCTCAATTTATGCAGAAAGCGTTTGACAAAACTGAATACCCTTTCATGATTCAAAACAACAACAAAAACACACAGAAAACTAGGAGTAGAATGGAACATCCTTAATCTGGTAAAGGGCACTTTTGCATAACCCACAGCTAACATCATATTCAATGGAGAAAGATTGAAAGCTTTCCCCATGAGGTCAGGAACAAAACAAGGATGCCTGATTTTTCTATTTCTATTTCATATGGTATTGGGAATTCTAGCCAGAGGAGTGAGGTGAGAAGAAAAAATAAAAGGCATCCACAATGGAAAAGAAGTAAAACTATCTCTATTTGCATATGACATAATCTTATATATAAAAATCATAAAGAATCCACAAAAAAACAATTTGGAGCTAAGAAATGAAGTCTGCAAAGTTGTGGGTTATAAGATTGACACAAAATCAGTTAGGTTTCTATACACTAATAATGAACAATCCATGAAGGAAATTAAGAAAACAATTCCATTTACAGTAGCATAAAATAAATAAAATACTTAGGAATAAATTTAGCCAAGAAAATAAGACTTGTACACAAAAGCACTGCTGAAAGAAATTAAATAAGGCATAAATAAATGGAATGTACAAACTGAAAGACTTAATATTGTTAGGATGGTAATATCCCCAAAGCAATCTACATGTTCACTACAATTCCTATCAAAATACCAATGGCTTTTTTTTTTCCAGAATGGAAAAGCTTAGCTTAATATTCACATAAAATTTCAAGGAACCCTGAATGGTCAAAATAATCTTTAAAAAGAGGAAAGTTGGAGGACCTACACTTCCAAATTGAAAAACTTTCTAAAACAGCTCTAGTAATCAAAACAATATAGTACTGACATAAGGTTAGAAATATAATGCAATGGAATAGAATTAGTAGTCCAGAAATAAAACTATACATTCAGGGCTAATTGATTTTCAACAAGAACACAAAGGCCATTCGATGGGGGGAAAGAGCAATCTCTTCAACAAATGGTGCTAGGGGAACAGGATATTCACATACCAAAAAACAAATATGGACCCCTGCGTCATACCATGTACAAAATTAACTCAAATTGGATCAAAAACCTAAATTTACAGTTAAAACTATAAAACTAAAAGAAGAAAACAAAGTGGTAAACTTTCATGACCTTGATTTTGGCAGTGGTTTCTTGGATATTACTCCAAAATCAGAAGCAACAAAAGAAAAATATAGATAAATTGGTCTTCATCATCAGGTGAAAAGATAATTCTTAATGAGAGAAAAGATTTCAAATCATATATCTGCTAGGAGTTCAGTATCCAGAATATATAAAGAACTCTTAGAGCTCAACAACAAAAAGACAGACTTCCCAATTTTTAGAAATAGGCAAAGGACTCATATAGACGTGTTTCAAAAAAAGATATGCAAATTACTGACAAGCACATGAAAAGGTGCTCAGTATCATTAGTTAATAGAGAAATGCAAATCAAAACCACAATGATATATACTACTTCATACTCATTACGGTAGCTATAATTCTTTTAAAAATAGAAAATAACAAGTGTTGGTAAGGTTGTAGAGAAGTTGGAAACCTCATACATTGTTGGTGGTAATTTAAAATGGTGCAGCTGCTGTGGAAAATAGTTTGGCAGTTTCTCAAAAAGTTAAACAGAATTATCACATGATCCAGCAATTCCACTCCTAGGTATATATCCCAAATAGTTGAAAGTAGGTGTTTAAACAAAACTAGTACATGACTGTTCATAGCAGCACTATTCCCAATAGTCAAAAGGTAGAAACAATTTAAATGCCCATCAACTGATGAATAGATTTTTAAAAATTTATATCTATGCATTGAGTATTATTTTGCTATAAAAAGGAATGAACTTCTGATACATGCTACAATATGGATGAACTTTGAAAACATTATGCCTCGTAAAAGAAACCAGATTCAAAAGGCCACATATATGATTCCACTTATATGAAATATTCAGAATTGGCAAATTATTAAAGACAGTAAATAGATTAGTGGTGGCCAAGGGTGGGAGAGGAGAGTATAGAGTGTGATGCTTCATGGATATGGAGTTTCCTCTCAGAGTGATGAAAATGTTCTGGAACTTAATAGAGGTACAGCATTGTAAATATAACTTATACATCAGTAAAGCTATTAACAAAATCAAGTAGATTACTCGATCAGTGACTATCCCCCTCTCAAAAAAAAATCAGTTGACCATGTATGTGTGAATCTATTTTTGAACTCTCTACTATGTTCCATTGAAATATGTGTCCATTGTTCACCAGTAGCACAATAATTATCCTGTAGCTTTCGAGTGAAACTTAACATTAGGTAGTTTGAGTCCTCCAACTTTGTTTCTGTTTTTCAAAATTGCTTTAGCTATTCTAGTTCCTTTACCTTTCTATATAATTTTTGAATCAGTTTATTTCTACAAATTTTTTTTGCATATTCTAATTGATTTTACATTGAATCTATGCATAATTTTGGGAGAACCATCATTTAATAAGTCTTACAATTTTCAGGAATATACTATCTCTCTCCTTTTGTTAATGTCTTCTTTTATTTTTTTGATCAGCACCTTATAATTTTCACCACACAGATCAAGCACAAAGTGTTAGTTTGCATAAAAGTATTTCATGTTTTTTGATACTATTATAAATGGTACCATTTTATAGTGTCAATTTCCAAATTTTTATTGCTCTTATATAGGAATACAATTGATTTTTTTTTTTTTTACATTGACATTGTATCTTACAATTGTGCTAAACTCATTTATGAGTTCTAGTATCCTCTTTGTAGAGTCTTTGGGATTTTCTACATAGTCATTCATGTGATCTGCAAATAGACTTTTGTTTCTTCCTCTTTCAGTCTGTATGCCTTTTATTTCTTTTTTCTTCCCTTATTGCAGTGGTTCATGCTTCCAACCAATATTGAATAAGAATGGTATGAGTGAACATTCTTTGCTTTGTTCCTGATCTTAGGGGGAAAAAGCATTGTCTTTCACCATTGTATATGTTAGGCAATATCTGTAGGTTGTTCATAGACGCCCTTTATCAGGCTGTAGAAGTTTCTTCAGTTTCTAGTTTATTGATAGTTTTTTTGATGAATGGGTGGTAAATTTTTGTCAAATGATTTTTGCACATCTATTAAGATGACCATATGGCTTTTCTTCTTTAATCTATCAGTATAGTGAATTACAGTATGGTGATTGATTTTTTTACTGTTTAACAGGCCTTGCATTCCTGAGATAAATCCACTTAACTATGATGTATTATCCTTTCTATCTATTGCTTGATTTGATTTGTTAATATTCTGTTGACAATTTGTATGCCTATGCTCATGAGGGGTGCTAGTTTGTAATTTTCTTTTCTTGCAATGTTTTTTTCTGGTTTTGATGTCAGGATAATGTTGATCTAATCAAATATGTTGGGAAGTATTGTATCCTCTTCTATTTCCTAGAGGGGTTTTTTTAGAATTGACATTAGATTATTCGTTACCAAATAATGACTTAGGTTTAGAGATTTGCTTTTATATTATGAAACTTAATTTTAATTTTACTGTGACATTCATTTCATATTTATCTTAATATCAAAATTATCTCAGTTATCTTTTTTGAGCGTAAACAATTTTACATAAAAATACATTGTTCATTTTCACAGGCCATTTTTCATTGTGCTCTATTACACTTAAAATCTTATTACAGTAAAATCTAAAGAGTTGTTCTTTTCTAATCTTTTTATATTAGCATATTGTTTAAAAAATAAACCATCGTTTTGAGCTTAGAAATGGTTTATTATACGTTAATTTTCATTAGAATGATATTTCTGAATCAAAATTTTAACAACAGCAACTCAAGTTTTTGTACATTTGGGGTAATTATGATTTTTTATTTAGTATACTTTAATTAATGCTGATTTATTTCTCATCTAGTCATGCAGATGGATCAGTAAAATTTTGGGATGCTTCTGCAAGTAAGTTTTAAGTTTCTCCCTATATAACAGTAAACACTTGGTTAATATTTACTCATGGCCATTCATCACTTTTTAGTTTGGGCAATTAACATTTCAGATGTATTTTTAGCATACACATATGGCTATATTACAAAAATCCATTTCCTATATTGTTAGATCTGTTTAAAGTATTATCTCTACTGTACTTTTCTCCTATAATATAAAACAAACAGAACTAAGTCATTCCGTCAGATTTTCATTATATCTTTTAGATATAATGGAAAAATAAAAGTACTAAAACTTTGTTAGATTAACTCTATTCAAGGAATTTCCTTCACTTCCTAGATGTGTGGTCTTGGACATGTGTGTGCTCTTATCCCTCCCATCTTCATGTTTATTCCCCACTCATCTACCAAGTCCTGTGAAGATCAAAAGGAATGACTTGATAAATGTAAAAATTCTCTCAAATTCTTGAGAATTATGTGATTTAAGAAATAAATAAGGTATTCTGCTCAGCACTGAAGGACATGCAAAGATACTTAAGACTTCTTTATACCCATGTATACCCTTCAGAAGAGTATGGTCACTAGAAAAGATAAAGGATGCACATATATAACTGCAGGGCAAATAATATGATAAGAACTTTAGATGCAGTACCCCAAATTCTATTTGTTATCATAAATGGGAGAGATTTTTTTGGACTAGGTAGATCCAGAAAGGGAATTTTGATAGATAACATTTAATGTGAGTTTTAGAAGATAGTTAAGATTTTGATAGTCAGGAATATGAAGAGAAGAACAAATTAGCAATGACTCTAAGTTTTTAAGGATGAATAACCAGGAAGATATAGGTAACTCTTTTGGAAGTAAGTATTACAAGAGAGCTTTGGAGGTATAAATTTTGTAATAACATCAGAAAATCCAAGTAAAAATGTCGAGCAAGTAGGGAGAACAGTCAGGAATGGAAACTAATGAAGAAGCCCCATAAAAGTGATATTTAAAGCTATAGAAGTGAATAGCTTCTGAGAAAGACTGTAATAAACAGAAAAGCAGAGGAAGAAGGTTAAATATTGGTGATACTCTTAGCCCACAAGGTAGAGTCCTTCAGCAATCAAGCAAACCATCAACAAGAGAAAAAGATTAAAAAATTTAAAGCTGTGGATTCTGAGGACCCTTTCTGACCTCACACAGTAAAGAACAGGTGCTTAAAAGGAAACTCCAAAGGGCAACAGATTTTCTGTTGATAATCTTTTCATGTAAATCTGAGTTTGTTCCTGGAACAAAATTAATCATATGGTGATGTCATGGCTCCTTTCCCACCACCTCAAATCATTCAACTTCTAAAATGTGAGAGGACACTTCATCACTCATTTTAGAGTGCATACCACACTTAAGCGCGCATAATAATATTTTTTAAAGTTAATTTTCAGATAAAATATTATTTTATCACATTCAGAATATAATTGCAAAGGATTGCAACATGTTTAATATTTTTACTGCAATTGATTATAAGGGCATATCTCCAACCTAATGGATACCAACAAAGTAGTATCACTTAGTGTGCTAATTTTGTGAAACTGTCTACTACAGGAAGTGAGGTGAGTTTGTATAATTGAGTTTATGTCATGATGTGTATCAGTTTTCTATTGCTGAGAATAAATTACCACAATTTAACAGCTTAAAACAGCACCTATTTATTATCTCACAACTCCTGTTTGTCAGGAATCTGATTACACTACACCTTAGCTGCGTCCTTTGCCCAGGGTCTCATAAGACTTTAGTCAGGCAGCTGTAGTTTCATCTGAGGCGCAAGTTCCTCTTCCCTGCTAATTTGGTTATTGGCAGACTTCGTTTTATTACACATTTATAACTCATGGTAGCTTGCTGCTTCAAGGCCAGCAAGAAAGTGTCTCCCTACCTTCAGGGAAGGCCCCAGTGCCTCTTTTAAAGGGCTCACCTGATTAGATCAGGGCCATTAAGGATAATCTCTCTGTTGATTAACTCAAAGTTAACTAATTAGGAGCGTTAATTATGTCTGCAATATACTTTTACTATTTTCATGTAATGTAAAATAATCATGGGAATGATATTCCATCTGACCTCAGAAGCCAGGCTATAGCATCTAATACAATGCCTTGCCCATTTTAAAAATAATTCTGGTTTGATATAATTTCAGGCTCACAGAAAAACTGCAAAAAAAGTACTGTGAAATGTATAGCTTCCAGCCAAATTCCCCAGATGTCAATGTATACTACATTTGTTCCCCCCCACCAGCCTTCTCTCTCTTTACCCTTCATGTATTTTCTCTCACACATGTACATATATATTTTTCAATGTACATATATGCATATAGCTTTTTTGTAACCATTTGGGAGGAAGTTGTAGACACTATGCTCCTCTGACATTACATACCTCTAAATACTTCAGTGTGTATTTCCTGCAAACAAGGGCATTCCCTTACATAACCAAAGTGCAGTTGTCAAAACCAGGAGATTAACAATAATATAACACTACTGTCTAATCTCCACATCTTATTTAGCTTTCCGATTGTCGTAGTAACGTTTTCTTTACAACAAAAGAAAATCTAGGATCATTTGTTGCATTTAGTCATATCTTTCAAGTTAAAAATCTAAAACAGTTTCTGAATCTTTATATAATGACATTGAAATTTTTGAGGAGTTCAGGTCAGTTTTTTTGTAGCATCTCCTCCAATTTGGGTTTGACTAACATTTCTTATGATTAGATTCAGAGTTTGCACTTTTGGCAGGAATGCTTGATTTTTTTAAAACTTTTCTCAAGGATACTTTGTAGAATCAGAGCTTTTTTATGGGGGAATTATTGTCTTCTTGGTCTCAAATGGAAAAATATTCCTCTAAATAAATATTCTTGGAAACTGTTTACAAACCCAAAGTATTATGAGATTATATCTGACCTTTTATTGTCACAGAGCCACTCAGAAATTCTACCATAATTACAGATTCTTGGACTACCAATATTGCTAGCTCGTAAATTACAAAGTTTCTCATCTGAAGGAGTGTTTAAAAGTTTGAGAGGAGTAAACCCTGTGGGAATAGCATCAACCTCTCATTTAGCAATCAAAGAGAAAAATTGTGAAAAAGGATTGAGGGGTCTCCCCTAGGGGAGAATTATGCTCTGTATTTCCATTATAAACTTTCTGAGCCCCAGTGTTTTCATCAATAAATAAGGATAAAAATACCTACTTCATGGGACTTTTCTGAATATCACATGGGAAAGCACCCATATATTTTTTGGTATACAGTGTATGTTTAATAGCTGTTTATTTTTCACCTATAGTCTTTCTCCAGCTACAGTACTGATATGATAGCATGACACTGAGTGCTTACTAATTAAAATGTAATTCATTTTGTCTACTTAGGTTTTAATTTTTTAGTTTAACAAATATATTGAAAAAGCTTTAATATCATCTAAGAATTAAGTGCAAATTAGAAGATAACTATGCTTCAATATCTTATAGTAACTCTGCAGATGCTGTACAAGCTAAAAACTTCAAAAGTATTTGAAAAACAGAAGACAGGAGAAGGAAAACAAACATGTGAAATTGTAGAGGAAGATCCATTTGCCATTCAGATGATTTACTGGTGTCCAGAGAGCAGAATATTTTGTGTATCAGGAGTCTCTGCATATGTAATAATTTATAAATTCAGCAGACATGAAATTACCACAGAAATAGTGGTAAGTTATTTAAAATTTATCTTTCACACTTACAGTTTTTTAAAAAAAGCAATCATCATAGATTTGAGCTATACTTGGTATGGTTTTAAGCCATAAAGAGTGCTATATGTGGCCAGTAATACAATTCATACGATTTTTAAATGGCTATTGTTACTTAATATAACATTTTAAAAATGGTTTGTTTTAAAATGACAAAAAATTCTCTATCAAAACTTGGTATTTTTTTCAATGTCAAAATGAGTTTAGTATTTTAAGTTAATCTTGCTACAAATTAGGCATGTCATATTTTTCTTATTTTTTACTTTGATATTACACAAGTTGCATCTATTTGGTCAAACAAGCCAATTCCTCTGTCTGTTAATTGCCAATATTAAAACTTTAGCATTAGTTTTTTTATTTGCTTTTACTGAAAAATAAAAATTATATATATTTGTGATCATTATATAGTGATGTTTTGAAATATGTATGCCTTGTAGAATGTATATCTATGTATGTATGCCTGTGTGTATTCCTATAAAATGTATAGGTTTTATGCAGAAAGCTATTGATTTATTTTATGTGCAAAAGTCAAATTAATGCAGGCTTTGTTCTACACTTATTAGTTTTTTAAAAGTTAATCTGATTTGTGTTTTCTTGTCAACTAATTGCTGCAAATGATTAATTTTTTTCAACTTCAATATATAGCAACATAGCAACATTTTTTTCGTAAGGTAGATATAATCATGGGACTGCCTTCACTTATATTTTTAAACTAATGAAATGCTTTGATTATTTAAAATAATGATGCTCTAAGGGATAAATTAAATCTAAATTAAAGCACCTATAGATAATTGTCCTTCTATACCTTGCCATTTTACCATTTTACCAGAAAGTAAAGACTATTTACTATTGACCTGTGTATAAGTGTTTTTACCACAACAGCTAACATTAATAACACCCTTTTATAGTATATTAGTTAAAAGCCTAGGCTTTGAAGTAGGATAAATATAGGTTTTTAATTCTGGCTTTATCATTGAATGCCTCTGACTCTTTGCAAGTCACAAGGCTACTAGTCAGTAGTAGAATCTGGGTAAGATTCAATTTCATGATCTATATAATTTCCTGTGTAGTAAAATGGAAAAACAGAAAAGAAAAATAAACTGGAAATACTAATACCAATTTCATAGGGTTTTTGCAATGGTTGTATAGAGATGTTAGCATAGTGTCTAAGTGTAGTGGAGGCTTTTTTGTAGGTTAAAGGTAATTAGGACAATCATTTTGGTAATATTGCTACATTCACCACCCCCATAATGACACTTTTTGTCAATTTTTTTCAATCTCAAAAATGCTCATTTTTTTATTGTAAAGCAAGAATTTTTTATAAAATCAATTTAATTAAAGCACTTACTGCAGTCATAAATTTTAAAACATTTTAAAGATTACCTTTTTATTACTATATAAATTATCATGCTTTTTATTAAGTAATTCTGATGAAAGCTAATGAACTTAAACAAATAAGAGCTGTGATCATGAAACAAACAGCTAAAACTATGGAATTTCTTTTGGAAATCTTAACTGAATTAATGCAACATCAAAATGTAATGAAATTTTTTTTAATTAAAAATCTTTGTACAAATAATGATTTCTTTCAGATACATATGCATGCACGCCCATATGCACATGCACACATACACACATACATCCAGTTTAATTTCTTTCATTGGAATAACCATGACCAGTTTCTCCTTTTATTTTGTAATACATCAAATTGTAATTTATACTTCATTTAAAAGAATATTTATTATATGAAAACTTTTTCTCCACTGGTAGTTATTTTTATTTTAATTTTGAAGTATTTCTCAAAATTACATTATTGTGATTGCCATTGAATATTACATATAATAATCTGAAAATATTCCGAGTAATTACTGAAAGGCTAACAGATATTTAAATGTGATTTTTTTATTATGACTTTTATCAAATTAAAACTTGATTTTTTTAAGTCATTGGACGTACGACTTCAGTATGATGTTGAAGATATTATTACCCCTGAACCAGAAACAAGCCCTCCGTTTCCAGATCTTTCATCCCAGCTTCCTTCAAGGAGTCTTTCCGGGAGCACTAACACTGTGGCTAGTGAAGGAGTAACAAAGGACAGTATCCCATGCCTCAAGTAAGCGTTGCTACCAAATTTTAAAACAATTTTACATATTAATCATATAATTCCTTCAAACTGTGACAAATAAAATGATTCTTGTCTCTTATTAAGTTGTTCTCAAGTGATCTATAATCCACCAAGGGGTACCCTGCTCTTTTCTTTGAACATTAATGAAGAGGGCACAATATTTTTATCCTTTGTTTACTTTTTTATATATTTCCTTCCCATAAGGACTCTAAAGAAAACATGGCTTTGATAGAACAGGAAGTTTGGCAGGGCAGAAATTTGGCCATTTGCTTTGTAGTTTCCAACAGAAAAATTGTGAATTTCTTCAGCCTTCTTAGAATCAAAAGAAAATCAAATTTACTATGTACTAGAAGAGTAATATATTAGAGAAAAGGATTTCTGTCATATTGCTAGTATATTGCATAATGTTTCTCTTTTTTCCTAACTGTTGCTATTTGTTAAGAAACTATGTTCTCTGAATATATCTAAACAAAGTTTAGCATCATAATCAAATAAAACCCAAAGCTTAAAAAGCCCTTAGTAATATTTATCTTCATTGTTTTTATGCTTTTTAGCAATAGGGTATAAATTACTGACTGCTTCTACACCATCAAACCAAATGTTTCTAGTGTTAACTGATTGGAGAATTAAGCCCAAGTGGGGCATTTCTTTGAGCTTCATATGCAGATATCTACATCTGCTACTTGAGGTACTTTGGACAACTAGTTTCCTCATGTCTTATGAAAACACTTATGGAAAATTTAGAGATAAAGTTTTAGGAACACAATCTATACAATTAGCAGTTGCTATACTTTTGTAATCATTGATTTTCCTCCCAAAACTTTTCTTGTGAAGTAAAACAAAGGAAATATAAGCAGGTATTACTGGGAGGAAAATCTACAAAGAAGAAACACCATAAAATTTTAGCTAATGGAAAACTTTCATAATGTTATATTTTCACATGTATAATTTTTCATTCCTATTGTTTTGCTTTATTTAATTGATTTCTACTAAAACAAAAACCAAAAAGAGAACAAAACACTCAACAAAGTTTAAGAAAGCACTGTAGATTGATTCGTGTATTAACTAAGAAAATACATCAATAAAGTGTGAGTCTTCTAATGACCTAAATATTTTTCAATAAAATTAAAAATTTTAAGGATAGGGCTGAGAGAAAAAAACAAACAAAAAGTGAAATCCGCAAAGATCTGGAAGTAGACAAAAAGTAAGCAGTAACAATTGTTGAAGAGTAATAGAAGTGTTTAACAGTGACTTGAAAAGTAGTGAAGACAATCGCGGATAATTAGGAGAACCAAAGGGAAAAAATCAGTATAATTCTATGTTATGTGAATAGTGCCTAGTAATAAAGCAGTAAAACTGATCTAAGTATATTATTCTGTGAATTATATTCTGAGTGGTTCTTGAGCTGCATATGATCCATGCTTTGCTAAATTACGTGTTGGCATCCATCCCTCAGTCACTTTCCTTTACTGAATATATACTCCCATATACACCTTTACCTGATAAATAAGCATTTCAACTAGCCAACTCTTCATTTTTAGCAATACTACAATCTTTATCAATATACACAAGTTTTTGCGCAAGTGTTTGATAATTTTTTTTCCTTTGTGCTTCCTAGAGTGTAAAATTGGTGGTCATCATAGGTCTCATTAAGAGGACAAGATTTAAACAAAAACTTGAAGTAGTTGAGGTAATCAGGCAAAGAATATTTGGTGAAGAATGTTTCAGGAAGAAGGAACAGCTGGAGCAAAGGCCTTAAATTGCTTGGCAAGTTTAAGGAACAGTAACTAGGTCAGTATAGCTAGAACAAAGGGAAGGAGGGCAGGGTGGGTAGTAGGAGATGAAGTCAAACAGGCAATAGGGGGCCAATTGTAGGCCATTGTTAGGACCTTGCCTTTTATTCCAGTGAGGAACAGGGAGTCATTATAGGGTTTTGAATGGAATAGTGACAGAATCAGACTTAAATTTTAAACAAATCACTCCAGTGGCTGTGTTAAAAATGGATTTGGGGATGGAAGGGATGGGTAGAAGCTGGGAGACCAGTTAGAAGGCTACTGCAGTAAACAAATTATAGATGAAATTAAAGGCTGCCAGATACAGCAAACAAAATACAGGATACCCATTTAAATCTGAATTTCAGATAAACAATGAATATTTTTTAGTATCAGTATATCCCAAACATTGCATTGGACATATTTATACTAAAAAAAAAAAAACCCTATTTATTGTTTATTTAAATTTTAATGGATGTCCTGTATTTTTATTTGGCAGCTGTAACTAGAGTAGTAGTAATACAAAAGTTAAAAGTGGTTAGGTTTTGGATGTATTTTGAAGGTAGTATCAGAAGCATTTGGTAATTGGTTGGATATGAAGTATAGCAGAAGTGTATTAGTCAAGGATGACGTTAAGGTTTTTTTTAACTGAATAACTGGATGAATTGGAGTTGCTATCAACTACAGTAGAGAAGGCTACAGGTGGAGCAGGTTTAGTGGATAAGAGTAGGAATTCAGGTATTGGATATGTTGAACTCTTAAGTCAGGTAATAGGTTATTCTTTCTTGTTATGTGTAACAAAAATTTCATAATTACACAATAAAACTAAGTTTAAGTAGTGTCTTCAAAACAAAAAAAAGAAGTGTTCAAGTTGTGGACCTCACTGAAAAGCTACTTAAATAACTGAGCACTCATAGTAGCTCAATATATTTTGAGAAACTATATTTCGGTAAGACGATTCTGTGTAAATTCTCAACAGAAGCATGAGCATGCTTATTTAAACTGTATGTGATAGAATTATTTGTTCTCTTTCTTCTAGCATTAAGACACGACCAGTGCGGATGCCTCCTGGGTATCAAGCAGAACTTGTTATTCAGTTGGTATGGGTAGATGGTGAACCTCCCCAGCAGATTACTAGTCTTGCTGTAAGCTCAGCATATGGAATGTAAGTAATTAAGCTTTCTTTCTGCTTTGTATTATTTAACTAATGTGTTTGACATTTTTAGACTTTTTTAAAAATGCTTAAGTGAAATCCTAAGAGTGGAAAGGAGCCCTTACCTGGATTTTTATTAGATTGAACATAGTGTAAGAAAAATAATAATTTAAACTTAAACTGTAGTTACGTGTTCTTTATGTCAAATTCGTGATAGAGTTCCCACTTTTGATGTTATTAGGAGGTTGTTAGGATATTATTACACTTATACTTTTTTGTTTGTTTTTGTATTTTCTATCCCTTTCTCCTTGTTTTTCATTTTAGATACTTTTGACTTGTTTTTTAGAATTCACTAATTCCCTCTTCAGCTGTATCTAATCTGATGGTAGACCCACCCATGGAGTTCAATTTCATTTATTTATTTTTCAGCTCTAGACCTTCCATTGGGTACTTTTAAAGATTCCTGTTCTCTTCCTGAAAGACTCTCATCTTTCATTTACTTGAACATATTGAATGTAATTACTTTATGTGTTTGATACCTTCATATTTAGTATCTAGTCTGTTACTTGTCTTGGTTTTTGGTCACATTACATTGTGTTTGTGTATGTCAGTTTGTTGGTTTGTTTTTTGTTCGCTTGTTTTAAATTGAGGCATGAATATTATTATTTGAGGTTCTGGATGATGTTATCTTCCTACAAAAAGTATTTATGTTTCCTCTGACAGTCTAGGTTGAGACTATAGAAGGCTCAGATCAACATAATCCAACAGACATCAGATATTTGAAAGTTGGACTTTATTCCCTTTAAATCTAATTTAATTCCAATTAATCCTTATTCCTAGGTTGTAGCCCTCCATAGAGATTGTGGCAAACTATACTCCCACCAGCAATGTTTGAGAATGCTTGGTCTCCCAGACCTATCTAACAACAGTGTGTAACCAAATGTTTGTTCTCTGTCAATTAAAGTTAAAAAAAAGTATGTCATTATAATATTACTAGACTTTTCTTACATCTTAAGTGAAATTGAACAGCTTTTCCTATACTGTGACATTAGTCGCTATTTTTTTGTCCATTTTTCTGCAGAGTTGTTGGCCTTTCTCTTAGAGATTTGTGAAAACTGTTTACATATTAGGGAAGTTAGCTTTCTCTGTGATGTAACTTGCAAATATTTAACCTGCTCTCGTTTGATTTATGACTTTGTTTAGGGTAATTTTTCCCATGCATAACTTTTTTAAAGTGTTTTATGTAATTCTGTTTTTTTATTCTCTTTTTTTATGGCTCTGGATTTTGTGTCATACTTAGAAAGCCCTTTCTCACTTAAAGATAATAAAAAATTATTATGTTCACTCTAATATACTTATTTATATATATATATATATATATTTAAATCTTTAATCTATTTGGAATTTATGCACAAGGTATGAAATAAGAATTAAACTATATTTTTTCCTGATGACTAAGAATTGTGCCAGTACCATTTCCTGAATACTTCGTCTTTTCTCTACTAATTTGGAATCAACTTTTATCAAGTAACCCATTTCTTTATATATTTGACTCTATTTCTGTGCTCCCTAAGCTAAGTCTGGTAAGCTCCAAGAGAATTTTTTGAAGCCCCCCCAAAAATCTTATTTTTGTGTTTCTGGAGTTTTTTGTGGGAAGCGTGGGGTGTAGAGGATGTATGTGGATATAGATATTGCGCACTTGCTTCTTGACTAGAAAATTCTTTGGTAGGAAAGCTAGCAGCAATGGCTGATGGAGAAGGAAGGGACAGCCTATCGTTCCATTATTTGATGTGATAAGAATACACGATTATTCTCTAACCCAAATAGTTACCATGGAAATGGCTGAGCTCAAGCCATTTTCAGGTTTCCCATCTCAAGAGATTGACCATCAAAGGCAAGGGGACATCACAATTAAGAGGCTATGAAGATGCGTCAAATGGTTCAGGAGCTGAAGGTTGTTAGGTCAGTTGAAGAACCCATTTCCCATGTAAGGGAACTGTGAAGGTGACAGTCACTAAAGAGCCTCTGAAGAACCTACACTTGCATGACAAAGACAAATTGAACACCTGCCTCACAGAGAGCTTAACCTACATAATAACAGCTCAAGTGGCTACTGGAGTAAATTGCACTAAGTTCTTAAGAAATAAATAATACAAATATTACACAAAATCTTCTTGAGAATTATGAAAGATGAAATCATACTAATCTCATTTTATAAGGCCAACATAGTTTTTGCCAAAACTTGAAAAGTCTATTACAAAAAGGGAATAAGTCCATATCATGCATGAATATAGATGCAAAAATTCCAAGCAAATATGAATAAATCTAGCAGTAAAAAATGGTAACATAACCAAGTTGGTTTGCACCAGAAATGCAAGGTTTTTTTTTTAACAGTTTAAGTGAATCAGTATATTCATCACATTAACAGAATAAAGCAGAAAACCGTATGATTAAATCAGGAATGCAAAAAACAAAAGTATCTGATAAAATTCAACATCCATCCATGATTTTAAAAGAAACTATTAAATAACTAAAATGAGAAGGAGATTTTCTTAATCTGACACATTGCAGCAAATATCATACATTATAGTGAAATGTTACAAGTTTTATCTCTGAGATAAAAACAAGACAAGTATCTGGCAGTTCTTTCTTTGGACCCCGAGGCTTTCTGGGGCATCCTTTGAAACCTAGGGGAAGGTAACCATGCCCCCAAAGCTCATGCACTCTGTGGGATGATGGAGATAGCACCACTCAGACGCTGCCAAGTTTTACCACCTGTGCCCTCCTGAGGGGCAGCCATTGTGACCCACACTGCACCTGGGCCCACTAGAGCCACACATGGGATGGCCAAGGAGTGTTGTGCCAGAATGTGGGGAACAGAGACTTGAGGTAGTACCAGGCAGTGAGTGCCATGATCCTTTGGGCACCTGACACCTCTCTTTTGACACCCCTAGGCCTTGACACTCTAGGCCTGTGATGGGATTGGCAGACCTGATGATATCTGAAATGTCTTTGGGGTCATTCTTCCAATGTCTTGATGAATAACATCTAGCTTCTACCCATCCATGCTAATCTCATCCAACACAAATGGCTACTTGGCCACACCCTTAGTGTTCTCTCTTGAACACACTTTTCATTCTTTACAGCCTGGCCAGGTTGAGAAATTTCCAAATCTTTAAGTTCTGTTTCCCTTTTAATGATAATTTCTGTTTTTAATTTATCTTTTCTCACATTTTACTATAACCAGTTGAGAGAAGCCATGCTGTACCCTTGACACTTTGCTTAGATATTTCTTCCACCGGATACCCTATTTCATTGCTCAGAAGTTCTGCCTTTCACAAAAACTAGTACATGAACACGATTCACCTAATTTCTTTGTCACTTTATAACAAGGATCACCTTTTCTCCATTTTTCAATAACATGTTCCCCATTTTCATCTAAGACCTCATCAGAATGGCCTTTACCATCCGTATTTCTTTTTGGGTTGTTTTTTGGTTTTTGTTTGGTTTTTTTTGGTGGCTTGCCAATATGGACCCTTGACCTTGGTGTTATTGCAACATGCTCTAACCAACTGTGCTAACCAGCCAGCCCTATTATCCATATATCTACCAACACTCTGTTCTACCTCTAAGGTGGTCTCTAAGAAGACAGAGGCTTTTTCTATGGCTCTCCCCTTCTTCTGAGCCCTCACCAGAATCTCCCTTAAAGCTCTATTCATGGAAATGTAGGCTTTTCTAGCATGCACCTCCAAATTCTTCTGGTCTCTATCCATTACCCAGTTCCAAAGCTGCTTCTACATTTTTAAGTATTTGTTATGGCAACACCCCACTTCTTTGAACCAATTTTTGTCTTACTCTCTTTGGACTGCTATAACAAAATGCCTTAGACTGGGTAATTTATAAAGAACAGAAATTTATTGCTCACAGTTATAGAGGCTGGGAGGCTCAAGGTCAAAGAACCAGCAGATTCAGCATCCAGTGAAGGCTTTTCTATGCTTCCATCTCTGAGGCACATTCTAGCTGTGTCATCACATGGCAGAAGAGGCAAACAAGCTCTTTCAGGCCTCTTTTATAAGGGAGCCAATCCCATTCATGAGCGTGGAGGTCTCATGACCTAATCACCTCCCCAAAGCTCCTACTTCTTAATACCATCATCTTAGGGTTTAGCTTTCAATATAAAAATTTGGGTGAACATAAGTATTCAGACCAGAGAAACAAGATAGCTGCTATCTCTACTTTTATTCACACTGTACTAAAGGAACTAGACATGGAATTACAGGAAGACAAATAAATCAAAGATATATGAGTTAGAAAAGAAGGAAATGGAAAAATAATCATGATTGTATATGTAGAACTCCAAACGCTCAGCAGATAAATTATTAGAATTAGTAATTGAGTTTTATAAGATTGCTGGTAACAAAGTCAGTGTAAAAATAAATTACATTTCCATATATTTAAAAATAGTTAGAAAATAAAATTGTATAAAAATAATTATTCCATTTACAATAGATTTTTAAAAAGATTTAGGAATCTTGAACAAAAGATGTTCAAGACCTTTACACAGAAAACTGTAACACTTGATAAATAATCTAAAGCATGGACTGGAAAATTCAGTGGTAATGTAATGATGCCACTTTTCCACAAATTGATCTATTCACCACAATCCCAATCTAAATTTTAGGATGATTTTCCCCCAGAAATTGAAAGCTGATTCTAAAATGTATAGAGAAATGCAAAAGGTCACAACTAGGTAAGATTTATTTAATTGAATTCTGTAGCAATGAAAATGAATGAATTATATTTGGATGCAACAATATATAAGAAAAAAGCCAAACATATATTAATACATAATGTGTGGATCCATTTATATAAAGTTCAAAACAAGCAAAACTGCTTTTTGGTGCAAAAAGTTAGATTTGGATTTGGTGGGAGGAGAGAGAAATAATAATTAGGAGAAGCATGAGGCAGCTTCTGGTTAACGTTCTATTTCTTTACCAAATGATAGAGTTGCATAATTTGTTATAATTAATTGAAGGGTATGCTTATGTGCACTTTTTATTTGTGTATGTAATACTTGAAGAAAAGAGTGCAATAAAAAGAGATTTTTTTTTCCAGAAAAAGTGAGTAATTTTACTTCTAGGAATTTATTCCATAAATATACTTGTTTGAGTGCAAAATAACTTATAAAGGGTAATCATTGTTGTATTGTTTATAATAGCAGAAGACTGTAAGCAACCTAACGGTCCATCGATAAAATTTTAGGTAAATAAATTGGGGTACACACAATAAATGTGGAGGAATTTTTAAAATTAGGCAGCTTTTTATGAATTTTCATAGATTAATCAACAAAATATATGAGGATACTTCAAAAAGTCCATGCTAACATTGTTGGGTGGGAGGGAGGGGAGGGAGGAAGGAGGGAGGTTTTGGTGATGGGCCACAATAATCAACCACATTGTATATCGACAAAATAAAAATTAAAAAAAAAAAAGTCCATGCTAATATTTGTAATATCTTTTAATTATATTTTTCCATGAACTTTTTGAAGTACCTTCACATAGCAAGGTAAAAAAATCAAGGTGCAGAATATTATTTACACCATGCAACCTTTGTTTATCTGTAATACGGTATGAACATCCAGAATACGTTTTTTAATCCCTACAAATTGATCTTTTAAAGCCAATTAAAAATAGGCAAAATAGGCTCCTGGTCAAGATGGCAGAATAGATGGTCCCCAGCATCACTGTCTCCCACAATCAACCCATTTACAACTATTCAAAAGCAACGACAGTCAAGCTGGGGCCACTAGTGCTCAGGGGAAGAGGAGGAGAGACCTATGGAATTCATGAAAGCAGGGGAAGCCACGATGAGAGAAAGAAAGGATCCCTCCCACCATTTCAAGCCCTGGCTGCTTCAAGACTGGAGCTGTTGAGCACATGGAGCAAGATCTGGCAAAAGCTGCAGCTATGCCCTTCATATGAAGTTGCTGGGAGGTGGCATGGGAGAAGAGGGCTTTGGTGGCCCTCAGGCCAGTAAGACCACTAACAGGGTTCCCATGGACACACATAAGAGTGAGGGGCTACAAACAACAGGAAAAAGAAACCACTCAGAGGCTGGTGAGTCATGCAAGGGACCATCACATGGCCTGTCCTATGGGAAGTATTTGGAGTGGGGACAGTGGGGGAGATATGCCCACTGGGTGAACACTGGGGCAAGGCATTGACAGCTGATCTGCTCTCCATTCAGCACAGGACCACTCAATGGAGACTGGTCAGGAATACAGAACTGCAGGGAGTGTGGTTTGCTGAAAAGACTCAGGCCCAGAACAGAGTTTCCACACAACCCAGAGGTACCAGACTTCATAAGACCTAGAAGTACATACAAGGTCAACCATTAAAACCTGAGCTGCAAAAAAAGCCTTCCCCAAGGAATCAGCAGCAATGAAGCAATTAGCTTAGCTCAACTATAGAGCTCAAGTGCTGGTTCCCAAAGGAAGTTCCCCCATTTTAGATGTAAGCAAAAGACAACAAATTAGTTCCAGTGCAGAGTTTAAATGGCGGGAACAGTGAATAATCCAACACAGAACTGAAAGAAAAAACGAAATACCCACAGACCAGAGGCAAAGTTTGATATTAACTAGTAAAGGTCTAACACCACCAAAGAACACCTGTAAAACCTAGAAGGACCTGGGCTCCCAAGCCAGGGAGCAGGGAGGGCTAAGTGCCTCAGCCACGCTCCCCAGACATCTGCAACCCACCCAGCGACAACCACCAAGCTGCTGCCGGAAGCATCCCAGGCTATTGAGCTGGGGCAGTGGGGAGCTGAGGGCTTCAGCCACACTCCCCTGCCATCTGTATCTAACCCAGCAATGACACAGCTGCTGCTAGAAGCTCCCTGGTCTCCCCTGTCAGAGTGAAGGGGGGACATGGGTTTTGATCATGCTCCCACTCCTTTCTCCTCTTCCCACCTTATTTTCCCTCACCTTTCCTTTCTTCTTCTCCCTCCCAACTGCTCCACAATATCTTAGAATGAGGCATGGAGCCAGGGGAAGCCAAACCCAGCTGCTGCTAGGCAAGCTGCCACCACCGCCCCAGGGTCTCGCCAGGGCCCTGAGGCATGGAGCTGGGGGAAGCCGAACCCAGCCACAACCAGGTAGAGAGCACACCAAAAACACCATTTTCACATGGGTAACCTACCATAGCCACCACAATTGCCATGGCTGATGCAAAAGTGACTTGTCTCTATAGCAGCAGTCATAGCCACCATGCAGATGGCACACCAGACTCTCAACTACATCGACACAAGGAGAGGCACCAGGAGAGTCCAAAAAAAAAGAGAGATCTTCACTGTCCACAAAGCACACTCCAGAGTTATAGAAGAAGCATCTGATTTACAATAATAGGGGAAGACTTGATCACACCTGTCTCAGTACTGGAAAGATCATCTATGCAACAAACCAACAGAGGAACAATTAATCTATCAGATGGAGAAAACAAATCTATGGTTTTCAAAGTGGGGAGGAGGAATATGGTGAGCAGAAGGGGAAAGAGAAGGATTGGATAAGGGGGCATAAAGAGTAAGTATGATTTGTAACAATGAATATGCTAATAAAAAATTAAAATAAATTTTAAAAAAATTTTTAAATAGGCAAAATATATAAATGGGCAATTTGCAGAAGAAATGTAAATGACCAAAAACATGAGAAATTTCCTAACCTTACTGGTAACAAAGGAAAAGCAAAGTAAAATAACAGAATAGCAATTTTTGCCTGTTCAATAGGCAAATTTTTAATGATTGCTAATGTTTTTTGTTAACAAGAGCATGAGGAAATAGATCCTCTCACATTCATGTATTTTATCTTTAGAAATAAAACTAAGCATAGCTTTTGACCCTGAAATTCTAATCCTACAATTTCTACAATTTCTGGAGACTCACTTATGCACAAAGTTTGTAGAAGGATGTTCCTCGCAGTATTATATGTAATAACAAAATATTTGGAACCCATGTAAATGTTTACAAATAAGAAGATAATTTTTAAAAGTTACTTTTGCACCATAGAATATAATGCAGTAGTTAAAGAACAAAGACAAGGAAATATTTCTTACGTGTATTTTAATGAAAACAAGAAAGTTGTAGAACAACTATATGCTTGTAAAAACACAGAAAAAGAGCCTGAGGGATATAAGTCAACTTTTTTTAATGGCAGTTATCTCTGTAATGGGGGATTGGTGCCAGAGACCAGCTGCAGTCGAGTTGAGGGCCCTTGAAAAAGGGGTGAGGAGTCAGCAAAAATAACAAACACAGGCAGAAACCTCGGTTCCTTTGAAGCACGTTCTCACCCTGCAGGCTGTCAGCGCTGTCGCAGCCAAAGCAGCTAAAGCAGCTGATGCAGGCTTCAGACTGAAAACAGCATTTTTATTTGTTACACAGCACGGGGGGGGGGGGGGGGTAATGTGGGCATTTTAACTACATAAACCTTTAAAATTATCAAAGCAATAGTTAAACGGAAACTTTTCTTAAAATTACATCAGTTCTCATAAAATTAATAATCCACAAGGTTAAATAAAGCTCGGTGGTCAGCCAATTCTTTCTGGTGATTATATCTGTTGTGGTCGATTAGTCCGTGACTCGCTGTTCTTGACGTTTTTCACCATAGTGTTTCTTTTCTTCTTGCCCTCGTATTAACCTTAAACTTATTACTACCAGCAAGCATAAATCATATGTCTGACTCAAAATTGAGACGGCAGCGATTGCAGTTACAAAGTGTTAAACAAACTTTATATATATTTTTAACTTTGATTTAATGATTCTCATATTTCTATAGGCAAGAACCTATTGTTCATTTGGAAAAGGAATAAAGGGTATTTGAAAAGCTTTATCATGCGTGTACTTAATATAACGGCTGTGTGGCCCAGTATAAAATGTCAAAGTGCACAGCACCATCCCTCACAAAACCAGGTGCATTCAAAATTCCATCTATAATCTTTATCTTTAGGAGGGAAAGTTGTGCATCATGTTTTTGTCCTAATATCTTACTAAGATTTTTTTATTTAACTTAGGACATCAATGAGTAACAGGGTTTCTATGCATTCTTTCTCATAAACTTAATTCTTTCTATAGTATCTTTTTCCATTAATTCCAACCATTCTCTTACCATTAATGTAATCCCCTGTAAATGACGTTTGCCAACTTAAGTCATAGTTAGGACGTCCCCTAGGAAGGTACCAAATTTTTCCTTTTCCCATTTTATAACCCATGTAACCATTTACCCAGATGGTGGGAGGAGGATGGCAATTTCTATTGTTTATTAATTTCTTCCGTAAAAACAATTGCTCATGGCTACTCATAAGGTGGGGGTTTTTTTATTAATTTTTTATTTATTTATTTATGTATTTATTTTTAATTTTATTTTGTCGATATACATTGTGGCTGATTATTGCTCCCCATCACCAAAACCTCCCTCCCTTCTCCCTCCCCCCCTCCCCCCAACAATGTCCTTTCTGTTTGCTTGTATCAACTTCAAGTAATTGTGGTTGTTATATCTTCTTCCCCCCCCCCCCCGGTTTTTTTTTTGTGTGTATGTGTGTGTGTGTGAATTTATATATTAATTTTTAGCTCCCACC
The DNA here is from genome assembly GCF_027409185.1 of Cynocephalus volans. Classification (NCBI taxonomy): domain Eukaryota; kingdom Metazoa; phylum Chordata; class Mammalia; order Dermoptera; family Cynocephalidae; genus Cynocephalus; species Cynocephalus volans. The sequence goes on along the minus strand of NC_084460.1, from coordinate 124,129,675 downwards.
AATAAGTGAGAACATGTGGTATTTCTCTTTCTGTGCCTGACTTGTTTCACTTAATATAATTCTCTCAAGGTCCATCCATGTTGTTGCAAATGGCAGTATTTCATTCGTTTTCATAAGGTGTTTTTAAAACATCCATTGGTGTACTAAATTGACTCAAAAGGGACAATTTGGAATTGTTCAATCTTCCCAGATCTTTTGTGGGATAATCTAATTTTATGACAACAACTGTTTATGTGTCATTTTTTGCATCTTTTGGAAACTCAGGAAACTGCCACGCTGACCAAAACATCAAAAGAGAAAGCAAAAGCAGCACCACTATGCCGAGGCAGAGATCTTTACAGTGAAAGCAAGTGCTGGTAGCCATGGCCCTGCCAGCAGCTCTACTTCCAGGGCCTTGCCAACTCAGAAAGGGCAGCCCAAGCTGTTCTTTTCCAGACCCCGCCATGGCGTGGACCGTGCCAGACTGGCATATAGTAGGTTAATTAAAGGACTTTCATTTCATATTTATTATTTCAATTTTTTGAGAGAATATTTTCAAATACAGTTTTTAAAAAACAGGAAGAAAAATGGGCACTGTGGCTCCAAAAAGTCCCTTTCTTAGGGGATTCAGGGGTATGAGTTTGTGAGAATCACCAGATGCCAGAAATGATTAGAAAGGCTGGACCTTTGAAAATGATCACTCCCAGCTCTCTGATGGAAAGGGCTCAAGATCCTTGCTTCTTGATGGAGAAATGATAAAGTTACATGAGAACATAAATACACAATTCCTTTACAAGACAGTATAGTAGATAAAGAGGTATCAATTTATTCAACACATTTTTATTGAATTCCTGCTATATAACAGTCATGCTTGTAGAAGCTAGATATAGAGCGATGAACAAATGAACAAAAATCCCTGTCCTCATTCAGTTTAAATTCTAGTTAGCGTTTATAATAATGGAGGTGTGTAATACACTGTGACTTGAAAATGATTCAAAAGAGTAAATACAGAAATGGAAAGAATGCAGCAAGGGAACTGAGAGAATCACATGCACAGGGAAAAAAGGGAGAGAAATCAAATTCACTGAAGGAATCTAATGAAAAGATTAAGTTGAACATTTCACTTTTATTCCAAGTATAATAGGAATTTTGTTGAGTCATCTCTTCTATTATAACTTTCATAATTTCTAGAGGATACAGAACCACAGACTATTGGTGGTTAGGCTTAGTTTGATGGAGGGCTTAGTTAGTAGAGAGCTCTGTTTCTTTAGTTGTTAAAGTAATCTAGCATAGAATTAAAGAGCCCGAATGCTAGAATCAGACTCTTTGAAACTCAAATCCTAAATTCTGCTTCTTTCTAGCTATTTAAAAAGTCATTCAAACTTCCTGTGTCTAGTTTCCTTACCTGTAAAATGAAGATGAAATATTGTTGAGAGGATAAAAGATGTTAATACATATAAAATGTTGTATCTTTTAGGCTCCCAGCAAGAAACACATGACATAATCAAAATAAGGTAATTTGAGGAGCCTTAATAAATGGAGTATTTAATGAAGGTTTTGGCAGGATATAGGGAAACAGCAAGGGATAGTGTAGTATTCCAAGGTTAGAAAGAACAGTGCTTCATTACCACTTGTCAAAGAATAACTCAAAGACATATATTAATTATTACCATATTTACTTGAATACAAAGTAAACCAGATTGATTGATTTCATCTAACAAATACAAAAAAAAAGATAATTTATAGATAAGGAAAAGGAAAAAGCAGAGAAAGAAAAACACCACACTTTCTAAACAACCAACTTTGTGTTTTTCTTTTATATGTAGATTGCTAATGAGTTAGCTGCTGGCAAAGAGACCAGTCAGGGTATTTGCTGTTGGACAGCTGTGTGAATCATGAGCTGACCCAATTTTAGTTATTTCTGGTTCCTCCAAAAGGCCTTAGCTGTTCAATTTGTGACATATGTGTAAAATATATTTTCTGTTTTATGTTTTTCATCATCATTTGGTAGTACATCCATCTGAATTATGCTAGATTTGTACCATTTTTTAATTAGAATTTCTCAATTCCACCCTTTTGGTCAAACTCAACTCCCAATATGACGGACTATGAGGGCCTGTCTCTTTATGAAGCAGATTATTAGTTGAGTAGTACCTCATGACAATGGCTCTGTAACAACATTTAATTATGTGGATATTAGACTTCAAAGGAGGGGAAAAATGTAAGAACAACCATAATTTTTCTAAGAAATTTCTAAAAACCACTTGATGTCCAAAATCCTAGTTGACCTCCATCTAACCAGAAGAATATGTCCTAAGGACCAGTGTGGTCAACTTTAGCTAACTCAGTATCCCTATTTTTTCATTGGTAATTGTTTATTATTTTGAAGAATTTACCAAGGGGCGACTGTTAAGTCAGGAACTGTGAAGAGTCTGAGATTTTCCTCTCTTACAAACTAGTAAATTAGCCTGCCACAGTTTTATATGTATATATATTGACAGGAAACAGTCCTCTGGGTTAGAAACAAAGACAGTTTATTGCTGACAGCAAAAACAGATGCTAGAGCAACATATTGCATCAGTTCCCTGAACCCCAGTCCTCACAAGGTAACATGGTGAGGGACAGATAGTAGCCTGCATGTGTAGCTTGGTGCATTACAAGAGAGGAACTCCAAATTTTAAAGATCTGAATCTTATGTATGTCTGCTGGTGAACTTTGCATCCTTCTCTCTGAAGAGAGAGACCTTATCTTTACTCTAAAATTTGAGCAAATTTTCTCTGGGGAAGAGAAGGAGAGATCTTTATTTTTACTACCCTGGAATACCAACAGGTAGAGAGACACCTCTAAGCTATACCATCTAAGGGATGTCTCCTTATACAAACATTACTAACTTGGCTGTAAATGCCTTCACTAAAAGGACCTGGTGTATGCAGAACAGTGAAATATTCATGGAGAATGGTCTACCAATAGCAACAAGATGAGGTACTTATTGTACATTTTTGTTTAGGATTAATTTAGCCAATTTGTTTATGTTAGTCTGTGAGTCCCTTAAAGCTTGAGTTGTTTTACTTGCCATTTGGGTCTGTGTTCACAGATAAATTGCAGATCTCACATTTTGGTTTTGAATTTTTTGCTTGAATAGAGATTTTTGTAAGAATCTTTGAAATCCAGTGTCTTAAACCCCTTTGGATATGTTACAATATTGGGCTTTGAATTAAATGTGAGTTACTAAGGGTTTTGCTCTGAACTTGGAAAGATAATATACCAAATTTAGGAGCTGAAAATTGATCTTACTGTTTCAGTCTGTATTTCCTAAGATCAAGGACTTTTTAAAAACATAATAAACATAGCATATTTATTAAAATAAAGAAATTACTGGTAACTCTAAGATCAAGCATTCAAATCCCTGTACTGGCCAGCCACCCCCTGCCCACAAAAAAGAAATTCAAAATAGATTCAGGATTAGTATCTACTTAACAAATCATATTAAATTTCTATATATATCCTAATAATTAAATTTCTACATATGTCTTAGTAATATCATTTATATTGTTTATTCCAAAACAGAATTAAATCCAGGATCTCACATTGCTTTTAATTTTCACTTCTTAATCTCCTTTTAATTTGAGGAAGTTCCTCAGCATTTATTTATTTTATTTTTTAAACAATTTTTTTGAAATGTACAGACCAATTATTTCGTTTAATATACCTCAACTTGAGTTTGTCTGATAGTTCTTCGTGGTTAGAATCAAATTAAACATTTTGGCAGGAATACCATAGTAATAAAGTAGTATCTTCCTCAGCTTATCATATCAGAAGGCACATCATCTGGTTTATCTTAACTTTAGTGGTGCTAATTTTGTTGCTTGGTTAAGATGATGCCTACCAGGTTTCTCCACTGTTATTTCCCTTTGTAAATAATAATTAATTTATGGGACACACTTGAAATTATGAAAACATCTTACTTATCAAACTCTTTTAGTTTTAGCATCCATTGGTGATACTCTGACTCCATTATTTCTTTTATATTTATAAATTAGTGTTCTACTGTTAAGTATAACTTCCTAACCTATATAAGTGTTTATTTGTTCATTTATTTATATATGGATTTGCATTTTATTCATTAAGATCAGTTACTGTCATTTGTTCTTGCAATGCTCAAATTGTCCCAGACTTTGCCATATGGAATGCCATGAAGATGGCTTCTGTGATTTTTTGATATTTTCCCATCTTTTTTGAGCAGTTTCTTATTTTCTGGTGTAATGAGATATTCCATGTTTATCTTGTATATTCCTCACTCTAGCCCTGGGATCAGCTTTTCTGCGAGGAGACGTGGTTCCTTTTATTAGAGAATGTTATTTAGAAACCAATATCTGTGTATAAGAGATGCTCATTGCTACTGGTGTCATTGCTTCTAGCCCCTGTCAGAACAGAGCTAGGAAAAAATTATATATATAAATTATAAATATATGTGTGTGTACACATATATATTTGTGTATGTATGAATGTTCATCAATCAGCATTCAGTCCTTTCATTGCTCAGACGTTTACCAATATATGAATACATCACAATTTATATATCCATTCTCTTGTTAATGCACATTAGGATTATATTTATTTGGAAGCTATTATGAATAAAGATTTTATGAGAATTCTTATACAAGTTTTGGGGAACATGTGTTTTCATTTCTATCAGTAAATACCTAGGATTAGAATCACAGAGTAATAGGACAGGTATATGTTTAATTTTTATAAGAAACTTACAAAAATTTTTCAAAGTGGTTATGCAGTTTACATTCCAATCAGCAGTACGTGAACATTCAGTTATTCTACATTTTCACCTATATATCTGGTGTTGTAAATCTTCTTAATTTTAGCAATTACAAAGGGCCTAAAATAATGTCTCAATGTAGTTTTAGTTTACATTTTTCTGATGACTAATTATGTTGAGCACTTTCACCTGTGTCTGTTAATCATTTGTATATCTTCCCTTATGGAGTGGCTGTTCAAATCTTTCATCCATTGTTTTTCTTTGTATTATTTAATATACTGTTTAAAAATAAATTCTGAATTCAAATCCCTTTGTTAGGTATATGTATTACTAACAATTTCCCCCAATCTGTGGCCTGCCTATTCATTTTTAATGCTGCTTTTTATGAACAGATTTAATTTTGAAGTAGCCTATTATTTCTTTTATATTTATTGATTTTGGGGTTCTTCTAAGAAATCTTTGCTTACTCCAGGTTTGTTTTCTCCCCCTAAAATTGTATAGCTGTGACATTTATATTTAGGTCTATGACTAATCTCAAAGTAATTTTTGAGTGTGATGTGGAATATGTTGGTTTTCTTTTTGTTCCACGTAAAGTTAATTGTTTCAATACCATTTGATAAAGAAAACCACTATTCCTCACTTGAAGTATTTTGGCATGTATGTCAAAAATCAAGTGTGGGTCTATTTCTAGAATCTGTACTCTGTTCCATTAATCTATACCTTTCTCTTTATGCCAGTCCACACTGTTGGATCATATTGTTTTCCCCTTTATTTTGCCTTGATTAATGTAGCTTTGTAGTAAGTCTTGAAATTGCGGGGGCTCAGGGGTGGCGGCCCCGAACCTCCCAGTAGCCCCTTTTATCCCTCTGCCACGGGATGAGCAAGAGAGGGAACCGGTAGGATTACTCCTGCCACCCTAGTGGCCAGAAGAGCCCGGGAGGAAGGTGAGTATGCTGCCTGCCTATTCAGCCCACAGAGAGACACTCAGACGCGGCAGGGGTTCTGTCAAGCAGTTCTGTTTATCTTCACACAAGCACCTGCTTTTATAAGCATATGGCAAGGGGATTTCCTAACTTCAGCCTATCATCTTAAAGGTCATGTGAACATGCATCTTGCTCTAATGCTTTGCTATTGCAATCACACAGTGAGCACAAGCTAAACTATGTCTTTCCTTGGCCACTCCCCAGCGGCTTCCATCTGTCTGTCCGTCAGTCAGGCGCCATCTTTATCTCTCCTGTCTAGGCAAATGTTTTCAACAGATTACATACACATATGTGGGTGGGGTCGTGGCTAGTTCTCTGCCCTGGGAGGAGGTGTGTGGCCTCAACGCCCCCAACAGAAAACAGATAGTAAATTTGACCTACTTTTACAAAATTGTTCTGGCTATTTATATCCAGATCTTTTGAATTCCTGTCAGGACCACAGCTGAGCTAGAAATACAACTAAACTGTCAGGTGTTAATACAGTTGATTAACACAACAGTAAACCAAAATGAAGCCTTTAATCATTGTGATGGTATAAACAAGAAGCTAAAACTGGAGAAAGGGACAACTTCCCCATTGTTCCATTTCTCTCCACCCCCGTGGGAAACAGCACACCAGTCCATGGCATGTGCATCAGTGCTGACATGGGGGTCTTCTCACTGTTGAGGGAGCTCTGAACAAAAGACTACATCAGTTTTATGGCCCATGGCATTGGCAGGGCGAGGGAGAAGGGTTGAGAGTGGAAAAGAACTGGGTACTGAGGCAGAGGATGGAAAAGTGTCTTCAAGATTTCCCCCTCCTCCCACAGTAAGGAGTCCTCAGTAGAGGTTCCTGAAGAAGACCTCTACCCAAGTCTTCAAATAAAGAGACCTAGGAAGGAAGTCTCTGAGTATGACCAACCAGAGAAGCCTGAAACCTTGACCATAACTCCCTTCAGAGACTGCAATTCATTGGCTGTGCACCAAGTCTGGTATGGGGAAGGCAGCTTTCTCCATGACACTTGCTGGGCAAAGCCTTTGTAATTGCCTGTGGACAGGGCTGAAATATCATACATAGGTGTTCATCCAGGAGCTAGACTTGTCAATTTTTATATACATTTTAAAATCAGCTTATCAGTTTCATCCAAAAAATGTTGGAATTATGATTGGGATTTCACTGAATCCATAGATACATTTGGGGAGAGTTGGCATGTTACTGTTATTAAGCTTTCTCATGCAAAAACATTGTATAGCATTCCATTTAGTTAGCAATCTGTGGTGTTTTGTCCGTTTTGGGTTGCTATGACAGAAATACTTGAGACTGGGTAATTTATAAAGAGGTTTATTTGGCTTACAATTCTGGTACACCTGCCTCTGGCCTGGGCCTCAGGCTACTTCTACTCAGCAGAAAAACAGCAGGCAGCTGGCAGGTACAAGCAGATCACATGGTGAGAGGAAGCAAAAGAGAGGAAGCAAGAGAGAGAGAGAAGGTGCTGGGCTCTCTTTAAGCAGCGAGCTCTCGTGGGAACTAATAGAGCGAGAACTCATTAATCCCCGCTCCCCAGGGAAAGCATTAATCCATTCATGAGGGATCCACCCCCATGACTCAATCAGTTTCCAACACTGCCACGTTGGAGGTCAAATTTCCACATGAGTTTTGGAGGGGACAACACATCCAAACTCCATCATGTGGTCAACCAAGGTCTGAAAATATTACAGCATTTTCAGAGAGAAAAAGACCATAATTGTTCTGCTTTATTATTAGTTATTGTTGTTAATCTCTTACTGTGCCTAACATAAATTAAACTTTATTATAGGTATGTTTGTATAGGGAAAAAAATTAATTGTGTGAATAAAAATTAATTGTACTTGTGACTTTCCAGTCTTTGTGTCTTTTATTTCTTTTTCTTGCCTTATTGCACTGGCTAAGGCCTATAGAACAATTTCAAATGGACATTCATGTTTTATTTCCAACCCTAGGGTAAAGTGTTTAATATTTTAACATTAAGAATATTGTTAGCTGCAGATTGAACAAAGATTTCTTTTTTCAGCAAATCCTAATTTGCTGAAAATTTTTATCATGAAAGGCTTGTGAATTCAGTTAGATCTTTTTACTACATCAATTAAGATGATCATATTGTTTTCCCCTTTATTTTGTTACTCTGGTAAATTAATTGATTAATTTTCAAATAAATCATTATTGCATTCTTGGGATAAAACCCACTTGGTCATGATGTATTACCCTTTTAATATGTTACTGCATTTACTATGAGAATGTTTTGTGAGGGATTTCTTACATTTATTTTCATGAGGAATATTAATTTTTAATTTTCTTTTCTTGTAATATTTTTGCCAGGTTTTGATATTAAGGTCTCATAAAATGAGTTGGAAAATCTTTCTAACACCTCTATTTTCAGAAAAAGTTTGCATAAGATTGGTATTATTTTTTCCCTAGATATTTGACAGAATTAACCAGTAAAGTCATTTGGGCCTAGAGTTTTCCTTGTGGAAAGGGTTTAAATTACAAATTCAATTTTCAAAATAGATATAGAGCTATTCAGATTTTCTATTTCTCTTTATACCAGTTGCGGTAATTTGTGTCTTTCAAGGAAAGCAATAAACAAAAAAATTGATAAGTTAAAGTGTTTTTTTAAGATACTTAATTTTGGTATAATTCATATAACTTAAAATTTACTCATTTAAGTTTATGATTCCATAGTGGTCAACTGCCAAAATAAATAAATAAAATAAATAAAAATAAAATCACTTTAAGTTTACAATTCAATTATTTTTATAAATATGCAGAGTTATCCAACCATGACATCAATCTAATTTTAGAACATTTTTGTCACACTCCACCCACCCACCCCAAAAGGATCCTTATGTCATTCTCATTCCCACCACTAGCCCCAGACAACCACTAACTTATTTTCTACCTGTATAGATTTGCCTTTTCTGGACATGTCACATAAATGGAATCACATAATATGTGGTTATTTCATCTGGCTTTTTTCACTTAACATGTTTTTTTTTTTTTAGTTTCTTTTATGTTGTAGCATGTATCAGTACTTCATTCCTTTTTATCTAAATAGCATTCTATTTTAGAGATATGCCACATTTTGTTTTCCGTTCACAAATTGATGGATATTTGAATTTTCCACTATTTGGATATTATGAATAATGTTGCTATAAACAAGTTTTTGTGTAAGACATGTGTTTTCATTTCTCTTGAAAAGGTACCTAAAATTGGAACTCCTCTGTAGTTTTCTTTGCTTGTGATATCTTTGTCTAAATTTGATATCCAGGTGATACCAACCTCATTGAATGAATTCTATCCCATATTTCTTAAAAAGTTTGTGAAAGATTGGTACTTTTCTTTAAATGTTTTATGGAATTTAACAATGAAGACATCTGGGCTTTGGTTGTTCTGGTAGAGCTACCCTGCAATGAAACTGGGAAGAGGGGAATGGGAATAGCCCCTGGCTAAATTTTCCACAGACTCCTACTATTCTTACTTAGTTTCAGAAGTTTTTCTTCAGCAAACACTTCTCAATCTGATGTATGCTTTGGGCGATTTCCAGAGTCCTAAGTAGTTGTTTGTGTCAATTTTGTCCAATTTTTATAATGCTTCTTGGGGAGACGATTTCTCAAGCTCCTTACACAGTCATTCTTGAAGTTCTGCTGGCATAAAATTTATATAACATTTTCTTATTGTCTTTCTAATGTCTGTAATATTCTCATTTCTGATACTGGTAATTTATGTCTTTTTTTCTTTTTGATCAATCTTGCTAGGGTTGGTTAATTTTATTAATATTTTCAAAGAACCAACTTTTGGCTTTGTGAATATTCTCAATTGTTTTTCTGGTTTTTATTTCATTGATTCAAGCTCTTATTTTTATTTTCAACCTTCTACTTTAAATTTATTTTCCTCTTCTTTTAGCTCTAGTTTCTTAAGATAGAAGTTTAGATTATTACTTTTATGCCTTTCTGTTCTTCTAATACAGCCATTTGGAGTAATACATTTTCCTGCAAACACTGCTTGAGCTACCTATCATAAATTTTGCCTTTTTTTTTCAATATTATTTAGTTTAAAGAATTTTTAATATTCCTTATTCCTGGGTTTTTTAGAACTGTGCTTTATAACTTGCAAATATTTGGGACTTTTCTATATACGCAATTGTTATTGATTACCAATTTAATTATGTTGTTGTGCGAAGGCATATTTTGTAATTTCTCATTTCTTTAAAGTTTATTGAAAATTGTGTTATAACCCAGAATATAATATATTTTGGCAAGTGTTTCTTGTTTACCCAAAAAATTGGCACAATTTTTATCTGGTAGCATTTCTTTCTAGCCTCAAGGACTTCCTTATCATTCTTATAGTAGAGGTATGATAGTAGTGGGTCTTCTTGGTTTTTGCACCATTGGGTGCAAATGCAGGAAGGACTATGTATTAGTCCATTTCTGTTGCTTATAGCAAAATACTTGGAACTGGGTGATTTATAAGAAAACAAAATTTGTTGCTTACAGTTTCTGAGGCTGGGAAGACCAAAGTCCAAGGAATGCATCTGGTGAAAGCCTTGGTTGTGGTGACAGTGACAGCAGAGTATCACATTGTGAAAATGATGGACCAGAGAGCACAGAGAGAGCTCGTAGTACACTCACCTTTTTAAAGCCCTCAGAACCACACCCATAACCACCATTTTTAATCCATTCACTAGGCATGGTCCTCGGAATCTAATCTCTTCTCCAAGGCCACACATTTCAATTACCATAATAGGATTTCCATCCTCTTTACACTGTCACAATGGAGACTAAGTTTTGGGAAGGCATTCAACCCAAGTCAGACTACTTATTTACAAATCAGAACATTTTATTTAGTATGGGCTTTATTCTTGTAAATTGAGGGGGTTTTTTAGGTGTTGGATTACTTATAACAGCATTTTTAAAAATTGAGGTATCCAAATAAGTTAGGAGAACTTTTTATTTTCATAGTATGTCAAAATCATGAATAATCCCAAAGGTGTATCCTATCAGCATACTAAAATAGCTATCTAAGTGTACTAAGTATAGGTAAATAAAATATATTTTTATGTTTAAACATTTTATATTATATATTTTAAATATTTTATACTGCTTATAACTATAAGATATATCTGATTTTTTTAATACATGAGCCACAATCAAGTAATATATTAGGATTGTCATTAGGGTTGAACATCAGTCAAGTCAAGATGGGACAAGTTGAAATTTTGAATGCTATTAGACAGTAACCAAAAAAATTATATTAACATAACTGTATGGAAACAGGAAGGGAAGTAGTTTAGTTGGATTTTGATTAGAGCCATATTTAACAGTTATGTTAATAACAAACATTAAAATAATTTTATCAGTGTTAATGTGGCCAGCTGACAGATGTTACATATTGTTTGATCACTACTTTAAGCAGATGAACAACAGACAAGATTTACCTATGGGTTGAGAGAAAGGTTAAACTAAGCATAAAATTTATGATCAGTTTCTTAATGAGTTAGCTCCCCTAAGATATAACCTTGTCTTTTATGCACAATGAGAAGGGTGCAACATAGTTAGAAATGTCTAGAGAGAGTTTCTGTGTCATCTATTTAATAAATAAAAAGTCTTTCATCATCTGGATGACTATCTTTTTGTCTTTTTCTTTCTTGTAAATTGTTCAAGTTACAAAATTATTGATAAATTTATTCATTTTGGTATTAAACTAAGTTCTTGAATTTAATTAAAGATCTGGACATTGTAATTTAAGCTAATACATCAAGTTCTTATGATTTGTAAAATTATAAGAATTAATCTATTTTATTCAGGTATTATGTATTATAATTTAATTTTTTAAACACATAATTTAAAAAAATTATAATATTAAAATAATATTAGAAAAAATGATAATGCTGTTAGTATATTTGCCCCAACAAATGATAAAGGAAATTTAGGAAATTAAGTATAATTAGGCTTTTTATGAGAAAATAAATGCATTGGTTATATAACTTATGACACTCCTTCCCAAAAGAACTTTCTCCAGTGATGGAAATGTTCTATACTCTGTGCTATTCAATACGATAACACTAGCCACATTGAGCACCTGAAATGAAGCTAATACAATTAAAGAATTAAATTTTAATTCTATTTAGTTGTGATTATGTTAAATTTAAAATATTACACAGAGTGCTAATATTATTTTTGCAATGTGGTAAAACTGGAAAGAAAACATAAAGGTGTTTTTTAGCCAAAATTATGAAATCAATCTAATTTTTTAAAAGCATACTGGTTATAAATGTTAGCTAACCTTTTTTCCATGTAAATATTATACCATTAGTAAAAATTTTAAGATTTATAAAAGGAAAATTTTGCTTTATATCTTGTAACCTTGTATCCTAGGCCATTAAAGAAACCTATTTAAACCTGTTTTTCTATTTTGAGTTACAGCTTCAGAAAGAAAATCAATTTCTTAAAGTACCAGCATACTTCAAGATAAGAAGTAGAAATATATTTTGAAATATTTGATTTTCACTTATTTTATGTTTATATAAGTGCTTATTATTAATATTGTTTATAAATGCCAAATAGAACAGAAGCCCACTGGACTTTTAGGGACATTATAATCTGTACTTTTAATTCCCTTTCTTCTTTGTTTAAAGAATTCTATTTATTTTTTAGTGGAAGCATATTGTTTGTATATATTTATGAGATACAGAGTTACATTTCAATATGTGTATAAAATGTGTAATGATCAAATCAGGGTAAATTCTTCATTGTAAAAATTTATTGTTTCTCTGTGATGAGAACATTTGAGCTCCTCTCTTCTAGCCATTTGAGAACATACAATAAATTTTTAACTATCGATGCCTAGCACTACTGTATACCACTAGAAATTATTTTTCCTATCTGGATGTAATATCGTATCCGTTAGCCAGCCTCTCACTGTCTCCCCTCATCCCACCTCTTCCCAGCCTCTAGTAACTGCAGTTCTATTTTATACTTCTAAAAGTTCAACTTTGTTTGTTTGTTTGTTTGTTTTTAGCCCTCACATGTGATATTTATGTTTCTGTGCCTGACTTATTTCACTTCCAGGCTCATCCATGTTGCCGCAAATGACAGGATGTCATTCTTTTTCATGAGTAATATTCCACTGGGTACATATATCACATTTGCTTTATCCATTCATCTGTTGATGGACACCTAGGTTGATTCCATATCTTCACTATTGCAAATAGTGCTGCAATAAACATGGGGGTACAGATGTCTCTTTGGTATGCTAATTTACTTTCCTTTGGATTAGTACCCTGCAGTGGGACTGCTGGATCACATCATAGTTCTATTTTTAGTTTTGGGGGGGAAACTCCATGCAGTTTTCAGTAATGGCCATAAGGAACAACACCACAGTCAAAGGTCTGGTTCCCAGTACCAGCCAACTGCCAAAAATAAATAAATAAATAATGGCTGTACTAATTTACATTCCCACCAAGAGTGTACGAGGGTTCCCTTTTCTCCACATCCTTGCCAGTATTTGTTTGTTTTTGTTGAGTCTAACAGAGCACCTGAAACTGTGTAATTTATAAAGAAATGAAATTTATTTCTTACAGTTTTGAAGTCTGGGCAGTTCAAGATCTAGGAGTCACATCTGGTGAGAGCCTTCTTCTTGGTAGTGACTCTCTACAGCAACACAGGGTATCACATGGAGAGAATGGGCTGATTAAGAGTGTTGACCTTCTCACTTGCTCTCCTATAAAGCCATCAGAACCACACCCACTACTCTGTGAATGGATCAGTCCATTCACAAACATAGTCCTCATGATCTAATCACCTCTCAAAGTCCCCACTTTTCAAATATAGTTGGATTTCCCAACCTTTTACTACTGTTACAGTGGGGATCAAGTTTACAATACATGAACTTTTGGGGGACACATTTAACCCATAGCAGCCAGAATTTATTTTTTGTTCCATTCTAACTGGGATGTGATGATATGTCATGGTTTTGATTTTCATTTCTCTGGTTATGAGTGACATTGAGCTTTTTTTTATATGCCTGCTGGCCATTTGTATGTCTTCTTTTGAGAAATGTCTATTCAGGACATTTGCCCATTTTTTAATCAGATTATTTGGTTTTTTGCTGTTGAGTTGTTTAAATGCCTTGTGCATTCTGGTTATTAATCCATTGTCAGATGAGAAGTTTGCAAATATTTTCTCCCTTTCTGCTGGTTGCTGCTTTGCTCTGCTGATTGTTTCTTTTGCTGTGCAGCAGCTTTTTAGTTTGATGTAGTCCCATTTGTGTATTTTTACTTTTGTTCCCTGTGCTTTAGAAGTCTTCTCCACAAAATTTTTGCCCAGACCAATGTCCTGGAGTGTTTTCCATATGTTCTTTTAGTACTTCTATAGTTTCAAGTCTTACATTTAAGTCTTCAATCCATTTTGAGTTACTGTGGTATATGGTGAGATGTAGGGGTCTAGTTTCTTTCTTCTACATATGGATATCCAGTTTTCCCAGCACCATTTATTGAAGAGGCTGTCCTTTCCTTGGTGTGTGTTTTTGGAGACTTTGTAAGTGATCAGTTGGCTGTAGATACATGAATTTATTTCTGAGTTCTCTATTCTGTTCCTTTGGTCCATGTGTCTGTTTTTATGCCAGTGCCATGCTGTTTTGTAGACTATAGCTTTGTAGTATATGTTGAAGTCAGGAAGTGTAATGCCTCCAGGTTTGTGCTTTTTGCTCAGGATTGCTTTGGCTATTCGTGGTCTTTTGTGATTCCATATAAATTTTAGTTTGTTTTTTTTCTATTTCTGTGAAGAATATCATTGGTATTTTGATAGGGATTGCATTGAATCTGTGCATCACTTTGGATAGTATGGTCATTTTGACAACATTAATTCTTCCAATTCATGAACATGAAATGTCTTTACATTTTCTTGTGCCCTCTTTAATTTTTTTCACAGTTTTGTAGTTTTTATTGTAGAAGTCTTTTCACCTCCTTGGTTTACTTTATTCCAAGGCATTTAATTTTTTGGAAGCTATTGTAAATGGGATTGCTTTCTTGATTTCTTTTTCCACTACTTCATTGTTGGTAGGTAGAAACACTACTGATTTTTGTATGTTGGTTTTATATGCTGCAACTTAATGGAATTCATTTATCAGTTCTAACAGTTTTTTGGTGGAGTCTTTAAGTTTTTCTGTATATAAGATTGTCATCTGCAAACAGGTGCGATTTAACTTTGTCTTTTCTAACTTGGATGCCCTTCATTTCCTTATCTTGCATGATCGCCCCAGCTAGAACTTCCAGTACTATTTTAGAGTGGTAAGAGTAGGCATTCTTTTCTTGTTCCTGTTCTTAGAGGAAAAGCTTTCAACTTTCCCCCATTCAGGATGATGTTAGCTATGGGTATGTCATATATGGCCTTTATCAGGTTGAGATACTTTCCTTCTATACTTAATTTGTTGAGGATTTTTTTTTTTCATGAAGAGACGTTGAATTTTATCAAATGCTTTTTCTGCATCTATTGAGATGATAGTATGGGTTTCATCCTTTGTTTTTTCAATGCGATGTATCACATTTATTGATTTGTGTATCTTGAACCATCCTTGCATCCTTGGGATGAATCCCACTTGATCATGTTGTATAATCTTTTTGATGTGCTGTTGAATTCTGTTTGCTAGTATTTTGTTGAGAAGTTTTGAATCTATATTCATCTGGGAAATTAGCCTGTAGTTTTCTTTTTCTGTTGCGTCCTTATTTGACTTTGGAATCGAGGTGATGCTCGCCTAATAGAATGATTTGGAAGACTACCTTTAGCTATGAGTTTTTGGAATAGTTTGAGAAGAAATGGTATTAATTCATCTTTAAAGGATTGGTAGAATTCAGCAGTGAAGCCATCCGGTCCTGGGCTTTTCTTCATTGGGAGATTGTTGATTACTGATTCAATCTTGTTACTTGTTATTGGTCTTTTTTTGTTTGTTTTCTATTTATTCTTGGTACAGTCTTGGTAGATTGTATGTGTCCAGAAATTATCCATTTCCTCCAGATTTTTCAATTTGTTGGTGTATAGTTGTTTATAAAACTTTCTAATGATTCTTTGTATTTCTGAGGAGTCAGGTGTAATGTGTCCTTTTTCATTTCTGATTTTTATTTGGCTCTTCTCTCTTCTTAGTCTAGCTGATAGATTGTCAATTTTATTTATCTTTTCTAAAAAAACAACTTTTCATTTTGTCCATCTTTTGAATCTTTTTTGGGAGTCTCTTTCATTTAGTTCTTCTCTGATCTTTATTATTTCTTTTTGGTTACTAATTTTGGGATTAGATTGTTCTTGCTTTTCTAGTTCCTTAAAGCCCACCATTAGGATGCTTATTTGAAATCTTTCTCCTTTTTTGATGTAAGCATTTATTACAATAAAATTCCCTCTTAGTACAACTTTTTCAGTATCACATAGGTTTTGGTATGTTCTGCTTCTATTTTCATTTGTTTCAAGGATTTTTTTATTTCCTCCTTAATTTCTTCTTTGATCCATTGGTTATTCAGGAGCATGTTGTTGAGTTTCCATGTATTTGTAAGGTTTTCAAAGTTTTGCTTGTTGTTATTGATTTCTAGGTTTAGTCCATTGTGGTCTGAAAATATACTTAATATGATTTCAGTTTTTAAAAATTTTTTGAGACTTGATTTGTGGACCAAATAGTGGTCTCTCTTGAAGAATGATTCATATGCTGATGAGAAGAATGTGTATTCTGCAGTTGTTGGATGAAATAAATGTCTGTCAAGTCCCTTTGGTCTATAATGCAGCTTAAATCCAATGTTTCTTTGTTGATTTTCCATCTAGATGATCTGTCCAACACAGAGAGAGGACTGTTCCAGTCTTCAACTATTATTGTATTGGGATCTATCTCTTGCTTTAGATTCAATAGTATTTGTTTTGTATATCTGGATGCTCTCATGTTGGGTGCATACGTGTTTATGATTGCTATATCCTCTTGCTGAGTTGATCCCTTTATCATTATATAACACCCTTCTTTGTCTCTTTTTTATATTTTTTGTTTTAAAGTCTATTTTACTCAGTATAAGTATAGCTATTCCTGCTTGTTTTGGGTTTCTATTTGTGTGGAATATCTTTTTCCATTCCTTCACTATTAGTCTATGTGTCTCTTTAGAAGTAAAGTAAGTTTCTTGTAGGAAGCTTATAGTTGGGTGTAGTTTTTTAATCAATTCAACTAGTCTATGTCTTTTAAATGGGGAACTCAATTCATTTACATTTAAGGATGTTATTGAAAAGTATTGCCTTGCTCCTGGCATTTCGTTAATTTTTCTCTGGTTGTTTTATATACCTTTTGTTCCTTCCTTTCTCTTTTATTGTTTATCTTTGCTGTTTGGTGGTTTTTGGTTCTAGTAAGATATAATTTCTTTCTCTTTCTCATTTGTGTATCTGCTCCACCAGTGATTTTTATTCTTTTGTGTCTTATCATGATGGTAGTTATCATTCTTTTGCTTGCAGATGTAGGGCTTTCTTGAGAATTTCTTGTAGGGCTGGATTAGTGGTGATGAATTTCCAAAGATTCTGTTTGTCTGGGAAGGACACTATTTTCCTTCACTTCTGAAAGATAACTTTGCTGGGTATAGTATTCCTGGCTGGCAGTTTTTTCTTTCATCACTTTGAATATATCATCCCAATCTCTCCTGAACTGTAAGATTTCTGCTAAGAAATTGCTGTTAGTCTGATGAGGATTCCCTTATAGCTTACTTGATGCTTTTTCACTTACTGTCTCTAGAATTTTCTCTTTGCCTTTGACTTTTTAAAATTTGACTACAGTATGTCTCAGAGATGACCTTTTTGGGTTGAATCTATTTGGGAATCTTTGGCCCCCACACCTATAAAAGAGACAGTGGGTTTCTCTGTGGCTCCTCAGCTGGAGTGGGCCATTCCCTGTGAGGTTGCTAGATATGTGGGTGGTCACCTGTGCCCATAAGAGAGATGCTGGGTTGCTCTGAAACTCCCCAGCTGGGGCCAGTGGCTATAGGTGGGATCACTGAAGCTGCAGACAGGACTCTTGTGCTTATTTGATATTCGTACATCTTCTTTGGTGAAATGTCTCAGTATATTTTGCTCATTTTAAAAATTGTGTTGTCTTATTATTATTACTAGTATTTGTGTATTCTGTACAGAAGATTGTAGTTTGCAAATATTTTCTTCCAGCCTGTGGTTTGTCATTTCATTTTATTAATGGTATCTTGTGTAGAGCAAAATGATTTAATTTTGATATCATACAGGTTATTAATTTTTATTTTACAATTTGTGCTTTTTGTGTCCCTTTAACAAATTGTTGCATAACCCAAGATTACTAAGATTTTTTTCTCTGATCCATGTTGAGTTAATTTTTGTATGCTATGGAAGGTAAAAGTTAAAGTTTATTTTTTTCCAGATTTCTTGAGATATAATTGACAAATAAAATTGTTTAAGTTTAAGGTGTACAACATCATGATTGGTATACACATGTAGTGTGAAATATTTACCACAATCAAGTTAGTTAACATATCTATCACCTCACCTTGTTACCAGTTTTATTTTGTTTTTTTCCATTTTGTAGTAAGAACATTTAAGCACTATTTTTTTAAAGCAAATTTCAAGTACATTCCTAACTATACCCACCATGCTATACATTAGATTCTCAGAACTTACTCATCTTATAACTGAAACTTTGTACGCATTGGCCAACACCTGCCCATTTCCCTAATCCCCTAGTCCATGGAACACACCCATTCTACTTTCTATTTCTGCAGGTTTGACTTTTTAAGATTCTACATATAAATGAGATCATATGGTATTTGTCTTTGTCTGACTTTTTCACTTAGAGTAATGCCCTCAAGTTTCATCCATGTTGTCATAATGGCAGGAGTTCCTTCTTTTTTATGGCTGAATTATATTCCATTTTAATTATAGCAATTTCTTTATCCATTCTTTCACCAACAGATACGTGTTTCCACGCCTTGGCTATTATAAATAATGCTGCAGTGAATATGGGAAAGCAGATATATTTTCAAGCTACTGTTTTTGTTTCCTTCAGATATATACCCAGAAGTGAGATTACTGGGTTATATGGCATTTCTATTTTTAACTTTTTGAGGAAACTCCATGCCATTTTTCATAATGGCTGTACCAAATTACATTTCCACTAACAGTGCATCCTTTCCAACACCTATCTCTTGTCCTTTTGCTTATAGTCAGCCTATCACATGTGAGATGATATCTTGTGGTTTTGACTTGCATTTCCCTGATCATTAGTGATGTTGAGCACCTTTTCATGTACCTAATGGTTATTTGTATGTCTTCTTTCGAAAATATCTACTCAGGTCCTTTGCCCATTTCTTAATCAGATAATTCATTTTTTCACAATTGGATTGTATGAGGCCCTTATGTATTTTGGATATTAACCCTTACTAGATAATATTTTACAAATATTTGCTCCCATTTTGTAGGTTGCATTTCATTTTGTTGATTGTGTCTTTTTCTGTGCAGAAGCTTTTGTGTTTGATGTAGTCTCACTTATTTTTGCTTTTGTTGCCTCTGCTTTTGGTGTCATATCCAAAAAATCATTCTAAGACTAACATCAAAGAGATTTTCCCTGTGTTTCATCTAGCAGTTTTAAGGTTTCAGGTCTTACACTTAAGTCTTTAATCCATTTCAAGTTAACTTTTTTTGTTTTTATTTTTTGCATGTGTAGATCCAGTTTTCCCAGCACCATTTACTGAAGAGATTATTCTTTCTCCATTTTGTATTCTTGGTGTCCTTGTCAAAGATTAGTTTACTGTATATGGCAGGTTTATTTCTGGGCCCTTGATTCTATTTCATTTGTCTTCATATCTATTTTATGCCAGTACAACATTATTTTAATTATTGTAACTTTGTAATATTGTTTTAAACTAGGAAGTGTGATGTCTCTACTCTGTTCTTCCTTCTCAAGATTACTTTGATTATTTGGGGTCTTTTACGGTTGCACATACATCACAGAAATTTTTTTTCCATTTCTGTGAAAAATGCCACTGGAATTTTGATAGGGATTGTATTAAATCTGTTGATCACTTTCAGTGGTATGAACATTTTAACAATGCTAATTCTTCGAACCTGTGAACATGGGATATCTTTTTTATTTATTTTTGTCTTCAATATCTTTCATCAATGTTTGTTTTCAGCATACAGTTCTTCACTTCCTTAGTTATATTTTTTTCCTAAATATTTTATTCTTTTTGATGCTATTATAAGTGGGAATGTTTTGTTGTTTCTTTTTTAGACAGTTCTTTGTTTATATATAGAAATGCTTCCTGATTCTTTATATGCCTCCTACTTTTTTATATACTGGGCATCGTGAATCTTACATTTTTGGTGGTATTTTGTTGAATTCTTTTCAATAGTGTTGGATTTTTCTTTCTGTAGGGAAATTAAGCTCTGTGGAATCATTATTTTAAAGCTTTTCTTAAGGGTGGATCCAGAAAAGCCTTTAGTCTGTAGTTAATTTATTCTGCTATTGAATGGCACCCCTATATGTGCTGTTGCATGTTTTAGGAGATCTCTGCAGTATCATTGGTAGTAACATGAAATATCCTCAGCCTTGTGAGAGCTTGGGAACTATTTAGCATTTTTTTTGTGTGTGTGGTTCTTTACCAAGTCTTGTATAGTTCACATAGATGCACGGATCCATACACAGTCAAAGTCTCGAGGGAACCATTCTGCAAATTTCTGATGTTCTCTCTCTGTGAAGCTCTCTCCTCTCTAGTACTTTGCCTCATAATTTCTAGCTGCTTTTGCAGCCTCAGTCCCTGATCTCTGTCTTCTCGATTCAACAAGACCATTGATCTCTGAGTTTCAGTTTCCTGTGTCCTAGCCTGGGAAATCTCTCCAGTCACTAAACAAGACCATTTGTAAGGTTTACCCTAACTGTTATTCTTCTCTTATCCCATCTTATGATGCTGTTGACCAAAATGTGAAAACTGTTGTTAAATATATTTTGTTCAGTTTTCTAGTATTTTAAGGTAGGAGATTAAACCCAGTCTCTTTACTGCCTTTATAACAACCACTGCCTGATTTCCCCAACTTTATGGTATATCTTCCCAATATTCTTATTTTTAACTCCAAGACAAAATATTTATTTATGGTTGCTGTCATACATTTTAGTTGCCTATTTTTTTGTCCCAGTATTGCATTTGGGAAATCTATCATGCCTGTAAGCAGAAGAAATTAGCAAATAAAAAGTTTAAAGATATTAATTTGCTATAATTTATGGTATGTATAATATTGCATCTACTTATAATAATACTAAGATCAATTCTTCCTTTACATGGAAAATTTCAAAATATTTTAAAACCAATTTTTTTACTTAATGCTCATAAAAGCCTTGTGAACTAGATAAATGTAGTAGTATAATTCTTGCTATAAAGTAAAGAAATTAAGGCTCAGCAAGATTCATTAATTTTTCCTCAAGTCACATGACCTATACATGATAGAGATGGAAATCAAACCAGAACTTCTGACTTTTGTAACAATATTTTTTCCAGTTTCCAGTGTCTGTCTTACTGGAAGATGTAGAACTCTATGTGAACTGGCAAAACCTCTGAATGGGTAGAAGTTTTTGTTTTATTTTCTTTTTTATGGTGGGTTGAAAGAACTGGATTGAGAGTAAGAAGATGGTTTGTAAACCAGATTTAATCTAAGTACTGCAACAGCATAGAACTTATATAAAACAAGCAAAACAACATTCTTACAACTAGTATATATTTAGATTAGGAAGCAAAAAGCACAACTTAAAATTGTTCAGCCAGAGGACAGGTTGTAAATGGAGAAAAAAAGAGATTTAATGTATGCCTTGAGGTTCAGGTGACCAGAATGACTGCTTAGGAGAGCTGTTTTATGATACAAAGTCAGTCTATCCTGTATAAAGGCAAGGCATCCTTCCCAACTTTACACTAATCACTGCCCAACCTCCCCAACCCTAAGACATTACTTTGCAAAAATCTTCTTTTTAATTAAAAGATAAAAATAATTATGCTTGTAATATATTCTAGTTGCATATTTTTTTCTCTCTCAGAGTTGCATTTGGGAACTGCAATGGGTTGGCTGTGGTGGATTTTATACAGAAGACAGTACTGTTAAGCATGGGGACCATTGACCTATATAGATCAAGTGACCTATACCAGCGACAACCACGGTCTCCTCGAAAAAACAAGCAGTTTATTACAGGTAGGAGATAAAACAAGATGGGTTATGAACTTAATTTGTTCATCTGTTTTTTTACTTTTAGATTTCTTGTCTTTCTTCTGTGATGCTATTCAAATACATGGCAATATAAACTTAATATAATTTATACTATATAAGTAAAATGAATTGGTCAGAAATATAGTGTGAATCATTGAAAGGGCAAGGGAGGTGATTAAACTTCAATTTGCTTGAAGTTAGAAAGCATCTCAAGTTTCTTAAGTTAATTCCAATGAAATAATAGAAAATAAGAAACTGTCAAGGGTAAAAATGCTACAAAAATCAGGGCTTTCTAGTTGAAAAAGCTGCTTGTAATAGTTGTATTTAAACAGGTTAACTTTCTTCTATGTATCTGACCCCTATAAAAAGATAATTTAGGTCATTCACCAATTTTAGTTTTTTAAATTAACTCCATATTATAGCTGTCACCTACTCTTATTAAATGATGACTTTCTTGAAGGTATTTTCACAAATGCAATAAACATTATTCATCAACATTTTTTAAAAATGCTATGAAAGATGGCATTTTTCTTGGCAGGACCAATACATTTATTTAACTATAAAAGAAAACAAGGTTAATTAGGAAATAATGCCAAATTTTAATATGCCAAATTATCCAAAGTTTTACTGAAATTTCAGCATACCTTCAGTAGTAGTTGGCTTTATAAACACTGCCAAAATTTTGTGTATTTTCTGTCAACTGAAATAGTTTAGTTGCTAAAAAGTTAGTAAAAAAGTTTGCAGATGGAAATGCTTCTATAGTATAATGTTTTATTTTAAACAATTCTTTTAAATTTCTACTTTGTTTTTTGATAAATAATCAGTTGAATATTGGAGGCTTTACTAAACATACCCATGAAAAGAATATTATATAATAAAAAATAAAAGGGTACATAATGATAGGTGTTATTTTTCCAAATAGTGGGTGTGTGTCAAACTTAACATTTTAATGTGATAGTAAATAAATTTCCATTTTGGACTAATACAACTTGATATCTTGAAATTCTACTTCTTTGTTAAACTTCTGTGTCACTCAATCCTTTCCTAATTGCTAGTGTAGACTCTTTTCAGGGGCACAAAATTTCTCCTTCAGAACCTGAGGGGTTTTTTGTTAGGGATCTTAACTTTTAGCAACATTTTAGGAGTGCTGGAAATTTCAAATTCTGCAGTTCTGCCTCTACCACTACTGGCTTTTGAAAGGAAAGCAGAATAAGAGAAATTGTGCATACATATTTTCTTCATGATTGGGAAGGTGAAGGTTGATTTCTGAAACTTCATGGACACTAGAATAAGAAGTTAATGGGTAGGAGGCACTGTTTGCAAGGCTGAAAGTAACAATTCAGTCAGAAAAGCTGTGGACCCTATGATGGTATCTAAGTTATTTGCTAGATATATTAAGAGGGGTGAAAAAGTATATATTTTGACAAAGGTAATACAATTGTTATTTAAACTTGTTAATCCTCAATAATTATGATTCAAGCTTAGAATTTGTATGATTTTAAAATTGGGAAAAACTGTGATGAAGTCATAAACTCAGCTTGTATTTAGTGTATAAGATAACTACAATGAGTACTCAGTTTACATTATAAAAATAAAGTATTAAAGACTAAAATCCCTAAGCTTTCTTTTTAATTACTGAAGAATTATATACAATCATTTTTATATTAATGAAGTAATTTATACATATTATTTACAAGCCAAATAAGTATACTATGTAAAAACATACAAGAAAAATATTCCATCTATTTTTAAAAAGATATTTGATTAAATAAAATTGCTACAGCATTCTCATCATTCATCTATCACTTCTTACTTTCTAATTGATTTATTTTTTAATATCTCCTCCTTAATTTGATTACCTAATCTTGCTGCAATTTCTCCATCTTGGCTGTTCTAGATTCTGGTATGATATCACTTCCTTTCACTTTAGACTATTTTTCTTTCTTTCCTCTGCCTGCTGCTGATGCTGGTGTTCTGGCATGTTCCAAAGACAACTTTTGCATGCGTGGGCTGTCTAACTTTTATCCTGATTTAACGAAACGGATCCGTACTTCCTATCAGAGTAAGTTATATAAAGGTTAGGCAAATAGCTTTTTTAAGTTATAATGCTTGAGTTAAATCCATATATCAGTGCTCAGTAATGTGTTTTTTAAAACACATTCAGCATGCATGCAAATTTTTGTTTTGTTATGGAAATGCAACCTGATAATTTTGATAAAAATTATTATACAGATATTTCAAATCATTATTGTCATGTATGTACCCATTCACTTATACCCATTGTTTCAGTGTTATTTTAAACCATGCAGACCATGTCCATTAGTTCAAGGGTCAGTGTCTTTTGTTTTGAGGTGGAAGAGCCATGATGTCCTTGAAAATAATAAACCTGATATACCAGTATCAATAATGATTCAATGCTTTCTTGTTTTGGAAACCTTGGGCTTTTTACTATTTTATAATATTATTCTAAGTAGGGTCACAATATTTGCTCCTTTTAAGTAATTATATTTCTTGGAGATAACTAAATATTTCTAATTTCTGACTTTTTTATGAAAATGGAATGCACAAATGCACATTTCTTAGTGATTTTAGGTACCAAACACTGTGAGGTAGGGGAATTAAGGTCACAAATAAAAAGGTGAATAATAGTAACATTTACTACAGTAACAAATGCAGATTTGAATATGACCAAAGTAAGCAATTCTAAAAACTGATGCAGAAGGGTTGGGGAATGAGGGTGTGTGTGACTGGAAGTGTCGATGATAGTAGTGCTGTTATGGAGAAATATTTATTGATATAAAAAAATGCTTACAATATGTGTATTAGTTTGTTTTCTGTTGCTCAGAATTGAATACCTGAAACTGGATAATGTATAAGAAAACAAAATTTATTTCTTATGGTTTTGAAGACTAGGAATCCCAACATCCAGAGAATATATCTGCTGAGGGTCTTCTTCTTTGTGGGAACTCTACAGAGTCCCATGGCAGCTCAGGGTATCACATGACAAGGGCTGGGTGAGAGCACTTCATAATATGTTCCCTTGTTGTCCTTACAAAGCCACCATTCCACATCTATGACAACCCATTAAGCCATAGTCCTCATAATCCAATTACCTCATAGAGGCCTCACCTTTCATCACTGCCACATTGGAAATCAAGCTCATGTCATTCTCACATACAAATACATTAATTCCATCCCCATATCCCAAAGTCTTAACTCATTCCAGCACAAACTCAAAAGTCCAAAGTCCAGAGTCCCATCTATGAAATCAAAACAAGTTATCTACTTCCAAAGTACAATGGTGGGACAGAAATAAGATGAACCCTCATTACAAAAGGGAGAAGAGAGCCAAAAGGAAGGGGTAACATGTCCCAAGAAGTACAAACCCAGCAGGGAAGTCAGCCATCATTAAATAATAAAAATGGAGAATAATCTCCCTTAACTCCATGTCCAGGTATATGCTGGTGTAGGTGTTGGGCCCCCAAGGTCTCAGCCCATGCTTCAGGTCTCACAAGCTGGTGTTGCACACTGGTAGCTCTACAATTCTGGGTCCCAGTGGTGGTCCCACTCTGATGGTTCTAATAGGCATGGCCTGGTGGAGGTTCTCTGCTACAACTGTGAGCCCATATTTCTAGTAGGCATTGCTCTACTGGAGGCTCTCTGCAGTGACTCTGCCTGCATGGCAAAACTCTTCCTAGGCCCCCAGGCTTTTCCATACATCCTTTGAAATCTGGGTGGAGGCTGCTCTGTCTCCACAGCTATGGCATTCTGTAAGCCTGCAGACTTAACATCATGTGGACACTGCCAAGGCTTATGACCTCTATCTTCTGAAGCAGTGGGTCCAGCTGCATCTACAGCTATTTAAGTTACAGCTGGGGCAGCCAAGGAGTTTCATGCCAGAATTCAGGGAGCAACATCTAGAGGTGTCCCTGAGCAGTGAGCCTGTGGAGAGTACCTTGGGTCTGTTCCTTGAAACCATTCTATCTTCCTAGCTCTGGGCCTGTGATAGGAGGGACAGCCTTGAAGATCTCTGAAATGCCTTCAAGGTCTCTCTTCTACTCTCTTGATGATTACATTTCTCTGTACTGATCTCCTTAGCAGATGGTCACTCAGCTACACACTTGGTTTCCTCTCCTGAACAAACTTTTTCACTCTTTAGATGGCCAGGCTGACAGTTTTCCAATTTTTTACCCTCTGCTTCTCTTTTAGTTATAAAATCTGGCTTTATGTGATTTTTTATTTTTATTTTGTGCCATACGTCAGTGTAAGCTGTAAGAGGTAACCACACAGCTGTCTGAATGCTTTGCTGCTTAGAAATTTCTTCTGCCAATACCTGGTTCTCACTCTTAAGTCCCTCATTCCATTAAACCCTGGGGCATGTACACAATTCAGCCAAGTACTTTACCAGATCATAACAAGGGTGACCTTTGCTCCAATTTCCAATAAGCTTGTCCTCAATTTCATCTGAGACATCCTCAGAATGACCTTTGCTATCCATATTTCTATCAGCTTTCTGGTCACCACCATTTAACCAATCTCTATGATGTTCCAAACTTCCCTTGGTCTTCTTGTCTTCTAAACCCCCACCAGCGTGTAGGCATTTTCTAACCTGCTCCTCCAAATTTTTCCAGGCTTTTTCAATCATGCATTTCCAAAGACACTTCCACATTTTGGGCCAAGCCCGTGGCACACTCAGGAGAGTGCGGGGCTGGGAGCGCGGCAATGCTCTCACCGCGGGTTTGGATCCTATATAGGAATGGCCAGTGCACTCACTGGCTGAGTGCCGGTCATGAAAAAGACAGAAAAAAAAAAAAAAAAAGAAAAACCTCCATTTGGGCTGGCCTGTGGCTCACTCGGGAGTGTGTGGTGCTGAGAACACCAAGGCCGCGGGTTCGGATCCTATATAGGGATGGCCGGTTAACTCACTGGCTGAGTGTGGTGCTGACAACACCAAGCCAAGGGTTGAGATCCCCTTACCAGTCATCTTTTTAAAAAAAAAAACAAAGACACTTCCACATTTTGAGGTATTCACTACTACAATACTCCATTTCTCATTACAAGTTTTCTGTATTAGTTCATTTTTGGTTACTTAGAATAACTGAAACTGGGTAATTTATAAGAAAATGAAATTTATTTCTTATTATTTTGGAGGCTGGGAATCCCAAGGTCCAGGGGGCATACCTGGTGAGGATGTTCTTCTTGGTGGGGACTCTACAGAGTCCTGTGGCAACACAAGGTATCATATGATGAGAGCTGGGCAACAGTGCTTCTTAACATGCTTCCTTGCTTTCCTTATAAAGCCAGCATCCATACCCGTGATAATTTATTAAAGCATTCACCCTTTACTTCATGAATGGATTAATTCATTTATGAGAGTATGGTCATCACAATTCAATCACCACATAAAGGCACCACCTTTCAACACTGCCACACTATGAATCATGCTCCCACATCATCTTTGGAGGAGACAAACATTTAGACCATAGAATATGTAAACTATATATTATGTGAATAAAAAGCAGGTTGATTAGCAATGTATTGAAGATAGCCTTTTTTATATAAAGTATACATATATGTATATACACATATATATACACACACTCACATACATATGTTGTTTGTAACCTGAATTTCTTCAGACCTCACTAGTTCCTAGGTACTAATGGAATCACATCAGCTATAAAACCTAAAATTTTACTAGCTTAAGGAACTTCCCTAGCCTAGGGAAGTCAGTCTCTGTGAAATCTTTAAAAATTTTCTGGGAGTGCCCAGAGGGTGACTTTTGCTCATATATATTCTCTGGTTTTCTATTCTAGCAGAGCCCTCCCTTTTGGGATGCTTTCCACTCTCTCTGCTACTGGTACCCTGTGTGTGAGAACACTGATGTCTATGTTGGCTTCTGCTGCTCCTGAAACAGAAAGTTATTAGATGCTATGATATTTCTTCACATCTGAAAATTATATGAACTTTTAGTTTCCATAATAAAGTTTTACGTAACACAGCCACACTCACTTCTTTACATGTTGTCCATGGCTGCTTTTACACTATAATGGCAGAGTTGAGTGGTTGCAACAGAAATCACATGGTCAACAAGACCTAAAACATTTACTATTTTGCTCTTTACATAAAAGAGGTGCTGATCCCCATACCCTACATCATTCTTTCACACCCACCCTGCACCACATAAAGGATTTCAGCCAAAGCCTTTCCCATAGTTTCCTTATGGTTTAACACAGATTCATACTTCTGAATCCTAGTTTAGCCTTCCAAAGGTGGAATGCCTCTACATCTTGTGTGTGTGTGTGTATGTGTGTGTGTGTGTGTGTGTGTGTGTGTGTGTGTGTGTGTGTGTGCGCGCGTGTGCGCGTGCGCATGCTTGTACATGGAGATAGAAAAGTTTCTGGAACATGAGACTGTGGATTTTATAAATTTCTTTTTTAGCTTTACTGTATTTTCTAATTTTTCATAATAAACATATAATGTTTTTACAACAAGAACAGAAATTGCAGACTTTGTTGGAGCAGAAGCATCTCTTAGTTCATCAGAATTCTACAGTACTAACCATTATGTAAATGTTAAAGAAGTTCTGAGAAATGCTTAATAATCTTATATTTTCTTCAGAATAAAAAAATCAAAGCTTTTAAACCTTCATTTAAAATATAATTTTAAATTATATTTTAAAATGGTCCTCTAAAATATAATTCCTATCTACAACTTCAAATGGATTTTCTGCTACTCTTCTATAAAAACACTCCCCTAAACCAAGTGTTTGTATCTTACTACACTTATGATTTACTTATATCATCCCCTTTCTGGAAATGTGCTGCTCAAATTTCACTTCCTATAGTGAACTTTTCCCGCTACCATTAGAACCTTGTGCCAATTTCTTTTTAAATGCTTACAATGCCTACAGTGTACAGGCTTGTACACAGTAGTGTCTGAACCATTTAGTTGGCACCTAGATTTGTTTGTATGGCTACTTATTTTTATGCTTGTGCTCTACCTTTCCAAATGCATGGCAAGAATCTGAAGACCATATCTATAGTTCTTTATATCCCCTATACCCAGCACAAGTCATGAGCTCAGTAAATAAATGATGATGACAGTAGGATAGCACCAGGCTCTTTTCTCTCACGTGAACAGCCAGGGGACTTTTCAAATTTGACAAATGAGGGAAGAAACAGCTTCTGTAGTTACTAGGTTCACTGGAAGTTTGCAAAAGTAATCATAGTTTCTTCTAACCAGAGACCTAAATTGTTGAGACAGAAGTAAAATCAAGCCCTTAGAAGGACATAAAGAGATCCTTCATGTCTCTACCAGTGGGCTCCATGAGGGTTCAGATAAACCCTGGGATTTGAAATCAGATTTCCTAAAGTCTCTTGATGATCAACATCATATATTGTGAAAAGGGACTGATTCTTTTATGACTTGAAGGTATATCCTGGAATTTGCTTTTAAAAATAAATTTTATTAAAAATTGGCTTGAAGTTTAACTATTGGTTATGTTTCTGTAGTTTCACTTTGTTATAAGAAAGACTATGCAGCCTTTTCATGAATTGTTTCCTGACTTTCAGAAAAGCATATCTGCATTGTTCATATTTGTGGAGAAAGAACCTATGTCTGCTGAGTATTTTACTCTAGGATTGTTCTAGGCAATTTGACTTAGTGTTATATTATGGTCATTATAACCCTTTAAAGTAGATTGATATTTATCAGTATATTCTTCTATAAATGAGAAAATTGAAGTTGAGAGATGAATTAGTCCCTCAAATTCACACAGAATAAGTGGGAACTATGCCTTCCTGATGCTAAAGTGGATCCATTTGCTTTCCAGTGTATGATCCTGTGTCTCTAATTGTTTCTTAAAGTTTAGAGTACATTAGAAACCAAATACATTATTCTATAATAAGAAACCACTTTTTTCTTCCCAGTTTTTACCCACTACCAATGAAATAATATATTCAAAATGAAATAATTCAATTTTTTTTACATATTTAAAATGATGAGATGAGACAAGGTGCTTCCTGAAGGTCCCTTATGTTTCTAAAAAAAAACTATCATATTTTATTATATTATATCAATTTTTCTCTTGAAGTGATGTCACATTCTATTTTGAAGCTTATCTTTCTTATTTCTGGAGAAACATTTTTTTTTTAATTTATTTTATTTATTGAATCAAAATTGATTATACATATTTTGGGGGTTCAACATTGAGATATGTTGATCAAATCAATATTACTAGCATATATATTGTTACAAATCGTAATTATTCTTTATGCCCCTTGTCTAATCTCTCCCCATCCCCCTCTCCCTCCCTGCTTCCCCCTCTAATTACCCTAGATCTCTTTCTTCTCTCCTTCAGAAAGAATAATGGCTACTCTGTTAGTTTGTTGCCTAGATGAACTGTCCAATCCTGAGAGGTGTGATCAGGTCCCCCAATATCATCATAGAGCAGATGCTTCTTCTGTCACTCTGAAATGGGCTTTGTGGAGAGAGACATCCTCTTCTTTATCTCTGCTGGTGACTCTCCTTGTGTCAACTCCAGTGGTTGGCAGACCATCTGCATGGTGGTTGTGGCCTCTAGCCACTTTTGCAGCAGCAATGGCTATTGTGGTGGCTGTGGTGGGCCACCCACATGGAGGTGATGTTTTTGGCATGCTCCTTGGCGCTGTCGATGTGCCTGGTTGTGGGGTGTGTCTGGTCCCCGTCTCCATATCTTGGATCCCTAGGTGGGCCCCAAGGCACTGGCATGGTGTGCCTGGTTGTGGGAGTGGGGTCTGGTCCCCTTCTCCATGCCTCGGATCCCCAGGCAGGCCCTGAGGTGCTGGCACAGTGTGTCTGGTTGTGGAAGGGGGGGTCCAGTCCCCTTCTCCATGCTTTGGGTCTCTGGGCAGGCCCCAATGTGCTTTCGTGGTATGCCTGGTTGTGGGATGGGGGTCTGGTCCCCTTCTCCATGCCTTGGGTCCCTGAGTGGGCCCCGAGGCACTGGCAGTATGCCTGGTTGTGGCAGTGGGGTCAGGTCCCCAGCTTCAAGCCTCCAATTCCCAGGCAGGCCCCAAGGCGCTGGTGGTATGCCTGGGCCTGAACTAATTTTTTGTCCTTTGCTTACTTCTAAAATGGGAGAACTTCCTGTGGGAACCAGTACTTGAGCTATGTGGTTGAGCTAAATTGCTGCTTTGCTGCTGTTTCCCTAGAGAAGGCTTTTTGTGCAGCTCAGGGTTTAATGATTGACTTTATAGGTACTTCCGGCTCTCCAGAGACCCTGTGGATCTGGGATGTATAGAAACTCTGGTCTGAGCCTGAGTTTTTTCATCAAACTGCACCCCATGCAATTCTGCATTCACAACCAGTCTCCTCTGAGTGGTCCTGTGCTGATTGGCAGGCAGGTCGGCTGTCCTTGCTGTGACCCAGTGTTCTACCGGTGGCCCCGTCTCCCTCACCACCTGTGTTCCCATGGGACGGGCCGTACACCAGTCCCTTGCAATGACTCACTGGCCTCTGAATGGCTGCCTTTTTTCAGTTGTTCTGGGTCATCGCTTCTGCAAGGGTCCACAGGAGCCCTATTAGTGGTCTTGCTGTCCTGGGGGCTGCCAAGGCCCTCTTCACCCCTGCTGCCTCCAAGTAACTCCATCTGAAGGGCACAGCTGCAGCTTCTGCTGGCTCCTGCTCCATGCGCTCATCAGCTCCGGCTTTAAAGCAGCCTCAGCCCAAAATGCTCAGAACAGTTTTTTCTCTCTCTCATCGTTTTTTTTTTTCTCTCTCTCTCTCTCTCACCTTCATGAACTCCATAGGTCTCTCCTCCTCTTCCCCTTAGTTCCAGCAGTCCCAGCTTGGCTGATGTTACATTTTTGTAGTTGTAAATTGGTTGATTTGTGGGAGAGAGTGACTCTAGGAACCATCTATTCTGCCATCCTGACCAGCCTGCCCTTCCACAACTGGAGAAACATTTTAATATCAATCTTTTCCTGGGCTCTTTCATTGGTTACCTTATAACCTAAGTTAGGCTGCAAAGAGTTGCCTTCTCTAAATCTTTAAATTGTCATCTGCAAATCTTTCACATCACAGAATAATAAAATTTATAAATGAAAGGAAACTTTCACATTTTAAAGATTATGATATGTGGAAACAATGAAATGCTTTGGAAAGAACAATAGACATATGGTCAGAAAATTTAGATCAAGTTTCACCTTTTCTACTTATTAACTACTTATTACATTTGTAATCTTAAACAAGACATTTAATCACTCTGAGTTTCTTCTTCTTATATATATTGTAAAATCATAATTTGTACCTCCCTTAGAGAGTTGTGGAACTTTTCTGGGTTCATGTTCGTAAAAACACATCTATAAATATTAGATATTATTATTATTATTATTATAAAAGATGAAAGCAAGCCACAGAGAGATTAAATAACTTTTCCAGAATCATAACCAACCTACGAAAGACTGAGGGCTAAAACTCAGTCTGCTGCTTCATTATCTGGTGCTTTTTCTACTTGTGATAATGACAGAAATTTTGCTAGTTAAAAATGGATAGTATGCCATTTGAATCAAAGGAAGTTTGAAAAGTAGGCTTAAGCTACAGTACTGTCTGAAAGATTTGCTTGTGCATCAATTTTGAACAGGGAGTCCTTTAGAGAGTCTCAGGCCTATCTATGGATATTTCCTCTCTTTCACTGAATGATTTTTTTCAGAGTGTGGGAAATAATAGCAGATCCTGAAAACACAAATTAGAAAAACAGAAGAAATGAAAGAAAGGGGGAAGGTAAGAACAAGAGAGAATTAGCAAAGAGAGGTGAATAAATAAATATTAAAAAATAAATGGAGAGAGTTAAGAATAGGAGAGAAGTAAAACAAAGAAAGAATAAGAAAAGAAGAGGCTAGCCAGTTAATTCAGTTGGTTAGGGTGTGTTGCTGATAACACCAAGGTCCAGGATTTGATCCCTGTACTGACCAGCCACCAAAAAAAAAAAAAAGAAAGAAAGAAAGAAGAGAGAGAAAGGGAGAAAAGAAAAGAAGGAATGCCTCAAGGAACAAAAATCAGCAAAAATTATGTTAAACAACAAATGGGGGGAAAAATCCATTCATTCAAATGATATTTATTAAGCATCTCCTGTGTCAAACATTTTCCAGGCATTAAGAGTACAGTGATGAGTGACAATTGTGGTCTTTTTCTTCCATTTATAACAGACAATATATACTATTATAATTGAAAAAAG
Source organism: Cynocephalus volans (assembly GCF_027409185.1). Classification (NCBI taxonomy): domain Eukaryota; kingdom Metazoa; phylum Chordata; class Mammalia; order Dermoptera; family Cynocephalidae; genus Cynocephalus; species Cynocephalus volans. The sequence continues at coordinate 124,096,492 of NC_084460.1, read as the reverse complement.
ATGACAAGGTTGTAAAAGAGAAAATGAGATAAGGGGGTAAAGGTGAATCTATTTTTGAGAGTGTTGTGAGGAAAGGGACTACCCAATGAGGAAACTTTTTTTTTTTTTTTTTTTTTTTTTTTGTCTTTTTCGTGACCGGTACTCAGCCAGTGAGCACACCAGCCATTCCTATATAGGATCCGAACCCGCGGCAGGAGCGTTGCTGCGCTCCCAGTGCAGCACTCTCCCGAGTGCGCCACGGGGTCGGCCCCAATGAGGAAACTTTTAAGTGAAGCTTTGCAAGTTAAGAAAGGACCAGTCAAAACTTTGCATTTCTACTTCCAACCAAGATAAAACAGGCATCAGATTTAACCTCCTGCCTGAAACAACCAAAAAATAATAATAATAACCTCAGGCAAGAGAAATGAAACAATGGTTTTTAAGACACAGGACATCAAACTAAAAAGTGATCTCTGACAGATAGTAAACCAAAAAAGTTAACCCTACAGTCACACCCATTTTCTACCCTGGGAGAGTTTATAAACTGTAGCAAAGGGAGAGGAAACCCAGGAGAAAACCAGTCAGCTTCCTGAGATGAGAGACCAAATGAGAAAACAAAGCAGCTATAGCTCTCGAAGGAAGAATACCAGAGACCTACAGCTTCTTCCTCTAGCAAAGTTCTGATCAGCATACATATGATGAAACTCCTAAGGGACAGGAAAAGAACCATCTGAAAGGATTAAAGGAAGCAGTGCCCAACAATCAAATAAAGGAAGTAGTGCTTATTCCCACCAGCCAGACTAGAAAAATTTATTATTCATATCAACTTCCATTCAGCATTGTACTGGAGATTCTAGCCAGTGCAATCAAGCAAGAAAAAGAAATAAAAGTTATGTAGATTGGCTAAGGAGAATTTAAATAGACTTTATTCACAGATAACATAATTATCTATGAAGAAAACCTAATGAAATCACCAAAAAAAAGCTACTGGGATTAAAATGTAAGTTTAACAAAGTGCAGAAAATTGATTGTATTTTTATATACCCAAAACAACCCATATAAAATTTAAATTTAAAAATGCCATTCATAATAGCAACAAAAATATAAGCACTTAGCCATAAATGAAACCACAGATGTGAAAGACCCACATATTGAAAACTAAAAAACATTGCTGAGAGAACTTAAGATGACCTAAATAAATGAAGAGTTACACCATTGTCATGTTTCAGAAGACTTGATATTATTAAGATGTCAATTCACTTCAAATTAATCTATAGTGTCAATGCCTGATCCCAATAAAAATTCAGCAGACAAACTTATTCTACAGTCCATGCAGAAATGCAAAGGATTTAGAGTAGCTGAAACAGCTTTTGAATAGAAGAAACATGTTGGAGAGCCAACACTACCTGATTTCAATACTTATTTAAAAGCTAAGGTCCTCAAGACAGTGTAGAATTGTAGCCCAAAGATAAATATGTCAGTGGAATTCAATACAGACTCCAGAAATAGACCCACACATATATGGGCAACTGGTTTTCAACAAAGGAACAAAGGAAATTAACCAGAAAAAGAATAGTCTTTCCTACAAATGATGCTAAATAATTGGATACCCTTGCATAAAAATTTTTTTGGTCCATACTTTGTACCAAACTTTAAAAAATTATCTTACAATGGATCATGAGCCTAAATTTAAAACCTAAAACTATAAATCTAAAAAAAAGAACAAAAATAATTTTTGTGAACTTGAGTTAGACAAAGATTTCTTAGATAAGATACCAAAAACATGCTCCATAAAAAAATATGGATAAATCAGACTTCTTCAAAAGTAAAAATTTTTGCTCCTCAAAAGACATTTATGAGAATGTAAAGTTAAACTACAGACTAGGAGAAAACATTTGCAAACCATATATCTGATAAAGGACTTCTAGAATATATAAAAAATTCTTGAACCTCAATAATAATAAAAAAAAAATCCAACAAAAAATGGGCAAAAACTTTAAATTATCCACTCACAAAAGAAGATACAGAGATGATAAATAAGCATGTAAAAAGATACTCAACAATATTTGTCATTAATAAAATGCAAATTAAACTACATTGAGATATTATTATACATCCATTAGAGTGGCTAAAATTAAAAAGACATCATACCAAGTGTTGGCAAGAAGGAGAAGGAACTCAAACTCTCTCACACTGCTCTGAGAATGTACAATGGTATAACTATTTGGCAGGTTCTTAAAGAATTAAACATACACTTACCACATTTTACTCCTAGTTATTTATTTACCCTAGACAAAAAAAAGCATATGTTTATACAAAAACATACATAGCAGCTTTATTTGTGATAGTCAAGACTGAAACATCCCGAATTTCCAACAGGTAAATGAGTAAACAAATTCTGGTATATCCATACAATGGTACACTACTCTTGAATAAAAACAAATACCCTATTGATAATGCTACAACATGGATGAATCTCAAATAATTATGCTGATTAAAAGAAATTGGGGGGGAAAAAGGGTACATACTTTGTGATTCTATTTACATAAAATTCTAAGAAATGAAAACTAGTGCATAGTGACAGAGAGCAGGTCAGTGATTGCCTGGAGATGGGAAGGGGCACATCAAATGGGGAGGACTAGAAGGGAGTGTTACACTATACACTATAAATATATCAATTAAACCTCAATAAAGCTGTTCTTAAAAAAAGAACTAGCCACAAGGAAAAGCAGGGAGCAGCACATTCCAAGCAGAGTGAACAGCTTATAAGAAGGTTCTAAGGTGGTAAAAGACTTAACTATCATCTAGAAGTAGAAAGAAAGCCATGGAGGCTGGGAGTATAGTGTGTGAGAGGAAAAGTGAGTTAAGATTTTGTTGTAGAGATGAACAGGGACAAGGTTATACAGCTTCTGAAGAAATTCTCTTAAAGTTTAAACAGGGAATAGTATGTTTTGATTTATGCCTTAAAATATTATCCATACTTCTGTGTGAAGAAAATATTGGGGCCATAAAAGAAAGAAAGCTGGTATTGTACTTCAGGTAGGAGATGAAGGTGGCCTTGACAGAAGTGATAGCAATGCTGTTGGAGGTCAAAGGATAGACTCAAGAATCATTAGCACTAACAGAACTACTAATTACAATTCAATATGTCAGATAAGACAGTGTAATCAAAGATTATTCCGAGATTTTGGCTCGAGCCACTGATTAGGTCATAGTATTATTTACAAAGATGAGGAAGCTTGAGGTGGGGATGGGGGAGTAGGGGGGTGGTAGGAAATAAAGAGTTCATTTTAGACTGCTAAATGTTGTCTGTCATATGTCCAAGTGAAGGTGTCAAGTGGACAGGTAGACAAATCTGAATATCAAATAAGAGGTCTGGGGCTGTAATTTGAGCCTTTAGAATCTAGATGGTATGTAATGGCATGGGAATAAATGAAATTACCTAGAGAAGGAGCGGAAAAGAGAATAAAAAAGGTGGTAGGGGCGAAGGGGAGGATTGTGGATAGAGACATCAGGAATTTCAACATTTAAAGTCAGGAAGAAGTGGAGTTGCCAGGGAGAAGAGAAAAAATGAGGAGACTGTTACTAAAGCCAAAAAAGGGGCAGTGTTTCACGAAGTAATCTACATCAAACACTACAGATGGGTAAGTAGGATAAGCTCAGAAAAGTGACTAGTGGGTCTGGCTCTGTTAAGGTTATTAGAGAACCTTTAAAAAGTAGCTTTAGAAAAGTACTGAGACAGAAATCAAAATAATTTAGACTGAAGAGTCATAGGTGAGGAAACAGCACAAGTAAATACCTCTTTCAAGTTGTTTGGTTATGAAGGGGTGCAGAAAAATTGGTCAGTATCTAGATTGGAATAGGTGTAAAAAGGAGGAGTTTTGTTTATTTGGTTGGGGTTTTTTTTTTTTTTTTTTTAAAGAGAACAGAGCATATTTTTAAGTTATGTGAATATGGAATGATCCATAGAGAAAGAGAGATTGGTGGTAAGAGAGAGAGGGGATAACTAAAGAGCAAAATCCTTAAGAAAGTGAGGGAATGGGAATTAGATCATATGTACAAGATTGGCATTTGATAGGAAGCTTTCTCAATTATAAAAGATAGATGTATAAAGGGAAAGGAGAGAGCTACAGAATGAAGGGATAAATTGAAATATGTATGATTTGGTTGAAAGATGAAACACATGATTATTATATCTCTGATTTTCAGTTCTATATTTTAATAAGTTTTCTTTCCGTTTAAAATCAGTTCTATAGTGTCAGATTTTTTACCCCAAAGCTTTGTGTTGAAAAGTAACTACACTGAACTGTAATTAGTAGGAAAAGTATAAGGTTAAATCTTTGAATTTATGAAAATCAACAAAGAAGTACAAAATAAGGGATATATTACCTAGAAGTATGTTTAAGTTTTTTAGAATTTAGTTAACAATAATCTCATTGTGAGTCAAATGAATAAAATAGACTAATATAAAGTAGGGCAGTGGTTCTCAGCTAGAGATGATATTGTCCCCCAGAAGACATTTGGCAATGTCTGGAGACATTTTTGGTTGCCACAACCGAGGGGGAGGGGTGCATTATTGATATATACATCTGCAGTGTATCTCCAGGACAAAATATTACCTGGCCAAAATTTCAATCAAATTGGACACATTCAGAGAAGACCATTTTATTTGGTAAATAGTAATTTAGTAAGAAAAATTCCTAAGAGTGTAGACTATTTATACAGATAGAAATATGTGTGTATTGGGTATGAGCCTCGTAGAGACTACTGATATTTTATTTAACATTCACAACTTGTTACTTAAAATACTATATTAATTAATGATTATATTATGTTGTTATACATATTAATTATATTATCAATTAAGATACATTACAGGTGTATATTTTTAAAATTTTTTAAAAATAAAAGTTGGTATAGTTCACTGTAGCCGAGGGGGTTATATGAGTATCTTTTAATATTCAATTGTTTATTTACCATAAAATTTCTATATCTGTTCCAATCAGAATTTACCATATATTCTCTGATGAATCACTGTACAAACCTTCTAAGGTTAGTAGCTAATTTGCTTTACTATATTCATATGTCAGACATAGCTTTATCCACACATAATCTTGGGGAAATCTCACCATTTAGGGTTCAGTATATGATTAGGAAAAGCATAATTATTTGGGATGCATCCTGAGTACATTAATAAGATATCTACTAGTATCAGTAATTGATTATCCAGCTTAACTGGTTTTCATTTCTGTGATCCCTCATGTCTTAAATCCAGCTTTCACAGTATTTCCAAGATACCAAATATAAGTGAAAGAGGGGCTTTCCATTTCCAGATAGGATTTTGAAAGACATGAAAGGCCTTCATCAGTATGGTAGCAACAATGATGACAACAATAACAACAACGAAATCCTGTGGTAATAACAATGATAACATTAAAACCATAATTTTTTATGGGTCTGTTGAAGAGTGGTGGATTCAAAGAACTCTTATTAACTGAATGCCAGAGAGAGAAGAGCCATTCATAGGTGAGGAGAAAGCTGCAGGTGCTTCCATATCTGGGACAAGTGACTGACCTCGGCACAGTTAGGGGAAGGAGTGGGCTTTTCATAGATGAATAGACTGTAAAGAACAGAACAAAACAGTGAGATTTAATGACAGGGCTGGCCTATGGACTAGAATCTGAATGAGCTCTAAATGGTGACATAGATCATTCAACTTGGCCGTTCTCTGCTATCAAACTCTCATAGCTCCCAGAAGTTTTTGGAGAAAGTAGCAATGCAAGTGGAACTTGAAAGCAGAGAAATTCATGCAGTCTCAAAGTGCTTGCATTCTGGTGTTATTATAGAATTTAACCAAAAGATAAATCAAAACTATCTGAAGCAGCATCCCAACCTTTTCCCTGCACAAATACTGAGATCAGGAATTAGCCCCTTGGCAAAGTGGGTATGGAAGTTTGAGTGTTGGATTGAGAGGCAAAGAAACAATTTGAAACAAGAATGGAACTTAAATTAATTAAAGCTGCAGCTCAGCCCCAGCTTAGTTTAAAATTTGGTAGAATATGATTTATCATCACTTCACTTGAGCTGCCTGACAAAGGACAAGGGGGAAAAAAGGAGAGAGATACACACACACGCACATATATAACATATATTATATATTACATATATATAAGATATATGTATATAAAATATTTCGATTTTTACTACTGTTGTATACATAGCATATCATCAGAAATTAGAAAATGTGCAAAGAGGAAAATTGTGGTTCATAATTGGGTGTCAAAAAAAGTGAATCTAAGCATACCATAGATGACCCAAACTAAAATGAGTAGACAAGAACTCTTAAACAACTATTATAATGTACAGGAAAGGATGGATTAGAGTAGGTGTGAATGTTGGGGAATTTCAGAAGATAAACTGAAACTCTGAAAAAGATCCAAATGGAAATTCTAGAACTGAAAAATAAAATATGCAAAATCAATAGTTTATGGGATTGCTTTAACAATATATTGGACAGCAGCGGAAACTGTTAGTAAACTTGAATACACATCAGTAGAAATAATCCAAACAGAAGCATAGAGTTTAAAAAACAAAAATGTTAACAAAAGCTAAATAAGCATCAGTAATTGTGGCTGAATTTTTGTTTCTAAATTTAATTTAAAATATCAGCTCAGAGATCCAAGAAGCTCAGAAAATCCTAAACTAGAAAAATACAAAGCCACTCATAGTCAAACTACTTAACCAGAGTACAAGAGAAAATCTTAAAAGCAGTAGAGAAATATACACACAAAAGGAGAACGATAATATGAATGATGAGTAATTTCCCACAAGAAATGAAGCCAGAGATAAAAGAATGGCCTCGTTTAAGTGCTAGAGAAAAATAATTTTCTTTCTAGAATTCTATATCTAGAAAAAATATCATTCAAAAATGAAGGTTAAAAAGAAATGAAGGTAAAAGAATTTGTCATTAGCAGACCTGCACTATAAGAAATGGTAAAAGAAATTTTTAAATCTGAAGGAAAATAATATGAGATGGAGATTTAGATATACAGTAAGAATTAGGAGCACTGGAAATAATAAGTATGGGGTTAAATATAAAATATTGTTTTATCTTTTCTTAAATTCTTTAAAAAATAACTTATTCTTTAAAAATATAACAATGTATGATGGGCTTATAACACAGAAGTAAAATGTATGGCAAAAATAACAAAATATGAGAGACTTAAACAGAATTATACTGTTTTACATTTCTTTTATCATAAGACAAGTGATGTAAGAATAATTAAAGATTAGACTGTGATGAATTATAGGTTCATATTATAAACCCTAGAACAATCATGAAAAAAATAGAGAGATATAGCTAAGAAACCAAGGAAAACAAAATGGAACACTAAACATATTTTTTTTCAAAAGACAGAAATGAGGAATAGTGAGAAAAAAGAACAGAGGGAATAAATGGAAAGCAAATAGGAAGATGATAGACACAAACCTAACTCCATAAAAAATTATATTAAATATATATGGAGTAAACATTCCAAAAAAAGAAAAAGCCAGAGTTTGTGGGACAAGACTTAAAAAAAAAAAAATCCAACTATATGTTGTTTATAAGAGATGCACTTTAATTATAAAAACAAAGGTAGGTTGAAAGTAAAAGAAAGGGAAAGAATTCCATGAAAATACTAACCCCAAGAAATCTGATGTAGCTATATTAATAAGAGATGAAGGCAAGAAGATAGGAAGTTCAGATTTACAAAAGAGTTGATTTATCAAGAAGATATAAAAAGTCTACATTTGTATAGACCTAATAAGAAATAATCAAAATATATAAAGCAAAAATTGTCAAAACCAAGAAAGAGACAAATCTACAGTCATTGCTAGGAATTCATCATTTCCCCTCAGTAACTGATAGAACAAATAGACAAAAATAGGCAAGGATATAAAAAAACTTAAGCAACTCTCTTAACCTAATTGACTTAACTGACATAAATAGACACCTATACCGTACAAGATTCAAAAGGATAGAATGGGCCATAAAACAATTCATATTGAATTATAAAGGATTGAAATCAAGTCAAATATGTTCTGTGACCACAAAAGAGATTAAATTAGAAATTAATAACAGAAATATGTCTGAAAATTTCCAATTTTTGGAATTTAAGCAACACATTTCTAAATAGTTCACGGCTTAAAAAAGTCATCACAGAGGAAATCTTGAAGTATTTCTTTAACTGAGTGAAAGTATAAATACAACATATTAAAATTTGTGAAATGTTGCTAAAGCAGTGCTTAGAGGAAAATTTAGAACATTAGATGCTTATATTACCAAAAAAAACCATCCCAAATTCATAAAACACAGTTTTTTTTCTTAAGACTCTAAGAAGAGCAATGAAACACAAAGCAAATAGAGGAAAGGAAATAATAAAGATCAGAAATTAATGAAATAGAGGACAAATAATAAAGCAGATCAACAAAACCACAAGACAGTTCTTCAAAAAAATTAATAAAATCTATAAAACCCTAGCAAGACTGACCAAGAAATAAGAAAAACATGCATAATCAAAACCAGGAATGAAAAAGGGAGATCACTATGGATTCTACAGGCATTAAAAATAATAAAGTAAGATTATGAACAAGTGTATGCCTAGAATTTGATTATTTAGATAGAATTAAGAGATTTCTTGACGGACAAAACTGACAAAACACATTGGAAAATATAAATAACCTCCTGTCTGTTAAAGATTTTTGAATTCAAAATTAAATACCCACACAAAGAAAAACTACAAGTCTTTATTGATTAACTCTATCAAACATTTGAGGAAGAAGTAACACCAATCTTATGAAAATGATTCCAGGGAATAAAAAAAGAGAGAACTCTTTCCAACTGGTTATCTGAAGCCAACAACTGCTGATGACCAAAACTTGACAATGACAGTACAGTAAAAGTAAAGTACAGGCCATCTTAACCCATGAACATAAAATATTAGCAAATGGAAGAGAGACATATATAAAAAAGATAAAGCATCATAGCCAAGGTAGATTTATCCTTGGAATGCAAGAATAATATTTGAAAATCAATGTAAAACAACTAGTTAACATAATAAAGGAAAAAATAATACAGTCATCTCAATACATGAAAAAACATTTGACAAAATTAGACACTTTTGTATGATAAAAATCCTCAGCAAACAGAAATATTTCCTCAACTGAATAAATTTTATCTATGAAAAAGCTACAAGTAGCATCATATTGATTGTGAAATATTGAATGCTTTCCACCTAAAATTGGTAACAAGAAAAAGATGTTCACTGTCATTACTTTTATTCAATACTATAGTTGTTGACCTAGTAGGGCAAAAAGCAAGACAAAAAAATAATGTGCTTAAAGATTAGAAAAAAATGTTAAAACTCTCTTTATTTGCCTATGATATGATGGTGTATGTAGAAAACTCAAAGGGATTTACAAAAACACTAAAAACAATAAGTGAATTTAGCAAGACTGATGAATATATATATATATGTATAGCAAGTCACTATACCAAAATCAATTATGTTTCTATATAATAGCAGCAAACAATTGTGAAATGAAATTAAAAAAAAAAAATACCATGTACAGGATAGATTTTCAGGTGGCAGCCTGAGGAGCACTGTGGATCCATTCCCCAGCAAAAAAAAAAAAAGCCTAATAGGTGCAAACTATTTTGAAAAGCACCATTTAAAGTCTCTGGAAACTGCCCTAAGGGCATATAGCAAATGAAGAAACATTTATTCCAGAAAATATACTAAAACTTGGTAAAAACAGTGAAAGTCTGTGGCACCTAAGCCACACCCACTTAATTCCTCTCCCCCCTCCAGGTTGCCAGCATTTCTCATCCCCTCCAACTCCAAGTTGAAGAAGCCAAGTTCCTGGTAAGTGTGACCAAGAGGTCAGAGGCTCCCTTCTCTTGCCATCCCCACTCATCAGACAGGAGCTCTACCCCAGGCATGGCAGGCCAAAAACACTGAGATCCTAATTGCTCTCACCTTATCAGGCTCATAGGGCAGAAGTATTGTGTCAGAAAAGATAAGCTGAGAAGACCAGAGGTTACCACCCTTGCCTAGGGTTCAGACTAGTGGCTCAGATGTTTTTCCCAGAGGGGAGAAGGAGTTTGTAAGGACAGAGAGGTCTGAAGCTCTCTCCAAAGGAACTGGCTTTATTTGAAACAGAGTGTGGCGAAGTTCAAGCCTGGGTCCTCTCAAAACCAGTGGAGAATTTGGTGGTAATCAAATTGGAGAAGGCTGATAGCTCCTCTTAATTAAGAGGAACAAGTTAGACCCTAGGTGAGCTAGCTCACCAGTGAAAGACAAGGAAAGAGAATTAAGAAGAGCCATCCTGGGATTTGAAGAAACCTTAAAGACTGGCCTCAAAAATGACTCCTGACCAAATTTAGTTAGATCAGAATGTTGCACAGAATGCGTCCCACAACAAAAACAATAGAGCAATCCCTTAGCTATGATTTTGGAGCCTAATAGCTGTATTTGATAACAACAGAGGCAGATAGCTTATCTGAGAGATCAGGGAAAGAGATTGTCAAAGAGAACTCTGGTAAAACCACTGCCATTCCAGTGTGATTGTATGTATACTGAAGCCTGTGCCTTCCGTGAAGGAACATCAAAGTCTTCACAATGTAGAGGAAATAAATTTTGCTAAAGTAGTCTATCCAAGTCACTAAACAAATAAACAATAAAGGACAACAATAAAAACTGAGTAAGGGGGAGGGGAATTAGTAATCAGGTCTACAATTGCTACAATACATTGCCTAAAATGTCCAGTTCTCAACAAGGTATTATGAGATATGCAGAGAAACAGGAGTTTGACCCATTGACAGGAAAACACGGAGGCAACAGAATTTGCCTGTGTGAGGGCTCGGATGTTGGATTTATCAGACCAAGACCTCACAGCAGCTGTTATGTTTAAAGAACTAAAAGGCACCATGCTTAAAGAAGTAAGGGAAGCTACACTGACAGTGTCTCATCAAACAGAGACTATTAATAAAGAGATAAAACTTATAAAAAGAACTAAATAGAAATTCTGGAGTTGAAAATTACAATAAATGAAAGAAAAATGCACTGGTAGGATTCAACAGTAGATTTGAACTGGGAGAATTAAGAACCAGTGAACTTGAAACTTAATTGGTAGAGACTTTGCATTCTGAAGAACAGAGAGAAAAAATATGAAGAAAAATGAACAAAGCATCAGAGAAATATGGGACATGATCAGGTGCAACAACATGCACATAATAGGATTACCAGAAGGGGAGGAGAGAGAAAGAAAAGTAGAAAAATATTTGAAGAGATAATGACTAAAAACTTCCCAAGTTTAATGAAAAGCATTAATCTGTACATTCAAGATGCTCAATGAATGGCAAGAAAGGTAAATGCAAAAATATCCATGACCAGATGCATTATGGTAAACATTCTGAAAGGCAAAAACAAAGAGAAGATTTTGAAAATAAGAGAAAAATGACTTGTCACATGCAAAGGAACTTTAGTAACATTAACAGCTCATCAGAAATGATGATGGCCAGAAGGCAGTGGGATGACATATTCAAAGTGGTCAAAGGAAAAAACTGTCAACCAAGAATCTTACATCCAGCAAAAGTAACTTTCAAAAATGCAGGTAAAATAGACATTCCCAGATAAACAAAAACAGAGAATGTGTTGCTAGCAAGCCCCCTTACAGGAAATACTAGAGGAAGTTTTTCAGACTGAAAGAAAATGACCCCAGATGGTAATTTGAATCTACACAAAGAAACAAAGAGCACTGTTAAGGTAATTTTGTAATTATAAAAGAAAGTATAAATGCATATTTTTTCTCAAGTGATTTTAAAAGCATTTATAAAACAACATATATATAATTGTAATTTGGGGTCAATAACATACAGAAATGAAATATATTTGTCAATAACAGTACAGAGGAGATGGGCGAGAACAGAGTTGTATTTGAGTAAGCAGATGATACTAGATGGTAAATCAGAAGGTTAATAAACATATTCTATAAATATATGCTTGCTTTCTTTCAGCTTTTATAAAAGCCATAAAATTATGTAAAGTAATAATTATAATAATGTTTTGTTGGGTTTTGTATTAATCCATTTCTGTTGTTTATTACAGAATACCTGAAACTGGGTAATGTACAAAGAAATAGAATTTATTTTTTACAGTTTGGAGGCTGGGAGGTCCAAAGTCCAGGGGATGTACCTGGTGAGGGCCTCACTGGGGGATGGTGACTCTTCACAGCAGCACAGGGTATCAAATGGCGAGAATGGCAGGGGCAAGAGAGAGCTAAATTAATCACTCACTCTCCTTATAAAGCCATCAGAACCATGCCATTACTCCATGAGTGGATAAATCCTTTCACAAGGGCACAGTTCTCACAATCTAATCACCTCCTAAAGGCTCCACCTTTCAATTACCATAATAGGATTCCCCACCTTCTTAACTTGTCAAATTAGGGATAAAGTTTCTAATACATGAAACTTTGGCAGACACATTCAACTCATATCAGGTTTGTAGCATATATAGATGTAATATGTATACCAATAACTTCACATAAGAGAGAATATAGCTATTAAAAAGTAACATTTCTATCTCTCACTGGAATTAAGTTAGTATACATCTGAAGTATATTCTGATAAGATGTATATAGTGAGTCCTAGAGCAACGACTAAAAATACTCCAAAATACATAGTAAAATATTTATTGAAGGAATTAAAATATTACACAGGAAGTATTTATATAATGTCAAACAAGGCAGTAAAGAAGGGACTAAAAGAACAAAAAAGACATGACACATGTAGAAAATCAAAACGAAAATGACAGGTGTAATGCAACTATATCAATAACATTAAATGGGGATGTATTAAACAATCTAATCAAAAGACATAGATGTGAGGTTATTTTTTTAAAATTAAGATTCAACTGTATGCTGTAGACACAGTTTAGATTGAAAGATACAAACAAGTTGAAAGTAAAAAATGGAAAAAGATCATGCAAACAGCAACCATAATAAGAAAGGTAGAGTTTCCACTGATCTTTCTAGATGTTCTATTCATTATTGAATGTGAGCTGTCAAAGTATCCAACTAGTATTGCAGAACTGTCTATAAAAAAAAGAAAGAAAGAAAGCTAGAGTTCCTATACTAATATTAGAAAAAAATAGATTTTAAAGCAAAAAGAAGTTACTAGAAATAAAGGACATTGTATAATGATAAATGTATCAATTGATCAAGAAGATATAACAGTTATAAACATATATACTCCTAACAATAGAGTTACAAAATACATGATGCAATACCTCATAGAACGGAAGGGAGAAATAAACAATTCAACAATAATTGTTGGAAATTTCAATATCCCACTTTCAATAATAAATACAATAACTAGGCAGAAGATAGAAAAGGAAATAGAAGACTTGAAAAATGCCATGTACAAGACCTGTATATACTGAAGTCTACAAAATATTGCAGAAAGAAGCTTTTTAAAATTCATTTACATGGAGGTGAATACCGTGTTTATGGATTGGAAGACTCATTTTTTTAAAAAAATGTTTATTATACCAAATTTATATATTTATCGCAATCCAATAAAAGTCTAGCATATCTTTTGTAGTAATTGACAAAGTCGTTCTAAAATTTATATGGAAATGCAAAGTATCTAAAGTAACTAAAACACTGGAAAAGAAGAACAAAGTTGGAGGATATTCTACCTGATTTCAAGCTGTACTATAAAACTATATTAATTATTATGGTGTGGTAGTTGAAAAAGATGAGTAAACCAATGATTACAGAATAGGGAGTATAGAAACAGAACCACACATGTGTGGTCAATTTATTTTTAACAAAAGCATCAATAAAAGTTAATGAAGAAAGGAAAGTCTTTTTAACAAATAATGGTGGAACAACTAGGCAAACATATGTGGGGAAAAATAGAGCTTAATCCCTATCTCATGCCATAACCAAAAACTACCTTGAGATGAATTATAGATCTGAAAATGAAAACTAAAAATTACAAAGCTTCTAGAAGAAAACAAAGAATAATATCTTCATGCTTCTGGGGTTGGCAATGATTACTTCAACAGGAATCAAAAAGAAATCCCACTTTAAAAAAAAAAAAAAGATAAATTGTCCTTCAAGTAAATGAAATTGCTGCTCATCAAAAGACACCATTAAAAAAATGAAAAGATAAATCTCATACTGGATGAAAATATTCACAGTACCTACTTTTGACTTTTACCTAAAAATTATAAAGAATTCCTACCACTACATAACAAAAAGACAAGCAATCATACAGAAAAAATTAGCCAAATAGGAACGTTCCACATGAATAGGAACATCACAAAGACATATTATTAGCCAATAAGCATATTAAAATGTTCCAACTGTCAGTAGTTATCAGGGAAATTTAAAATAAAATCATAATAAGACTACTATAACTAGAAGGGCTAAGATTTTAAAAGACTGATAATACCTAGTGTTGGTAAGGATATTGAGTAACCAGAATTCCCATAGTTGCTGGTGACAATGCAATATGTATAGCTCCTGTCATACCATAGTGGAGAGATTATGCAATATTTTATAGCTAAATAGAAAAAAACTAAAGACTTTTACACAAGTTTATTAGTGTCATTTAGTATAGAAAAGACTGGAAAACCTACATGTTTCACAGTAGAGGAATGTTAAAGTATATGTCCTTATAATGATGTGATGAAATTCTAATGAAATGGATTTATGAAATAATGTAATATAGAAAAATCAGAATATGAAACTGTCTTTATGGGACTAAAAATAATTATGGAAGAAAGAAAATAAGCCAAAATTATGGGTGAAATTATGTAGTTTTTACCCCCTCCCCTTCACTTTTCTGTATTTCCAAGTTTTCTACAGGGATGAAGCATCACTGCAATTTTTGAATGAGGATTGTTTGTTCTTTTTTTTTTTTTTTGACTGGTAAGGGGATCACAACCTTTGGCTTGGTGTTGTGTGCACCACGCTCAGCCAGTGAGCGCACCAGCCATCCCTATATAGGATCCGAACCTGTGGCCTCGACGCTACCAGCGCCGCACTCTCCCGAGTGAGCCACGGGGCCGGCCCAAATAATGATTGTTTTGAATAATTATACAGATTGAATGATGATGACCATACAAATATTTAGTTTAGAGTTTGGACACATTGTAAATTGACACATAGCAATAGTTTTACTATTATATTATTAGGTCCACGTTGAGCAAGAAAGCAGGTGAATTCAGAAGGAACTAGGGAAAACAACAGATCGAATAGTACAGAAATAGAAAATGTGGTATTTTCCAGATATGTGAAGCTTAGCTCTTTGATCACCAAATTGTTTATTTTACAATTTTAATGAAATTCTTTCTAACATAAACTTCATACTTTCTTACCTATTAATATAGTGACCACATCCCAACTCTCCTAGCTCATAGCTGTGTAACGTTGCAGAATTCATGTAGTAGCCTCTCTGCATCTGTTTTCTTATCTATTCAATGGGGGGTAATAATATCACCTATCTCATATTATTGTTTGGTGTAAAAGAGATAATTTATATAAAGTACTTAGCAAAGTATAAGCTATAAAATAATAAATATTAGTTGCTATTATTGCTGTTACTACAAATAACATGAGCACATTAGGCATTTTATAAATTCTATAGACTGACTCAACTTATAGTGATGTCCTCAAAGCCTTTCTAAGATCTGTAAAACAACACCCCTCTATTAAATATTTTCAGATCACTCAGTAGTCATTATAGTTCCTCTCTGCCTACTCCTTGTCTGTTGTTCCAAGTTCCCTTTCTTAATGTTTCTTGTTCTAGTAGCATTCTCCCCTTTACTACCTGCTACTTCTAATTTGCAGTCAGATAGCAAAGCCTTTTTAAGTCAGTAAACTTTCAAGGAGTGCCTGGGGTAGTTCCGTAGCAACTCTGTAGATTAACATTTATTGCTTACTTAGTGATAAACTTTTTCCTATCCAATTTGTATCTCTAGGGGTAAGACTGTGTTAAAGACAGTTTAGTTTGATGATCGTCTATTTCCAGATTAATAATAATACTTATATCAGTAAATATTATAGGTATATTATGGTTACAAATTTAAAGACTGAATAAGCATTAAGTTAAATGTCTTGAAAACTTTCAGTGATGTAAGAAATAGAGCAAACAATAAGCCTTGCCCTGCGGTTGGCACTCAAAACTCTATGAGCATTTGAAATGATATTAGTGCCAAATAATATAGTATTGAAAATCTGTACTGTGGAGATCTGGATTCTATTCAAACTCTGTCATTGACTTAGTTCTGTGAGCTTGAATAAATAGCATAAAATCTTTGAACTTACAGTTTCTTATCTATGAAACAAATGTTAGGCTAGGTTATTACAATGTGGCCTTTTCAGTTCCAAAATCCTATGAGTTTTTGAAACTATAGCAAGTTTATTGGTACAAATTGTATAAAGAAGAGAGTGATGGGAAGGAATATGAGCAAAGATGATTCTGGTCATCGACAACAGCTCTCAAATGTTTCTGGGCAGGGGAACTTACATTAAAGTAGAGATTTATTTACAAAGGAAAAAGTATGTGAGACTTTCCAACAAGGGTAGGAAAACCATAATGAAGGACATTTTACAAATTCCATAGGAATACATACTGGCAGATAGTGAGAATTATAAAATGTTTATTAATCTTTTGTGCCTGTCCTTGTATTTGTCAAGAAAGTGACAGAAGAGAAAGTAAGAAATATTAAAAATAAGAAAGTATAGTGCTTGTTGTAAGATGGAATTTGATACCATTGAACAAATCGCTTGGTAATGCACAATACTGCATTTTTACAAATAAATTAAAATTTTTAAATTTGCAGCATCTCTAAACATCTTCTAAAAGGTAATAACTATTTCTCCTGAAAGTAGAAGATCTGATTAAGTCTTTTTAAAAACCCTTCTAGTTCTTATTACTCTTGGTCTATTTTCAGGTGAAATTGGGTCATTTATTAAAGCATCTATTTCAAACGAAAATAATTTTTAAAAAGGAATTTTATATCTTTCAACCATCCATGTTTAATTACCCTTTGTATGTCAGTTGGTTATTACTCCTTATTTTTTTCCATATCACTTGTTTAAACAAATTTTCAGAATAATTGACATAACATGGGCATGGGAAAGTAGTTTTCACAGGGGGAAAAAGCCTATTTAAACATAAAGGAATTAAGAAATAGGACTACATATGAAGTGCTAGCAATATTAATCTCATTATTTTTGTCATTATATTTTCAGGTTTAACTGAGCTGAATGACAATCCAGTTCCCCCAGAACTTGAGCGCTGCAAATCTCCCACTTCAGGTAAACGTGAACGGTATTTTTCAGGCTTCTGGTAATTCACTGCTGTAATCTATTGCTTTATTTTCATAATTCTTAAAATGTGAAGTTAATAATTTTAGTAATTAGGTATAACTCAGTTTCTGAAATTTAACTAAGAAAATTTAATTTCAAAAATCAAATAGAAATAAATGTCTTTAAAAATATTTTTGGCCCAAAATAAAAGTAAGATCAGAGGTATGAGCGCAGTACTTTTAAATATATTTTAAAGGAGGGTTATTTTGCACATACCTTAATAAAGCTTTAGAAGTATCAGATAAAAATTGGTACTATTACACAGAAACTTTGTCATCTTATGGCTAGAACTGAATTAGTAGGAAGTATATACTATAGGTACAGGAGCAAATTATACCATTCCTCTGGACCGTGATTTGGAAACATGTATATTCACTGACAAAGAAAGAAAAATGATAATATAATATGGTGTAAAGTAAAACATCAAGATAAAGTGTGAGCCCATTAAAACATATAAAAAATGTGATAAAGATTTCTAGGGATAAGTCTTTAAGGCATGTAGAAATCTTTGGGTAGTGAGATTATGGGTGGTTCACCTGTTTTTTTTTTTTTAATTTTTATTTATGTTTATTCTGACTTTCCTATAATGAATATATAGTAAAATGTAAGTTTTTAAGCACCAAAAATATTAGGCATATCTTTGATACTGAACTATAGATCTATTTTTACAGACTAGCAAAAATTGTAATTCCTTTTTATTTACATTATTTTTTATTTGAATTTCAAACAAGTTTATAAAAATTTAATGTTTTTATAAAGCAATGAATTTGGACTTTTAGAAATTAAGAATTGCAACATTTCTTCAATTTACTTTATCGCTTAAAAGTTGTTAGTATTTTATCATTGTTCTTTGAGAATCTAGGCTATATAGAATCTAGTTCTGTATAAATTTTTCTTTTAATCATAGCTTTCTAATTCTTATTTTATGGTTTTATTTTAAAGATTGTCTCATACATTTACCCTTTCTTTTGCATTCTCATTGGCACCATCCTAATTTAGGTATTTATTATTTCCACATACCTAGATAGAGTATCACCTAGAGTATGTGTCTCTACTTTCCATCTCTCCCTTTTACAATTCATTTTGCATGTCGTGTTGCAATATCAATCTCCTTAAAATATTACTTTAATCATATTTTCCCATAGTCAGAAATCCTATATCGAATTTACCTAATAACCTAACCTGACTTTAAATTCTCATTCATAATCTGAATTTGAATAGTAATACATCTGTATGGTTCAAACATCAAAAAGAAATTGAACAAAACTGTTTCCATCCTCCTAAAAAAATAAACATTATTGTTTCTTTTTATCCTTTCAGATAATTTGTGTTTGTAAACAAACCAAAACATTTATTCTTTTTTGCTTCCCATTTTATGCACTTTACTATATTGTGCTTGTTTCACTTTACAGTGTATTCTGTCTTTTTATTTTATTACATTTTTTTAAATTGTTGTATGATTATTGAATTGCATGCATGTACTGTAATTTATTTAAGCAGTTTACCTGTTAAAGGACATTTAGTTTACTACCAAACTTCTGCTCTTACAAACAATGCTACAGTGACTAACCTTGGTATGTACCTGATTTTACATATGTAAGTATATCAATGGGATAAATTCCTAAAATTGGAGTTACTGAGTCAAAGAGTATATAACTGTCTCATTTTTACAGTTACTCCCAAATAACTCTTTTTAAGATTTGCAACAGTTTTCTCTCTTAGCAATAGCATGTAAACACTGTTTATCAAGTTTGTTTATTTTTGCCAGTCTAATAAGTAAAAAGGATATGTCAGTGTTGTTACAATTTACCTTTCACATATAAGTGATGTCAAATACCTTTTCATACGTTTAAGAGCTCTCTAAATTTTTTTTCTGTGAACCATCTGTGCGTATACTTTACCCATTTTCTATGGGATTGTTTGTCCTTTTTATATCAATTTGTGGGACTTCATAGATTAAGATTATCCCTTTGTGACATGAGATCCAAATATTTTTCTCAATTTAACTTTTAACTTTCCCTGTGGTATCTCTTCTTTAATCAGTTTTTTATAATCAGACATTGATCTTTTTTTCCAAGGCTCCTCTTTCTTTATGCCCAACAGTTTAAATACTATTGGGATTATCCATTCTTTAAAGTTTTAGTAAAATCCCCTTATCAAATCATTCACCCTTTATAATTCCTTATTTTGTATATTTGTAGTTTCTCTTTAAAGAAAAATATTTTCATTATAGAAATTTTGCAACATATGCAAAAGTTGGGATTCTATTTTTCTTTAATTGGGCTAACAGTTGATCTATTTTATTTTTTTATTTAGCCTCAAACAATAGGTTTTACTATTTTGCTTGGTTTTTTTTTTTTCTTATTAATTTCTGCTTTTATCTTTATTAGTTACTTCCTCGGCTTTCCTTTATTTTATTTTTCTCATTTAAACTTTTTTGTGGTATATGCTTAATTCATTTATATTTATTATTTCTTACATGTTGATGTAAGTATTCAATGCTCAATTTCCCTTTGAACTCTGCATTAAATATATCACATAGTTTTCCATAAATTGGGATATCATTAGCATTATTTTCTATATAGTAGGAGATTTGTTCACATTTCTTTAACCCAAGAGTTATTTAAGGTAGCACTGAGTAGCTCTAACTGTTACTTTGTTATGTTATTTAAGCCTTTCATGTCCTTACTTATATTTTGATTACTTTACCTGCCAAGGGTGGAGAATGGGTGAATCAAAATATTGTACTATTAATGTGTTTGTGTCTTTTTCTTTGTATCTGTTGTGTTTTTATTTTTTAAGAATATTCATGCTGTCTTATTTTATGTGTAGTATTCAGAAAGTATATCCACATTTTAAAGTACAGCCTTTGCCATTAGTCACCATTGTTTGTTTCATTAAAAAAAAAAAAAAGTGTTCTTCACCTGAATTCCACCTTGTTTACTATTAATACCACAACTCTTGCCTTTTTAATTTGGAATGTTTTTGCATACCCTGACCTCTTTTTGGGTAAATTTTTTTTTATCGAGGTATAAGATACAAACCTCAAAGTGTATAAATATTAAGGGTTCAGCTTGATTAGTTTTTAAAAATTAATATAACTAGTAAACACCCAGATTAAGAACTAGAACATTATTAGATCCCCGGAAGCCTCCCTTATGCACCTCTCAACCACTAAACCCCACAAATGTACCTACTATTCTGACTTTTACCACCATAGGTTATTAGTTTAGTGGGTTTTATTGCCATCAATTAGTTTGATGGGATTCTCATATAAATGGAATTAAACAGTACTTATTTTTTTGTCTTATGTTGCTCAACATTTTATATATGATAGTCACCTGTGGAGCTCTTTATCCTGTTCGTGACACCAATTGTAAAGCTACATGACCATACCAGTTGTCCAGCTACTTTTACCTGCCAGTAATCCTGCCAACTACACCATTTGTTGCACTCAGGCTAATGTCAGAATCCTGTGGACATCGCCAATTGTAGAACTCTTAATCCTGTTCATGACGCCAATTGTAAAGCTAGGGCTGGGTCTGGTGCTCACAGACCCCTTGAGCCCATGTCCAGACTGGGTCACAAACCCTTCACACACCAGGCTGGATCCCCAGACCCCTTATACTCAGGTCTATGAGCTAGGTAACTGGCAAACAGTTTCTTGGAAGCCGTAGGTTGGAAAGCATGGCTGCTTGCAGCGGTAGCCGCCCACGGGCAGATGCCCGCCCACCTGCTTCACCAAAACTCTGTAAAGAACGCAAGAATAGCAACAGAACTAAAAAGATACATTGGTGTGCATGTGCACTAACTCCACACACACACACACATACACACAATTTGCCTACAAAAGATGTGCTGAACCACACCCAACTGGACCCAAGGTGAGGGCCCTGACCAAACTATTCTATTTTTCCAACATCATCTATGTTGCTATATGATTTTTATTGCTGTGGAATATTTCATTAAATACATATACCTCAATTTATTTATGTAGTTTATTGTTGCTGAACATTTAGGTTTTCAGTTGGGAGCTATTATAAATAAACATGATATGACTGATCTTATACATTTTTTAATGTAAATATAAATGCATTTCTGTTGTATGTGTATCTGGGAGTAGAATTTTGGGGTCATAGGGTATGCATATGTTCAGCTTTAGTATAAACTATCAATGAGTTTTCTAAAGTGGTTGCACCAATTTTATTTCCACTAACAGTGTATGAGAGTTCCATTTGTTCTACACACTTGCCAATGTTTAACATTTTTTTTCCAATTTTATTATTCCAAATTGTATGTAGTAATATGTTATTATGGAATTAAATTGCATATCCCTGTTCTCTAATAATTTTAATGAGTTTTTTATGTTTATCGACTATTTTAATATCCTCTCTTATAAGATATTTAGGTCTTTTGGTCATTGTTATTGGATTGTCAACTTTTTATTACTGATTTCTTATTTACAGAAAGTGTGTGTGTGTGTGTGTGTGTGTGTGTGTGTGTGTGTGCTGGATAGAAGTTTTTGATGGATTATATATAGTGTGAAATATCTTCTCTCACTCTGTAGCTTGCCTTTCATGCTCTTAATAAAAGAAGTTTTTAATGCCACTGTAATTCAATTTACAAATCTTTTTTTTACTGTTACTGCTTTATGTGTTTTGTTTAAAGAAAATCTTTGTTCACCCCCAGATCATGAAGATATGTTTTTCATATTATCTTCTAGAAGCCTTATTATTTTACCTTTCACATTTAAGTTGAAGTTTCATTTGGAATTTATTTCTGTGTATAAGATGAGAGAGGAGTCAAGGTTCTTTTATACCATTCAGGAAAAAGCACCATTTAGGGAGAAATAATCATTTCCCCCACTGCACTAAACTGGTATTTTTACCACAAATTAGTAGACTTTACCGTGTGTGTGTGTGTGTGTGTGTGTGTGTGTGTGTGTGTGTGTGTGTGTGTGTGTGTGTGTTTAGAGACTCTATTCCAATACACTGGCACATTTATCTGTCATTTATCCAAAACCACACTGTTTTAATTGCTGTTGCTTTTTGGTATTGCTATCTGATAGTGTAAGTTCTCCAATTTTGTTTTTTGTGGTCTTTTTCAAGATTGTTATAGCTATTCCAGGTGTTGTGTGCTTCCACATAATTTTTAGGAAGAATTTGTCAGTTCACACACAAACATGCTTAGATTTTTATTGCAGTTCATTGGATCTATAGATCAGTTGAGCAAAATTAACATATTCAACAATGTTCAATTTTTTCTTTGGTGTCTCTATGTTTATGTGTGTCTTCTTTCTCTCAGTAATATTTTTAGTTTTCTTTGTAGAGTTCTTGCACATCTTTCATTAAGTTTATTCCTTTGTATTTGATTTTTTTCTTGTTACTGTAAATGTTAGTCTTTATTTCTTTTTCTAATTGTTTGTGACTAGTTTGTAAATTCTTTTGGATTATCTACATATAAAATTACACCCCCTATGAAAATGACAGTTCTGTTTCTTCCGTCTAAAGGAGGAAATTGGCTAGGACCTCCAGTATAATGTGTAATAGATGTGGTGTCAGCAGACATCTTCTTATTCCCAGTCTCAGGCATGAGGTTTTCAATATTTCATAATTAATTATGATAATTGTCATAAGTTTTTGGTAGATCCTGCTTTTAGCCCTCTACCTATGATGTTTTTCTTCTTTTATTAATGTTAGAGCAGATCTGGGAACAACCACACTTTTTTTTTGGCCAGGCTGACTCATAGGACTTTGCATGCAATCAAGTAGATTGCTTCAAAGCAGGACAGCTTTGCCTACTTTTGTATTATATTATGTGGGGCAGAAATAATGGACTACAATAAGAGTCATTTATGACTTCAATACCTTATTTGATACCTGTTTACTGGGAAGATCCCATTCTTCTTTAATAGCAACTTTAAATTATAAGGAATCATAATTGAAGAATGAGATGTTTTTTGATAACAGCTTTGTAATCGTTAAACGTTATATTTGTTAAAATATGTGAAATTTATCTTACTGGGGAAAGTGCCAACAGAGTTTACTATATCTTAATTAAGAATATTGGAAATAACATCTCCTGATTCCATTCATTTCCCACAAAAAGAACAATAATTAATTGTGTTATATTAGAAAGTCTTTTTAAGCCCACAAAGTAAAATGTAGCAACACATGTACCTAAAACTGCATTCTGCAATCTCTTGATATTGTTGTAGGAATTGTTGCCATTGAATCTAGATCATCGGAAAACGTATGATAAGGGTAAATGCAGACTTTTTAGCCCAATCTCATAAAACTAAAACATAACTATGAAGAAAACATATTTAAGAATTTAACAGTAGAGTTTACAAAACTCATAGAACTTATTGTCTCTAGAGGTAGGGAAGAATGAAAATATAAACAAAGTGTTTAGGTAACTTATTGGCAGAATCAACATATGTAATTATAGAAAACTAGAATATTTGTAATGCAGTCTAACTTTTGAGAAATTAAGAAAAGCAGCCATGCCCTCCTAATAAAAGTCTCCATGTTGTCGCTTTAATGGTGGCTGGCCGGTATGGGGATCCAAAGGGGATTTGAACACTTGACCATGGTGTTTTCAACACTGTGCTCTAACCAACTGAGATAACAAGCCAGCCTGAAATAGTCCATGAGGTCTTATTAATAATGGCAATTGTTATGTTTGTATCTGGGTATACCTTTCTTTTTAAAAAAACTTATACATAGCATTTAAGGGGCCAATACTATTCTTGTCTTCTCTCTCTTCCTTTTTATTCACCTTAGTGCAGTTGTTCTCAAACTTAAGCCTGTATCAGAATCAGGTGAAGCAGGTGAAGAATTTGTTAAAACACAGATTTTTGAATGATGTATAGCCAGAGATTTTAATTCAATAGGTCTGGGATAGAGCCTGAGGTTTTTCATTTCTAGCAAGTTTCCAGCTGATAATAATGCTTCTGTTCTCTGGACGATCTGAGAACCGTTGCCCTATGAAACATTTTGAAAATATATTTTTTAGTATTTACCTCCCCTACTGATTTCTATTTGAGAATCTCAGACCCTTGCCCTTTTAGATATGCTAAAAACAGATGAAAACATTGATGCAAGTGTCTCTGAATAGGAAAGTTTGGGAATTAGGGAAGTCAGGAACCAGCAATCATTTTATAATCTGATTTCCTATATGGATCTCAAACTCCCTTATACCCCAATGAACTACAGGTAAAGTAGAGTGAAGTTTCAGTCTATGAAGTATTTTCTTGAGGATAATCAAAGAGACAGAGTACAGATTGGAAGCTGAAAAAATCTAATGAACCAACCAGAAAGCTGATGTTCTCAGAGTAATATAATGCTTTCATATTCCTTATTCACTCAACTAGTCAGCAAATAATTTTCAGTTTCTACAGTTAAACATTATGCTATCCACTGCAGATAAATGAATGAACAAAATAAACATACTCCATCACAAATAGAACTTACAGTCTATCTTCAGAAACAAACATTAAACTAACAATTATACAAAGTTTTAGTACTTTTTCTAAGCTGTGCAAACCTTTTTCACTCACCAGGTAAGGCTGTGCAATTTGTGTACTTCACAAACTTACCTCCGAAGAGGGTAAGTAGTGCTAACATTCAGCCCTAGCTCCACTTACCTTGCACAGAACGGCAATATTCTAAAGAAAATAGCCACTGTCTCTTTGTACAAAAAGTTGAAAACTCACCAAGACTTCACCTGTAGTGCTGTGTCTTTCCAGAAGGTGTATATTTTTCTAGTATGTCTTACTTGAAGTGTGCCTTTTTTCCTAATCCTCTGCTCAGATGAGCATCTTTTTCTAGGCTAGCATCAGGTCCTGCTACTGCTGCTACCATATCCATCCACCCTCATAATTTTCACTGTCTACAATCCACAATAGACTTATTATGGTACCAAGTTCAAGTAAAAGCTAGGGTGATAGAAATATTTATCTTTACTAAAAATATCTTTATTAAAATATCACAGAGGTTAGCGTCACAAAATATTAACAAAGGAGTGCTCAACTCTGTTGTTCTCAGTCCTAGGATAGAGCTGGGTCTTATAGTCTAGCTTGAATGTTCCTTTTGGATAATACTATGTGCCTACAAACCCACTACATCCTTCAAAAACTTTCTTTTTCCCTCTGAACAGTCCTCTGTTGGGGAAGTTCCTATCTTTATTTCAGATAAAGGTACAAAATAGAGACCATTCCAAATAGTTTATTACAAAATTCACCTTTAAGGTAAAAATTTTTGGTTCTCTTGGACTAAGAAATTACATGCCAACAGTTTTGTATTCCCTTCCTTTAGGACTTGCTACCAGAACTCCTGAGGCAGCACCAGGCTTTTATAGGAATGAAATACCAGCTGTGAGACAGAGGAATCAAGTACATCACTTGCCAGGTGAAGGTGAAAATCTCTTTTATGAACAAACAAGTTTTTCATATCTCCACAATTTTCTAGACTTTTCAATCTGTCTCAAAACTTTACTCTCACTTGTGCTGAAAACACAGGTCCTTCATGGTGAGTGAAAACAAATTTCCTTGAAGCAATTGTGAAAACCAGAGACACTTCATGAAATATAAAGTAGAAATTTCTAAGGCTTTTGTGAAAGGTTTTGAAATGTTCCATAGATTTTTGATGCTTTCATCAGGCTTATACAAAAATAAGGAGAGGTCAATAGAAAATTCAGAGAAAACTTTAGAGCCAGAAAAATAATGAGATTTTGTAAAAACTTCTCCAAAATTCTTCGTAATACAATTGTATATTTCTATAATCAGAAACAACCATAATTATCATGGAAACGCCATCAAAGAATTGCCTCAAAGAGGCAATGTTATCTCTCGAAAATAGTCAATAAAAAGAAAGGTCTTATGATCTAAATTTTATGCAGCATCATTGACATTTGATGCTGCTCATAGGAACTAAAACAGACTCAAACACAGGTTGTACAGCCTCCTTAAATTAGTCATTTGCTGCAAAATGGTTGTGGCCAGATTTATAACTTTAAAAAGTGTGAATTATTAATATTCTAGACCTCACATTAAATCAGTAGTCAAGGAAGATAATGATAATTGTTACCCATAATTTTACAAATAGTAGTTTCTTTTTTTCTTATGTAATACGACACTAGCAGGATATGCCTTTTTCTGATGAGAAAACTAAATCTCAGAATATTCGAGTGAATAGAGATGAAATTTAAAGTTAGCTATTTGTGGTTGGAGAACCTAAGCTTTTCCCCTGGTGTTTATTAATTAAATGAGAAAAATCAATATGAGATATTATAAAAAATAACCACAATTAAAATTATATGACATCCAACCAATGAGAAAAGTGAGAAGTAGCTGAGTTAAGAAGGGACAATGTTTTAACAAAAAATTTAAAAGAACTCAAGAAATGTACTTTGCATAAAACATCAAGAAACAAAAGTTTACCATTTAAGTTCTGGGAAAGATTGATTTTGAAAATAATCTTTTAATTGTTTATAAAATTAACAATATTATCATCACATTTGGAATATACGAGTACTGGGACCCATTTGCTAGAAATTGTAATCAACATTTGTATAGTACTTTAAGGCAAACAAGGTATCTTTAATATGCATTATTTTATTTAATTCTTGAAACAATCCTGTAAGGTTAGTATTGTTCTCATTTAATATGGATGGAGAAATTATGTCCAAGGAAAAAAATTCTACAACTTGCCCAAGGTTACCTTGGCAATAATAACTTAGTCTGAACCCAAATCTTCAGACTTCAAGGTCCTCCGATTATTTGGCCCCAAATATTTTGTCCCAAATTATTTGACCCCCTATTGTATGTTGAAAAAATAAAAGTGGGTTGAAAAACCCAGTTATTTCGAGGAGTTTATAATTCAAGATAGACATTAACCTAAACAAAAATAAAGTTTCATAGTTACTGGACAATATATGGCATTAATAGTCATTGATATGTTAACATTGTTTAAATAGAAATATAATGCATATTTTAAGGTAGAGGTAGAGTTGTGACATTAAACATTTTTATGCTGATGCAAATTCTAATAAGAATACTGCTTTGCCCAGCTATATCTTAGCCATTTCTGGGGAAAAAAAGAAACTGGAAAAAGGCAACAAAGTTTAGCAGCATGTAGGCCTTTCAGGGCTCCACCATGGCGTGGTGACTCCAAAATGCTTCTGTTTTGTTTTTGCTTTTTTAATTTTGCCTATATATGAGGATTCTTCAAAAGGTTAATGGAGCTGGCCAGTTAGCTCAGTTGGTTAAAGTGTGGTGCTGATAATACCAAGGCCAAGGGTTCAATCCTTGTACTGGCTAGATATCAAAAAAAAAATTTTTTTTTTAATTTTTTTTTTTTTTTTTAATAAAAAGCCTCATGGAAAGATTTTTATTATCTTTCAGCTCTATTTTTCCACAGACTTTTTGAAGTACCCTTGCACAAACCAAATGCTTTTGTCCTATCTCAGTTTCTGGCTTAGAGAAGATAGAGACAAATGAAAATTGTTACTATATTCAAACCAGTTGGTTAATCAATAAATAGATAAATTCATAGGTAAATAAACTTTACAAACATTTTAATCTAAGCAACTTTTATTTTAATTTAATGGTAGATTTATTTATTTTAGAGAAGATATCTAGACCATACAGGTGGTACCTTCTATATCAGGAAGATGGTGTTGATTAGTGGAAAGGATATAGTTTTGGAGTCAGAGAAATTTCATATTAACCTGTCACTTCCTAACATTATAACTTTAGCAAATTTCTTAACCTTAATTGTATACTAGTGTCCAGAATATATATGTTCAATAATATTTAATAGTGGTTATTTTAAAAGCAGGTGAGAACATTTATGGCCTAAAGAGACTGAGTCTGGTCCCCTCAGTCATTCTGAACATCCAAATATTAGTTATAGCTTATCCATAACAAAGTAGAAATCCTTCACTAGAAATCAAAAAGTAAATCCAGTTATTTCAAATTCAGAAACAACTAATTAAAAGCTTTGAATTAGAAACTTCTAACCTATCTCTTTATACTATTTCCCATTAAAGTAGTAGCCATATTCAGACTTTGATTCAGGGTTTAATCTATTCCTAAAATTTTAATTCAGATGTAGAACCAAGGATCTGACTGAGACTTATTTGAAGCCAGTACAACATCCCTCTGATGAACCAGGCTGCACATTTGTTGTCTTTGAACTGAATTAGGATATAGCAAAAAGGCACAGAGTATACAGGTGATTGAAGGAGATGGTACAATCAAGACACATGAAACCTCCTATGCAAAACCATGTTCTAATGCTTGAAGTTCTATTCATATTCAGGGCTGAGCATATGACCTCATTGTCACATAAACTAGGGTAAGCCACCAAACTGATTATTACCCTGCCTCATTACTATAATTGAACCTAAATTTGGGAGGCATGAATCTAAGAGTAGAGATGAATAGTTTTGCAAAGGTTTATAATATAGTGCTGTTGTCGGGCTTTGCCATCATCTGATCTTTAGGCCTGAATTTATAGATAAATATTATTATGTATTTTGCCATCAGCCAGTCCTTCACTCACTTGTATCATCTTTGGTCTCTCTGCCACTCTACTTAATAATTTCTAGGTAAGTCAAAAGTTGATAGATGTGATTAGGTAAGTGATTAACCCTATCTGTGGGGATGCTTTTCTTTGAATTTTTTAAGTCCGATTTATGGAGGTATAATTTACATAGAAGAAAATTCACCTTTTTTAGTTTATAATTCTATGAATTTTCTTTCCTTTGTTTTTAATTTTGTTTCTGTTTTCAAAAAGTATGCCACAGCATACAAGAAGAATTTACTAGTAACAAGAATGTACTGACAATTTACCCAGAATCTAATAGGACTAGGGTCATAAGAAATCAAAGTTGTAAGTCTAACAGTTGCTGCAGCAATGTTCCCTGATCCTATCTGGATTACCTGTGGTACTATTTGCTGTACTATTTTCTGTGAGCCAAGACAGGCAATGTTTCAATACGTGAAGAATTAAAGAGACCATTCTATGTGAGGATGGACAATGTGATTTAAGGAGGTTTTTTTTTTTTTCTTGTCTGTGGGGTTTTTTTGTGTGACAGTTCGGTACAAGGATTGAACCCTGGATTTTGGTGTTAACAGCACCATGTTCTAACTTACTGAATTAAGGAGATTTTTATAGAGAATAAACTTATTATGAATCAAGTGTGTAATATTGCTCTTGAAAAAACAGTGGAATCTTAGGAAGTACTTTGTGCAGAGCAAAGTAACAGTACTCTATACAACTAGGGGCTTTATCAAGTGTGCTATGTTTAATCACAGACACTAGATGTTAAACAGTGCGTGTTGCTCAGATAAATCATTTTTGACATAGAATACCATAGAATGACAATCTTTTTTTGCTAACTTAAGTTTAATAATGAAAATAATAGTTAACGTTGAGTGCTTGCCATATACGACACAGCCTAAGTGCTTTTACACATATTCCCTTACTTAATCCTGAAAAGATTCTTGTGAAGGAGGAACTATTATTATCACCATTTTACAGAAGAAGGGAAACATAAATATTTCTGAGATTAAAACACTTTGTGTTCTTAAAAACTGGACTTCGCTTCATCAAATGCCAGGAAACCTCCCTTGGAGAAAAGCAAGTATGGAGCTGTAAAGAGGGAAAGTAAGGTATTTAGCCTCTTCTAAGAGGGCACTACTACCCTTGTAACTGCCACTTTATATTCCTCATCAGAAGTTGGAAGATCAAAGATAGATATAATGAAAAATTTTAATTACTCAGAAAAGAAACCCCCAAGAAGAGCCTGTTAACCTTAAAAAATCTAATCATAATCACATTGAAAGGCCCACAGAAGTGATCTATATTTAAAAATAAGACAGAAACAATTTAAAAGATAGTTTAAGAAATAAATCCTTACATAATAATGTATTAGTTCCTGTTAAGAAATTAAATGAAAAATTATTTTAAATAAGTGACCCACCCTCTCAGTCCATCTAAATTATGAATCAGTTTACAAAATATACTTATTAGCAACTTCTTCTGAAGTATAATTATTGCATATGTTTATTTAGTTTGCCATATTTTGATATAAATAACATCTTTTTGTTTCTGGTGCTCATTCTAAACCCAGATTATTAAAATCTGATTAGACTTCCTCTTAATCTTATTTTTTAATGTCTTTTCATAGACAACTGCTTGTTATTATTTTATAATGGTGATGATACTTATGTTCTCTTTTATTAATAGACAACTGCCTGTTATTATTTTATAATAGTGATAATATGTATGTTTTCTTTTATAAGTAGTTTAGCTTGGCAAATTGCAGTCAGAAAACTACAAACCGTAGACCAAATCCACCTTGCCACCTATTTTGGTATGACTTGTAAATTAAGAATGGGTTTTAAATTTTTACTTATCTCTCAAAAGACAAGTAGTATTCCTTGACACATGAAGAGTATATTTGGGTTTGTATTCATATTCAGGTTTATAAAATCTATCATAAACGTGTTATAAATCATATTCAAGCTGAAACATCAGAGATCATATCAATAATATTATTTGACAGATAAGAAAATTAAGTTACAGATTGGCAAAGGGATTTTTCCAAAGTGAAATAACTGGGTAGTAGTAACAAGTCAGAAATTTGTGAAATGTTTTCTGGTTTTAAATTTAATATTCTTTCTACTGTATCATTCTGCATCTTTATTTTTAAATAACTTTCCTGGTTGTAAGGAAAATCACTCATTAAAAGTTATAAATTAATTGGTAGTCTGAGTCTTAATAAAGTATTAATTGACAGAAAAGATTTCTAACATAATTTTCCCTAATGCATTTTTTCCTGTAGAAATACACATTCCAGTTAAATATTTTATGTAAAATTTTTATTAACAGATAAATACTGAGGGGGACATCTTTTAATAAGTTGTAGAAGTATTCTTGGTTTATGCAAACATTTTCTAGTTGATTTATAATAATATAATTCAATTTATTATCAAATATTTTGTATTTTCAAGATTTTATCTACCTAATTCAACATCATAGTATTCAATGTTGATATCATCATTTCATCTACCATAGGCATAGTAAGGTTTCCTTGCCTACATCATATATAATAGAATTTTCTTCTTTCTACTTAAAAAAAAAAAAAAAAAGTTGACAGGGTTGATCACTGTCTACCCTTTTCATTATTTGTGATGTGATCTTATACATCTGTTGCAATATCTCTTTACCAATTATATTTGTCTGAAATTAATTTTTGGTTCTTTTCAAACTAAATAAGAAATAACTTCTCACACCACATGTGAAAGTATGTAAAGATACGCTTTATTTACTTTAAGAATAATTGCTTTCCTCATGTTTCTGTTTGCATATTAAATATTTACTACTGAATTACAACAAATATTGGAACAATATTTCTGTTTCCATACATGCTCACTAAATGTAATGTTCATCAGGATTTTAATAATGATACTATAAATCATACTGTTTCCCCACATTCCTCTTTAATTTTATATAATTAACAACTGCCTTTTTCCTTTTTCTGTTGTTTCAGTTAAAGGATCAAGAAAGTTAAGTCTGCCAACAGATCTTAAGGCTGATCTTGGTACGGTAGGCAAAAGCCAACAATTTTAAGTTTTCTTACATTCATTTGGCTGAACATTTTTACCAACCAATCCATGAATAACACAAGTTTCCTAGATGACAGTGTTTGATAGCTTTCCAAAAAGACTTTCTTAAAAATCACCATACAGTTCTGTTGGCAGCATTCAACATTTTGTTTGTTAACAATCATTTTACAAAATTATGTTTTATAAATCATTACACACCAAGGTATGTAATGTTGTTTGTTTTCTTTTTATCATGAAAACATTTTAAAACATTGAATAGTCATACATATAGATCCTTTGTGACTATAATCATGTAAATGAGCTTGGTTTTGTGGAGTGATTTCCCCTATTTTGTGTATTAGTATCATTTAGAATTAATGCTGTTTAACAAAAAATAAAACAAAAAGAAAAGTCGGATACATAAAGGAATGGAACTGTGGCCATTTTTTAATTTTAAGGAAGTTATAGTAAATTTGATTCACTTGTAGTTTATTTTTTATGGTGGTCACAGGCTTATTCATAAGTCTAACTCTGAAATAAAGTAAGGCTTTTTTAAGTAGGCCTTCATAAATTTTTCTTTAAAAAGTTTTGTCTGCTTCTTCCAGCATGGTTTCTTTTTTGTTTGTTTCTTGTTTTTATTTTTAGAAATCCCTTGACTTGGTGTTATCAGTACCACACTCTCCCAAGTGAGCCATGGGCCAGCCCTGGATTACCTTTATTTTCATTTCCTTTACTCTGACTTAAAACCATAGTGTTAAATCCTACTAATATCATGGTTAAAATAACAAAAATACAATAATTTGTCTTTGCATTATTCTTCAGAGTTTACAAAATAATTTCATGTTATTTTTACTTGATTTTCTTAGCAACTCTTTAAGGTTGCTGTTACTATTCCCAATCTTTTTTTTTTTTTTTTCTTTTTTCCAGAGCAGAAGCTGAAGTTATGTTGTTAATAAATGGTAGAGTCAAGATTTGACCATAGGCCACAGAACATGGTGCCCAAATTTTATGGAGCATATTCACATACCTCATCTTATTGTGTCTAAATTAAATAACTGTTATAACACATATAATTTATAGCATTTAATTAGATATAATTATATATAATCCTATATGAATTTGATTAAATGAGATAATTATATATTATTAAATGCAAAGCACTAATATATTAGCTATTGCCATTAGTTCAATATTAATATTAAAGAAACTGTTATGAAGTTAATTAGTATTTTACAAGTGTTATTGATGTCAAAGGAAGAACCAACATTATAGTTCCATTTATTGACCTTCTACTATGTGTCAGACAATATGCCATATGATTTGTACATATTATCTGAGATAAGGTAGATGGTATTATTCCCACTTTACAAATGAATAAATTAAAGCTATTAAAAAATCAAACTTGCTTAAGTCACATATTTACTAGCAAAACTAAAATTTAAATCAAGTCTATATGATTACAAAGCTTATAATCTTATAATCACCTGTTACTTTGTTTTTTGTTTTTTTTTTTTAAAGATGACTGGTAAGGGGATCTTAACCCTTGACTTGGTGTTGTCAGCACCACTCTCTCCGAAGTGATCCAACCGGCCATCCCTATATGGGATCTGAACCCATGGCCTTGGTGTTATCAGCACCACACTCTCCCGAGTGAGCCACGGGCTGGCCCATCACCTGTCACTTTGTATAGCATGTACTGTGACAAATGTCAGATGAAAACTATTAAAATAATAATAACACTTTTCTTTAGAAAAATATGCATTCATGATGTTTATTCACATAATTTCTGCATATGATCATTTCTTTTCTAGAACGTTGAAAAAGTAAATAAATAAAGAATATTGCGAGCCCACTTCTATATTTATTAGAAGTAGCAAAGAGAACTTGTAGTTATAATTCTAATCTGGAGGTCAGTTAGGCATGTTGTTATTAATAAACATCTTCAATATATCTATAAATGTGAATCTGTCAAAGTCTCCAACTCTCTTCTCACAATTGCCTCATTCTATTTTTATTCATATTTTAAGAAAAGATGGATCATGAAAATTTAGATATATAAAGGGTAATATCACTGCGTATCACTTTCATGAAAGATTTTTTGTACTTAAAAGGGTTCACATTAAGATTATTAAATTTCTATTTCTAAGAATGTTGTCAATGTAATTTTATTTTTAAAACTCATTTCATTTCCCGCAAATTCACAGAATAAAATCATAAGGCTTCTGAAAGAAGATAAATGTCTTTCTATGTAAACTCTTTCTGTGTAAAATCTTGGTGTAAAATATACCCTGGGTTGCTTAAAACATGTTTTAGGAAGATTATTTTCTAGTAATCTATAATCTATTAGTGAAGGAGGAACAAATTTAGGAAGGTCCTGATTAGAATAACAATGAAATTGAAAAGGAGTGAAGGATTTGCCATGAGTGACTTTACAGTTGATTGGATTGGGAGCAGTGGTGGAACAGGGCTGCTAAGGCATAGGAAATAGTGGCTACCGAGAGTTGACAGTAGCTCTCATGAAGAATAGCTGGTCTGAAAGGGAAGGAAAATGAGTTTGAGTTGCTAAACATCTATGTTTAATATTAAACAGAAATGTAGGGCAAGATTGCAGGGGGATCTCAAGCCCACAAGATTCATCTATATAAAGGTATTAGTGACTACGTATATGAACTGTACTAAAAACAAAGGAAAAAAGACATGTTGTACAGCTTTGGATATTAATGTACCTTCTTGTTACAGCAATCCTTAACTGGGGCAACAGTATAACACTAAGAGTAAAATAATAGTAATAGCAGTAAAAACCTCATACTGTGCATATTTACCCATTTAGAACCCTTCAGTAGTTAGCATTTTTTGAAGTAATTGCAAGACTCATGGGAAATTCCCTTATAATTAACATTTTTACATTTAGTAAAATCTTGTTTTCTGATTTTTAACAAAAATACATTTATTCATTTCTAATAAATAGGAATTTGAATTAAAAACCCCTAAAATAAATTAATAAAATTCAATAAAATTCAAGCCTTGAATGTATGTAATCTATAGTCTGGCACATTACCTTATGAATATATTGTGGTATATGCATAATAGAATACTGTAAATGAATCATAAGTCCCCATAAGCCTTTAAAAAAAAAAAGTACTACAGGATGATCTTTAGCCAACAAAAAGGTGCATGGAGAGGTCAGGGTCAAAGGACAAGTAATGATCATTTAATTCATTTAATTGTAGAACTAAAGTTAAATAATTCTGATAAATAATATTATAAAATAGAATGTAAACTTAAGTCCATAACAATATAAATACGATAGTGTAATTTTAAAATAGAGATACAGGAGGTAAAGAGGAGGTTAAGGTAGCCAACAAAAGAGTTAATAATTCTATAACTAAATTTGGTGGTAAATTGGTGGTGAATTGAGAACAAAGAGAAGTTGAAGGGAGAGGAATTATACTAATTTCACTTTTCATAAGGGGAAATCAATTGGTAGTATACATAGATGATAATTTAAGAACTATGGTATTAGTAATATATCTTCAAGGTAACCACTAGAAAAGAAAAAATACCCCAAACCTTAAAAATTATCCAAAGGAGTATATACAAAAAGTATATACAAAAGAAAATAAGAAAATACAGAAAGCATTTTTAAAAAAAGTATAACCTACAATAAAAGTGGCAGAATTGGCAGCGTCTGTTCATGTCAATTGACCAGAGTCTTCAAATTCTCTGCTCTGAGCCTGTCTGGAGTACCCCATTCCCAGCTTTCTACCCTTTGAAAGCCCCAAGAATTTTGTCTCAGTAACAGTTTATTCTAGAACTAATCACTTGTCATGCCTGGAACATGGATCATACCCAGATTGTCCTTGGCTCCAATAATCACAAAGCCTCCCATAAGAATGGGAGACAGTGTGGGAACCTCATGAACTCCAGTAGCACAATGAACACACCACAGGTATTGGCTGGGCTTCCAAGTGTGACCACATCATCATTTGAAGGAGTCAGAAAGATGGTG
This sequence comes from Cynocephalus volans, assembly GCF_027409185.1. Classification (NCBI taxonomy): domain Eukaryota; kingdom Metazoa; phylum Chordata; class Mammalia; order Dermoptera; family Cynocephalidae; genus Cynocephalus; species Cynocephalus volans. Next base: position 124,060,460 of record NC_084460.1, on the reverse strand, counting down.
CCTAGAAGCTAATCCTGGTGATTCTGAGAATTAATCATGCAACTACTTTTGTGAAGTGGTCTCCCCTAGAGAACAGAATTGCTACAGGTAGTGGAGCATGATTCATTTGTTTGATACTTGAGTATGAAAATTACAGGTGGGTAAGCAAGCTACTTAAAAAGCCAATTTATTCCATGGTCCTCAGTTTGGATTGTCATCCCAATGATATTTTGCTGCCAGCAGGATCATGTGACTTCAAATACAGTGTTTCTATGTACATTTAAAAAATGGATAAAAAGCCAAGCCAACCAGTATGCCATGGGGCAGCAAGATGCCTTTTGATTAGCCAATGTCAGAGTTTTGTGGCACTGAAGACTGAGTTCCAGGTTCAACTTCTCTGACAGTGGAAGCTCTCTAGTCTGGGCCAGCCATGACAACACCATGTTCATTGCTGATGCCTCAAACAGCGTGCAGATTTTAACTCTAAAAACAGTTCCCATTATTCCTGACTGTATCATTTGTCTCAGACAACAGAATTGTTGTAGCTACTGGCCATGACTGCTGCTGAATGCTCTTTAACTGCAGTGGTGGTGGATATTTGACCTTAGTCTCTAAACTAGACATTCCAAAACAGAGCATCTATCACATGTCAGCCAAGAAACATTTCCATGACATAGACAAGAGGGCCACTAAGGACAGCAATACAGCATTGGAGAAGCTGCACCAGAATAGCGTCATTCAAGTATCTATATATTAAGTGAACAAGCAAGATTATCACAAATTTTGCATGATAGGAATTGGTGGAGCCATGAGACAACTTGGGATTTCAAGCCCTCAGAGTCTTAAATCCAGGTCCTTCAAGTAATATGAGGCAGAATGAACCTCTGTGATCTAGCATGACAAACTGCAATTGACTGCAGCTCTATTATTTACATGATGGTGAGGAAAGCCAGCCACAAAGAAACAGTGAAAATACATATTATGCCAATATTATTTGTGTGTTTTGTTTGAATATAATTGATGAAAGAGTTGGATTTTAAAAGCAGCAGTCTTTTTCAAAAATTGTATTTATTTATTTGTTTGTTTGTTTTTGCTGTTTCATTCCATTCTTGACCAAAGCTTCTTCTTAAGCAGTTTATTATGGAAAATTATCACACTAACTTGAAGGCGAAGGGAGTGTTAAACTATCTCCTAGAAAATTAAGTAAAAATGTGAGTGTGTTTTCAAAAATGACAAAACATGAAATGTCTCTTTCGTATTAATAAATATAAGTAAAATAATTCAATTTTTATAAGAAAAACAGCTGTCTACATGTATCACAAAACAAGAGAAATATCTAAAGAAAAGTGATTTAAACAGTAGTAGGATATATTAGACAACTCCTAGAAAAAGTAAAACAAGAGTTATGATATTACTGTCATAGTTGAATTCAAGGCAAAATGTATTAAATGAAAAAGTGCTTATATTTTTAGTGATGAAATCTATAATCCACAATGAAACTTTTTACAAATATTAATGCACTGAATTATGTAGAAGGGACAATAGTATAACAAAAACAGTAAGAAAATGATAAGAAATGAACAGAAATGCAATAATGAAAGATTTTAATATAATTTAACAACTCAAGAAGACAAGAAATTAGAAAGACTACAGAGGAACAAAGAAACATAATTAACATGGAAGATTTATTTAATATATCTTGAACTTTATACCTTGAAATATGTTATTTTCAACTGCCCATTGAAAATTTACTGAAATTAAACATGTATTAAAACCACAAAGAAAACTTCAATTATAAAAAGTAGAATTTTACAAACCATATTCTCTAATCACAAATCAATTGCATAAGAAATTAATAATAACAAATAGAAAACAAAAACAATACCTAGTACCTAGAAGATTTTTAACTCTTTAATAACTCTTGGGCCTGTTTCTAACTTGCTAGATTAGTAGCTAGATTTTTTAATAGCCCCACTATAATCATGAAGCAAGAACTCTAAAAATTCTAGAATAGGCACCTACAAGCTAGAGAGCAACTATAAAACTGTCTACCAGAAGTAGAGAGCAAAGAAGGGGAGCTAGAGAAAAACAAAATTCCAGACTGTATGAAGAAATTTAATGCTAAGAAAATTCTATAACATCAATCATCCCTAATGGAATTAATTTTATAAAAAGCATACAACAAAGACTTTAAAAATAACTTAGGATATTCAAAGAGAATAATCTAATAACGTTTAATTTTTAAAAGATCAAGAAATTATGAAGCAAAAATAAGCACAAATTTTTAAAAATTACCAATAGGAATCAAGTAGAAATTCTGGAACTAAGAAATACAGTAGCTAAACTGAAAAATTTATTACAGGGATTCAATACCAAATTTAAGCAAGCAGAAGAAAGAATTGGCCAACATGAAGATGGTACAATTGAGATGGAGAAAAGTGAACAGAGTATAAAGAACTTCTGGAACACAATTAAGCATACCAACATATATATTATGGGAGTACCAGAAGGGCAAAAGAGAGAGATAAAGAGAAAAGAAAGAGTATTTGGAGAAATAATGGCTTAAAATTTCTCAAATTTGAGGAAAGACATCATCCAAGAAACTCAATGAACTCCAAGTATGATAAACTCAGAGACCCACACTGAATCACATTGTCATTAAATCTTCCAAAGACAAAGGCAGGATCTTAAAAGCAGCAAGAGAGAAGTGAGTCATCATGTTCAAGGGATCTTCTTTAATAGCAAACCAAGAAGCTTATGCACAACAAAAGAAACAATCAACAAAGTGAAGAGACACCTACAGAATTGGAGAAAATATTTGCAAACCATACATCTGACAAGGAGTTAATATTCAAAATATATAAAGAATTCAAACACTCAATAGAAAAAAGCCCAAACAAACAAATGCATTTTCCTGACAATTAGTGATGTTGACCTCCTTTTCATATACCTGTTGACCTTTTGTGTGTCTTCTTTTGAGAAATGTTTACTCAGGTTCTTTGCCAATTTTAGTTGGATTATTTGGGGTTTTTGCTGTTGAGACATTGCCTCACACGTGTAAAAATGGCTTTTAGCAAGATAAAAAAAATAACAAGTGTCAAGTGTTGACAAAGATGTGGTTGAAAAAAATAAAACTTATAACTGCTGGTGGGAATGTACATTAGTAGAGCCATTATGAAAGTAGTATGGATGTCCATACTAGTTAAAAGAATAACTACCATATGATCCAGCAATTCCACTTCTGGGTATTGATCCAAAGAAATTGAAATCAAGATCTTGAAGAGATACCTGCACTCCCATGTTTAAAAGTTTTTTAAATAAATAAATAATAAATTTTTTTAAATGAAGAGTTCGAACATGTAGGAAAGATGAGATCCACTAGAAAAGTCTTGCCCTAAAATCTTTCAACAAGTAGAAACTTAAATGCAGGACTTCCATTTCTGTTAATATAGTAGATTGGAGATCCTGAAAGATTTTTTGTTGTGTAACATCTGAAAATGTTCATTAAAATATTTTTAAACACTTTGAAAAACAAAAACGGCAAAGCCAAAGCAATAATAGCCAATTCCTCATCAGAAACCATGGAAGCCAAAGGCAGTGGATGACATAAAGTACTGGAAGGAAAAAAAAAAAGCTATTAATGAAGAATTCTATATCTGAAAAGATTTTCCTTCAAAAATGATAGAAAATTTAAGACATTCCCAGATAAACAAAAGCAGAGGGAGTTCATCACTAAGTAGACCATCCCTGCAAGAAATGCTAAAGGGAGTCTTATAGGCTTAAATGAAAGGACACCAGACAGGAACTCAAATACATACAAAAAATAAATAACACCAGTTAAGGTAACTACATAGGTAAATGTAAAAGCCATTATTCATGTATTTTTAGTTTTTTAGCTCCTCTTTTTGGTTTCCTATAAGATTTAAGAGACATGCATAAAACATTAATTATAAATCTTTCTTTATAGGCATTCAAAGTATTAAGATGTAATTTATGATAGCAACAACAAAAGGGGAGATGATGAAGCTGTACTGGAGCAAAGTTTTGTATTCTATTGAAGCTAAGTTAGTATCAATTCAAAATAAATTGTTATAAGTTTTTAGGATGTTAATTGTAATCACCAGGGTAACCCTTAAGAAAATGAAAAATACTCAGAAAGGATACAAGGAGGGAATCAAAAAGGTACACTAGGAAAAAAAACAAACAAACAAAAAAGAAGGCTACACTTTAAGGAAATAGAAACAGAACAAATTAAACAAGCTAGCAGAAGTAAAGAGACAGTAAAGATTAGAGAGAAGATAAATATTGGAGCAATTCAAGAAAAAAAAAGATATGACTTTAAGAAAATGAATAAAAAATAGCGGAAGATTCCTTATTAGTAATCACATTAAATGTAAGTAGGTTAAACTTACCTATTAAAAGACCAAGATTGATAGAATGTTAAAAAATAAAAATATGTTAACAACTACAGATAGAACTTCCATACAATCCAGCAATCCCATTGCTGGGTGTATACCCAAAGGACTAGAAATCATCACATCAAAGAGATACCTGCACTCCCATGTTTATTGCAGCTCTATTTACAATAGCCAAGAATTGGAACCAACCTAAATGTCCATCGACAGATGACTGGTTAAGGAAAATGTGGTATATATACTCAGTGGAATACTACTCTGTCCCTAAAAAAAGAATTAAATTCTGCCATTCGCAGCAACATGGATGAACTTAGAGAAAATTATGTTAACTGAAACAAGCCAGGCACAGAAAGAGAAATACCACATGTCCTCCCTCATAAGTGGGAGCTTAAATAGAGAGAGAGAGAGAGAGAGGAAAAAAAGAAAGAAACCATAATAATACTTCAAACTTTAAAAAAAAAGAAAGAGAGAAGAGAACTGTGGTTATTAGAGGTGAAAAGGGAGGAGAGTGAAGGGGATTAGCAAGAGATTAGTTAAAGGTTCACAAAGACTGATTATGTTTTGTAAACATGAATATACTAATTATCCTGATTTGAGCACATATTGTTCACATTCTGTACCCCACAAATATATATAATCAATTATCTTTCAATAAAGCAAATAAATAAAATAAAAATGTGATCCAACTGTATGTAGTCTATGAGAGACTTATTTTAGATCCAAAAATACAAATAGGTTAAAAGTAAAAGGATGAAAAAATATACTCCATGTAAATAGCAACCGAAAGAGAGCTGGGGTGGCAATATCAATACCAGACAAAGTAGACCTTAAGTCAAGTCCAAAGTTGATATAAGAGATAACAAAGGACATTATATATTGATAAAAGGGTCAATTCATCAAGAAGACACAACAATTATAAACACACACACACCACACAGCATGGCCCCAAAATATACGAAGCAAACATTGACAGAGTTGAAGGGAGAATTAGATTGTGTAATAGTCGGAGAATTCAATAGCCTATATTCAATAACTAATAGAACATGTAGACAGGAGATAAAAAAGTAAGTAGAGTACCTGAACAACACAATAAAACAACTAGCCTTAACAGATACATATAGGGTTCTCCTCACAACAGCAGAATACATATTCTCAAAGGCACATGGAGCATCTACATAAAAAAACATATTAGTCCACCAAACAAGCCTCAAAAAATTTGAAATCATACAAATTTTTATGTCACTGCAATGGAATGAAACTAGAAGTTAGAAAAAAGACTGGAAAATTTACAAATATTTGAAAATTAACATACTCTTAAATGAATGTGTCAAAAAAGAAATCACAAAGAAAATTAAAAAATACTTTGAGTCAATAAAAATAAAAAGCAAAATTTATGTATTTCAGGAAAAACAATGTTCAGAGGGAAAATAATAGCTATAAATATCTACATTAAAAAGAATGATCTCAAATCAGCAACCTACACTACACCTTAAGGAAACAGAAAAAGAGCAACTGAATCACAAAGCTAGCAGAAGAAAGGAGACAGTAAAGATTAGAGAGAAGATAAACAAAACCAGAGTTGATTCTTTGAAAAGGTCAAAAAATTGACAAAGCTTTACCTAGAGTAAGAAAAAAAGGAGAAGATTTTTATTGCTGGGTTTCAAGATGGCGGTGGCTGCGGCAGTTGGCGCGGAGTAGCTGAGGTGGAAAACGCGGCCACTGGGCCTCAGGCAGCCGGGAAACTTGTGGACCTTGCTCTTGCCATCTCTTAAGGGAGGACCGCTGCTGGTGGCCGGTCGTGGGGGGTGACCGCCACTTTGCCCCCGGCAGGAGAGGCTGCCTCATTTACAGGCAACAGCTTTGAAGTGTGGAGCAGGAAAAGAACTGTTTCTTAGCTGCAAAAGCGAGTCTCTAAACAGGGAACACGGCACTAGGGCTGCTGTGGATACAGACAGGATCCCGGAGGCCGGGGCCGCACTGAAGGCGGCCAGCTGCCCTATTCAGGATTCGAGGTTTCAGGCCGGCATTAAAGAAGATTCCTGGGAACGGCCGAGCCGTGCCGCGGGACCGGCTGAACAGCCCGAGGCGGCAGCGGCCAAGAACGGGGAAGGTGGCAAACCAGACACAGAGAGTGAGCGCCTACCCTGGCAAAACTCTGTGAGTGACCCCTGGACCAGCCCTGTTTGGGGGACTGACGCCCACTTGGCTCCCGCCTGCAACACCAGCCCACTCACCGCGCCGGAGCTGCCTCCATTTTCCCAGGTGCTGGCATCTCCACCCGGCTCGGCCAACACTGAGCCTTCCCACTTGCTTGGCCCAGCACGGGGCTTTCCGGAGCCTGCGGGCCGGCCTCCCCTCCCACTCCCTCCACGGTTCTCTGCCAGGTTGGTAGCGTGGGGCGTCCCCGGCCAGTGTCGGTGGGCAAGGAAGTACGGGCGGGCCGACTGTCACTCCAGCACACCCTGGACTCCGGCCCCCGGTAAACTTCCTGTTACTGGGAGGCAGTTACCATCTCTGTGGCCACCAGTTTGGAAAAAAGCCTAACCAATTTCTAGTTGGGAATAGTGTGGTAGGAGAGTTCCCAAGTCCGCTTGAACCTGCCGGAGAGCTGGCTGCAGGCGGGCGCTAGACTCGGTTTATACCACGGAAATACAAAGGTGAACAAGTCCTAAGAAGGATCTACACAGTCCTACAAAGGCACCCAGAGCGACTGGTCGTCTGTGCCTAGCAGAAACCTGGTAGACTTCCTGGGCAAGGCGATGCCGAGCAGGGTCTTGAAGGACCAGCTGATAGACGAGGGTTGCAGAAGACACGCCCCAGCCCAGCACAGTGCGCACAGAGTGGGGAGACGTGCAGCCAGGGAGGCCGAGACGTGACAGAAACCACACACCCTGTGGGGTCGCCACTGCACGATCCAACAGCCTGGGCCAGAGCACACGGAACAGGGAGAACTCCTGCACAAGAAGTGAAAGCTCAACAGCGATCACACACCCTGTGGTATGTGATCCACCAGCCCAGCAGAGTCCAAGCTGACCAGAAAGGTGGATCCCCGGAGAAGCCCAAGACCCGAGGCAACCACACATGCAAGGCACTAGAGGCCAACTGAGCAGCCACGGAGGTAGCCATACCAAATTGGCAACCACAGCAACATCCTAGTTATTCATTAGTCTCAAACCGGTGGACTGTGAAACCCCCGGCCACAATGAATAAACATCAAAAAAAAGATACCAGAAATACAAAAAATCAAGAAAGTACACCACCAAAAGTTAATAAATCTCAAACTCTAGATCCTATAGAACAAGAAGCCCTTGAAATGATGGACAAGGAATTTCGAGTGATAATTCTAAGGAAACTGAATGAGATACAAGAAAACACACCTAGACATGATGATGAAATGAGGAAAAGTATACAGGATCTGAAAGAGGAAATGTATAAAGAAATCAATGTCCTGAAAAAAAAAATGTAGCAGAACTTGCTGAACTGAAGAAGTTATCCAGCGAAATAAAAAACACAACGGAGAGTTTAACCAGCAGGCTTGTCGAAGTTGAAGAGAGAACCTCTGAACTTGAAGATGGGCTGTTTGAAATAACACAAGCAGACAAAAAGAAAGAAAAAAGAATCAAGGACATTGAAGAAAATCTGAGAGAGATATCAGACAACCTTAAGCGCTCAAATATCTGAGTCATGGGTATTCCAGAAGGGGAGGAAAATGGAGATTCCATTGAAAACATATTCAACAAAATAGTGGCAGAAAACTTCCCAGGTATAGGAAAAGTCACAGATCTTCAGATCCAGGAAGCTCAACGATCCAAACGTATTCAACCCAAAAAGACCTTCTCCAAGACATGTCATAGTCAAATTGGCAAAACTCAGAGACAAAGAGAGAATCTTAAAAGCTGCAAGAGAGAAGCGTCAAATCACCTATAAGGGAGCCCCAGTCAGGCTAACATCAGACTTTTCATCACAAACCCTAAAAGCGAGAAAGGAATGGGATGATATTTTCAAAATACTAAAAGACAAAGATTGCCAGCCAAGAATACTCTACCCTGCAAGGCTATCCTTCCGAAATGAGGGGCAAATAGTATATATCTCAGACAAAAAAAAACTGCGGGAGTTCTCTACCACACGACCACCCTTACAAGAAATCCTCAAGGGAGTCCTGGGTTTGGTTCCTGAAAAATAACTACCACTGCCATAAAAACCCAAGAAAAATCAATACCCACTAGTATAATAAAAATGGCATTCATGAAGAGAAAACAAGCAAACAAAAACGCTATCTACAACCTAAGGAACCAACAAACACAGAAACCAAACAGTAAATCCGAAAGCAAGGAACAAAAGACACCTAACACAACCAAACAACCAATAAAATGCTAGGATTAAATCAACACCTTTCAATAACAACTCTTAATGTAAAAGGCTTAAATTCCCCAATCAAAAGACACAGACTGGCTGACTGGATCAAAAAGGAGGACCCAACTATATGCTGCCTACAAGAGACCCACCTCACCCATAAAGATTCACACAGACTAAGAGTGAAAGGATGGAAAAAGATTTACCATGCAAACAGAAAAGAAAAACGAGCTGGAGTAGCTATTCTTATATCTGACAAAATAGACTTTAAACTAAAAACCATAAAAAGAGACAATGAGGGACACTACTTAATGATAAAAGGACTGATCCATCAAGAAGACATAACAATCATAAATATGTATGCACCCAATTTTGGAGCGTACAGATTTATAAAACAAACTCTATTAGACCTAAAGAAGGAAATAGACACTAATACCATAATAGCAGGGGACCTAAACACCCCACTGTCAATATTAGACAGATCATCTAGGCAAAGAATCAGTAGAGAAACACAAGATCTAAACAAGACTCTAGACCAATTGGAATTGGCAGATATCTACAGAACATTCCACCCAACAACCTCAGAATATTCATTCTTCTCATCAGCACATGGATCATTCTCCAGGATAGATCACATATTAGGTCACAAATCAAGTCTCAATAAATTCAAAAAACTTGGAATTATCCCATGTATCTTCTCAGACCACAATTATTAAAACTAGAAATTAATAACAAACGAAACTCTGGAAACTATACAAACACATGGAAATTAAACAGCATTCTACTTAATGACATATGGGTCCAAGAAGAAATCAAGCAGGAAATCAAAAAAATTTCTTGAAACTAATGAAAACAATGATACATCATACCAAAACCTGTGGGATACTGCAAAAGCAGTATTGAGGGGGAAATTTATTGCATTAAACGCTCACTTCAGAAGAATGGAAAGATGGCAAGTGAACAACCTAACACTTCACCTTAAAGAACTAGAAAAATAAGAACAATCCAAACCTAAAGTTAGCAGACGGAAAGAAATCATTAAGATCAGAGCAGAACTGAATGAAATTGAAAACCAAAAAACAATTCAAAAAATCAACGAATCAAAAAGTTGGTTTTTTGAAAAGATAAATAAAATTGACAAACCATTAGCATGGCTAACAAAAAAAAGAGAGAAGACTCAAATAACCAAAATTAGAAATGAAAAAGGCGATATTACAACTGATTCATCTGAAATACAAGGAATCATTTGAGACTACTATAAACAACTATACGCCAACAAATTTGAAAATCTGGAGGAAATGGATAAATTTCTGGACATACACAAGCTCCCAAAACTGAACCATGAAGACGTAGAAAATTTGAACCGACCCATAACAATAAAGGAGATTGAAGCTGTTATCAGAAGGCTCTCAACAACGAAAAGCCCAGGACCAGATGGATTCACAGCAGAATTTTACCAAACATTCAAACAGGAATTGACACCGATTCTTTAAAAATTATTCTAAAAGATTGAAACGGACGCAAATCTCCCAAACTCATTCTTTGAAGCAAACATCATCCTGATACCAAAACCAGGTAAAGATATAACGAAAAAAGAAAAGGTTGCGGAGAAAAAGGAACTCTCATACATTGTTGGTGGGACTGCAAAATGGTGCAGCCTCCATGGAAAATGGTATGGAGGTTCCTCAAACAATTGCAGATAGATCTACCATATGACCCAGCTATCCCACTGTTGGGAATATACCCAGAGGAATGGAAATCATCAAGTCGAAGGTATACCTGTTCCCCAATGTTCATCGCAGCACTCTTTACAATAGCCAAGAGTTGGAACCAGCCCAAATGTCCATCATCAGATGAGTGGATACGGAAAATGTGGTACATCTACACAATGGAATACTACTCAGCTATAAAAACGAATGAAATACTGCCATTTGCAACAACATGGATGGACCTTGAGAGAATTATATTAAGTGAAACAAGTCAGGCACAGAAAGAGAAATACCACATGTTCTCACTTTTTGTTGGGAGCTAAAAATTAATATATAAATTCACACACACACACGCAACAACGGGGGGGAAGAAGATATAACAACCACAATTACTCGAAGTTGATATGACAAGCAAACAGAAAGGACATTGTTGGGGGGGTGGGGGGTGAGGGAGAAGGGAGGGAGGTTTTGGTGATGGGGAGCAATAATCAGCCACAATGTATATCGACAAAATAAAATTTAAAAAAAAATAAAATAAAATAAAAAGAATTATAAAAAAAAAAGAAAAAAGAAAAAAAGGAGAAAACGTGCAAAAAAGTAAAGTCAGATTAAAATGGGGACATTACTATTTACCTTAAATGTATACCAACATTTGATAACCAAAATGAAATGAGCAAATTCGTAGAAACAGTTGAATTACCTAAAGTGAGTGACTCAGGAAGAAAGAAAAAATTTGATCATAGCTATAACAAGAGATTGAGTCAGTATTCAATAATCGCCCAACAAAGAAAAGTCCGGGATGACAAAACTTCACTGGTGAATTCTACCAAACACTTAAGGAAGAATTAACACCAATCCTTCTCAAACTCTTCCAAAAAATACAAGAGTGGGGAACATTTCCTACCTCATTCTATCACATCAACATTACCTTGATTTCAAAGCCATACAAAGAACACCAAAAGAAAATAAAATTACAGACCAACAATACCTTATGAATATAGATGCAAAAATTCTCAACAAAATACTAGCAAACTTCATCTAGCAGCAGATTAAAGGGATCAATTATATACCATGACCAAGCGGGATTTATACAGAAATGCAAGGTGGTTCAAGATAAGAAAATCAACAATGTAAAAATCACATTAATAAAATTAATTTTTAAAAAACTCATGCTAATCTCAATTGATGCAGTAAAAACATTTGACAAAGTAATAAAAACACTCAGGAAACTCGGAATAGAAAGGAACTTCCTCAATCTGATAAAGGGCACTTAACAAAATCCACAGACAACATTCTGTATAGTGGTGAAAGACTGAAAACTTACCTTCTTTATTTTTTAGATTTTTTTTATAATTTGTTTTTTTTATTTTAGTTGAAACATACCGGACATGCATATTTGTGGAGTACAGAGTTGAATATCAACACATATATACAATGTGCAATGACCAAATGGTAATTAGCATATTCATCATTACAATACTTAATCATTCCTTTGTGATGAGGACATTCAATCTCCTCTCTTCTAGCTATTTGATAATATAAAGTATATTATTGTTAATAATACTTGCCTAGCTCAACTGTACACCAGTAGAACTTATTTTTTCCTATCTAGCTGTTTTGTGTCCATTTACTAAACTCTCAATGTCCCACCTCCCTTTTCCTCTTCTTGTCACCTCTAGTAACCACAGTTCTGCTCTCTCCTTCTGAAAGTTCAACTTGTTATTATAATTATTGTTTCTTTCTTTCCTTCTTTATTTTTTGCTCCCACTCATGAGTGAGAGCATATGGGATTTCTCTTTCTGTGCCAGGCTTTGTTCACTTAACACAGTTTTCTCCAAGCTTATCTATTCTGCTGTGAATGGCAGAATATCATTCTTTTTTTATGGCTGATCAGTATTCCATTGTATATATATACCACATTTTCTTCATCCAATTGTCTATTGATGGGCATTTAGGTTGATTCCATATCTTGGCTGTTGTGAATAGAGCTGGAATAAACATGGGAGTACAGGTGTTCCTTCCACATGCTGATTTCCATTCCTGTGGGGATATACCCAATAGTGGGATTGCTGGATCATATGGTACTTCTATCTGTAGTTGTCAGAAAAACCTCCATAATATTTTCCATATGACTGTACTGATTTACATTCCCACCAACAGTGTATAAGGGCTCCCCTTTCTCCACATCCTAGCCAGCATTTGTTATTTTCTGTCTTTTCTATAATAGCCAATCTAACTGGGGTGAGATGATATCTCAATGTACTTTTGATTTGTATTTCTCTAATTATTAGTGATGTTTAGCATCTTTTCATATATGTGTTGGCCATTTGTATGTCTTCTTTTGAGAAATGTCTATTAAATTCTTTTGCCCATTTTTTAATAGGATTATTTGGATTTTTTACTATTAGGTTGTTTGTGTTCCTTGTATATTCTGTTGGATGCATAGTTAACAAATATTTTCTCCCACTCTGTAGGTTGTCTTTTCACTATGTTGATTGTTACCTTTGCTGTGCAGAAGCTTTTCAGATTAATATAGTCCCATTTGTTTCTTTTTTCTTTTGTTGCCTGTGGTTTTGAGATCTTATTCATATAGTGTTTGCCAAGTTCTACATCCTAAAATATTTCCCCTATGTTTCCTTCTAAGAGTTTTACAGTTTCAGGTCTTATATTTAAGTCTTTAATCCATTTTGAGTTGATTTTGGTATATAACAACAAATACTGGTCTAATTTCATTCTCATACACATGGATATCCAGTTTTCACAGCACCATTTATTGAGGAGACTGTCCTTTCCCACATGTATGTTCTTGGTGCCTTTGTCAAAGATTGGTTGGCTGTAAATATGTGAATTAATTTCTGGGTTTGCTCTTCTGTTCCATTGGTCCATGTATCTATTTTTATGCCAGTATCAGATGTTTTGGTAACTATATCTTCGTAGCATAATTTCAAGTCAGATAGTGTAATACTTCTGGATTTTAAAAAGTTTTTTATTTAGGATTGTTTTGGCTATCCAGGCTCTTTTGTTGTTCTATATGAATGTTGGGATTTTTTTTTAAATTTCTGGATGCACAAATTTTTTTAATGATCATGAAGTTCAACTTGTCAATTTTTTCATTTTTTTTTTTGTATATTTTTTCATTCCTGTGCCTTTGGAGTCATATTCAAGAAATTGTCACCAAATCCGATGTCATCAAGTTTTGCCCTTTGTTGTCTTCTAGGAATTTTATAGTTTTAATTCTTACTTACAGGTATTTGATCCATTTTGAGTTAATTTTTGTATATGGTGTTAGATAAGGGTTCAACTTCATTCTTTTACATGTGGGTGCACTGTTTTACCAGCAACATTTGGTGAAAAGACTATCCTTTCCCCATTCAATGGTCTTGGCACCCTTGTCAAAATTCATTTGACCATATATATGAGGTATTGTTTCTGGGATTTGTTGGACTTTATGCCCTTACCACACTGCTTTGATTATTGTAGCTTTGTAGTAAGTTTTGAAATCAGAAAGTGTGAATCCTTCAGCTTTGTCTTCTTTCTCAAGACTGTTTTGACTGTTCGTGGTTAAGATTTCATATGAATTTTAGGATAAGTTTTTCTATTTCTGCAAAAAACTTCATTACAATTTTCATAGACATTACATTGAATCTGTAGATCACTTTCGTTAGTATTGACATCTTAACAATATTAAGTGCTCTAATTCATGAACATGGGATGTGTGTCCATTTATTTCTATCTTCTTTAACTTTATTTGGCAACGTTTTGTTGATTTCATTGTACTAGCATTTCACCTCTTTAGTTAAATTAATTCTAACTCTTTTATTATTTTTGATGTTATTTACATAGAATTGTTTTTGTAATTTCCTTTTCTCATTGTTTGCATAAACAAATGAAACTGATATTAGTGTGTTGACTTTGTATTCTACCATTTTGCTAAATTCATTTATTAGCTCTAACAGTTCTTTGTTTTGGTAGAAGCTTTAGGGTTTTCATAAATGGCTTTTATTATGTTGAAACAGTTTCCTTCTATTCCTAGTTTGTTAAGTGATTTTACTATGAAATCATGTTGAATTTTGTCAAACGCTTTTTCTGCATCAATTAGGATGATCATATGCGGGGGGTTCTTCATTTCGTAACTATTTTATTAAAATGATTCATATTCATTTGTTGAACCATCCTTGCAATCCAAAAATTAATCGCACTTCATCATAGTATATAATCCTTTTAATAAGCTGCTGAATTCTATTTGCTAGTATTTTATTGAGTATTTTTGCATAAATGTTCATGAGGGATATTGGTATATAGTTTTCTTGTAGTATCTCTGTCTGGCTTTGGTCTGAGGGTAATGCTTGCCTGACAGAATGAATTAGGAAGTGTTCGGTCCTTTTCAATTTTTGGAAAAGTTTGAAAAGTATTGGTATTAGTTCTTCTTTCAATGTTTGGTAGAATCCACCATTGAGCCATCAGATCCAAAGCTTTTCTTTATCAAGAGATTTGTATTACTGATTCATTCTCCTTACTATTTATATATATATATGTACATTTTCTATTTCTTCATGATTTGATCTTGATAGCTTTTGTGTTCTTAGGAATTTTTCCATTTCATCTAGATTATCCAATTTGTTGGCATACAAACTTTCATAGTACTCTCTTATAATCCTTTCATTTCTGTAGAAACATTAGTGACATCTCCATTTTCATTTCTGATTGTAGTAATTTGAGTCTTTTCTCTTTTTTTCTTAGTCCATCTAGCTAAAGGTTTGTCAATTTTGTTAATGTTCCCAAAGAACCAACTTTTGGTTTCATTGATTTTCTCTATCATTTTTCTATTCTCTTTACCTCTGTTCTAATGTTTATTATTTCCTTTCTTCTGCTAGCATTTGTTTTAGTTTTCCTTTCCTTTTGTAATTCCCTAAGTTGTAAAGTTAGGTTGTTGATTTGAAATCTTTTTTGTTTGTCAATATAATCATTTGTAGCTATAAATTTCCCCTTAGCACTACATTCACTGTGTCCCCATAAGTTTTGTTATATTGTTTTTGTCTTCATTTATCTCTAAATTATTTTCTAATTTTATTTCTGATTTCTTCTGTGATCCACTGGTGCTTACATGTGTTGTTTAATTTCCACAAATTTTTGAATTTTCCAATTTTTCTTCTGTTATTGATTTCCAACTTCGTCCCATTGTGATGAAGCCATAAATTGTCTCAATAGATTTAAAAAATTAATATACCACAATGGGTCAGAGAAGATAAGTTGTATGATTTTTTAAAAAATCTATTGAGACAATTTATGGCTAACATATGGTCTATCCTGGAAAATGTCTCACATGCGCTTGAGAAGAATGTGTATATTGTTGTTTGTGGGTAAAGTATTTTATTATGTCTGTCAGGTCTAGTTGGTTTATTATGTTGTTTAAGTCCTTTATCTTCTCACTTATTTTCTGTCTGATTGCTCTGTCTGATTATTGAAAGTGGGATATTAAAGTCTCCAACTATTATTGTAGAATTGTCTATTTCTCTCCTCAATTCTATCAGTTTTTGCTTCATATATATTGATGGTTTCCCAGTAGATGCATAAATATTTGTAATTGTTCTCTTCTTGCTATATTGAGCCTCTTACTACTATATAATGTTGTTTTAAAGTGTTTGTCTAGTAGATCTGCCATCAGGTCTTTTTCAGGGATAGTTTCTAGTTTTTTTTTTTTTTTCTTTGAATGGGCAGTACTTTCCTGTTTCTTTCTATGCACAGATTTTTTGAAAACTGAACCTTTGAATTTAATAATGTGATAACTATGGAAATGAGATTTGCTATTTTCCCTAGGGTTTGATTTTTTTTTATTGTTTTTGTTCATGTTTTTATTATTGTTATTGTAGGCTGTCTTTGTGCCAAAGATCAGCCTGAGGTCTAATATTAAGGTTTTCTCAAGTATTTTCTGAGGCTTTCCCTGAGCATCACTTTCTAATTTTCCTTGAATATGCAGTTGTTGTTTTTTTTTAATTTTAATTTTAATTTTTATTTTA
This sequence comes from Cynocephalus volans, assembly GCF_027409185.1. NCBI lineage: Eukaryota > Metazoa > Chordata > Mammalia > Dermoptera > Cynocephalidae > Cynocephalus > Cynocephalus volans. Next base: position 124,043,987 of record NC_084460.1, on the reverse strand, counting down.
TTTTTTTATTTTTATTTTTTTAATTTTATTTTGTCGATATACATTGTGGCTGATTACTGCTCCCCACCACCAAAACCTCCCTCCCCTCTCCTTCCCCCCTCCCCCCAACAATGTCCTTTCTGTTTGCCTGTCGCATCAACTTCAAATAATTGTGGTTGTTATATCTTCTCCCCCCCCCCGGTTTGTGTGTGTGTGTGTGTGTGAATCTATATATTAATTTTTAGCTCCCACCAATAAGTGAGAACATGTGGTATTTCTCTTTCTGTGCCTGACTTGTTTCACTTAATATAATTCTCTCAAGGTCCATCCATGTTGTTGCAAATGGCAGTATTTCATTCGTTTTTATAGCTGAGTAGTATTCCATTGTGTAGATGTACCACATTTTCCGTATCCACTCATCCGATGATGGGCATTTGGGCTGGTTCCAACTCTTGGCTATTGTAAAGAGTGCTGCGATAAACATTGGGAAACAGGTATACCTTCCACTTGATGATTTCCATTCCTCTGGGTATATTCCCAACAGTGGGATAGCTGGGTCGTATGGTAGATCTATCTGCAATTGTTTGAGGAACCTCCATACCATTTTCCATAGAGGCTGCACCATTTTGCAGTCCCACCAACAATGTATGAGAGTTCCTTTTTCTCCGCAGCCTCGCCAGCATTTATCGTTCATAGTCTTTTGGATTTTAGCCATCCTAACTGGGGTTAGATGGTATCTCAATGTGGTTTTGATTTGCATTTCCCGGATGCTGAGTGATGTTGAGCATTTTTTCATATGTCTGTTGGCCATTTGTATATCTTCCTTAGAGAAATGCCTACTTAGCTCTTTTGCCCATTTTTTAATCGGGTTGCTTGTTTTCTTCTTGTACAGTTGTTTGAGTTCCTTATATATTCTGGATATTAATCCTTTGTCAGATATATATTTTGCAAATATTTTCTCCCCCTCTGTTGGTTGTCTTTTAACTCTTTTAATTGTTTCTTTTGCTGTGCAGAAGCTTTTTAGTTTGATATAATCCCATTTGTTTATTTTTCCTTTGGTTCCCCGTGCTTTGTGGGTCGTATTCATGAAGTCTGTGCCCAGTCCTATTTCCTGAAGTGTTTCTCCTATGTTTTCTTTAAGAAGTTTTATTGTTTCAGGGTGTATATTTAAATCCTTAATCCATTTTGAGTTGATTTTAGTATACGGCGAGAGGTATGGATCTAGTTTCATTCTCCTGCATATGGTTATCCAGTTATCCCAGCACCATTTGCTGAAGAGACAGTCCGTTCCCCAGTGAATAGGCTTGGTGCCTTTGTCAAAGATCAGCTGACAGTAAGTGTGTGGGTTGATTTCTGGATTCTCTATTCTATTCCATTGGTCAGTGTGTCTGTTTTTATGCCAGTACCATACTGTTTTGGTTATTATAGCCTTGTAGTATAGCTTAAAGTCAGGTAGTGTTATGCCTCCAGCTTTATTTTTTTTGCTCAGCCTTGCTTTGTCTATGTGTGGTCTTTTATTGTTCCATATAAATGTCTGGATAGTTTTTCCATTTCTGAGAAAAATGTCTTTGGAATTTTGATGGGGATTTCATTGAATTTGTATATCACTTTGGGTAGTATGGACATTTTCACTATGTTGATTCTTCCAATCCAAGAGCATGGGATATCTTTCCATCTTCTTGTATCCTCTCTAATTTCTCTCAGCAGTGGTTTGTAGTTCTCATGATAGAGATTTTTCACCTCCTTGGTTAACTCAATTCCTAAGTATTTTATTTTTTTGGTGGCTATTGTAAATGGGCAGGCTTTCTTGATTTCTCTTTCTGCATGTTCACTATTGGAGAAAAAGAAATGCTACTGATTTTTGTGTGTTGATTTTGTATCCTGCTACTGTGCTGAAATCATTTATCAATTCCAGGAGTTTTTTTGTAGAGGTTTTAGGCTGTTCGATATAAAGGATCATGTCATCTGCAAACAGGGACAGTTTGACTTCATCTTTTCCGATCTGGATGCCCTTTATTTCCTTCTCCTCTCTGATTGCTCTGGCTAGTACTTCCAACACTATGTTGAATAGGAGTGGTGAGAGTGGGCATCCTTGTCTAGTTCCTGTTCTTAAAGGAAAAGCTTTCAGCTTTTCCCCATTCAGGATGATATTGGCTGTGGGTTTGGCATATATGCCTTTAATTATGTTGAGATACTTTCCATCTATACCTAACTTATAGAGGGTCTTTGTCATGAATGAGTGCTGAACTTTATCAAATGCTTTTTCAGCATCTATAGAGATGATCATATGGTCCTTGTGTTTGACTTTATTAATATGGTGTATCACATTTATTGATTTGCGTATGTTGAACCAACCTTGCATCCCTGGGATGAATCCCACTTGATCGTGATGAATAATTTTACGTATGTGTTGCTGTATTCTGTTTGCTAGTAATTTAGTGAGGATGTTTGCATCTATATTCATCAAGGATATTGGCCTGCAGTTTTCTTTTTTGGTTATATCTTTACCTGGTTTTGGTATCAGGATCATGTTTGCTTCATAGAATGAGTTTGGGAGATTTGCGTCCGTTTCGGTCTTTTGGAATAGTTTGTAAAGAATCGGTGTCAATTCCTGTTTGAATGTTTGGTAAAATTCTGCTGTGAATCCATCTGGTCCTAGGCTTTTCTTTGTTGGGAGCCTTCTGATAACAGCTTCAATCTCCTTTATTGTTATTCGTCTGTTCAAATTTTCTACGTCTTCATGGTTCAGTTTTGGGAGCTTGTGTGTGTCCAGAAATTTATCCATTTCCTCCAGATTTTCAAATTTGTTGGCGTATAGTTGTTTATAGTAGTCTCGAATGATTCCTTGTATTTCAGATGAATCAGTTGTAATATCGCCTTTTTCATTTCTAATTTTGGTTATTTGAGTCTTCTCTCTTCTTTTTTTTGTTAGCCATGCTAATGTTTTGTCAATTTTATTTATCTTTTCAGAAAACCAACTTTTTGATTCGTTGATCTTTTGAATTGTTTTTTGGTTTTCAATTTCATTCAGTTCTGCTCTGATCTTAATGATTTCTTTCCGTCTGCTAACTTTAGGTTTGGATTGTTCTTGTTTTTCTAGTTCTTTAAGGTGAAGTGTTAGGTTGTTCACTTGCCATCTTTCTATTCTTCTGAAGTGAGCGTTTAATGCAATAAATTTTCCCCTCAATACTGCTTTTGCAGTATCCCACAGGTTTTGGTATGATGTATCATTGTTTTCATTAGTTTCAAGAAATTTTTTTGATTTCCTGCTTGATTTCTTCTTGGACCCATATGTCATTAAGTAGAATGCTGTTTAATTTCCATGTGTTTGTATAGTTTCCAGAGTTTCATTTGTTATTAATTTCTAGTTTTAATCCATTGTGGTCTGAGAAGATACATGGGATAATTCCAATTTTTTTGAATTTATTGAGACTTGATTTGTGACCTAATATGTGATCTATCCTGGAGAATGATCCATGTGCTGATGAGAAGAATGAATATTCTGAGGTTGTTGGGTGGAATGTTCTGTAGATATCTGCCAATTCCAATTGGTCTAGAGTCTTGTTTAGATCTTGTGTTTCTCTACTGATTCTTTGCCTAGATGATCTGTCTAATATTGACAGTGGGGTGTTCAGGTCCCCTGCTATTATGGTATTAGTGTCTATTTCCTTCTTTAGGTCTAATAGAGTTTGTTTTATAAATCTGTACGCTCCAACATTGGGTGCATACATATTTATGATTGTTATGTCTTCTTGATGGATCAGTCCTTTTATCATTAAGTAGTGTCCCTCATTGTCTCTTTTTATGGTTTTTAGTTTAAAGTCTATTTTGTCAGATATAAGAATAGCTACTCCAGCTCGTTTTTCTTTTCTGTTTGCATGGTAAATCTTTTTCCATCCTTTCACTGTTAGTCTGTGTGAATCTTTATGGGTGAGGTGGGTCTCTTGTAGGCAGCATATAGTTGGGTCCTGCTTTTTGATCCAGTCAGCCAGTCTGTGTCTTTTAATTGGGGAATTTAAGCCTTTTACATTAAGAGTTGTTATTGAAAGGTGTTGATTTATTCCTAGCATTTTATTGGTTGTTTGGTTGTCTTAGGTGTCTTTTGTTCCTTGCTTTCTGATTTACTGTTTGTTTTCTGTGTTTGTTGGTTCCTTAGGTTGTAGATAGCGTTTTTGTTAGCTTGTTTTCTCTTCATGAATGCCATTTTTATTATACTAGCGGGTTTAGATTTTTCTTGGGTTTTTATGGCAGTGGTAGTTATTTTTCAGGAACCAAACCCAGTACTCCCTTGAGGATTTCTTGTAAGGGTGGTCTTGTGGTAGTGAACTCCCGCAGTTTTTGTTTGTCTGAGAAATATACTATTTGCCCCTCATTTCGGAAGGATAGCCTTGCAGGGTAGAGTATTCTTGGCTGGCAATCTTTGTCTTTTAGTATTTTGAAAATATCATCCCATTCCTTTCTAGCTTTTAGGGTTTGTGATGAAAAGTCTGATGTTAACCTGATTGGGGCTCCCTTACAGGTGATTTGACGCTTCTCTCTTGCAGCTTTTAAGATTCTCTCTTTATCTCTGAGTTTTGCCAATTTGAGTATGACATGTCTTGGAGAAGGTCTTTTTGGTTGAATACATTTGGAGATCGTTGAGCTTCCTGGATCTGAAGATCTGTGATTTTTCCTATACCTGGGAAGTTTTCTGCCACTATTTTGTTGAATATGTTTTCAATGGAATCTCCATTTTCCTCCCCTTCTGGAATACCCATGACTCGGATATTTGAGCGCTTAAGGTTGTCTGATATCTCTCTCATATTTTCTTCAATGCTTTTGATTCTTTTTTTTTTTTTTGTCTGCTTGTGTTATTTCAAACAGCCCATCTTCAAGTTCAGAGGTTCTCTCTTCAACTTCGACAAGCCTGCTGGTTAAACTCTCCGTTGTGTTTTTTATTTCGTTGAATAACTTCTTCAGTTCAGCAAGTTCTGCTCCATTTTTTTTCAGGACATTGATTTCCTTGTACATTTCCTCTTTCAGATCCTGTATACTTTTCCTCATTTCATCATGATGTCTAGCTGAGTTTTCTTGTATCTCATTCAGTTTCCTTAGAATTATCACTCGAAATTCCTTGTCTGTCATTTCAAGGGCTTCTTGTTCTATAGGATCTAGAGTTTGAGATTTATTAACTTTTGGTGGTGTACTTTCTTGATTTTTTGTATTTCTGGTATCTTTTTTTTGATGTTTATTCATTGTGGCCGGGGGTTTCACAGACCACCGGTTTGAGACTAATGACTAACTAGGATGTTGCTGTGGTTGCCAATTTCGTATGGCTCCCTCCGTGACTGCTCAGTTGGCCTCTAGTGCCTTGTGTGTGTGGTTGCCTCGGGTCTTGGGCTTCTCCGGGGAGCCACCTTTCTGGTCAGCTTGGACTCTGCTGGGCTGGTGGATCATGTACCACAGGGTGTGTGATCTCTGTTGAGCTTTCACTTCCTGTGCAGGACTTCTCCCTGTTTCGTGTGCTCTGGCCCAACCTGTTAGATCGTGCAGTGGCGACCCCACCGGGTGTGTGGTTTCTGTCGAGTCTCCGCCTCCCTGGTCGCACGTCTCCCCACTCTGTGCGCACTGTGCTGGGCTGGGGCGTGTCTTCTGCACCCCTCGTCTATCAGTTGGGCCTTCAAGACCCTGCTCGGCACTGCCTCGCCCAGGAAGTCTACCAGGTTTCTGCTGGGCACAGACAACCGGTCTCTCTGGGTGCCTTTGTAGCACTATGTAGATCTTTCTCGGGTCTTGTTCACCTTTGTATCCCCCCAGTATAAACCGAGTCTAGCGCCCACCTGCAGCCTGGTCTCCGGCAAGTTCAAGCGGACCTGGGAACTCTCCTACCACACTATTCCCAACCAGAAATTCGTTAGGCTTTTTTCCAAGCTGGTGGCCGCAGAGATGGTATCTGCCTCCCAGTAACAGGGAGTTTACCAGGGGCCGGAGTCCAGGGTATGGTGGAGTGACAGTCGGCCCGCCCGTACTTCCTTGCCCTCCCGACACTGGCCCGGGTCACCCCCCGCCACCAGCCCCGCCAGAGAACCGTGGAGGGAGTGGGAGCGGAGGCCAGTCCGCAGGCTCCGGAAATCCCGGCACCAGGCCAAGCAAGTGGGAGGGCTCAGTGATGGCTGAGCAGGGCAGAGCTGCCCGCACCTGGGAAAATGGAGGCAGCACCGGGCGGTGAGTGGCCTGGTGGTGCAGTCGGGAGCCGCATGGGCATCCACCCCCCGAACAGAGCTGTGCCAGGGATCACTCACAGTGCTGTGCCAGGTCGGGTGCTCGCTCTCTGTCTCTGGTTTGCCGCCTTTCCCAGTTCTCGGCTGCTGCCGCCTCGGGCTGTTTCAGTCGCGGCGCGGCTCGGGCGCTCCCAGGAATCTTCTTTAATGCCCGCCTGAAACCTCGAATCCTGAATAGGGCAGCTGGCCGCCTTCAGCGCGGCCCCGGCCTCCAGGATCCTGGCTGCATCCACAGCAGCCCTGCCGCCGTCTTCCCTGTTTCGAGACTCGCTTTTGCAGCTAAGAAACAGTTCTTTTCCTGCTCCACACTTCAAAGCTGTTGCCTGTAAATGAGGCAGCCTCTCCTGCTGGGGGCAAAGTGGCGGTCACCCCCCACGACCGGTCAGCAGCAGCAGTCCTCTCTTAAGAGATGGCGAGAGGAAGGTCCACAAGTTTCCCGGCTACCTGAGGCCCAGTGGCTACCTTTTCCACCTCAGCTACTCCACGCCAGCCGCCGAAGCCGCCGCCATCTTCGGAATCTTGGGTTTTTTTTAAAGTTCTAGTCTTTAATGTCCAGCTTTCTATAGAGGAAAATGAGAAAAAATTAAGGGGTTGGAAGAAGGGCATTGGACCTTTAAATCCTCTGGGAATCACTTTAGCCAGAGGGGGAGGGGCTAGCAAGAATTAGGGCAAGTGCAACAATGGCTGCCCACTTCTTTGTCTATGTCTCTGTATTTAGAAGCAGAATCAGTGATCAGAACACAGACCCCTGATATTTGCAAGATAGGATTCTTTTTGCACCCCTGTCCCCTGTTTCCTGCAAGGTATGTGCAAGCTTCTTCAGAGACATGTGCATAGTTGCCTGCCATGGTGCTGGGAGTTGAGAATAGGTAGGTGCTACTGTTCTAAGAGCTAAAATTGACTGAAATTAACTGCAATTTACCATCTAAGCCTTCCCCTGAAAGTTTCATGCCTTCAATTGACTCCAGAGTTACAAAATAGCTACATCAGACAGATTTTGCCAGTGCAATTATTGTCTAGGTGGGGACACATTTTCCTACTGTTTCCTACTCATCTTCTGTGCTCCTATTTGGTTTTTATAAAATATGACTTCTATTTCTTTGTTGAATTTCTCATTTTTAAATTTATTGTTTTCCTAATTTCATTTAGTTTTCTCTTTGTTCTCTTGTAGATCACTGGACTTCTTAAAACAATTATTTTGAATATTTGTCAAGCAATTTATAGATGTCTAGTTCTTTGGGGTTAGCCACTGGAGCTTTATTTTATTCCTTTGGTAGTGTCATGTTTCCTTGATTTTCCTGTTCCTTGAAACCTTGCATTGCTGTCCTTGCATTTAAAGAAGCACTCACCTCCTCCAGTCTTTACTGACTGATTTCAGAAAAGACCTTCACCAATCAACTCAGTGAGAGAATCTGAGGGTCTCTCAGACCTTTTTAATGGATATGTCTGTTCCACTCCTCTTGTTCCCTCTTGGAGGAGAAATCTTAGGATTATGTGTTTTTTCTTGATCCTGAAAAGCCAGGTTGAGTGCTGAGAAACCCATTTATTTTCTTTAAGGCAGTTCCTTGATGTGTTCAGTGTTGTATACCTTTTCCCAGTTCAGCTGAATTGAGCCAGCAATTGATGTCTGTGTGCTGTCTATGAGAAATTGTGACATGTGCAGGGGAGCATGCGTACCATCTTTGGGGGATTGTAGGATACTAGCCATTGGAGGGCATGTGGAGTGCTGGAGGTGCTTTTCAGCTAGCTCAGGATGTCCACATCTGAGGTGTCCTTCAGGGTTTGTGAACAGGGTTCTTGGTGGAGTCCGTGAGCTAATTAGTAGGCTCTTCAGCTGGTTGGTTAGATCTATATGCTGGTTTCTGTGAGCACCTGCTCCTCTTCCCTGCTCCTAGCTATCCCCAGACCATTTAGCCCTGCTTATCCCCTCAGGGTTACTGAGTAAGGTAAGACAGAAGTTGGCCTCTTGGGCAGTGTCCTGCAATGCTGAGGCAGGCTGGTGCTCACTTCGCTCTCACTTTCCTCTGTGGAAGAAATTATGAGCCAAGGTCTCTCTTGGCATTGAGCTGCACCACCTTGAAGGAAAGGTGACAGGAGTAAAGTGATACTGTATTTCTTACCCTCTCAATGTACCTATTGTCATGGTTTTTTTGCCCCACCAGTATGTTGGAAACTCTCAGCTGGACTCCCAGACCCCCATAAGGGTATTCTCATCCATGTGGGTTGTTAAAAATCAGTGTTTCTGTGGGGTTTTGAGGGCTGGAACCGCCTATTCTGACATCTAGCTGATATCTGTAGCTCATTTCTTTTTAACATTGAATAATATTCCATCATATGGATGTACTAGAGTTTATTTATCCATTCACCAACTGAAGGACACCTTGGTTGCTTTCAAGGTTTGGCTATTATGAATAAAGCTGCTATAAACATTCATGTGCAACTTTTTCTGTTATGCTCATTTGGTTAAATACTAAGGAGTACAACTACTGAATCATGTAAGATTATATTTCATTTTTTAAGAAACTGCCAAACTGTCTCCCAGCAAAACTGTACCATTCCCACCATCAGTGAGTAACATTTCTTGTTGCTCCACATCCTCACTAGCATTTGGTATTGTCAATGTTTTGAATTTTTGTTATTCCAATAGGTGTGCAGTGGTACAACATTGTTGTTTTAATTTGAATTTTAAAATTTTTCCATATGTTTATTTTACATCTAGGATCTTCTTTGGTGAGGTGTATATTCAGATCTTTCACTCATTTTTTAATTGAATTGTTTGTGTCCTTATTGTTGAGTTTTAAGTGTTCTTTGTATATTACGGATATCAATCCTTTATCAGATATGTCTTTTGCAAATGTTTTCTTCCAGTCCATGGCTTGTCTTCTCATTCTCTTAAAGTGTCTTTCAAAGATCCAAAGTTTGTAGTTTTAATGAAGTCCAACTTATCAAATTTTTTTTTTCATAGACCTTGCCTCTGGTGTTGTATCTAAAAATTTGTTACCAACCCAAGGCCATCTAGATTTTCTCCTAAGTTACCTTCCAGTAGCTTTATAGTTTCATGTTTTACATTTAGGTATATGATCTATTTTGAATTAATTTTCATGAAGGATGTAAGGTCTGTTTAGGTTTGTTCTTTTATATCAGTGTTCAGTTGTTCCAGCACCATTTGTAGAGAGGACTACCTCTTCATTTTACTGCCTTTACTCCTGTGTCAAAGAGCAGTTACTATATATGTGTGGGTCTATTTCTAGGATTTCTATTGTGTTCCATTATCTACTTGTCTATTCTTTCACCATATTGCCTTGATTACTATAGCTTTATAATAAGTCTTGGAGTCGGATAATGTCAGTCTTCTGTCTTTATTTTCCTCTTTCAATATTGCGTTGGCTACTTTGTATCTTTGGCCTCATAATATACACTGTAGAATCTATTTGCCAATATCCACAAAACAACTTTCTGGGGTTTTGATTGGGACTGCTCTGGATCTATAAATGAAGTTGGGAAGAAATGTCAGCCTGACAATATTGAGTCTTCTTATCCAAAAACATGGAATATCTCTCCATGTATTAGTTCTTTGATTTCTTTAATCAGAGTTTGTAGTTTTCCTCATACATTTCTTGTACCTATTTTGTTAGATTTATACCTAGGAATTTCATTTGGGGAGGTGCTGATGTAAATGTTATTGTGTTTTTAATTACAAGTTCCATTGATAGTATATAGGAAAGTTTTTTGTTCTGTGCAACTGTTTGCCAAAGATGAACTCAGGAGGGGAGGGTTTAACAATCAAATGAATAGAATGACCCATTCTGTGGATACCAGCCAATCTCTTTCTCCAACCACCTCTGTCATTGCCCAGTGGGCCGATGAACAAAGTTGCCATGGTGGCAGGGATGGAAGTTATGCATGGGCTCAGCAACATGGGCTTCCACTCACAAAGGTTGCTACAGCTATGGCCCTTGCTAAATGTTCAGTCTGCCATCAGCAGAGACCAACACTGAGTTTGACATGACACCATTCCCCAGAGTGATCAGTCCATTACCTGGTGACAGGTTGATTACATTGGACCACTTTCATTATGGCAGGGCAACATGTTGTTCTGGAGTAGACACTTTCTTTGGATACGCACTTGCCTTCACTGTACACTTTTGCCATAACTACCATCCATCAACTTCCAAAATGCCTTCTTCACCATTATTATATTCCACACAGCATTGCTTCTGATCAAGGAATTCACTTCACCACTAATGAACTGTGGCAATGGGCCCGTGCCCATGGGATTTACTGGTCTTACCGTGTTCTCCACCATCCTGAAGCAGCTGGATGGACAGAAATATGAGCGTGCGCGTGCACACACTCACACACACACACACACACACACTCACACACACACTCTCTCTCTCTCTCACTCCAGCTTTCTTTCGATTAATGTCAGCATGGTATATCATTCTCTATCCCTTTATTTTTAATCTAAATGTGTGTTTAAACTTAAATTTGGTTTCTTTTAGATAATGTATAAGTTGTGTCTTTTAGGCCACTCTGATAATCTCTGTCTTTTAATTGTGTTTATACCGTAGACATTTTAAATGTTTATTGATATAGTTGGATTAATGTCTACCATGTTAGTTACTGTTTTTTTAATTTTTTGACCTTGTTCTTTGTTCCTATTTTTGTCTTCCACTCTTTTTCTGCCACTTGTGGCTTGAATTGAGTATTTTATATGATTCCTTTTTTTCTCCTTTCCATGAAGACTGTGAATTTAGTCTCAAATAGTTTTTAAGCACTCACATGAATGAATGTAACAGGAAATAAATAAATAAATTTGCTTGGAAAAAATGGAGAAGTGTTGATGAATGAAGAGGAAACTTTAGATTTCAGTAACTATTAAACTCAGAGAATATAAACCTGTGTACTTCAAAGCTAAAATATATAAAATCACAGCCATGAAAACCTTTGCTGTAAAAGAATCAAATTAAAGTTAGGAATAAAAATCATGCTGGTTTCAGGAGAAAATCTATGATTTGGTCTCTCTGAGTCTTCAGCTTAAAATTATTTAGAAAAATGCACTACAATAAGAGATTATAAACCTCAGAAAGGTCATCAAAAAAAGCAAAGAAAAGATGATATTTGACAGTCAAAGACACTGAAATAAATAAAAATTAAAAATTAGGTAAACCTCAGTTTTGGTGAGTATGATGGCAGACATGTCCTGCTGTACCAGTCCAGCAGTACCATAGCTCCTAGCATGTAGGCTGAGCAGTTGACACAGTGGTCAGTGCTGAACAGTTGACACAGTACAGAGCAGTTGACAGTGGTGTCTTAACTAAAGCAGAACTCCAGTGTGGTTGAGCATTGTTTGGGGCTGCAAAGCTTCTGACTATACCTCACAGGTTCTCCCTGAGATTTTGAGCTGCCTGATATCTTTTGATAAATTCTTTTCCTGCTTAAACATATCAATCAGGCAAACAACCAACATTAAGCCAATTGAAAAACCAACTTGTTCTCAACCAGGGTTACATAAACAGTGACAAAGGAGGAAGGGAAAGAGTTGACTATAAAATTAAGAAACAAAAAGATAATGTGGGTTTTTAATATTTCAATCAATTAATATTGGCTACATTCAGTATGGTTAAATGTAAAGTCTTTATATTTTACTTATATTCATAGTTTTTAAAATTCAATGCTTATTTTGACTTAGTATCATATTCAACATATATTTTACCATAGAATCATACTTTGTGTCATAGGCATAATAGTTTTCATTTTCTGGGAACTGTATGGTATATCAAAAGGTTTGATTAACATGACTAGTTTACCAAGTATTAAATTAAATGTTCGTTTACACTCATCTATAAAGATATGTCAAAGACCAGGTTAAAAATGATTTCAATGGGATGCAATAAGCCTTTTTTCAGTAAATCACTGTTATGCCTTACTTAATACAATAAATACAATTAAATCAAATCATGACTTAAAGGCACAGGTGAGTAAGCTAATTTAAAGAAATGTAATTTTTCAAATTTGGGAATCTTTCTGTAAAATAAAGAATAGGAATTTCTCTTTTACTTTAATTTGCTTATTGTTTTAAGGTTGAATCATTCAGAATGTTGGATAGAGCTCTACTACTCTAAAGCACCATTGTAATCGGGGGGCAGTTGTAGGAAACAGAAACAATTGTAGCTATGTTATACAGAAAGTGATTAATACAGGAAACTAAGGGCTTATCAAATCACCAAAAGATTGGAGAAGTAGACTCTAAGCTTGGCCTACAGGTATGACTTTCAGACAGACATACCAGGGGAGTAGAAACTTTTGCTACAGTTAGAAACAGAGAATCAGAAGACCACTGTCAATCAGCTTTTCAACTTAAGAACATATAGTTATAAGTAAGATGAGGAATCCACCACAACTGCCTCCTGACACAAAAAACTCTGTGACTGGACTCTGAAAAGCTGCCTTCAAAACAAAATAGTCTCCATTCCAATCAGACCAAAGAAGCAGAACATATGGCTTCCATTCCATTTTCAAAATCATTTGCCAGATTTTTGAAACCCTGAGCCACTATGCAAAAAAGCCAATTCCTGAGGCCACCATGCCCAAGACTTCTGAAGCCCAAACCTCTTGAAGAAGCCACCACTGACAGTTTCAACTAAGCTCAGCCTTCGCTTCATTCTAGCCCAGGCACATGAGTTAAGAAGTTTGCAAAGGATTCCAACCCCCAGCCATTCAAGCACTCTCGACTAATGCCCCAGACATCATGTAGTTAAGACATCCCCACTTTGCCCTAGTTAAAGTCCTGGCCTACAGAATCTGTGAGTACAATAAAATGATTATTATTTTACATCAACTTTTGGAGTCTTTTTTAATGCAACAAGAGATAACCAAAACACATAATATCATAGATTTTTATGTTTCTACAAGCACTTCAGAAATACCTTTAAAGATTATAATAATCTGTTATATGATATATACCACAATATACCTAAAACCTTGTGCTTCATTGTAAAAAAATAGCTGTTTTACAGTTTTTCTGTAAACTAACACTACGGTGAATATCTTTATCAATAGAAGTTTTTCTTTTGTATTTAGCCCTTTATTATCATTAATCTCCAGAATAACTGTGTCTAAGCTATGACCAATTTTGTTCTAAATATTTTATAACAATATTTATTTTGAATTATTTAGCATGATAAAAAAAAGTTTTAAAAAAGCAGATTCACTTCCATATATTTAAAAAATTATTTTAAAAAACTACAAAAATAAATCCTTCAAATTGATCAGCCATATGGTAAACAAAAGGATATGGCTAGACACTTGGGGATGCCCATGTGTGGTAACGTCAGCAGACCTCATGAGTCAAACATGAGAAGCTGGGGGAAATTTGGCTGCCACAGCAGGTGGGGGGAAAACAAGAAAAATAAGCATGTTGAGTCAAGCCTGTTATGCGCTGGATTGAAACAATATTCATATGAAACAGTCACCAAAAGATGGTCACAGCTAGGCAAGAGTGGCTTTGGTTTAGTAAGTTCAAGGAGTTCAGGCTAAGTGAATAAATTTCACAGTTCTCAGGGCTCTGCTACACACTCTTGTACCTAGTTGAGAGGGTATGAAGAGGGCTACAGTCCTTCCAACATTCCTCTGGACAAGCAGTGAGCCCTAGAGCAAGATGTTATGTCTGTGGAAAGGGCAGCTTTTTCTCACTGATGTACCCAGAGAAGGAGGTATTGTTGCCATTTGTACCCCCAAGTATTTGTGGTTTCTAATTCACACTATGTTGTTAGTGCCAGCTGTTGCCGTCAGTGTTCTTCCTATTTATTGAGACTAGTTACTATAAGGAAGGAGGGAAAGAGCTCTTGACCTAGTTCCCACATGGCTAACTCATCATGGGATATTTCTGCCTTTCCATCTGAGATTTCTGAGATTTATGTCAATGTGGAAGATAACTGGTTCCAAAAGGCTTGGATCTCAGTGTTCATTATGTGAGCCTCCTAAACCCTAACTAAATATATCTTAAAAATTGCTTCCCCTTTACAAATATTTTAGCTGACCCTATCACCCAATGTTTAGCGTACAGACACTATGTGAGAAAATCTGGATTAGAATCCTGATTTGGCTAACTACTGAAATTATGACTAAATCTTAAGATAGCAAGGACTTAGCCATATTCATATGGTTTGGAAAAAGAGGAATTCTTGCTCATCTTCATTTGTTAATCTACACATTTGGATTCCTTTATATTAAGATTGAATTATGATATTTATGTTCCCTTCCTCCTCTTGGTACAGACCATGTAAATGGACACTGCACAAGTCCAACTTCTCAGAGTTGCAGTTCTGGGAAACGTCTTTCTAGTGCTGATGTGTCGAAAGTAAATCGCTGGGGTCCTGGAAGACCTCCATTTCGAAAGGCACAGTCAGCCGCTTGCATGGAGATTTCTTTACCGGTTACAACAGAAGGTAGGTTTAACATATCAATTTTTATGGGTACAGTTAAAATTTGGTTTACCATGGTAATGGAAACTGGAAGACAAGGGATGGAGGTCACATGTAAGAGATTTAAAAAACTACTAGGCAATGAGTAGCTGAGAGCCTGGTGGGGCTGTGGCCAGGACTCCAAATCCAGTCCTCACTACACCTCCTTCCTCATCTCTAAAACCAGAATGGCTCTGTTTAAGCGTAGGCTTCCCCTTACTCTGTACAAAGGGACACCTATGCCTTAATCTGTTCTCTACCGTTTCAGTAATTACTAAGAATTTATTTCTGTATCTGTAGACAGTTATCAATGTCTTGCCACCTTATTTCCTTAACTGTCAAATGAATATGACCAAGAAAAAAGACAAGATATTAAATTCTAAAGTTTGCAATCTCATCTTCATATGTTTTTAAGAAGAAAGACTATTTGCTTATTTATGGAATGAGTATGGGAGCAGGGAGTAAAGTACAAGAGCCAGAAGCCAGAAATGTTTAGAGAGGGAAAAAAGAGGGAAACTTGTGACTTTGCTGTTACTGTCTTGTTGATAAGGATCTTTAGGGAGATAGAAAAAAATAATTTTAGGAAGATTTGCTATAGTAATTTTTTTTTTAAGAAAATATAATTTTATTATTAATTTTTTTTAATATTCTAGGATGTTGTTGCAGAGCAGTTAGGAGGGAGGGGGAGTGGGGAAGGGGGAAGGAAATGTGATGGAAGAAGGAGGAAGGAGGAGGGGTGGGATTCTGGCCTGTGGCACCTCCCTCATTCCCACAGGGGAGACCAGGGAAGCTTCCAGTGGTGGCTTGGTCATTGCCGGGCTAGGTGCAGATGTCAGGTGCATGTGGCAAAAGCCCTCGAACCCCCGACCACCCCAGCTTGGGAACCCAGAGCCCTTTTTGCTGTGGCTTGGTGGTCACCACTGGGCTAGCTGTGGGTGTCGGCGGGGCGAGGCTGAGGCCCTCAGCCCCCCACCACCCCAGCTCAGGAGAGCCCAGGGTGCTTCCTGCAGTGGCTTGGTGGTTGTTGCTGGGGTGGTTGCATGTGTCAGGGGTGTGTGGTCAAGGCCCTCAGCAATGCCTCTCGACACCCTTGGGACTGGTTGCAGGTGTTGGGGGGCATTGCTAAGGCCCATAGGCCTCCCCCCTTTCTGGCTCGGTAGCCCAGGGTACTTCCGGTCCTTCTAGGTGTTATAGGTGTTCTTTGGTGAAATGAGACCTTTACTAGTTAATATCAAACTTTGTCTCTGGTTACAGGTACTTTTCTTTTTCTTTCAGATCTGTGTTGGGTTATTTGCTGTTCCCCCCAATTAAACTCTGTGCTTTGTCCTTTGCTTACTTCTAAAATAGGGGAACTTCCTGTGGGGACCAGTACTTGAGCTCTGTGGTTTAGCTAAATTGCTGCTTTGCTGCTGATTCCCTAATGAAGGCTTTTTGTGCAGCTCGGGTTTTAATGGTTGACTTTATAGGTACTTCTGGATCTAGTGAAATCAGGTGCACCTGGGTTGTGTAGAAACTCTGGTCTGGGCCTGAGTCTTTTCATCAAACAGCATCCCATGCAATTCTATATTCCTAACCAGTCTCCTCTGAGTGGTCCTGTGCTGAGTGGGGTGCAGATCGGCTGTCCTTGCTGTGTCCCATTGTTCTCCCAGTGGACCTGTCTCCCCCACTGCCCATGCTCCAAACACTTCCCATGGGACAGGCTGTGCTCCAGTCCCTTGTGGTGACTCACCAGCCTCTGAGTGACTCCTTTTCTTCAGTTGTTGTGGCTCCTCAATCCTATGTGGGTCCACGGAAACCCTGTTAGTGGTCTTGCTGGCCTGGGGGCTACCAAGGTCCTCTTCTCCCCTGCCACCTCCAAGCAACTTCATCCAAAGGGCACAGCTGCGGCTTTTGTCAGCTCCTACTCCGTGCGCTCAGCAGCCCCAGTCTAGAAGCCACTGGGGCTCGAAAACAGTCAGAGCAGTCTTTTCTTTCTTTCATTGTGGCTTCTCCTGCTTTCATGTACTCCATAGGTCTCTCCTCCTCTTCCCCTGAGCTCTAGTGGTGCCAGCTTGGCTGTCATTGCTTTTTTATAGTTGTAAATTGGTCGATTTGTGGTAGAGAATGATGCTGGGGACTACCTATTCCACCATCTTGACCAGAAGTGCTATAGTAATTCTATGGTATAAAGTAATTCCCCATTTACTAACCCTAAAAATTTTTGATGATCTATCTTGCTCTTCAAATTCTTTAAAAATAAAATCTATTATTCAATTTTTGTTTCTTTAATATTATGATGTACTACATTTAGTCCAATGAACATGCAGATAATGATGTTCTCTCTCTGATGGGTATCTGTGAGTATCAACCTTGAATGGTGATGATCCATGAATGGAAATATGTTCACTAGGAACGTCATAATAGAAGCAGCATGTAAGGGTTATAAAGGAAGGAGCTCTCTGAATCACTGGAATGAGAGTTGGGAATTTTGGGTTTTTGATATGTCTCCCTTAATTTCTACTGGATTCTGGGAAAACTAACTCTAAGTCTCTCTCTCCAAATCTGTGAAACATATAGATTATCTCTAAGCTTCCTTTCATCTCTAAATTCTATCACAAATTATTATTTTTATAAATTTACTGAAGGATAAAAAGGGGATATTAGAAATACCATATTTTGTTTTCTAGAAAAAAGATAGTATGAGGAATCTATATTTAGTTTCTTTCTATAAAAATAATTATGAATCACACTTGTACCTATCAACAGGGAAAAAAGTCAGTATAAAGAAAAATATGAGAAGCTCGTACTCTGGAATGATTATAAGAACAGTACAGCCTTACTAATATTTACCTGAGGTAGGTGAGTTTATGCTTGTTGGAGTGTACACATGTGCAAGTATTGATGAGCAAGAGAAACTGAAGCCATGTTGTTCATTTAAGTGGGCTTCAGCCCACTGAAAGTGGTAGAAAGACTACCACTATCAACAGGATGGCGCAATCTACGACTCCTTATTTGGGCCTAGGCAAAGTTAGGACTGGATTTGGATTCAAGGTAGGAAGCTTGAAACTAGTTCAGGGAAATAACAGTTGCATCTTGGTAAAAACTTTAATTTTTACAACTATAATTATCCCAGATATAGAATATGTTTTCCATAGAAGATTCATGATCCAGATGAATCCTTTCATGTCAATATCCACATATTATAAGTGGGAATTGCCAAAAAATCATTAGGAATACTTTCAATAATTGAGAGAGAGGCATTAAGCACAATTAAAATGGCATCAGAAATTCTCGTAACCTTGACTATTTAGACTAAATCTTCTTTCCAGATTAAAAAATTTTGACTAACTTGTAAAGCAATGTAGTGAGAGAAAAATGGTGAACTGGAACTCAAGAGACTCAAGTTCTAGTCCTACCTCTGCCTAAGTTTATGATTTATACTTCTACACTTCAATCTCTCCCTCTTCAAAATAAACTGATAACTGAACAAACTGCCTTCCAGGTCAATAAACAAAGAATGAAATTCTGCTTCCCTCTCATAATCTGCGGTTTTCATGTATGTAATCTGACTTCACTTGTCGTGGAAATACACTAATACTTTTTTTTATTATTATTTTCATAGAAAACCGAGAAAATTCCTATAATCGTTCTAGAAGCTCTAGCATCTCCAGTATTGACAAAGATTCTAAAGAAGCAATTACAGCACTATACTTCATGGAATCCTTTGCACGGAAAAATGACTCTACCATCTCCCCTTGTCTGTTTGTTGGAACTAGTCTGGGAATGGTGTTAATCATCTCCTTAAACCTACCACTGGCAGATGAACAAAGATTTACAGAGCCAGTCATGGTATTGCCAAGTGGTAAGAGTTGTTATTCATTCATTCCCTCATTGCTCCTTTTTCAAATTTACATATGTTGTTATAAAACTTAATTTGTATTGATTCAGGACAAACATTATGAGTATAAGTATTATGTGCAATATGAACTATTGAAAATTTCATAAATCATATGCTATTCCAACATTTGTCATATTGTAACTTACCTTTTTTTTGAATTTTATTTTATTTTGTCAATATACAAAGTGGTTGACTATTGTGGCCCATTACCAAAACTTCCCTCCCTCCCTCCTGCCTATCCCTGCTCCATCCCAACAACCTCATATCTGTTTCCATGGTGTATCAATTTCAAGGAATTGTAATTGTTGTGTCTTCTTCCCCCCCCCCTAGTTTACTTGTGTATTTATTTATTTATTTCTAATTCCCATAAATAAGTGAGAATATGTGATATTTCTCTTTCTGTGCCTGACTCGTTTCACTTAATATAATTCTCTCTAGGTCCATTCATGTTGTTGCAAATGGCGGTATTTCATTCTTTTTTATAGCAGAGTAGTATTCCATTGTGTAATATACCACATTTTCTGTATCCACTCATCTGATGATGGACATTTGGGCTTGTTCCAACTCTTAGCTATTGTTTTTTTGTTTTTTGGGGGTTTTTTTGTCGTTTTTTCGTGACCGGCACTCAGCCAGTGAGTGCACCAGTCATTCTTATATAGGATCTGAACCCGCAGCGGGAGCGTTGCCGCGCTCCCAGCGCAGCACTCTACCAAGTGCGCCACGTAAATAGTGCGGCAATGAACATTAGAGAACAGGTATACCTTCGACTTGATGATTTCCATTCCTTTGGGTATATACCCAGCAGTGGGATGGCTGGGTCATATGGTAGATCTATCTGCAATTGTTTGAGGAACCTCCATACCATTTTCCATAAAGGCTGCACCATTTTGCAGTCCCACCAGCAATGTGTGAGAGTTCCTTTTTCTCCACAACCTTGGCACCATTTATCATTCACAGTCTTTTGGATATTAACCATACTAACTGGGGTGAGATGGTATCTCAGTGTGGTTTTGATTTGCACTTCCCGAATGCTGAGTGATGTTGAGCATTTTTTCATATGTCTGTTGGCCATTCTTATATCTTCCTTTGAGAAATGCCTATTTAGCTCTTCTGCACATTTTTTAATTGGGTTGTTTTTTTGTTGTAAAGTTGTTTGAGTTCCTTGTATATTCTGGATATTAATCCTTTGTCAGATGTATGCTTTTCAAATATTTTCTCCCACTCTGTTGGTTATCTTTTAACTCTGTTAATTATTTATTTTGCTGTGCAGAAGCTTTTTAGTTTCATATAATCCCATTTGTTTACTTTTCCTTTGGTTGCCTGTGCTTTTGGGATCGTATTCATGAAGTCTGTGCCCAGTCCTACTTCCTGAAGTGTCTCTCCTATGTTTTCTTTAAGAAGTTTTATTGTTTCAGGGTGTATAGGTGAGAGGTATGGGTCTAGTTTCATTTTCCTGCATATGGATATCCAGTTATCCCAGCACCATTTGCTGAAGAGGCAGTTGCTTCCCCAGTGTATAGGCTTGGTGCCTTTGTCAAAGATCAGAGGGCTGTAGGTGTGTGGGTTGTTTTCTCGATTCTCTATTCTATTACATTGATCAATGTCTCTGTTTTTATGCCAGTACCATGCTGTTTTGGTTATTATAGCTTTGTAGTATAGTTTAAAGTCAGGTAGTGTTATGCCTCCAGCTTTATTTTTTTTGCTCAGAATTACTTTGGCTACGTGTGGTTTTTTGTTATTCCATATAAATATCTGGATAGTTTTTTTCCATTTCTGAGAAAAATGTCATTGGAATTTTGATGGGGATTGCATTGAATTTGTATATCACTTTGGGTAGTATGGACATTTTCACTATGTTGATTCTTCCAATCCAAGAGCATGGGATATCTTTCCATCTTCTTGTATCCTCTCTAATTTCTCTCAGCAGTGGTTTGTAGTTCTCATTATAGAGATTTTCCACATCCTTGGTTAACTCTATTCCTTAGTATTTTATTTTTTTGGTGGCTATTGTAAATGGGCAAGCTTTCTTGGTTTCTCTTTCTGCATGTTCACTATTGGAGAATAGAAATGCTACTGATTTTTGTGTGCTGATTTTGTATCCTGCAACTTTGCTGAAATCATTTATCAACTCCACGATTTTTTTTGTAGAGGCTTTAGGCTGTTGGATATATAGGATCATGTCATCTGCAAAGAAGGACAGTTTGACTTCAACTTTTCCGATCTGGATGCCCTTTATTTCCTTCTCTTCTCTGATTGCTCTGGCTAGTACTTCCAACACTATGTTGAACAGGAGTGGTGAGATTGAGCATCCTTGTGTAGTTCCTGTTCTTAAAGGAAAAGCTTTCAGCTTTTCCCCATTCAGGATGATATTGGCAGTGGGTTTATCATATATGGCTTTAATTATGTTGAGATACTTTCCATCTATACCTAATTTGTAGAGAGTGTTTATCGTGAACGAGTGTTGAATTTTATCAAATGTTTTTTCAGCATCTATAGAGATGATCATATAGCCCTTGTGTTTGATTTTATTGATATGGTGTATCACATTTATTGATTTGCATATGTTGAACCAACCTTGCATCCCTGGGATGAATCCCACTTGTTCATGGTGTATAATTTTGCGTATGTGTTGCTGTATTCTGTTAGCTAGTGTTTCATTGAGGATTTTTGCGTCTACGTTCATCAAGGATATTGGCCTGTAGTTTTCCTTTTTTGTTGTATCTTTACCTGGTTTTGGTATCAGGGTGATGTTTGCTTCATAGAATGAGTTTGGGAGAATTGCCTCCGTTTCAATCTTTTGGAATAGTTTGTAGAGAATTGATGTCAATTCCTCTTTGAATGCTTGGTAGAATTCTGCTGTGAATTCATCTGGTCCAGGGCTTTTCTTTGTTGGGAGCCTTCTGATAACAGCTTCAATCTCTTTTATTGCTATTGGTCTTTTCAGACTTTCTTCATCATCTTGGCTCAGTTTGCCTAGTTTGTTTGTGTCGGAAATTTATCCATTTCCTCCAGATTTTCAACTTTGTTGGCATATAGTTGTTTATAGTAGTCTCTAATGATTCCTTGTATTTCAGAGGTATCAGTTGTAATATCACCTTTTTCATTTCTAATTTTTGTTATTTGGGTCTTCTCTCTTCTTTCTTCAGTTATCCATGCCAATGGTTTGTCAATTTTATTTATCTTTTCAAAAAACCAAACTTTTTGATTCATTGATCTTTTGTATCATTTTGGGGATTTCAATTTCATTAAGTTCTGCTCTGATCTTAATGATTTCTTTCTGTCTGCTAACTTTGGGTTTGGATTGTTCTTGTTTTTCTAGTTCTTTAAGGTGAAGTATTAGGTTGTTCACTTGCCATCTTTCCATTCTTCTGAAGTAAGCATTTAATGCAATAAATTACCCCTTAGTACTGCTTTTGCAGTATCCCACAGGTTTTGGTATGATGTGTCATTGTTTTCATTAGTTTCAATAAATTTTTTAATTTCCTATTTGATTTCTTCTTGGACCCATATGTCATTCAGTAGAATGCTGTTTAATTTCCATGTGTTCGTATAGTTTACAGAATTTTGTTTGTTATTGATTTCTAATTTTAATCCATTGTGGTCTGAAAAAAATACATGGGATAATTCCAATTTTTTTGAATTTGTTGAGACTTGATTTGTGACCTAACATATGATCTATCCAGGAGAATGATCCATGTGCTAATGAGAAGAATGAATATTCTGAGGTTATTGGATGGAATGTTCTGTAGATATCCACCAAGTCCAATTGGTCTAGAGTGTTGTTTAGATCTTGTGTTTCTCTACTGATTCTTTGCCTAGATGATCTATCCAATATTGATAGTGGGGTGTTCAGGTCCCCTGCTATTATGGTATTAGTGTCTATTTCCTTCTTTAGGTCTAATAGGGTTTGCTTTATTTATCTGGCTTCTCTGACATTGAGTGCACATATATTTATTATTGTTATGTCTTCTTGATGGATGAATCCTTTTATCATTATGTAGTGGCCCTCATTATCTCTTTTTATGGTTTTTAGTTTAAAGTCTATTTTATCAGATATAAGAATAGCTACTCCAGCTCGTTTTTCATTTGTTTGCCTGGTAAATCTTTTTCCATCCTTTCACTCTTAGTCTATATGAGTCTTTATGGGTGAGGTGGGTCTCTTGAAGGCAGCATGTAGTTGAGTCCTCCTTTTTAATCCAGTCAGCCAGTCTGTGTCTTTTGATTGGAGAATTTAATCCTTTGACATTAAGAGTTGTTACTGAAAAGTGTTGATTTACTCCTAGCATTTTATTGATTTTTGTTTGCATGTCTTAAGTGTCTTTTTTTCCTTTCTTTCTGATTTACTGTTTGTCTTCTGTATTTGTTGGTTCCTTGGGTTGTAGATAAACATTTTTTTTCTCTTCATTGTTTGCATTTTTATTCTACTAGTGGGTTTTGATTTTTCTTGAGTTTTTATGGCAGTGGTAGTTATTTTTCAGATCCCAAACCCAGTACACCCTTGAGGATTTCTTGTAAGAGTGGTTGTGTGGTAGTGAACTCCCACAGTTTTTGTCTGAGAAATATACAATTTGCCCTTCATTTTGGAAGGATAGCCTTGTGGGGTAGAGTATTCTTGGCTGGCAATCTCTATCTTTTAGAATTTTGAATATATCATCCCATTCCTTTATTTCTTTAGGGTTTGTGATGAAAAGTCTGATGTTAGACTGATTGGGGCTCCATTATAGGAGATTTAACGCTTCTCTCTTGCAGCTTTTAAGATTCACTTTGTCTTTGAGTTTTGCCAATTTGACTATAACATGTCTTGGAAAAGATCTTTTTGAGTTGAATACATTTGGGGATCTTTGAGCTTCCTGAATCTGAAGATCTGTGTCTTTTCATATAGCTGGAAAGTTTTCTGCCACTATTTTGTTGAATATGTTTTCAATGCAATCTCCTTTTTCCTCCCCTTCTGGAATACCCATGACTCAGATATTTGAGCACTTAAGGTTATCTCTCTTAGATTTTCTTCAATGTTTTTAATTCTTTTTTTTTTTTTTATCTACCTGTGTTATTTCAAACAGCCCATCTGCAAGGTCAGAAGTTCTCTCTTCTCCTTCTGCAAGCCTGCTTTTTAAACTCTCTGTTGTGTTTTTTATTTTATTGAATGAATTCTTCAGCTTGGCAAGCTCTGCTACATTCTTTTTAAGGGCATTGATTTCCTTGTACATTTCTTCTTTCAGGTCCTGTATACTTTTCCTCATTTCATTGTGTTGTCTCGCTGACTTTTCTTGTATCTCATTTAGTGTCCTTAGAATTATCACTCGAAATTCCTTGTCAGACATTTCAAGGGCTTCTTGTTCTATAGGATCTAGAGCTTGAGAGTTATTACCCTTTGGTGGTGTACTTTCTTGAATTTTCATATTTCTGGTATCTTTCCTTTGATGTTTAGTCATTGTGGCAGGGGATTTCACAGTCCACTGGTTCAACACTATTGTCTGGCTAGGATGCTGCTCTGGCTGCCCATTTGGCATGGCTGCCTCAGTGTCTGCTCAGTTGCCCACTGGTGCCTTGGGTGCATGGTTGCCGTGGGTCTCGGGCCTCTCCGGCCGGGCACTTCTCTGGGTGGCATGCACTTGGCCGGGCTCGTAACTTACCTTTACTTCCACCATTTTTATGGTAGTAAACTATGGAAATGCTTGGGAAATAAGTTTCTGAAAAGCACTGAGGCAAACCTTAATGCAAAAGTTGAATTTATTTTTAATAAATTGAAGCATTTCTCCAAAGTTCCATGCCAGATCAAAGCCTATGAGTGTTTTTACATCATCCTTGAAGAACTCAGAACAATTAAGCTAGAAGATTTGACTTAAGGTGGATTACTAAAGTCTTTCATAATCTTCCCATCTTACTTCAGATGCATAATGTACAATTTCTTTCATTTTTATCCTAGTGCCTAGAGAACTACATAATTTATATAAGTATTGTTTCTAAAGCATATGTTGTATTCTCTTTCTACTTGAATATTTTTTTCTTTTTGAAGAAGGGATGAGTGTGATTCCTCCTGTTATTCCTTTGAATAGTTTTATTTTTTTAATTGAAATATAATTGATTGTAAATGTTTTTTGGTACAGAATTGAATATCAATACCTGTGTACAATATGTGATGCTCAAGTCAGGATAATTAGCATATTCATCATTGCAAAACGTAAGCATTCTTTGTGTTCATTAACCAATTTCTCATTAACCCCTCTCCTCCATCCCCTTTCCCACCTCTAATAACCACAGTTCTGTTCTCTCCTCCTGAAAGTTCAACCTATTATTGTGATCGTTGTTTCTTCTTTATTATTTATTTATTTATTTTTAGCTCCCACTTATGAGTGAGAACATGCAGTATTTTTCTTTCTGTGCCTGGCTTATTTCACTTGATATAATTTTCTCCAAGCACATCCATGTTGCTGCAAATGGCAGAATTTCATTCTTTTTTATGCAGGGTAGTATTCTATTGTATATATATACCACATCTTCCTTATCCACAGATGGACTTTTAGGTTGGTTCCAACTCTTGGCTGTTGTAAATTGAGCTGCAATAAACATGGGGGTGCAAGTAAACCTCTTCAACATGATGATTTCCATCTTCTGAGTATATAACCAGTAGTGGGTTTGCTGGATCATATTTTTACATTTATTCTTATCACTAATTTCACTGTCTCCTTATTTCCTATATAAGAAATGTTTTTCAGATAGCTTTTAGGTTAAAAGAAAAAGAATTTAATTAATATATAATATAAGGGGTTTTATTTTTAAAGAATATATGTGGTTTGGCAGGTTAGATAGGGTTGTACTTTCTTTGTTAACTGGTATGCCAAATTCATATTGGTAGATTATGTGGAATAGTCAGCTCTCTACTAGTATGGGAAGTTCAGATAAATGCATTGTGTTTTAAAAGTTAATCTGTTGAGATCTTTCTTTTAAACATATATTTTACAATGAGAAAATATCTTTTATTACATTCCTAATTTTAAGGAAATATATATATACAATTCTTTTATACTGGTTGAGTTAGAGCCAGATCAGTGAGGTCAAAAATGGATTATTAAGTATTAATTTAATCCATTTTTTAATGAAATAAATGATTATACATATTAGACATCTAATATGTGCCAGGCAGTCTTCAGAAGTTGAAAGGTAAAATCAACCTGTGTCACACAAGTTTAAAGCCATAAATGAAAGACAATTTTCTAATAATAAATATTCTAAAAAATGCAGCTTTTAATGTCACAAGTTTTGAAATAAGCAATCCCTGGAACTAATGCAGCAGATCTCTGAATATTATAAGGAAGTTTTTTTGCCATTCTAAGCAAACAGACTTAGACCAAAAATGATGACAAAATACAAAATAAGTATAAATTTAACTTTTGGCTTCTGGTTTGTAAATATTTGCAATCTTTTTTCTTATCTATTTAATGAGATGTAATGGGAAGCTGTCTTCTCCAAGTTTCTATGTACAGTATTCTTTCAAGACCTTAGTTAATAATAATGTATCAATATCAGTTCATCAATTATAACAAATGTGCCAGGCTAATACAAGATATTAATAATGGGGGAATAACAGAAGGAGTATATGGGAACTCTGTACTATCTGCTCAATTTTCTATAAACCTGAAACTACTTTTTAAAAAAGTCTATTAATTTTTTTAAAAGAGAGATAAACATATATAAAGGAGAAAGCTATAAGGCTGGGTTTTGATTTGTTCTATAATTAACCATTGAAAAAGAAAAAGACTAATTGGAAGCCATAATTTATGAGAGTAAAAAGAGAAAAGGAGAGCAGAGTTTTATAAGAAAAGATAGAGGTAACAGAATGCCAGTTCAAACTTAAAATAGAAAACTCTTCCCTTCCTCTTTTACACCTCACTATTGGCTATATTAGTTGTCCCAGTCTTCACTCTCTTTGCAATATCTATTTTCCACCCCATACCCAACTGGTTCCTGCCCAAGCTTATGGGAACCATTGTGGGTACTATTTATGGTGTTACAGGTACTGCTCTAGCTTATGGGAACCACTAAAAAAGTTTGGAATTGAGGGTATTTCCCTCTTTCATTGTCAATGCTGAAGTGAGTGACTTGTTCTTAGGCCCTTGAATGTGTTTTTTTCATCTGTAAAAATATTGCTAAATAACCTTTTATCAGTGGCCTGGGAAAATGTATGTGAGTTGAGCAGTTTTTTTAAACCTGAAAACAGTTCATTTTGAAATTTATCTCTTCGTTCAACAAACGTTTACCAAACCCATAACTATTGAATTTACCACTGGGGATACAATGGTCCCTGTTTTCAGAGACATGCAGGGAAGAACAAAAGTGAACAGAAAATTATGATTAGAATAAAGGAATTACAGTAAGGGAGATTATAATGAGGAGATTAAAGAATATTGTGGAAACATGGGGGTTGGCCAGGGGAAATTAGGAGAAGACCTTCCTAAAGAAGCTGATATCTGAAGTGGGAATTGGGCAGGTTTGAGAGGAAGTTGTGCACAGTACTAATTTTAAGAGTAATTTGGTACAGCATGAGTAGAAACTGGGAGGTAAGAGAGAACATGGCATAGCTGAAGCATAGAGATAGAATGTGCTAGATGAGTCTGGAAAAATAGGGGAAGATTATAAAGGGCCATATAAAATATGTGAAGCAGTTGGAAAAGACTTCCTAGATTTGAAGGACAAAACAGTGATACAATACACTGTTTTCTTTTTCTCAAGAGCTGATTTTTAAATTTAAATTCTGTAACTGTAAAAATCAAAATGCAAAGGAAAATAAATGAAAATTCTGCCACCAGCAAACTTTCTTCCTTCTCTGTCTACCCGCCCCTTCCACATTTCCTCCCCTAGGAATTATACTCTCCATCAGTAACTCTGTAAGAAATTTATTTGGTAAGACTCATTTTTAATTGTATTTTATTTCTACTTAATTCTTTATGCTTCTAGCTATAAATTATTATATAATTATTGGTTCTGCCATATGAAGTTCCTAGCATTGCTTTGTTGAAAAAAAATATTATTTTGATTCTGGATGATCAAACTCAAGATTTAAACTCATGATTAAACTTAAGATTCTCCAGAATAAATTCGTTCTCTTTATCCCCAAACTGGTTCTTCTTGTCTCTCTCCCATTTCTATTAATAGTCCCATGATACTACCTAAATGGCCTCCATAACTGCAGTTTCTTCTTTTCTGATCTCTTTTACTCACTACTTCCATACTGGTTTTACTCCAGTATTATTTTCATCATCTAGTTTCTTTCCATGCACCATATTCTCTGATATCTTTCACTTACCCATAGAAGCAATTTCAAGCTCTGTATCTTGGAAATCAGTGATCTCTATAAACTCAGCCCTACTGTACCTCTCTAATCTTATGTCCTGCTGCTTCCCAGAACCAGCTCCCTGGTCCAGCGAGACTTATTTCCTCACTTCTCTTTTCTCTCTTTGCCATCTCCCAATCATCTATCATTGGTAAATGTCATGTGAATTTTTTGGTTTGTTGTCACATTTGAGAAAAACTGTATCAAGTTTCTTGTGTGAACTGTAAGATTTGGAAGAAGTTTCTACAGACTAGCTTTTGGCTCCAGACATTTCAAATCTTGTCTGTTCTACATTATGTACATACTTCTAAGGTTGAAATAATATGCCTTTGCAATATGACCTCCAGCCCAGCACTTTCATGTCAAAATGATACTGAGTTGCATTAGAGTAGTAGTAGATTTCCTAGAAGCCATTTCTATACCTGGAAGGCTAGCAATAACCCAGACATGGTAGTAGCTGTGAACCATCTAAACATATGTCACTAAACCCAAACTAAATATACCTCATCTCAACTTGCCCTTGTCCACATCCATGAAGTGTCTGTCCACTACAATGTTACCTGACTGGAGGAAGATTAGAGTGGAAAGAGAAAGCTGTCTTATATGATTGTGGTTAAAGAAAATATTTTAGTTTCACACATTTTATAAAAATATATAAACATGTGAACATAGTACTAAGGTCTCTTTCTAGGCCTTGGAACCAATGCTAGTGAAGCGCCCTGAAGTTTAAGCTTTATTAACTTCATAATAAATCTGGCTCTGCCCCCAGCATAATGCTTAGCACACCTTAAATGACTGAGTGGAAGATTGGAAGAGGGCAAGTACAGATTCATAAATCTAGCCAATGCCAACATTAGGAATATTGTCCAAAAACGTTATCCTAGTGAAATACTGGAAAATAAACAGGCGTTGGAAAAGCTATTATCACTAAGTTAATTCCATTATGTATTACTAATACTATCAACAATTAGCATGCCAACAAGATGCTATATTTCTAAGCCTAGATAAAGAGCAAGTAAAATTGCTCACAAAGACTCAGCCTGAGTTTGTCTAGACGTGGGGCTTCTGTTTTTGAGGAATTGGAGGTAGGGGTGTTATGTGTAATACCTGACTAAAGAAAGGCTGATAGTGCTCACTTCAGCAGCACATATACTAATATTGGAAAGAAAGGCTGATAAAGAAAAATAAAAATGTAAAACATTTAAAGTAAAAATTCATGTAAATGGATTTATCTTATATTTTCTCTATAGATTTTGCTTCCTCTGTATTCTAAAATTATTTTAATTTACTAATTCACTTTCTGGTTATATATTATATAAGCCTGGGTATATTTTTGTGTTTTCACATGTATGTTCTCAACATTAAGCTTATGCAAAAGTGTACCAGAAATTATCTTTTCCCTCTTTTTTATTATTTCTTTTCTTCCACTATTCTTGTGTTGTCTTTTGCCTACTGAGAGAAGTATCTCTTGGGCCTACCCTCTACTCTAGACTTTTTCCAGCCTCACTCTCTATTTTAAACTTATTTGCCAACATTCAATTCCTTTAAAGTCCAGCTCTCTGACAAAAAACTAGTACATTAATTTATGCCAATGTAATAATGGGTTAATGTGCTATCTCACAGAAATAATATGAAACTAGGTAACAGGCTTTGTCTGAAGATCATTTAATTGAGATGAGAAGGGTATAATTTTTAATCTTAAGTCTAAACCTTGATGAAAAACTTTATTATATTATAGTATTACTTAGTTAGCACCTTTTAATGTAAGATGAGTATATCTCAAACATATTTATGAAATTTATGCATTGTATCTCTTACAAACTTCAATAAAAACTAATACAATAAGAAAATAGTTCAATCAAACATAATGACTATATTTGAATAGACAAAAATAATCATGGCCTAATACAGACTAATCAACATATATACTCCCCATCTGTAGGTTTCAACACATAGCAGCACTGATATTTACAATTGTTATTACTAGTCATATTGTGTTTATTTGTAGAAACTATATTTTCCCCAAAGTAAAAATAATTTCACTTGAAACTATTGGGTATGAAGTATGGAATCTGTCTAAGCCCTTAATAACCAGGCTAACATATATAGGAAGCTATTAAGATTTTAAGGTATTTTTAATTCACTGAAGAAAAATAAAGTTCTCTCCAGGTACTACCAAAAATAAATGAAATTTTACTTATCCTTTTGTCATGTGTTATTGACATAAATTCAGACTTTTGCCAGAATAGGATCCCTTCTTTTTGTGGGGGTTGGGGGGGTTGGCAGCTGGCCAGTATGGGGATCTGAACCCTTGACCTTGATGTTATAACACTATGCTCTAACCAACTGAGCTAACCAGCCACCCACCACCTCATATGGACAGATGAAAAATTGTATTATCATTCTCTGTGAAAATACAATGAACTAAATATATAGTTCTTTTCTTAATATAGTAGGAATAGTAGGTAATCTTGTAAATGTATGACTGACAAACATTGAAAGACTATCAAATATACACATCCTTACTTGGGAGTATAGTCTTGAGGTATTGGCAGTTTCACATCTCTTTTTTTTCCAGAGTAAGCCAAACCCAAAACAAAACAAAACCTTTCTATCACACAGGAAAAGCCTGAAATGAAACAAGTAATCTTAGAAATATAAATTAAAAATGAAAATTTCTTTTCAAACAAGTAAAAAGTTAGAGATTATGACTTTTAATTAAGGCTGAATTTCCAAAATCATAGTCTTATAGATGGGTATGATACATACCTTAAGTTTTTTCTGCTGAACTTTTAGCCATTCAGAAAATATCCTTGTATTTTCTCCATAAATAGGATCAGATAAAATCAAAAGAGAAAAACAGTATTAGAATTATTTACTTTGCATTTCAATCTTATTTCTTGGGAGGCCATAAGGTGTAGTTTTAAAAACAAAAATAAAAAATACATAAGTATTAGATTACAGCTCTGCCAATTTTTGCTTTGGTGACTTGAGACAGTTACTTGAGTTCTGTGAACATCAGCATCATGAAAAATGCAAGACAGTTTCCCCCAAGTGGTTGTTGGGAGGATTGCATGAGATAATTTATGTAAAGCACTGAGCACATAAAGCATGCTCAATAAGTGTTAATTCCACTTCTCTTTCTCTCTTTTTTAAAAATTTTATTGTGATGAGAACATTTAACATGAGATCTATCATCTTAACAGACTTTTGAGTGTGCAATACAGTGTTGTTATTTATTTTTAGGTGCAATGTTGTACAGCAGACCTATAAAACTTATTCATCTTTCATAGTTGAAATTTTATACTAATTAACAACTTCCCATCTTCCACTCCTGCTAGCTACTGCAACCACCATTTTATTATTTGTTTCTGAGTCCCACTATTTTAAATGTCTTATATAAGTAGAATCATGCAGCATTTGTCCTTCTGTGACTGGCTTTTTTCACTAAACATATCCTCAGGGTTCATCCATGTTGTTGCATATTGCAGGATTTTCTTCTTTTTTAAGACTGAAAAATATTCCATTATATGTATATACATTTTTTAACCCATTCATCTATTGACAGACATTAGGTTGTTTCCACATCTTTGCTGTTATGAAGTGTTACATTAAACATAGGAGTATATATCTCTTCAAGATCCTGATCTTGGGATACATATCCAGAAGTGAAATTGCTGGATGATATGGTAGCTCTATTTTAATTTTATGAGGAACATCCGTACTGTTTTCCATAGCAGTTGCATCATTTTGCATTCTCACCAACAGTGTACAAGTTTTCCAGTTTCTTCACATCCCACCAACACTTCTTGTCTTTTTTTTTTTTTCATAATATCTATCCTAACAGCTGTGAGGTGATATCTCACTGTGGTTTTGATTTGTATTTCCCTGATGATTAGTGATGTTCAGCATCTTTGCATATACCTGTTGGCCATTTGTATATCTTCTTTGGAGAAATGTCTATTCAAGTCTTTAGCTCATTTTTGAACAAAACTAAACACTTAGGACCAAAAACAGAAATAGTTTTGGGAACCTTAATACCCCACTTTCAGCAAAGGAGATCATCCAGACAGAAAATTAATTAGAAAACATCAGAATTAATCTCTGCTATAGGCTGACTTGACCTGAGACATTGATATCACTTCTATTCTCAAAATCTTCCCATCTTATACCAAGTAAAAATTTAAGTCTTTACTGTGTACTGTTAAGAACCTACATGATCTGGCTCCACTTGATCTCTCTGATATCATCTCCTATGAGTCTTCCCTTTGCTGTTCTAAAGAGACAAGATCTGAAATTTTACTCTACTTGCAAGTTAATAAAGTTGTCAGTTTCACGAATGCTGGTAGAAGACATAAGACTCCTGGATCAGAGATGAAGGATAATTCATTACTCACAGCAATCACAGTATATCAATATTTTGTGCTGATTTCCCGAGCCCTAATTGCCACAGGATGATGCAAAGAAGCCATCCCTTCTGTATTAGTGTGCTTGGGCTGCCATAGTAAAATACCACAGAATGGGTGGCTTAAACAATAGAAATACATTTTCTCAAAGTTCTGGAAACTGAAAAGGTGCCAGCAAGGTTGGTATCTGGTGGGGTTTTCCCCTTGGGTTGCAAATGGTTGCCTTCTCACTATGTGCTTACATGGCCTTTCTTCTGTGTTCACATGAGGAGAGAGAGGGAACTCCCATGTCTCTTCTTATAAGGACACTAATCCTATCTAATCAGAGCCCCACACTTATGACTTCATTTAACCTTAATTCCTTAGAGGCTCCATATCCAAATGTATCCACACTGGAAGTTAGGGCTTCAACATATGAATTTCAGAGGGGATACAAACTTTCAGTCCATAATACCAACTGCTCTATTTAAAATTTAACAACCTTTTCTCAAGAGTTCCTATCCCCTTGTCTGCTTTAATTTTTTCCTTAGTACTTATTATCTAAAATCCCAAGTGTTTACTTATTTATCATATATAGTCTGTCTCTATCGTAGGAAGTAAAATCCTGTGAAAGCAGGGACTTTTGTTTGTTTTATTCATTGCTATGTTCCCTGTGCCGAAAACAGGATGTAGAATACATAGTAAGTCCTCAATAACTGTTTGTTGATTGAATGACTAAAGATTGTAGTGGGGAAGGCTGATTATTGGAAAGCTGGAGAAAAGTACACTCCTAGCAGGTGCGACCTTCTTTAAGAGGAAAGTTCTAATTAATCATGTGATGAATTATTTACTGTCGACTGAATGGCTAAGATCCTATTATAGAAGCCCCTAAATTTAAGCTTACTTTGTTATAACGTATATTCTGAGATAGTAGTGGCTTGTAATTTGGATTTACTTGAGATTTTTGTTTTTGCTGGGTACTTTTTTTTTTTCAATTATGGAAGATTAAAGGCATAGTCATAAAGATCAATAAAATATTCTTGGGAAAATTTAACCCTGTATTAACCTAATGAACAGAATATAACCAAAGCATTTTTGACTACAAATTAGGAAACAGAGCAGCTGTTTTGATAAGGTTGGCTTATTGAGAAACTGTCACTGTGATGTTGATAGCTTGTAAGCATCAGATATAAGTAAAATGGCTTCAAATTTGGATTTCATGTCCTTTTAACATACTTTAGGCCATCTCTAAATTGAGGATGCAAAGATATTTATACTTAGAAAAGTCTTTCCATGACAGTTATTTATGAAAATGTGATTTTACAGAATAGCAAGACCAATCTTAGACAAATTCTAATCGAATCGTTCTTCATAGCTTTTGGCATTTGTTTTTCTACATGGTAGACTGGGAGACCTGTTCTTTCATATATTGACCCTTAGACTGAAGCACCCAAATCTCTGTTACCCTATCCTCTTCAGTTACCCTTCTAGAATATTTACAGGTTTCTTAGTTTAAAAGAGGATTTAAAAACACAACTGAGATATTAGGTAATCTAAATATGTCATTTTGAATTTGATAGATTTTAAGTACTTTAAATTATAGGTAATGTACTTTCTAAATGGAATGTATTTTTATCTTTCACTTTCCCTTGCCAAGTCTCTGTTACATGTATATTCTTGAGGCATATCAGCCTGGGTTAACACCCTTACTCTCTCTACATGATGTCAAAGGACAAAAGAAAGAAAGAGCTAGGAAGACACTGCTTAGGGGAGAGTCTGGAAATGTCCAAAGGTCAGTATAGCCCAAGTTGCCTCCTAAGTTGTCCTCCAAGCCTTGTAAAAATCACCCATAGGTAATGATTTGGCCTGGATATTCAACCTTGAAGAATCCAGGTGAGTAAACTCCTTTTCTCTATAAAGATGCATAAGCCTGCCTAAGAGCTGAAGGTAGTTGTTTTTGTCTTTTTCATATAATTAAAATTACTAGCATGAACTCTAGGTATCGAAACTTGATGAAATTTATTCTGAGTGTTCAATTTCAGAAGAAAAAAGGCATTTTCTAGAAAATGAGCTAGACATGAAACAAAAAAAGGAAACAGATGATGTAATTATATCTTCATTTGAAGTTATTTTGATAAATGAGAATTATACTTTTTCTTAAATTTGCTTTTTAAAAAAGGATTTTTGAAGGGGACTGCATAGTATAATGAAAGAATCCTGCATTAGAAATCAGGAAATCTGGCTCAGCCACTAACTTGCTATGTGACCTGGATCCCATCATCTTTCCAAGGCTGTTTTCTCATTAATATAATGAGAAGATTTTACAGGTTGATGTCTTGGGCTCCTGTTAAACCTAATATTCTATGATTCCAAGTTATTGCAACAGATGAACTCACAAATCTACTGACTTATGCATAAATGCAATAAGTGCAATATTATGACTCTATAGATATAAATTATCATAATGTAAAATATTTGTTGCCCGTAGATGAATAACAGCTGTTTTGGAAAATATTTCACATGCCAGTGATGTGAAATTGTTTTTATAGGTACATTCCTCTCACTGAAAGGAGCTGTACTAACGTTCTCCTGTATGGACCGAACTGGCGGATTAATACAACCGCCATATGAAGTTTGGAGGGATCCAAACAACATAGATGAAAATGAAAAATATTGGAGAAGGAAACTGGTCATGAACTCCTCCTCTGCATCCCAAGAAATAGGAGATCATCAGTATACAATAATCTGCTCAGAAAAACAAGCCAAAGTCTTCTCGCTGCCTTCTCAGACTTGCCTTTATGTTCATAACATCACCGAGACATCTTTTATACTGCAAGCAGATGTGGTGGTCATGTGTAACAGTGCCTGCCTGGCATGCTTTTGTGCTAATGGGCACATCATGATAATGAGGTACTTGCCTTTATAAATTATCTGGTAATCACAACAATGTCAGCAAGGTACAATTCTGAAAAGTATATGTATAATGTGCAAGATTTTATCAAGACAAATCCTGAGATCATTGTTTCATTATGTTTGATTCATTGTATTTGAGGATATTTTATTGTTCAAAAATTTGATGAGAGTTTGGGGTTTTTGTTTTGTTTGTGTGTGTGTTTTGCTTAAAATGCTTGGCATTTTAAATGAAATACATATTTTAACTGACATGAAGGGACCTAAGGAAAGAGTGATTTTGCAGTCATTCATACATTCATTCAACAAACATTTATTGAGCATATGTTATCTCCCAAACTATGCAATGCACTGAAAATAAAAGGTGGATAAGCTACAAGGAAAAGAAGTTAACTGTTACTCTTACTATGTTTCATAGTTCACATAAGAATTTTACATTCAGAATTTCATTTGACCCTCTACCTTCTCTAGGACATAGGAAAATAAAATATCACTTGCTTCCTCCATTTTGCATATGTTAATAAATTAAAGTCAAGTAATTTGCCTGAGGTTGCAAGTCTAGGAAAAAGTGAGGCCAATACAGAACAGTATACTAAAAGACATTAGACACTTTAAAAATAAGGTATCAGTTGAATGATTTTATTCTACTATTAGTAAAATGAAATAAAATTTGAGACACATAAAAATAATTACATAATGATCACATGAATTCGGCAGTTAATAAACACATACTATGTAGAAGTCACTCTTATTTTTATTAATATCTCACCTACTTCCAAAAATCATTGATTTAAGCATTGTACTATGCCTGTG
Organism: Cynocephalus volans; assembly: GCF_027409185.1. Lineage (NCBI taxonomy): Eukaryota > Metazoa > Chordata > Mammalia > Dermoptera > Cynocephalidae > Cynocephalus > Cynocephalus volans. The sequence goes on along the minus strand of NC_084460.1, from coordinate 124,007,964 downwards.
GAGGACAAATAATTAGTAAAACATTGTCCTAACATGTAAGCTTGCTATCTAATTGGGGAGATAAGACAAGTTATACAGGTCTTATAAGGTCTTTATAAGACAGGTCTTTACAGGTCTTTATAAGACAAAGATAATGTAAATTCTTACAAGAAATATGGGATTGAATTTTCTAGTCCCAAACTAAGTCTCCAGAGTTCAAAGTCATAGGATAATTAAGTATGTATTATAAAAATAGAGTTGTTAGGAGGAAAGCAACCTGGTGAGGGAGGTTGGTGCAAATTGTTGAGGACCTTGAATGTCAGGCTGAGTTTGACATTATTCAACTAATAGGAAATGGGGCTTTAAAGTGAGTAATAAACCTTCTCTAGCTATGCATTAGGAAATACCCATGGAGGGAGAGCTTGCGGTGGGCCTTTGAACTGCAGTGGTAGCTGTATAGAAGGCAAGGAGGGAACAGGTGTGAGGGATAACGGAGGGAAACTTGCTGGATGCAAAGCTGATTGGTTGTCAAAGGTAATGGAGGTTGTTAAATCTTGAGGTTAAAAGAGAATTTAAAGGTAAAAAAAAATATTTTTTGAACTTTGATAATAGTGATGCCATTAGGAGATAAGAAAGTCAGAAGGATTTGGAAAAGCTGATAATGAGAAGTTTGAGAAAGAATTGAGAATGAATATTTGAAGCCAAAGGTGCTTATAAGCCATTCCACAGAAGTTAACAAGCAATTTAAGGTCTGGGTTCTTAGAAAAATATGGGTAGAAGATCGAGCTTTGGAAGTCGTTTATGTAAACGCATTAGTAAAGCTTAGAACAGTGAATGAGATCATCAAAAAAGGTAGTATAAAAAGAAATGAGAAATAGATTAGGCTGAGGATAGAAACTTGGGGGTATCTCTACATTTATGTGGTAGTAGAAGAAAGAAGATACAGCAAAAGAGAATGAGAATCTATTAGAGAGATAGGAAAAGGACCAGGATGGTATAACTTCATGAAATAAAAAGGAAAGAAGAGTATCAAAACAAAGCAAGGTGGTCAAGAGCTAATCAAATATAGCAGAGAGGTCAAAGAATTTGGATATAAGAAAATAATGATCTTTGAGAAAGCAAATCTTAGGAGTGTGGTGGAAGCAAAAGCTAATTTTAAAGGGGGCAAGAATAGAACAGTGGTACAGATCAGGGACTGGCAAACTATAACCCACTGATCAAATCGGATTTGTATAGCCTGCAAACTAAGAATGATTTTTACATTTTTAAATAGTTGAAAAAATAAAAGAAAAGACTATTTCGTGATATGTGAAAATTATATAAAATTTACATTTCAAGATCTGTAAATAAAGTATTTTGGGAACACAGCCACATCCATTTGTTTATATATTGACTGTGGCTGCTTTTGCACTACAGGGCATAGTTTTGTAGTTGCAAGGGAAACTACGTGGCCTGTAAAGCCTAAAATATTTACTATCTGGCCCTTAACCCTTGGTATAGATTATTCTTTCCAGGAAATTTTGTGGTAAAGGAAAAGGAGAAAAACAGGAAAGTAGTTCAAGAATGAAACTCTATTTTGAGAGTGTTTTATATTTATTATCTTTTTTTAATAGGAGAGACATGAACAGATTTGTAAGCCAAGGGGAAGTAGTGAAGAAGAAAATTTAAAAAAAATAAAAACAATCATTTTATGGTCTGCTCATTCTTATATATTTCTAATTCTTCTTTATCTGGTTTTCTCTTTCTCAAACTGTTTTTAGAGATTTCCGATGAAGGTCATTCCAGGTTTTTTTTTTGAAATGATGATTGAATTCCTAGACATGTCTCAGTTTTAAAAAAAAAGTGTGTGTGTGTGTGTGTTTCATGCATACACCTTCTCCTCCCCTAAGCTAGCATTTAGTCACTCAAAATTTGTCTTACATTAAACTATTATTATGTCACAATTGGAATTTTACCATGTTTTTGCAAAATTTTAGTGTTTCTGTATTTCTCAATTGATATTATATATATCTCAAAATTAACTTCTATTTAAATGAATACGTGCTACCATCTACATTTGTGCAGAGTTTTTGAGAAATGAAAAACAAGAGAGTTTCAAAGACAAAAGCAGTCATTGATAAAAGATATCTGTCCTTTGTAAAAGCTGTTTTACATGATAATGGCTACTTTGATATTGTGTTATACTGGAAACTCTTCATGTGTTTCAGAGGATCTTCAAAAATATTTGAAAAGGAAATGATTTCCACAGGATGTTAGTAATATATAAAGTATGGCTAGGAAATAATATGTACTGTGCTGTGTGGCTTGAAGGACTACAAATTGCATGCTCCTGGCTTTGTTTATTTTCCCATGCTAAGTATATTCCCAGGATCTTTCCAGACTCTATCAGAATGGAACTGTCCTGAGCCCAATTTCCTCAAGTACTAGTTTTCTGATAGATAGCAGATAGTTAACAATTGCTTAGGTTCTAATGTCCTCAGACCTAGAAAAGCAAGTTTGAGGCTTATCTATGTATGAATTCTCAAACTGGGCTTGTAAGAGCCACTTTTAGTGAGAACCATCTTTAGTTACCTGACTCTATTTCTTTATAAGTGTCCCTGAATAGAAGAAAATTCTTTTTTTTTCCAGTTTTAAGAGCACTTGTTACCAAGCCCTTAGCAATCGACTTGCTCTTTCCCTTTTCCTGCCCAAAGTGATTACACCTTTTTTATTTTCTTTTCTTGGCTTACTTTTATTACACAACATAGACAACATAGCCCATCAGAAAAGTCAGTTGGAACCTCTTCCTCAACCCAACCCATTAATCTGACAGAATCTATCACAGATGTCTGTTCAACTGGGTTTGTTTTGGACTCATATCTTAAGGAAATTAGTTACCTGAAGTGCTATAACAGATAATTCTTTATTATCTTTTTTAGATATTAGATAATTCTTTATTCATACAGAGGCTTTGGAATCCAGTGTGTAGTTGACACACATCTCAATTTGGACTAACCACTTATCAACTGCTCAATAGCCATGTGTGGTTAGTGGCTATCTTATTGGGCAGCACAGTGCTAGAACCTCATGAAAAGCTTATTCCAGTAGCATAGATTTCAGGTCCCATTTTATATAGTAAAGTTCTAGGGCTCAAAATGTAGTTACAAACTACTTTGTTAAGAGAAATCAGTACTTCCACCCCACCCTCCACCCCCTGAAGATGCTAGTTTTATAATCTGGTATAATTTAAAATCATTGTGCACACTTAGAATCAGTAGAATAGTTTCAAACTTGAGATTTAAATACAAGGGTTTTTTTTTTCTTTTTTCCTTTTGGCATTAGAGATAAGATTAAAAAGCAGTAAGGCTGATTTTCTTCAGAGATTTGTAAAACTGGCTCTAAAAGCAATATCCAAAGAAACATTCTGATGAATATTTTAGCAAAAATATTAGTGCAACATTATGATAAGCATATAGCCATGGGCTAAGACAATTTGGATATGTAGTATTCATTTGGATGTCAAATTATGATCTATTATTTATAACTTATTCCCTTACAACCTTGGCCATGTTTATTTATTAATCATGTCTTCAGTGCATATGCCCTAAGTTATAGTTAATTTTTATTTCCTGTGTTTAGAGAGAGTAAAGAAACAGAGAGTAAAGCCACTCCATTCCTGGGCACAGTGAACTGGACCCACTTCTCTTCTCCGTCAGTGCACAACCTCCTCAGACTCTGGAGTTTTGCCTTAATGAGAGACAATAGACCAAGAACACAGTCAGACACTTTCTAGCTGTCATGTTTCTGACATAACCAAAAGCTTTATCATATTGTAGGAACCTGTGAAACACTGCAAAAAGCACCCCTGAGATTGCTGGCCACTACATTTAATCCTTCCAGGACATTTGCTAAACCTCTGGTGGATTAAGATAGAAGAACTAATTTTATGTGAATATTACCACTGAGGCTTCAAGAGAATAAAAAGAAACAACCATAAAATAATGAAATAAAAATTACTGTTTTTATGTAAGGATCTGCTTCTAAAACTTGAATATAAAACGTGGGTTTACTTTTTTCCATTCAGCCTACCTAGTCTTCGCCCAATGTTGGATGTTAATTATTTGCCACTGACAGACATGAGGATAGCACGGACATTTTGTTTTACCAATGAAGGACAGGCATTATACCTTGTCTCTCCTACTGAAATTCAGCGATTAACATACAGCCAAGAAATGTGTGATAATCTACAGGTAGGTCAGGAGGTACATTTACGGGAAAAAATGGGACATGGTTGTTAAAAGAGAGAGAATGAGAAAGATGTCTAAAATCTAAAATATTATTGGGTCAGACTATAAATATGCCTTTCCTAGAACATATTTTGAATATATGTTCTTCACTGTGATCCTACCAGCTTCTAGTACGGTTCTAAGTATGCACCCAACTAATAAGAAAAAAAGAGGGAGGGAATGTGAGGATTATTAATAGTAAAGGTTAATCTTTTTGTTTGTTTATTTTATTGTTTGTTTTTGCCCATGGAGAATCTTCTGAAATATTATAAACCCTCCTCCCAGGGTGGGGAATATATATGTACATACAGAAATTTTGCATACAGTTCAAGGAGTTCATGGATTTTTTTGAATAAACCTTAATTTTGATTAAGGGCCACAAAATATATATATATATCATGTGGGATTGGGCATTTGTCTTTGGTCATAGCAGTAAACATAGCCCAGAAACATGATAGTTATAAAAGCCTATCTAACCTTGGGAAAGTAAGAATGATCACAAAATTTTAAGAGTCTTTTAAATTTTTTAATTTGGCTGGCTTGTTAGCTCAGTTGGTTAGAGCATAAATAATAAATTTTAACATTTAATTTAAATTTTCTAATTTTTAAATTCTAAAAGAGATTTAACTGATTCAACTCCCTCATTTTTCAAATAAGAAAATTAAAACTCATTATAATATAGAGGTTAAGAGTGTAAGCTCTGAACTATTTGAGTTGTATTTTGATTCCCCCACTTGTATGACTTTGGGCATTTTTCGTAACCCATCTGTATGTTCTACCTTGGAACATTGTTGACAGACTTAGGAATTTATATAAAGCACTGAGCACAGTGACTGGAACATAGTAAGTTTTTAAAATAAATGATAATAAGTATTATCATTATTATTGTTATTCCACAAATATTCATTGAGTTTTTAATATATGCCTGGTATTTGGCGAGGCTCTAAGAATACTATAAGAAACAAGATACAAGTTCCTGCCTATAAGTGTGGAAAGAGAGATAAACGTTAGACAACCACACACTCTGTGGAAAATGCTATGTACATGGCTGTGCCGGTGCTGGGGACACATATAAGAAGGGCAGGAGGGAGAGGGTAGTTAGAGAAGGATTGGGGCATAACTGGCCTCTAAAGGGCAAGAAGGAGGTATCCAGGTGAATGGGTGGCTGGAGATGGAACAGGTAACGATATTCTAGACAGAAGTAGTGGCATGTGAAAACTTCGGGGTTCGGGAAACTGCCAAGAAAGAGCAAAGTCAGGAAGTGAGAAGAGAAGAAGAATGGTGCTGGAGAATTAGTCAAGACTAGATCTTGGGACACCTTGTAAGCTCCTTAGGAATCCAGCATTTATCCCAAGGGCAGTAGGAAATCATGGAAAGTTTTAGCAGATTTGTTTATTAAAACAAATATTCTGGTTGCAATATGGCAGTTGGTTTTGAGGAAGCAAAACTGAAGGTAGGGAGAACAATTAGGAGGTTTTTAAAATAATTAAGTCCAAAAACAACAGTGGCTTGAAATAATTGAGCCAGAAGTGAGGATGGAGAAAAGTCAGCAGATTCAGTAGCTTTAAAACGTAATCAGTTGGATTTGATGGTTATTAGATATAGGAATGAAGTAAAGAAAGGAATTAATTATTACTGGGTTTGTGGCTTAGAGAACTAAATAGAGGTGCTGCCATTTCCAAAGAGAAGGGTTTCAGGAGGAACATTACAAGTCTGGTGAGTAGACGTGTGAGAGGAGAGTTAAAATCATATTGGAAGTTCATAGACAAACTAATACTAGGTCACAGATCTCCTGACTTTTTGTCTGAGTTCCTTCCCCTACACTGATGATTCTTAAACTTTGGTCTGCTTTAGAAAGGCCAGAAGAACAAGGTCTGCTAAAAATACAGAAGACCAGAGAACATCTATATAGATTCTGATTTAGTATATGTGGAATACAGCCTGAATATCTGCATTTCTTTTTTTTAACAATTGAATTAATTTTTTATTGTGAAATACATCAGACATACATATGAGAAAAAAATAAAATGTAATGCAACCAATGCTTACATACCCACTGCTCAGCTTAAGTAATTAAACAGTACAAATGCAGTTGAAGTCCCCCATCCACCACACCCTGATCTTATTCTCCTGCCTCCTTCCCAAGGTAATGACTATTCTGAATTTCATGGTTTTCATTCTCATGCCTTTATTTATTCTTTAACTTCATATTAATATACCCATATAATATGTAATATTGTTTTGCATGTTTTTAAACCTCACAAAATGCTATCATGCTATAAATTATCCTTCTGCAACTTACTCTATTCACTCATTAGCTGTTCTTGAGATCTGTCCATGTTGATATATGTACTTTTGGTTCATGTATTTTAACTACTGTAAAGTATTCCATGGTAGGAATATACCACAATACACATATCCATTCTTCTGTTCATGGACATTTGGTTGGGTGTTTCCAGTTTTCTGCTTTTAGAAATAAGTGTTGCTCTGAACATTCTTGTACATGTCTTCTGGTGCAATAATTTCTCTAGGGCAGTTTTTTTTCCTATTTTTAAGTATTTTTATTTTGAAATAATTTTGGACTTCCAGAAAAGTTGCCAAAATAATACAGATGAATATCTGCATTTCTAACAAAAATATTTCCTCCTTCATTCTAAGGCTCACCAAATATTGAGAACAATTGTACCTCACCAGATAGTAGCTGCCTATTTTGACTCATTTAAATTATCTTGAACCATTTCATAATTTTGTACTTGATATAAAAATAGAGGCAACCTTCTTCCACATACCACTGAGGGTTTCCTATTTCACAGGACAATCCATGCTTGGTTCACGGAAGGGAACTAGGATAGGAAAGAGAGTGTGGTAATTGAAGAAGGAACAGAAGTCTAGACTGGTAGTCATTGATCATAGGTGGAAGTTAATCCTAGGATGAACATATTAGCTTCCCATGTTTTGTATTTGAAGAGGGGAGAAGAGAAGAGGACAGAAAAAGGAAAATTTTAGGATGTCAGTTACTAGAGAAGGGAAGGAAAAGGAGATGGAGAAAGAAATGTCAGAGAAAGAACTATGAACAAAGCAAAAATCACCAAGAAAACAAATGGAAAGCAGACTGTCTTTTCATGATGTGCTCTTACATACCTCAGTGTTACCTTTTTATCTATTCATTTATTTTTAGTTGCTCTAATGCTTTTTTCTTTGAATTTGATACAGGACATGCTGGGAGATTTGTTTACTCCCATAGAGACTCCAGAAGCTCAAAATAGAGGTTTTCTCAAGGGACTATTTGGTGGAAGTGGACAAACATTTGACAGAGAAGAGCTCTGTGAGTAAACTCCTAATTATAAAAATATATCACAAAATAGAAGACCTGAGTCTTCTGAGTGTGTGTGTGTGTGTGTGTGTGTGTGTGTGTGTGTGTGTGTAACTTAATGTAATATGTGCTCTCAAATTCTAGATGAGGTTTTTTTTGCTTCTCTCTTAAAGTTTGAATGTGTTTCCTTCTGTACTATGAAAAGTATTTCTGTTTACCAAATATGAATAAAATTGGTCACTTCATATTAGGAAATTTTTTAACAAAAGTGATATGAAGAATTCATATAAATTATAAGCAAGCTATTAAATGTCTTATTTGATAGATCATATCTGTGTGGCAAGGTGAAAGTATTCAATTATTAAAGTCTGGAAAAAAAATGTTTTTAATCTGCCTGACTTTAATTATTACTGAGAAACAGACTTCCTATTCAGAATGCAAAGTTTATCAATGCTAGAGAATAAATCACTTTTTAAAATCTACTAGTGAGACTCTGATGAATAATAATTGAAAAGCAGTAGGAAAATACTAGGGAGAGAACATTAGAATATAGTTTCCATTTGGTCTTAAAGATCAAAATTTTCTTTCTCTTGAGCTCTTTATGCAAAAAGATCTAGGCGCCTTTCTGCAATGGAATATTATTTGGCCATAAAAAGGAATGGAGTACTAGTACATGCTACAACATAGATGAACCTTGAAAACATAATGCTAAGTGAAAAAAGCCAGACAAAAAAGGCCACATATTATATGATCCCATTTAGATAAAATGTCCAGAATAGACAAATCCATAGAGCCTGAAAGTAGATCAGTGGTTGTTCAGGCCTGGAGCAATGAGGGAATAGGCAATGAATACTAATGGGTATGGGGTTTCTTTCTGGAGTAATGAACATGTTTTAAAATCAGATAGTGGTGATACTTACAAAACTTGGTGAATACACTGAAAACCAGTGAATTATATACTTTAAAAGGCTAAATTTTATGGTATGTGAATTATATTTCAATAAGGCTCTAAGTTTTAAAAAATCTTAATTCTATCTCAATTTTATATCCTTGGGAATGCTCACCAAATTTCTGCCAAGATAGCTATTTTTAAATAAATAAATTTTACTTCATTGAAATTGAATGAAACTGAGCTTTAGAAGTGATTGGGAAATTTTTAGGCATTTATAAGTCACACAATTTCAACATATGTGTATTAATGCCCATCATTCATACATTCAAGAATCTCATTCTCTAGTATTTACACAGAGAAAGAGTACAAAAGAAAGAGAAAACCTGAGGCCTACAAAGGCTGATTATATCAACATGAACAGAAAAAGTTGGAAAAAGATGTGGGCAAAAATTTAAGCAAATGATCATGCCTGAGATTGGAACAGACACTAATGTTGGTTAAATTTGAGGTCACATATGTTTTGAGCATTGCGGTTCAGCCAAGAAATGTAATTATGCTATATTATATGGAACACATACACAAAAGAGGCATATAGTAACAGTATCTCTCAAAATCTTTTTCTTAGGCATTTTTCTTGGGTAAGTGCTAACATATCCAAACACATATATATGACAGGACCAAATATGTCTGTCTTTTAATGAAAATTATGACAGTACAATTTAATATAAGTACTTTGTCTTGGTGACAAACTTTGAATTACTCACAAATGTTTTAAATTGCTATGGCTTGAATTCCCAGTTGGGGAAGCTTCGGCAGGAAAAGCATCCCGAAGCCTTGCACAGCACATTCCTGGACCAGGTGGTATAGAAGGAATGAAAGGTGCTGCTGGAGGGGTGATGGGAGAGCTGACCCGTGCACGGATCGCACTTGACGAGAGAGGACAGAGGCTAGGAGAGCTGGAAGAGAAAACTGCAGGCATGATGACCAGTGCGGAAGCATTTTCCAAACATGCACATGAGGTAAACTGCCTAAAAAAGACAGGCATCTTCTTACGGCACTAACTTAAAACATTTAGGTCCTGCACGGGAAAGCATAATGAGATATGCCACATGAGTAATTCTGTGTGAGAACCAGGGTAACTTGGATCTATTATTAGCATTATTATTTCCCCAATATCTGAGAGATAAAATTTTTTTTAAAAAAATATTGTAATATATTGATACTAATATATTGATATAACCTTAGGGGATAAAGAAACTTATCCATTGGTTAGGATATATTGGGTTTGTATCATGTATCAGCTACTAAAAAGGTGTTTAGGTAGATTATGTGAGCTCCCCCAGAGAGCTGTAAGGGGCAGTAAAAGTTGAAATCCACACCCTCCGTATTGTCTGTCATTAGAAATCTTTTCCTGTCAGCTGAGTCTTTACAGCTTGATTGGTTGTTTATTTTTTTAAATCTTTCTCACATGTACTTCATTTCACAAAATAAAAGCCATACAGTTTTATTATATTTTGAGATTCAGTTAAATATGCATGATTAGTTCAATATGGGCTTAACTCGTATAGCACTTTTAAAGATTTTTTTTTCATTATCTAACAGTGACTATTTTTTTCTTTGCAGTTAATGCTGAAATACAAGGATAAGAAATGGTACCAATTCTAAACTGTTAAGGAAGCTGTGACTGCTTTGAGAAACCATTATTCAGGGAAACCAAATTTATTCCCAGCATCACTATTCAACTGCTAGAAGCCAGTTTCTTCTACAAAATGTTTCATTATAGTCCATCTGAAGTTATCATAAAGGAGACTTACCAGAGATGCTGTACAACCGAAAGGCTGGAACCCTGGTTAAAATCCCAAGATATGGCTGATTTTGCCTTTTCCCATGTGGAATGGAGCTGTCATCTTGGCATGTCATTTGCTAAGGATTTACATTTAGGAACTATGGGGAGTCCTTTTGATTTGAAAATTCCTGTACAAACAAAGGCATTAATGCACTTAATGAAAAAAAAATCTTTGCATGATAAATTAACATCTTAAGAGGAAAAGGAAAAAAAGCATGTCATGACAGAAGAAAAAAAGTTTTATGGTATTTTATTTTTATAAATTGGGCCACACCCAACAATTTAAAAAACCTGCATTAGAAGATATCAGTGTACCCAACTAAAAAAGGAAAACAAAATAGAACAAAAACCCATAGTTTTCTTCTCATCTGTAACTTTTATTATACTAGGACATTATTGAATTCTTATGGCAAGAGTCTGATTAACATTCTTCTCTCTCCATGATATTATACATCATTTACAGTTCTCAGTCATAATCAAGTATTGCCAGTATAGTAAGTTATTCCCAACACAATTATCTTCATTTCTATTTCCTTCGGAAAGGATTGCTATTTTTAGTCACACACCATGCAGGATTGGATCACCTTGAAGTACTTTTTTCAGCCTGGCTTGTACTCTGAAGGGGAGTTGACCATAGGTTTGGGGAAACTATACTACAGGAACAATGCAGTTAGCTTTGAGAACTGACTTCATAAAAAGTGATATGACATACACTCTAATTTCGGTTTCTAAAGTAATATATTTTTAAAGCTCCATTTGTATCCTTGTCTGCCAATTACACAGTATATTACTGTTCAAACCCAGTGGGGTCTACAATCCAAAGGTGCTCTTGCAGCCTGACTTTCATAGACCAAACTGGTCATTCTCTTTAGTAAGATTCAGTAAAACCTCAGTTAATGTTTTAGGAAAGAGATTCTGATTTATTACATTTCTGATTAACAAGGGCTTTCATTAGAAAATACTTTTTGGTTCAATACTTATTTCTGGAAATCTTTATAAAATGTAGTAGCATTTTTGCTATTTTGGCCTCAGCTATCATAATGGACAAAAGAAATAATACATGTTTAATGATACAAAATCAATAATTTTGTCACTAATTACATCAAGTAATATAAGCCACAGGATTATGTCAATAGATGCCATATACCTATTCCTTATTAAAAAACTCTTTTAATAATGAAATAAATAATATCCTTAACATGATAAAAGGTATCTGTCATAACTCAACAGAGAAGCACTAAAGGCAAAACAAAATAAAGACAGTTGCTATCATCATTTAACATGGTTCTGGAAGTCAGAAGTCATAGGAACATATATATGCATATTCCATGACACATACTGTAATATGTTGTTCCTTCAAAAATAATCTGTTTTAAAGTAATATGGATTTGGCTTATTGAATTTTGATTAAGCCAGATCTTACTGGATTTCCATTTGTGTTTCTTAAGAATTCACCATTGTCCTGGAGTCCATGTTATATTAATAGCTAAAATTAGTATTTTTGTTTTTTTAGGATTTTTTGTTTGAATTAGCACTTCCTTTACAATGTTCTCAGTAATTTTGAGAAGAGCAAAGATGATTGAAAGAATCAGAAAATAAATACTAGGGTAGCATTTCTCAGAATCCTTGAATTCTCCTGATTTCTTTTTTATATTTAAATAAAAATAAGATTCTCCATGAATGTCCCAGACTCCTATGAACAGCCTTAGACCTGACAGAACCTGGCTTGAAAATACAGACATGACACATAAAATTATATAGTAAAAATATTACAGAAACTTGAGACCAAGATCTGGAAAATATTGACAGCCGAATTGCAATGCACTATTTGGACCATCAGTTTCAAGGACCCAATTTCCTGATATTCTGAACAAATACTTTATCATTTTTATACATATATTTTAAAAAGCTAAAAGAACTCTGTAATATATTAATTTTCAGAATAATAAAATTCGGTCCAAAGCAGCATTAAATTCGATGAATATCTCTGAAGCTCTTAATAAGATTTGATTTAACTTGTTCTATGTCAGAGTTTTTCAACAGCAGCACTATTAGCAGAAAATTCTTTGTTGTGGACGACTGTCCTGCGTACTGTAGGATGTTAGCAACATCCCTGGCCTCTGTTCACTGGATGCCAGTAGGAATCCGTACTAATGACAATCAAAAATGTCTCCAGCCATTGCCAAAATTACTCCCAGTTGAGTGGCACTATTCTACATCATTTAAAGAGATAGAATAAGTGGAATATATAATATATGTCTTGTATAAAACTGTACATCATAAGTGCACAGTGTCTTAGCGAGATAAATTATTATAACCAAAATTACATGTTTGGTTCATATGCAATAAGATACAATTTGGCAAAAGCTTATATGAATCAGTGAAAAATAACAATCAGAGAATATTTTAAAGCACATAGAGAAAATATCAAAAAGGACATTATAGCATTTCACAAAAGTGCTTAAAACTCTCACTTCAATGAATAGATCGAGCTTATAATTAGCATATCAATTGGAAGTAAACAGGTGCTTCTGAAATGCATGAAAAGAATAGGTTCTTTGAAGTCATTTAAATGTGTCTTTCAAGATTGTTTTATAAGCCCTTTATTAATGTAAGGGTAACTGCATCCCACAAACTCCTGATTAGTGGAATTCAAATTAATGAGGTTTTACTGTATCAAAATTATTTTTATAATTCAAAGAGATAGCAATAACAAGAATATAAAGTGGATGTGATTTTTCTCTTTGAACATCTCTGTTCTGTTGCACTGACCTGAGCATACACAGACAGACAGACACACAGACACACAGACACACACCAGCGCCACCACAACCATCTTATCATCGTCAGTCTTGGAAAATTTTCACATGATCCCGGTGATCCTTTGCATCTTCTCATCTTTGCCATCTTTCCTCTGTCTTGGAACATATGAAAAACACTTCCGGTAACTTGGACAATGACAGAGAAAGTGACTCTGAGCCTTAGTTATCAAAGTTACATTATATCTGCTAAGATGGCATCAAAAGATAAGACTTTCAAACTACAGTCTCAACAAGTTGATCTTATCCCCTATGACTCCTTTAAAAAAATAAGCACTTTTTAATGTTCCGGCAGAAAAGGGGCCTGTACATTCTTATTCATCAAATAGAAGTTGGAAGTATTTGCTTCCCTGGTTCTAGTAACTTGAGCGGTAATCCCTACCATGAAATCATCCATTAATCTTGGTGTTTGACGGGAGAGGTGATTGGTTTATCATTTATTTTAACCCTCTACAAAAGCAGTACTACTAACTTTGTTTTATACGCGTCATTGAGCCCCAGGCTTAGTGCCCAATCACCATAAGGGTCATTGTCTGACTGCAACTGTGGAAGGACTACGACAGGACTGAGTGAGATGCTTTCCAGTACTTCAGTCATAAGGAATCTTTCAAATCTTTTTAAAGTGATTCTCAAGTTAATAAATCAAAATCCGAGTCTATCCTCAAAGGTAGACTCAAAGCTTTTAAGGGATATTAAGGGAAAAAGTTTAATGTTGGAGTCCCTTTCTATGTGACCCATGTATCCAGTTTTAAAAGTACTATCCATTATCTACACTAAGGGATCACTATGACTTTGAGAGAGAAAAAACAACAGTAAGATTAGGCCTAAGTTTGACTGAAGGTTAAGACAGGTTCTTTGAGATACTTGGCTATAAAATATTTGGACAGAAGGGAAAAAATGAAGCTGTTCTTAAAAAGTAAGCTAAAAATCCTCTCCTTGGCTAAGGGTCATTGAGACAACCCTGGAGTATATCTGTGTGATGATATCCTGCCCTTGTAGGAAAAAAAGAACCCTGTAACCCGACCACATTGGTTCAGAGAGAGCAATGCCAGGAGGAGTCAGGACATTCACATCAGGTCTTGCTCATTGTGTCAGGAGAAATGTGGTAACCTTCACAGCTTCTTCACCTCTGTCCTCTGTTGCCCAACTCCATTTTTGGCTGGGTACTATTTCACATGCACACTACCCCAGGTGCCAGAAATAGTTGTTGTGTACTTGAGTTGAGCATTATGTCTGATACGCACCATTCCGGGGACGATGGTGTCAGCATAACAAGTTTAGTGTGTGGATTTGCAGACAACATCGTCCTAAAAGGATGAAATGCAAAATAGCTAAGGTCTGACCTGGGAAAGGAGGAGGCAGTGCCAATTTGATGCAGGAGGGTTAGGGTGGGGAGGTGCGGGGGACCCAGAGGGAAGTGGAAGAAGCTTTGAGGAGGAACCAGACCCAGAGGCACAGGTGGGTGCTTTATTTATGTATTTATCCAGAGGAAGGATTCTCAACCTTGGCTGTACATAAGAATCACCTAAGGAGATTTTGAAATTCCCAATTATGTCAAAATCCCTTAGAGTGGGAACCAGACATCAGTATTTTTGGAACCCCCAAGGTGGTTCCAATGTCCAGCCAAGGTTGATAACAACTTCTTTATGGCCAAATAAGGAAGACGTGTTTGTTTACTTTGGCTGGTGTCCCAAACCCACTTCTGAGGTTTCATGTAAGAGATACTGTGTTGGCTGGATTGGGATTCATTCTGTGTCTCTCATGGAACCAAATTTATGTACAAATTTCTGATCAGGCAGTGCTCCATTAACTCTTAATAACTCTGCCTTTGCGATATTCTCCTATGTAACTCACCCATTAATTATTCCGATTCAAACTTCTAATTTTTTGATTGTGTTGTACATATGACTTCATAAGATATCAGAAATATCACAGTAAATTCAACAGCAAATAAGGCTAAGTGGAAAACTCATTCTCAATATTTGGACAATGGAAATTCTCATAACAATCATTTACTAAATCAGGTATAAATTTATTTTTCATTCTTCTTTTAGAGGAGATGTGGGTAACAAGTACCTGTTCTGCTATAGGTATATTTTATTGGACTTGATCTTGGCATAAAGAAAAAACAACTTTTCCTTTTTGATTGTTGTCTCAATCAAAGTTCCCAGGGCCACTTGCATTTATTTTCTTAGTTACTGGACATGTGTTTAAGGGGGAAAAAATGCCTGTAACTTACTACCTGGCCTCCAGTGCCCTGAAAGAGCACTTACACATTTAAACAGGGAGAGTCTAGCCTATCAAAGGCAGCAATACACAATGATAAAAAAAAAAAAATTCAGACTTATCTTCTCCCATACTGCTTCCCCTCTGGTATTGGCCCACCCTTCTCAACTGCAAAGCCAGAAAATAAACTAGGTGGTGGTTTTGGACCATTGTACACAGGATTGAAATCTCTAATAACCTATAATTTTTAGTAATTATGTGATGTTTTATTCTAGGAAATAAACAGATGACATCATTGTTGTTATCTTTCTTTCATCTTCAGAATTTTTGCATCTTTTCAGAAAATGACAAATTACTATTTTTCTGTTGCACTCAGCAATTGTGACTATACTTAAAATTCTTGTAGTCTGTAGAGATATCAATAAAATTGTATATGTTTGTACATAGATGCTATCTTATGTCATGAAGTCATGCACTACTAATGATTTTTGCCAAGATAAATATGGACAGAGGTAAGACCCTCATTTGTAATGCTGTGAATTATGGTTTTGCAAACTGTAATTGTTTTTAAAAGGCAGGGTGAGTGTGGAAGAGCAATGTACAACACATTTATTTGGTGTAAAAAAGAGAAAAAAACTAAACATTCCCAAGACACACAGATTTTACTAGAATTTATTAATCCAAAAGGCTAGAAATAGCAATTCAAAATTTCCATCAAATTGGGGAGATGTGTAGCCTTTTACTGGAAGACTTTAAAAACAAATTTTCTTTTAAAATTTATTTTACTTATTGAATCAAAATGAATTATACATATTTTGGGGGTTGAACATTAAGATATGTTGATCAAATCAATATTACTAGCATATGTATTGTTACAAATCGTAATTATTCTTTATGCCCCTTGTCCAATCTCTCCCCTTCCCCCATTCCCTCCCTTCCCCTCCCCCCTCTAATTGCCCTAGATTTCTTCTCTCCCTCTGAAAGAATAATGGTTACTCTGTTGATTTGTTGCCTAGATGACCTGTCCAATGCTGAGAGATGTGATCAGATCCCCCAATATTATCATGGAGCAGATGCTGCTTCTGTCACTCTGAAATGGGCTTTGTAGAAAGAGACATCCTCTTCTTTTCTTTGTCTCTGCTGGTGACTCTTCTTGTGTCAATGCACTCCAGTGGTTGGCAGACCAGCTGCGTGGTGGTTGTGGCGTCTAGTCACTTTCGCAGCAGCCATGGTTATTGTGGAGGCTGTGGTGGGCCACCCACATGGAGGTGATGTTTCTAGTATGCTCCTTGGCACTGGTGGTGTGCCTGGTTGTGGGGTGTAAAAACAACTTTTGAGGATGAGTGAATTCCACATTTGGTGAAGCACAGATAAAAAAATCTGTTTAAAGTGCAGCATAAGAAACAGGTGGAATAAGACGTACCTATAAACTGAACATGCAGAACTTATTTTTACTTTTCTTTTCAACTCAGGCTTTAATCCCTATCCCAGCAGAAAATTAAGCTATTATGGTTTTATACTCTGTCCTAATGGTTATGATGAACAAGACCTCAAACACTTCAGAGAATGTGCTCTTCCTGCCCCTTTGGTTTCATCAGCACACCTAATTCCTCTTCAGGCACTTTCCTTATATTTCTCTACACTGTGACCTTAACCAACTAACCTTATTCTTCCAAATCCTGACTCAAGAAAATTTTCCCACTACCAGTTTTCCTCCTAGTTTTGGTTCCATATAAAAATTGAAAAAAACAATAAACCCTAGGCCAAGAATATTTTTGATTAAAAGTATAAATATAAAGAGAGATCCTTTAAAATACAAATGCCCTTTCAGGGATTTTCCCTTTCAGAATTTTCTCAAAAGGATTCATTTACCGCCTCATCTTTGACTTACAATCACTCAGGTTTCACAACCCTGCATTCAATAAATGACTGATTTGACTTCCTTCCTCTACTCCTTCTTCCCACCCCTCCCCCCTTCCTCCTTTCTTTCCTTCTAGCCATTCAGTCCAAAAGTCAACCACTCCTGAGCAGATGGGTGATGGCAGCCTCCCTCGTACAAAGACTGCACTGGAGCAGGGTGAGAGGCAGAGCCCGCAGCAGGGTGGACGTGGAGTGAGGGGCAGGGTCAGCCCTCAGATGGGCAGCAGTGGTGGGGGAGGCCAGCGCTGGAGCAGGGACGCAGGCAGCCCAACGGGGTCAGGAGATGGGCCGCGGACAAGGGACTGAGCAATTGAGTAAACATACTAAGGACGTGGGAGCCAGGTTTCTCACTGATGGAGAACGGAGAAGGGAAGTACATTTAAAAGGGAAAGCTAGAAAAGAAAACAAAAATTATAAAATAAAATAAAAACGTTGATGGTCCCACTGGCCAGCAATTAGCAAAAATAAATAAATAAACCTTAAAAAAAAAAGAGAGAGAGAGAAAGCTAGTATAAATCTTGTAGTATTTAATTAGAATTGGAGCTATCAGTGTGAATTTTATATATATCTGCATTTATTTATCTGCCTATGTAGATAAATACAGATATAGCTATAATTACATAGTTTACATACAGATATTTGTGATGTCAGGTGTGATGTGTGTGTATGTGCGTGTGTTGTACACATATATTTCCTAATTCTGATACTGAGAAGACTGGGAATGACCCCCTGGGAGCACTGAGCACTACTGTTGTCTGGGTATTGATTTCTTTTTTTTTTTTCTTTTTTTTTTTTTTAAAGATGACCGGTAAGGGGATCTCAACCCTTGGCTTGGTGTTGTCAGCACCACGCTCAGCCAGTGAGCAAACCGGCCATCCCTATATAGGATCCGAACCCGTGGCCTTGGTGTTATCAGTACCGCACTCTACCGAGTGAGCCACGGGCCGGCCCTGGGTATTGATTTCTAAATACTATTCTCTGCTAAAAGGAATCAGAGCTCCTTGAAGAAATGGATGATTTCAAGGCTAGAACATAGTTTGTGCCAGAATATAAAGTATTCAAAGCCTGATGGGGCCATGTCAAAAGGACACAGACACCAGTTTGAAAGGGCCTAACACAGGCCAGAAATCAGGGATAATTTGAGCATCAAAAGTAAAGATAGTAATCGAATGAATAAAATAGGTACCCATGAGTCCACACTGATATAAATAGGAAGAGAAAGCTTTTTCTTATAATAGAATGTCAACCAATAAATGTAGATCAAATTTAAAAATTACCATTTGGCAACCACTGTAGTAACAATTTGAGCAACAAATATCAGTGGATGCTGCAATGTGCAGGGTAGTGTGTTATGGAGGAACAGGATATTTACATAGCCCCAAAGTATCTTCACAAGAAATATTTGTTAATAATTAAGAAAAATATAATTTTACACTAGAGAAACAAGGCAGACACCATCTTAACTGATCAAAGTTACCACCACCACTAAAGGGACAAATCAACGTCATGTGCTGCCTGAGGGGAAAACACAGCATCACTTCTGTGATATTCACGCCAAAATGCACAGTCTGGGTCTAATCACAAGGAAAGAGTGGACAAAACCAAACTGAGTAACATTGTATAAAATGACTGCCCTCAATTCAAAATTTCCAATATCATGAAAGTCAAGACGGATGTTCCAGATTTAAGGAGACTAGAGAGACATGACAACTTGGTGTAACACTTGATCTTGGATGGGACCCTTTTGCTATAAATGACATAATTAGAGTAATTAACACAACTTGAGTTAACTAAAACTTGATTTCCCACTTGACTGGAATTTTCTGTACTATTCTTGAAACTTTTACTTAGGTTTGAAATTATTTCAAAATTATAAAAATAAAAAATTTTGAATTTTGTTGCATTACTTGCACTTCAGTGACATTGTTTTCTGCCTTATAGCAAATGGACAGATGCTTTATGGCTTAAAGAATGGTTTTGTGAGCTGGTTTGGGGATCCAACCATTATTTACAGTCTTCCTTTTTAAAATATTTTAATTCCACAAATAATACGTGAATGCATATGTGTACTAGTCATATAATAAATTTAGACAAGATAAAGTGAATGTTTCCCTTGGTCACCTATTTAAAGTAACCAGTTATTAATTTGCTGTGTTCCTTCGAAACATTTTTCTATGCTGCAACTTTCT
Organism: Cynocephalus volans; assembly: GCF_027409185.1. NCBI lineage: Eukaryota > Metazoa > Chordata > Mammalia > Dermoptera > Cynocephalidae > Cynocephalus > Cynocephalus volans. Next base: position 123,988,515 of record NC_084460.1, on the reverse strand, counting down.
TATTCATGTCCTACTTATGTCTTAGATCTCATTCCATGTCAGTACTTATAATTCATTCTTTTTAACTCACTTATATTATTCCATGGTGTCAATAAACCATAATCTGCCATTCCTCAACTTGTAAATATTTATTTTCCAATCTTTTTATATTACAAACAAGACTGCAATGAACATTTGCACGAGTTTTGCATGTTTCTCTAGCGAAGATAAGTAAAATTATGAATGAAAGTTCATGCTCATTTAAGCCTTTTAAACAGATGTTGCCAATTAAACTATTCTTCCACCAGCAGTATAAGAATTACTGTTTCCTTTTATCTTCACCTATTTGGAATTTCTCTGATTACTAGTGAAATTGAATTTCTCTGTTCATAAGTTTTGACTTTTTTTTCTGAATATTTATGTTGTGGCCACCCTATACAGAAGGCTGGAACCCCCTTTCCCATGCAAAATTTGGTTTTGGATGTTGAGACTTAGGACACTACAACCCCCCTCCATGCATATATGAAAAGGCTTATTACTCACATAGTAAGGCCTTCTAAAGAGAACAGGGCAGATTGAGAGAACAAGGACGAGACCGGCTTGGGGTTTTTATTGCGGTCAGCGGGTGGACCAGGGTTTACAGGAAGGAGCTTGCATCGTTTGAAATCCCCACTGGCATCAAAGGCTGTCTCCAGACCTTCTTCTCAGCTTACCCAGATGTGGGCAGAAGGGGAAGTGAGAGGAGTGAGGCTTAAAACTTGTCAGCAAACATCAAAAGATGGAGTCACACTCTACTACAGATCATTTGTCTATTACTCATTTTTATTCTAACCCTAGAAATTAACATAGCTTCTTTTCTATAACGATTGTTCCTTGCTTTTGAGTCTTCCTAACGATTGTGCAGATATTCTCTCCCTTTTCCTCCTTGCAAGATTGGCTTCTGGGTTGAGAGGAAGGATTATGTGACCTCATGGCAAGGGAAGAGTGTGCTAGTCCCTGTTTTCCCTCTGGGTGCTCTGTGATTCCCTCTATAGTAATGGCTAGTGTTCTTTGACCCTTGAGCACCTTGCACTGTTATGTGCTGAATGACAATTGGTGAAAGTGTGGTTTGCTCTCTCGTTTTGGGCAGGGCCTTGTGGTCCTCACTTGCTAACTCAGCCTTCCCTGAGGTATGGATCCCTTTTGGATTTGCTCTAGTGCCTTGTTCACTGTCTTTCATGATTTAACTTTACTGATGTAACCTTATCTTCATACTGAGTGAAAGGACGAGTCGACACCAGTTGACGATCCACTGGAGAGGGCTCGTTTATTAGGCAGCACACACACATATATATATAGGGCTTTTAGGGAAGGCTGATTGGCTTAAAATACAATCCCTACTTAGCATACCGCATGGGGCTTGGGGTGAGCTGATTGGTGTGCGATTCGTGCTGGCGGGAAGGAGAGTAGAAGGGCAACCAGCGCCATGATGGGGTGTGGCCGAGAAGGACTTATGTGATCAGGGTGTGATCACATTTGGGTTCTTACATTCCTCCCTTTTTCTTGTTTTAGGAAAGGGGACGTTGAAGTCATCGAGCTGCTTCCTGCTGAACTGGGGTGTTTTCGGGGGGGCAAAGGGAGGAAGGTACATAAATACCCATTATGAAACCCCAAAGGAGGGTGGAGAAACAAGTAATTTCAAAAGGGGAAAAGTCCATAAACGTTCCTTGAAGCCACAAGTCGAATATGCACCGGTTCCATTGTTCGTAGTTGGAGACTGGAGGGAGCAGCCAGGCGTCGGTGGCGAGGGCGTGTAGGAATGCGTTCCCTCTGTAAGGTGGTGTCTCTTCAGCATCGTCTGAGCCGCTCACGAGATGAGGCGGGGGGTTCATCGGTACCTAGAAGCTGGTAGTTTCTAAGCAAAAGCTGGTTAAAGGCCTGATTAGAGCTTTTTCCCACTTGGGTTTGAAGAAACCTAATGATGCAGGGCAAGAAAAGGTAGGTTATGAGGATAATGATTAGAGGTCCCAAAATGGGCCAAATCCAAGTTAGGATAGGGTTTAAGATAAAAGAAGAAAAGGGGTTAGAACTGGATGTGGTTCGTAGGCTGGAAGCTAAGTCGGTGAGTTTGATGATGTCTGTTTCTACTAGACCAGATTCATTGATATAATAACAGCATTTTTCCCTAAGGAAGATGCAAGTACCTCCTTTTTCTGCGGTGAGGAGGTCTAGTGCTCTACAGTTTTGGAGGGTGACCTGAGCTAAAGAGGTAATTTGTCTCTGTAGAGAGGAAAGAGATTCAGCAGTAGAGGTCAGAGCCCCTTCAAGTTTAGCATTTATGTCTTCGACCGCCCATAAACTGTGTCCTAAGGCTCCTCCCGACAGGCCGGCTCTGACCGCTGATGTTGTTAGGGAAATACCGACCATGATCGGGAGGAAGGCGGCCCTTTTTTGCCTTGAGGGGGGATGAAGAAGATGGAACAGTTCTGAACTGGTGTACAGAGTGAGTTGAGGGATGATGGTGACAAGAAGGCATGGGACAGTAAGATTAGACTGGATGGAGGTAGAGAGGGTTCCATTGCACCAGAAGAAAGAGCCTGGTGGGGCGACGGTGTGGGTATGAATGGTTGAGGAAGGGAAGCATTTAAGGGGACGGCTGCCAGGAGCAGTCGCATGAGAGAAAACAATTTCCGGGAGAGAGAGAGAAAGATGAGTGTTTCAGAAATGATCTGTTGCCAGGTGTAAATGGGTGACCCTGGGGAGCTAGCAGAGGGGCTTGAAAGCTCCCTGGGTGAAATGAAAAGAACAGGAGAAGGCCAAGGAGAAGGTTCATGTCTCCGGAATTGGGGGTAAGGCTGAGGTCCAGGATAGGCGGAGTTTGAAAGGGTCGGTAGGATGAGGGATACACTTAAAAGAATGGTGTGTTAAGTTCTTTTGCAGCTTGTTATTGGAGTTCTCGGTGGCCAAGGGCGGATCCTGAGTGTAAGGCTTCAGCCTGGAAATATGAATCCATGGAGTAACATGATTACCTGGCAGGGCAAGTTTAGCAGCAGTTGGAGTGCAAAGGATGACAGGACATGGGCCTTCCCACTTAGGGGTTGGGGGGTTTTGGGTTCCGGGGAAGTGTAGAATACTAATTGGCCTGGGCTGAGTGAAAGGTTATTTTTGGAAAGTGACGGATCTGGAAGTAGCCAGTCCTGGTATTTCCATAGCTCGGTGCGAAGGTGGGAGAGCAAGGGTAAGGCCATGGTGGGTGGTATGGGTCCTTCAGTTGCTGTGATCCCCGGGGGTAGGAGGGGCCTACCATACATGACTTCAAAAGGGGAAAGATTGGAGGGCTTTTTTGGGAGAGCTCTGGTCTTGAGTAGAGCAAGAGGTAGAAGACGGACCCAATCAAGGTGTAATTCCAGAGACAATTTAGTTAGTATGGTTCTCTCTACCTTTCCAGATGCCTGAGGTCAGTAAGGGCAATGTAGGTGCCAGGGGAGAGAGTGGCTGGGAGAGTTTTTGTATTATCTGGGCGGTAAATTCAGGTCCATTGTCAGATTGAATGGAAGTGGGCATTCCAAATCGTGGGATGATTTGGGAAAGGAGAGTCTGGGCTATGGTGGAGGCCTTTTTATTGGATGATGGGAATGCCTCTACCCATCCTGAAAAGGTATCAACAAACACCAAGAGGTATTTGAGGCGCCGGACAGAAGGCATGTGCATAAAATCGACTTGCCAGTCGGCCGCAGGTTTGAGACCTCTGGCCTGGTGGGAGGGGTATGGCCCAGGTTTGAGAGGGGTGTTAGGACTGGTACGCTGGCAGATTGTGCATGAGGAGGAAACTTTTTGTAAGAGGGCTTTGTCAGATGGGGTGACTGAGAAGAAGTCTTGTAAAAACTGGGATAAAGCTTGGGGGCTAGAGTGAAACAGGTCATGGAGCAAGCAAAAGAGAGAGGACTTATCATCATTAGGCAGTTGAGGCTGAGAGGGTGTCTGTGAACCTTGGGAGCCGTATGGAAGAATGGGAAGTTGGTTTTGTGTCTGTGGGTGCTGTGCCGCAGTGCGTGCGGCAAGGTCAGCCTTACAATTCCCGCGAGTGATTGGGGAATCGTCCCTCTGGTGGGCTCTGCAATGAATGACTCCTAATTCACAAGGTAAATGGGATGCCTCAATTAATATGGAGATTAAAGCTGAGTTGGTGATTGTGTTACCCTTGGTGTTAAGCAGACCACGTTCTTTCCATATGGCGGCATGAGAGAGAAGTATATGAAAGACATATTTGGAGTCAGTGTATAAGTTAAGAGTTTTTCCTTCAGCTAGAACGCAGGCTCGCGTGGCAGCGATAAGTTCGGCCTGCTGGTTGGTAGTACCCTTGGGTAAAGGTTGGAATTCTATAACCGAATCAAGGGAGACTATGGCATAACCTGTGTAATGAGTGTTTCCTTCCTTGAATGAGGACCCATCCGTGAACCATGCGAGATCAGCGTGAGACAGGGGCCCCTCAGTGATGGAAGAGCGGTAAGGTATGAAATTCTGAAGGCTTTCTACGCAGCTGTGCAAAGGGGTGTTGGGGGAATCTGGTATAGGCAGTAGGGTGGCCGGGTTTAGGGGTGGGCAGGTAGTGAAGGATAGGGCAGGATTTTCCAGAAACAAGGATAGGAGGGTTAGGATTCTGGAAGGTGGGAGGGATTGGAGAGCCTTATAGGTAAGGAGGTCTTTGAGGTGATGTGGTGAGAAAATGGTGAGAGGTGCCCCAAATGTTAATTTGGATGCCTCCTTATGCAGTAACTGCCCCGCTGCTAGGGCTCTTAGACAGGGTGCCCAGCCTTGTACAGTGGGGTCCAACTGTTTGATAGGTATGCTACGGGGGCAAAGGAGGGGCCATAATTCTGTCCTAGAATGCCCAGAGCTTGTCCCGTATTTTCATGAACATAGAGGAAAAAGGGTTTAGTTAGATCAGGGAGATGAAGTGCAGGGGCTGTTAGAAGGGCCTGCCGAAGCTTGAGAAAAGGGCGCTGAGGTGAGGAGAGTAAAGGTTCTTCAGGAGGACCCTTACTCATATTATAGAGTTGTCGGGCTAGCAAAGAGAATTAGTAGGATCTTGGAGGAAGGAAACGGGGGAAGAGGAAGAGGACAGGGGCAAAGTAATGGAGACTTGAAGCCGTGATAGAATGTCCCGACCCAACAAGGGGACGGGGCATTGTGGCATGACTAGAAAGGAATGGGAGAAAACGGATTGAGTGCCTTGAAGGCAGCAGGTTAAAAGAGGGGTTTTTTGGGGAAAGATTTGTTTACCTCCTACCCTGACTATAGGAGAGCTGCTGGAGGTGGTGGGGCCTTTATATTCCCTTAAGACCGAAAAGGTGGCTCCAGTGTCCAGGAGGAAAGATATTGGGTGGCCGTCCACAACCATGGATACCCTGGGCTCTTGCTTTGTTAGATGGTCGGGAAGGGCCCAAGGCTCCTTCAGTCCTCAGTGAGGCACACCATAGGTGGTGTCCATGGGGGACTGTGGGGCAGTTGGTCCCTCACCCCTTCAGGCAAGGGGGCAATCAAATCCCCAATGTCCCTTCTTTTTGCATTTTGGACAAGGAGTGGTGGGTGGCCTGGGGGTGGGGCAAGCCTTTGCCCAATGCCCTTCCTTTCCACATTTAAAGCAGGCTCCAGGTGGCTTAGAGGTGGAGGCTGTGGGAGGGCGCCCAGGGGGTTTGATAAGCCGGGCCAACATCTGGAAGTTGGCGTGGTCGGCCTTTTGTTTTCGACATTCTTTTTCCTCGTCCCGATTATGAAAAACCTTGAAGGCCACTGACAGGATTTCGGTCTGAGGGGTTGCAGGACCCTGCTCTAATTCTTTAAGTTTAGTTTTAATGTCGGGTAGGATTGGGCCAGGAAATAGGTCATAAGGACATGCCGGCTGTCTTCTGAGTTGGGATCTAAGTTAGTGTATTGTTGAAAGGCCTGAGTTACTCTATTGAGGAACTTGGAGGGAGTTTCCTCCTTTTTTTGGACAATTTCTTGAATTTTTTGGAAATTGACGACCTTGCGAGCTGATTTTTTGAGGCCAATTATTAAGCAAGAGGCAAAACGGTCTCGAGCCTGGATTCCCTGGGCTGTGTTATAATCCCAATTAGGTTCCTGTTCTGGGACTGCTCGGGGGCCTGGCGGGTGATTCAGATTGGTACAATGGGTGTCAGTGGCATGGGTTTGGGCTGTATCCCAGACCCTGCAGCGTTCCTCAGGGAGGAGGGTATTGGCTAGGAGCATGAAGATGTCATGAAGTGTGAGGCTGTAGGCCTGCAGGATCCATTGGAATTCTTTAATGTAGGTGGTAGGGTCGGTAGAGAAAGAGCCTAGTCTTTTTCTAATTCTGTAAGGTCAGCTAGGGAAAAGGGAACATGGACCCTAACTACTCCTTCAGCCCCAGCTACCTCATGTAGTGGGGCGATTGTTAAAGGGGTGGGGGGAGGTCCTCAGGAATGGGTGAAAGGGGGGCTTAGTGGGTCAGGAATAGGTGAAGGTAAAGACGGGTGAGTGGATGGCGCAGGAGGTGCAGAAGGTGACCTGGATGACGGAGGAGGAGGAGCAGGCGCCGGAGGCGCTGGGGGAGGAGGAGGTCGGTAGGGTGGGGGTTCGTCAGCAGGGTCGAAGGTGGAAGAATCGAGGGGTGACTGTGAAGAAGGTTTACAGGCTAAAAGGACTTGAGAGGGAGCACAGGAGGAGCAGAGGGCGGGGTTCTGAGCCAAGAGGCGAAAAGCCTCGATGTAGGGGATCTCCTTCCAATTTTTAGGCGCTGGCAGTAGTTAAAGAGGTCTCGTAGAATGTTAGGATCTAGTGTGCCCTCAGGGGGCCATGTGTTTTGATTATCTAAAGGATAATAAGGCCAATCTTGTGTACAGAATTTGGTGAGGAGTTTGGGCTCAATATCCGGCCTGAGGGAAAGGTTGGTGAGGTTTTTCAGAAGGCATTGAAGTGGAGAGTCCCCTAGGGAGGAGGAGGAAGCGCCCATTCTGGTCTCTTAATGGGAATTTAGACAGAAATTGGACAGAGATTTAGTGATAGGACAGATCCTTCGGCCGGTTGGGAAAGGCGGGATCCTAGAGGGCGTCCCCAGTAGGTCATGTCAATCCCGCAGGTTCAGGTACGAACCAGGAGGAGAGAAGGGAGGTGTGGGTCGTCACTCAGACCTCCACTTCTCTAGGGCAAAAGCCCGGTGCCTGAAGGAAACCTAGCGCCAGGATTTTCTGGTCGGGTCCTGGACCCGGGAAGTGGAGAGAAGAGAGTGGTGGACAGGAGGGTGAAGGAGAGAACAGAATGGGGCTTTTAACCTCCAAAAATGAAAGTAAAAGTTTACCGGGGCTTTGGAACCTGTTATAGTTTGGGAATTTATAGTGGTCGTGAAGACCGTGGTGGGGTGGGGTATGGGCATTAGGGGCTACCGGATGATCATGGCTAGACTCCCTGTGGTAGCCTGAAAAAGGGCTGGTGCCCTTTAGGAAAGGGGGCTTACCTAATGATGAGCCGGTGGTGAGTGGAAGGAGCCAGCACCGAAAAGAATGGACGAGGGTGGACCGTCAGTGGTGAGCGGTGGAAGGGAGGCCGGTCCTGGCGGGACGGAGTTCCCGAGGGGTGACTTGGAAAGTGCTGCCGCTGCGATTTGAAAAGTGTTACAGTTCGAGGGAGCCCTGAGGGGCGACTTGGAAGGTGTTGCCACTGCGATCCGAAAAGTGTCGCCGCTCGAGAGAAGCTCCATCCCGGGTTTCGGCACCAAATGAAAGGACGAGTCAACACCAGTTGACAATCCACCGGAGAGGGCTCGTTTATTAGGCAGCACACACACATATATATAGGGCTTTTAGGGAAGGCTGATTGGCTTAAAATACAATCCCTACTTAGCATACCGCATGGGGCTTGGGGTGAGCTAATTGGTGTGCGATTCGCGCCGGTGCGAAGGAGAGTACAGAAGAGAAGGGCAACCAGCGCCATGATGGGGTGTGGCCGAGAAGGACTTATGTGATCAGGGTGTGATCCCTTGGGGCATTTGGGTTCTTACACTGAGGATTTTTCTAATGTAAATTTTATAATCTTTAACGTTTATCATTTCTGAACTTTATGTTAAAGCTTTCAGTTCTATAAAATCAAAAACATTCTTGTATCTTCTTTCATAATTTTTTTTTATAGTTAGGCTTTTAATACATTTGGAGTTTTCTGTGAACTTTTTAGGGATCTTTTTTTTAAGTTTATTTTTTTTACATTCTAAGATGCTGTGGAGCAGTTCAGGGGGAGGGGGAGAGAAGGGGGAAAGAAATATGTTGGGAGTGGGGGGGCAGGGTTGAGGCCTGTTGCACCCCCTTCATTCCTGCAGGGGAGACCGGGGGCTTCCCGCAGTGGCTTGGTCATTGCTGGGCTGGGTGCAGGTGTCAGAGGAGTGCAGCTGTAGCCCTCGACGCCCCCTAAGATAGGGGTCTGACTTAAAATTTTTACAAATGGTTATCACTATACCCCTATTTTTGAACAACCCATCTTTTCCATCACTAATCATTTCCCATGTAACTGTTTTCTAAATCCTTTCGTCTGTTTTAGTAATTTGTCTATTTGTTCCCTTATGAAACCATTACATCTTTATAATATGTCCTAATAGGTGATAGATATCTTTGATCTTTTTCAAGTTTGATAGGTATTGATATTTTTTTCTCTAGATGAGTTTTAAGGCTATCTTAAATACAAAAAAAATATCCTATTGCGATATTGACTTGAATTATAGTAACTTATAGATTAACAAATAAAGTTTTTTGCTGGTACCACTTCCTCTGGAACATCTTTATTCTTTTTGTCACAACCATTTTCCTCATTTATGTTAACAATTTTGCCTTCACTAAGTTTTTCGGGGTGCATGTCTAGAGTATCTCAAACAGCAGCCATGTCAGCATTCCCGAAGTCAGCTAGCTCTTCTATAACGCCATTTATGTTCAATTTGGTGTGTTTGTTTTTTGGTGGCTGGCTGGCTAAGGGGATCCAAATGCTTCATATGTTCCATATGAATTTCACTTACAGTGTTGTCATTTTTCATTTCTCTGGTGCACTTTCATCTTTATTAGCCAATTTCCACTTTTGGTTATCTATTTTTGTAAAACGTCACACTGATTCATCACTAGAAGACAAAGAGTCAACACAACTACACACTTTGTCTTCTGTAATTTGAATAACAAATATGCAGTAGCCACACACAGGCAGACTTTGAAAGAAGTGATGTAAACTGGTCACTCAACATAACGCATGTATTAGTTTCCTATTACTGCTATAACCAATTACCACAAACTTACTGATTCAAAACAACACATATTATTGTTTTACAGTTCTGAAGTTTTGTCCAAACTGCTTTTAACTGGGCTAAAATCAAGGTGTTGGCAGGGCTACATCCCTTCTGTATGCTCTAGGGAAAATTCATTTCCTTGCCTTTTCCAGCTTTTAGAGGCCACCTGCATCCTTATCGCATGGCCCCTTCTTCCATCTTTAAAGTCGGCAGGGTAGCATCTTCAAATCTCTTTATGCTGTTTCTGTTGTCACATCTCCGTTTCTATCTGCTTTCCTTTTATGAGGATCCATGTGATTACATTGGAACCACCCACATAATCCAGGATAATATCCCCATCTCAAGACCTCTGACTTAATCACATCAGCAAAATCCCTTTTGCCATGTAATGTAACAGTTCACGGGTTTCAGGGATTAAGATGTGGAGAGTTGGGGAGGGAGGCATTATTCTGCCTAATACAGTGCGTATCCGTTATTTACACAGTGATTTGTGGGCTGAAGAGCTACCAGCAAAGTTTGAACTTTACGCAATTATTCACAGTTAATATACTCTGGTAACTGAAATTGGAATTGTAGTTATTTAAGTAAACCATAGTATGTGGAACTCGTGCATATCTGAATCACGCAGAGCAAGGGCTGCCTGTTCTGAGTCCAGCTGATAAGTCAAAAAGGATGGGAAAATGCACATGACTACAAATGCAGGGCCATGGCTGCAGAAGGTAAGGTAAAGGTGACTTGTGTTTGCCCTCATAGCTGAAGAACACTCACAGGTAAATTGGTTGAGCTTTCTCTTGTGCTCGATCTCAAGCCCACCAACATACTGAAAGCACTACAGCCTTTCTCTTTGAGAAACATGGTACAGATGAACATGGAAAAAACTCAAGAAATAATGATATACCTTCCTTCTTACCTATGCCACCTTCTGCCCACCCACACCCTCCAAAAAACTAAGTCTGAGTCTCTTGTGTACTAATACCCAACTACTGAATTTATTATACCTTATTTACAAAGCAATTGTCTTTTTTCTTTACTTTGATTAATAAACAATAAAACAGCTCTTCTGATAACTGACCAAAAATATAATAAACACTTCCTATGTGCTCAGACATTGCTGAAAAAGCCATGGAATAAGTAAATAAGGAACATAGGTTTCTGGTAGTCTTAGACCAAATACAATTTAAAAAAAAAAAAACTGAACTGCTAATAGAAAGTTTCTCATAAATTAATTTTATTTCAACAGTAAAAAGGTCAGTTCTACACCTCTGATTGTTATTACAAAGCACAAACTTTTCAGCATGGGTATTTATTCCCACCATGCTACAAACACAGAAAGAGGCACTAAGGGACTGATAAGCAGGTATATTCCTTCTCTGGCAGTATTATATTTAACTACAATAAAAACATCTGATCTTACAGAATACCTCTTGAAGAGGTATAGCTCATTTCACAATATATAAGTATTCCAAATATTGTATGAATTGGGGAGGAAAAAGGATAAGAAACATTTCATGAAAATTTATTCCTAGACTCCATCCATACCATGTCTTTCCACTTTACATAATTTATAATTTATTAACCAATGCTATTTTATTTTATTTTATTTTATTTTTTATTTTTATTTTTTTTTAAAAAGATGACCGGTAAGGGGATCTTAACCCTTGACTTGGTGTTGTCAGCACCACGCTCAGCCAGTGAGCGAACCGGCCATCCGTATATGGGATCCGAACCCGGGGCCTTGGTGTTATCAGCACCACACTCTCCCGAGTGAGCCACGGGCTGGCCCAACCAATGCTATTTTAAAATACTATTTCAGCAGTCTTAAATTGATAATGGTGGTGGGGGGATCACAATATCTAACCCTGGTGGTGTATGTGAAACCAAATCCTTATCTGCCTATGGCTCCTGTTGGGGTCTACAGCACAAGTGCCTGAATCCTGGACAGAGCTGAAAATGGGCCTGAGGCAGCAACTCCATTCTCTTCACGCTCAATCCAGACAGATGAGGACCCAAAGTGCTAAGTGCATATTTCAAGCATATGTTCGCAATATGTTTAAAGCCACAGTAAATTATAAAAGGCAAATTCACAGATACCCTTTGAGACTGATTATAATCATTATCGTGGTATTTCACCTTCCCCTCCCACCCCCAAAAAAGTTTTTGGATGCTATAGAGAGTAGATCTTGATATACATTTTGAAACTCTCGCTATAAAATCACTATCTTAAGTCTATAAAGATTCAAGTATGTTTTCATGAAGTAGGTGAAAGGGTAATCTCTGTTCTTTCCAGAGGACTATATCTGCACCAGGCTTCCCTGGGAGGACTTCATCAACGGCACAGTTATACATCAAAATCCTTCAGCTCTCCCCAGCTGGCACCTATTTTCACTTTCACCTTCAGTGTCACAGAAAGTTTTACGGCACTTTCCATTTCATTCTTGACAATCTGAGCTACCTACAAAAACAAACAAACAAGAAAAAAAAGATGAGGTTAACAAACCCTCTGCCCAATCAAAGAAATGTTTCCCAACCCACCCACTGAGAAGGTGATAAACCAGACTAAAGCTTTTCATCCAATGGTGCTTAAAATGCTAAATGAGAAAAGAGCCAAGCACCTCAAACTGCTCTTTGCTGATTAGCAGCTTTACTTAGAATGCTTGGAGCTTGAAAACCCTCAGGGCAAGACTCCAAATTCTTGTTTAATTTCTCCCAGACAAAAATATTCCTGCATCAGAAACTTCTTTAAGAATGAAACTGAATACTCTTACCTCCTTTTTTTTTTTTACCTGTAAGAACTTAACATTTATATAGCCATCCTGGGGCTAGGGTAGGTTCCAAAAACCTTAGGCACAGAGAAAGCAGCTGACCTACAGAGTCATAACTTCCTAAGGAACTGACACAAACACTGCAAAAATACCTGAACAACATCCTCTTCTGCCACTTCGTATAAGAGTTCATCATGGAGCTGAAGGATGAAGAAGCCTCCTCTGATTGGGCAGAACATCCCTTGCAGTTTTCTCTTTGGTAACAATCCTACCCCAGGAAAAACAGCAAAACTGATGAGCATGTCACTGTACCACAGCAGAATGTTTTCAGAGATTGAGAAACTCTGAGAAATTTTAATTAAAAGATTAAAACACATAAGAGACTTAGAACTATCAGGAAAACAACTACTTGCCGGCTGCTACCTAACCTACCCATCATGTAAACTCAAGTCCCTACAACTTTCTCCCAAAGAGGAGGAGTCTAACAAAGAAGTCAGCAAATGGGGTGTGAAGAACTCTGCTCCAAACTCGTTTAACTTCTTTGCCATAAACAACCAACACTTTCTCTTTCCATGGAGTCCCCTTACCACTATCTGAGTAATAACGCCAGGGTGCTATGGGGCCTGATTCCTGTTCCAGGAAAGTGTACTAGTATGTTAGGCAGTGATTTACAAGGGATATACTCCTTAATGTCTTTTTATGGCTGCAAGTGTCACTGTGGTAGAATTGGTACTTCCCCAATGGGACAATACACTCTAGACAGGGTTTAGACTTAGGGTCCAAATGTGAACTTTCACAGTGTGTGTAAATCCCTTAAAGTTATATGTAAGAGTCGTATATCTGCACGTTTTTCTGTGGAGATGATCCATACTTTCCAGTAAATTCTCAAAAGAACCCATGACTACAAAAATGGTGAAGAACCATTTACTTTTAACTAAGACCATACTAGTCTTAGTTACCATTTCCTAACTAAGATAAGGCTCAACATGAATACTTTAGAGTAAGTGCCCTTATGTGTTTCCCATACCTCACAGCACTCCTTCCTTTCTGCCATCCAGATTTCCTACTTATCCTTCAAGCCCAGCACAAGTACCATCTCCCTCCTATCTGTGCTTCCCTCAGACAAAATTCTGTAACTCACTGCCTGCAGCCCCAGTTTGCTCAGAGGTGGCTCTCACAGGGTAAGAGAACAAAGGCAGCCGAGGCTGTGGCAAGCAGCTCCCATGCCAGCGCTGCAGAGGCTGCACATCTGTTTCCCAGTTTGGCTGAAATCCAATGTGCCCTATTAGGCCCCACTTATCTCAAATCATCGACCGTCTGGATGCTCTAGCTTTTCTGCTTTCTAATTATGTTACCTTGTCTTCTTGATTTCCCTTCATTACCTGCTTCTCCTCAGAATGCTAGGATCCTCTTGTTCCCTGTGCTGTCTGCTTCCTCAGGCTCACCTCCCTTTGATCCCACTGGCCTAGCACTACCTTTACCCAAGCATTACACCATGAAGCCATCCTCAGTGACATATCCATATTGCCTTTTACTTGCACTTAAAGCTGTTATTGTCCATCTCCTCATTCTGACACCCAGCACTCTGCTCTGTGGAATTATGTAAACATTTCAGTCAGGTATCGTATCTTCCTGTCTTTCTTTAGTAGATTTTAAATTTAAACATAGGTTGATAACTCTAACTTCTAAATCCCCTAAAGCACACACCACAGTGTTAGTCTGCAAGTAAATCTGATTGTACATTCTGCTCTACAAATATAAATGTGTGTGTATAAACACATATCCCCACACACAAAGTACTTAACAAGCAGCTTATTTTTCCCCCCGCTGACCGGTAAGGGGATTGCAACCCTCAGCACGGTGTGGTCCACACCACACTCAGCCAGTGAGCGCACTGGCCATCCCTATATAGGATCCGAACCCACGGCCTCGGTGCTCCCAGCGCTGCACTCTCCCGAGTGAGCCAGGGGGCCGGCCCAGCCTCTGGTATTTTGGGGGGGATTGAAGACAATAAGATTAACAGTTCTCTTCTCTCTCTCTCTCTTTCGCCATGTGATCTGCTTGTACCTACTGGCTGCCTGCTGCTTTTCTGCCATGAGTAACCTGAGACCCACACCAGACGCAGCTGTACCAGAATCGTAAGCCGAATAAACCTCTGTTCTCATATAAAAAAAAAAGATTAACAGTTCTCATTTAATGAAGAAAAAGTTTTATATCTATATTTCTGTATGTAAGTGAGCATCTTTATATCCATGTAACTGGCTGTATTATTCTCTATAATGTATGTATAATAAATATATATAGATAGTACATATACATATATGTAATGTATGTATAATGTATGGCTGTATTATTCTCTATAACTATACATATGTCTCTTTTGGAAACAGCAAATCCCATCCTCAATAGCTGACCTCTACCTTTCCTGCTGCATTTCTGGCAGCTTATTCTTCCCCTGTATGTCTAAAACCTTCTTAACTTCTTCCCAGGAAAATTTAAAACATGGCTGCAGTCATGGTTTAATATTCTCAGTGACAGTGAAATGGTATTTAAAGCAAAGTGTGGATGTGTGACAGAAGAGAAAAAGGGAAAGTTCTGTGTACTTGTTAGAACAAGAAATAGTTTACCCAGGCAATAAGGAGAGAACTGAGGCAAAGATGGCAGTACTGGCAAAGAAGCCTGTGTGATAAGGAAGTCAACTTGGCGTATATTCCCAGACTTCAGAGAACACTGAAGGTCATAAAAAGGAAAATCAACATGTTCTTAAAGTGTGGTCTAGGGACCGGAGAGGCTCTCCAAATCTGCAAAGTCGAAATTACTTCCATAATAACACGACAAGGTTAGTTGCCTTCTTTGGTCTCATTCTCTCATAAGTACATAGCAAGGTGACCAAGTGCCCTGGTTTTAGAACTGAAATTCCCATGTCCTGGGAAACCCAACACTCTCCTGCAAATTGGCATATGTGTCATCCTAGATTGCAAGAAGAGTCTTGCAGAGGTTACAGGACATGTGATACTGCAACAGAGTGAGTGCAGAAGCAGGTAGAAGAATCTAGCTGTCTTCTCTTCAGCCAGACATTAAAGAGATTTGTAGAAATGTAAAATAAAGCCATCCATCACTAATTGCCTTTTATTCTAAAAGATACAATCATTTTCATAAAAATGTTACTTACATTAAAATATAGTGGGTTTATTATTGTTATTTTAAATATTAATAAATGTTTTTAAATGTCCTGTTTTGATTTCTAATATGGTAAATATAGTAGATTATAACCCACATGAACAAAAATCTAAGGGTATAAAAAAATTTCTAAGAGTATAAAGACATCACAAGACCAAAACATTTGAAAACTGCCAAGAAATAAAATATAATACTTTCCCTTTTCTTTTCTGATACAATTATTCTCACCATGTTATAGGAGTGGCCTCATCTATGAACACACCTGTTCTGTCATTTTGGAGCATACTCTCTCGATGACTGTGGGATTTGAAGGTTGAGTGGAAGGTCTCTAATTGCTTCTGGATGTTAACCGTGGCTATTTTGATAATATCAGCTGCCGATCCTTGGACTCTCGTGTTGATAGCCTGACGCTCAGCCTATGAAAAGCAATTAACAGGTGCTCCATCAGATACACCAACATGGGTTCAAGCCGCCCTTTAGTGTCCACAGGTCAGTGCTCAGATCTGCAGCCAGACTGGAAATCTGTATTGAGATGTGACCCAGGACATCAACTATTATGCTGCATATCCTAAGAACAACAACTTTAATAATCCAGGGCTCTAGATTCTGGGCTAGCCACTTGAAGAAAGACTAAATATAAAGTCAGATTGCTTCAGTTTAGAAATCTTTGATACTCAGGACCCACAACTGCATTGCACTTAGAATGGATTTAGTAGCTCAAAATTATTTTATTCTTTAAACAAGTATCATCTGTGGTCCAGCTGTTCTAAACTTCACTCTAAAGGATCTATTCCAACTTCCAGTCAAGATGACAGAATAGATGGTCCCCAGCGTCACTCTCTCCCACAAATCAATGAATTTACAACTATAAAAATGTAACATCAGCCAAGCTGGGGCTGCTGAAGCTCAGGTGAAGAGGAAGAGAGACCTATGGAACTCATGAAGGCGGGAGAAACCATGAAGAGAGAAAGAAAAAACTGCTCTCAGTGTTTCGGGCTACGGCTGCTTTAATGCTGGAGCACATGGAGCAGGGGCCAGCAAAAGCTGCAGCTGTGCCCTTTAGATGGAATTACTTGGAGGCAGAAGGGGAGAAGAGGACTTTGGTGGCCCCCAGGACAGCAAGACCACTCACTAACAGGGTTCCCGTGTACACACGCAGGAGCAAAGAGCCAGAACAGCTGAAAAAGGGGAGCCACTCAGAGGCGGGTAAGTCATCACAAGGGACTGGCGCAGGGCCCGTCCCATGGGAAGTGTTTGGAGCACAGGCAGTGGGGGAGACGGGGCCACCAGGAGAACACTGGGACACAGCAAGGACAGCCGATCTGCCCCACAATCAGCGCAGGATGACTCGGAGGAAACTGGTCGGGAATGTAGAATTGCATGGAGTGAAGTTTGATGAAAAAACCTCAGACCCAGACCAGAGCTTCTACACAACCCAGGTGCACCGAGTATCTGGAGAGCTGGAAGTACCTATAAGGTCAACCATTAAACCCTGAGCTGCACAAAAAGTCTTCCCTAGGGAAACAGCAGCAAAGCAGCGATTTCCCTCAACCACACAGCTCAAGTACTGGTTCCCACAGGAAGTTACCCTGGGTTAGAAGCAGAGGACAAAAACTTAGTTCCAGCCCAGGCACACCATGAATGCCTTGGGGCCCACCAGGGCACATGAGGCATGAAGCCAGGGGCAGGACCCTGCCCACAACCACACACACCACCACCCAGGAACCCAAGAATTGGAGCCAAGGACTGGACCCCGTTCCCACATACAGGCATACCACCAATGCCTAGGGGCCTGCCCGGGGACCCAGAGGTAGCAGCCAGGGACCAGACCCCCTTCCCACAACCAGGCATGCCGTAACAGTGCCTAAGGGAACGCCCGGGGACCCAAGGCATGGAGAATGGGACCAGGCCCCCCTCCCACAACCAGGCTTACCAGACTAGTGCCTTGATGCCTGCCAGGGAACCCAGGGCATAAAGAAGGGGACCAGACCCTCCTCCCACAACCAGGCTGACCACACCAGTGCCTTGGGGCCTGCCAAGGGACCCGGGATAAGGAGCTGGGACGGGACCCACCCTCCCACAACCAGGCATGCCAGGACAGCACATCAGGGCCTGCCCAGGGGCCCAAGTCATGGAGAAGGTGACCAAACCTCCCTCCCACAATCAGGCACACCTTGCCAGCACCTCAGGATCTGCTTAGGGACCTGGGGACCAGACCCCCCCCCACAACCAGGCATGATGGGACAGGGGCCCAAGGCATGGAGAAGGGGGCTAGACCCCCCTCCCACAACCAAGGACCCCAATGCCAGTACCCCAGGGACCCAGGGTATGGAGCCAGGGACCAGACCCCCATCCCACAACCACATACCCCATGCCAGCACCTCAGGGCCTTCCCTGGGACCCGGGGCATGGATAAGGGGACTGGACCCCCCTCCCACAACCAGGCACACTGCACTAGAGCCTCGGGGTTCCACGCTGGGACATGGGGCATGGAGAAGGAGACTGAACCTGCCTCCCACAACCAGGCACACTGTGCCAGTGCCTCGGGGCCCGCTTGGGGACCTGGGTAATGGAGAAGGGGACCAGACCCCCCTCCCACAACCAGGCACACCATGCCAGCACCTCAAGGCATGGAAAAGGGGACTGGACCCCTTCCCACCACCAGGCACCCCATGCCAGCGCCCCAGGGCCCACACAGGGACTCAAGGTATGGAGGTGGGGACTGGACCCCCGTCCCACAACCAGGCACACTATGCCAGTGCCTCAGGACCCACCTAGGGACCCAGGGTAAGGAGCTGGGAACTGGACCCCCCCCCCCCAACCAGGCACACCGTGCCAGTACCTCAGGACCCACTTGGGGACCTGGGGCATGGAACCAGGGACTGGACACTCTCCACAACCAGACACACTTCCAGCACCACGGAGCAGTCCAAAAACATCTCCTCCATGTGGTGGCCCACCACAGCCACCACAATAACCATGGCTGCCATGAAGGCAGCTAGATGCCACAACCACCACACAGATGGTCCGCCAGACACTGGAGTGAGTTGACACAAGGAGAGTCACCAGCAGAGATAAAGACAGGAGGAGGATGTCTGTCTCCACACAGCCCATTTTATAGTGACGCAAGAAAGAGACATCTGCTCTATGACAGTATTGGGGGACCTGATCACACCTCTCAGCATTGGACAGATCATTTAGGCAGCAAATCAACAGAGTAATCATTACTCTTTCAGAGGGAGAGAAGAAATCTAGGGTGATTAGAGGGGGGAGGGAGAGAAAGGGGGATGGGGAGGGATTAGACAAGGGGCATAAAGAATAATTACAATTGGTAACAATGTATATGCTAGTAATATTGATTTGATCAACATATCTCAGTGTTGAACCCCAAAAATATGTATAGTCAATTTTGATTCAATAAAAATTTAATAATAAATAAATATCAAAAAATAAATAAAGGATCTATTCCTCAAAATACTTTTAATCCTAAATAGATATAAGTAGAATATCATTCTTTGTGATGTGGGTTGAAATGTCCTAAGCACATCCCCCATACCAATGGCCTCTTGGTTGTATGCAGAGTTTGGCCCCAGCAGATCTGGAGCCCTCTAATATGAATCAGAGCTTCTTGTGCGCTGCTGAGGCTAACCATTAGCTGCTAGTGAAAATGCAGATTCCTGAATCCCAGGTATTAAGTTAGAACTTCCCTGAAACTACTGCTGCCAAGAGCTTCTTGGCAATCAACCATGGCTGCTAAAAATAATCATCCTGGGACACTAGGAAAGGGGGTCTGGATTAATATCCAACTGTATACTCTGTCCATGACTATCACTGCTAGTGCCCCCAAATGTCTAAGAAACTGCAAAGTGTCTACTCAAGGGAAGGGATCAATGTAACTTGAGAGGTATTCTTGAGTTCCCTATCACCTGAGCTACACTCAATTTCTAGTATATTAAATACCTGCTAAAGAGACAGACTTTTTAAAAAGCAACTGTTGTTTTGTCAAATGCTGATGAATCCACTGTAAACCCACTCAGTTGTCTCTGTTTCAAGTAACTGAATTTCAGAGTTATACTGACTCCTCTTCCTTCCTGAAACTCTATGCCTTTGTGAACTAGACTATATTATTGTTGCTATTACTTGCTGCCTTTCTATTGTAGCATTACACAGACTTACCCACTGCCGTATGATTTGAAATGTTGTTCCATGTAAAAGGATAGCCTTGATTTGTTTTGGCCAATGAAGTTTTAAGATCTACCCAACACTGCCACAAACACAAAAAGGCAAATCCCAGAAAGGGACTTTTCCTTCATTCTGTATTCCACAATGAAGAAAATATGGAACAAAGCTACAGTTAACCAGAGCCAAACTCTAACATGAATGAGAAATAAAGTTTCTTGTTACAAGCCACTAAAATTTGGGGGTTGTTTTTACTGTAACATAAGCAAGCAAAAATATGACTAATATCTACTTCACTCTGATTCTCTTCCAAACTAAGAAAACTTAACAGTCCTGGCTTTGTGTCTCACAAAGCTCAACTTCTTTGTCATCAAGGCTTTTCATGTACATAAAAAAAAATAGGCTTCTAGTAATAAAAGATTAGGCCATTAGGACCAACCCTCCCACTGATAATATCTCAACCAGAAAAACTAGAGAGTAATGCCTCTTTGAATGAATGAGACAGCTTAAAAAAAAAAAAAAAAAAAAAAGGAAGTGAAGAATTATAGGAACTAGAGATCTAGGAGAGAAAAGAAACCAAGAAAACTGATCCTGGCATTGGAGGCCACCATTTCTCCCAAGGCAACCAACAGATTCCAGAAGCAGCAGCAGAGATGCTGAAAAGCTGAGCAGATCTTCTGATAGTCTTGAGGGGCTTGGGGATCAAACATTTGGGTTCAGGGACTAGCAAATGGAAGGAGGCCCCAAACCAAGTTGTAACCCAACCTGCAACCCAAAAACCAACACCCTAGGGAAAAAGATAAACTGGAAATAGTCTAGCCCTAACAGCCTTGCTTTTAAATCATCTTTATCCCTAAATAGGATCAAAGTAATCCTACACTGTTGATCATTCTAGTTTCCTGCAAGAAGCAAAGGTAAATTTCCTCTCTGAATAAAAGTATCATCGTACAAGCTTCGAATTACTTCCACAATCTTTCATATACAACGTTTAATATTCAATAAAAAATAACCAGGACAACAAAGAGTTGAGAACATAAACCATTTCTATAGAAAACTAAGAAAAACAAAAGGCAGAAAGAACAGACTACGGGGATAGAAGTATGAGATTTATCAGACTATAAACTATAGACTTACTAGACTACGGACTATTATCAAACTTACTAGACATAAAATCACCATGTTTTATATAATCAAGGAAATAAAAGACAAAATTGAATATTAAAGCAGAGGACCAAATACAATAAAACAAAATAGAAACTCTAGAACTGAAAAATAAAAATAACAGAACTTAAATGCTTAATGGGTGGGTTAAAAAGCAAATTAGCAGAAAATATTCAGAATACAGCAAGATGAAACAAACATAGAAAATACAGAACAAAGGATATGAATCAAGGTATTTTACAAAAAAAAAACAGGTTTAAAACTTATAATAGGAGTTCTAGGAAGAGAGCAAAGAATATTACAAAAATAAAGAAGTAATAGCTAAGAATTTTCCAAAAACAAAAGATATCAACCCACAGATTCAAGAAGTCCTAATATCCTCAAGAAGGATCAATTAAACACACTTCCAAATATAGGCACGTAAATTAAAAAACACAAGCTTAGGAACATCACAGAAAATCTGATGGAAACCAGAGCCAAAGAAAAAAAATACTGTGTTGAAAACAACTAGAGAAAAAAGGCAGATTACAATCAAATGAGCGACAATTAGGCCAGGGGTCAGCAAACTACAGCCCACAGGCCAAACCTGGCCCACCTCCTGTTCCTGTAAATAAAGTTTTATTGGAACATAACCACATCCACTTGTTTATATATCATCTATAACTACTTTTGCACTACAACCAAAGAGCTGAGTGGCTGTGACAGAGACACCATGACCCATGAGCACTTCTTTTATCTGATACAGGTGCTATTACAAACCTAAATGCAAGTTCTATTTATTGGTAAAATGTTTAAAATTTTCCCTCTGAGATCTGAAAAGAGGCAAAGATGCCTCTTCTCAACATCATCCTACTTCTTTCAACACTGTCCTAGTCAATAAGTAACAAAAATTAAAGGAATAAGTTATAAAAGTATACTTTCTTGCAAATGATAACTGTGTAGAGAACACTTAAAAACAACTAGATAAATTATTAAAATTACTAAGTAATATTTGCAAGGTTTCTAGACAAAAGAATAAAAACAACTGTATTTTCTTATAACGGCAGCAAATGGTTAGAAAATGTAAGAGAAAGGAGAAAATTTTAAAAATTACCATTTACAATAGCATCAAAACTTTTCAAATATCTAACTACAAATCTAAAAAATTAAGAAAAAAAACCATATAAGACTGTTTCCCCAAAATTATACAAAGTTATTGAGAGAACTTAAGAGGACCTAAAGACCTAAGTGGACAAATATATCGTATTTGTGGATTGGAAAATTCAAATTTGTAAATAAGTCCATTAATCCTATCTTGGTCTAAAACTCAAGGCAACCTCAATAAAAAATCCCAACAGGATTTTGTGTTTGTGTAGAAATTGACAAGCTGATTATAAAATTTAAATGGAAATGCAAAGAACCAAGAATAGCCAAATATTTTTTTAAAAGGCGGGGAAGGAGGAAAATTTACTATATATATCAATACCTCTTAAAAAGAGCATAACTAAGGCAGTATGGTTATCGCCATCATAAATCTTGAATGAAAAAAAATTTAAAAATAAAAATAAAAACGAACCTATAGTTTTGTGTTTGTGCACAGTGGGGACAGTATTGTTTGCTGGGAGCATAAAGAAGCCTTCTGGGGTGCTGGAAAAGTTCTATATCATGATCTTGATGGTGGTTATATGGATATATACATTCATAAAACTTCAAGCTTTGCACTTAAGATTTGTGCCCTTTACTACTGGTATGTTCTCAATGAGAATGCAAAGAATAAACAAATTAATATTCTCTCCTCATCTAAAACTACTAATAAGAGGAAGGCCAGACACAATGTGGGAGAGAATATTTTTCACACTTGTAACCAGTGACAGGTTTCGACAAATAAGTAAAAAAAGGTAGACAACAGAAACAATGAACAAGAAAACTTGAACAGGCATTTTCCCAAGAAGAAAATCCTAAATGGCTAGTACACATTTGTAAGGTTACTCTACTTCATTAGTATTCAAGGAAATGCAAATTAAAACTACAAGACACTACTTTATACCCACTAGATTGGCTAAAATTATATTAGCCTAATACCAAGTGTTGACAAAGATGCACAGCAATGAGAACTCACATACACTTCTGATGGGAGAACAAATTGCTACGTCCCCCTCAAAAACAATTTGGCTTTATCTATTAAAGTTAGAAATATGCAGCAATTCTACAAATAGGTCTTTACCAAACAAAATGCAAGTGTATGTGCAGCAAGAACCTTGAACAAGAATTTTGAAATAGGCAAGATCATAATAGCTTCAAACAGGAAACCCAAATGCCCATCAACAGAAAAATGGATAAACTGCAGTATATTCACATAAAAAGGTACCTACAGGAAACGCATGAATGAGTTGCCTACATAATTTTAAGTAAAAGAAGCTAGACACAAAAGAATACACATATCTGATGTATATAGAGCTTGAAAATATGCGAAACAGAACTACAGTGGTAGAAATTACGATGATAGTGATTATTTCTGAGAAGTCAGGGTGGTGATTAGGAGAATGCATGAGGAAGGCCTCTGGGGTGCTGCCGATATCCTGTTTCTTGACCTGGGTGGTACTTACACAGGTGTAGCTCTATGATCATTTAGTGAAATTTACATTTGTTTTCTATGCTTTCTCTGTATGATTTTCAATACAACAAAAGTTTAAACAAATAAAAACAAAAACAAAATCTAGCTATGTTTATTCCTAACTTAGAGGGCTGGAATACTTTTTTTCTCAGCAAAAACATAATGAATCAGTTAGAACTTTGATTGTTAAGTTTTGGGGATGAAAAAGGCTTACTCTCACATCCTTAAGTACAAAAATATTAGTTTTCACAACTTATATGATTCATTTACATTAATAACTCTGTACTCCATTTTTCCATCCTGTAAGTAAATCTCAAAAAACATAAAAAATTCCTGTTAGCCTAAGTTCAAATTTCTCAGTATGCCATTAGAAGCCTTCTAACTTTCAGAAAATGCCTCTAGTTGCTAGCTGGATCCATCTAACCAGTAGAAAATTATCTACCCCTTGGTGACACCTCCAACTCTCCATTCCTCCCAGAATGGCTTCTAGCCAATCCTCACTCAGTTATCCACCTGTGATTGTCTTTTTCTCATTCCCAACAATCTAAATTTTAAACAGCCTTCAAGAATCTGTTCAAGTCCTACCTCCTCGCCAAAGCCTAAATAATTAAGTATGTAAATAATGTTTTTATGTAGTTTTTGTTTGCTTTATCTCTTCTAAGACTTAAGACTTATGTTTCTTAGTGCATCAATTGCAGTGCCTAATTCACTTAGAAATATGGTAAAAGCCTGATAAACACCTGATGTCTGTATGTGGCTATATGACAGGCTAGAGATAAAGAAGTAACAAAAAGCCAACTACTCTTCCATGGTCCCTAAAGGCACTGGTGCTCTAAAGGCTTCAAGCTCCAGAGAGAAGTTTGGCAGTTAGAGAGCTGGGAATTTTCATTACATACAATGGGTAATGGGCACTGACTTGCAAAATTATAGGGGAAAAGCAAAATACAAACAGTTAAAAACAGGAAGATTTGGATTAGAACAGAAGTTTAAATGCTCAGATACACAGAATACCATGATGGTTAATTTTAGGTGTTAACTTGACTAGATTAAGGAATACACAGAAACCCAGTAAAGCATTATTTTTGGGTGTGCCCATGAAGGTGTTTCCACAAGAGATCAGCACATATGTCTGAGTGGACAGAAACAGAAAGATCCATCCTCAATATGGGTGGGCACTATCCAATCCACTGGTGGCCTGGAGAGAACAAAAGCAGAGGAAAAGGTGAATCTTCTGCTCTATTTCTGCTGCAGCTGGGATACACTCTTCTCTCCTGTCTGTGGACACTTGAACTCAAAACTCTTTAGCCTTTGCATTCCAGGACTTACACCAGAGGCACCCCTGGCTCTCAAGACTTTGGCCCTGAACTGAGAATCATCCCATCGGCTTCCCTGGTTCAGAGGCTTCCAGACTTGGACTGAGCCACGCTACCAGCATCCAGTTTGCAGACGGCCTATTGTGGGACTCCTCAGCCTTCAAAATTGCGTGAGCCCATTCCCCTAATAAGTATTCTCTCATATATTTATATACATATCCTATTGGTTCTGTCTCTCTGGAAAACCATGACTGATTCAAATACTCTTATGAATCCCAATGATTTCAGAAAGAGATTTTAATCATAATTTGAGCAAATATCAATGTCTTTAAAATAATGTTAAAAATAGCCTTGTTCAATATTTTGGATATCCTAATAACCTCTGATGAGACAGTGCTTTCAAAAAAAGTGAACAAGTAGAATGAACCAAAAAGTATCAAAACTGAATGACTGGCTAATCTATGAGGAACATTAGCAATCTGGTCTGATATGACAAATTAGGATGTGGTATCTGAAACAAAGAACAATTAGAAAATGTATAAAGTTTGTTCACAATTTATTACCAAAGCTAAGTCTTACTAAAACAGAATATCTTTAATTGAAATATTATTAAGTGAACCCATGTTTACATTAGTTTCCCAAAGTTCAGCAAATACTGGCATGTGTTATCACTTCATAAATTCTTAATGAAACCAATGGTTGACCTTGTATATACGGAAGATCCCCTAAAAGGGACATTAGTAGCGTTTAGTCATTGTTGAAAAAGTACATGTCACTGAAATGTTAAGTTAAAAATCCAGAGAAATTTCAACATACGTGAGCTTTATGATAAGGGTTGTTGTCTTTGATTCCTGGCAAATATCTACGTCTTCCCAAAATGGTCTGAACAAACCCATCTCTTTTACAATTCTTCACTGTCTCTCTCATGAAATGATTAATCCCTACAAAGAAAATACAGAAAAACTTAATTACAATCAAAGTCCATCTTTCCTTTCATTCACTGGTTTCGATATAATGAAATATATCAAAACCCCACCATGATTCTTAACACTAATATCATATCATCAAAACTATGCATACAAACTTTTGTTCACTTTTTCTAGACTCAGAAATTTAGAAACAAAGACTTTAGAAGTGACATAATCTAACCCTATCTTTGTTTTTTAATCAACAACAGTAATAAAAAAACAGACAGGAAACTAAATTCCAGACAGAGAAGGTATCTAGGTGTTTTTACTCCAGGATGTTAACACTATTCCACACTACTTTTCACAGATTTCTTTGCTTTGATCATGTTAGTAATATTTTAATGTTTGATCTTATCATTTCCAGGCTTAAAACATTCCCATAAGCTCCTTGTTACCATCTATGCTATGATCCAAATAGGACCTTACAGAAATTAATGCACGAGTTATAATAAATATTTCACTAGGAACATATCTGACCTACTTCGTAAAATTCAGAAAGAGTATTGCTTAGTGCAGTATTAAAAGGCATTCATAGCCCCTAGACCAGCATTTGTCCTTCGCAATCTAGGTCTGTTATGATGTTTTATGGATCTCCAGAATGAATCCTTTGCTTCAGATGAGTCAGTCTCTTTACTGCTCTTTCCTGATCCTGAACTCTCCTGGAACATTCCTTCTCTATGCACTTTATAATACAACCAGGTAACAGACACCATGCTGATCTATCTTTATTCATATGCACAGTCTCTGCCTTCTCAGAGCTCTGTTCATTCCAAGTAATAAACAATAATGTCTCCCAAATGAAAACCCTTACTAGGGGCTTTCTGTTGTATGGATGGCACAGGAAAGATACCTGGGAAGACGAAGGGTGAAAAAGAGAAAACGCTGCCAAGTAAAGTGCTGGTGATATCTGACCACTAGCAAAGGAACTTCAGAAAGCAATCAGGCTCTCATCTTTTTTCTTTTTAGAATTACTATGATGCTGCTGGGTGAAGAGCAAAGAAAAGGATGTTTGTGAGGTCCCACTTCTACAAATTTTCTCACCTAACTCCTATAGGAGGACTTCAAATATTCAAACTGTAAGAAGTGCTTTTTACAAAAATCAGTTCTGAGGTAAAATTTACATACAAGAAAAAGCACCCACAAGTAAACAGTTGATGCATTTTACAAATGTACACACCCCTATAGTTTCGATTACAAGATACGAAACTTCCCCTTCTTTTACAGTCAGCTCCCCATTACCAGCCTCAGACACTCACTGACCTGCTTTATGACACTATATCTTAGTTTCTCATGTTCTCGAATTTCAAAAAACTTGAATTATACTGTATGTTATTTGTGTTTGACTTCTTTAGCCAAGAAAAACATTTTCAAGATGTTTTTAGTCCGTTTTGTGTTGCTATAACAGAAATACCTGAGACTGGGTAACTTATAAAGAAGAGAGGTTTATTTGGCTTACGCTTCTGGGAGAGCTGCATCTGGTGTGGGCCTCGGGTTGCTTCTACTCATGGCTGAAAGTAGCAGGCAGCCAGCAGGTACAAGCAGATCACATGGCGACAGGAAGCAAGAGAGAGAGAGAAGGCGCCAGGGTCTTTTTAAGCAACAAGCTCTTGCAAGGACTAAGAGAGTGAGAACTCACTCATTAATCCCCCCTCCCCCAAGGAGAGCATTAATCCATTCATGAGGGATCCGCTCCCATGACGCAATCAGTTTCCAACACTGCCACACTGGATATCAAATTTCCACATAAGTTTTGGAGGGGACAACACATCCAAACTCCATCATTCCGCCCCTGGCCCCCCAAACTCATGTCACTCTCACATACAAAATACAATCATTCTATCCCAACAGTCCCAGAAGTCTTAGCTTGCTCCAGCACCAACTTAAAAGTCCAAAGTCCAAAGTCTCTTCCGAGACCAAAAGCAAAAGTCCTTCCAGCTTTGAACCTGTAAAAGTCAAAACCAAATTTATCTACTGCCAAGATATAATGGTGGAATAGACATTGGGTATACATTCCCATTCCAAAAGGGAGGAATAGGCCAAAAGAAAGGAAAAACAGGCCCCAAACAATTCCGAAACCCAGCATGGCAGACATTATGTCTTAAAGCTCCAAAATAATGTTCTTTGACTCCAAGTCCTGCATCCTGGGCACAACTGGGCATCTGGGCCCCCAAAGCATCAGGCAGCCTTATTCTCACAGCTCTGCCAGGCACAGCCCAGTGGGCCACACTGGTGCCTGTGGTTTTTCCAGGCCTATGTTACATGTTACCAGTGGCCCCGAAGTTCTGAGGTCCTGGTGGCAGCCCTGCTGCCTTGGCTCTACTAGACATTTCCCTGGTGGGGCCTCTCTGTGGGTGCTCTGACCCCACTTTTCTGCTTGGCATTGGTCTAGTGGATGGCCTCAGCAGCGGCTCCACCCCTACAGCAGGTCTCTGCCTGGACCCCCAGGCTTTTCCATACATCCTCTGGAATCTGGGTGGAGGCTGCCGTGCCTCCACTGCTCACATGTCCTGCTGGCCTGCAGACTTTACACAACATGGACACCACCGATGTTTCAGGCCTCTACTCTCCAAGGTTACTGCATGAACTACACTTGGGGCTGCTGCAGTGGGAGCAGCTGGGACGCAGGGAGCAGGATCCTGAAGGCAGCTGTGCCCCAGCTCTGTCCTCCAGGATAACTTAGTCCTTCTAGGCCTCAGGGCCTGTGATGGTTGGGACACCCTTCCAGACTTCTCAAATGCCTGCAGGGCTTTCCTCTCATTTTCTCCACTATTAGCATCTGGCTGCCTCACCACCAAGATAATGTCCTTAGCAACAAGTTTATCTGCTTCACCCTTGCATTGTTCTCTGGCTCTCTGCTTCTTTACCGCATAGCCAGGCTGCAAAGTTTCCCAATCCTTATGCTCTGCTTCCCTTTTAAATTCTGGCTTTATGTTATGCCTTTGCTGCCATAACTCAGAGTAGGCTGTTAGAAGCGGCCATGCAGCGTCCTAAATGCTTTGTTGCTAAGAAATTTCTTCTGCCAAATGCTCTGGTTCACAACACTTAAGTCCCACCTTCCACAAAGTCTAAGGGCATGTACACAATGCAGCCAAATTACTTGCTATGGTGTAGCAAGGGTGATCTTTTGTCCAATTCCCAAGAAGTTCTTCATTTCTATCTGAGACCTCATCATCTGCATGGCCTTTACTGTCCACATTTCTATCAGCCTTCTGCTCACTACCACATAAGTCTCTAAGACATTCCAAACTTTCCCTCATCTTTTTCTCTTCTTCTAAGTCCTCCAAACTCCTCCAACCTTTGCCCATTACCCAGTTCCAAAGCTGCATCCACATTTTCAAGTATCTGTATAGCAACACCCCACTCCTCGGCACCAATTTTCTGTTTTAGTTCGTTTTGGGTTGCTATGACAGAAATACCTGAGACTAGGTCACTTACAAAGAAGAGAGGTTTATTTGGTTTATGATTCTGGGACAGCTGCATCTGGCATGGGCCTCAGGTTGCTTCTACTCATGGCGGAAAGTGGCAGGCAGCCAGCAGGTACAAGCAGATCACATGGCGACAGGAAGCAAGAGAGAGAGAGAGAGAGAGAGAAGGTGCCAGGGTCTTTTTAAGCAACGAGCTCTCACGGGAACTAATAGAGCGAGAACTCACTCATTAATCCCCCCTCCCCCAGGGAGAGCATTAATCCATTCATGAGGGATCCGCCCCCATGACTCAATCAGTTTCCACCACTGCCACATTGGAGATCAAATTTCCACATGAGTTTTGGAGGGGACAACACATCCAAACTCCATCAAAGAATCATCAAAATATTGTAGTGAGTATCAATATTTAATTCCATTTCCTTGATCAGTAGTTTTCCATTGTAGAGATACACCAAAATTTGTTTGTCTATTCTGTTGATAGACATTTGGCCTAGTTCTCAACATCTGGCTGTTATAAATAAAGCTGCCATAACATTCATGTATAAGTTCTTATTTGGATATATGTTTTCATTTTTCTTGGGCAAACATTTGATAGTAGAATTGCAGGGTCATATGGTAAAGTGTATGTTTAACTTTATAAGAGAGAGCCATACTGTTTTCCAAAGTAGTTTTACCATTTTACAACTTGACCAGCAATGTAAAAGAGACAGTGTTTTCAATTTTAGCTATTTTAGTGTTTTTATCGTGGCAACTCTTTATGGTTTTGTTTTTCCCTTAAGACTAATGATGACAACATTTATTGTGTCATTCATATATTTGGTAGTGTCTGTTCAGGGCTGGCTGGTTAGCTCAGTTGCTTAGGGCAGCACTGACAACACCAAGGTCAAGGGTTCGGATCCCCATACCAGCTAGCCGTCCCAAAAAAAAGATGTCTGTTAAAATCTTTTGACCTTTATTTTATTGGATTGTTTGCCTTCTGAGCATTGATTTGTAAGAGTTCTTTATATATTCTTTATATATTCTGGATGCAAATCCTTTATTAGATAAGTATGAAAATATTTTCTCCCAGTCTACAGCTTGCTTTTACATTTTCTTAATGGTGTCTCTGAACAATGTTTTTCTTTCATGATTAATTCAGTAGTATTATGACCTAAGAAATCTTTGCCTACCTCAATGTACAAAGATTTCTCTTGTTTTCTTCTGGTAGATACATAGTTTTAGCTATTTTAAGTCTACGTTCTACATCAAGTTAATTTTTGTGTATGGTGTGAGATAAAAGTTGAGGTTCATTTTTTCCCATACCAGAATCCAATTGTTCTAGCTCCAATTGATGAAAAGACTATCCTTCGTCCATTAAATTACCATGGTGACCTTGTTGCAAATCAATTAACCATATGTGTTCAGGCCTATTTCTGGGCCCTGTATTGTGTTCCATTGCTCTCTATATCTACCCTTATGCCTATCTTGTTTATTGTGGTTTTACAATAAGTTTTGAAATCAGGGAGTGTAAATCCTCAACTTTGCACTTTTTTTCCTCAAAACATTATTCTGGTTATTCCAGACCTGTTGAATTTCCATGTAAATTCAGAGTCAGCTTGTCAAATTCTACATAAAAGCCTAATGCAATTTTGATTACAACTGTATTGAATCTATAGAAAAAATTATAGAAAACTGTCATTACAACAATATTGTGCCATCCAATAATTAACAGGGTCTAATCCACATTTAAGTATTCTTCATTTACTCTTAGGATAGCTTTGGAGTTTTCAATATATGTCTTGCACATACTCCGTTAAATTTATGCCAAGTATTTCATATTTTTTTGATGTTATTATAAGTGAAATACTTGTATACTTTTTTTTTCTTGCAGTATTTCATTCATTACTTCAGCACAGGAACATAGTTGATTACAAAAGGGCATGAAAGAACTTTTTGGGGTAATGGAGTGATGGTTCCATATCTTAGTTGTGGTATAGATGATATGACCACATGCAACTGTCAAAATTCATAAAACTATACACCTGAAAAGGGTGAATTTTATTGTATGTAAATTATACCTCAATAAACTGTCAAAAGAAGAGATAATTTAAGACAATGATACTAAAACTGCTCTATAATAGCAATTATTCTCTCAGAGTTCCTTGTACATTTAATCAACGGTTTACTGTTTCAAACTAAAGCTATCTTTAAAAAAAAGCACTAAGTCAACTCCCAGACTTTATGGGAGTTACAATGGCACAGTAGCATTTACATCACCTGTATTTGCTATTCCATCACCATTCCTTCTTTTACGAAAAATCACATCTTATAAATAATCATAAGTAAGGTTAATGTTATTTGCCCTTAACTATACTGATGAAAACTTCTGACTGATATTTTAATGGAAAATTCCTTAACAATTTTTTTTAATTAATGTAATATGGTAAGATGGTTGAAAAGAATAGCATCTAGAAGATAATTAGCACTCAAAGCTTCTTTACCTGTGTACCTAGATTTGAAAGAGTCAATATAGCAGGCAGCATCATTTTCTTTAATGCCCATCTGTTCTCCCAAAGATTTAGCTCCCATTCCATAAATGATTCCATAGCATATCTGAAAGGGAGTCATCACACTCAATAAGTAAATTAAAAGTCACAACTACATAAAATGCAAATATACAGTTTATTGGGACTAAAATGTTGGTAAGCTTTTTATTTCATAGTGAGTCAAATAAATGATTAGATCTGTTCTTGCTATGTTAGATACACAGAGGCTATACACACTCATATTACTTAGTGCTGTTTGAGATCTCAGCAGGACTCAGGGATTAGATGATTCAGTAGGAAAAAAACTGGTATAGCATAATAAACACCATTAAATCATGCAAGAACTTATTAAACAGAGGCAGGTCTCACTAGCAGGTAAATGTGTAGGTCAGGGAGTCAGAATGCCCAAGTTCTGGCATTCTGAACTTATCTTAAGTCTACCACTTATAGCCCTGTGACCTTAAACAAATTACTAACTTTCCATGCCTCAGTTTCCTCCTCTATAAAAAGGGGATAGTAATAAAAATAATACCTATTTCATGGGTTGATTGTAAGGATTCCATATAGGAATATTATAGGACCCCACAGAGGGGATTAAATAGAGAGAATAGAGCTAGCTTTCTAAATAGTGGAAGAAACAAGTGTTGGTGCTAAACTGATAGTGGTGAGAGAAAGTGTTTCATGCCCAATGAGCCAGTCAAGAATTACAGCTGTAAGTAACTAGAAATGTAAATGTAAGAAAAAGGTAAATGTAAAGCAGGATCTCAGAGCTGGGGTGGTGTGCCTTCAACTCAGCCAACAATCCTATACTCTTGAAAATGGCATCAGATTTCCCATAGGTCATGTGGAAAGGAAGTATTAGTGTTAATCCAGGCCAGGAAATGGAATAAGTGTGGCCTTTGATTTTCTCTGTGCCTAATACAGGTTGAGTATCCCTTATCCAAAATGCTTGGGACCAGAAGTAGATTTCAGATTTTTTTGGATTTTGGTATATTTGCATTATTCTTATCAGTTGGGCACCCTACATCCAAAAATCTGATAATGCTGGTGCTAAACAAGTTTCGTATTTTGGAGCATTTCAGATTTTGGATTTTCAAATTAGGGATGCTCAAACTGTAGTCATCCAGGAGCAGGAACTAATATGGATCCATTTCAAAGGTACAAGTGCAGCATGAAGTTTCAAAGGTGGATTAGTTAACCAACAGCTTCAAAGAGCTAAAAAGCTATCAGTTATTAATTATAACTCACAGCTCAGCAATATTTATTTTTTTATCAAACATTTAGAGAGCACCTTCCATGCAAAGCACTATGGCTCAATGCTGTGGGAAAATACAAAAATGAAAATAGGGAAAATTACCTCAAGACACTTAGAGACTAGAAAGAGATTTAAAATACATACATATGTATACACACAAAAAAATAACAACCACTATCACAAAAACAATATCTACCACTTTTAAATAAGCATCTACTGAGTACCAGGCACTGTGACTAGCCATATTATGGTTTTAAATGCATGTGGCTTTCCTGAGACTAAGTGGCCTCAGACCTCAGTCTATCTGGTTCTTTCTATTGCCTCTATGCAGAAAAGTGCAATACCATTAGACAGTCTCAGATGAATGTGGTCTGAAAGATCTGCAATGGAGAAATTGTTCCTCAACTGCAAATAACGAGACAATTTTTTTTTTTTGAATTATTAAATTCTTCTCATTTACATTATGTTCACTAAGATCACCTGTTTTGCCTGTTGCCTCAGATCATCCCCAACAGACTCTGGCTCAATCATCTTCCAATCTGCTGCAATGCTCCTGAAAACATCAGCTCCAGTGTTTAACACCTGAATGAGATGACGATCATGGGATAAATGAGCCAAGATCCTCAGTTCAAGCTGGGAGTAATCAGCAGCCAATATTAAACCACCTAAAGTAGAAATGATATTAGAAAAACTAGTAAAAAGTTCTATATAATATAATCCAAGTTCTATATAATTGAGCAAGATGACAGAAATTTAGTTCTAACTTAGAACTCTGAGATCACGTGTTCCTTTACTCTTAGTATGATGTAATTCAGTTCTGTATCTTAGATCATTTTTTTCCATTTAGCTTTCAACTACAAATAATACATGTAAAACCACCCCTGGTATCTGCCCTATAACCACTGTGAAGTGCTTTCCTCAGTCTTCCCAGAACACCTGGCATATAACCTAAAATGGTTCTTTCATGCCTCTCTCACATGGCACTGAGTCCTTAGAGATAGGAAACTTAATTTTCCTTTCCATTGTATAGAAAACCTTTCATTTCCTGGTATGTAATAGGCCCTTAACAAGTGGTTATTGAATAAGTAAATAAATTAATTAATGGAGAAACTGGTATCCAATGCATGTACATGTTAAGTAGGCTGGAGAGAAACACGTGCTTTGCTTCAACAATAAAAAAGATATTCCATGATAAAATGAAGTGGACAACCAGTGAGGAAGAGTTATTAAGAGACTGAGATAATTTACCTATGGATTAGAAATGAGTGGATTAGATATGCATGGCAAAAAGAAAACATTTAAAAAATAAATGCAGGATCAAAGAAAAAGTAGGAAGAACATTTGCAACTGATATAACAAAGGACTCATTGCTATATTATAAAAAGAACTGCTACAAATCAAGAACAAGACAAAATATAAATAAGAGGCTCACAGAAATAATAAAAATAAAAATACCTTAAGCATATTAAAGAATTCTTAACTTCATTCATAATATGAGAAATGAAAATTAAATCTATAGTAATAAACAGTTTTTCTGCACTTTTATTGCAAAAATCCAAAAGTTGGACAACACACTCTGTGGCAAGGCTGTGGATAAAGAAATACTCATGTTGCTACTGGTAATAATGGCAGCCTCCTCCCCAGTAGATGACAATTTGACAATATCTATCAAAACTAATTAAAGACTTTTATTCTGTGACTCAGCAAACAAGCCCACAGATTGCTGTATAGATTATCCACGTAAACCGGCTTATGTTCATATTTCTTTAATGTAAGCACAAGTCTCCAGTATAAAAAAATTAAATGAAAAAGTAAGGTACATGATGGTGTATACAGAATGCTAATTTTTGTGTAAAAAATAGGGGAAGAAAAGATCATGTATTCCTATTTACTTATATCTGCATAAAGAAATACTGGCAGGATATAAAGAAACTCATATATGTCTATAAGAGTTGGGGATAGTAGATAGGGTAGACAGGGCAGGGAAGGAAGCAAAGCTCAATATACACCTTTTACATCATTTTTATTTCTAAACCACGTGAATGAATAACCTACTCAAAAATACATAAATACTAATTTACAATAAATGGCCACAATTTTTATGGCCTTCCTACCACAAGCAACTATAAAACAGGGCAAAATATGTGAAGTAACTGTCTTCAGATGTTAAACAATAAGCAATGCAGAACTCTAATGACTGAGAAGGGAGGGAAATGTGGTGGAGCCGCACAACAGTCTCAGGTTTCTGAATGGAGGCACTTTCCATAACGCACTGCAGAGAACGGGAGCTGAAAAAGGCACTATTTTCTCTGTGAGCTGAGGAAACATAGACTAGAGTTTGGGCCTAAGAGGAAGCCAGAATTTGTGAGAACTTGGAGAGAAGGGAGTTATGCATAAAAGCAGCACCAGAAATACGCACAGGAATCACTTTGGATTTTTGGCCAAATAGTAAGTTGTACAGGGAGAAAGTACAGGGGATCACACAAAGGGGGATCACACTGAAAAAAAAAAAAAAAAACAACTATTACTAAAGAAAGAACAACAATTGCATAGCTGTCAGCTGAACAACTACTTGAACAACATATTCTTGACTGCTGAGAATGTTCAAGTTCTGAGCAGACTGAGTGGAGAGATCTTGATGAACAACTTGGGCACCAAGTAGAGACCACAGAAAGATCACACCATATGAACAAAACTAACCTAGCCCTAGAGTAAAGGCTACTCTAAACATTTGCTAACAAAGCTTGAAAAGCCTCAAAATGACCAAGCTGTTGTGAAAGTAAATTAAGCATCTGCCAGAAGCGGACAGACAGAAAAGACACTTTTAGTCTCTTAATTTCTTTGAAAGATAATAGACTGTTTAAAGCCAAAATAGGAACTATATATCTCAGAGTTTATAATAGTAATAGAAGGTAAATCTACTAAAAGAAAGGTTGGAAATGGAAATCAACTCCTTACATTATGGATGAGGTGGTATAAAATTATTTGAAGATAGACTGTGATGTGATGCATACTATAAACTCTAAAATATCTAAGATATATAGTTAATAAGTCATTAGGAGAAATAAAATAGAATAAAATAGTCACTTAAAGTTTCTAAAAAGATTTTTTAAAAGAATAAACAGATTTAAAAAAAAAGAAACACAAATAACAAGACAGTAAACTTAAATCTAACCATTTATCAATAATTATCATAGAGTTAATGGACTGAACGCTACATTTAAATGGCAGGGATTTTCAGATCAGATCTATAGATATTTAATTTAAATTCAAAAACATTTAATTAAAGCAGTATAAAATATTGTTGCATTAAGCAATTTTATTGTTTAGGTAAGAATAAATTGACGGGTGAATGGATAAACAAAAGGTGATATACACATACAATG
The DNA here is from genome assembly GCF_027409185.1 of Cynocephalus volans. Taxonomy (NCBI): domain Eukaryota; kingdom Metazoa; phylum Chordata; class Mammalia; order Dermoptera; family Cynocephalidae; genus Cynocephalus; species Cynocephalus volans. The sequence goes on along the minus strand of NC_084460.1, from coordinate 123,952,512 downwards.
GAATGTTATTCAGCTCTTAAAAATAAATTCTGACACATGCTATAACATGGATGAACCTTGAAGACATTATACTAAGTAAAATAAACCAGGCACAAAAGGAGAAATATTGTATGATTCCACTTATATGAGGTATCTAGAGAAGTCTAATTCATAGAGATAGAAAGTAGAATAGTAGTTGACAGGAGCAGGGGTGGGAGAGTGGCGAGTTACTGCCTAATGGGTACAAAGTTTCAGTTGGGCCAGATGAAAAAGTTCTGTAGATGGATAGTGGTGATGGCTACAGAGCAATGCAAATGTACTTAATGCCACAGAACTGTACACGTGCAAATGCTTAAAGTGGTAAATCTTATGTTGGGTATATTTAACCACAATCTAAAAAAATTATAAATTGTATTTTAACTACTATATCACATAATGTATTACATGGTTTCAGCAGACTGCTGCTGATGAGCATATATCACAAAAGTTTCACAAAGAGCAGAAAATGAAGACAATAATGACTGCTATAAACTCGGCAAAACAAAGGGGAAGACAGTCTCCACTGTAGACAGAAAAGATGAAGGGACCAGTGCATGTCTCTGAGTCGCACTCATAATTCAGGCTTTATCAGTGCTTTGAAAAACATTCCCACAGCAATCAGAAGCTCCAAAACTATCAGCCACCTTACCTGGGAAAGGCACAAACGCATGTCGCATGCTAACTGAAAACGGCATTCCTCTGTCTGAGGCTCTCTCCTCCATCTGTGCCTGGTGCCCAGGGTTCAGGCTATAACTCTTCTTATTTTGTCCTCTGTGGTGCAAACAAGATCATCAGATGGAATGAATCAGTCTCAAATACATGCAAAGGTATGATTTTCAGTAAAGTCAATATTTTCATCTAAGAAATGTAAAAAACCTTACCTAAAACTTGCTTTAAAGCTTAACAAAGATATTAAACCTCTTTTAGAAAAAACATTCAATTAAACATTAAAACATTTCTGTAATAGCCTTTCCCAAAACCTGCATCTGATAATTCACTTTCATTTAGCTCAACTCAACAAATCTCTTTGACCATATGCAACATAAATTATCTGTGCTTTTTCTTCCCTTTATGTGTATATGGGAGAGCAGCAGGGAGGATGTTGCAGACATTGCCAAACTATTTCCTTTAGTATTTGACACAAATAAGCACACAGTGCTGGTTGATTTAACCAGTGGCCCAGGTTTTCTGCCTTTCATCATCAACTAGCTTCTCTATGGACAGACTCAGGATTTAAAGTGGATGGTGCCTAGAATAGAAATGGGTGTCTGGAAAATAAAATTAAAATAATTTCATTATTTTGTCTAATATGCAATTTTTAAGCCATGGTATGAATGGTATATTAATACAAAGAAAAAGAGTCTACCTGCACATGGGAAGTAGGCCTTTGCCTAGAGCTTGGGAAGGTGGGCTTTCCCCTACTAGTGTTGGCATTTTGATCTCAAAAGATCTTGGCACATTCTGAATATTTGGTTCTGTAAAGGTTATTCGTCCTAAAATCAAGCAGAACAAACATAAAATTAGAAGAAAAAAAAAAAGACTGCCCTTTAACAGTATTTGTATTTCTAAATTATCTTAAAATTGCATATTCTATCAATGCTAAACTGAAATTTATTTTTAAATGAAATATTTTTCATCATGTTCATGTGGCTAACAATGACAAAACAAATACAAGACCTTTCCAATATAAATGAATATATGAATCAGCTATAATAGTATGTTTTACATTAACCCAGCTTTCTAGAAAACAATCCCATGATAAGAATTGATCAATTGAACTATTCCTACACTAAAATGAGTACCAGATATCAGCACTATAACATGTTAATGAGGAAAAACTAATCAAATGGATCTTAGGAAAAATGACTTTTGAAGTCTCTAAAAGCTGGTAATAGTGCCGCCCATGGCTCACTTGGAAGAGTGTGGTGCTGATAACACCAAGGCCACAGGTTCAGATCCCTATATAGGTATGGCTGGATGGCTCACTTGGGAAAGCGTGGTGCTGACAACACCAAGTCAAGGGTTAAGATCCCCTTACCGGTCATCTTTAAAAAAAAAAAAAAAGAGCTGGGAATGCACAAGATAGAGAGAAGAGTATCTTAAGAAGAGCACAATTGGGGCCAAAGAAGTAACTAATGTGGGAGATGGAGTAGTGGTAAGAGATAGCAGATGGAACATCACTTTCAGACATTGCTTGGCCAGTTTTCTTCATTATCATCATCACTCATCAAGAAAATTAACAATAGTACTGACATGGTTGAAAACCAGAATCAGGGGGTTAATGAATATTCTAGTAAACAGAAAGCTTTTTAAAAATGTTTACAAAGCCTTTATTTTTCTCCAAATATTTTATATTTTATTTGTTCACTCATTGGTTGGATTTCACTGAAATATATAAGCACTGCTCAAAAAAAGTTTGTATAATTAATTTTGTTACTGCCGTTTTTATAACACATATATAGCAACACTAAAACCCTCTGCTTTATGACACTCTTCATGGTAACAGGCACTCTACTAGCTACTATATATATGATTCCACCTTCTTCTGATGAATCAGACATTTTAAGTGCTTTGGAAACTGTTTTTCTGAATAAACCCAATATTATGTCCTTGTTATTTTGTTTTTAGCACAAAGTAAGTGCTCAACCGGTGATAACTTTTAATATAATTATCATCATTAAACGGCCCGCTTGATGTTACACAGCTAACAAATAGCAGAGGAAGGTATCCATTGCTCTTTTTACCTCAGCACACTGCCTTCTTTTCTATAATAATACATAATATTCAGCACACTGCCCTGGTCTATTAGTTGAATTAATGAGGTACCACCAGCAGAGAAAAAAGAGGGTAAAAATAAATTACAAACCATGAATGTACCTTAATGAGATGAAATGGCTTTGCTGTGCTTAGGTAAGCTTATATTACTAAAACATTACTATAAAATATTTTTATAAAAATTATAAATTATTAAAATATTGTATTTCTAAAATCAATAATAAAAATAGAATTAATTACCTTCTGCTTCATACAAAACAAATAAATATGAAACTCTAGGTTGTTTTTGTCTTTTCTAGGTTGATTTTATTTTACAGTAATTTAAGTATTAGTATATGTTTCAAAGTGAAATCTAAATACCATCATGCAAGAAATGGCTAGGAAGGGCCAAGAGGTTAGCTGAAGAGGAAAGAAGGAAAAAAGAAAGTTGTTTAGAACAACAAATAAAGCAAGAGAGAAAAGCAGCATGGGCCCCCATCCTTAACAACAGCAGCAACTGATATTGAGCACTTTCTAGCACTAAACACTTGGTCAGGTAGGAATACTATCACCTTGTTTTATACATGAGAAAACTTAGGCTCTAAGAGGTTAAGAACCTTGTGTAAAGACTCAGCACCAGTACTTAAACCTCGTCTTCTGATTCCAGAGCTCACATTCAATATCACCAATCTAACCACCTCCTTCAGTAATGAATTAAAGCTGCCCTTTCTTCTACTACATCACTTTTGGCAAACATTTAGAGCTCTGTACTGCCTAGAGAAAGAATACTTTTTTTTCCCTCACTAGATTACACTCATACCTATTCCAAGAGGACCGTAAGACACCCAAGGGACTCTACAGCTTTCTTTTCTGCTTATGTAAAATAAAATACTCACATATTATATAGATGCCCCAGTGGCCTACTTATATTTAACTTGGAGAGAATTTTTTTTTATTTTTATTTTTTTTAAATAAAAGATGACCGGTAAGGGGATCTCAACCCTTGGCTTGGTGTTGTCAGCACCACGCTCTGCCAGTGAGCCAACTGGCCATCCCTACATAGGATCTGAACCCGTGGCCTTGGTGTTATCAGCACCACACTCTCCCGAGTGAGCCACAGGCCAGCCCGAACTTTTTTTTAATTGGCTGGCCAGTACAGGGATGCAAACCCATGATCTTGGTTTTACAAGGCTGTGTTCTAACCAACTGAACTAATTGGCCAGCCCTAGATTGGAGAGAATCTTAGAAGGCTCCAGAAAGGGCTGGGACTGAATTAGATATGATCACTGACTCATATAAATACTTAATTACCGTGTATACTCTCATCCAAAGCACCTATCTCAGACATCCCAGCTACTCTATACAAGTACTTGAAAGCAGATACTGTATCTTACTACAACTCATATTTGTATCCAGGTAGTATCTGTCTACGCTTTGGATATAGTATGTGTTTTGTATATGTTGTGGAACTTCATTTAACCCAATGATTAACACTTGAATTCCTTAGCCATCATAAGCAAATATTATATATGAAAATTTTTTCTTTCAAAATTTGATATTATTCATACTTAAGACTTCTCATCACCTGTAGCAGTGTGTGACTGTGATACAGGATAGATTCTTTCCATTCCAAGAAAAGGATTCAAACGCTTTTCCCGCTGCAGGGGAAAGACCACTTTGGTAATAGCATTAGTGATTCTTCTCCATTCTAGTATCAAGCCCGGTAAAGGATGTAATGCCTTTAATTTATTTAAAACATCCTGCCAAAGAAATATAAGAAGGTAAGATTGGATTCTTGCCCAAATTTTATAGCAAACTAGAATCTCTTTTAGGTGAATAATGTAGTCCCAAAATCAAATTTGATAACTCCTATATCTACAACTCAAAACCACTGTTAGGGTTTTTTTGGGAATTACCACAATGATAAAACTATGATAACTATAGTTTATAAAATGCAAACATGGTAATGCTGAGCACTATCAATCTAGAGCTACCTTTTAAAAAATATCATAGAAATGTCAGTTTACCAAAATAACGGCCTCTCCACACCCCACCAAGAATTTACATGTCTTTTCCCTATTCGTTTTCCTCTTCCATTCTTCACGTGTTTAGAAATATTCCAGTTGTTTTCCTTCTTGCCCTGACACCTACATGGCTTCCATGTCAAGGAAATCAAAAGACATTTATTTTTAAATTTTTTAATTTTATATGCTATAGACTTTCGATGAGCCATGAATAGAAACTTGTGAGGTAAAAGGGCCTGCGAGATCAAATGAAAAGTTGTGCTATAGCATGGAGCTGTGGAAACGTCCCAAGGACAGGCAAGTCATAGTTAATGGTTTAAGGGTTAAAATTCTATGAATGGCAACTTGAAAAGCTCTCCACAGCTGTTATGGCTGTATTTTCTACCCTTATTTTTCCATTGAGACTTAATTCAGTAAAAATGCAAAATTAAATCCTTTCTCTGTTATCTCCCACTAATGCACATCCGTGGACTGTCATTAGCAATTTTACTTTGGAATTAGCAGATTAGATTCTTAAAGCAATCTCATGGAAAACTTATTTTACCATAGAACTTTAAAAAAAAAATTGTTTAATATTTTCTGGCTAGGGTTTTTGTCTTTTCTTTTTTTAAAGCATAGTGAGTGAAAATAATTAAACGTCTGCAGGCCTGAGTTTACAAACCTTTATACTGTTTTAATGATAGGAAGAACAGAATTACTAATGCAGATTATGTCTCAGGTTTTCCAAGCTGAGATATCTCCATGGATTTTATGGGCTACCAAACCACAAACCAATGTGTTTGTTTGTATCTGGACTAGAAAATACTAAAATACCAAAATACTAAATTAGTTCAGATTCTGCCCTGTGAATGCCCCAAAGAGCACCTTACTAGTGCTGAACTGTCTTCCCAGCCTTAGCTTGCGTCCATTGTTGTTCCCTCTTCTGGTAGAACCCAAGGTTTTCTTGCTGCCTTGGTTTTTTATCTCTCCATTTGGTGGCAACTTCAATTCCAAAAACAAAACCTGGAAGAAATTAATGCTTCTTTAGTCAAGTATCAATTACAAGTACTGTCGTTCAAGAAATATTTTTGGACATTATTTGAGAAAATCTCTAGTTTTTTTTTTTTTTGTCTTTTTGTGACCGGTAAGGGGATCGCAACCCTTGGCTTGGTGTCACGCGAACCACGCTCAGCCAGTGAGTACACCAGCCATTCCTATATAGGATCCGAACCCGCGGCGAGAGCGCCACTGCGCTCCCAAGCGCTGCACTCTCCCAAGTGCGCCACGGGGCCGGCCCTGAGAAAATCTCTACAGTTTAACAGGGGTTGGAAAATATTTCTTTGAACAACTTGGATTTAACACATTTAATAAATGATGGCAATGAAAATTTATGTCAGGTAGGCTGTCCATACCCTAATTCAGACACTACTGCATTAACACTAATACAAGGCTTTTAAACAGTCAGAAACATAGGCATACATACTCTCTGCTGAGCAACTGGCAAATAAACTATTAACATTGAGACTTGAAGTTGCTCTGATGATTGTGAGCTCTCCTAAATGCCCCTTGAAGTGGTAACCTATGTGGCTACCCAATCATTTAAGCCCCCACAGAAGGTCAATATTGGTGCCTACATGGCGATTATGTGATCATAAAATCAGAGAACACTAAGTTAGGAAGGGGTCAGAAAGGGTATCTAGTCCTATCACCACAACACTGGACCCTGAGAGTCCCTGGACACAAAAAGCTAGGAGAGGTTGGCCATCCAATGTGCCAATAATGAAGGCTAGAAAGTGGCCAGTAAGCACCCACTAAAGAAACCAGGCCAACACAGGGCAGGCATCCAGGTTCTGGGGCCTGCCCATGTAAACCTAACACTCAATTCAAATTAGAGGAGTTAAAACTCAGGCAACTGAGAACATTATCTAGTGTACCTACTCATTCACTTATATACCTTGAGTAGGTTTTCAGGAACCTTGGATTATTTTCCTAGTAATAAGTCTAAAAATTGAAACTATTTGCATAAGTACAAGAATATTTTCCACAAATTGGGACAGGTGTGGAGGGAAAGACATTCCTCTGCTTCCCTAGAACAGTAGTGATGACAGAAACAACAATCTGGTTCCAGTTTCACGTAGTGGGAATAACTGGGATCTTGGAAATGAAACGTACTGAGGCTTGGTATGAACATTAGTACCCATTTAGTCCAAGAATTATCAATATGAACACATGCATGTGTAGGAATTAGGGTTGCCACATTTAGCAAACACAGTTACAGGACACCCAGTTAAACTGGAATTGCATGGGGCATACTTATACTAAAATATTATCCATTGTCTATTTGAAATTCAAATTTAAAACCGGATGTCCTACATTTTATCAGGCAACCCTAGTATAGATATTAAAGAGTATATGGGGCCGGCCCCGTGGCTCACTCGGGAGAGTGCGATGCTGGTAGCGCCAAGGCCGCAGGTTCGGATCCTATATAGGGATGGCCGATGCGCTCACTGGCTGAGTGTAGTGTGGACGACACCACGCCAAAGGTTGCGATCCCCTTACCAGTCACAAAAAAAAAAGAAAAAGAGTATATGAATGGCAGAATAGGAGGAAAAAAATCAAATAACTGAATTAAAAAAAAAATGAAACATTACTAAGGTAACAATAAAGCAACAATCCCAGGAAGGAAGACCTATCATCATTAAGACAACACAAAGATCTTGAGTTATATATTCAGTAGTTCTTTATCTTAAGCTTCTTTTTTTTGGTGAAGACTTGAGAATTAACTGTGAAAACTTCATATAAAAATTACCTCTCCAGGTAACATCCATTTCAACATGAAGACCTAAAAACAAGCCAATAACATGAAAAGCCTTTTATTCTAACCTGGAATTTGGTCTAGCCCTATGTTTCATATTAGTACCTATCTGAATCACAAGGGCACCAATTCCTCCCTTTGCCTCAACCCTACTTGTGTTGAAACCCAGAGATTCTAAACTTCTGACATGTTCCCTATGTAATTTTATGTGCAGTCAGCTAAGTATTGGCTTGAGAACTTCTGGGATAAAGAATTCAAAAGAAAATAAGAAAAAGGCACCACTGAATTCAATATAAATATACCACATGATTAAGAAAAACAAAGTTTCTCATTTTCATTAAAATATGTAACTCTTTGGCTTAAAAGGGGGCATTTTTATATATTCTTATATTATTGAGCACTTACTACATGCTCAATATTCTAAGTGTTTTACATTTATCATTTATGGTTCCCAATAACCCTATGAGGTATTTCTATCATAACCCCATTTTACTGATGAAGAAATTAAGACATAAAGAGTTGATGTACTGGCCCAAGGTCATGGAACTAGTTAATAAATGGAGGAGGTAGGATTCAAACCCAAGAAGTCTGACTCTATAGCTTATGATCTTTACCAATCTGCTATATTGCGGAATCACATCTAGAAGACACAGGATCTTCAATGCTATCAAGTGTAAGCACCCATCCTATTTGTAACCCCTCAAAAACAATCCAACCACCCATTATAGGGAAGGAGTGTGGTGAAAGGAGAGAACAGCACACCAATCTATACAAATAAAACAAGAGTAAACTTTGTCAAAACTTATGTAAGGTAACAAAAATCTTAGGTTAAAGCAAACAGTCACAAAAATCTCTTTTTCATTTACATCTCACAAAAACATTCAATTTCCTATTCTAAAGAAAGATGGTGGGGCAAGGAAGGGATGAGGGTTCACTAAATAATCTTATGGAGAAACAGCTACACTGTCATGCAACTACTACTACCAATTGTTTGTTCAACAAATACTGAGTGGGGGCCTCCTTGGTTCTAGGCAATTTTCCTTCTCATGGAGCTTACCTTCTAAGAGGCTTCTTTACTACCTTCTTATTTCATAAAAATAGACATAACTTATAAATTAGATGCTAGAATTTTCTATCCCCAAAGCATTCCAGTTAACTGATTATTTTATTGATCTTTGGTGTTTAGGTAAACACACTTAGGAAACACATACAGACACAAATCATTTTAACTCTAAAAATTACTTTTCTAAAGTTCCTATGCCGGGCCAAGCCCGTGGCGCAGTCGGGAGAGTGCGGCGCTGGGAGTGCGGCGACGCTCCCGCCGCGGGTTCGGATCCTATATAGGACTGGCCGGTGCGCTCACTGGCTGAGTGCCGGCCACGAAAAGGACAAAAATAAATAAATAAATAAATAAATAAATAAATAAATAAATAAATAAATAAATAAATAAATAAATAAATAAAATAAAATAAAGTCCCTATTCCCATGATACAACCTCAGCGATGTCATCTGAACTGGTGAAGGAAAAACTGTGGCCGGCTAGTTGATAGGCCTGAGTCTCAATTGCATCCAGCTTGGCTTGCATTATGTGTTTCTGACTTTCACATTCTGCAGTACTAAAACCAATTCCATTTAGTTCTAACAAGGCCAAGCAGTACTGAGAGGGCATTTCCACTTTACAGAAAACATCTGGAAGAAAAAAAAGAAAACTAAAATATTAATTTATCAGCTAAGTGACTAAAACAGCAGCATAACAAACTATACAGAATTTGTCTAAAAAATCCAGAAATGCTACCCAAGCTATCCTATCCTTCATGATCCAGTCTTCTGAGCAGTGTTTTCAAACGACAATAAAAGGTAGAAAAGTACAGGCCACTTAGCACTAGACTACTATACTTGTCTATACAGAGAATAGAAGAGTTAGCAATCCTGTGAATAGTCTGGATTATAAGAGACTACATTTCTCCTAAGATAATGTTTCTGCTTCTACTGTTAGCAGGAGTGAGGTAGCCAACCTTATTTATTGAGCTGACTACAAAGGGTTGATTCCATAAAATTATTTTCAATATTCCTGGTCCCATAGTGTGTACGCTTACACAAAGAACTAAATATAGAGGGTTTTATATTTTCCAATGCTCTTACCAAACAGTAAAGAAATAAGATACCAGAAGTAAGAATTACTATCTGCTGACACTTCTCAACAGAGCAGTCATTCTAAATAAGTTCTCCCATATTTCAATTACACTATTAGTCCCAAAGATGCTCTACAAAAAGGGTGGGGTTGAGAGACAATACATGCTGTGAGTTTCTACATCTATATACTGTTCTTGAATATTCATGATAACTGCTATATACTAAAGGTTTTGAGAAGACCTGAAGCAAAAACAACTATTTAATTTTATTTTAACTAAAACTCCCCAAATTATTTGACCATAAAACCCTTTATTTCATATGATATTTACTAACATCCTGCAAAGTAAGCATCCATACAATGCACTGTGAAAAATGCTGTCCTACATCATTATGAAAAAAATTCCTACCAAACACTTCAGTACTATGAGTCACTAGGACTCTGAGCAATCCCACCTCCCCTCCCCAGCTCCACACATTCTTTGAAGCACTGCTGGTCTCAATCAGCAGCAGAGATCTCCAGGGACCCCCATAATCACCACCAAGAGTAAACAAACAAATGAGAGCTACTGGCCTGTAATAGCTAGGAGCAGGTACTGGGCAGTCAGAGCCTGGCTTTAGGGGCCTTTAGGAGCCAGAGCAGAAATTCACTGATGTGAAATCAGAGAAATAAAGAACTGGGTCAGAACAGGAACAGTAAGAGAAGCACAAAGTAAGAGTGACATGGAGCCAGGCTGGATCCATAGGCAGCAGGAAGGAACAGAGGTGTTGTGGACATGAAATCCTATAGCAAAAAGGCTGAGGGGATATAAATCCTTGAAACAGCAATGGAAGGAGAAACTGAGTCACAGACTCCTGTTCTGAAATAAAACTTTCAAGAAAGGCTAATGTAGTCGTTGGATGCAGTGTAGTTTGGTAACCAGCAGAGGCAGAAGCAAAACCTTTCAAGAGGAAGGCTTCCCCCAGGTTAGTCCTGCAGGCCTCCAAAGATTACATCCTGTATGAAGTCACAAGGAATATGAAAAATACAAAGATAGCAAAAGAATATGGATGGGACTCAGAAGAAACAACCAACAACAGATGTAGATCCCCAAGAATTGCAGGTAAGGACTCATTAGATTAGAATAGAGCACAGCTAAGAATGAACTATTTACAAAACGAAAGGAGTGAACAGAAAGAAACAAAGTAAAACAGTAGGAAAACAGAGTATAATACATCAATAATCACAATTAACAGAAATACAGCAATAATCACAATTGGTAAATTTGTTAAAAAAAATTGGTATGCTTTAAAAATAAATAAGTTATGCTTTGTTTATAAGACACATCTAAAGATAAGGACCTAGAAAGCGATTAAAAAAAAAAAAAAGATATATGAGGCAAATATTAATCAAAAGACACCTGATGGTCAGCCCATGGTTCACTTGGGAGTGGGGTGCTCATAACACCAGGTCAAGAGTTAAGATCCCCTTACTGGTCATCTTTAAAAAAAAAAAAAAAGACAGCTGATGTTGCCACATTCATGTCAGAAAATAGACTAAGAATAAAAATCATTATTAGTGATAGACATGATAACAACATGATAGAAGATTTAATTCACTGGGAAATCAATTTTAAACATGTATGTACCTATTAAAATGGTCTCAAAATATACAAAGTTAAAATTGACTAAACTACAGAGAAAATTAGGTATAGGAGATTTAAACAACCTTGCATTAACAGACATATATAAAATTCTGCATTCAAAATTAGAGTATACATTCTCTTATGTACACATACATTTACACAAGAGTTCAAGTTTTATGTTACAAAGCAATTTTCAAAAAATTTCAAAGAATGGGTATTACACAATTGTATTAGTCTGTTTTGTGTTGCTATAACAGAATACCTGAGACTGGGTAATTTATAAAGAACAGAGGTTTATTTGGCTTATAATTCTGGGACAGCTGCTTCTGGCACGGGCCTCAGGCTGCTTCTATTCATAGCAGAAAACAGCAATAAGCAGGTACAAGCAGATCACATGGCAAGAGGAAGCAAGAGAAAGAGAGACAGAGAGGGAGAAGGTGCCGGGGTCTTTGAAATAATGAGTTCTCGCGGGAACTAATGGAGGGAGATCTCTCTCAGGCCCCTCTCCCCTAGGGACAGCACTAATCCCTTCATGAGGGATCTGCCCCCATGACTCAAACAGCTGCCAACACTGCCACATTGGGGATCAGATTTCCATGAGTTTTGGCAGGAACAATACATCCAACTCTATAAACAATCATGTACTCTAACCCCAACACAATTAAGTTTGAAGGTAATAATAAAAACACAAAATGAAATGTTTCCGAATATTTGGGAATTAAAAAACCAATTTTCTAAATAATTCACGAGTCAAAAAAAAGTCATAAAATAAACCTAAAAATATTTAGAATAAAATGAGGAAAACATTACACATCAAAACTTGTAGGATACAATGAAAGTAATGCTTTGAAAAAAATGTATAGCCTTAAATACAAGAAAAAAGAAATGATTTGAAAAGTATTGAGTTTAGTGTCAAACTTATGAATTCAGAAAAAGAATTATAAAATAAAGTCAGAGGAGCTAGAAGAAAAATAGATGTTGACAGAAATCAAAGAAATAGGAAAAACAATAAGAATAATCAAAGGCAAAATTTGGTACTTTGAAAAGACTAAAAAATTGGAAAAACTTCTAGTGAGATTAAATTTAAAATATGAAAGAAAAAGGGGACACAGATAAACCAGAGGTATAAAAAAGAGAGAATCAGCAATAGATTTATGCTAATAAAATTGAAAATTTACATAATCCAATTCTTTAAAATATATAGCTTATCAAAACATAATCAAAAAGAAATAATTGAATAATCCCGCAGTTACTAAAGAAACTGAAGTTGCAGTTAAACATCTTTTCACAAAGAATATTTATAGACAAATTCTACCAAACTGTCAAGGAACACACCATTCACTCCTCCAGAATAAAAAAGAGGTTATAGTCACAACTCATTTCACGAAACTAGAATAACCAAAAACAAAGACAGCACAAGAAAGGAATAGTACAATAATTTTCAACCAATGAACTGCAAAGTTGACACAATATGAATCAGCAAGATTACTCACACATCTTACACAACCATTCTGGAATTCAATTTAGCACAATCTTTAAATGTTGAATATTCCTATTCCCACGAGAGAGTAATTCCACATCCAAAAGAAACTCTTGCCCACACATACCAGGAGACATGTTTAAGTGTAAGAATATTCATATGGAACTACTTACTATAGCAAAGTGAAACAAAAAACAAAAAAACAAAACTAAAAACAACCCAAATGTTTGTCAATAGGAAAATGGACATATTTTGACACAGTCATACAGTGATATACTACACAGCAGTAAAAAGGAATAAATTACAGACACTTGAAAAGGAATAAACTATAAACTACTTATACATGAATCTTATTAACATATTAACATAATGCTGAGCAAGAAAAGCAAGTCCCAGTGTGAGATGTTTTATAAAGTTCAAAAATAAGCAAAAATAAATAATACACTGTATGGATAGATGCATATATTTATGCTAAAATTTTTTAAATTATAAAATAAAAATATTTTAATTTAAAAAATAGGAGAATGATAAAACTTGGGATGTGTACAAAAGCGGAGTACATACATAGGTACAACTTATTGATAATGAGGATTCACAGGTATTCATTATATTTTGAAAATAATAATGAATAAATAAGAGGACCACACATACTCCAATGATGATAATATACATGAAAGAAAGAATATGATTAATACAAATCTGTGCAGCTGAGGTAAAAGGAGAGAAACCAATTCACTACAACTTAGAAAATCATCTCATACATGTTCCAACCACCTAGAAAGGACCTAATGATCTATGGAAGGAGAAAAAGAATACTTTGTGCTGGGTCACATTAAGCAAAGACACATTCTCTCATTAATATTTATTCATACCCAAATAAAAAGTAGCTTTTTTATGTGGAAAGAAAGTGGGAGAAAGTCCACTGCCAGAACATATCTACCCAAGAGGTAAGAGGATGAGAAGAGAAAAAGATGAAGATTCTGGAGGTCCATTAAAATAAACAGCAAATCCTGAAATAATTATTTCCAAACAAAATTTGGTAGCTATCTACATTCTCTCCAAAACCTTCCCTTTTCTCAATGCACTTCAATTCTATGGATTTTATGAAAAAGAAAGCCTTGACATTGTATGAAAATGCATTTAAACACCTCTGAGTCACTGATTTTTTAAGTCTGCAGAAAGGAGCTTTCAAAGCATATTGAAATACTGAAAATTAAAACTAATAACTTTAGAGATTTCTTGTACCTTTCTGGAAAGAAAAACAATAGTACTCCTTTTTTATACGTAAAAAACTGTCTTTAAGTATGAACAGGCCTCTCCCAAACAGACTGAAAGTCTCCTCTGAACATACAAGTTAGTCTGGTCTTTGTCTCTGCTCTTCTATCCAGTTATGCTGAAGAGAACATTCTACCAGCAGAGAAGGCTTCTACTGGCAGTAATCATCATCACCATTCTATTCTGTGGCAAAGACTGCACTATGTTCACTGTCTCATTTAATCCTTATAACAAAACCTTATAAGAACCACACTATACAGTTTCAGTTGCTTGCCCACAGTTCCTCAGCTAATTAGTGAGACAGCCCAGATCCAAACCATGGTCTCTGTGAACTCAGTCAGTTGTTTCTAGTATCTACTGATCAGTCTATAAATTCATAGTGTAATCTCACAACGAAGCCAACTTTGTTCCACTTCACCATCTCTACCATAAGCAAGTTATGCTCTCTGTAGTCAAGATATTCAATCAGTGGCAGCAGACTGCACAATAAATTTGTGTTATTTGTCATGAGGGAAAAAGACAACTTTTCTGTTAAATAGTTCTAAAAAGAAAACAGTTCACTTTTTTAAATACATAAAAGATGTCTTTTCAGTGTACATAAAAATCATTTGATAAAGTTCAAATATAAAATGAGCAACAATTGAATGAAATGCCACTAATTCTCTTCACTACAGTAGGGCCAGAGGTCAGCAAACTATGGCCCAACCAGCACCAGATGCATGTTTTCGTAAAAAAGTGGTATTGGAAGACAGCCACACCCATTTGTTTTGGTACTGTCTATGGCTGCTCTCATGCTACCATAACAGAGTTGAGTGTCCGTGATAGAGATCGTCTGGTGTGCAAAGCGAAAACATTTACTATCTGGTCTTTATAAAATAAAGTTGACCCATGCATAGACAATCCAAAGGTAAGATTTGGATAAAACGTGTAATTTACCCAGCTGTGATAAAGAGTAGCTAAATACATATCTCCCCAGGTTGTAACATAAAAATGCCAGGAACTTTGTTTTTACCTTGAAGGTTTTCCTTCTGCAACAAAGAGTTGAGTTGATTCATAGAGTTGAAGATAAGAATGGACTCTACAGATGCTCTGTATCGCCCAGAATGCTCAGTGCTGACATTCAGCCCCAGGCTTTGGATTCCTTGGCCAGTCTCCATCCCTTCTAGGAGCGGAAGCTCATGAGGAAGAAAACTGGCAACTATGCTATGAAGAGTCGGCTCCTTAGAATCTGGATCTAGTAACCAGCATGCCACCTGAATGGGACAGCAACTAGAATATTTTAATTTTTTTCAGACATTTTTGTATCCTTAAATTAAAAAGGGGAAAAAAGGCAAGCTCATTTCTAATCTTACTCATTTTCACTAAACACTTTATTCAGCAGTCTTCCCAGGAATGGAGAAGGAAAAGATCATTGTAACAGGACTTATTTTTAATACCAATAAGAATGGTGGCCTCCAAAGAAAGAAAAGCTGTAATTTTTCCATTACTGCAATGCTCCTGGCTAACCCAGTTCTGAAGTAGGCTTGAAAATCAAGTGCCTTTCAGCTAACTGAAACCATAAGTCTGAAAATGAAGATGGACTCTTCTCCGCTAAGGCTGATTTTAGCTAAGCTACTATAATAAATATATGGCTTTAGGCTTATTTAGTTCTTTCAGCATCAAAAAAAAGGCACAAATGTTTTACCATTAAATGTTTGTATCCAGAGTTTCAGAAAGCCTCTAGACCTTCCCCTCAGGCCTTGGGGGGTCTGTCATCAGGACCACCCACTTAGTCCTTTGATTGCTATTTTTACCCTTCCCATGAGAATAGGAGGCCTGTAGTTTTTAACACTAGATTTAGCAGATAATGAACTGGATTTAGAATATGGAAATCTAAGCCCCATTCATAATTCTGACAATTACTATATGACTCAGTTACTTCTTTTGAAGGTTAAGAATAAAGTTTTATAGGGGAGTATTGAATGTGATAGTCTGATGTAAAGTTGAAAATTTGTTTCTTATAAAAGTGAGATTTTATAAATTAACAGCTTATCTTCTTGCACCGAAACTGTTATGATTTAAAAAACCAATTTTGAAATATTTCAAGTAGTTTAAGTAAAAGGTGCTATATAAATCTGAGATTCTACTATAGTTTTAATGAGAGGCTCATATTACCCATATTGTTTTAGACTCCAGAACATCAAAATTGACAATATTTTATATCCAATAAAGGTCAGTTTAGAAATGACATGTAATGTATCACACGTAAACCAAGCCTGGCTTTAAGTATTAAAAAGGACAGTGTTGGAAAAAAAAAAAGTGTCTTTAGTTTATCTAATGCTGCCTTTGAAAATCTTTGCAAAATAAAAGCTAAAGAAACTAAGAAACTAGAAATCATGATATCATTATAGACTAAATTGATAATAATTACCAAATAGTATCATTCCTCAAATTAATACTCCACACACCTCATGTATCTAGTATTAACAGTTGGAAAAAAATTATATCTCTTTGAAGGCTATCACATAAATAAATGTCTTCTGAAAATGCCTTATACTGTTAAATGTATATTATAGTAACAAATTATCCTTTCTTTGATAACTCAGAGTTATTATGAAGAGGGTATCATACTTTGCTATTATATAGGAAAGTTCTCCGAAACTAATAAGGTTATTTGCCCCTGTGCTAAATGGCCCCTAACTTCAATCCTTTTGGACATCTTATATTCATGCACTTTTCCTATTTTCTGCATCCACCCTCACAAATATTTGAAACATCCTGCTATCATATATCTAAATCTAACATTCTCATTTCACTTCTAATTTTCTATGGGACAGAAAACTTAGAACTGATGATCAAAATTAAAATTTTAAAAAAATCTCTGAGGAAAGACATGAACTTCAGGGCTTGAAATTTGTGACAACTCTGTTTTTATCTACAAAAAGGCATTTGGCACATGATATTCTATTCTGGGTAGATGAGATTACTGGATTAAAAAGTGACTGCTCTAAAAGACTTACGCTGCATTATTGAAACTACATAAATACCATATCATTTAAGAATTAACCCTAAACACTAAAAATGTTTTTAAGTATATAAAAATTAAATAAGACATAGAACCTTAGGATCTTCATAACTTTGCTTCAGGGAGATGCCACAAGACAGAAGAAGAATTTTATAGCTCCGGATGAAGTCATAGACGATAACAGAACATTCTTTATCAGATTTCTCTTGCAAGCAGGATTGAAGGCGCCACATCCTGTCTTCCACAGTCAAGCTTGGATCCAAAGAAGGTGGGTCCAAACTGGCACTAATTTCTTTTAAAAAAAAACCCAGAAAACAAAAAAGTCTTAAGGCAAAAATTACATGCATTCACTTGAAGCAGAAATCTTAGTAGAAAGACTGAAAAAGACTCAGAAGCCTAAGGGTGTGGTTCCCTGTGACCACCACTAAGCCAGCATGACCTTATCCAGGTCATACTGGCTATGTAGATAAAGTGTTTCATAAACTAAAAATTCTGATTTGGGCTAAAAGATTTATAAAGATTTATGCTCCATTTAATTAGGTGGAAGAAAATTCTAAATATCAAGACTTCTAAAAATAAAATAACATCAGAATGGGAAGTTAAAGACAAGAAATGTACTCTGAAATAAATTTTAAAGAGACATTTAGTATGAACATATAATGATATCAAATATAAAAGAAGAATGGCTGGCCATTTAGCTCAGCTGGTAAGAACGTGGTACTGATAACATCAAGGTCCGGGGTGCCCCCAAACAAATAAACAAACAAAATAAAAGAAGTAGTAGTTCACTCAACATATCTTATAAAACAACTGAAAATACTTCATGTTTATTAAGGAACAGACACTATATGGCATCTTTTAAAATGTTTCCTTATTAATTCTGCTCCAATCCAGAACCAACCAATCAGCTGGTATCCAACAACCATAATCAGACCACAAGGTATTTCCAGATCACATCCTTTCAATTCCAACGACTTCTCCAAAGTCTGTGTGATTCAGCTACTATAATCTCTAGCTCAACATTGCTTCTAGATGAGTTCCAGACCTAGTCAATGGGAAGAAAAAAGACTGGAAAGAAATCGCCACGGTCCAGTCTTCAAAAGCAAACCCTGAAGGTGGCAAGGGAGTCCCTGAGACTCCACTGGCTCCCTCAGAGAAGAAAACACAGAATTCATAGCCTCATATGACAGGCAGGGAGGAATAAGGGAGGTGCTTCTTAAAACATTTATTCTAGTTAATATATGTAGTAATGTATAAACTAGCTGCTTTCCAAAAATAATAATAATAATAATAATAATAGTAATAAAGTCTTTAAATCTAAAAATAAATCCTAGTAAATATCAGGAAATTATTCTCAACAAAACAGATCACTACCCTAATAGACATTACATTAATTATATGGTGACTTAGCCAAATACTGATTACTTACCAGAATGCTTTTGCTCCTTCTGCAATGAAAGGTAATAGGCATCCCTTCCACCCCAGCATACTGCCAGTCCAACCACCAAGATGTCATCACAGCCTCGAACAGGAAATCCATCATCTCTAATAGGGGTTTCTTGAGGTGAGCTAACTACATGAATCAAGAGTGAAATAGTTAAAATTTTCTAAAAATAAAGCCGTTAAACAAATTGTTAAAAAAATGATAAGAAAAAAACTATAATTGATATGAAAAATTTCCTAGTTCTAAAATACACATTTGAATCATTATATACATCATTTTTAGGTGTATGTAAGACTTTTCTAGGCTACCTATCAATTAAGTAATTATCATTATGAAAAATATACTAAAGATTTCTTAAAATAGACCTATAATAATGACTAAAATGGGTATTAATTAAATAAGAAAAACTGCATTTTGAATTTCTATAACTCTATAAATAAAGACCACTGAACACAGGAACTCAAAATATATTTATTAAATTTAAGTGAACATTTTTATCCTTCTATCTTCTAGCATAGAGCCTGATACAGAAAATGTGCTGAATTTTATGTTTGTTGAATGAAAAATAAAGTGTTATTCAACACTAAAAGTACATAAAACTTGTCATTAACACATCTGCGCCATAAATTGAAAATTACACAAATACTCAAACCTTTATGAAATAATTCATTCATAAACACAGAGATTTAAAAAAAAAAAAAAAAAAAGGGCCGGCCCGTGGCTCACTCGGGAGAGTGTGGTGCTGAGAACACCAAGGCCCCGGGTTCGGATCCCATATACGGATGGCCGGTTCGCTCACTGGCTGAGCGTGGTGCTCACAACACCAAGTCAAGGGTTAAGATCCCCTTACCGGTCATCTTAAAAAAAAAAAAAATAATAATAATAATAATAATAATAAAATAAAATAAATAAAATAAAATAAATAAAATAAAATAAATAAAATAAAATAAAATAAATAAAATAAAATAAATAAAATAAAATAAATAAAAATAATTTTAAAAATAAAATAAAATAAAAAAATAAAAAAATAAAAATAAAATAAAATAAATAAAAAAATAAAATAAAATAAAATAAAATAAATAATAAAATTTTAAAAATAATAAAATAAAATAAAATAAAATAAAATAAAATAAAATAAAATAAATAAAATAAAATAAAATAAAATAATAAAATAAAATAAAATAAAATAAAAATCTAAGGGCCGGCCCATGGCTCACTTGGTAGAGTGTGGTGCTGATAACACCAAGGCCATGGGTTCAGATCCCTATATAGGGATGGCCGGTTAGCTCACTTCGAGAGGGTGTTGCTGACAACACCAAGTCAAGGGTTAAGATCCCCTTACCAGTCATCTTTTTAAAAAATAAATAAATAAAATAAAAAACAAATAAAAAATTTAAAAAATTTAACCACACCTCTGATTTTCACAACAGGTTTTCAAGCTGACTACAGCTATTCCCCATGATCCAGAACCCAGGGTTCGTGCAGTAAGACAGGAATATACATGGCATTATTTGACCAAAAGGTTCAACTCTCTTAAAACCTGGAAGAGCCCTGCTTTGGAATCAACATTTCAGTATAGAATTCATGACTATCACTGGAAGTCTAAGTTCTACTTGCGATAAGTCTCGGAGAATGTAGCTCATGCACACTGTGAAAAATATACTGCCTACTTGCTAAGTACTTTTGTGATTATATAAGCAAACAAGGATATTACAATTTAATAGGAAATAATTCATGAGCACTGATGATTAATAAAAACAATTTTCCCATTAAAATACCATAAATGTCTGATCCATATTCAAAATATTACCTTAATTTTTATAAACTTATATTCCAACTAATACAGTATATATTACATGCACCTCTTATATTAGAGGGCAACTATTATTAATCTAGCTGTGCTGAATAAATAAGGCTGTTTTACATGTAAATCCACACAGGAGATACTTAATAAATTTTGAACAGATTACATTTAATATCCAATATCAAAAAATCTAAATCTCATCTTAGTCCAATAACTAGTTTATAGATGAATGTGAAAAAATTAAAATTAAAAAAAAAAATCCTTACCTTGCTTAAACCTACCACCAATAGTAGCAGTTTTAGAAGATGTCAAACTTCTAATCTTTTCACAAGCCAGTGAAATGGAAAATCGCTTCTTGCACTGCCACTCCTTAATGAATGTTTGAAAGAGAGTTTGGTCACTTGCCACATCAATTATGGCCATACTTTCTGAACTGCATGAGGCTGGAGTTAACTGCAATCCATCCTGTGACAACTGCAGTGAAAAACTTGTATCTCTGACAGGACTGTCACCTTTGAAACCATTTCTACTCTCTGGACTTACATCATGGATTTTAATAACTGAAGGAGAGCCATAAGAATAACTTTTGCCAGGTTGTGAAACACTACCGATTTTCCAAAATTTTACAGATGTTCCAAGAATCTCTGGAAATGCCAGCTTAGAAGCAGATGCTGGAATGGGTGTAGGAGGAATGAGACCATTATCATCAATTATGCAGCTTTCTTTACAAGGCGAGAGGGATGAGGTTTCACCATGATTGGTATTGTTATCTAATGCCTCTTTCTTGCTTTCTACTTCATTAGGGGAAAATGAAATTCCCCACACTTGATTTGTCTCCAAATTTGAAATTACTTCTTGTTTCTCATTTAACTTTGTATTTTTTCCTTTCAAACTAGACAAGTTTATAGTTAATTTTAGCTTTTCATTTTCTAGAGGACTTGATACTTTATCTAAAATCCTTTGCAGTCCTGGACTTAAATCAAATGATGCCCCTGACCATATAAATGAATTATTTTGCCTTAACCCAGTTAATTTGGATTTTTGTGCTCTTTCATCTTGATCTCCTCCAACTGCTTCTCCTTGGCAGTGATCATTACCTACAATCACTAGATCACTTAGTTCTAATGCCTTAAGAGATATGGTATTATGTTTTTCTTGAACAGGAAATATATCTACATTGTCCAAAGCTTCAACCATCTGAAAAGAACCCATTTCTGAAAATACAGTAGAATCATCATTGAAACAAGTCAACTGCTGCTGAATATCTTGATTCTCATTTATATTTGATTTTTCAATTGGGCCCTCTTCTTGTAGACACAGAGAATCCCTGAAATGATTTGATGTTATTTCAGAAGTAAGGGAGTCTTTCACTTGTACATCAGGTGTTTGTTCTTTTACTAGGAAGTCTTCATTGAAACTGTCAAACAGTAAACTATTACTCATATTTAAACTTGTTTCAGGAACTGGCAGACACTTTCCTTCTATACCAGTGGGAGTTCTCTTTTGAGGAACCAGAGGTACGACTGATTTCACAGTTTCTTGTGTTTGATAGCCTTGAAGAAAACTATTTAACTGGGAGTCAGTAACAGAAAGTTCATTCCCCTTAAAATAAGGGCCATTTTCCTCCAATAGTATTGGAGAATAAAACACTGGGCTTTCTGGAGTCAGGATATCAATCCCAAGTGAATCAGTGTTTTGTTTCATAGGATCCATAGTCTTAAGGTCCAAATGACCTATATGAGTCACTCCTGCAGAATGCTGTTTACCAGGAACAGTAATGTGAATCTCATTCTGAAAAGAGCTCATCAAGTTCTGTTTGTCTAAGTTCTTCTGCATTATCCCTGCTGCCAGGTTGATGTCCTTTGCTCCTTTTTTGGCATTTTCAGTTGCCATCTGTTGTATTATTTTCTCTGATTGAGTATCCAGGTAGAAACTATCTTCAAAGTCACAGAGGGCTAAACCTAAGTCAGAAACAGGATTTTTAGTTTTGTTTATTTCTTGTATTCTAGAGGTTTTTAGAAAATTCTCATGCTGGCCTCCCAATTTACCAAATGTTCCAGTTGATAGAAGTATTCCACTGGGCATTTCAGTTCTGTGTACATTATCTCCTAATGCCTGAAAATGATTTGGTTTACTTTCCTCAGCATTAAACTTTATACTTTCACATGTGATAGTAGTAACATTTGATTCTCCATTCATATATCTACTGACCGCCTCACAGGGCATTTGTCTCTCCATTATTTTTTTTCGTTTGGTGTAAGTGGTTGTCTGTTTATTAGACTGAATTTCCAGGCACTGGTTCATTGGATGGGTGTCATGGTGTTCCACATAAACATTCTGGTTTTTTGAATCATTTTGTTTTAGCGCTTCATTTATTTTTTCTGTTTCAACAACAGCTAATCCCCTTCCATTTTCACTAACCACACTAGTGGCTTGACAAGTCACATTTTTACTCTGGGATCCTGTGTAAAAATGTTCCACAAGAATATCATTAGTTATTGTTCTGTTCCTTGAACAGCTTTGTTCTATTTGTAACGGGAATGATGTTTTGTTTTTTCCCTCAGCACAAAAAGATCCATTTTTAGCAAATGGCTCTGGACTTCTAAATTCCATATTCTTCTCATCTAATGTAAATGGGTCTTCACAAAGAACAGGACTAGACATAGTCTGTCCCTGTAAATCAATTCCATACATCCCAGAGTCTTTCACAGGGCTACTGTCCCTGGATTGTTTTAGATGCTTTCTCTGTTTCCAAGATTGAAAAGTTGTGTTCATCTTTTCTGAACTGAAATTCAAAGCTGCTTTTTTTGTTTTTTCAAATGAGAATGTCCGAACAACTTTCTTAGTACTTGTTTTTCTCTCATTCAGAGGGGTTCCTGGCTTCCCTGTATTTATGTCCAAAGAAGCCTGTTTTCTTCCTCTGAAAACTGAATGTTTCTGATGTTCTTGATTCCCATTCTGGAACTTATAATAAAAGGAATTTGTATTTATAATTTGCTCTCTACTTTTATCTAAATCTTTCACTATATTTGGTGAATGCTTAACATAAGAATCATTAAGTATTGTGTTACTTTTGTTTTTTGATGTTATTCTTTTATAAGAACTCTTAGTTTGGGGTATAAATGTATATTCCTTTACTTCTGACTCACTGCTGGTCAATGAATATGTACCAGAATTTAAAAAGGAATATGGATCCCATTGCACTCCCATTTCAACTAAGTCTTGCTGCAGAATCATTTTGGCTTCTTCCACTATAAGGGCTGCTGCTTCCCTTTCAGTTAAACCTTTTCTGCCAGTCACCCAAATAGTTCGCATATTCCGACGTTCTTCAACTGCTTCCTCTTCCTCATCCACTGCCCTCCGGACGCTATAAGGGAGATAGGAAAAGAAAGAAATTAATGAAATTCATTCATTCATTTTTAAACATTCAATCTGAGCTGTTCTAGGAACAGAAGAAATAGCAATGAACAAGAGAAAAATATATCTGTTGTCATGGCACTTACATTCTAGTTGAGAAATTCAGAAAATAAATATTTAAAATGCATTCTATGTTAACTGATGATAAGAGTCATATATAAAAATGAAGCACTAGAAAGGGGTGGGTTATTCTGCAGTTTTAAATAGCAAAATAAGGAAAGGCCTCACACTAAGACAAATTCTTTAAGCAAAAATCTAAAAATCTGCACAAAATATATAAAAGAACTAAAGAGTGACCAACAGAAAGTAGAAACCAGGTATTGAGACTTAGCAGTGGGTGAATTCTCACATTTTTGACCTGAAGGCAGGCCCTAGTCAGGGCCATGTAGACTGGTTAAAAACTTGGATAAAAACCTGGAGTCGTCAACTGACAGAATTCAGAACAGAGCTCAGGGTAAACTACAGGAGTTAGAATTGAAGAAGTCTAGAAATGAGACAGCTGGAGAAGAAAAACCCCAAATTCTTCATATAAATTCTGCCCCAATTACCTGGTTGACTTTTAAACTATGCAAGTGTGGGCAAACTCCAAGTAACCAGTTAAAAGTCAACAATTGAACAGAGATTTGATCTATTGCCTACCACAGGAAGACAAAGTTTGGAGTTTGAGTTCAGCCAAACTGACTGATATCAGTGCTCTTCAGGGTAACATAATAGATTCTAGACTGTAAAAGTTCGAACACATATGTAATTGAAGTATGAAGAGGAGAAGAGAGGATGGGGCATAAAAATTATGGAAGACATAATGGCTGAGAGACTTCTGCTTCCAACCAAGATGGAATAACAGGGACCGATTTAGCCTCTCACCTAAAAAAACTAAAAAAAAAAATGAGAATAGATCATAAAAGACATTGCAGCTTCCAATTTGCTGTGTCTCATGGATCACTCACTCTGGGGAAGCCACCCATCATTAAATAGTTGGAGAGGTCCACATGTGTGACAACAAGGCATCAAGCACCAACTTGCCAGCATGCACATGAGTCACAAATGACTATGGTCCTAGCTAACAACCCCAGGAGACCCCAAACCAGAACCATAAGCAAAGGTGCTCCCAAATTCATTACTTGAAGAAACTTTGAAATAATATATATTTACTATTGTTTCTAAGCCACTATTTTTAAGTAATTTGTTATATAATAGATAACTAATATGCCTAGTAAAACTATTAAACTTCAAAAATATGGAAAAAAAATCTTAAGGCCTATATACAAAAAGATCAAATAACTTACAGGGACAAAAGAATTATACTCCTGGGGAAGGAGGGAATGAGATATTGGTTAATAGACACAAAGAATGATTACGTATTGTAATGATGAATAAGCTACCTATCCTAATCTAACCATCACATACTGCATACAAGTACTGATAGTCAATTTTGTACCCCACAAACAGGTACAATCAATTATGTTTCAATTTGAAAAAAAAGAATCTGACTTCCATCAGTCTTCTCAAAAACTACATAAAAGGCAAAGAAACAAAGGATGAATATTTTCAAAAAACTCAATTTAAAAAAGTGTAAATCAAGAACTTTATATCCAGCCAAGCTATGCTTCAAACACTTAAGGTTATAGAAAAATAGTTTTAAATATATAAGAACTTGGGAAACTCTGTACCATAAGCCCTCTTCAAGGAATCTAGTAGAGGATGAGTTTCATCTAATTAAGAGATGACTAGGAATACTTCAGCAATAAGACTGATGGTGAAAAAATTTGATAAGTAAAAATGTAAATTGCATTACTCTTCTATCCACACCCTCCACAAAAGTAAGGACAAGGGAGGAAAATTAATATACAAATGTTATATATTGGAACAAAGTAGAAAATAATGCACTTTAAAAATGGAAGGAGAAATGAGAAGCAAAAAGTAAAGTAAGCTCAATGATTGCTGTTGAGGCAACAGGTAGGAGTTAAAATCTTGATGAACCAGATAATGAAAAGTACAAAC
Organism: Cynocephalus volans; assembly: GCF_027409185.1. Lineage (NCBI taxonomy): Eukaryota > Metazoa > Chordata > Mammalia > Dermoptera > Cynocephalidae > Cynocephalus > Cynocephalus volans. The sequence goes on along the minus strand of NC_084460.1, from coordinate 123,926,742 downwards.
TACTAGAACAAAAATATACACCTTTATATAAATTTAAAACTGAAACAGCAAAGTGTACCCAACAGGTAAAAAAGAAACATAGCGAACATCACATAATACACATAATACACAAATTATAAAATAATTTAAGAGAATTAATACCAAACATATCAATCATATCAATCAGCATGAATAGAATTAAGTCCTCTATTAAAAGAAAAAGATTTTAAGTTTAGTTCAAAAGTAAAACTCAACTACAATTCAATGTAGTACTCAAAAAACTTATCTAAATTAAATTGATTTCAAAAGGCTAAAAATAAAGGGATGGACAAAAGAATTCCCAGGCAAAGGAAAACACGAAGAAAGCTCTAAGAGATATTCTGATTTCAGACAAAATACAATTCAAGCCAAAAAGCATTAAACATGACAGAGAAGGATACTGTTAATGCTCAAAACCACAATCACAATAATGAATATTTACACATCAAATAACAACTACTTTCATGAAGCAAACATTATAGGAGATGACAAGGACACACAGAGAGAAGCACATTAGCAATAGAAGACTATTTTTTAAGAATTCATATACTTTTTAAATTAATTTTTTTAATTGAAACATAGTTATATACTTTTATGGGGTACAGAGCTATCAGTATTTATGTACAGTATGTGATCAAATCAATGTTATTAGCAAGTTCATCATTACAAATAATTATTTTTTGTGTCCCTTAACCAGTTACTCCCTAACTCCCCTCCTCCTCCCCCTTCCTAAACTCTAGTAACTACAGACCTGTTCTCTCTTTCTGAAAGTTCAACATTTTACTGTGGTCTGTTTCATCACAGCTCTATTTACAATAGCTAAGATATGCAACCAACCTAAATGTCCATCAACAGCCAACTGGATAAGGAAAATGTGGTCTATATACACACTGGAATGAATACTACTCAGCCATAAAAAAGAATGAAATTTTGCCATTTGCAGCAACATGGATGAGCTTGGAGAAAATCACATTAAGTGAAAAAAGCCACAAAGAGAAATACTCCATGTCCTCACCCATAAGTGGGAGGAAAGAAAGGAACAAGGGAAGAAACAATAGTAGACTTTAACAAACCACTCTTGCTAAAAGACAGAAAAAGTGTGTTTGTGTCTGTATGGAGGATGGAGAGGAGGGATACGTAAGAAAAAGAACCTAATGAACATAAGCAATAAGGTAGACTTTATATGATTGTATTTCAAATGTTATATCTTTATAATAGTAAATACATCTAGTTTGTATTGATCATTTATTAGGTCACAAACAAAACATCCAGTGAATGCCACAAAGTAGAAATGTTACAAAAAACACTTAAATTGCAATGCGATAAAACCAGAAATTATTAACCAAATAAAAAGACAAAAAGCACTTCCACCTGGACATTTTTAAAAACCCTCCTACTGAACAATTGTTGGTGGAACAGCTAACCACATAATTCCTAAAAATACAACCCCTACATATCAGAATGTATGGGTTACATTTAAAGCAGAGATCATAGGAAAATTCACAGCACTAAATTCATACAATTAAACTAAAAACACATAGCATTTTATTTATCAATAAAATATAGAAGTAAATGAATTAAATTCCCATTTTGAGGGAGAAAAAACAGAAAAAGCACAACAAAGTAAAACAAAAGAAAGCACAAGAAAGGAAATAATAAAACTAAAGGGGCTGGCTGGTTAGCTCACTTAGGAGACCATGGTGCTGGTAACATCAAGGTCACGGCTTTGGATCCCCATACTGGCCAGCCACTTAAAAAAAAAAAACCCAAAAAACTAAATAAATAAACAAAAATTGAAAGAGGAAATAAATGAGGTAGATTATTTTTTTAAAAGTAGCCCTAACTAATAAAGCAAAATCCTGAATACTTTTTAGTTTACAAAATAAACAAATCATTAGTTAACTTGATCAAGAAAATATATATGAGAAACTAGAAATTTATAAAATAAGAAATGACAAGGATGGAATGGTCAGTGAAACAGAAGAAATATTTAAAATTCCTAAGAGACTAATTTACAGACCTCTACAAAAATATATTTGAAAACCTAGATGAAATGGATAATTTCCTAGGGAAATACAGATTACCAAAATTAGACATATAAAACTTAAACAGAGCAATTTCTGAAAAAATAAAATAGAGACAGTAATCAAGAAAATAACCCCATAAAAAGGTACTAGTCAAGTTTCAAAGGGTGATCATACCAAACTTTCACCCATATAGTCCCAAGAATCCACAAACTATTTCAGAGCACTGAAAATGAAAATTTCCTAATTCTTTTTTGTGAAGCAAGTCTGACACTAACCATTGATACCAAAACCTGAATAATGACAGTGCCAAAAACACAAGAAAACTACAGATCAATATTATTTATGAATAACAATACAAAAGCATACTAAATTAAATATTAGCAAACAGAATCTAACATCATGTAAAAAATAATACAACAATAACAAGTGAGAGTGAGATTTATTTGGGGAATGCAGATTAATTCAATGTTAGAAAATCTATGAATATACTATGCTAATAGAGATAAGGGAGGGAAAACCCCAATAATTATCTCCATAGATGCTGAAAAGCCTTTGACAAGATTCAATACCCATTCCTGATTTTTAAAAATTCAAGAAAATTACAATTAATCAACATTTTCTTAAAATTATAAAGCACACACACACACACATATCCATAGCCCTGAAGCCAGCATCTTCCTGGGTAACACTAGAGGCATCTACAGTAAGATCACAAAGCAAAAATGCCCACCATCTCTACTGCTATTCAACATTGTAACATTGTTACAAATATTAGCTAATTCAATTAGACAAGAGAAACCAATGAGAAGCATAAGAATTGATAAGGAAGAAGAAAAACATCTCTATCTACAGATGATATCACAGTATACCTAGAAAACTCTAGTGAATCAATAACGAAAAGTAATTCAAACAATAAGAGAATTCAGAAAGTAACGGGATAAAAAATACACACAAATTAACAGGCTTAATGTACTCACATAATAACCATGTAGAGGACATAATAAAAGAGAACCATCAATTAAAATAACAACAAAGATTAAATGGGAATAAATTTAACAGGAAAGTGCAAAATTTAGTATAAGAAAAACTTTTAGAAACTCCTGAATTGTTTTGTGTCCTTTTGGCTAAGATCAAGTGTAAAAACTCCTGAACAACACAAAGACTAAATCAAATGCAAAAATATCACTTATCCTTGGATAGACTGACTCAACATTATAAAGATGTCAGTTCTTCATAAATTAAACTTTATTACATCCCAATAAAAATAGCAACAAGGCACTGTAAATCTCATATGCACAGACATGCAAGAATTGCCAGGAAAATACCGAAAAACTATGAGGGGGAACGTGTCCTACAAGACATTAAAACATACTCTAAAGACTTTATAATTAACAGCATAGTACTGGTCATGAATTGACAAAAAGAAGAGTAGAATAGAGAGTCCAGAAATAGACCTGAGTACATACACATATTTAACATATGATGAAGGTGGCATCTCAAATCACTGAGACAAAGAAACTTTTTAATAAATGAGAACCTTGTTTTTTTTTACGATAGCAATGTATTTCATTGTATGAAGATTCCAGAATTGGGCCAACCCTGTGGCTCACTCGGGAGAGTGCAGCGCTGGGAGCGCCGAGGCCATGGGTTTGGATTCTATATAGGGATGGCTGGTGTGCTCACTGGCTGAGGGCGGTGCGAGCGACACCAAGCCAAGGGTTACGATCCCCTTACCGGTCACGAAAAAAAAAAATTTTTTTTAAATAAAATAAAATAAAAATAAAAGGAGTAATATCTGGCTTTAAAAAAAAAAAAAAAAAGATTCCAGAATTTATTTAAACAGTCTACTACAGACGGATATTTACGTTGTTTCTAATCTTATACAAACAATATTACTACAAATTACCTGTAAACATATCATTTCACAGGTATGGAAAATATCCATAAATTATTAGAAGTCAAACTGGGGACTAAGGAATATATATATTTTTAATTTTAATAGATAACTGTCAAATTGCCCTCCACTGAGGCTGAATCAGTTTTCTTCCTCACCAGCAAAGAGAGTACCTATTTCCCCAAACTTTTACCAACATGGTATAACAAATTTTCCTTTTTTTTCTTATTTAATAATGTAGCTTTAAAGGTATTATGATGAACTCTTGAAAATAAAATTTTTCTTAACTATCTGATTTAGAAATTCAGAACTGTCATGAGAGAAGAGATGCAGAAAAGAAACAAAGTGATTATTAAAAAGCAACTATTGCTAAGCCGGGTCCTCTAGAGCTCAGGGGATGAGGAAAGACCCACAGACTTCATGAAGGCAGGAGAAGCCATGATGAGAGAAAGAAAGGGCTGTTCTGACCGTTTCTAGTCCCTACCATTTCAAGGCTAGCCCTGGTGAGCACACAGAGCAAGAGCTGGCAAAAGTCTTCAAACTTCGTATGAAGTTGCTTGGAGGCAGCAGGGGAGAAGAGGGCCTTCATGGCCCCCAAGCCAGCAAGACCACTAACAGGGTTCCCATGGACTCACATAGGAGTGAGGGGCCAAAACAACTGAAAAAAGGAACCAGTCAGAGGTCAGTGAGTCATCACAAGGGACCAATGCATGGCCTGTCCCATGGGAAGTGTTTGGAGCATGGGGTGTTGGGGAGACAGGCCCACCAGGGGAACACTGGGGCGCAGCATGCACAGCTGATCTACCCTCCAATCAGCACAGGCCCACTCAGTGGAGATTGGTCAGGAATATAGAACCGAAGGAAGTGCAGTTTGATGAAAAGACTCAGGCCCAGACCAGTTTCCACACAACCCAGGTGTATAAGACCTCACGAGACCCAGAAGTGCTTACAGGGTCAACAATTAAAATCTGAGCTGCAATCCCACTGCTGGGAATATACCCAGAGGAATGGAAATCATCAAGTCGAAGGTATACCTGTTCCCCAATGTTCATTGCAGCACTCTTTACAATAGCCAAGAGTTGGAACCAGCCCAAATGTCCATCATCGGATGAGGATACGGAAAATGTGGTACATCTACACAATGGAATACTACTCAGCTATAAAAACGAATGAAATACTGCCATTTGCAACAACATGGATGGACCTTGAGAGAATTATATTAAGTGAAACGAGTCAGGCACAGAAAGAGAAATACCACATGTTCTCACTTACTGGTGGGAGATAAAAATAAATAAATAAATTCACACACACACACACACACACACACACACACACACAAAAAAAAAAAAAAAAAAACCAGGGGGGAGAAGAAGACATAACAATTACAATTCCTTGAAATTGACACAACAAGCATACAGAAAGGACACTGTTGGGAAGGAGGGGGGAGATGGAGGAGGGAGGGAGGTTTTGGTAATGGGCCATAATAATCAACCACATTGTATATCGACAAAATAAAATTAAAAGAAAAAAAAATTAAATTGTTCTTGCCTAAAGAAAATTTAAAATGAGCCCTGGATATATAATAAAAATCAAAATACAGCATAGCAGAAAGTATAGGTACCATATTTTCACTCAATCTTTCTAGGAGAGAATTATGATAGTCTCAGAAATGTCTTTTAAGTCATGCAATATTTTTAAAATATACAAAATAAAAATTAATCCTCAACGGCAGAAAAGTAGCTACATTGTCTTCCTCTTATACCAAGTATGTCATGAGATTATCTGAGAAGAAAATATTTTAATACATTATCTTTTAAAAAATTGACAATTTTTCATTTGATAACCCTTTACAGAAGGACTTTCTTACCTTTTGAAAGGAACAGCATTTTTCAGAGCCACCTCCACCTCAGCAATACTTGCTCTAGCAAGATCTGCCACAGTAAGAAAGCCAGAAGCATAGAGGAACCTGGCTCGCTGTGCATTAAGTAGCGATACCCGGACCAGGTCACACAGCTCCCTCTGGATACCAAATGTAAGACGCTTCTGAAATCGGGAAAGTAGTAGTTCCATGTTGTGCCAGCCCAGACGGTTGGAAAATACTGTAACCATCCCTAGAACATTTATAGAATATTTGTTGAATTAAAAATTCCCTATAGACCAATTCTCCATTTCTTTAGATGTACTCTGTTTCCCTGCAGAACTGTAACGTTTAACAAGGCTCAAGGTGTAAGTTAACAGGAGAGCAGACATATATTAAGGGCCTAGCTAACTGGACAATGAATGTGCTAATAAACACATTAAATGTCATCTCATTTATTCTTAATTCTAAACTCAACATTTGAAAACTGAGGTAGAGCACATCAACACAAAACAAGCAAAAAGTCCCCATCCTAGTTCATTCCTCTCTCTCTCTCTCTCTCCCCCTCTCTCTCTCTCTCTCTCCCCCTCTCCCCCCTCTCCCTCTCCCTCTCCCTCTCCCTCTCTTCCCCAAAGGGGATCTTAACCCTTGACTTGGTGTTGTCAGCACCACACTCTCCCAAGTGAGCTAACTGGCCATCCCTATATAGGGATCCCAAGTGAGCCATGGGCCAGCCCTTTCCTTTCTTGTTTTAAGGAAGAAAGAACTCTTAAAAACAGGTGAGGGACTCTTTCCACCTAGAGGAAAACAACAGAGCTGATTTAAATATTCAGGTGTTGAGAGGACTACAAGGAATGAAGTTCCTACTGTAATTTTCTTCAAAAAAAAGGTTACCCAGCTCAGTAGCTATACCCTCCTGAAATAAAGAGACCAGAGCAACCAAGTGTCGAAAATCATTAAGAAAGTCACTTCCTATGAGAACATTAACCCTACAGGCAATCTTAGATCTTTGATGCCAGTAACTCCCTTCTTACCACCAACTCCCCTCATCCTCCCCTCAACACATCCTCATATGCACACACCTGCACAATGAAACCTCTTGGGCATATAAATACACACTCCCTCTAGTAGCTCAGTCTTTCCTTCCTGAGGGCTTGTAAGGATTCCTTAGTAAAATTAAACCCTGAATTTCCATTTCCCTAAGCTTAGAAGATATGGGTTTAATATATTAAGGCAGGCCAGTACTTCCTTAGAAGAAATAGAATTTAGAAGACTCAGGAGTCCAGAAATCCCTCTCCATCTGCCATTCTCTACCTTAACATGTATTAATCAATATCTTGATGAGAAAAGGGAAACCACTGAGAACTTTGTTTGTTCTTAAAACAGAAAAAAAGAAAGAGGAACAGTTAGCAGGTTGCTAAGGAATGGAAGGGAAACAAGGTCCATACTCTGACCTAGTTGCCAGTCCTCTGCAGCAGGGTGCTGAGCCCAGAGGAGCCATAGTTTCAGATTTTCTGATGACAGGGACTACACGAAATTTTAGAAAGGCGTACAATAAAATGGAATTTGGAAAAAAAAAAAATTTAACTTGACCTCAAATCACAGTTTTAAATAAATGTGAAACCCTTTGTTTAACTAACCTGCATAAACAGCAGCTGACTGTTGCAAAGATTGAATCTGTCCACGGTTGCATCCATACTTCTGATTAATTTCCTTTAAGGGAACTTCACTGATTAAATCTAATAGCACAAGGCTGGTGAAAAACCTAAAAGTAAATCACCAAAAGTATGGTAAGTGATCATTTATGTCTACTAAGAAAGTACAATATGTTTTGCAATACAACTAAGAACCAAAAAAGCAACAGAGGGTTTACACAACCTGGAAGATTGCTAATTGGAAATAGGGTTAGTGGACAAAGACTGAGATCAACACTTGCAAAGCAAGTTTTGACATGCATTAGTACTATAGCAAAGAACTAATGTCTATATATCAAAAAAAGTCCCCATATTTCAATATTGCTAATTAATTTTAAAAAACAACATTTGGTTCAAGAGATGTGACAAGACACAGTGGAAGCCGAACACAGCCACAACTAGGCAAGCTGCTGCCACCGCCCCGGGCCCCACTAGGGTCTGAGGCATGGAGCCGGAAGAAGCCAAACCCAGCCGCAACTAGGTAAAGAGCACACATTTTCACTTGGCTGGCCTACCATAGCCACCACAATTGCCATGGCTGATGCAAAAGTGGCTAGTCTCTATAGCAGCAGTCACAGCCACCATGCAAATCGCATGCCAGACTCTCAATTTCATTGACACAGGAGAGGCACCAGCAGAGACCAAAAACAAAACAAAAAATAAAATAAAATAAAAAGAAGAGGTCCTCTCTCTCCACAAAACAGATCCAGAGTAACAGAAGCAGCATCTGATTTATGATAATAAGGGAGGACTTGATCACACTTCTCTCAGTAGTGGACAAATGATCTTCCCAACAAACCAACAGAGGAACAGTTAATCTATCAGATAAAGAGAACAGATGTACGGTTATTAGAGGAGAGAGGAGGAAGGGGGGAGACCGGATAAGGGCACAAAGAATAAGTATGATTTGTAACAAAGAATATGCTAATAAATAATATTTTTTTTTTAATGTGATGTAGGGCCGAGCCCGTGGCGCACTCGGGAGAGTGGGCGCTGGGAGCGCGGCGATGCTCCCACCGCGGGTTCGGATCCTATATAGGAATGGCCGGTGCACTCACTGGCTGAGTACCGGTCACGAAAAAGACAAAAAAAAAAAAAAAAAAAAATGTGATGTCACAAAAATTTAAAAGAAGACTTTGTACACCATGATATTACCATCTAATCAGATTTCAATAAAATGAAGGAATCTGATTATAAAATCCAGTTTCGATTTGAAAGGCAACAGTCGCACAAATAATCCAAGTATATAAATCCCTATAAAATTTACACTTGACTACATTATAAACAATATACTAGAGACTAATGCTTTAAGAAAAAATTTTTTATTATATTTCAGAGAAGCTAAAAGCCTATATGATTTCCCCATCTGAATCTTTTAATTAGATCTTCCATAATGATAATGAATCACTTCGAAGAATGATACAAAGCATAACCACAAATGAAGCCACAGTAAGTTGGCAATTCTTCTTAAGAAAGGGAAGTAATTAAATATTGTACTTTAAAAGATCTTCAAATGTAACTGTTGCTGAACTATAACCTGTAGGAATAAACTAACATATTTAGAAATTCAGTAAATACAGGAATCTGAAAAATTTTACTAGAATCAGCCAAAACTATTATTTTATTGATAATGAAAGTGACCACAAGAAATTGGACATCTACTATATGCCAGACACTCTAAAGAGTTCAGATTCCTTGATTTTTACCTTTTATGGATGGCCATTTGTCGGTGCTGTCTCTCCGTTCTGGCTGCGACTTTTCCTTTCACACAGCGAGCCAAGAACCCTTCTTCAACTCCTACTAGCTCTGCCACCCTTTTCATAGAAGTTGGCAACTTCTCCCATATACAGAAAAATCGATACCAATCAATAACAGTCCAGTCCTCAAACATAGGTGTAACCTGAAGGAAAGAAGCATCATTCATTAGCCAAAACTATTACATTACAAAAGGAACAAAATTATAAAATATAAACTTCATATTAAAGACAAAAACCACAAGATTTAGAAAAATTGCTGTGATAATACCTCATTTACATGGAAACATCATTTATTAACAAACAACTTACTGACAGTACAAAAGGAAAGAGACCACTAAGTATACAAACTGGATTTTATAAAACTCGACTCTTTAGTCATAGACACTTTTAATCTCAATATTCTGACTTTAGGTACAATTATTAGTACTTTGTATAATTTCCAAAAAAGAATCAGTAAAATAGAAAGAGAAGAGGAGGAAGGGAGAAATCAATATTCAGAGTTGATATACTGTCTAAAATGTCCAGGATTCAACAAAATACTGTGAGACATGCAAGAAACAGGAAAATGTCTCCCAAGCACAGGGGAAAAGCAGACAAAAGAAACTCCTTTGAGAAAGAACAGATGTTGGCATAAGCAAACATTATAAATATGGTCAAAGAACAAAAGAAAACCATTCTTAAAGAAATAAAGGAACCTGAGTTCATCTGTTTTCAAGGGAAAAAAAAAAAAAGAAGGAAAGCCTGATGACAATGTCTCATCAAGTAGAGAATATGAATAAAGAGAAAAGTACAAAAAAAGAGCCAAATGGAAATTCTGCAGTTGAAAAATACAATAGTGAAATGAATAAATCACTAGAGAGCATAACAGTATGAGGGTACTTCAAAAAGTTCATGGAGATATAGAACTAAAAGATAATACAAATCTGTTCATGAACTTTTTGAAGTACTCTCGTATATCCAAGCTGACGTAAGAAAGAATCAGCAAACATGAAGATAGATTGATAGAGATTATGTAACCTGAAAGAGGGAGAAAAAGGGAGAAAAAATGAACAGAGCCTCAGAGAAATGTGGTAAACATTAAGAGTATATGTATAATGAGAGTACACGAACACATGTCTAATGAGAGTACCAGAAGATAGAAAGGCATGGTCCTACAATCTAATCACCTCTTCAAGGCACTACCTTTCAATTAGCACAAAAGGATTTTCCACCCTCAACCGTTACAGTGGGGATTAAGCTTCTAATATATCAAATTTGGGGGACACAATTCGATCAACCCACAGCAAACACTGAAAAAGGAGAGCAACAAGGGAAAACTAGACCTACCAGATAAAACATAGGATAAATTTTAAAAGCTTTTAATTAAAACAGAGAAGGACTGGCTCAGTTCACTTGGTTAGAGCATGGTGCTGATAACACTAAGGTCAAGGATTCGGATCCCACACTGTTCAGCCACCAAAAATAAAAAATTAAACAGAGGTACTTGTGCACAAATCAATCAAATTGGTCTACTGTCAGACCAACAAATGAAACAGAAATATACTCAATGACAAATGGAAATTAGAAATATATCTAAATACAAGGGGCAATTAGTACATAAAAGTTGGCTTCTTGAGTCACTGTGAGTAAAGGAACATTTTAAAAAATGCTGGGAGTACATATAGCCATTATGAAAAAAAGAGATAAAATTGAAGAACCATATACCAGAATAAACTCCAAATGAAGCAGAGCTCAAAATAGGGGAACCACAGCTATACAATTGAAGAAAATGTGAGAGAATTCCTTAATAATCTCAGACCAAGAAAAGACTTTCTCACTGATTCAAAAGTTCATAAATTCAACTACATTCTTTAAAATTTTAGACAAAACACTATCAGCAAAGTCAAAAGACAAGTGAAAAACCAGAGAGAAAATACTTTCAACTTATACCACAAAGTACTAATCTCCCTAATATGTAAAGAACACTTAAAATTTAAGAAGACTAAAAACACAATAAAAAAATGAGCAAAAGACATAGACAATTGATTGAGATTAAAAAAAAAGAAGTAAATCACTCAAACAGTTGGAAAAAGTGTTCAAATTTACTCGTAATATAAAAAATGTAAATTAAAACTACTCTCACAAATACACAAGCTTGACAATATACTCTATTTGTGAAGATCTGAAAAAACAACCACTCTCACATATCACTGATAAAATTTTAAAATGATACAAACTCTACGAAGGGCAATTTTGAAAAACCAAAATCACTTATCCCTTTACACTTTACCCAGCAATAGCACTTCTGGGAGTCTTTCCTAAAAATACACCTCCATAAAAACTAAACACTATATGCACCAAGTTATTTACTGCAGCATCATTTGCCATAACAAAATATCAGAAACAATCTAAATGTCCACAAATAGGGAACTTATTAAATAAACAATGGTACATCTATCTACCCATGCAATGGAGTTATACAGCTATAAAAAAGAATAAAAAGTGTCAATGAACTGATACGAAGTGATTTCCAAGATACATTGTTAATGGAAAAAAAGGAAGATATAGAATAATACTTATAGCATGCTATCCTTAGTATAAGAAAGAAGGTGAAGTAAGAATATACAAGAAGTGCTTGCTAATCTTTGTAAAACAAAATAAGAGAAAGGATACATCAAAAGCAAATGAAAACAGTTATTTATGAAGGTAGGTGGAAAAGGCATACAGGAGATATAGGAGTCAGACTTCTGACTGTTCCTTTTTATACAGCTGTGACTTTTGAATCACATAAATGTATTACATATTCAAAAAATAAAATAGTACACACAAATTCTAAATGTTTTATTTAACTTAAAACACAAATGTAGGGCCGGCCCGTGGCTCACTTGTGAAAGTGTGGTGCTGACAGCACCAAGGCAATGGGTTTGGATCCCTATATAGGGATGGCTGGTTAGCTCACTTGGGAGAGCATGGTGCTGACAACACCAAGTCAAGGGTTAAGATCCCCTTACCGGTCATCTTAAAAGGAAAAAGAAAAAAAAAAAAAAAAACACAAATGTACAGTTACTTGCCAATATTTTGAGCTAGGGTCAAGGCCTTTTGCGTGAATCTGTTGATTAGAATTTACCACTGCTTTCTTAGGTAAACCACACCCACAATATACTGCCTAAAAAAAATTGCAGTTTCTAGTTTGTAAAGTGAAGTTGGAAATTAAAGATAAGTGCAAAATAATCTGTGAGCAGTATCCTTCTGGTTTTTTCCCATCTAGATTTTATAACTTTTTCTCAGAACTTTTACAGTTGTCTCACTCACATATTTCATCAGAAATATTTTTAATAACTTGCATTCGACCTAATTTTCATGGAAATAAATTGGCATGAACATGTTTAGAAGCAAACACAATTAATGGGCATACAACTCAAGTGGTGAGAGAAGTGTATGAGACCACTCACCACAAGCATTCAGTGTACCAACGCCCATCACCAGTGTTTATGTCTTACAGAGGGAATAGGAGTATTTAGGCAATCTGCCAAATGACTTATACAATTTTTATGGGAGAATTTTCTAGATATAATAGATAGTATTTATTAAATATTTACTAAGATATCAAATATTCATCAAACGCTATTAGCCCTGAGGTAATTATTATTATCTCCATTTTACACATAAGAAAAATAGCATCTTAGGAAAGGTTAAATACTCAACCAAAGTTTTATAATTATTAAGTGATGAGGCCAAAAGTTGAACTAAGGCAGTCTGACCCTAGAACCCATAATCTTAGCCACTGTATTACAAATGAGACTTATTTTTTAGGGCCATGATAAATGCCTGGTAAGAACTGCTTTGAGATTCTTCCCAGCCACATTCTAGGGCACAGACCTTTGAGCCCATTATAACTCATGTATTACACATTTGTAAGAAAAAAAAAAAATGGCATTTTCAAGATATTTCTCCTCTGTTCACTATACAGCATTTTTATTAAAACACATTTCCCGATAAGCCTTCATTTTAATGAGAATTTCACTTTTACCTCCCCACACACACACCTGCTTATTAAAATGTATTCATCTGCTCTTAACTTTTTCTTTTCTTTTTTTTTTTTTTTTTTTTTGCACTGGCCAGGAATTGAACCCTGGATCTTGGTGTTATCAGCACCACATACTAACCAACTGAGCTAACCAGCCAGCCCCATCTGCTCTTAACTGACAAAATAAATTATTTCTGGGCACAGACTATAACCTCAAACTCTATTTTCTGTTTCTATTTCTGCCAGAGAATATGACCTCAAACTCTATTTTATCCAATTCTTATCAAATCTTTCTTATAAGGAAAAATATTCATAGAGGATTATCTAAAACAAACTTTAAAAATTCCTTATTGGATTATAGAATTTTTTATCAGAATAAAAATTGGGTGGGAGGGGGGAGAGGGAGGGGGAAGGGAGGTTTCGGTAATGGCCCACAATAATCAATCACATTGTATATCAACAAAATAAGAAAAAAAAAAAAAAAAAAGAAAAGAAATTTTTATCAGAATATAAGTCCCAAGTTTCTTTCTAAGACCAAATTTCTCTTAGGCAGTGAAATACAATGCTTTTCCTAAACATGTTTTATTTTTCATCTTATGAATATTGAGATTAATCAAGCTTCCCTCTTTGCTTTAGTTGCTAGAAAACTAAGAATTAAAGCTGGCAACAGCAACTGTACATGACTTAATGGCATATGTGTTTATGTACCAACCTTTGCTTGAGTTTTACACTACCATCTTATCTTCAATTTGCTGATATCTCATTGTCCTTTGCTGTTCTCTTATATACTGTAAAATACATATTTTTTATAAACCACTTCAAATCCTTTATGAAAGGAGATTGGAGAAAATAAGGTCACTAGAAAGAACATTTAGCTTATTACTTGAAAACAATTATCTTTCTTATCTCTTCTTCCCTATTCCCACGACTACTAACCTCGTCAAAGAAAACAGACAAGATGTTCCTATAACATACCTTTGATGCTTAGGACTCTATAAATTTTTTTCCTCCCCGTTTCCACAAACATAGTAGTTAGGAAACAGAACTTACCAGATAGACAATATGAAGATCATTCTCTAAAACAAAGCCTTTCATTGCTCTTTGGAGGTCAGCAAAAATATCTAAGGTATCAGTTGGAGAAAGTGAAGAAGAAAGAGTAGCTGAACCAAGATGTGTTGGATGGTACACCTTTCCTGGTTCGGGGTCGGGTGGGAAAATAGGGGAAATGTCAAAAATAAAACAAAACACTGTCTTTCTGTATTCCATAATTAACCTTCTTGGCTCTGACAAATTTTACAAACATTCATATCTAACGTATGGAAATTTATGAGCAGGCTCTATGTTAATTGTCCGAAGTTGCTGAACATAACACTGACTTACTAAAAATGAGTTGACACACTGCTTGAAAAATCAGTTTCCTTTTACACTACTTGAAAAGTCAACTTCCTTTTACTAAGCAGTCTTACACATTCTAAGTCACTAAAGATGAAAACATGAGTAAATTACAACTCAGAAGTCATATTTACCTTCTGTTCCATCACTGGCTTCTGTAATCTGGATGAATTCGTTTTCTAGCAGCCACATCACACAGGCCTCGATTGCTCCAAGTTGAAAAGAATCTTGATTTCTCTGAATTCCCTGATTCCCTTCTTTCATACTGGCAGCCAAAAATGTGCAAGAAGCATAAGTCTGCATATCTTGCGATGTACTTGCCACTCCACCAACTATTATCTGATAGAAGAAGTTTAAAATTTCTGTAACTTTTTAATTAAGACATGCAGGACCCTCATGACATAAAAGAAATGAAATGATTTTATTCTCTGGAAATAGTCTGAGAATCTTAATATAGAGATTATTATCTATTCCATCGTCACATTTGTAAATGTATATAACACCTACTAACAACATGAAAAGTTTTTCTTAAAAGTAGATATATCTTCTTGTAAAAAAAAGTAAAGGACGCATTATCCATCTGAAATTTTGGAACAACATATATAAAAGAGGCAGTGGATAGCTCATGGCCATGAACCAAATCAATTCTTTCATCCATCCTCCTAAAATATATGGGCCTAGTGGAATGCTCCTATTAAATACTTCCCACCCAGAAGAGGGATGGCAATAAGTACAGAAAAAGATGAAATCAGTTGTATCTTATGGATATCATTTTCCCACAACTCCATTACATATTCTAATTTGCCGCTTGCCTTCTTTTACTTAATGTATTGGCGTGGGTTAAATACCCCCTCAAAACTTAATCCCTACTATAACTGTTGAGGGTAAGAAATCCTATTACGATAATTGAAAGGTGGGGCCTTATAGAAGTGACTAGATTGTATGACCATGCTGCACTGAATGGATTAATAATGGTGGTCAGGGGCGTGGTTCTGAGGCTTTTAAAGGAGAACACATGAGAGGTTAGTCTCTCTCTGCTCTGCTATTTTCTGCCATGTGAGACCCCTGTGTTGCTGTAAAGCCACTACCAAAAAGACCCTCACCAGATGCGTTCCTGGGACTTTGGACTTTCTAGTTTCCAAAATTGTAAGCAATGAATTTTTTTTTCTTATAATCACCCAGTTCCAGGTATTTTGTTATAAGCAACAGAAAGGGAGTAGTACATATATTAGACACATATCACCATAAACAGAGCTATCTCATTCTTTTTACTGACCACAAAGCATGGTTTTACCATAATTTATTCAGTATTAACAGTATTTTGGTTTTTCCCAATTTTTTCTAATTACTAATAGTACTATAATAAACATTCTTGTAAATTTGATTTGATGTAATTTCACAAATATATCCCTAGGTAAAATTCCTAGGTGCGAAACTGCTAGATAAATGGATGTGTGCATTTTTTATTTTAGTAGGTATGGCCAAGTTGCCCTCTGAAAGAGTTTCACCAGTGTATGAAAGTACCTACTTTCTACATCCTCACCAACCCTATGTTATCAAGTTTTTGGTTTTTTTTTTTCAAACTGATAGTAAAAGGGAAAAAAAAAAAAAAGAGTATGCATATAGGTATCACTAACACTATTACTGAAATCAAGACCAAGGCATGCTGGTATATGCATAGAAAACTTTTCTGAATAGACACGTGACATACTGAACAGGGGTTACCTTCTGAGCAGAAGGTTTTATTTTTCACTTTAGATTTTTCTGTATGATGGGAAATTTCTAATAATGTGTATTTGTAACCTGATATTATTTTAATGGCAACAGGTATTATCTGGATAGAAGAACTAGGGTCCATTTTTGTCACATTTTCTTTAAATTCAGAAAATAACTTTAAAAATCTAAAAAATAAAAAGAACCATCTGGCATTTGGTTTTAAGTCACTGTTTTGAAATGGACTGATATAGCACTAGCTGTATAAAATGCCAGCACAAAACTACGTATACTCACATATGTATAGGAAATAACTATAGATTCAGGCTTGGGAAGGCTATATAAGTGTAACAATCTTAAAAATAAATACAAAGCTAAGGTTTTCCCACACTAAAGTTCTACCACTGTAATACTGGTCTTGTATAAGTCAGTTTTCTATTGCTAATAACAGAATACCTGAAAGTGGGTAGCATATAAAGAAAAGAGATTTCTTATAGTTTCGGAGGCTGGAAAGTCCAAAGTTCGGGGGGTATGTCTGGTGAGGGCCTTCTTGTTCTTGGGAACCCTCTGCAGAGTCTCTAGGCTATGCAGGTTATCACATAGTGAGGATAGCAAGTGCCAACGTGCTCACTTGCTCCCCTTAATAAATCCCCTAGTACCACTCTTGTGATAACCATTCATTTATTAATACATAAATGGATTAATCCATTCATAAATGCATAGCCATCATGATCCAATCACCTCTTAAAGGCCCCATCTTTCAAATACCATATTGGGATCTAAGCTTGGGTGAGCTTGGGTGGACTTTAAAACCATAGCAGGTATAAAAGAGTGAATGGTAATTTAGTGAACTCTCTCTTACCTCCAGAATAGCTCGTACCATGCTGGCAGTTACTTCTTCTCCTTCTTGTCTTTGCAGACAGCTGCAAACAGGTTTTAGAGATCCCTGAAGTAGAGCTATGCCTTTTGATTTCTCAGAGTTCTTACAAACTAAGATACTCTCACCTATAATCCAAAACCACACAATTACAAAATCAAAACACATTTCCATAAGATATCTGCTACAGAGAATTTAAGTTTGTCTTATTTGTTTAAAAGGAGCTAAGAGATGTTAGTGGTTGTTACGGTCACAGAATTATGGATAATGTTTTTGTTTTTTTCAACTTTGGATAGAAGATGATCAGAATATGCTACGCCAAAATATGCTACTTAGGCATGAGGATTATTTTGAGCTTAAGGCAACTGGGAAGCAACAAACACAAAGAGCTCTTTGTTCTATCCCTATCTGCCTAAAAGCAAGACCTAAATTTCCCTTTGTGAAGATGTTTCCCCTCCCCTCTCCCATACCAGGAAGAGAACAACCCTTATTACTGGAGACAGAAGGTCAGCACCAAGATGGGTCTGCACCAACCAACCTTACTAAAATAACCCTTATCTTCCATTAGTTTCCCCCATATATTTACCTTCTCACAATTAACTGCCCCTAAAAGCCCAATCACCTTTTCCCTTATCTTGTCACTTCTCCACAGTTTATTGCCCTTTGTTAAAATGTTATATAAGACCTCAAGTCTAACAGCTTTTTGGGTCTTCACTTCTTTTCTATGAGGGCCTCCATGAACATAAAAATTAAAATATTAACATCAAATACAGCTTATCAGCCTTCTCTCCTGTTAATCTATCTTTTGTCAATTTAATAAGCAGATCACAGCTGCAGAACCCCAAAAAAATAGAGTAAAAGTTTTTTTTCTTCCCCTACAGGATTAACCATTTATCACTGAATAATTAACTAACTAATAGAGGTACTTTGAAAATTATTCAGTAAAACACAAATGCAAATTATTACTAGTTACATGTGATAATAAAATAAATTCAGAAATACAGCTACCTAAAAATTACATTATAACATTTACTAATCTAAATGCTTTAGGTTATTGTGATAATCAAATGAACAAAAATACATGAAAGGACTTGTAAGTTAGAAATATATACAAATACACAATTTAAACAAATACAAATTATTGTAACAATTAAGACTAGAGAATATCATAATTTTTTTTCTAAAATGAATCTAATGATAGGGGAAACAGGTAATAAGAGGTTAAAAAAGCAAAATGAAGAATATTTGGGCTTTTTTTCTTTTTTCAATTTTATAAAAAAAGTGGCACTGTGGTGTAGTATCCTAACCACCCCAGACAGAGAGAAGGTACAGATGATGCTATCCTAACAATGACTTCCAAACTGAGAATCAAGGTAGGATAAAGTAAAGGGACTTTAAAATTGATAATCACTGGCCATTTATCCCAGATATAATTAAGAAAAGATAAGCACCATTAGAGAAACAAGACATCAGCCAGATGGTAGAATAGGAGATCCCAGGCTTCACTAACTCCTACAGAAAGTTGAGCTAGCAACTATTCACAGACAAGAACATCTTCGTGAAAATGCAAACTCTCAGGAATCAGCCTGAGACATGCACACACCACAGAACCAAATAAAACCACAAGAGAGGGTAAGAGAAATGGTCTTACTTCGACTGCATCACCCCCTTACCCTTGCCCAAGTCAGCACAGCATCACAGAGAGACGAATCCCGAGGCCTCACAATTTCTACAGTGGTAAAAGACAACCTGAGGCAGACTTATAACTTCCCTAGCATTCTAAGACTCTTCCCAGAAAACTCATTCCAGTCTCACCTCACAGGAAACACAAGGGTAACAGCACAACTCAATCAACTGGGGTGAAGTAGAAACAAAACAAGGACAAAGAGCTCACAGTGACCAGCATTCAGATCTTGGTGGTAGCTCTATGCATCTGCCAGCAGTGGTGCCCAATCAGAGGTATCAGTCAGAAGTATATCCCACATGTAAAGCCAAGCTAGATGCTCCCAGAAGTGGTAGGAAGTTAGACAGCTAGCTTCCAGGCCCACCCTCAGAAGTCCACCCCAAGCCCACCCAGGGAGGGACATGACCACCACAGCATGAGTCAGCAAAGAGCACAAGCTAATTCTGCCACTCCCAGGAGTTTAAACAATACTCAGCCTAACCTGAAAGCCTACTCCAAGGCCCAACCCAAGAAGAGAGACACCCATATCAGTGCATTTTAGCAAAATGCAGAGGCAATTTCTGCCATATCTGGGACTTTAAACAGTGCTCAGCAAGCATTAAAACCCACTCCAAGGCCCCACACCTAGGCAGGGAGGCAAATCTCAACCATGCATTTCTTCCAAGCACAGCAGCTGGTCCCATCCATGCCAAACAGCAACTCCACCTAACCTCAGGACCCAGCCTGAAATACTGTCTAATATGCAGATCTCAAATAGTGGTGCCACCTGGTCAGAGAATACACCCTGGGGCCTGGCCTAATCAGAAGCAATTACAGTTCCCAGCCAGTAAGTTGCCTGATTGCAAAGCTCAGTTAAAGTCTCACCTGACAGTGGAGCCCAGCCAGCAGCCACACCTGAAATCAGAGTACAGGCAGTGGTCCAACAATCTAGAGAACCCACAAGCAAGCTCTTCCTGCCTGGGATTGTTACCACCTGTCCCATCCACAGTAGCAGGCTAAACTAAATAGTGAAGGCCTATCCCTTCTAAAGAACACCTGTTAAAGCTGTTAATATCTGTCTCATCAAATGTGCAGACACCAACACAAGGACACAGGATAACAAAACTCAGAAAATCATGACACCTCCAAAAAAAAAAAAAAAACTAACAAATTTCCCAAATGGAACCTGAAAAAATGGAGATCTATGAAATGACAAAGAATTCAGAATAATCCTCTTAATGAAATTCCATGAACTACAAGAATATACAGATAAAAAATTAAATGAAATCTGGAAAACAATAGGCAAACAAAACAAGAAATTTGACAAAGTAATAAAAATAATAAAAAAAACAAATACTAGAGATGAAGAATACAATGACTGCACTGAAAAATGCAACACAAAGCCTTAACAGCAGGCTCAACCAAGAAGAATCAGTGAGCTCAAAGACAGAATAAGTGAAATTATCCAATCAGAGGAGCAAAAAGAAAAAATGGAAAAAAATGAAGAAAGCCTACAAGAATTATGGAAGAGCATCAATAAAGCTAAATTTGGATAATAGGAGCTCTAGTAGGTAAAGAGAGATAAAACGAGCAAGAAAGCATATTTAAAGAAATAATAGCTAAAAACTTGCCAAATCTGGGGAAATATGCAAATAATTCAGTACAGGAAGCACAGATATCTCCAATCAATTCGACCCAAAGAGGAGTATGCAAAACACATAATAATCAAATTTTCAAAAATCAAAGGCTGGGCTGGCCAGTTAACCTGTTGGTGAGGGTATGGTGTTATAACACCAGTCAAGGGTTCAGATCCCCATACTGGCCAGCCACAAAACAATAAAAAATAAAAAGTCACAGCAAATAAAAAATTCTGAAAGCAGCAAGAGATAAGAAGCATATCACACACAAGGGAGTCACAGTACCATTATCAGCAGATTTCTCAGCAGAAACCCTGAAGGCCAAGGAAGACTGGGATGATATATTCGAAGTGCTTAAGGAAAAGACTGCCAACCAAGTTTCCTTTATTTGGCAAAGTTGTCATTCAGAAATAAGGTAGAAATAAAAACTATCCCATACATATAAAAGCTAAGGGAGTTCACCACCACAAGGCCTGCCTTACAGGAATTATTACAACAAGTTCTTTAAGATGTATTAAAAAAACTACTAGTAATATAAGAAAATACAAAACTCAATAGTATTTTTTTAAAAACTCCATGGTAATAATTGAGTCATATTCAGAATATTCTGGATTGA
Organism: Cynocephalus volans; assembly: GCF_027409185.1. NCBI lineage: Eukaryota > Metazoa > Chordata > Mammalia > Dermoptera > Cynocephalidae > Cynocephalus > Cynocephalus volans. The sequence goes on along the minus strand of NC_084460.1, from coordinate 123,905,590 downwards.
ATGGTGCTGTGAAGCAATCCTTTCTCTAGTGTAATAGTTAAGAGACAAATCTATTAAAATTAGGGCTAAAATTAATTGTCAGCAGACACAAATTACAAAATAAAAATTTTGACATAAAAAATGTAAAATAGGGGTGAGAGTAAATAAGTTTATGCATTCAAAGTTATCAACTTGAAATATCATATTATAAGATGTTTTAAATAAGCCTTATGATAACCATAAGGTTAAAATCTATAGTAGATCTACAAAACTTAAATAGAAAAGGTTTAAAGCATACCACTATGGAAAATCACCAAACCCCAAAGGAAGACAGCAACAAAAAAAAAAAGAAACAAAGTATTTATATGCAAAAGAGCGATAAAACAAATTACAAAATGGTAATAGTAAGTTCTAACCTACCAATAATTACTTTGAGTGTAAATGTATTAAATTCTCCAATAAAAAAGAATACAGTGGCTGAATGGATAAGAAAACAAGCCCCAACTATATACTGCCTATAAGACACTCACCACACCATTAAAGACAAACAGTCTGAAAGTGACAAGATGGAAAAGGTTATTCCATATAAATGGACACCAAGAGGGGAGGGGTAGCTATACTCATTTCACACAAAAACAGATGTTAAGTCAAAAATTGTAAAAAGAGACAAAAAGAGCATTATCATGATTAAGGGTCAATTCATCAAGAGGATATAACAATTGCAAATGTAGATGCCTCCAACATTGGAACACCTAAATATACAAAGGAAATATTAAAGGATCTAAAGGGAGAGCTAGAGTGCAAAATGACAATAGTACGGGACTACATTACCCCACTTTCAACAATGGACAGATCATCCAGATAGAAAACTAATTAGGAAATATTGAATTTGAATTATGCTTTAGAACAAATGGGCATAATAGATATATGCAAAACATTCCATCAAAAAGCAACAGAACAAACATTCTTCTCAAGTACACACAAAACATTCTCCAGGACAGATCATATATGAGGCCACAAAACAAGTCTGAACAAATTTAAGAGGACTTAACAACTTTGTTTTCTGACCATAGTGGTATAAAACTAGAATCAATAACATAAGAAATCTTGAAAATCCACAAATATATAGAAATCAGACATATTCCTGAACAACCAATGAATCAAAAAAGAAAACAAAAGGAGAATCAAAATACATCTTGAAACAAACAATAATGGAAACACAACATATCAAAATATATGGAATTCAGCAAAAGCAATTCTGAGAGGGAAAATTATAGCAATAAAATGCTTACATCAAAAAGAAAGATCTCAAATAGCCTAACATTACATTTCAAGGAACTAGAAAAAGAAGAACAAGCTAAATTCAAGGTTAGCAGAAGAGTAACAACGATGAGAGCAAACATAAACAAAATAGAAACTAGAAAAACAGGGTCCAAATCCCTGTACCAGTCAGCTACCCACCCCCCAAAAAACCCCAAAATAACAGACTCTAGAAAAACTAAAAAAAATCAGTGAAATCAAGAGATGGTTTCTAAAAAGATAAAGAAAACAGACAAACCATTAGCTAAAGTAAGTGAGAAAGAGAAGACTCAAATAAAATCAGAAGTAAAAGAGGAGAAATTACAACTGATACCACAGAAACATAATTAAAAACAAACAGATTGAATAACCTGGAAGAAATGGATAAATTCCTAGTAACATGTAACCTACAATGACTCAATCATGAAGAAACAGAAAATGGGAACAGACCAGAATGAGTAGAGACTGAATCATGGGCAGCAGCTGTGGGCAACCCCACCACACAACAGAAGGCAAGAGCTCACTGAAAACACCACTTCCAAGTAGGTGATCCACCACAGCACTGCCACAGCAAAGGTGACTCACTGCCCATTAGCAGCCACAGCCACTGTGCAGGCAAGACACACAATGAGTCACCAGCAGAGACCAGAAAAGAGGAAGTCTCTATCCTCAAAGCCCACTCCAGAGTAATAGAAGCAACTGCTCTACCAGTCAACCAGACATCAACGTAGAGATACCAGAAATACAAAGAAAATGAGAAAATATGACACCACCAAGGGAATAGAGTGATTCTTAAGTATCAGATCCTACAGACCCTTGAAATGACTGAAAAGGAATTCCAAGCAACAATCTTAAGGAAACTCAATGAGATATGAGAACACTTGGTTAGACAACATAATCAAATGAGAAAAAAAAAAAAAAAAGGCTATAAAAGAGGAAATTTACAAAGAGATTAATACCTTAAAAAGAATGTAGCAGAACTCATGGAACTGAAAGATTCATTCAATGAAATAAACACAACCAAGGGCTTAAGCAGCAGGCTACAGCAAAAGAAGAAAGAATTTCTCTTCTCAAAGATGGTCTGTTTGGAATAACTCACACAAACAAACAAAAAAAATGTAATAAAATGAAAATATAAGACAGCAAACAGACAACATTAAATCATGCGTGTTCCAGAAGGGGAGGAGAAATGAAAATGCATCGAAAACCTATTCAACAAAATAATAACAGAAAACTTTTCAGGTATAGGGAAAGACATGAACCTCCAGATCCAGGAGGCTCAAAGATCCCCAGATTCAATACTAAAAGATCCTCTCCAAGACACATTATATTCATACTGGTACTCAAAGACAGAGAGACTCCTAAAAGAATCAGGAGAAAAGCATCAAGTCACCTATAAGGAAGCCATCATCAGACTAACAAGGGACTTCTCAACAGAATTTCTACAGGCCAGAAGAAAATGGAATGATATATTCAAAATGCTAAAAGAAAAAAACTGCCAGCCAAGAACACTATATCTAGCAAGGCTACCTTTCAGAAATGAGGGGAAATAGTGTATTTTCCAGACAAACAAAAACGACAGGAGTTCAGTACACAAGCAGTTGTGCAAGAAGTCCTCAAAGGAGTACTACATCTGGAATCTGAAAAACAACAATCACTACCATGAATACACAGGAAAGAACAAAACCCACTGGTAGAACAAAAATGCAAACAAGAAAGAGAAAGAAACGAAGTCATATCACGTCAAAAAACCAAAAAACATCAAAGACAAACAATAAAAGGAGAAGAAAGAAATAAAAGATATTTAAAACATCCAAACAAAAACTGATAAAATGCCAGGAATAAGACAGTACCTTTCAGTAACAACCCTAAATGTAAATGGATTGAACTCCCCACTCAAAAGACACAGACTGACTGAGTGGATTAAAAAGCTAGACCCAACTATATGCAGTCTTCCAGAGATTCACCTCACTTGTAAAGACATATACAGACTAACAATGAAGGGATGGAAAAAGATATACCACGTGAATGGAAACTAAAACAAGCAGGAGTACCTATTCTTATATTGGATCAAATAGACTTTAAAACAAAAATCATAAACAGTGACAAAGAAGGCCACTATATAATGATAACGGGATCCATCAGGCAAGAAGACATAACAATCATAGATATATATGCACCCAACACCAGAGCACCCAGATATATAAAGCAAACACTATTAGGCCTACAGAAAGAGGTAAACCCCAACATGATAATAGGAGGGGAACTGAACAACCCTATCTCAGCACTGGACAGATCATCTAGGCAATGAATTAACAGAGAAACTCATGATTTCAACTATACTTTAGATTAATTATACTTGGCAGATATCTAAAGAACACTTTATCCAACAATACAGAATATACATTCTTTTCATCACCACATGGAACATTCTCTAATATAGACTACTTGATACATCACAAACCAAGTCTCAACAAATTTTAAAAAACTGAAATCATTTCAAGTATCTTTTCAAACCACAATGAATTAAAACTGGAAATCAATGACAAGTGAAACACTGAAAAGTTTACAAATATATGGAAATTAAAGAACATGCTCCTGAACAACCTGTGGGTCCAAGAAGAAATTAAACAAGATAAGAAAAAATTTCTTGAAACTAACAAAAATAAAGGTACATCATACTAAAACCTGTGGGATACTGCAAAAGCAGTACTAAAAGGGAAGTTTATTGCAATAAACACTTACGTGAAAAGAATGGAAAGATTAAAAACAAAATTAAACTAAAACTACACCTCAAAGAACTCTAAAACAAGAATAATCCACTCGCAAAAATAGTAGACGGAAAGAAATAATTAAAATCAGAGCAGAACTAAGTAAAATAGAGACCCAAAAAATGATACAAAAGATTGATGAAACAAAAAGTTGGGTTTTTGAGAAGATAAACACAATAGACAAGCATTTAGCTAGGCTAAAAAAAGAGAGACAACCCAAATAACAAAAATCAAAATGAAAAAGGAGACATTACAACCAATACTGCAGAAATACAAAGAATCATTAGAGACTACTATAAATACCTATATGCCAACAAATTTGAAAACGTGGAGGAAATGGATAAATTTTTGGACACATGCAAACTACCACAATTGAACCAAGAAGAAATAAAAAACCTGAACAAACTAATAACAAGCAATGAGATTGATGCAGTAATCAACAGTCTCCCAACAAAGAAAAGGCCAGGACTGGATGGCTTTCCTGCTGAATTCTACCAAATCTTTAAGGAGGAATTAATATCAATTCTCTTCAAACTTCAAAAAAATTGAAAGAAAGGCCATTCTCCCAAATTCATTCTATGAGGCTAACATCACCTTGATATCGAAACAAGACAGACACAATAAAAAAAGAACACAGGCCAATATCCTTGAACATAGATGCAAAAATCCTCAACAAAATATTAGCAATCACAATACAGCAACACATCAAAAAAAATTATACACCAATATAATCAAGTAGGATTGATCCCAGGGATGGGGGGATGTTTCAACATACGCAAGTCAATAAATGTGATACACCACATCAACAAAATCAAGGATGAAAACCATATGATTATCTGAATAGAGGCAGAAAAAGCATTTGACAAAATTCAACATCCCTTCATGATAAAGACTCTCCACCAATTAGGTATAGAAGGATATTATCTCAACACAATAAAAACCACATACAACAAACCCACTGCCAATATCAACCTGAACAAGTAAAAGCAAGACAAAGATGTCCACTCCCACCATTCCTATTTAACATAGTACTGGAAGTACTAGCCAGAGCAATCAAGCAAGGGAAAGAATAAATGGCACCCAAATTAGAAAAGACAAAATCAAACTGTCTCTTTACAAATGACATGATCCCACATACAGAAAAACCTGAAGACTCTGCCAAAAAGCTCTTCAAGGCAATAAACAATTTTAGTAAAGTTTCAGGATACACACAAAACTCAGTAGCATTTTTATACTTCAATAATGAACTAGCAGAAAAAGAAAGCAAGAAAGCAAGCCCATTTAAAATAGTCACCAAAAAAATAAAATACCTAGGAATCGATTTAACTAAGGGAGTTAAAGATCTCTACAACAAGAACTGCAAATCACTGCTGAAAGAAATTAAAGAGGACACAAAAAAGACACTTGTTTACAGTATGACAGCTGAACCAAGAAGGCAGAGCATTGCCCTGTCCCCCTGAGCAGGGAAAGTGTGCTTGGAAAGACTCAAATTTTTTGCTGCTCTGCAAATGTCCAAAGAAGCCCCAGAGGTGCTGATTTTGAGATCCTGAATAAATTCTAGTAAGTGGGCAATTCACAAATATGGGATCCATGAATAATGAGGATTGACTGTATTTGGGGAGTTCACATGACAAGTTGGGTTGTTCTAAAAGTCACTTGCTCAGTATACTACCCAGCTTTTCATACCCAATATCCCAACTATTTTCCCATTAACACTTTCCCTTTTCTCCTGGATTTCATAATTTCTCTTCAGTAGCCAAACAACTGTATCCCTGTTTTGTTTTGGTAAATCTAGTGTAATATTGGAGTCAATTATGTCCTACAGAAGAAAGATAAAGTGACAGGGAATGTTCTTCCTAAGGTTCTTTAATTATGGAAAGGCTCATAACAGTTTAGTCACATACAGAATGATATAACAGATTAGAAATAATGTTTGCTGCCATCTTGACAATTAATTCAAACAAGCCTCTTCCTCACTGCTTAAGACAAAACTTTTGTTTGGATTGCTGGTAATATTATCACTACTTGCTGCTACAAAGTAATAAAATGAAAAGGTGTTTTCAGCACCAACACCAATTTAAAGAGAAAAAAGATGGTATATGAAGTTCCTATTTCCAAAGTGTGAGAGTGCTTCCCAACTCTCAGCACTGCTGTTTGATCTCTGAGATCAGTCACCTAAAAAGAATTAATATTCATGAAAATTAATTAGCACTAAAGAGTAGTCTATACTAGGAAATTAAAAATCATCTTCTAGCTAATATAATAAGTTGTCTTGGTTTACATAACACTGAATCATTTCATTGTAGGTAATACAAAAGAAAATCCTAATTCTATATTAGTACAAAATCAATAGTTAACGACATAAAAATTATAACTTATACTCACTATAAATATTAAGTGAATTCAAAAGGATGACATTAGTACATTGAATAATAAAGAAATACAGCATGATGAGAAACAGGTTGCCAAACACTAGTCAAGCTTCAAGTAGACACTGTCCTTCAGCAATGCTATTGCAATTAAATTCAACTCACTTACCTACTGTGTCTACTCCTTTCCTGCCAGCACGACCAACCATCTGCTTGTAAGTAAGGATATCTAGAGGTCGACCACTGAAAATAGGAGTCCGAATAATCACACGACGTGCAGGTAAATTCACCCCAGAAGAAAGGGTAGAAGTTGCTGCCAAAACCCGAATGAGACCTTGGCGGAAGGCTCCTTCAATGATATCCCTCTCCTCAAAAGTAAGACCTAAAAAAAAAAGGAGGTTCCAATAACATATATTTATTAACATAAACTGAAAATATTATACTCAATCACTTACAAATGGATCTGAGAATCTGCCACAAGCCTCTAAAGATTTTTTTAAGCTGTCCTTATAACTGTAAACATGAAAGTCATTACAGTCTATCTACTTAAAATAATAATCTATCGTACCTAGTATACTTCTTTTTTTTTTTTTTCTGTTTATCTTTGTTTTTTTTTTTTTTAAATTTTATTTTGTCGATATACATTGTAGCTGATTAATGCTCCCCATCACCAAAACCTCCCTCCCTTCTCCCTCCCCCCCTCCCCCCCAACAATGTCCTTTCTGTTTGCTTGTTGTATCAACTTCAAATAATTGTGGTTGTTATATCTTCTTCCCTCCCCCCCCCCGATTTGTGTGTGTGTGTGTGTGTGTGTGTGTGAATTTATATATTAATGTTTAGCTCCCTCCAATAAGTGAGAACATGTGGTATTTCTCTTTCTGTGCCTGACTTGTTTCACTTAATATAATTCTCTCAAGGTCCATCCATGTTGTTGCAAATGGCAGTATTTCATTCGTTTTTATAGCTGAGTAGTATTCCATTGTGTAGATGTACCACCGTACCTAGTATACTTCTATCTCATCTTCTACACCAGAGTTCAGCAAACTTTTCCTGTAAATATTTTAGGTTTTGTGGGAACAGATGGTCTCTGTTGCAACTATTTAACCCTACTACTGTGACATGAGAGCAGCAGCAGAACACATGTGCATGACTATGTTTCAATAAAACTTTACTTATAAAAACAGATTTTAGGCTAGATTTGACCAGCGGACTGTAGTTTGCCGATCTCTGCTCTAGATAATGAATTCCTTGAGGGTAGGGACATGCCTTATTCATGCTGTATTCTTAGGGCCTATCCATCACAGTAGTCAGGCATATTTTTGACATAAATACATGTGTGATTAATAAATACATGACTAAATGAAAAACAACATATAGAATATATACTTATCTGGCTTATTTTTAATTTTATTTAAAAATTAAAAGGATTGAGGCTCTAGTTGGTAAGGTAAACGGTGGGTCCACACGTGTGTTCATTTTTTTTAGCATGCATTGTAAGTTATATACAATGTAAATATTCTTTTGGTAGCTGGCCGGGACTCAAATCCTTGTTCTTAGTGTGATAACACCACGCTCTTACCAACTGAGTTAATCTGACAGCCTAAATTTTTAGCATACTATAAATATGAGGGTACTTCAAAAAATTTGTGGAAAAATAAAATTAAAAGATAACACAAATCTTTCCATAAACTTTTAAGTACCCATAAATATAAAAAAAATAAAATAAATATATCAAAAGGATTAAAGTCCTAATCTTAGGAACTATATATCCTTCAACATATCTTTTGCCCATATGATCGTGGACAGACCACTTCCTGAAAAAAAGTCTTTAATTCAGTGCCTATCATAATCTTTGTGATTTTGATAACCTCTACATTTGATATTTAGAGATTTCTAGCCCTCTCCAAATGCAATATCACAATTTCTAAAATTAATCTGATTTTTATATACTTGTGAAAATATCTCAATACCCTTTAAGATAAAAGAAGACACTCAGAGTGATAAAATTAGGGTGGCAAGCACCTCTGTAACCTAAATTTTAAAGAAACCAAGTACAGAAAGGTAATAATTTTAGAACTCACTTCCCCTATAATCCAAAAAAGCCTCTTCCTAGTATTTATATACTATACACTTCAGTAAATTTATTTTAAACACACTTGTTTTATTCTTATTTAATCCTAATCACACAACTTCTTAAACTGAAGTCTATGAGTATTAAATGTGGTTAACAAGAAATAAATGCACACAGATATAAAAGTGAAGAAATTATGAGAATTTTTGGAGAGGGCTTCTTAATAACAGATTATAAATATGGAATACCTGCATGATGAAATGCTACTCCCCATGGTACAGTTTTTTGTAACACAGAGTCCAATCCTGAAGGCAAATATTTTAACTGATCCATCACTTCCAGGAGGCCCTTTTGTTCCAGCATCACGGGTAGAAATTCAAATGGTTTCACCAATCCTGTCACAAAAGAAATTTATCAACACCATTCACTTCTGGCTGGGCCTCTTTAAGTGCTATCTGCCTAAGTCATGGTAGAACTAAATACCCAGCCAATGTTTCAGAAACTACTGTATACTATAATTACCTGGAGATTGTTTAAAAATACCGATGCCCAGCACTCACCTCTAGACAATGCAATGTAACAAGTATGGAGTGTGAACTGGACATGAAGAATTTTTACATTGGGCCGGCCCGTGGCTCACTCGGGAGAGTGCGGTGCTAATAACACCAAGGCCCCGGGTTCGGATCCCATATACGGATGGCCGGTTCGCTCACTGGGTGAGCGTGGTGCTGACCACACCAAGTCAAGGGTTAAGATCCCCTTACCGGTCATCTTTTAAAAAAAAAAAAAAAAAAAAAATTTTTACATCTTCCCAGGCGGTTATAATGTGCACCAAAGCTTAGGAAACACACACATTTGCTAAAAACTCATCTAACCATACATTTAAAATGGGTACATCTTCTTACATATAAATTATAACTCAATAAAGCTGATTTAAAAATATATATGTGTGTGTATATATACATGGGTGTGTGTATATATGTATATGCACACACACATATGTGTATATGCATGTATGATTATTTTTAGAGTAACACATTCCTTTGGAAATATAAAGAAAGATACAGTCACTTTCCCTAGAAAAATGTGCACATGTGAAATTTTGCATACAATTTAGGGGCTCCAAAGATCAATCTCTCAAAGCTCTTGGATCCCAGATGAAGAAACTTAGTATATACCTATATAAACCCAGTTTTCTAAAAATCTGAAGATGATTAGCTAGAGTGTGTGTACACCTTGTCTACAATGAGGATAGGAGAGGATGACAACCACAAAAGCATAGTTTTATAAAGAGAGTGCCTAGCGGGCAGGCAGTGGCAATGATGAATGAGATCCACGTTTTGCAAATATAATCACTAACATTACTTTCAAGCAAACGTACTAAGTATGGAGGCTTTCATTTCCATCCATAACTCACCTTCAGCTTGATGGTATACATTATAAAACTCTCGGGCAATGATATCTGCCAGCTTCTCACACCATTTCTTTGATGGGCAAAAAAGTAATACTGAATGGTTATCAAGAATGGTCTCATAACATAAACTAACAATATGGTCCTCATCTCCCTAAAAAAAAAAAAGAGAGAGAGAGAAATAGCCATTCTAGTGGTACTTTCAGAACATTTTCACATCAGTTTAAAAATTACTCATTTTGCTTCATCTGGAAGGTTTTTCTACTCGAAGACATAATAAAAATGAGTTACAAAGTCAGTAACAAAATAAAGAAAAAACAAAACAAGAAGAAAAAATAAATCTCCTTATGATGCAAGGAAAGAAGGAAATATTTTCTATTTGTTCAACTAACATTTATTATGCTCCAACCGCCACTAATGGGAATATAATGGTGAGCAAAAAACTCAACGTTCTAATATTCAAGGAGTTTACAGTCTCATTGAAAGAACTAAACAAATAAATGCAAAATACAACCATATGAGGTACTATAAAAGAGAGTTTTATAGTATTTTGAGGCCTCATATTTGACAGAAATTTGACAGAAAGTTCTAAAAGAAAGGTTGGGGCCGGCCTGTGGCTCACTTGGGAGAGTGCAGTGCTGATAACACCAAGGCCACGGGTTCGGATCCCTATGTAGGGATGGCCCGTGGCTCGCTTGGGAGAGCATGGTGCTGACACCACCAAGTCAAGGGTTAAGATCCCCTTACTGGTCATCTTTTAAAATATATATATATATATAAATAAAATAAAGGTTGCTCTGAGAAAATGATTAAGCTGAGATGTGAAGGAGGGGAGGCATTATTTCAATGAAAGGCAACACCTTTCATGCAAAACAAAGAGCATGTGTAAATGCCCTGTGGTGGCTCCACAGTTCTCCAGACTGGAAGAATGTCAATGCGTGTAACTGGGTTAATTCATCCATCCACCCTTTCACTCATTAAACAAATATTTACTATGTGCCAGATATTTTTCTAGGCACTGAAGATGGTACAGAGAAGAAAGCAGCGAAAAAAGCTCTGCCCTCATAGTATCTCTACTCCAGTAGGAAGAGATAGATAATAAAAACAAGATAAGTAAAACAAGCTCAATTTTTTTTTTTTTTTTTAAAAGATGACCGGTAAGGGGATCTTAACCCTTGACTTGGTGTTGTCAGCACCACGCTCAGCCAGTGAGCGAACCGGCCATCCGTATATGGGATCCGAACCCGGGGCCTTGGTGTTATCAGCACCGCACTCTCCCGAGTGAGCCACGGGCCGGCCCAAACAAGCTCAATTTTTAAATGTACCAATGAGAAAAATAAAACAGGGAAAAGAAACAGGGACCATAGATGGGAGTACTCTGTAATTTAGATAAGGTGGCTGGGGAAGGTCTAAGAAAGTAACATTTCAGTAAAAGTCCAAAAGAGAAAGAGTAAACCACACTGATGCATAACAGGAAAGCATTCCACAGAGAACTGAGGTGGGAGATTCTTGGCACATTAACGAACAGCAAAAAACCAGTGTGAAGGAAGTAAGAGGTAATGTTGTAGGTGAGGTCAGAGCATTAAGGGATGGGGGCAGACCCCTAACCTTGTAGGCTACTATGAAGACATTGGCTTTTATTCTAAATGAAACAGAGTCATTGCAAGTTTTAAGCAAATGTGTCACATGATCTGATGTTTGTTGCAAACAGATCACTACCTCCTAATTTAAGCATAGACTGACAGAGATAAAGTTAGAAGCAGAGAGGACAATTAAGAGGCTATTTCAATAATCCAGAGAAGAAAAAAAAGTGGTTCTAATAGGATAGAGGCATAGACATGGTAACAGAAGAAAGAGATTAACAGGAGAGTAAATGAATGTGTTAACATATACATTTATTGAGGTAACCAAGGTATAGCCAGGTGAAATTTGGGGTACAGAACAAAGCCCCTGAGTAAGATTCCATACTAAGCACGCAGAGGCTACAAATGCATAGCTATGAAGATACTGAGACAAATAAATGTAGTACTATTCCCAACCGTAAAATGACCCTTAGCTGTTTTAGTACTCAGAGCGACAGCTCTGCATAAAAAATAAGAGATGCCTCACTCCACAGATATACGAGTCTGTTCTTTAACCTCAGGAATCTGGCTTAGAAAATAAACTACTATCAACCAAAACTAAAGTGCATTGGGGCATGTATGGAAGGGTACTTACATGCTAGACAATTTTTTTAAATCATATTTCATTCTTACAATAACACTAAAGTATTCTATCTTATTTTACAGATGAAGATACTAGGTTCAGAGAGGTTTTGTGATTCAACTTATATCACCAGCCATACCAAATATCCCTATCAGAGGTAGGTCTGTCCGACGCCAAGAATGATGTTCTTTCCACTCTACTACATACCTACCATTTAACAAAAGGTTAATTTTCCACATTAGTGTATTTAGTGTTTCTGTTGCTTATAACAAAATACACAGAACTGGGTATTTTATAAAGAAAAGAAAATGTATCATTTACAGTTTTGGAGGCTGGGAAGTGCACAGTGCAGGGAACACATCTGGTGAGGATCCTGGTGGTGGTGACAGTGACACAGAGGTCTTACATGGCAGTAAATGGTGGAGCAGAGAGAGTAACCTCTCATGTGCTCTTCTTTTAAAGGCCTCAGAACCACTCCCCTGACCACCATTATTAATCTATTCACCCCAGCACGGTCCTACAATCTAATCACCTCTTCAAGGCCCCTCCTTTCAATTACCAAAATAGGATTTCCTACCCACTCAACAGTCACAGTGGGGGCCAAGTTTCTAATACATAAAACTTGGGGGACCCAATTCAAGCTTCCATGAGCTGGGGAGGACAGTCAATCCACAGCATTAGTATTTAGTGTAAACTAAATTATGAGAAAATCTTTTCTACTTAAAAAGAAAAATCCACAAAATTAGATTTTCTAAATGTTCATACAGTATTACATATCAGGGAATGATGACCTTTTAAAGGAACAACTGCATTTCCTCTCTCACCCTCCAATTCTTTAAGATGACACCAATCAGCTTAATAGTAATTTTGATGGATATATAATACATATTCAACTATTTTGCAACCCCTAACCATATAATTCAAAAATTGTTAACAACTTGCTAGAAAATGCAATTAAGCACAAAGATACTGGTAGTAGTGATGTAAAAGTATTGATTTACTTTCACTTGTAGCATGGGTTGGAATTCCCTCATAAGCTTCATTGAAGAATCATATATGGAATTTCCAATTTTTATTGACTCCAAGAGTGGTACAGGACGAAAGTCAGTATAGTAGAGTTCAGCATTCAACCAGGAAGCCACAAGTTCCAAATTAGGAAGAGTAGCACTCATGCCAACAATCTGCACAGCATTAGACAGAGGACTGACTAAATCTGCCTGGCTGTAAAAGGCAAATGAAAATGTTAAAAGATACATAGTAAATTAACAAGTAGTGCTGCTAACAATATTCTCAGTCATGTCCTTTGGTACACACATGCATACATTTCTTTAGGGTATATACCTAGGAATAAAATTACTGGATCATAGATTACTGTGTCACAGATTATCTCCAATTTTAATACATAATGCCAAAACACTTCCCAAAGAGACTGTACCAAAAGTAACATCCCCACAATCCGTGTGTGTTCCATTGTTTCACTATCTTGTCACCACTTGGTATCTTTTTAATGTTAATCATTATACAGTGTACAGTAATCTCTTTGAAGAGGTAATTCACATCTCCTTGATTACTAATGAGATTGAGCAACATTCACGTTTTCAGACCATTTGGAAATCCTCTTGCAAATGCCTGTTCAAGTCCCTTGCTCACTGATATATTTGGTTATCTGTGTTTTTCTTGTTGATTTTCTATAATTTTTGTGATGTTCTGGATAATGACTTTCCTCTTTCATTCATTTTTGCTCTTGTTTTTTTTCTTTCCTTCTACTTTCTATGGTATTACTTTACTATTCTAAGTTCTTGAGATGGATAATCACTGATTTTCAGTCTCTCTTCTTTAATAACACATACATTTTATGCTATCAACTTCTCTTCAAAAAAACTTGAGCTGCATTTCACAAGCACTGGTAGGAGATATTTTTATTATACTTTCAGTTCAAACTACTTTCTAATTTCTTTTGTGATTACTTTTTTGACCCAAAAAACAGGTTAAAAAGGTATTTCTTAATTTCCAAACATGAGCATTTTTCTAATTGTGCTGTTCTTATATTGTAGTTATTTCTAGCTTAATTCCACTGTTGTCAGAGAATTACTTTAAGTGATTTCAGTCTTTAAAAATTGTTAAGACCTGCATATGGTAAGTTTTTTTTATAAATGTTCCATGTGTAATTGAAAAACACATGTATTCTGCTGTTATTTGGTAACTGTTCTTCATACATCCATTAGGTCAAATTTGCTGACTAAGATATGATTAGCCATATCTTCTATATCCCTACTGATTTGGGATATTGATGGTTATCTGCATGTTCTATCACATACTGAGAAAAATGTGTTAAAGTCTCCCTAAACTGGATAGAACCCATGGAGTACCCAACACAATGCATGAAAACAGATCAACACCAAGACACATTAGTATGACATTTCACAACACTGAGGAAAAAGAGGCAGTCTTACAAACTCCTAGAGAGAATTTTAAAAAATCAATACAAAGGATGAAGGATCAGCATGGCATTGCATTTCTCAACGGTAAGGAGAAAATGAAGTAATGCTTTGACAGCTTTGAAAAAAAAGTATTTCCAATCTTGATTTTCACACCTGGACAATCTATGAAATAACTGTAAGGCATTTTCAGACATACAAGTTCTTCAAAAATTTATATCCATATTAGTGTGTACACTGAAATAAAGTGAAGCTTCCTGGGAGATAGTCCCAACAAAATGAGAAAGTAAATCAAGAGAAAGACATATAATCCAAAAAAAGGGACTCTGACTCAAGTAAAGGGCAATAGAAAATGACAAAGGGAGATCCCAAGATGACTTCTGTGCAACACACATACAGATTAACCACCTATCCAAATTGGAATAACTCAGAAGGCTTTAGGAGAAACTTCCTCAAGAAGATGACTTTGAGCTCATCAGTTAGCTCAGTTGGTTAGAGCATGGAGCTAATAACACCGAGGTCCAGGGTTAAATCAGGGTTCAATCCAGGGTTCGACCCCAACAACAACAACAAAAGACTGGTAGAATAGCAAATGTGTTGGAATATATTGGGTGGAGATTTACACAACTGGGGTAAGGCTAGGGATAAATTAGCAATAAGTACCTACAAAACTAACTCATCAAACAAAAAAGACACTAATTTCAGAGAAGACAAAAAGTTAATTAGAAAAGTAAAAGTAATCAGAGTATACTACAGCTCAGTTGGCAATGTCATTTATATAGTCATAAATAGTGTAGCACTGAATAATGATCTAAGCAAAATTAGAACTATATTTGGAGAATAGGAAGATGATAAGAGGATAAGGAGAGACAGTAGAGGATGGGGGGGGATATTGGGTAGTGGTGAGTAAAGAATATAAGAGAACTAGAACATCTTCCATAGTAAGAAATCAATATGTAATGAATAAAACTAAAAACACAAGTAGCTGCATTTAGAAATACTAGTACAAATACACACAAAAACAAATGCAAGAAGAGTTTAAGGTAGGTGCCTCTGAGAAGAGGGGGCTAAAGAAACGCCATTTTTCAAAATTAGCCTTGACTCCTTGAATTACATGTGCATATAACTGACAAATACAAAACCAAGATTTTTTTAAACCTATCATAAAAGTTTATATACTGAAATAAAATAGTGAACACTCAGAAATTTAAGAATGTTTACAAAGTAGGGCTGTCTGGATAGTTTAGTTGGTTAGAGTATGGTGTTACAATGCCAAGGTCAAGGGTTTGGAACCCCATATTGATCAGCTGTCCCCCAAAAAAGGATGCTTACAAAGTAATTTAAGATCAATTTTAGTCTGAAGTACTTACTTCGGAACAAAAATGAACTACTGTATATGAGTTTATTCTAAATTTTAAAAAAGTACTACACTCCTTTAATTTATTTAACTAATATGTACTTTTGCAGACATTTTTTCAAAATTGTTTAGAATCTCAAGAACTCAGTTATTTCAAGTACTCACCAAGATGCTAATTTCTGAGTAATATAGCAAATCTTGGTCAGCAAAAGTTCCAGCAGATACCCTCGGTGAGAGTCTCCCAGCATATGTAATTCATCTACAACCACCATTCCTAGAAAAGATTTTCCAGATAATAGGTTTTACAGAATTTTACAATTACAAGATGTTAAAAGATTAAATATCTTATACAGTAAGTACCTATCATTACAATATACTGTAAGTGATGCAAATTTCAAATCACAAAACAAAAACCAGATTCCACATAATGGGCAATTCTTTCCCAAGATGTTTCAAGTATCATAAGTGGTCCTACTCTGATGTATTCTAGATCAAAAAAAAATGATTAGCTTACTCAGGGCCAACCAAACCCAGGGAAAACTGCCTCTCATTACTCGGACACTTCTAAATTGGCAACCTTGTAGAAATAATTGTACAATATCATATCAAGACATCTACTTTAATTATTCAGTTTATAGACTCTTTTGTGGGAAAACAACCATACTCATACTCTTAAGAGAGCTGCTTAGAAAAACAGATCAAGGGCCGGCCTGTGGCTCACTCAGGAGAGTGTGGTTCTGATAACACCGAGGCCACAGGTTCGGATCCTGTATAGGGATGGCCGGTTCACTCACTGGGTGAGCATGGTGCTGACAACACCAAGACAAGGGTTAAGATCCTCTTACAGGTCATCTTTTAAAGAAAAAGAAAAAGAAAAAACAGATCAAGAAGAAAGAGATAATGTTAAGGGAGGTTTTGGTTTAATTTTGGTAGGTTGGTGAGTCATCCTACTGCAAAACATAAATACAACCATGATGCCCTTCTCCACTACTTGGAGAACTGAACTAGTCTATGTACTTAGAATAATGCTCAAGAATTACTGAAAATTTAGTATCTTCTTTAGTTGAACAGTTCTTTTTTTGTGTGTGTGACCGGTAAGGGGATTGTAACCCTTGGCTTGGTGTCGTCCGCACCGCGCTCAGCCAGTGAGTGCACTGGCCATCTCTACACAGGATCCGAACCCGTGGCCTCGGTGCTCCCAGCGCCACACTCACCCGAGTGAGCCACGGGGTCGGCCCTTAGTTGAACATTTCATAAGATCATAGTGTCCACATGCACTGGTGTCCCCCCACAAATCCTCCCCATTAAAATCAAGACCTTTCAGATGACTTCCTAATGACACATGATGGTTCTTTTCCTTATCAGTAAGCTATCTCCAAATGCTTATTAGCTATGTCAGCATTCATTCATTCATATAAAAAATATTTATTCTACCTACAGAGTGCCAGGCACTGTGCTAGGTACACTGGATATAACACTTAAAAAGATTCTATTGCAAACCTCAAGATATTTAAAGTCCAATGGGATCACAATTATGACAATTCTGATACAAATTGACAAATGTGATTTCTCTTCAAGGTTTATTGAGCCCATGTCTTACTAATCTTTGATTCCCACCTCCACCCCTACCCTACCACTACTGTACCATGATATTTTTAAGTTCACCAGGGTCTCAATGAGTAGCTACCTGATGTTCTTCTGCTTCTGCTGCTGCCACCTACCTCTACATAGTAGCCTTTCCCTAGCAGTAAAAAATGCATTCAAGTAGAAAATCTCTCTAGAGTCTCAAGTTCAAATACAGTGTAAGTTTCTGTAGCTCCCTACCTTCTCCCTGCTAAATGACAGCTTCCCCTCGCTACATGACAGCTTCTGGGTCCAAGCCTAATTTAGCATCACAGCACCAGAATATGATAATGAATGCACATATACACTTATTGCAGAGATGGCAGATTCAGCCCCAGTTATGCTTCCTTCTGTTCTTGATAAAGTTAGGCAGGAAAGGAGCAATGAGAAATAACTGAGGGCTCAAGGATATCCTCTATGTTTTGTAAAGTACAAAAATGCATGGTAGTGAAGTCAATAACAACAGCAGGACAAAAAACATACACTTTTTTTTTACACACAACATTACAGATGCCAATGCTTGCCTCCAGAAGTAGATGACAGACAATAGAAAACAATATAGAACACAAAGAAATCACAACAGCTCCACTCCATTCCATCAAAAATAGCAATAGAAAATATTTGCTTGTTTTCTAATTTTCTTACCTAACAGATCCATCTTATTTTCCTCTATGAGGCGATTGATCAGACCATTGGCTCTCTCAATTGTGCAAACAGCAATATCCAAGGAAGAGAAATGCCCTGCTGGAGAAGTACTGCCCATATAACCATCTACTTTTATTCCTACTTCCTGAAACAGATTCTAAATTGAGTAAAAAGGAACAATACAGGTGAAAAAATTTGAAATTCATGAATTATAGACTGGTTCTATCTCAGAACATAGATATAAGTATCTACAAACATTTATCAGATTACTATTAGTTGTTACTGGCCAAGACACACTGGTTCTAGAATCATATACTAACATGAAGTTTAGAACTGGCAATACTTGGTACAGAGATTTCTGTTAAGACACAGTCAAATAAAATTAAGTATGCCATTTTAATAACAGTATTTAACAACCAAATAAGTTCTAAGAACTATGCATAGAAGTTAAAATTGGAGAAAAACTACCTTAAGCATAAACATTTTTAATCTAACAGCAAGAAACTAGATATTTTTATAACTCTAATAAACATTTTAAGAAACAAACTAATCCTTCATGAGGAAAATAATCTCATTATCCCACTAAAAAATAGTTTCTTTATGTAATGCAAGAAAAGTTTTTAAAAGTCACATTCAGTGGGACTTTGATATAAATTTTTTTTAGTTTAACTTTTAACTAACATACCTTCTCAATAAAAAGGATCCTTTCATCATTTTGTTACTTTGGGTCTAAGTTGAGAGGATGTTACCATGTAGGACCAGCTTTGTTGGCTATTTGGCCTCTGAAATAACTGTTAAAAAGATTTATAGAACCATAAAACTTTACAGCTGTTCATCCAATAAAATTTTTCTGAGTGTTTAATAAGTTAACCCACACTGCTAAGGGTTAACATCCTCATTTTTACAAATAAAAAAACTGAGGCCCAGCAAGTTATGTGCCTGGCCTGTAGACACAGTTAGTGGCAAAACTGGGATTAGAACCCAGACTATTTGGACTTTCAGTACTATTGAGATAGGAGGTGCTCAGTTTCCCTGGGTTCAAGTCTCAGGACACACCTCTGGGTTTCAAGCCACAACCCAAGGTCTCAGGCCCCTTCCTTAGGCTCTCCCCTAGAGGAAAGTAACTGTTGCTAATTAGACCTATTTTTGGCATCAACACACGGAAAAGGAGACCACAAGGGGCTGACTTATGAAAAAAAATCCAGTGTCTGGGCACGCTCAGTAGAGAGGGGTTATATAAACCTGGTAGCCGAGCATGCTCTATTAAGTGGACTTTATCCCTTAAATGACCTTCCATTAGAGGTGCTAAAGAGCACAGAATATTCTTGAATATGTCTGGAGCGTGTGATAGGATTTGAGCAATGAACATGCTCCAGAGAGATCAACTGAGCATGTGCAAGACTATGCTACATATATGAGAACCACATCCTTAATAGAATATTCATTAGATAGTATGAATATGTATTAGATACCAAAAGTATAAAAGCTGAATCCCAGCAGAAGGCAAGGTTATTGTTCATTTTCCTGGGGCCAACTCATACTTTGTATGCTTGACTTTTGTGTTAAGCTTACTTTTAGCAGGTGGCTGCTCACACTCTTGAGCCAGCCTGCACTCTGTACTAAACTTTAAGTATGTATTCCTTACTTTTATATTAAACTTGGCTGTGGGCCCTGCTCAGTCTCTGGAGCTAAGCTGTACTCTCTGTGAAACATGTATTTCTTATCTGTTACATTAAACTTGTTCTCACTTTCTACTGTGACACTGGTCTTAAATTCTTTCCTGTTGCAGAGTTAAGAACCTGGTAAGACAACGGGTTGGCTGAGGCCCAATAGCAGGCCCCCCCAGACCCTCTTGCCGGGCATCACAATGATTTTTCCATTCCAACAGCACATTTTTCAGTGCCAAAATCACAATAGTAAATTTATTCTATTTAATGGAACACTGTATATGTGAAAATGCCTTAAAAATTAGCAACTATCATATCAATGTAAACTACTATTATTCATTTCTGCAGAACCAAGGAATAAACCACAGACCTGGAGCTTTACCTAAGCACCAATGGATCTTGTCTTTCATCCCCTATATGTTCCCAAATAGCCCTCAGTTAGGATGAGATAAGCTTCCTTAAACACTCTTTCCTTTCCATGTTGCACTCTAGTTGTAGTATTATTGAGTTAAAATGCCGGTTCTTAATTTGCACATTTATATGACAGTTGAAGTATTCTGTTTACTTCCTAAGAAAAGCTTACAAATTTTTTAAACAATTTTCAACAATTACTCTTTTGATTTGATGGCCCTTTCTCCTTTATGCAATAATTTTTTTTTAAAGTTTCCCTCTATACGCGGTCAACTTTTAAAGGTACACGGTATGCTATAAAAGAAACTCTGTCTGCCACTTGCTTTCATAATTCTATTTCAAGTGAATAAAGCCAAGGCTGTCAATAATGGAGCCTTCATTATTTCAAACTTAGTACAAGAACATTACCTGGAGATAGTATTTCTTCTCTTTTGCCACAGAAACAAAGGGAAGAATAAACAAAGCTTTCTTATGCATTTCCAAAACCCTCTTCAGAATAAGTAATTCCGCAACAAGAGTCTTCCCAGCACTTGTAGGAGCTAAAACATGATCATTCCAGAAGGTTATAACATAATATTTGTTACTTCATAAATATTATGAAGTAATATTTGTTACACTCTATTAATAGATGTTTTAAGCCATATCCATAGCCATAAGTACTATAGAGCCTAAGACTAACCTACATTAAGGCCCCAAGTGGCATTTGAAACATCTATTTCTGAAATGCCCCTGACTTTAAACCACCTGTCTAAATAGTCTCACACTGAAAATAGAGAATCAACAAATCTTCGTATCAACAATAAATGATGAATATTATTGTGTACCTAGCTTATAACTAAAGAGCCTTTCCTTTAAGTTCCAAGTGGTTAAAAGCCCCACTTCAAGGAAAATGAACAACTTTAATATATTGTGATAGAAACCATGATAGAAATTGAGGAGCTGTAAAGAAGCTTATAGAAAGGAAAGAGGACTTCTAGGCCGGCCCGTGGCTCACTCGGTAGAGTGCGGTGCTGATAACACCAAGGCCACGGGTTTGGATCCTATAGGGATGGCCGGTTTGCTCACTGGCTGAGCGTGGTGCTGACAACAACACCAAGCCAAGGGTTGAGATCCCCTTACTGGCCATCTTTTTTGAAAAAAAAAAAAAGAAAGAAAGAAAGGAAACAGGAGTTCTGAGAAGCGAGGGAAAAAGAAAAGGAAGGGAATGCCAAGCATAAGAAACAGTATGTGCAGGGCTGGCAGGTTAGCTCAGTTGCTTAGAGCATGGTGTTATAAAACCTACGTCAAGGGTTCAGATCCCCATACCAGCCAAATGCCAAAAAAAAAAAAAAAAAAAGGAAAAGAAAAACAGCCTGTGCAAAGGCCTGCAGGAAAGCCTGGAATGTTCAGATGACAGTAAGCAATTTAGTAGGCCTGGAGTATGAAGTACTCCAGGGGAATGAAAGAAGAGATAAGAAAGTGTCACATGAAGAGGGGCTTATAATCCCACCATGTAAGGAGGTGACATTTTATCCTGAAAGCAATGCAGAGTGACTGCATTTACATTTACAGAAAAGTGACAAGATCAAATGTACTTGAAAATAATCACTGGCTGCAGGAGCAGGGCAAGACCAAAGGAAAAAGACACACTACTTAGAAAGCTATTGCACAATCTAGAAGGATGATAGTGAGCTGTAAGACATAATAAACCTAAGAACAGAAAGTAGTCAGAATCAAGAGCTATTTGAGGCAATAGACACTGGTCTTGGTGACTGACTGCCTGAATTGGTGCCACCTAACTTTTGGTTTAAGCAATTGAAATGCTCTTTCAGTTAGTGGCCATTCTACCATTGCCACTAACTGCCACTAGTCAGCATTTATAAGTATTTTCTATGTGCCAAAAGCCCTTCTAAGCTCTTATACATATGAAATAATTTTATCCTCTTTAAGTACTACCAAGTCACACACACACTCACACACACACACACACACACACATTCACTTGCTAATTTAAAAGGCTGCACAGCCAGTAAGTGATACAGTTCTCAAACCCAACCAGTCTAACTCCACAGCCTGAATTTATATATACTGGGTAAGCTATTCTCTAATTCTTTTTTGCAGCCATAATTAAAGTCTATATGACTCAATTTCAGAAAAAACTGACACAAAGGAATTTCATCTTAGCAAGTTATTAATTCCAAAGTCAGTGTAGTAAACACAGGTTAAAAATTGTGTATGTCAAAGCTGCCCTTCAAGACGCACATAAATCTTCTATAAAGTATATTACATATGGTTTTGTCTATACAACCCTGTACAAGCAGGTCAATTTCTAAACATATAATATATAATGTTTGGTCCTTGAAGAGTAAGTGAGATCAAATGGAGGAAAAGCAGACTTACGTCTCCCATCACACACTCTGGGACATACATTTGTTGAGCAAAACGGCAGGAAGAAGTGTTCACTCTTTAAAATGTAATTTTTTGTGCCATTCCCTTCCCCCTCTCCCCGTCATATAATGGGAAGTTCATAATTTAAATATGCATCTAATGAAATTCCACTTTTCACATATATTTTAAGACTTTCTCTAGTCATAAAGCACTCTCATCCACCTTTTAAGAAAACATAACTACCTCAATACAGTATCCCTTACCCTAATACCTTAAAAATAGCAAAGAAATTATTTTGCATAAATTTGAATACCTGAATAAACTAAATTCTTTCCTTCCAGGACTTTTCCAAGCAAAAGGCACTCTGCCTGCCACTCAAACATCTTTTTTACACCCAAACTGTGATATTTCTCCAGAACTGCTTTAGGAAGTCCCCAATTTGCCAACAGCAGCTTGTCTATTTGGTCGTCAGGAACTGTCTGCTTGCATGCCCCTTTCAGGGAAAAAAGAAAAAGTAATTAATAGTTTAATTTAGTCCTAATGTATGACTTCGGTAGCTAGCCCTCCACTGTGTGTTGAAAATCCTATGTGTTAGAGTAAAGCTATTAAAAGCACATCTTGACTTCAAGATGCTTATGAAAAATTGACTATGCATAGAAAGGTAATAGTAAATCGTGGTTTACTGGATATAATAATAATAATAAAAAAATCCTTGAAAGCCCCAAACAAAAAATTGTTTTCAATTATACGCAATGGATAAGAAGTGTTGGAATTATAAGGGATTGGAGAGAAAGGGATATGCAAGCACTGCAAAGCTAAATTAGGGAAATTTCTATAGTTTCTATGCGAGTTTTACTCCAATGACGACTATACAGCCAACGAGAAAGAATTTAGTCAACATTCACCGGATACCCAACCACTCTGAGAAATCATTACCTAATCTATCCAGCCTTCCCCTGGATTCCAAACAGCTTGTGCCACACTCCCGACCGGCCAATCCGATATGAGGATATGTAAGGAGTGCTGGGAACTATGAGGAACAAGCCCCCCTACAGGTGACGGGATTTGGCCAACTAGGAAGTTGTTTCTGTAAAGGTCGAAAGACCCAGAAGCCACTTGAACGTTACTATCAGGCAGTCACTGAACATGGGTTGAAAGCATGCCTATGTCTGAACAGAAAGTGAACTGCCGCATCAGGCCCGAGTCACAGAGAAAGGGAGTAACAGCTCAGTGGGCTGTGCAAACAAGGACACCCCGCGCAGTGAAGACACCTCCCAACAAGTGGCCAGAAGCGCTGCCCACGCGCCCGCAGCCCCCAGGGTGCCTCAAGTACCTGCAGCTGCGGCCGACTGGCGGCAGCGGTCCCTCAGGCTGCGTCCCAGGCCCGGGGGCGGGCTCAGCACCGGCCCGGAGAGAAGCCGAGAGCTGTCACTGCTGTCGCCGCCGCTTCCCGAGAACGAGTCTGAGTCTGATACTGAGCGCCGCCGTTTCCCACTCCGGGGCGGAAGATTCATTGCGAACCCTTCTAGACGATTCAGGGGAAAGCACAGTCCCAGCACCCTCCTACTCGGCAGAGCTCAGGGCGGGTAAACTGTGTAGCCGCCATCTTCCCGCCACGGTCTTCAAACACAGGCCGCCCAACCGCCCCGGAACCATAGAGTTCTAAGTGGCGAGAGTAACCTGAGAACCACAGAATCGTGGGGAAGGAGCGGCTCTCGCCGCGGTCTGAGCCCTTCTGTCTCCTATCTCCGTTGTCGGTTAATGTGACAGGACCAGGGCTGGACCTATATTAAAGGAGGAAAAAGCCAGAATCTCCGTTTATAATCAGACCTAAAAAATTGTCTTCTCTTTTTCTCCATTTCTGGTTTGAATAGGAAGATTATGCTAACTTCATCAAATGAACTGCCTATAATAGATCAGAGAAGTAGCTCTTCTTGACATACTGTCTTTTGTTTTTGTTTTTTTCATTATACAAGAAAACCTAGGATTTCTAACGGATCATAATTTTCCCTTTCCTAGCTTATGATGGTAGGGCCGGGGCTATCTCTGTACACAATTTCTATTTTGGCCGTCATACACTGCGAGGAATACGTGATGGGGAGATGGCGATTGCTGACCAACAGACCCCTTAGATAGCTGTATAGACGCTTCAAGAAGGGGCTCTGAATGTGCCTGAGGGATCATGACGAGCCAAGAGCTTATTAATGGACCTGTACTGTGTCTTTTGGCAAAACAGAAGCAAAAGAGCTCTGGACTGTAAAGAGGTGCCCGTTAGTTAATTACCCAGTTGCACAATTCATTTCAGCAAGCAAACCTAGTAGGCGACAGGCCTGCCCTGAAGAGGCTGTACTATTCTACAGCACCGTAAGTCTCAAAAAAGCCAGTCCAATTTAAAAAACAAAACAAAAAACCTCTAATACAAGCCTGGGAAATAACACTTGAACATCAATTATCTTGTGAAAACCTACCTTATTAAAAAAAATTTTTTTAAACGACAGTATTCTAAAGTTCCACAAGATGGTGACATTACTCCATGAACAACACATTTTCTTATCTCTTTTACGCATTCATTCGAGTATTTATTGAGCATCTACTGTATGCTAAGCACTGGGTATATAGCAGTGATATGGTGTGAAATAGCATGAAATGGTTCCTGTTCTCAAAGAGAAAGTCTAGAGGAGATAGACATTAAACAAATAATTGATAATTTTAAATTGAGCCTACGCTCAGGCAGAAATGAAGAGTGCTGGATAGAAATAAAAACAATCTTAACTTACACTGTAGTCATGGTAGAACTTTCTGAGATGCAGCATAACTTATGGTTAACAGTACAACTCTGGAGCCACCAGTCTAGGTTTGAAGACTAAATAGCTGTGTGATCTTGAGCAACTTGCTTAATCCCTCGGTGCCTCCTTTTCATCTATATGCTGGAGATAATAATAGTAACAACCTATTTGGTTATTATGTGGACCAAGTAAGTCGATATGCGTAAAGTGCTTGGAGAAGTGCTGACACATGTTAAATACTATTTAGAGAAAGTGATATTTAAATGTTTAATTTTCTCCCGATATAAATCCAGCATTTTGATGGGAAAGAATAAACTAGAAAAATTTCTTCCAAAGTTATTCTATTTGTATTAGGTGAACTATGATTAAATAAGGAAAATAATTCAGAAGGAATTGAAAGGAATGGTTTATTTCGTCCTACTAAAAGCCTAGAAAATATTTTTAAATTTACAATTTATTTTCTACTCCTAGAGGTTCTGAGTTTATTAAGTTTGGGATGGAATCCCAGGCACTGGTAGGTCTTAAAGTTTCCCCAGGTGTTCCTGATACACTGCTGGAGTTGTGAACCACTGGTTTAATCCACGTGATGAGAGACCAACTTGAATTCAGGTGGCTTCAGTCAGAAAGTTGTAATAAGGGAACCCTGAAAAAGATCTATTTCTTCACAATGACACAAAGAACCAGTAGAAATAGATTACACATTAATGGGGATGGAAGCTAAATTGAAATAACTTCAAAAGTCTAGGTTAAAACATTGGAAAGCCATGGGCTGGCTGGTTAGCTTGGTTAGAGCACAGCCTTATTACCCCACAGTCACAGGTTCAGTTCCCCATACCAGCGAGTCACCAAAAAGAAAAAAGAAAAAAAAAAAAAATCCAGTGCTAAAACATTGGAAAGCCAACTCGAAGGAAGCAAAACTAAAGAGTGAATCCCTCTTCAAGTAAATTAATTGAATATGTAAGAACACAAACCTGTGGTTTCCAAATTCATATATAGGCTTATCTGAGTTTGGGCTGCTACAACAAAATAGAAGGAGCAGTAGTGGAACAACCTCCTCCTACTCGTTTGGGGGTTGGGGGTGGGTGGGAAGTCAGAACACACTTAAGCAAACACTCCAGAGCTGCCACCCGGGTCTTTAAAGGGAGGTAGTTTTTAGGTTAGCCTTCATGGATTCTGAGGATTTCTCTAGATGTTACTTTTTTTTCTTTGATACCCTCAACACTACCCTTTTTCTTATTTTGACAAAATCTTCCCCAAGTCGGTGGAAGCAAACAAGAAAAATGGGTGGGAGATTAGCTTATAGCCAGCTGCTTTGATGTAGGGTCAAGGATGCAGGATTAGGCAGGAGTGAATTTGTGGTCTTCTTTTTCCATTTCCCCATTGCCTCTACCTAATTCTCTCTCATTTTCACTTTATTTGCTTTTCTTTTTCTGTTTATATTTAATCACTATTAAACTAGTATACTCATGCATAATACAAATGTAAAGTTTTATTTTTAATAAGCTCAGAATGCTCTGTGGCTAAGAAGAAACTTACACTTACCTGTAGTTCTCATTTTAATAAAATGGCCATTAAACTGATTCATAGGTGTCCTTAAATGTGACTTTTGTTATATATTAGACAGTCTTTTGAGGATTGGTAAATAATTACTTTTCAGCATTCCATCTTATTTCTTCCTAAAGTGGGACAAATTTGTAAAGGTCACATCTTCACTGCCCATTTTGGCAGGCCTTCCTGGTATCAGAGAATTCAAACACATGCTGGGTTATAGTCAACAACAACCCTGATAGACAAGGATATACAGATCCCCTCTCTTATATTGCCTCACCTGCAAGGGCAAAGCAAAAGTGTTTCTCTTGTTCAACAATGTCACCAGTATTTCATCATCTGGCAGACTTAGAACCTGCAGGAAAATCTCTAGAGGATATGAGCAGGATTGGACAACTTTCCAAAGCTACAAGACGTATAGTTAGTTGTTACACTTCTTGCTGTGTGTGTAACAGAGACACAAAAGATATTACGCAAAGCAAACAAGTGCAATGAGAAGCCCGAAGGGACTGCACCTCAGCAACTCATCTGTTAGAAGGAGAAACTGGGTACAGCCCTGACTCCAAGTTAGCTTCTGTTTTTATTGTTAAAACAAAGAAGTTTCACAAGAAAAAACAGCTGATTTAATCATTACTAAAAAAAAATACAGACATAGGCTATGTGATAATTTTTACCCATGGCTGAGTATACCTTAAACAATAGAACATAATAACATCATTGAAGCTAACAGCATGACATTCTAAAATACAATTTGTAAAATGTTGGTTAGTTAAAATGTGATCATTGTCTTTGACTTAAAATGTAACTATTCTTGTGACATCTAAAATAAGCACTACTTTCCTACGATTCTATCTATAGGTAATTGATTTGGGAAAGTTTCCCCTACAGCCAACATTTCTTACAAAGTTTCCCTAAAATTCTTCGCAAAATCTTCTTACAAACTATGTTAACAATCAGCATTTAACCCAAACCGTAATTATTGTTGATAAAATGAGCTTTTGCTCCCTAAGGACTTTTGTCACATAAGATTTTAGGTACACATCCTATCTAATAATGGAATGTTTTAACCCTCTACAGTTAGTAGACGTACAGTATAGGCAAAATGTTTCCTAGTCAACTTGAGAATCACATGGCTCAGCCCAACCTACCAGGTGAGACAGCTAAACTGCCCTGAACTCCAGTTTGCCAAAGTAGAGGCAACATAGATAGCTCCTGTGTTAAAAACAAGGACTCTATTCAGATGGCAGACTTAGGTTTGAACCCCAGAGCTACCATTTTCCACCTTAGGCAACATTATGTAACTTTTCAGCCCTAGTTCTATTTTGGGGTTTTTTTTTCCTAAAATTAAATTGATAAAAATGCCTATATTGGGCTGGCCTGTGGCTCACTTGGGAGAGTGTGGTGCTGATAACACCAAGTCAAGGGTTAAGATCCCCTTACCAGTCACCTTTAAAAAAAAAAAAAAAAGGAATATTATGTCAGATTGCAGTCATGTGCTTTTGGAAGGTATTGACTAGGAAGATGGGAGAAGGGGAGGGTTGTCTTTGATTTTCATCTTTTCCCTTTCCTTGGTCATTGTGGGATTTCACCTAATTGTCTTTGCCCCCAAATGCCCCTTCTCATTCAGTGACTGGCTTTTTTTTTTCTTTTTCTATGTAACTCTTGTCTCTCTCCACTTCTGTCAACTCTGCCTTTCTGCCTCTGTTTCCTGTTTCTTTCCCTCAATCACTGCTTAGGCTGTTTTACTGTCTCTTCCTCCCTCTGTATTCTACTTCTCTGCCTCTGATTTTCTGTTTCTCCATCTCTGAATCTCATTAAGTTATTTCTCTTCCACATTTCTGATTCCTGTGACTCACCTCTATAAAGTGAGGGTTGGAGGCAGGAAAATCTCAAATTAGAACCTCCCTCTGCCACCTCCTGAATGTAATTTTGGACACACTGTAGTACCTATATAAGCCCCACTTTTCCTTATAAAAGAGGAACAATAACAATCTATTTCAGAATTTTCCCATGAGAGTTAAATACAAATAAACTGCATAGGCAGGGACCTGCCACATGATAAATGAGTAAGTGCACCCTTTCCCCCAATCAATAAACAAACATTTGGATCCCCATACCAAAAAATAAACAAACAAATAAGAACTGTTATTATTTTTTGTCTAGTCTAACTCCCTTCAGACCTATCACCCTCCTGGGGTACAGAGTGCTTGTTATTAGGTACTCTGAGAATATAGGAAAAAACTACTATGTTTTTTCCTACTCTAGCTCTCAATACAGATCTCCCCTCCAGTCATCAAATTGTGTGTGGGGACTTTTCCCCACACGCAACCAATTCTGCATCACACTCTCCAGCAGATACCAGCTGGATGTCCTCTAATTCAATTCAATGTTGACTCTATCTACCCGAAGACAGCATCACATCCCACAGGCTGAGAGCTCAGTCCCACAAGACTGCCCTCCATTTCAGATACCAGTTGCATGCTCAGGTTGTGGCCTATGCTTTTAACCAACCAGCTGTAAATCCAGGTTCCCACAATCCCCTCCTTGGGTTCAATTAATTTGCTAGAGCAGCTCACAGAACTCAGGGAAACATGTAGTTACATTTTCTGGTTTATTATAAAGGATATTACAAAGAATACAGATGAAGACATGCACAGAGCAAGGAATGGGGAAAGGGATGTGGAGCTTCCATGCCCTTCCCGAGCACACCACCCTCTAGGCACCTCCACACGTCCAGCTATACAGAACCCTGTGCTCTTGGGTTTTTATGGGTCATCATTACGTAGATATGATTGATGACATCATTGACCAATGGTGATAAACTCAACCTTTAGCCTTTCTCCTCCCCAGAGGTTGGGGATGGGGGGTGCTGAAAGTCCTAACCCTCTAATCAGGCCTTGCTCTTTCTGGTGACCAGCCCCCATCCCGAAGCTCTCTAGCGGCCCCCAGCAACCAGTCATTAGTACAGAAATACACTCATCACTGGAGATTCCAAGTGTTTTAGGAGCTGTGTGCCAGGAAAGAGGGAAGAAGACCAAATATGAGGATACTTCAAAAATCTCATGGAAAGATTTGCATTATCTTTTAATTCTATTTTCCCATGAACTATTTTAAGTACCTTCGTACACACAGTCATTTGTAGCTTAACAATGAGGATATGTTCTGAGAAATGCATGATGAGGCGATTTCATCGATGTGCAAACATCACACATAAAAAACCTAGATGGTGGAGCCTACTACACAGCTAGGCTATATGGCATGGCCATTATAATCGTACAGGTCCACTGTCGACCTAACCACCCTTATGGAGTGCGTGACTTAAATCACAATGTCACAGGTAACCACTTTTCTAATGGCTTTAGTGATAATTGCTTTAACCTCATAATGACCCTGAGAGGTTGAGTAACTTGCCCAGCTAATAAAAAGTGGCACCTAGATGCACAAAGTCTGGCTCCAGAGCCCATTCTCACCATTTTTCACATTTTCTCATTCTTCTTTTCCTGACCTCCCCCCTCACTTTTTGAATAATTTTGATTTCTGGGGAAACTGCCAACATCTTTACCTCTTTGCCTTCTATGAGCTCTCCATGTGTGAAGGAGGACCTTATCAGGCAGGAGCTAAGAGGAGGGAGAGTTGCAGGACAGCCAACCTGGGAGTAGGAAGAATGAGCCCATCAGACTTCCAGAAACAGGACCAGCTGCTGGGATAAGGGCTGTGTCCCCAGGGCACCAGCCTCCTAGAATGAATAAATGGATTAGCTGGGATGAAGGTACACTATCCCTAACAATGACAGTCTGTGCCTCTATGCCACGTAACTTACACAGGATTTTCCCTCAGGGTGAGAGTGGAGATCAACCCTGGGCAGCTCCTCCCAGAAAGTTTCCCTCCCTCTCCACACACGCCATGCTGACGGTTTTCTCCTTGCCCATGTCTGAAGCTGGGCATCATTCTCTTACATTCTCCTCCAGGCCTGCTTCATAAACTGGCTTCTATCTGCCAGGAGAGGAATCTGCACTTCCCGCCCAGGCAAGAAGGTGGAGGTGGGGAGGGGAGGACAGAGAAAAGAAAGGAAGAGCTGCCCGAGGGCAGAGCTGGGATGGCCCCTGGCCCCGCTGAAGGGAAAAACCAGCACAGAACCAGGCACACTGCAGATGGGGGAGAGGCGGAGAAAGCATTCAGCAAACCTGACTTTTTTCATTCTTATTTTTTTCTCATCCTTGTAAAGGATGAAAATTAATGGAGAAAGTGAATGTTCAATGGAATCCCAATCCCTTAAGAACCCCTGTTAACAGTTTGCTTCTCTCTCTATCTTGAATTTTTTTTTTCTTTATTAGTCTTTTTGCTTAGAAGTATAATATATTTTCTTGTTAAAAAATAGTTCCAATGGAGATTGGCCAGATAGTTCAGTTGGTTAGAGCGCAGCCTTATAACACCAAGGTCATAGGTTCGGATTCCTGTACCGGCCAGCTGCCAAAAAAAAAAAAGTTCCAATAGAATCTTCCCATATCAGTACCTAGTAACTCATCCACCTATCATCCATCCATGTATCCATTCATGAAACAACTGTTTTTTAACTTTGTTCTAAAACAATGTCTTGGCTCTAAGGATGCAGCGGTAAACAATTACTACCTACAGTACCAGGTTCCTGACCTCAAGGAATTGCATTCTCTTAAAGGAGAAAAGGAAACATGAACATATTAGTTTATTATATTTTAAAATAGGTTTTCCAAATTCATTTTTATTGTCACAGGGTAATTCATGTAATAAATGTATTATAATGTATTTACCTATTCTACTATTGGTAGACATTCAGGTTTACTCTAAATTTTTGACAATAAAAACAAATACTATAATAAACACTATTGCATAGTTATCTTTTTACAGCACCTTTTACACCTTTTATAAATTCCTTTAAATACAAATAATAGGGCAAAAGTTTATTTGAACATTCAAAACGTTAATGATGGTCACCTAAAATAGTTTCCAAAAGATCAAAAAGATTAACACCCAAATGAATGAGAGTGCCAGTGCTTGCCTCTGCACCATATTTTAAACAAAAGAAAAAAAAAAAAAAGGAAAGGTGATTTCATTCCTGGATTAGACGGTATTTCCTTTTAATTACTGTACTGTTGTGGGAAAAATAAACACAAACCATAATGTTTTCTCCTCTATGCTCTTACTTAGCAACAAGCAACACAGAAGATCAACTTCAGTGTCCAAATGTGTGGGGATTTCTCCCCACTGGCAAGCAAGCAACCAGTTCCGCACCGGGCACCAGTGGGGTGCCCTCCAATTCAATTCCAACACTGTCTACCTAGAGAAAACATCAGATCCCACAGGTTGAGAGCTCAGTCCCCAACACTGACCCCCACTTTAGATGCCAATCACAAGTCCAGACCTCTGGAACTTCTGACCAATCAGCTATAAATCAAGGTTTCCACAACTCTTTCCTTTGGTTCAGTGAGTTTGCTTGAGCAGCTCACAGAACTCAGAGAAACATGTACTTACAGTTACCAGTTTATTATAAAGGATATTACAAAGGATACAGATGAAGAGACGCACAGGGTGAGATATAGGAGAAGGGGCGCAGAGCTTCCAAGCCCTCCCTCGGTGCTCCACCTTTCAGGAACCTCCACAGGTTCAGCTATCCAGAAGATCTCAGAACTCAGGCTTCTTGGGATTTTATGGAGGCTTCATTGCATAGGAATGATTGATTAAATCATTGACCACTGGTGATCAACTTAACCTTCAATTCCTCTCCCCTCCCCCGATGTTGGGGGGTGGGACTGAAAGTCCTGCTTTAGTCTTTCCTGTGACCAGCCCCCACCCTAAAGCTACCTAGAGTCTGCCAACATCATTAGCATACAAAAAGACTCCTCACTTTGGAGATTCTAAGGATCTTAAGAGTTGTAAATAAGGAGACAGGGATGAAGACCAAATGTATATTTTCATAATATCATAATACCTTTCCACATGCTTATTGACCAGGCAAATTGCTGGGTTACAAGTTCTTGAGCGCAGAGACCTTTCAATTCTTGTTTGTCATTATGTTCCCCCACACTCAGCACACCCCATGCAGCGCAGGGCATGATAAATAATGTATACAAAATAAATGTTAACTCAATTGTAGTTCAGTGACATTTTTAGGTACTGAGTGGATCTATTACTGTGAAACTGAACTCAAATTAGCCAAACTTGAAAGACTGAAATGTAAAGGACAAGTCAATTCATCCAGTTCATCATTTAATGCTTGCTATTGTATGGCAAGCTCTGGAGAAATGGAATGTGTGTATGTTCAGGGGTGAGGGCTGAGCTGGAGCAGGGATGGCCAAGAGTAGTTGCAGGGAGACAGCAAGGAGGCCATTAAGTCATCCAGGAAAGAGATGGTGCCTGAATCATTCTGCTGTTAGCTTTTAACTTTATTTATGGTGTCTTTTGTACTGCAGAAGCTTTGGTTTTGAGATTCTGTATTAATATATCAACATTTACCTTCGTGCTTTTTAAATTTCTGTACATGTGTGAAAAAGAAAAAAGGAGTTTTCAAATAAAAGTTCAAGGGAGCTGCTTTGAAAAAAGCTGTTGAGAAAAACTGAGAAAGATTGAGGGATTGACAAAATTGAGATATTAAGAGAAAATTACCAAAGAAATATAGATATACCGAGAAAAAGAGAGAGCATGCATATGACAGAGAGAAGCGATTGCATAGGCAGAACGAGTAAAAGAAATCATGAGACATTCAGATTGACAGAAATTAACAGAAATTGATGTTGCTTATGAGAAAAATTATGGGAAATAGAGATATTTGAGAGAGACTGACACATTGTCAGAGATTGAGAAAGAGTGAGTCTGAGTAAGAGAGAGAAATTGAGAAAATATCGAGTCAGTATAAGAGCGAGAAGTTGAGTTTTGAAAGAGATTCAGAGAGAAGAGAGAAAGAAGAGAAATAGGAGAGGGAGAGAAGGCGGAAGGAGAGACAGGTGGGAGAAGAGCACTGCAACAGACTGACAGGAACCACAGAAATTGTTAGGCGTGTACACTAAGAGACATTAAGATAGAGAGTGGAACCAAGGTCCAGGATTTGATCCCTGTACTGGCCAGCTGCCCGCCCCCCCCAAAATAGAGAGCAAGATACTGAGAGGAAATAAGAGAAAATTTGAGAGAGATATTGGGATAAATTGTGAGATTTCACTGTGCTGTGTTCTCTCCTTCTGGAACACCTGTCAATCATTGTCCCATTTCCTGGATTGATCCTTTAATGCCTAAATCTTTTTTTTTTTTCTTTTTCCCTTATTGTCTATAGCTTTATATTTTGCTTTACTTTGGGTATATTTCTAACTCTTGTCACATGGTGAATTTCTGCCTTCTTTCTCTGGTAGGATGCACAGCATGAGCTCTGGTCTTTTGTTCCTAGATCTTACAGCCTAATCGAAGACTTGTGCCATCTGTGCTAGCTGGCAGAGGAGCAGGAACGGCCAGGGTCCGAGACCCCTCTTCAATCTAGAGAAGCCTAGGCCAGAAAGCTAATAGGGCCACCATAGCTTAAAGCAGGAGTCAAGTCTATTATAGTCATAATTGACCACCCCACTAGTCACAGAATAGTGATTGTCACCAGTAGGCACTCAATAAATAAATGACAGCTTAGGTATAGCAAGGTGTTGTAACACCAAGGTCAAGGGTTCAGATCCCCATACCATCCAGCTGTCAAAAAATTAATTAAATAATTAATTAATTAAAATAAATAAATAAGTGGTGAGTGGGGAATTTAAAAAATGAAAACATAATAAAAAGGAAAAACAAACAAAAAATAAAAGTTTAGAAAGGAAAGAAACAAATGAAAAGATGGATGAGTGAATAAGACCTCAGTCAGTTTAAGGAAGATGGTAATGGGGTGGGTGGGCAAAGCACTACAGAGAAAACAAAATTAAAGATCAACAAAAAGCATCAGCCAGGGCCGGCCGGTGGCTCACTCGGGAGAGTGCGGTGCTGATAACACCAAGGCCACCGGTTCGGATCCCTACATAGGGATGGCCGGTTCCCTCACTTGGGAGAGCGTGGTGCTGACAACACCAAGCCCAGGGTTAAGATCCCCTTACCGGTCATCTTTTAAATAAATAAATAAATAAAAGAAAGAAAGAAATGCCCATAACTGAAGAAATTCAAGACTGTTTAGATTGAAGACATATAATGACACATCAGCAAGATAAAAACAAATCTTCTCTAGACACTTTCAGGTTCAAATATAGACTGTAGACAAAGCACAAATCTTTTAAAAGCCAC
Source organism: Cynocephalus volans (assembly GCF_027409185.1). NCBI lineage: Eukaryota > Metazoa > Chordata > Mammalia > Dermoptera > Cynocephalidae > Cynocephalus > Cynocephalus volans. The sequence goes on along the minus strand of NC_084460.1, from coordinate 123,870,366 downwards.
TAGAGAGTAGAGAAAGATTACCTACAAAGGAATAAAAGTTTGACTGTTAGTAGACTTTTCAGATAAATGAATTCTATACTCACCTAATCTATAATGCAAGAATGACAATGTAATAGAGATATTTTTAGGCAAAGAAAGTTTGAAAATGCTTACAGTTAACAGACCATCACTAAAAGAACTGATGATTCTACATCAGAAAGAAAAAAACTGCATCCAAAAGGAAAAAGAAGAATGAAAGAAGCAATTATGACTAAAGAACTTGATAAACATATGGTTAAATCTAAATAAGTATTTATGCCAAAAATGATGACTATTTATAAGGGCATAAAGCAAGTTTGATCAAAATCAGCAGGCAAAAATAACATGAAAGACCGAAGGTAGGGAATTCATTGTTAAAAATCCAAAGAGCATTTTATTGTTTGGGAAAAGTATAAAGAAACTAATTAATTTTTGAATTTTAAAAATCAAGTATGTACTTTAAAAAATAATGTAACTTTGAATCTTTCATGTAACTTACCATCGTTGGGGAGGGAGAGGGAATGAAGTGCAATCATTCTAACAAAAGTCTAGAGAAGTTAAAAAACACATGCACAAAGATTACACAAAATAAGTAGGTAGAAATAAGTCCAAATATATTACTAATCATTATCCTATCAAACATAAATAGATTAACTCCATGTTAAAATTCTCAGATCGGATTGCTGTTTTAAAGAGCCACACCTAAAACTTTTAACAACGCAAGTGTTTAGAGTTGTTTGCATCCAAAGGACGCAGAAGCCAGCTTGATGTGTTGGTTAGAGGTAGAAAGTTTAAGTAGAAAAAGAATGACTCTAATTCCAGCAAAAGTTACACTAGGATCTAAGCATACTTTTATTGAACAAACAAATGAAGGAATGAATAAAGGGCGGGACATCAGGGTGTATCTGGGAGGGGAAGGGGGGTCTGATTGTATCAGACATTGCATTTAAATACAGGGCCTTTCACCAAGCAGATACACTAAAGAAACTGCATTTCCAGAGGGAGACAAGCAGGATTGGAAATGGGCACTCCACGGGGATTCACAACAGGTAAGCAAGGGGAGGCCAAAGGAGGTATGGAGTGGGGGCGCCAGAATGTGGGGCTTAAATTGTCAAAGAGGATTCCACGAACCAAAAAAGCAGGATTAAAGGATGCAAATCACTTAACTCCATTCATATTGGAGGGAGATGAGAGAGAGTTGTAGGTTGAGGTCAGAAGGAAGATCAGAAGGTCATTCTCATGAAAATCAAGGAGTGAATTTAAGACTCTTGTTACTGAGGGTGGGTGTCTGTTCTACAGGGCTCCCAAACTTTCCCAATCTGTACAAGCCTGGCCTTTGCAAATCTTTGTTAGAATATAAGCTCCATCATGGCAACTATCTTTGTGTGCCTTGTTCATTGCAGAATCAGCAGACATAGACCTAAGTGCCCGCTTGTGGAAGGGAAACAGTTGAAAACTTGTATTTGCTGAGTAAATGCAGTGCTCCTGATGGCAATTCTGTCTTATGCTCCTAATGGCAATTCTGTCTTATGCCTTCTAAAGCCATGATCAAGGAAAATACTCTAGTCTGGTTGAATCTCTTGCTTCTTTATTTATTTTTATTTTTAAAAGATGACGAGTAAGGGGATCTTAACCCTTGGCTTGGTATTGTCAGCACCAGGCTCTCCCAACTGAGCTAACCGGCCATCCCTATATCGGATCCGAACCCATGGCCTTGGTGTTATCAGCACCATACTCTCCCGAGTGAGCCACGGGCCGGACCTCTTGCTTCTTTAATATGCTAATTTAAGCTGCAGACTCTCAATGCTCTTCCTGGGAAAGTGGGCAGGGGTTTAAATTGTGTTTATAGGAGTCAGTAAGACCTGCTTTCATTCCTAGTTTTGCTACTCCTCCAGCTGCCTGAACCTTAAGACCTTATATCTTTTCATCTGTAAGAGGTTGATAACAATTGTACTCTAGCCTACGTGTTTGTTGAGGACCAAATGAATAATGCACTTGGGTGTCTGACACATGGAAAGCATCTTCAAATGTTTTTTTTTTTTTTTTTTTGGTGGGATCCAAACCCAGATGCTATTTTATATGCTATTATTATTATACAGTACAATATTCTAACATTGTTATTATCATTACTGCACCATTTTACTACGTTTATGCCAAGGATTGTATTGAATACAGATGCTTAAAGTTTAGCTTCTTTTCAATTAAGTGCCAGGCCCTGGCTCCTCCCGTTACCACTTTTTAAACTGTTTTGGTTTCAAAAACTCTTTACATTCTTAAAAATATTGAGGTCCCCAAAGAACTTTTGTTTCTGTAGATTATATCTATAGATATTTACCACTTCCAAAACCAAAATTGAGGCTGGCTGGTTAGCTCAGTTTGTTAGAGCACAGCCTTGTAACACCAAGGTCACAGGTTCAGATCCCTGTACCAGCCAACCACCAAAAAATTTTTTTTCAAAAAATTGAGAAATTAAAATATATTTATTAATTCATTTCAAAATAAAATGATAAATGCATTACATGTTAACTATATTTTCCACACACAGTAAAATAGTGAGAAAAATAGTGAGATGATTGTTTTACATTTTAGTAAACTTTGGCTTAACAGAAGACAGCAGAATTCTCTCTGCTTTTGAATTCATCTTTTGTGATGTACTATTTTTGTTGACGTGTAAGAAGGAAACGTGACCTTAGGCAGATAAAGGCAGATATGGTGTTAGAGGAGGAAGTATCCTAATAGCCTTTGAGATAACTGCATATTTTTTAAAAACTATGACCCAAACTCAACAAGTGGTAGTTTCTTAAAGATTAGTTGCAATGTGAAATTTGAAATTACATCAATCAAATTTTCATATTCTGTCAGATTAAAATCCATTGGTCTACACTGAACTTTGGAGTGGTTCTTCTACAACCATGCATAATTTTGTAACATCACAAACAAAATATTGCAAAATATTGGTTTACTGAGTTATGAAGCTCTTCTAGATGTATTCCACTATACATTTGTGATACTCATAGGATAGGATGAGAGTAAAAAAGTAAAATAACATCTTAATATTATTATGAAAATATCTTTGACCTTAGGAATCCCCCGAAAAGATCTCCAGAGAACACTTTGACAACTGCTGTCTTAGGTCATGCTAACTTTCATAGTAATTAGTAATTGCCTCCCCCACTCCCCCCCAAACTCTTTCCAAGAAGAAGCAAAAATCTATATTTCCCTTCCACCTACACATCACCTCCTCATAGCCAATTGTTTCCAAAGGTGAAATAAAGGGACAGTGAAGTAGGAGCAGAAAAATAAATGGGTAAAAAAAAATTGTAATTGCTTTTAGAAGGAAAAGTACTCGGTACAAAGAAAGAGCTAAGCTAACGGTGTGAGGTAGTTTGGGAAGAGCAGGATAGCTTCTGCCAGTTAGTATTGTTTAAACTGAGAAGTGACAGGTGAGTAGGTGTCTACTAGGTATTAAGTGGGAGATAATGTTGGGAAGAGCATGTGCAAATACCTGGAAACAGGAGGATCATGACTTGTTCAAAGAATGAAGAAAGTCCAGTGTGGCCAGAACACAGAACCAAGGAGAAGAGGGGAGAGTTCAGCAGGTGCCCGACATTTGCGGGGCCAAGTCAGACGACAAATGGAGGGCCACATACCATATATCTATTTAAAAGTTGTAAATCAAGCCAGCAAACTGTTCAGTAAAATATGTTCTCCCTGCCCATCTTGACAAATGTATATTCCTGGAAGTTGAGATTCATAGTTTGAATTCTTGGTTTCCTTGAAGTTCTATACAAGCACATGGCAATGGAGGAAAAGCTGGCTCCAGCCCCTGCACCCTGTCCTTCCTGTATGCACAACATCCAGGCTCTATTGACAGCCCTTGACCAACAGTCGCCCCTTGGGCCATGGAGTCCCCTCAGGAGGACGAATTCAGGGAAGATGCTGTGCAGGCTCAGGGCCATTTGCCCCCCCCCCAAAAAATCCTGTGGCCCCTGATACATGGATTGTGACTTAGAAGAGGGCAAGTATTCCAGGTCATAACACTCTTGTCCTGCAAATTCTATGCCCATTGCAAAGGGGCACATACAGAGAGCCAGAAAGAGGCCCTTTTAAAGCCTTGCTACTTGTCTTATTTGCAGACCAGTAATATTAGCACCACTGGGGAGCTTGTTAGAAATGCAGGATCTAAAGCCCTATCACAGACTGCCTGAACCAGAACTTGTATTATCAAGATTCCTAGGTGATTTTTATACCTATGAAAGTTTGAGAGACATAGAACTCAATGAAGGGACTCAAGGCAAGGGCCGCTTTTGCTCAGGTCAAAGAAGAGCACTGCCTATTTCTATAAGACACCCTAGGCCAGGGTCAGTGAGGAGTCATGGAAGGGTCTGAGCAGTACAGTTACACGGTCTGAGTTACTTTTCTAAATAACAGTAGATCCCGTCCCTTGAGTATTACAATGCATCAGACTTTGTGTTACAGATAGGTGCTCGGTGGATCCCCATTCTCCTGGTTTTGATAGTACTACAGTTATACGAGATTAGGGGAGGCTGGGAGAAGGACGCATAGGACCTCCCTGTACATGTTTTTTTGCAACTTCCTGTGAATCTGTAATTATTTCAAAATTAAAAGTAAACAAAACCAAACCTCTAGACATGTGATAATTTTTACTTTCAATATTCATATATATTTCAAATAAAAAGAGAAATTAGTCTATTAGCCAAGTACTTATCATATTTCTGGCTTTTCCTTAATTTCTGAAGTTCCAATTTTCCTTCATATCATTTCTCTTCAACTTGAAGAACTTCCTTTAACGTTCTGTAGAACTCTGGACGACTGGCCATGGATCCTCATAGTTCCTCTGAGATGTCTTTATTTCAACTTTATCATTGAAAAACATTTTACCTGAATACAGAATTCTCAGTTGACCATTCTTTTCTTTCACCACTTCAAAGATTTTGTTCCACTGTCTTTATTTTTTATTTTTGGGGGTTTTTTGATGCTTTTGGTTTGGTTTGTTGTTGTTGTTGTTATTGTTTTTTGTTGTTGTTGTTGTTGTTGTTCCACTGTCTTTTTTTACTTCTGATGAAAAATCCATGGTCATTTGACCTGGTCTAATTTATCCAGCTTTTCGTGTATAGATTATATATTTCAACAATCTCTTTAAAGGAATATTCCCCTATTCTGAGTCACAAAGATACTGACACATGATTTCTTTTTTCTTTTTTTTTTAAAGATGACTGGTAAGGGGATCTTAACCCTTGACTTGGTGTTGTCAGCACCACACTCACCCAGTGAGCAACCGGCCATCCCTATATGGGATCCGTACCCATGGCCTTGGTGTTATCAGCACCACACTCTCCCGAGTGAGCCACGGGCCGGCCCCTGACACATGATTTCTTCTGATATTTCCAAAGTTTCATTTTTGAAATCTGGAGTATTTCTCTATGAAATAAAATATGAATCGTTTTCCAGCTGAGGTAGAGGCATCGGGGGGTAACCTCACTTGCTAGAAGTCGTACAGCAAACCGAAGGCCCTGGCAAACATTGCTTTCCAGTGAGTGAATGACCTTATCAACATTCCCTTTTTCTTTTTTTTTTTTTAAAAGATGACCGGTAAGGGGATCTCAACCCTTGGCTTGGTATTGTCAGCACCACGCTCAGCCAGTGAGCAAACCGGCCATCCCTTATAGGATCCGAACCCGTGGCCTTGGTGTTATCAGCACCGCACTCTACCGAGTGAGCCATGGGCCGGCCCAACATTCCCTTTTTCATATAGGCCTTCCGTCCTGGATTTCAGAAACCCAGATGAACAGCATGGCCCCAGAGAATCACCAGCCAGACACTTTTACCACCATGAATGATTCCAGCATGAACTTGATACCACAGGATCCAGCTAGTCCCAGTGAGTATAACTCTTTGTCTTCCCTGCCCTTCTAGTGCCCCTTTTCTCATGAGGCCCTATAATTGCATTTTGCATTTGCTTTAAAGCAGCTATTGATTGTTGTTATCTTATTTTTAAAAATCTATTTCAAAAATCTTCCCATTATAAAATGGGAAGGTATAAATTTCAAGTGGGCCTTTGGCCCATGGTTGATTCAAATTATGATAGATAAGCTGAGAATACAAGATACAGAACAAGTGAGAATGTTTTTCTAAGAGAGGTCGGAAACATGAGCAGATAGAAATAGAGAAAACTCCTTTTCCAGTGCAGGAACATTGTGGGCCAATATTGTTGGAAAATGGAAAAAAATAAGCTTATTTTATAGTGTAGTAGTGTATAAATGTATACAGAGATTTATTTACGTAAGTTGAATCATACTGAATTATTCTGAAATATATATTTGTTTTTCTTTTTTTTTAAAAAAAGATGAACGGTAAGGGGATCTCAACCCCTGGCTTGGTGTTGTCAGCACCATGCTCAGCCAGTGAGCAAACTGGCCATCCCTATATAGGATCCGAACCCGTGGCCTTGGTGTGTTATCAGCACTGCACTCTACCGAGTGAGCCACGGGCCAGCCTTCTGAAATATATATTTGTTATTTAATAATGTGCCCTGGATATTTCCCTGTGTTTGTACATATCTACCTTTTAAAAATATATAAAAAGTATTTGTGTATATAAAATATACAAATAACAGTTGTGTTTCTATACTCTAACAATTACCAATTCAAAAAGGAAATTAAGAAAATAATTCCATTTACAAGAGCATCAAAGATAATAAAATACTAAAGAATAAATTTAACCAAAGATGTGAAAGACTTGTACACTGAAAACTACAAAACATTGCTGAAAGAAACTAAAGACACAAATAAATGGAAAGACGCCCTGTGTGTACAGATTGGGAGACAATATTGTTAAGATGTAAATGCCACCCAAGCAACCTACAAATTTAATGCAATCCCTATAAAAATCCCGTCCGTGTTTTTTGCAGAAATAAAGAAAATGTATCTGGGCTGGCTGGTTAGTTCAATTGGTTAGAGCACAGCCTTATAACACCAAGGTCACAGTTCAGATCCCCAAACCAGAAAGCTGCAAAAAAAAAAGAGGGGGGAGATCTAGGAGAAAATAGGTGTGGGGGAAAAAAATTCATATGGAATCTCAAGATCTCAAATAGCCCAAACAATTTTTAAAAAGATAAACAAAGTTGGAGGTCTCACACTTCCTAATTTCAAAACTTATTACAAATTACAGTAGTCAAACAAGGTGGTGCTCACCTAAAAACAGACATATAGAACAACAGAAATGAACAGAGTCCAGAAATACACCCTTACACATATGGTCAAATGATTTTCGACAAAGTTGCCAAGACCATTCAGTGGGGAAGGACAGTCTTTTCAACAGATGGTGTTAAGAAAACTGGACATCCACATGCAAAAGAATGTAGTTGGATCCTGTATTACTTCATTTTTGTGTTGCTATAATACCTGAGACTGTGTAATTTATAAAGAAAAGAGGTTTATTTGACTCACTATTCTGGGGCAGCTGCATCTGGCGTGGGCCTCAGGCTGCTTCCACTCATGGCAGAGGGTGGCAGGTAGCCAGAAAGGAAGTAAGAGAGAGAGAGAGAAGGTACCAGACTCCTTTTAACAAACCAGTTCTCTTGAGAACTAATCCATTCCTGAGAGAACTCACCACTCACTCCCCACTCCCCACAGGGCATTAATCTATTCGTGAGGGATCTGCTCTGATAGAGTTTGGATATGTTGTCCCCCACCAAAGCTCAGGTTGAAATCTGATCCCCAACTTGGCAATGTTGGGAGCAGTTTGGGTCTTGGGGGGTGGATCCTTCATGAATAGATTACTGCTGTCCCTGGGGCAGGGGCGAATAGTGAGTGAGTTACTCCTCTACTAGTTCCCCAGAGAGCTGGTTATTTCAAGGATCCTGCTACATACACCCCTGCTTCATCTCCCTTCCTCCCTCCCTCCCTCTTGCCATGTGATCTTGCACCCGCTGGCTGCCTGCTTCTTTCTGCCATGAGTAGAAGCAGCCTGAGGCTCACACCAGATGTAGCTGTCCCAGAATCATGAGCCAAAAATACCCAGTTTCAGACATTGTGTTATAGCAATACGAAAACCCAAACACCTCCCAGCACTGCCATACTGGGGATCAGGTTTCAATATGAGCTTTGTGGGGACAAACATATCTAAAATATACCCTTCCATCCCTGGCCCCCTAAAACTCATGTCCGTCTCATATACAAAATACAATTATTCCATTCCAATAGTCCCAATAGTCTTACCTTGTTCCAGCACCAACTTAACAGTCTGAAGTCTAAAGTCTCATCTAAGACTCAAGACAAAACTCTTTTCAGCTGTGTACCTATAAAAATCAAAAATTCATCTACTTCCAAGATACAATGGTGGAACAGACGTTGGGTACACATTCCCATTCCAAAAGGGAGGGAGAGGCCCAACCAAGTCTGAAACCCAGCAGGGCAGACATTAAATCTTAAAGCTCCAAAATAATCTCCTCCTATTCCATGTCCAGCATCTTGGGCGTGATGCAGTGTTTGGGCCCCCAAAGCCTCAGGCAGCCCTCATGGTTGCACTGGTGCCTGCAGCTTTTCCAGGCAGGCACTGCAAATTGCCAATGGCTCCACACTTCTGGGGCCCTAGTGGCAGCCCTACTTCCATGGCTCTACTAGACATTGCCCTGGTGGGGGCTCTCTGTGGGGGCCCTGACCCCACAATTCTGCTTTGCATTGCTCTAGTAGATTTCCTCTGCTGTGACTCTGTCCCTGTGGCAGATCTCTGCCTGGGCCCCCACACCTTTCCATACATTCTGTGGAATCTGGGTGGAGGCTGCCATTTCTCCACTGCTGTTGCGTTCTGTTGGTCTGCAGACTTCACCCCATGTGGACACTGCCCAAAGCTTACCACTTGCCCTCCGTGGAGCAGCCTGATGCAAGGAGGAGTATAGGATGCAGGGAAACTGCACCCAGGGTCTGTTTCCTGGAACAATTTGGTCCTCCTAGGCATCTGGGTCTTTGGGAGGGGCAGCCTGGAAGACTTCTAAAACGCCTTTGGGCATTTCTATTGTCTTGGCTATTAGTGCCCAGCTGCCTCCTAGCCATGTTAATGTCTTTAGTGACCTGTCCCTCTGCTGCAACCTTGGATTCTTCTCCTGAAAATGCTCTCTCATTCTCTACCACATGGCCAGGCTACAAATTTTCCAAATTTTTATGTTCCTCTGCTTCCCTTTCAATTATAAATTCTGTCTTTTCTCTTATTTTACTGTATGCAATTAAAAGCATCCACCTAACACCTTCACTATTTTGCTTAGAAATTTCTTCTGCCAGATATCCCACTTCATAACTCCACCTCCCATAAAGCCCGAGGGCATGGACACAATGCAGCCAAGTTCTTTGCTACAGTATAGCAAGGGTGACCTCTTCTCCAATTCCCACTAAATTTCTCATTTCCATTTGAGATCTCATCAGCATGACCTTTACTGTCCAGATTTCTATCAGTACTTTGTTCACAACCATTTAACCAATCTCTAAGAAGTTCCAGCTCTTTTGTCTTTTTGTCTTCTTAATAGCCCTCCAAACTCCTCCAGCCTCAGCCCATTACCCAGTTCCAAACCTGCTTCCACATTTTCAGGTATCTGTATAGCAACACCCCACTCCTGGGTACCAATTTTCTGTGGTAGCTCATTTTTGTGTTGCTGTGACAGAAATACCTGAGACTGGATAATTTATAAGGAAAAGAGGCTTATATGTTTCATGATTCTGGGGCAGCTGTGTCTGGCATGGGCAACAGGCTACTTCCACTCATGGCAGAAAGTGGCAGGGCAGCCAGTGGGCACAAGATGACATGTGAGAGGGGATGCAAGAGAGTGAGGGGGGAGGTACCAGGGTCCTTTTAACAACCTGCTAGAGCTCAGTCACTCCCCCTTCTCTAGGGAGGGCATCAATCTATTCGTGAGGGATCCACCCCCATGACCCAAGCCACCTCCCAACACTGTCACACTGGGATCGACTTCAACATGAGCACTGGGGAGATAAACACATCCAAACTATATCAGATCCTTGCCTTGCCACATTACAAAAATTCACTCAGAATGGATCAAAGACTTAAACATGAGAGCTAAAAGTATAAAACTCTTAGAAAGAAACGGAGGGGGAAAGCTTTATGACATTGGATTTACCAATGATTTCTTGGTTGTGATATCAAAAGCACAGGCAACAAAGTATAAAGAGATAAATTGAAATACATTAAAATTAAAATTTCTGTGTATCAAAGGACACAATCAGCAGAGTGAAATGGCAACCTATGGAGTGGAGGAAAATATTTGCAAAAACTATATCTGATAAGGGGTTAAATATCCATAATATATAAATAACTCCTACAACTCAACAACAAGAAAATCCAATTAAAAATGGGCAAAGTAGGGCCAGCCCATGGCTCACTTGGGAGAGCGTGGTGCTGACAACACCAAGTCAGGGGTTAAGATCCCCTCACCAGTCATCTTTAAAAAAAAAATAATTAAAAAAAATTTTTTTAAATGGGCAAAGTACTTGAATAGATATTTCTCCAAAGAATGTATACAAATAGAAAACAAACACATAAAAAGATGCTCAGCCTCATTAATTATTAGGGAAGTGCAAATCAAAACCACAACAAGATACCACTTCACACTCATTAAGATGGCAACTATCAAAGAAAGAGAAAATAACAGGTGTTGGTGAGGATGTAGAGAAATTGGAACCCTTATGGGAACATAAAATGGTGTAGCCACTATGGAAAATAGTATGGTAGTACCTCAAAAATTAAAAATAGCATTATCATATGATTCAGCGATTCCACTTCTGTGTATAGCTCAAAAGAATTGAAAGTAGGGTCTCAAAGAGATTTATGCACCCATGTTCATAGCAGCATTATTCGTAATAGCCAAATGTGGAAGCAATGCAAGTGTCCATCAACAGATGAATGGATAAATAAAATATGTTATATACACATAAGGGAATATTCAGCCTTAAAGAAGAAGGAAATTTTGGCACATGCTACAATATGGGTGAACCTTGAGGACATTATGCTAAGTGAAGCCAAAATAAAAGGACAAATACTGTATGATTCTACTTATATGAGGTACCTAGAGTAGTCGAATTCATAGAGATGGAAAGTAGAATGGTGGTTGCCAGGGGCAGGAAGGAGAGGGGATTGGGGAGTTGTTTACTGGGTATACAGTTTCAGTTTTAAAAGATGAAAATAATTTAGTTTTGGAGATTGGTTGCACAACAATGTGAATATACTTACTACTGAACTGTATAATAAAAAATGGTTACACTGGTAAATTTTTATGTTATGTATATTGTACCACATATTCAAAATATACAAATGTGTATATGATTGTATACCATTCCAGGCTGTTGATGTGTAAAAGATTATTTCACCAGCCTCCTATTGATGAACGCTTTTAATTCCTGGAAGTAAATATCCTGGGTTAAATGGTATGAAAATGAAAGACATTAATCTCAAATCTTGTTATCAGTTTACATCCTAATAATAAATGATGATGGTGTATATTCCCCCACATTATCAGTGAAGCTTGGTTTATAACTAAGATTTTTTCTAGTCTTTTCAGAGAAAAATTAACTCATTATTGAATTAATTACAGATTATGAATTACTAGTGAAGTCAGTCATTGTTACCATTTAAAAAACAATTCTTGGGCCGGCCCCGTGGCTCACTCGGGAGAGTGTGGTGCTGATAACACCAAGGCCACGGGTTTGGATCCCATAAAGGGATGGCCGGTTCACTCACTGGGAGAGCGTGGTGCTGACACCACCAAGTCAAGGGTTAAGATCCCCTTACCGGTCATCTTTTAAAAAAAAAAAAAAAACAATTCTTACTCTCTCCTAGACATTACTTTTTCATACCCTTCATCCAAATTTATGATGGAATTTGTTTTTTCTTATTGTTTTGGTACAAATTCACTATAAAATAGGGATATAAATTCTTTTTGTTTCATAAGTGTTGTAATAGTTTTTCTATTCTGATGTAATTCATTTTATCTGTTTAAAGGTTTTTTGTTTTGTATTTCAATATAAACTTTAAAGATTAGCTATTAAATTCATCTGCAATTGCTTTTAAATGTTGTGAATTAGATTGTAATTTAATTTCATGTACATTAATGGCCACTTTTTCTGTTCCAGCTAACCGGGAATGTCATTTTTTCATCTATGTTAGAGTTTCTTTTTTTTTCTCTATATATTCTTTATTCTATTCTACAGCTAAATTAGTGTTTTTGGCACCAATACTGCAGTGTTACCTATTCAGGGTATGTTTTGTGAAGTGACATTCTAGCCCATTCTGCTTAAAAAAAAAAAAAAATTGTTTTTTGCTTTGCTCTGGGACTGAAGGACTTACATATTCTTTTTATTTTCTTAAATACAAGTTATTCAGTGTCTGAAGCACTGTTAATGCCTGTGCTATGCCAGCATGCTATTTCATGCTCGTCCTTTTATCTACTAGAGAACTTAATATGGTACCATGCATACAGTGGGTGCTGAATAGATATTTACCGAAAGAATGAAAAACCTTTTCCAGAGGCATTTAGGAGATGTGAAAGAATATGTGACATACCAAACAGGATTGTTATTCACTACACTTCACACTGTAGCTGGCTAAGAATTTTGCAGAAAATCTCCAGAATGGTAGAGAAGGGTAATCTGGAAGTATAGGCTGCAGGAACATGTCAATAACTGAGAGAACAGAATAAAGTCCAGAAAAATTGTACGTATGTATGAAGATTAAGTGTATGTATCAGTTAGCCCCTGCTGTTTAATACAGCCTCAGTGGTTTAAAATAATATACATTTATTATTATTCATGAATCTACAAGCGAGCTGGGCAGCTCTTCTGGTCTTTCCTGGGCTCTCTGACTAGTTTGAGGGTTACCTAGGTAAACTCAGGGAGCGTGTGCTCTTCTCTGTATAGTCTCTCATTCTCTGACAGGCTAATCCAGGCTTGAGAGAGAGAGAGAGAGCGCAGATGCATGTGCACTCCTGAGGCTGTCACTCATCACTTCAGATCATGACTCTCTCTGGCTCAAGAAGGTGTGGTTGGAAATAGAAGTAGGACAAGAAGAGAAAGACAGAGAAAGATAAGGTCTCATAGTACATAATCTAAAAAACAACTCAATAAGAGCAAAGCTGTTCTTTTTTATTTTATACATGTGAAAACTAAGTCACTCTATATAACAGACATTTATGTTTTGCCAGATTTTCTAATAAATAGAAAAATGTGTTCCCTGAGATCATAGCAGTCTGGATGGTCCAGTGGCTGGAGTGTGCTCTATTTCCAAACTCAAATTTATATTCTCATCCTTTGTTCCCTTATACAATAAAGTCACACTCAACTATACTGTATCTCACTTTATGTATTAATAAGATTGCAGCATGTTGTGAGGTTTAATTAGATGATAAAGCACTTTGAAATCCCCTCCCAAATAAAACCAAATAAATTCTTTAAACAATTTTTTAAATTTTTAAAAAAGCAATTTCTCAAATATCTTTGATAATTCTTCTTCCCAACTATGGGAATCAGCTTGTTAAGCTCCATAAAAATTTCTGTTGAGATGTTCGCTAGGATTACATTGAGGTTATATAGTTATTTGGGGAGGAGGGAGAACTGACGTTTTTCTAATCTCCGTTTATTTCAAGAACATAATATGATTTTCTATTTATTCAGATCATTTATACCCTTTACCACAATATTACAGTTTATTTCATATAGGTTTTTTTTTTTTTTTTTTTTTTTTAAAGATGACCGGTAAGGGGATCTTAACCCTTGACTTGGTGTTGTGAGTACCACGCTCAGCCAGTGAGCGAACCGGCCATCCGTATATGGGATCCGAACCCGGGGCCTTGGTGTTATCAGCACCGTACTCTCCCGAGTGAGCCACGGGCCGGCCCTTTCATATAGGTTTTGCACGTTTCATTTAGATATATTTTTAAGTATTCTATGTATTTTAAGGTTATAATGCATTGATTGGATCTTTTAAAATATAATATTGACAGCACATTTTACATTTGCTTTAAAGCAGCTATTAATAGTTGCATCTTAATGTTACATCCTTTCAATGTGTTCAACTGCTTTACATAATATTTTTTCAGTGGATTTTTCAGAGAAATGAACCTTTTTTTTTTTTTTTTTTTTGCAAATAATGACACTTTTGCTTCTTTGTTATACTGCTTGTTTCTTATTTATATTTTGTTGCATTTACCAGGTACACCAGTCCAATAGTGCACAGTACATATGATACAGGTCATTTTTGCCTTTTATTTACTTTAATGGTAATGCTTTTAGTGTTCACTTTTGATGCAGAGCTCTTTTTTGGTTAAGAAAATGCCTTCCATTCATACCTGGCTATAATTTTTATCAGAAATGAGTGTTGAATTTCTAAATATTCTCTGTCATCTTTTGATATGATCATGAAGATTTTCTACAAGTGTTATAGTTGATTGTCTTATAAAATGTTCATCATTAAAATACAAAAAAGATCAAGGAATGCTACAGCAAATATCTATAATCTCACCACCAAAAAGAAAAAAAAAAACTGTTAACATATATACACATTTTTTCCAGCTGCTCCTTCCAATTTCATGCTCTCTAAGTAAATCACACAGTATATAACTTTGTCTCATTTACTAAAACATAAAATAAGATAATGGAGATAAAGCTAATGTACTTGATGACCACTCCTATCAGAACCATTCCACCTCTCTTCTCTGACGTAGTCACTAAAATAGGTTTGGTATGATTTTTGTAGTCCAGTCTTTATATATATTATACATATATAAACTATACTTTTGAGAGTTATAAAGAAAATTTTATTTCCTATATCACATTACATAGGAAACTAATAAGAATTAATAAGAAAATAATAAGTAATATGGTTTTCAAAATTTGTTTTCTATACAACCGTTTACATGTTTTAATTGGTAATATTTTCCTAACTTACAGTTGATGTGCAGAGGAGGTTAACTATTATAAGATCAGTACACAGTGAGTTAATTATCAGAATTGTGATAATGTTATTACATAGCCTATGATCAATATAGTTTATAACTTTAAGTAAAAAGACTTCATTTTCAGTGACAAATAAAGTACTTGCAACTCAAAGTCTACCCTTCCTCCAGGCTTTTTATCTTTCCTTATTTAATACGAAATGGATCTATAGATTTTTCTTTAATTTTCATTTAAGCTGAGGCTGCAAATATTTTTGAGTGTGTAATTTTTATTTCCACAGTACCCCTGATGAACAGAACGCCCCTCGTGACTCCTCACACTCTAATCGACATGGGTGAGTCCAGCATGCACTTGATGCCACAGGACCAAGCCAGTTCCTGTGAGTACAGTTCCCCTCTGCCCTCCCTATTTTGTCCCTCTTCTGGGAGCCTCCTTGTCTTTCAAAAGAGGGGTAGTCGCAAGGTTCGAATAGAGGAGAATAACTAGAAGGACTAAATACCTTGTATGTTTGTCATGTTTGATCGTGATGGGTTTTCCTGGAATACAGTGAGGCTGGAGGGAAGGATGGGCTGGTGCACTTGCCATTCTTGGTAGCCCAATGTCTCGCTCTTCTGTCACTGCAGTAGCGTTACTTCTTTGTGTCTGAGAGTCCAGGTTTGTCTTCTGCATCCAGCCATGGTTCCCAACCACTTCATGGTCTTTGTCTTTCAAGGTGTTGATGTAATCACTTTATTTTTCCTCTTTTTAACCTTATTTTAAAAATTCTTTATTATAAAAATCTTTAGGAATAGTTCATCTAAAAAATAGTTTATTGAAAGTACTCATACCCACCAATCAGCTTTGACTATTGTCATTATATGTCATATATGTCATTATTGTCATTATATGTGATGCACCTATGTTAAGACAGCCCATTTGCTATTTTATGAGATCTGCCAGCCCTAGAAAACCAGGCACTTGAAGCCTCTCTCTGCTTCTTCCAGCCGCACACTTTGGTGGACATACTTTCTGCTCATAACAGTTCCATCTCCGGGTGGATGGCTCCCACTCTTTTTAGAACAAATAATTGCCAAAGATTACATTTTTTTAAAACTATTTTAAACATTTTTTACATAGGAAATTTCAAATGTGAATATGAATATACCACATTTTGTATGTCCATTGAACAGTAAGAACTTTTGAATTGTTATCAGTTTCAGGCGAGTATGAAGAATGCTGCTACGAACAGTGGCGTACATGTCTTTGCATGAACACATGCTCTTATTTCTCTGGGGTAGATTCCTAGGACTGGAATTGCCAGGTTATGCAGTAAGTTTCTTTTGAAGCAACTGCCAAACTTTTCCAAAGTGGCTACACCATTTTATATTCCTTCCAGCAATGTATGAGGATTCCAATTTCCCTATATTCCTCCACATGCACATTAATATATTTTCTTTGATAAAATGTTTATTCACATTCTTTGTCCATTTTTATATTTATTTATTTATTTTTATTATTAATTTTTTTTAAAGATGACCGGTAAGGGGATCTTAACCCTTGACTTGGTATTGTCAGCACCGCACTCTCCCAAGTGAGCTAACCCGCCATCCCTATATAGGGATCCAAACCCATGGCCTTGGTGTTATCAGCACTGCACTCTCCCAAGTGAGCCACGGACTGGCCCTTCCATCAGAAATATTGATCTGCATTTGGATTTCATAAAACTTACAGTTGAAAAGTAGATTCACATACCCAAGTTGTTCCAAGCATACTAAAAAGTTTCCCAATAACTGGATTGAGTACCAGTTTTTTAATTTAAATTCGTTAAACTTTAATAAAATTAAAAATTCAGAATCTCAGTGGAGCTGGCCACATTTCACATGCTTAATAGTCATTTGGGCAGCGACTACTGTATTGAACAGAACAGCTCTACAGAGTAATTATGTGGCTGAGGAACAGAGATGGTTTCAATTTTGTGCTATGTGCATGTATTGTGTATCCAAATAAATGAATAGATTGATTTCTTATTTTAAAGCAATAGACAGTAAGTAGTTAGGTTGTAGAAATCACTAATACACTCCTATAAGATGAACGTGGGGGCAAAGCAGTTATCTTAATATTATATAAATAAATTTCTCATGGCTTAGAACAAAATTCCCAGTGATAACATTCCATAAACATATTCTCAATGTACTGTATCACAAACAACTTATTTGAAAGTAAGATTATGTGCCTGGTAAAACTATGTTATATAATTAAAAGAATAGGCTCAGTGTTGATGAATATATGGCTATTTATGATAAATGCAAATAATTTGAATAAAATAATTTAATTGATTAATTAATTTAATTAATATTTTATATGTTCAATTTCAAAAATATATGAACTGCAAGAATAAATTCAACACTGTAAGTTTAGGAATATGTTAATCTAAAATGCAATTAAATATATTTTATATAGGTTATCCACATATGTTTGGCATTAACCTATAGATTTTTTTTTTTATAGTGTTTATTCTTGCCTGGTTTTAGTATCAGTATTATGGACTTTAAGTACAAGAAGTAAAGGTTAAGAGAAGACACTTCCTCCTTTTATTGAAGTGGGTATATTAACAGGAGATTTAGCACAGCATTATCTTTAGTTCCATAACTTACCTATGTTTTTGTGTGGTTATTAGTCTATTCAGGGTCTATAGGGTTTGGTTGTTTTTTTTTCAGTTAGCAATTACTGCACCTCAGATCAACTTCATTGGCTATGATTCTGCCATTGCACAAAGCTTATAGGTTTTTTTAAAGCTAATTTTGGCAATTACATTTTCTTAGAAAACATTTCTCTCTCCATTGCCATTTGAAAAAATATTCTGTAGATTTTCTTTAAAAAAATTTTTTTATTGAAACATATTGACTGTACATATTTATGGGGTACAGAGTTATATTTCAATACATGCGTACCACGTGTGATGATCTATTCAGGGCAATTAGCATATTCATCATTGCAAAACAATCATTTCTTTGTGATGTACACATTTGACCTCCTCTCTTCTAGTGGTTTGGTAACATGCAGTAAATCATTGTTAATGATAGATTCCGGGGTTGACCTTACACCGATAGAACTTAGTTTTCCTATCTAGTTGTAATTTCATGTCCATTAACCAGCCTCTCACTATCCCCACTTCCCCCTCCCCTTTCCTGCCTCTAGTAATCTCAGTTCTTTCTCCTTTCAGCAGTTCGACTTATTATTGTGATTGTTTACTTGTATTTGTTTTGTTTTGTTCTCTTTTTTAGTTCCCATATGTGTGAGAACATACAACGTTTCTCTCTCTGTGCCTGGCTTATCATACTTAACATAATTTTCTCCAAGCTCACCCATGTTGCTGCGATGGTGAAATTTCATTCTTTTTTATGGCTGAGTAGTATTCCATTGTGTACATGTACCATTTTTCTTTCTTTTAATTGAAACATTATTATACATGTTTGTGGGGTACAGAGTTGAATATCAATATCTGTGTACAATATGTGATGATCAAATCAGGATAATTAGCTTATACATCATTACTAAATGTAAGTATTCTTTGTGTACATTAACCAATTTTTCACGAACTCCCCCTTTCCCATCTCTAGTAACCAAAGTTCTGTTCTCTCCTTCAGCCTATTATTGCACACCACATTTTCTTTATCCAATCATCTGTTGTTAAGCGTTTAGATTTGTTCCATATCTTGACTATTGTGAACAGAGCTGTGATTATAATTTTTCAGTCTTCTCCACATATTTAGTTATGTTTCATTTCTTTTTTTTTTTTTCTTAAAAGATGACCGGTAAGGGGATCTTAACCCTCAACTTGGTGTTGTCAGCACCACGCTCTCCCAGTGAGCCACAGGCCTTCCCCTTATGTTTCATTTCGTATGACCCTTTTCCCAAAGGAGTGAACAGAGACTCAGAAAGCCAAGAAAAGTTTAAAAGTCCTTTTGACAGATGAGATAAACTGGGTTCCTGAATAAATGAGTGAAGAGAAGAAACTCATTTTGAAGAGTGTGTCATACTCAAGTGCAGAGACATGGGGTTTCCTCCTAGTTTCTACAAGAAATGAAGTGTGAAAAAGAAGATGAGAAGAGGGAAGCCACTGTCCACTGTCTACTGTCCTGAGGTTAAGTAGGGTAGAAAGACTGAGTACCAGAGAAAAAGGGTAAAACAATACTGTTTTCAGTGGAGGGCAAACTGAAACTCAATGGAACCAGTTTCCAGAGTGAACAGACAGAGTACAGAGAAAGTTGAAGAGGTAACCCATTTTCTAGCAGGGCAGGGACAACCTAAAATCTCAGCAAGCAGAAGACAGAACACTGCCACACAGGGTTCAGCCATGCAGAGTCAAGACCTGGGATCTTCTGTGTCTTCTGGATACCAAACCTGTTCAGAGGGGAGGCATGGGAGATTTACAACTGTGGATTCTGGGGAGTTTTGGGGGTGTTTTATTTTTGTTTTTGTTTCTTGGTGAGGAGTGGTGGTAGTGTGAGTATAACCACTCCCTCTCTATCTCTGCCCTACAGCAACATGGAAGAAGCATCAAGAACGTACCACATTCACCCACAAACAGTATGAAGAGTTGGAGGCTCTGTTTAGCCAGACCATGTTCCCAGATAAAAATCTCCAGAAGAAACTAGCTCTGAAACTCAACCTGTTGGAGTCAAGAGTGAAGGTCTGATCCCCTGGGGTGTGCTTGGTACCCCATCCAAAACACATTCTACTATTCAGCTTGGAAATTCCCTCCCTAAAGTAACATTTGTTGGCTACCTACTGAACTGGGAACAATGCGCACGTTAGCAGGCATTGTTCATGCTATTATGCAGTTTAAAAGATGAGGAAAAGTGAGGTTCAGAGGCACAGTGACTGGGTCACAGAGATAAGTAGTATCACTAGAATTAAAACTCCAGAAGTCTTGTTCTTAACTGTTGTACTGCAGAACTCAAATAGAGGAAAGGCTCTCACCAAGACAGACTCTTCACTCAGAGTCTTCTCAAGCAAAACCCTGCAATCTACTCATTCATACACTACCAACAGACAACTCCCTCCAACCTCCTGGTCTGCTAAGGCCCATAGAATTTTTGCTGGAGTATTGCTCATAGCAGAGGCCTCCTAAAATTATCCTTGAAAATGCTTCAGTTCGAATTCCCCACTTTTCCCTAGATCTCTGAACTAGCCTCTATAGGGTTCACAACCCTTTCTCTGAACCCCCAGTGCAACCTCTCAAACATACTCCTTTTCTTTTTTTTTTTTTTTCCTTCTCTGGGGTCTAGTCCTGATCCTCATTGTCCCCTGTATTGACTTCACCCATGCCCACCTCTGCTGTCTCAGAACCCAGTGTCATCATAACTTGGACAGTACAGGAGGGTTATAATCTGGTTGTTTTCACCTATGAGAAGCCTCAAACGCCTTCTTCATTAACAGACCACAATCTCCCCTTTTCTCCGTTCCCAGGTTTGGTTCAGGAACAGGCGATTCAAATTGAGGAAGCAGCAGCAGCAACAGCAGCAATCACTAAAACAACCAGAACAATTCCTTTCAGCCAGGAAGAATATGCCCATCTCACTGAGCACATCCACCAATCCTTATTCTCTTTTTCCTGTGGTTTCGGATTTCTATAGCTCCCTCCCCCCTCAGACCTCAAGCCCTTCCAGTCAGGCCTGGGACTCTATCTTCACTGGGAGTTCCACAAGTGATTTTCAAATGCAAGATTCTCAGTTGGAGAGGCTAGTGGCCTCAGTTCCTGCTTTGTACTCTGATGCCTATGACATAGCCCAAATCATAGAATTGTACAGTTTTCCTGATGAGGACGAGATATGCAGCTCTTCCTTCCACTGTCTATATCAGTATCTCTCACCCACAAGGCCCCAGATACAAGGACAGGGTTCCTCTTTCAGTGCTTCTGTTGGTCCAGCTGTAGATCTATCTCCTCGGCAAACCCGGTCCAGTAGGACAAGCCAATACTGGTCCAGTATGGCAAGACAAAACTTTGCAGCCTATAGTCGAAGAGACAGCCTGGAATTTCAGAACACGTCCAGTATGGTAGGCTTTCGATTTCTCTGATCAAAGCCTAGTAAATACCAGACAATTTTAAAAAGAGATCTTCTTACCTCTTGCATATGACTCTCTTCTTTCCTTTTTCTGATTTTTAATGCAAATATCTGGGTCAGCATCACTTTGATTTCCATGGAAATATTGTAAAAACTAGAGTTTTTTTCCCAAGTATGCCTTAGTACTACACAATCAGCCCCACAACTCTCCCTGGGGAAAGACCTTTCTCGTCCCTTGGATGGCCTGTGAGACTCCAAAATTCCCTCTTCCCAAAACTATCTTGGACTTTTAAAAAGAGGGACAGCAGTTTTAGGTGTCATCCACTTTTAGTGAGAGAAGGTTATAAACTTACATCTTATTTCCAGTCTTTAGCTTTGGGGTTTTTTAAAGGGGATTTTTTGGTCAAAATTTAAGGGGAAATCACCATCATCATTAGCTTTTTTTTTTTTTTTTTTTTGTCGTTTTTTCATGACCGGCACTCAGCCAGTGAGTACACCGGTCAGTCCTATATAGGATCCGAACCCGCGGCGGGAGCGTCGCCGCGCTGCCAGCGCAGCACTCTACCAAGTGCGCCACGGGCTCGGCCCCATCATCATTAGCTTTAATATAGTACAAGAGTCCAGAAGTAGTAAGATGTTGCTTTGTCCTCCACAGATTTGTCACCCCACTTCCCCTCGGTGACGGAGCCACAAAAGATTACTCAAAGCCATTCATTTCTGAGCAGTGAGAAGCCCTGAAGTGGTTAACTTTCCCAGGACCCTCCAATGAGAGGCATCCCTTCCTTGGGAGATTAACCCCAAATTGGGGTTCTCTTCCTGCATTTATTCTTCAGACCAGGAAGTTACAGGAAGAGACATAGGTGGGGTTATAGTTTACCAGTATAAGCTGGTAACTCTCAGTGAAACAAGTCAGATGACATTCCATTAAGGCAATTAAGTGATCCACCAGCCAAAGCTTGATCTTAGCAAACATTCCCTCTTACAGCAATTTCTCGGTATCTTTACATAACAATCAGTAACTAGTCTGTCCTTGAGCCAGCAACCTTGCTATGCCACAAATCTTTATCTTACACCAGAGACTTTATAGCCTGAGGAAAATTTCCAGTCCTCTGCAAGGTCAATATTTGAAACTGCAAGGCTTTGGAAAACCAGGCCCCATGAAGTACATTTGCTTTAAGAATCCTCTACAGTAAGAAGTATAAGAACTGGTATAGGAATAGATAAAACAGATTTTTGAAGATGGGACAAGCTATGGTTT